>NC_138104.1:74190334-75390334 GCF_964146895.1 Miniopterus schreibersii
CATTTGCTTGCAAACCTTCAGAGTGGGAGGGCAACTGAGAAAATTCACACTCTGACATATAGGTAAGTTATAAGGCCTGTGAGGTAGCAAGCAGGTCAGAAAGTGAGTGTGCTTGAAGGTCTGAGGTGAGGAGGCTTATTTATCTACACCTTTTCTGTGTGGCTGCTCATGAGAAGGTTCATTCAGTAGCAAGCTATCTATCTGCAGGTATATGCAGATGCCCTTGCATTGGCAGGAGCAGAAGGGGTGCTGGGAGAGTAAGTAAGAAGGGTTACACTTAACCCTGGAAGCTACAAACATATATTGCTGTATGTGAGAGCAGGAATATACAAGGGGGAGATGGGGCTGTGCTCCCACATACCTCCTGCACTGTGTTGTTCATATAGTATGGTATAGTCTCAGCTTTGGGATTCCTGATTCTGCTATTAATGGTTATGTGTAACTGTCCTATGCCTTCATTTCCTCATCTATAAAGTGGAGACTGCAGCAGTATCTCATTCTTGGGGTTGTCATAAGGATTGACCCAGACAACATGCAAGTGCCTAGCTCAGAACCTGGTATACTGTAAATGGTAATCAACTGTTGGGCATCATTGTTGGGACTAGTAGCAGCAAAATGAGCTTTTGTAGGGAAATGTCACACGAAGACCCCCATAAGTGCCTGTGACCTCAACTGTTCACTTTCTCCCTTGCCTGGGGCCAGAAAGGAACTGCTAAAAGGTGGTTAGTCTCAGACTTTACTCTGTGCTCAAAACCTGGGGCTAAGAGAGAGAGAAAGAGAGAACTAAGGAGAGAGATACAGAGATAGAATCTTCAACAAAATGTTGATTATTATAATTTTGAAGTAAAGGAGAAGATAGTAAAATGAATTGGAGACCAAGATGACTGTATGTATGTGCTCAAGATGTGAGTGAGGAGGTACTGAGGTAAGGTGTGAAGGGTATAGACAGGGGCATGACACATTGAAGGCGAAATAATAATGTTGTGACTTTGATACCCTTGGTGGAAACAATAGTGATCAGCAGGATAAGCTAGATAACAAGCTCCTGAAAAATCATGGTATATTTAATAATATTCAGAGTCAAAAACTCTAAAAAGGAAATGTACATTTCGGACTTGATATATATAGTGTGACTGCTGTCCTAAGGACCTTGAAGTCTCTACACCAAGTAAGAGTCCTATGAAAAGTTCTCTTAGCTCCAACCCAACTCCAAGACTTTATGATGCCATGAGGACAGAATTAAGCCAGATAAGATGAAATACTGAACTACTTATACAGGGCAATGGAATCGAAATGCAGGAATTTAGAAAGGAGAGACATTGCTGCAGACCAGATGAGTTGGAGTAAAGAGCTACCAAAGAGGATGGGAAACACATGGACAGGTCAAGAGGAAGAGGAGGTGAAAGAGGGTATTCCAGAAGGTAGGGAGAATAGTAAAGGAGCTACCTAAGAGGCAACAAATAAACCCGTTGGGCTGGAATGGAGAGTTCTGCCAGGAGGAAGGGGGTGAATAAGGTCAAAGCCATGCTGTGGTCGCTAAATGTTGCAAGAATAATAATGAGTTAAACTATCAGTGTAGTGAGCAACCATTCTGTAGAGGGAATTCTATGTGGCCTACTGATAGTGTTTCTCTTAATGTGATCACTTGAGAGTGAAGAGGAATAAACTAAAACTAACCCTAGCTCATGTTTGTATGGAGTTTATTGCTTCATATGAAACTAGAATAGATATTTAATTTTTATAATGAGCTGATTTAAAGAAAGATAGCAAGTCCACATGAGCATGAAGATAATAAAGACAGTATGCAAAGAACCAGAATGCCTATGAAACACAGGTGCAGGCCATGGGCAGTAGCCATAGTATATAAGTTGGAGAACAAAATGTTTCTTCAGGAAGTTTAGTGGAAATATAGATTGGCACTAGGGAGATCAATTTAAAAGCTCAGCTCTCACAACTGACAGATGAGAGAGGTCAAGAGGGCCAGAACTGGCCTGAGTAAAGGTGAGAATAGAAAGAAAGTGATGGTGGGAGGGGTAGTGAGGAGGCGTTCAGCATATTTCAAGAGCAGTAATTTGCAATTCATTCTATGTGGTGTTTTGTGAAGAATCCTGTGAGTGTTGGAAACAACGCTTGAATGAGGTGGTAGCTGAGCTAATATAAATGAGATGAGTGTGAGGAACATTTTAAGCAATCTACAGAACTTAGATTTTGGATTAAGCCAGGGCATGATTACATCATAAAATGCCAGGGATTCCAGCATTAACACACAGATAATGGCTTGGGCTAAGAATTAGGTATTTGGGGTCTTAATATCCTTCACTGAAATGGTCATGTTGCATTGCAAAGCACTAAATAACATGATGCTGTGTGCTGCACAGATACCATGGCATTTAATATATTTTTGCTACTCTTAATTCTGGGCAAGCTACCTATCCTGTGCTGGTATTTCCAACATGAAACATTAATCTTTCCCTCATTTCCCAACCCCTATAGCTCTAAAACCAAGATATAACACGTAATAAAACTGGAAGTTGAGTGGATTTTTTTTTATTGCTCAAGGGAAATTTAAACAAAAAACAACAACTTGGAAGGGCTTTACTCATGAGCTCAAGTCCCCTCTAAAAATAGACAGTTACACCATTCATTTGGTACATAAACTTATTACGTCTTACAACTTGGAGGACTGGCAGAATGAATAGATTCATTATCTCTTCATTTATGCTTTTCTTAAGAGCTGCCAAGCCTTTGCACTCTACATTTCCTCCAAGAACACACTCTAAGAAAGTCTCTCCTCTGAGTGGCTCATATAACACTTACACACATCCTGCCTTGTGCTGGAGTTATTTGCATTGTGCCTTATCTCCCCCTAAGGGAAGATACTGACTTTGACATCACTTGGAGGCCTCAGATACAGTGTAGAAGCTCCTTAACTATCCATGAAATAAATCTGTTTGCTTTTAGGCTAAGTACAGCTGCTCCCATTCTGTTTGAAGTATTGCCATTTCAAGGCCCCAAAAATGTCTTATCAGCAGTTATTTAAATTATTTCCTTTTTGCCATTATTGTGCAAGAAGATGTGGATAAGACGATTTACAAATTCAGGAAGATTTCAGGGTGTGTCAAGTTTTGGGACATACATTTCATCCTTCAGTCACTGTTCTGCCTAACCACCCACCCAAGGCATGGTGACTATTAGCATGACAAATACTGCCTACACTTCACTCTGTAATTCTAAAACGTAAGCTTATGAGTAAGTCTTAATCTGAATTTAGGTCTAAGAGACAAGCTACATTGAGTTGAAGGTTAATCTTTAGTCTCTCAATGAGCTAGAGAAGAAAAAACATTAAACAATCTAGAGAACTGGATTTTAGTTTCAGCCTTGTGACTGACCTGATCTGAGGGGGTCTTTTTAATCCTCACCTAAGGATATTTTTTCCATTGCTTTTCAGAGAGTGGAAGGGAGAGAGAGAGAAACATCAATGTGAGAGAGACACGTCTATTAGTTGCCTCTTGCACGCACCCCGACTGGGGCTGGGGATTGAGCCTGCAAATGAGGTACGTGTCCTTGGCTGGAATCAAACCCAGGACCCTTCAGTCCACAGGCCAATGCTCTAACCACTGATCCAAACCAGCTAGGGCCCTAATTCTTGAAATGCCCTTGTCTTAGTTTATATTATACTGTACAATAGTCTGGTTCTCCTATTACCTTCACTGATATTTCCTTCTTTTCAATCTTTGCTGCCACCTCCTCCTTTTTTAAGGTTCCTACTATGTGTCTCCCCACTCCCTCCCCCACCACTGGCAAGAATATATCTTTGGCTTTCTAATTATCTCTCTCTGAATTCTATTACTGGTTTCAGACGTCATTATTCTCAAATAAATTCTAAGTACTTATTCCTCCTTTCCCATTCAAACTGCAGGATATTTCAAACCATTTATCACAAAATAAAAAGATCAACACCTACAAAATATACCTAAAGCTAAATTCATTACCTTTCCCAAAGCAAATTTCCTTCCCCCAAAATTGCCTGCAGTCGCTAATTGCTATTTTGAGCTTACCAATTTAAAATGTTAATTATCTTTTACTCCCTCCTATTGTAACCTCTATATTTAATTGGTTACCAAGTCCAAGCTTTCTGGTTTGCAGTGTTTCAGACTTGTTCATTTATTTTTTATCCCCACCTTTCCCACTGTGTAGTCTAGCCCCAACTGCTTTACACCTTTCATTATCTGTTATTCCTTTCCAAGACTGGCTCCTACTGTTGGCCACACTCAAATCTCATATTCTCCCACCCTCCACAGTCCTCTTGCCCAGTCAAGTCAATTTCATCATGGTCACCTGCCCACCCACCCTAACCAGACTTGTGTTACTAAGCCAGACAGGACTGTAACCCTCCTTTTCTACGTGTCCAAATGTTAACTATCTTTAAAGACCCAAGTCAAGTCTCACTTCTTTCATGATATTCTGCTTTTCCTAAACTCTCATTGGACAACACTACTCATTTCTTGATTATATGCTCATTCTCCACTTCCTTCATTTTTTCTTGAATAAAAACACAAGAGAAACTGGGTTTGGGGCATTTTTTTCTTGTATCCTCTTCCATAGTGCTGGATGCATAATGGGTGTTCAAGAAATGCTTTTTGATCATACAATGATTAATGTTCAAACTATATTATTTAATTTGAAAAAACTGTTCTTATTTCTCCCTTAGTGATCACATATTGAATCTAAAAGAGCCCATTAGAATCATGACACTCTGGTCACCCTCCCTACTCTTCTCTCCCTCTTTTGGAATTTAACACATAAATGACACACATCACATAATACTAAAAGTCTGCAGTTTTAGAACTTTAATAACAAAAGACCACAAAATCCAGCTAGATACTTCCATTCAATGTGAAAAAACCATTTTCCTCTAGCTACCAGGTTAAACAAAGCCCTTAAATTAAAAAGCAAGAACAACTGGAAATACTTCCTCTTCATGTCCCTGGGGAAATGCTGCTCTGAGGCTGACCCTGGTGGTGGAGAAGGTGGGTGTGGAGAGGAAATCTTAAATGCCTAGAATCTAGGGCTCAAGCCAAAGGAGGAAGAAACCCAAATCCATTGGGACCCAGAACATCTTTCTCTGCTGCCAGAAGTTCAAGGGGGGAGGGGTCTCACTTCCTAACTTGTCTTCTGTGCTCTTAAATCTGTTCAAGCTATTGTATTACTTATTCCATCACCCACCAGCCACTAAGCAACAAGCCCTTCCTAGTTAGCTCAAGGAAACAACAGCACACCAAGTATGCCCTATTGTCCTCTGCCTAAGAGTAACTACAACAGTTAGGTTTTTGTGGGCCAGCAGAACTTAATTAACTACCTTATAAACCAAGAAAAAATTATGCCTCCACATATATGCATACCTTTATAATTTCAATATATCCTTTAATTAATCATAAGGGCAAGCAAATAACTTGCACTAAAACAATCTAAAAGAATTGCTGGCTTGCCACAAAGTTAATATATCATTGAGTTAAGAAATTATTGCAAGGTGGGAAAAATGAAGAAACCAATGTGCAGAACATTCAGCATATTGTCCTAGCAAAGTGCTAGTTCTGTTGCAAGAGACTTTAGCAGTATGGCCATTTTTATCCTTGACACAAGCCACAATATTTAAGTATTTTTTCTCTTTGTTCCCTTTTATTCCTAAACAGAGGTCTTAGAGATTCTGCCAATGATGAACCTGGATAGTCACTGGATATTTTAATGCAAATACTAATTAAAATTCCACCCCTACAAACTACATAGAACCTTGAAGAAGAAAACAGGCAAGTTTCACAGCACAGGTACTTTATGAGGTTTGTGTCTAATCCCACGGTAAGATGCATAAAATAGTATGTCAGAATTCATCCTTTAAAAGTCCAAAGAAAATAATAATAGTGGGAAAATGGGGATATGGTAAAATTTTTGTAATTTTTCCAAGATGAAATTTCAGAAGGCAAAAAAAGAAAGAAAGAATAGGGCGAAGGGGGGGGGGGACTGACCCCAAGACCCTTTTGCAGGTTCTATGGCACAAGTCAAGAAGATGTAGCCAGTCAGCTCATAAATTTTCCACTAACCACAACTAAATATAATTCAAAACACCTGGAAAACTTTTTTTAAAAGAATGAACTGAAAGACCCTATAGATTTGGGAAGTTATCAAAATTTGTGCTACCAGACAGATGACGTAAATGCTCTCAGGACAATGTTACAAGTCAAAGGCTTAATTCATTCAACTGAGCAGCACCTCTGCACATGGATTATAATTTACACTTCATAATGTACACTCCCACTAATGCCATATGTTTAAGAAATCATCATTGGGACTGTGAAAGAAAGTTCCCAAATTCTCACCACCCTTGAATATAGAGGCGTGTTCACTTGGTGATAAGTCACTGAGCTGTAACTTTGGATTTGCATGCTATTTTGTATGTGTGTTATATTTTAAAAGAAAAGTTTAAAAACTTCCCAGCATCCTCTGGCTAAACTAGTAGCATCATCAAACATCTTGCTGCAGAAATGCTTAAAAATGGCATAGTGTTCCAGTCATTTGGAGTAAACTCACTATTTGAGATAGAAGCATTAACTGCTTGTGGACTACTGGTGCATGGACAGTAAGAACCAACCTTGCAAATAAATGCATAGGGGGAAATTATTCATTGATTAAGAGGTATCACTTAACCTGAAAAAGGCTAACTCAGCAATTACCAAATTTGGGACAATTGTAGTACTCTCTCAATTTTCCTCTGATCAAGTTTCCTCTGATCTCTAAGTGGACAAAGCATTGCATGGTATGTGTATGTGTAACAGAAATTAATAGAAACTGGATAAATATGAACCAATTTTTGATGTTTTACAACGTTCTTAATATGTGATACTCCATGAAATCATAAAATCAGGGCCCCAAACAACTGGTCTGAATCAGCAGAAAATGCCTATGAGAGGCAGGACACCGGACGAAAACCTGTGCCATGGTTACAACACTATACAGTGGCCAAAAGGTTATGTAACAGGGCAATATTGAAAAGTGAGTAGAGTACTCTGTATGTGCACAAACTATAATCAGTTCAATATACTTTAAAAATATGTGTTTTACAATCCAATTTTAAAAATGGGCAAAGGACCTAAAGAGACAGTTCTCCAAAGTGGACATACAGATGGCCAAGAGACATATGAAAAAATGTTCAAAGTCATTAATCATCAAAGAGATGCAAATTAAATTTGACAATGACCTCACACCTGTCAGAATGGCTACCATCAACAAATCAACAAATGGCAAATGCTGGCAAGGATGTGGAGAAAAGGGAACCCTAGTACACTGCTGGTGGGAATGCAGACTGATGCAGCAACTATGGGAAACAGTATGGAGTTTCTTCAAAAAATTAAATATGGAACAGCCATTTGACCTAGTGATCCCATTTCTAGGAATATATCCTAAGAAACCCAAAACACCAATCAGAAAGAATTTATGTTCACAGCAGCACAATTTACAATAGCTAAGATCTGGAAACAGCCCAAGTGCCCATCAGTAGATGAGTGGATAAAAAAGCTGTGGGACATTTACACCATGGAATACTATGCAGCTATAAAAAAGAAGGATTTTGTACCCTTTGGGATAGCATGGATGGACCTAGAGAGTATTATGCTAATGAAATAAGCCAAATATCACATGATCTCACTCATATGTGGAATCTAATGAACAAAATAAACTGATGAACAAAATAGATCCAGAAACATAAAAGCATGGAACAGACTGACAAATCTCAGAGGGAAGGTGGGGATGGGGGAGTGGGTGGGGAGAGATTAATCAAAGCACTTATATGCATATATGCATAACACATGGACACAGCCAGTAGTGTGGGGAAGGCCTGAGGGGATAGATGCCAGGTGGAGGGGATCAATGGGGGGGGGGGGTATCTGTAATACTTTCAACATTAAAGATAAATTTTTTAAAATTAAAAATTAAAAAAATACACGTTTTAATCAAGTGCCTACTATGTATTGTGCAAGACAATTTGGGGGAGGGGGGAATGTTATTTTTATTTGTATAGAAGAATATTCATTTTTTATTTAACCAATATGTATTGAGGGGCTTACATGGCTATATACCAGGATACAATATTTTATTTGGAGGACACATTTTATACTCTTTAGGATTTCAAGCTACTTGGGAAGGCAGGGAGTGGACTATGTTAACAGAGATGGAACAATTATAAAAACATAAAATACAGTGTGTGATTAGGTGTTAAACAGTGCGGTATTAACTGCAGCAGTTCAAGGAAGCTTAGTATGGATGCAGGGGTGGGCACATAGTCTGAGTCTTCTAACATGGGCAGGTAAGATTGGTGATAAAGAGGGTACTCCAAGCTACAACAGGTAAGGTCTAAGCAAAGGGCAATGCAGAGTGAATCAGCAGGAGGTAAAGCAGTGCTACTCAAAGTGTGGTTCAAAGGCCAGTCCCCAACTTGTTCACCAAAACAAGTCCAGAAATTAATAAGCATTTAGAAACTTTTATAGTGATTTGACAGTAATTTTATGTCTCATAAATCTAATAATATGAAGCTTACATTTTATGCCTTATAATTTCATTCTCCTAATCATTTTTATTGTATTATACAGAAGTTTCAACCCATGATGGGTTAGAAGTTAGAGAAAATAAAAATACAATTAGTTTGTCTCTTGGCACAGCTCCTTTGAGAAGCACCAGTTGAGGAGAGTGATGATATGTTTGGGTCAAGGGTCTGGGGTGTGGAGGCAAGGTGAGGAAATGAAGGATGGGCAAATGGGGTAAGGTAAGCTAACAAAGACCTTGAAACCCAAGCACATGGAGGAATTTATAGTGGAGACAATAAGTATTGGACAGCGGTCCTGGGTTCATGGATAAGGAAGTGACATAAAGAAAGAAGTAGTTTTGTAGGCCAGAGTCTGGCAGTAGTTGGTTGGGTTTGATTGGAAGATCAATCTCTCAGAAAATACAGGGATTAAAGTAATTTGGAAATCTGGTGAGGAGGCTGAATTTGAATGCTCTGTAGCCCAGGGTGATAAAGAGTAGCACTGTAAAACAAGGGACAAAGTTTAGAGACACTAGCTAACTGATGGTGAAAAAAGACAAATGAGACTCCAAAATTTCTTGCTGGAGGCCAGATAGAAAGGGACCTCGGTCCTCAAAAAGGAAAAGCTGAGCCTTGAACAAGGATAATAAGTAAAGAGAAGCTAGTAAGAAATGTGGGGGACCCAAAACACTGAATTACTTGGATGATGGAGTGGTTTTTCTGGGGTGTGGGATGGGGCAAGGGATATAACCATGAGAAGAAAAGTCTAGAAAAGTAACACTTTAAACAATGAGACTACGTATTTGGACCTGATCAAATCTCTATAATCTATAAACTAACCTACATAGTTTCTACCCTGAGGTTTCTCTGCACTGAAGTTAGTATACGTTATAATGGCTGCCTGCAGAGGCACTGTGGGGGAGGGGCCTTTCTTATAAAGGTCTAAATAGCAATGCTTCCCTGGGCCTTCTCACAGGCACAGGCAACAGAATGTTACCTGAGATATAACAGGAGCCTAATTAAGATGACCTCTGTTTGGAGAATTACAGGAAGAATGTTTCATTACACCTTGAAAATGCTCTCATGTAAAGTTTATAGTTATAACACCATTGGTCTATTAACATTCTGTTTACAATATATTAAGTACTTCCAAGGGTATCTTATATGAAGGGCAGTGATTTTTTCCCCTTGCCATACTTGTACCTGTCAGGGGTTGATTCTTATGGATTTAATAAGCAGTATTTAAATAGATTGCTTTTATATAAGTGTATTCCTATTGGTAATTTTCCAAAAGAATATACAAATTGCTCCCAGAATCTGGTTGGGAGAAGGTCTAACCAGATAAGCTAACATATATCTTGTATAAGAAATGCATTGTTTACCCCTCACAGGAGCTATGGAAAATAAGAAAGCACCTAAGGTAAAGGTAGGGTAGACTACCAACAACCTTAGACAGGTTCAGAAGATAGGGAAGGACTATGTGCTACACTCATCTCCTCCTGGGACCAAACTGGAATTACAAATAAGTATAGGGTAATCAACCTGAACAACCAACAGAAGACTAGCAGAACAGAAGTTTTACAACCATGGATTCAGAGAGAAAGCCACATCGAGACTGGTAGGAAGGGCGAATATGGGAAAAGGGTTGGCCCCACATCCACCTGTGGTGGTTGAGAATCTGGAGGGATATCCAGCCGCAAAAGTCCCACCTTAGGAGTGCAAGGTCTCAGTCCCACACTCGGCTCCCTAGTTCGAAGCATCAGAGCTGGGAAGAGGTGCCCGCATAACATCTAGCTATGAAAGTCAGCAGGAATTCTGTCTATCAGGAAGACACTAGAGTCTGCTAGAAACCCAGGCACCCTCTTAAAGGGACATCGCACAAAACTGCATTCAAAGCCACTTACCCCGGGCTCCAGAAGAGGGAGGGCAGCTCAGAGTACAATGCAGTCATGAGAGGAGAGAATGGGTTGTGTGGCTCCAGGGAGAGCACTGCAGGGACAGCCGCCAGGGTCCTGGTGCTGAGATCCCCTCCCACACTGCTGGTGCCTTTCTTGGGTCAATCAAGCCCCTCCATATGGAATCAGCCTGGGGACTGCAATAGTCCCCCCTCACCCTGACTCCTTGTCACCCTGCCCTGCCGAGCTCATCCCCTTTGGGGGAGTCAGTTGCCTAGGCCCATGGTGAAGAGGCCTGGGCAGGCTCAAGAGGTGTTATGTGGGCTGAGTTCTCTGAGTTGTGTGGCTCTGGGTTGGGAAGCTATTCCCCCTGGAGCACCTGACCAGTGCTATAACCCCATGGGAGTTCTACTAGCCCACCCTACCAATATCAGGGACCCTGCCAAGCTCATGCCCTGCAGAATTGTCAGCTGGCAGTGGCAAGCCTAAGCATGCAGTGCAGACTTTCTAGAAACACTCTTGAGGAGGTCTGGGCAGAATCAAGGACAGACTGAATTACATGACCCTAGGGCAGAGGCCATTTTTACTTTGCATTCCTGAACTCATGCCAATGTCCCTGTGCCGAGCCCTCCCTTCACATAGCCAAATCTTGGTCTGTTTGGACGCAGTGAACTCTGCTGGCCTCACCCTAATGACTCCTTGAGACCCCACCCCACCACAAATGTCTGCAGACCCCTGGCAGTTGGCAGTTGGCCTTGGTGTACCCTGGGATTTTGCTGAGGGGTCTCACACCCAGCACTGGAACTGAGTTTTTAAATCTGTATCAGTATGGTAAACACCACTAACCCCTACCTGGAAACTCACTAAGAACCTGTCTCATGCAACTCACATACCACCAAAGGCTCTTTCATTGGCTGAGCCTAATATGCAGCCAATAAGTGGAGGCAGATCTCAGGATATGCTAGGACTTTGCTGGCCTGTTCCTGGGCTCTGTGATGGAAGTCACCTTGGTATGCAACTTGCCCCCTCCCATGCATGCCCAGGCCTATCAGAAGCAGCCACAAACTATGGATCACTTTGTAGCTCCAAACAGTTAGCACGTGGCTGGTTACAAGCAGTGTCTAACACTGATGTGCACCAAAGTCCCTGCAAAGATGCCTCAAAACCAACACACTGAGTGGTGGATTTCAGACCACAGCAAAGCATGACTCAATTAGCTCCACAAGTGTCATACTCAACGGGAAATCTCAGCAGGCATCAGACCCTGCTGGGGAAAATTCTTGTTTTGTGGGGCCAGCCTTCACACAGCAGCATGTACACTGTGGTTGGAGTTGATCCTTATAGTCAGCCAGGTTGAGAGTCAATCCCACATATGGTGAGCCAACGGCAATCAAGACTCAACTACAAAAAGAGGGCTCACATAACCCACACAAGGGACATTCCTGGAGCACCTAGCTCAGATTATCAGGGAGAATGTGCCACTGGGCTTTACAAGGCACTTACTATGTAAGGCCACCATACCAAAACTGGGAGACATAGCAGATCTACCTAATACATAGAAACAAATACAGAGAGGCAGCCAAAATGGGAAGACAAAGTCGCATGCCCCAAATGAAAGAACAGGAGAAATCCCCAGAAAAAGAATGAAGTAAAATGAAGGGAAGCAATCAACCAGATAAAGAGTTCAAAACAATGGTTATAAGGATGTTCAAGAAACTTAGTGAGACCTTCAACAGCATAAAAACATAGAAACTATAAAAAAGAACCACTCAGAAATTAAGAATACAACATCTGAAATGAAGAATACACTAGAAGGAATCAACAGTAATAGATTAGATGAAGCAGAGGATTGAATCAGTGATTTTGAAGACAAGGTAGCAGAAAACACTCAATAAAAGCAGCAAAAAGAGAATTTTTAAAAATGAAGATAATATAAGGGACCTTTGGGACAGCATGAAGCATACCAACATCTGCATCATAGAAATACCAGAAGGAGAAGAAAGAGAGCAAGGGATTGTGAACTTATTTGAAGAAATAATGACCAAAATTTTCCCTAAACAGACACACAAGCCCAGGAAGCAGAGAGAGTCCCAAACAAGATGAACCCAAAGAGGCCCACACCAAGACACATCATAATTAGAATGCCAACAGTTAAAGACAAAGAGAGAATCTTAAAAGCAGCAAGAGAAAGACAATTAGTTACCTACAAGGAAGCCCCCATAAGAATTCCTGCTGATTTCTCAACAGAAACATTTCAGGACAGAAGGGATTGGCAAAAAATATTCAAAGTGATGAAAGGCAAGGACACTACAACCAAGACTACTCTATCCAGCAAGGCTATCATTTAAAATTGAAGGAGAAATAAAGAACATCAATACAAGAAAAATCTAAAGGAGTTCATTACCACCAAACCAGTATGACAAGAAATGTTAAAGGGACTTCTTTAAGAAGAAGAGAGAGAAAAAGAGGTACATAAACATTAAGGATAAAATGGCAATAAATGTGTACCTATCAATCATCACTTTAAATGAAAAGGGGTTAAATGCTCCAATCAAAAGACACAGGGTAGCTGAACAGATAAGAAAATATATGCTGTCTACAAGAGACCACCTCAGAAAAAAAAGACACACAGGATGAGAGTGAAGAGATGGAAAAAGACATTGTGTGCAAATGAAAATTTTTAAAAAGTTGGGGCAGCAATACTTATATCAGACAAAATAGACTTTAAAACAAAGACTGTAATAAGAGACAAATAGGGACATTAGATAATGATAAAGGAACCAATCCAACCAGAGAATATAAACTTTGTAAACATATATGGAACCAAAATAGGAGCACCTACATATATAAAGCAAATCTTGGTGGACATAAAGAGCAAGATCAACAGTAATACAGTCATAATGGGGGATTTTAACACCCCATCAACATCAATGGATAGATCTTGCAGACAGAAAATCAAAAAGGAAACAGCAACCTTCAATGATCCACTAGATCAGATGGATTTAGTTGATATTTTCAGAGCATTTCATCCCAAAACAGCAGAATATGCATTCCTTTCAGTACACAAGGAACATTTTCTAGAATAGACCACATGTTAGGACAAAAAACAGGTCTCAATAAATTTCAGAAGATTGAAATCTTATCAAGCACCTTCTCCAAACACAATAGTATGAAACTAGAACTCAATAACAAGAAAAAAAAAATGAAAAACACACAAACACATGGAACCTAAGTAACATGTTACTAAACAATGAATGGGTTAACACTGAGATCAGGGAAGAAATAAAAAGATACCTTTAGACAAATGAAAACGAAAACACAACAACCCAAAATCTATGGGACACAGTGAGAGCAGTCCTAAAAGGGAAATACAGGCTTACCTCAAGAAACAACAAAAATGTGAAATAAACATTCTAACCTTACACCAAAAGGAACCAGAAAAAGGACAACAAACACAGCCCAAAGTGAGTAGAAAGAGGGAAATAATAAAAATCAGAGCAGAAATAAACAAAATAGGGTCAAAAAAAAATATGAAAGATCAGTGAAACCAAGAGTTATTCTTTGAAAAGATAAACAACACTGATAAACCTTTAACCAGATTCATCAAGAAAAAAAGAGAGCCCGGCCGGGC
Organism: Miniopterus schreibersii; assembly: GCF_964146895.1. Classification (NCBI taxonomy): domain Eukaryota; kingdom Metazoa; phylum Chordata; class Mammalia; order Chiroptera; family Miniopteridae; genus Miniopterus; species Miniopterus schreibersii. The sequence continues at coordinate 74,204,433 of NC_138104.1, forward strand.
GTGGCTCGGCGGTTGAGCTTCGACCTGGGATCCAGGCGATCGGGGTTCGATTCCCGGTCGGGGCACATGCCCAGGTTGCGGGCTCCATCAATGACTCTCTCATCATTGGCGTTTCTATCTCTCTCTCTCCCTCTCCTTTCCTCTCTCTGAGGTCAGTAAAGATATATTTTTTTAAAAAAAGAAAAAAAAAGAGAGAGGACTCAAATAAATAGAATTAGAAATGAAAGAGGAGACATTACAAGTAACACCACAGAAATACAAAGGATTATAAGAAAATATTATGGACAATTATATGCCAATAAACAGGACAACCTGGAAGAAATGGATAAATTCCTAGAAACATACAATCTTCCAAAACTGAATCAAGAAGAAACAGAAAATCTGAATGGACTAATTATAACTAATGAAATCAAAGCAGTAATAAAACTCCCAACAAACAAAGTCCTCAAACAGATGGTTTCACAGGAGAATTCTACCAAACATTCAAAGAAATAGCACCTATTCTTTTAAGCTATTCCAAAAAATTCAAGACGAGGGAAAACTCCCAAGCTCATTTAATGAGGCAACATTATCCTAATTCCAAAACCAGACAAAGATGCCACAAAGAAAGAAAATTATAGGCCAATATCCCTGATGAACATAGATGATAAAATTCTCAAAACATATTAGCACACTGAATCCAGCAATACATTAAAAGATCATACACCATGATCAAGTGGGATTTATTCCTGGGATGCAAGGTTGGTACAGTATCTGCAAATCAATTAACATGATATACCACATAAAATGAAGGATAAAAATCACATGATTATATCAATAGATGCAGAAAAGCATTTGACAAAATCCAGCACCCATTTATGATAGAAAACTCAGCAAAGTGGGAATAGAGAAAACATACCTTAACATAATAAAGGCCATATTTTACAAACCTATGGCTAACAACATACTCAACAGGGAAAAACCAAGTGTTTCCCTTAAGATCAGGAACAAGACAGGGATACCCACTTTCACCACCCTTTTTCAACACAGTACCAAAAATCCGAGCCAGTAATCAGACAAGAAGAAATAAAAGGCATTGAAATGGAAAGGAAGAAGTAAAATTGTCATTATTTGCAGATGACATGATACTCTATAGAGAGAACCCTAAAGATTTCACAAAAAAGCTACTAGAACTGAAAAAATAAATTCAGTAAAATACCAGGAAACAAAATAAATATTCAGAAATCAGTTGCATTTTTATACACCAATAATGAACTATCAGAAAGGGAAACTAAAAAAAGAATCCCATTTACAATTGCAAAAAATAATAAGATACCCAGGAATAAATTTAACCAAGGAGGTAAAAGACCTGTACTCAAAATATTATAAGACACTGAAGAAAGAAACTGAAGATACAGTACAAATAAATGGAAGCATATATCCTGCTCATGGACAGGAAGAATTAACATCATTAAAATGTCCATACTACCCAAAGCAATCTATATAGTCAATGCAATTCCTATCAAAATATCAATGGCGCCTGGCCTGGCATGTCTCAGTGTTTGGGCAATGACCTAGGATCCAGGAGATTGCGGTTTGATTCCTGGTCAGGGCACAAGCCCGGGTTGCAGGCTCAATCCCCAGTCAGGGGCACGCAGGAGGCAGCCAATCAATGATGACTCTCTCATCACTGATGTTTCAATGTTTCAACTCTCTGTCCTTCTCCCTTCCTCTCTCTGAATCAATAAAGTTTTTTTTTAAATACCAATGGCATAGTTCACAAAACTAGACCAAACATTCCAAAAATTTATATGGAACCACAAAAGAACCCAAATAGCCTCAGCAATCTTGAGAAAGTAGAACAAAGTTGGAGGGATCACATTATCTGATATCAAACTGTACTACAAGGCTATAGTAATCAAAACAGCATAGTATTGGCATAAAAACAGGTATATAGATCAGTGGAACAGAATAGAGATACCAGAAGTAAACTCACGATTTTATGGTCAACTAATATTTGACAAAGGAGGCAAGAATATACAATGGAGTAAAGAGAGTCTATTCAATAAATGGTGCTGGGAAAATTGGAAAGATACATGCAAAAAAATGAAACTAGACTGCCTTCTTACGCCATATAAAAGAATAAACTCAAAATGTATTAAAGACTTAAATGTAAGTCTCAAAACCACTAAACTCCTAGAAGAAAACATAGGCAGTATAATCTCTGACATTTCCCTTAGCAACATTTTTTCTGATATATCTCCCTTGGCAAGACAAACAAAAGACAAAATAAACAAATGGAACTACATCAAACTAAAAAGGTTTTGCACAGCAAAGGAAACCATCAAAAAAAACAAAAAGAAAGCCTACTGAATGAAAGAAGATATCCATCAATAAGACATTTGATAAGGAGTTGATATCCAAAATTTATAAAAACTCATACAACTCAACACCAAAAAAACAAACAATCCAGTTAAAAAATGGGCAAAGGACCTGAGTAGACACTTCTCCAAAGAGGATATACAGATGGCCAATAGACATGAGAAAAGATGTTCAATGTCACTAATAATCAGAGAAATGCAAATTAAAACCACAATGAGATATCACCTCACACCTGTCAGAATGGCTGCCCTCAACAAATCATCAAATGATGCATGCTGGCAAGGATGTAGGAAAAAAAGGAACCTTTGTGCACTATTGGTGGGAATGCAGATTGGTGCAGCCACTATTGAAAACAGTATCGAGGGTCCTCAAAAAATTAAAATTGAATCTGCCTTATGACTCAGGGATTTGACTTCTGGGTATATATCCAAAGAAACCCAAAACACAAATTCAAAAGAATATGTGCACCCCTATGTTGATTGCAGCATTTTTTACAATAGCCAAGATACGGAAGCAACCCAAGTGTCCATCAATAGGTGAGTGGATAAAAAAGTGGTGAGATACATACATACATATATATAATGGAATACTACTTGGCGATAAAAAAGAATGAAATCTTACCATTTGCAACAGCATGGATGAACTAGAGGTTAATTACACTAAGTGAAGAAAGTCAGTCAGAGAAGGAAAAATACCATATCACTTCACTTATACATTGAATGTAAAGAACAATACAAATGAACCAAAAAAAAAAACCCACAGATTCATAGATACGAAGAACAGACTGATGGTTGCCAGAGGTGAGGAGTGGTTGGGGGACTGGGTAAAAGAGGTGAAGGGATTAAAAAGTAGAAATTGATAGTTAGAAAATACTCACAGGGATATAAATTACAGTATAGGGAATACAGTCAATAATATTGTAATAACTATGTATAGTGCCAGGTTGGTAGTAGAAATATTGGGGGGATCACCTTGTAAAGTACATGATTGTCTAACCACTATGCTGTACACCTAAAACTAATAAAATGATATTAAATGTTAAGTGTAAGTTACCTACAAAGGAGCTCCCATTAGACTGTCAGCTAATTTTTCAAGAGAAACACTTCAGGCCAGAAGGGAGTGGCATGAAATATTCAAAGTAATGAAAAGTAAGGAACTGAATCTAAGACTACTCTATCCAGTAAAGCTATCATTCAAAATTGAAGGTGAAATAAAGAGCTTTGCAGATAAAAGAAGGCTAAAGGAGTTCATTACTCCCAAACCACCACTACAAGATATGCTAAAGGGGCTGGTGGAAGAAGAATAATAAATATAGATAAAGAGGGGAACACAGACGTAAAGAAAAAATGGCAATAAATAAGTACCTATCAATAATAACCTTAAAAGTAAATGGCTTAAATGCTTCAATCAAAAGACACAGGGTAGATGAATGGATAAGAAAATATGACCCATATATATGCTCTCTACAAGAGACCCACCTCAGAACAAAGGACTCACACAGGATGAAAGTGAAGGGGTGGAAAAAAAATTTCCATGCAAATGGAAATGAAAAAAAAAAACCGGGGAAGCAATATTCATATCTGACAAAATAGACTTCAAAATGAAAGCCATAAATGACAATGAAGGTCACTACTAATACTAAAGTGGTTGATCCAACAAGAGGATATAACTCTGATATATATATATGCACCCAATATAGGAGAACCCAAATATATAAAAAACTTCTGGAGGGCTTTAAGAGAGAGATTGACAGCAATACACTCATAGAAGGGGACTTGAATACCCCACTGACTACACTGGACAGATCTTCTAAACAAAAAATCAACAAGGACACAGTGATACTAAATGACACATTAGGTTAGATGGACTTAATTGACATTTACAGAACATTTCACCCCAAAGCTACAGAATATACATTCATGTAAAGTGCACCTGGGACATTCTCAAAGATAGACCACATGTTAGGACACGAAACAAGTCTCCACAAGTTCAAGAAGACTGAAGTCATATCAAGCATCTTCTCAGATCATAATGGCATGAAATTAGAAATCAACTACAATAAAACCACTAAAAAATATTAAAACACATGGAGGCTACGTAGCATGTTATTAAACAATGAATGGTTTACAAAAGAGATCAAGAAAGAAATCAAAAACCTCCTGGAAATAAATGAAAATGAACACACAACAACCCAAAATCTATGAGACACAATGAAAGCAGTCCTGAGAGGTAAGAACATAGCACTACAGACCTACCTCAAAAAACAAGAAAAACTTCTAATAAACTATATAACCCTACAACTTAAAGGCTTAGAAAGAGAACAACAAGTTTGGCCGGGCATGGCTCAGCGGTTGAGGGTCAACCTAAGATCCAGGCGATCGGGGTTCGATTCCCCGTTGCAGTCTCGATGTCTGGCAAGGGGCATGCAGGAGGCAGCCAATCACTGACTCTCTCTCACCATTGATGCTTCTATCTCTCAATCCTCACTCTCCCTTCCTCTCTCTCTAAAATCAATTAAAAACAAAAAAAAGAATGTGTTGGCAATATAAGCTGTTTCTCTCATCAGCACTCATGCTTTTGGCCTATACTTTGCCTGTGTGAACTACTTCTGAATGTGCCTTTTTTTCTTCTGTAATCTTCTGTTTTTGAAGATTATCAAGTCTAGCATCCTGTTCTGAATGAGTACAAATACATACTCCTTAGACCAGCATTTTCTAAACTGTGAATTATGGGATACTTGGTTCTACAAGTGTTACTATGTTCTTAATTTTTTACTAAGTAATATTGTCCTATGGTAAAATGAATTTGGGGAATGGCACAAACGTTTTTAAAGCTCTGAGAAGTCCTGTAGTAAATAAACTTATTGAACTTTTTATTTACTTCATCATTTTGGAAATGACCAGAAACCCTGACCCTAGAATGCTTATGAACCTCAAGGCAAAAGCTATGGTTTATGCAGTATTTTAAAATCAGTATTTAATATAAAAACTAAATCAGGTAGGTTACTAGAAGGAAAAAAGAAGATTCATGTGAATTTTTTAGAAAAAAATATATAATTCCTTTACAGTATCTTGGTTAAGTTTTCACTATGCTAACCAAAATGAAATGTTTCAGGTGCATTTGAATGAGGTAGAAAGTGTATTAGGGATGATTTTATTTTAAAAGAACAGATAATTCAAAAGTAATTTATATGAAGTATTGAAATTCATTTCATATTTTTAAAGTATATTTACTTTCCCAGCTGTACTTTCCATACTTTTCATTTTGATTCCAGACAGTGGGGGATAGCATTTTCCAAAACATAAGATAGGTGGGAGGAGGAAAGCAGGTGGGATGTAAACTTAGCCACCCACTGTACATTCATAGATAGACTTGACTGAGGACATATTTTTAAAGCTTATAAATACAGGGTATCCCAAAAAAATGTATACACACTTAACAGCTGATAGCTCAATTGATGTTTCTTTCTTTTCAGATTTAAGTAAGACCAATGATTAATAAGAAAAACAGTAAAAATAAAATTAAGTGAATCAATATGGTAAAAATTTGAAAATTCAACATTCATTTCTGACTTTAAAAGTAGAATTTATATTAATATTATAAATATGATTATGTCTGAAGGAAGTCAACACTATTCTTAAAGGAGACACATTAGAGGTATTCACCTAAAAAAGGAAAGAAAAGCCACACAAAAATATCTAATTACCATTCCAAATTAACCATATTAGAAAATTTGATCATTGTAATCAAATATAAATAATGAGTGAGTAATATGAGATAAAATTAAAACAGCACTATTTAGACACTATGTAATTATATAACCTAAAAAACCAAGATAGTCAAGAAACAAAATTTAAAATAATGCTTTCAACAAAGGGAAAAATTATAAGATCCAATCTCATAAATCTATTGCATTCCCACTCCAATAATAAACATCTACAAAAATACAACTAGACAGACAGAAATATGTTCTACCACAGCAACAACCAACAAAAAATTTAACATGAATTACCCTAATTGGGCACATATGTATAGTGGGGACTAAGTATGGCCAAGACATCAACAGTTTAACACAATGCAGAATCATTTAAGCCTTCATTTCCACCTGAACAGTTAACAAATCTGTCAATTTTACCTCTGTAATGTGGCAATATGATGTACAAGAAGCTTGCCACCTAAATATAAAGTTAATGACCATGTTCCTCAAACCAAGAGTTTAGAGACAGATGGTTTCTATAAAAGGAATGAATGAAATGAACTACAAGTAAATGATTATTTAGTACCATGGTCACCCTCTGTATTAGTAAAAATAAAGATAGAGCTAAATAACTGTGGGGCTAGTGGGATAATGAAGACACTCAAGACACTGTTGACTATACTACCACGTAAACCAACTGTCTGACTCAGTTCTCTCAGTTCAGGAACACGTCCCCCCAAAATCTGACCTGTCCTCTACCACATAAAAGGGTACTTTGTATAAAAGATGTTTGTCATAGCTTTATTCATATTTTTTTAAATCCCAGAGATGTGATTAAACCAAGTCTGATATAGCATTTATTCCCCCTCATTCACTGATTATTCGTTTTGAAGGGCACATGAACAAAACATGCAGTCTCTGATCTCAAGGAATTTACATTATATTATTTAATATACCTATTAAATCATCATGCTAGCTGATACATGTAAACGAATGTAAAAAATAATGTTAGCTGGAAAAGTCTATCAACAACAAAAACAAAAACAAACTGCACAACCAATAATAAAAGCAATGTGAAATATTTTCTCTCTACACACACAAATAGAAACAGAGAAAAGAATTTGTAAGAAATGGACAATATAAATAGTTGGTCATTAAAATCTGTAGAATAGTTTCCCACACATGCATACAAACTTGCACTGCAACTTCTGTAATGCTTTCGATAGCAAAGTTTGGCATTATATAGTGGCTTTTTAAAAAAAAATAAAATCTAGTTCCTATATTTTTAGAGGAGACCAGCCTTTATGTATATGTAACTGAGTATATCCTTCTTTTTCCTTCTCTGTTTCTCTTTTAACTGCCAATAACATAAAACTCAAGTACGTCTTGTAAATTACCTGCTTGTTACATTTCCTGATTAGGGAGTGTTATGTTCCGTTTTCCTAATTTAAAATCAGATGAATGGAATTTGTTATATTTCTTTACTTTTTATAAGACTTTTAAAACTTGAGAGCCGGAATTGAATTCTTTCAGTGGGTCAGTGGCTCTTGCTAGAAAAAAAATCCCCCATCATGTTTTATATGATGCTATTTGTTGGAATATAAAAAGACATCCTGAAAGTAGACGTTATAAGTTTCCCACTAGGGGCAGGAGGCTCCTCTACATTTAGGCTACCTCTTGCCCTTTAAGACATTCAAAGAGATTTTTAAATGTTTATTTTTACAACTTTCAACTTATTGTGATCCTAAATATCACCTGCATTAAAAACAATGTTTTGCCCAGCTGGGCATGGCTCAGTGGTTGAGCATCGACCTAGGATCCAGGAGATGGCGGTTTGATTCCCAGTCAGGGAACATGCTGGGGTTGCAGGCTCGATCCCCAGTCGGGGGCGTGCAGGAGGCAGCTGATCAATGATACTCTCTCATCACTGATGTTTCTATCTCTCTCTGTCCCTCTTCCTTCTTCCCTTTGAAATCAATAAAGATATATTTTTTAAAAAACAAAAGGCAATACTTTGTTTCTGTGGCCACTCTAAAATTAGGAGGCCAAAAACAAAAAGAAATGAGCATGGTGATAACAGCAATCAAAGGGAAGAGAGTAACGGCCACCAAAGCCAGGATAATTCCCCTAGATTCCCTCACATGCATCACCCACTGGCTCACAAAGCCATCATATTCAGAGGCAAAGAATACTGGACTCAAAGACTTGGAATTATTTTCTTAACGATGCCATTGAGAGCTTGGTAAATTTAATCTGGAGGTTTATTATATTGGTTTAAGCATCATATTTAGCTTGAACACAATTAATTGACTGTAGTCCAAATATATTATTCTCAGTGTTCTTTTGCTAGTCTCTTAAAAGTCCAACAGCTGTTGCTTTCTGGCTGCTAGTAATAGAAAGGAACAAATTTAGTAATATTTGGATTTACTAAAAGACTTGATTGGAAGACTTGATTTTTGTACATAAAAAGTTCATTTAAAAATTAGCAAATAGAATAAAAACCTGCCAAGACTGAAACACAAAGGCTGAGGCATGGAAATGACATAAACTACCCATGGTGCCTTTCAACGCAATTTCAAGATGCAGGGGTTTTTTGTTTGTTTGTTTTATCATTATTTTTTGGTTAGGGTGTAGTATAAGGGTTGAGTTTCCAGATTAAAAGGTAGAGAAAGATGTGTATAAGGCTCAAAGACAGAAGAATGCATTAACCATTAAATCCTAAATTAGAATAGGATTCAAGCAACTTCAACCATTTGGGAGTACGGATAGTGGAAAAAGAATTCACACAATGTCATTGGATTATAGTATGAAAAATGGTGGCTCATTGGGGAAAGGAATTTTCAATAAATGCTTTTGGGGAAACGATTAAAATTCATTCCAGATGAGTCAAGGATCCAAACTTTTTTTTTAAGTTATGAAAAACTATAAGAAAATGGAATGGTGTATTTATACTCAATGTGTGAGAGAATTTTATTAATACCAAAGCAAAAGAAGAAATAATCACCCATGGGTGATGAACATGACTACTTAAAAATAAAGCTTTTTATATGTTAAAAAATTACAAAGTTTAAAAGGAAAACAATACAGATAAAAGTGGCCACAATTTTGATAGAAAAGGAACTTAATATAGAAAATACTGAAGACCTAATACAACCTGATAGTTAATATTACTTTCCTCTTGGTAAGTGACTAAAAGGCATCAGTATTTTGAATACTGAAAAATGTTCAGCCTCATCAGAAATTAAAGCATTGCATACCTATTAACTTCCTAATAAAACTCAACATTTCATTCCTCGGACAACTGATACCAGTTTTAAAAGATACACTGCTCTATTGGCGGCAAGTGAATTAATTAAAGCAACAAATAGGAGAAAACCTCGTATTTTCAGTCACTGGTATTTTATATACTGGCCATTTCCCTGCACCACTAAGACAGTTTTGTAACTTTTAGATGTTCTTATCATTTTGGGTCCTTTCAGATTTTTTATTTTCAGGTTTATTTTTAGTCATTTATGCCTAAATCTCTTTGTTTGACAATCTTTCATAAATAGTTCTCCACTTTATATCTGCCATTAAGTGAAATTGTTTTTGGAAATTTGGTTGAAAATGTTTCCAATTACAAGTTTATTTATTGATAAGTAGTTTTTATATACTTTTTGGTGATTTTACATTTTAAAACACACTTTTAAAAAAAAACATTTTGGGCCCGGCCGGGCATGGCTCAGCGGTTGAGCATCGACCTAGGATCTAGGCGATCAGGGTTCGATTCCCGCCCAGGGCACATGCCTGGGTTGTGGGCTCGATCAATGACTCTCTCATCATTGATGTTTCTATCTCTCTCTCTCCCTCTCCTTTCCTCTCTCTGAAATCAATAAAGATATATTTTTTTAAATAAATAAATAAATAATAAAGTTATTGTTTCACTAAAGCCTATACTACAAAGAAATACAAAGCTTTCAACAGGGTTGAAGGACTAGCTGAATTTTTTGTTGGGTTTCCCTAAAAGGGGCATTAAATTTTAAATGTTATTTTATGATAAGAGGTATTAGCTAAAGTTACAATGGGAATCATATTGCAACATGTAAATGTATCAAATCAATGTGTTGTACACCTTAAACATACAAAATGTTATAAATCAATTGTATCTCAATAAAAAATGAAATATTTTAACTCTGTAATATAAAACTGAGAGACATATATAGACATATAATGAATTCAACATTCTAATAATCATAGGAATATTTATATTTCAAATCCTAAATACATTAGTACTAGACCTTTAATGTGACTAATTAGTATTTATAAAAGTAAAGTTGCTTCAATGTAAAAGAATTATAGAAAAAAATTAAGTGGAAAAAGCATAGCTAAAGAGGTAAAGTAAGCAGAGAACCTAAAAAAAAAAAAAAAAAATCACCTGAAAGTTTACCTAATAGCTTTTAAGGAATTTTTTTTAATTTATGAAGACATTGCCAAACATTAAATAGGTATAACTGGCTGAAAATGAATTGCACTTTGTTGAGTCTGAAAAATGAACAGAAATTATTCAAGGCAGGTAAAAATCTTCAGAACTACCCTGTGGTACACAGAAACGAGCAATATGTGAAACTATGGACAAGATCATTCTTTTAAATTAATCTTCTGCTCCCCAAATGTTTTTAAATTGGTCAGTAGTTTTTAAAAACAACAACTCTGGTAATATTAATGAAGGACTAAAATCTAGCCATCAAAAATGAAAAAATGATAAACGTGTAGCCCATAGCAGGAGGTGTTAGCAGAGGTGAGACTTTAATGCAATAAAGACAGAACAGAACATATGTCTCTTTTGGTAAAAATGACAAGGACACAAAGAGATTATAAAGTTGTATAAATAGTTGTACTTTGTGGGGAAGATAGTGCCATCTTTTATGGTATTTCAGCATACAATAAAGAAAAAAATCATAGTATCTTCAAACTATTTTTGCTTGTTTCAGAGGATGAAGTTCCCCTCATCCTCTCACAAGCTGATCACCTAACCTGCACTTAGATTATCTTCTTCCCTCAACTTTGTGAGGGTTGTGTTTCAACTGTCCCCATGGGAACTCTAAATCTCTGGTGACACATGTGGTCCACTCCTCCCATTTAAAACAGAACCACAAACATTCTTTTACCTTGCTGTCCTCTCTAGTAATCCTCCACCCTTCCACAGAAACTTTGCTTCTACCTTCATCTTCCCCATTGGTTGAAAATAGTGTCTACCTTTTTGGGAGAGTCTACAGGCAAACCGACACACTTAACATATTATATTCATTAAATAAAGGGAGGGCACTTTTTCAGCTTTATTTAGGTACAATTAACAAATAAAATCACAAGATATTTAAAATGTACACTGTACTGATTTGATGTAAGTATACATTGTGAAAGGATTCCTCCACCTAGTTAACACAACAATCATTTCACATATTTATCAAATTTTTTTAGAACATTTCAGTTCTACTCTCTTAGCAAATTTCAATTATAAAACATAGTGTTATCAACTATAGTCACCATGTTATACATTAGCTCTCAGATCTTATACATCTTATAACTGAAAAGGCAGATTTAAAATAATTAAATAGGGGTTTAAATCATTATGTAAGAATTTTCTAAGGAGATTTCAAGATTAGCAGGTAGAGGCTACAAGCAGAGAAAATTAACGTGGACACTTTTTTAAAAAATCTGGACCATAAAGGAAGAAAATTGACTCAAGTTTAAATAGCAGCCCTTATGTTGTTCAAAGTGCTTTCCTATCAGTTAGGCAAAGTTATAGGTATGTGTATATATATTGTAGAGGAAATCTTAGAGGGACTCTAATCTAGCACTTTTAACTTACAGATTAAGAAACTAAAGCCCAGTGTCTTGTTAAGGATGGCTAATATCAACTGGGCATGTACATCCTCTGTATAGGCCTCAGTACAAGCCTCATTTAACAGCTGGGGAAAGTGACTTAGAGTAGTCAAGTAGTTTCCCAAAGGTAACATAGAACAAGCTATTTAGTTTGCAGGGCCTAGTGCAAAATGTTCAAAAATTATTAAGAATTCAAGATGGACGAAGCAGAGAATTAAACCAAGCACAATGTCTTTCGGAGTACCTGGGCCTGGATACAGCAAGGGTCACATGACCATGAAGTCAACCCTGGGTGTACATTAAGTAAAAGTGTTAGAGCTGGAAGCTTAAACCCACTTTCCTCGGATCACAAAATCCCAACACTTTTTCCTTAGTTTGTTTTAATTTACTTTTATTATTGAAAGCACTACAAATGTCCCCCTTTTTCCCCCATCGATCCCCTCTACCCTGCATCCCCCACTCCAGGCCTTCACCACACTATTGTCTGTGTCCATGGGTTATGTATTTATGCATAAGTTCTTAGGTTAATCTCTCCCCATCTGCCCACCCAACCCTGCCTTTCCTCTAAGATTCATCAATCTGTTCCATGCTTCTATGTCTCTGAATCTAACTTTATTTTGTTCATTAGATTCCACATATGAGTAAAATCATGTGATAATTGCCTTTCTCTGAGTGGCTTATTTTGCTTAGCATAATACTTTCCGAGTCCCACCATGCTGTCTCAAAGGGTAAGGGATCCCTCTTTTTTACAGCTGCATAGTATTCCATGGTGTATATGTCCGAGAAGATGCTTGATATGATTTCATTCCTGAACTTGTAGAGACTTGTTTTGTGTCCTAACATGTGGTCTCTCTTTGAGAATGTCCCAGCTTTGGGGTGAAATGTTCTGTAAATGTCAATTAAATACATCTGATCTAGTGTGTCATTTAGAGTCACTGTTTCCTTGTTGAGTTTTTATCCAGAAGATCTATCCAGTAAAGTCAGTGGGGTGTAAAAGTCCCTTACTATGACTGTATTGCTGTTGATCTCTCCGTTAAAGACCTCTAGAAGTTTTTTGTCTTTTTTAGCCTGTGTGGGTCTTTTGTTCTGAGGTGCATCTCTTGTAGACAGCATATATTTGGGCCATGTTTTCTTATCCATTCAGCTACCCTGTGTCTTTTGATTGGAGTATTAAATCCATTTATATTTAAGGTTATTATTGATAGGTACTTATCTAATGCCATTTTATCTATTTATGCCTATGTTTCTCATTCTTTCTATTTCAAGTTCTTATTACAGCAGTCCCTTTAAACATTTCTTGCAATGCTGGTTTGGTGGTGATAAACTCCTTTAGCCTTTTTTTTTTTTTTGGTCTGGAAAACTTTTTATTTCACCATCTACTTTGAATGATAGCCTTGCTGGATAGAGTAGTATTGGTTTTCATTACCTTGAATACCATGCCATTCCCTTCTGACCTATAGAGTGTCTGACGAGAAATCAGCTGACAGCCTTATGGGAGCTCCTTTGTAGGTAACAGATTGCTTTTTTCTAGGTGCCCTTAAGATTCTCTCTTTGTCTTGAATTTTTGGCATTTTAATTATGATGTGTCTGGGCATGGGCCTCTTTGGATTCTTCTTGCTTGGGACTCTCTGTGCCTCCTGAACTTGTATCTTTTTCCTTGACCAGGTTAGGGAAGTATTCTGCCATTATTTCTTCAAACAGGTTCTCTATCCCTTGCTTACTTTCTACCTCTTCTGGCACTCCTATGATGTGAATATTACTATGTTTTATGTTGTTCCACAGCTCCCTAAAACTGTTCTTCTGTTTTTTAATTGTTTTTTCTTTTTGGTTCTCTGAGTGATTTTTTTTCTACTCTGTCTTCTAATTTGCTGATCCGATCCTCAGCTTCCCATACTCTGCTGTTTATTCCTTCCAATGTATTTTTTATTTCTACTATGTCATTCTTAATATCCTTCATAGTTTCCATTTTTCTCATGCTGTTGAGCATCTTTATGATCAGTATTCTGAACTCTATATATGATAGATTTCTTATCTCTATTTCATTTAGCTCTTCTTCTGGAGAATTCTTTTGTTCTTTCACTTGGGTCTTATTTTTTGTCTCCCCATTTTATCTGCCTGTTTGGATTTGTTTCTCTGTATTACATAGATCTGCTTGGACTTCCAGTCTGTTGGATGGTCTCTGGTGCAGGCCAATGTCAGATGCTGTTTGTGACTGGCCTTGAGTGCCCTGTTTGAAGCTTTCCACACTTTACAGCTTGTGGCTCTTTATGCTGGGGCTGGGTACATTTGGAAAGGACAAAGACGTGCACCAAGGTCTGCTTTTCCAAACTCTGGGTCGAGAAGCAAATCAGGCAAAGGCTCAAAGCACCCAGAGGCTGATTGTTATTCAGTCTCTTAATGAGCCTCAGGCTGTAGAAATGCCACAGGGTGGGGTGAGAGGTTTACAATGGGTGGGCAACTGCTTCACACACCCCCACACACACCCAGGCAAAAGCTGCTTGGAAGGTAAATGTCTTCCTGAGAAAGATGTCCTCTGTAGTATGGGGGAATGATTCAGAGCAGGAATCCTGATGGCTGCCCTCTGAGCTCTATCCCCCAAGCCTTACACAGCTCTAGTCCACTTTGCCCTCTCTCTGCTAGAGCCCAAGGTGAGTGGCGGCACACGAAACTGTGGGTTGGCCCTTTAAGAGGTTGCCTACATTTCCAGCTGTCTCTCTCTGGTAGACAGAAACCCTGCTGCTTTCACAGCCAGATGTTACGTGGGCACCTTTCTCAGTTCTAGTGCTCTGGGCTGTGGAGCCTAGCTTCGGGTTTAGACCCCAGAGTTCTCAGTGGGAACCCCCCTCAGCTGAGATCTCCCTCCGGACCTTCAGCTGCTGCCTGTAGCCCAGCCAGCCCTCTCACGCCTCCGCACTTCCTACTAGTCTCTATACGGTCTCCGCTTTATGTCCTTGGTTATGAGGGTGCTCTCCATCTAGTCTTCTGTTGATTATTCAGAATGGTTTTTCCATATTTTAGTTGTAATTCCAGTTTGGTCCTGGGAGAGTATCAGTGTAGCTTCCACTCAATCCGCTGCCATCTTGGAATCTCCTCCCAACACTTTTTTTATTGAATAAATTTGACATGTAACATTGTGTAAGTTTAAGGTGTAAAGCGTTTTACTTTGATGCATTTATATGTTGTAATATGATTGCTGATGTAGCGATATTTACCACATTACATAATTATGGCACAATACTATTGTCTATATTCATTACTACTTGTTATAAGTTTGTATCCTTAAACACCATCACTCTTACCCAACCCCCACCCCAACCCCTAGTAACCACCTTCTTTCTGCTTTCTGTTTTTTACAGGTTTAACGTTTTTATATTCCGCATAAAGTGGTATCATGTAGTACTTGTCTTTCTGTCTGACTTATCTTGGTTAGAATAATGTGCTCAAGGCCCATCCATGTTGTTGCAAATGGAAGAATATCATCCTTTCTGATGGCTTCATTCACCATCCATTGATGGGCATTTGGGTTGTTTCCATATCTTGGCTTATCGTGAATAATGCTGTGATACACATGAGTACATATATCTTGTCGAAATCCTGTTTTTATTTCCTTTGGATACATACCCAGAAGTGGAATTGCTGGATCATATGGTAGATTTATTATTCATTTTTTGAGGAACCTCCATATTGTTTTCCATAGTGGTTGGACCAATTTACATTTCCACTAATACAGCAAATGCTCAAATAATGTCATTTTGTTCAACATCATTTCGTTATAATGCTAATGAGATGCCATAGGAATTTAACTCTTGTTTATATCAATTAGCCTATGGTAAAACTGGTTTCACTACAGTTTGTTTCACTTAAAGTCACAGAACCTATCAATGATGTTAAGTGAGGACTTACTTTATACTGGTTCCCTTTTCACCACATCCTCACCAGCACTTGTTGTTTGTTGTCTTTTTTATTAATAACCATTTTAACAGGTGTGAGATGATATTTCACTGTGGGTTTTATTTGTATTTCCCTGATGATTAGTGATGTACAAGGGAGCCAAGAACACCCAATAAGGCAGGGGTGGGGAATGTCTGGCCTGCAGACATTTGGTCTGGCCCTTCCAAGGCAACCACAAGCAGGACTTGAAATTCAATAGCTAATTTTGAAGTTGATAATTTTGTATGATGTTATGAATATCCAAATTGCCCTTGGCAGAACAAAGGTTCCCCACCCCTGCAACAGGGGAAGGATAGTCTCTTCAACAACTGGTGCTGAGAAAACTGAGGAAACACATGCAGAACAATGAAATTGGACCTCTGTCTCACACCACTCACAAAAATTAACTCAAAATGGATCAAAGACTAAACATAAATCCTGACACCATAAAACTCCTAGAAGAAAAAGTAAGGAAAAAGCTCATCAATACTGGTCTTAGCAATGATTTTTTGAACATTATGCCAAAGCACAAACCACAAAAGCAAAAATCAACAAATAGGACTACATCAAGCAAAAGCTTCTTTACAGCAAAAGAAATAATTTAACAAAATGAAAAGACAACTTACAGAATGGGAGAAAAAAATTGTAAACCATATATGAGATAAAAGGGTTAATATCCAAAATATATAAAGAATTCAGTCAATTTAAGAACAAAAACAGAAACAATCCGATTTTAAAATGGTCATTTTTCCAAAAGGACATCAAAATGGCCAACAGACACATGAAAAATGCTCAAAGTCCCTACATTTAATGAGTGTTTTATTCTGTCTCCTGGGAAATTGAAAGGATCAGCTTAACCAAGATTACACCATTGGTTTGCAACAGAGATAAAATTTGAGCCCAGAAAGCTTGACACCAGTTGCCCATGGCCACAAAAGACCCTTCTATGCCCTGTCCCTCTTCCAGGTGATTGAGATCAGCTAGTTATGGGCAACTGGAGAAGAGCAGCTGTCACCAACACAGCTGAATCAGCTTGGGGCTGACTTGCCCTGCCCTGCCCACCACCTGCTCCACACACTAAAATCAGCCTTTGTACAGCCTGGCTTCTGGGAAAGAAGAGGAGCTAGGGAGAAATAGGGTAAGTGATTTTTTTTTTTTTTTAAGTCTCTCTTCATAGATCCTCTTTAGGGAGAGTCTGGACACACATATTTTGAAATCTTTTGAAAAGTTCCCTTGTGGTGCTTGTACAACCTTGGGTACTGACTTTAGTCTAATAGGAGGTATAAAGACATCTCAGATGCCTTTAAGAAACTGATCACTATGGCAACTATGTTACTGTGAAAATTATAGTAGACTTGCAGAAAAACATACCAGGGTTTAGAATTCTAGACCTGACACTTATTTGCTGTCTGACTCTGGCCATGTCATTTTGCTTCTTTGAGCCTCAATTTCCTCATCTATAAACTAGGGATACCACCATTAATTTCCCTGTGAAGTGTGCTTAAGGATTCACTGCAGTGTCCCTGACACATACAGGGGTGGGCAAAAGTTGGTTAATAATAATAATACAATACTTAATTAATAATAATACAAGAATAAACTCTGTGTTTTGTGTACTCAATACTGTAGACCTACTTTTGCCCACCGCTGTGTAGTCATAAAATTTTTTAAAGATAAAAAAAGGCCCTGGTCGGTGTAGCTCAGTGGTTAGAGCATTGGCCCTCACATCGAAGGGTCTGGGGTTCAATTCCTGGTCAAGGGCACATACCTGGGTTGTGGGTTAGCTCTCCACCCCCGGTCAGGGTGGGTGCAGGAGGCAACCAATCGATGTGTCTCTCTCACATCAATGTTTCTCTCTTCCTCTCTCTCCCTCTCTCTCCCTCTCTCCCATCCACTCCCTCTGAAAAGCAATGGAAAAAATATCCTCAGGTGAGGATTAACAACAACAATAAAAAGCTTTAAAAAGGTCTTCTATGCAAAATAACTGTTTTTAAAAATATATAATTTCAATGTTAGGGAGCATTTCCCTAACATAGTTAATTTGTTAGGGAAACAAATCCCTAAGTCAATATCCTTGGATTCCTTAATGAGACTTAAAAACAATTTCTGTCCTGAAGTTGGCATTTTTAATGTTTTCTTCCCAGGGAACCAAAACTAGCCTAAATACATCTCCCTAGCTTTTCCTAGGACCTCAAATTCCACCAAACCACCCTGCCCTCAAGCAGAACAAACTGACAATGGGATCAAGTTTACCTTTGCTGCCACAGCAAAACACTGCATACTGCTCTGGCATAACCTTTGAAAACATCTTTTTTTTTATTTACTGTGACAGAACTCCACTATAAAAATAGTTATGTACATAGGCAAAGCCTGTTCTTCCTTCAAAAGAAGGAAACACAAAAAGAATAAAAGCTGTTGTGTTAGAGGGATGACAGCACTGGCAAGTTTTTTCCAGGAGCCTAACATTAAATATAAGTATAAAAAGAAGTTATTTTGCATGCCTAACTGCAAACTAAAAGCTTTCAGGTCTCCCCTACTCAAACCTTTCCCTTCTTAACAACACTATGCTTGCCTCCCTCAACTTCAGGAGTCTTAACTATTAGCAGCAGTCTCACCTCCCTTCGTCTGTTCTCATGTTTAGTTACTCTTCAAGAATTTCTGATACCAACAACCACTCCCACTCTGGAAACCATCACTTCCTGTGGATTTTTCAGACATCATTCCTTGACCACTCCCACTCTGGCTTCTCTTGGGGTTCTGGTCGTGGCTCTGTTACCAACCAGTTTTTTTTTTACTTTAGGAGTGGTTATCAAACTTCAGCTTGCATCAGAATCCCCTGGAGGGCTTGCTCAAACAGTGCTGGGCCTCATCCCCACAGTTTCTCCTTCAGTGACTTTGAGGTGGATTCCTAGAATTGGCCTTTCTAACAGTTTCCAGGTGATGCTGCCACTGCCAAGGGAGGGGTGTGAGGGTGTTGGCTATTCTTTGAGAACCACTGCTTAGGTTAAAAAAGTGCTAAACTAGATTAAACCAGGATTTCTCAACCTCAGTACTACTGACATTTGAGGCTGGATGACTCCTTGTTGGGGGGGGGGGGCTGTGTTGTGCATAGTAGGATGTTTAGCAGCATCCTTGACCTCTACTAGTGCCAGGAGCCACCTACCCCCACCCCCGCTGCCAACTGTGACAACTAAAAATGTCTCCAGGCATTGTCAAATGTTGGGGGGGAGGCAAAATCACCCCCGGTTAAGAACCACTGAGTTAGACTGACAAGCAAGCTCCTTTTCTATGAAATGATGAAGCCTCCTCCTCTTGTTCATAAGATGCAGATTTTTTCTCAAGATGTGTTAATTTTTGTTTGATTCACCCATGCATCCATCCTACTATGTGTCAGGCACTCTGGGGACTACTCAGTTTGATGAACATGTCCTTGCTCTTAGGACACTTACAATTAATAGAAGAGACTGTGTGATCAGTAGGCCCAGGAAACTGTGGGGACATGGAACAGGGAGGTCACAGCAGGCTTTCTGTAAGATGATGGTAGAGATGAGCAGAAGTTGGCTAGATAAAAGGGAAGGGGAGGAAAACTCCAGGCAAGTTCAAAGGCTTGAGCTACCAATAGTTCCATGTAGCTGCAGACAATCACCTTTTTTCCCTTATTGAAGGGGGGGGGGGGGAAGTGGAGGGAACAATATTATCAACTCTTTAATCTTTTTTATCTCCTATATCCATTTCTAGTAATTCTATATCCTTCCCCCATTTGTACCTTAATCTATAGCCATTTTGAACTTCTTTCTACTAACCAGAGCCTTATAGAATCACTTTCTCCAGACACATGAATTAAATCTTTCTCCCCTCTTCTATTATGACACCCATTACACTTGATTATGATTGTTTTTTCCTGTCTGGCTGACTAAGCCCACAAGCTCCATTAGGGCAGGGAACCATGGCTATCTCATTCAGCGTATCTCCAGTATCCTGCACTGTGCCTGGCACAAGCAAGCCATTCAAATATCACTTGAATGAATGATGCTCTCAAATTCCATATGTCCCAAACTGAACACTGAACAACACTCTCATTTCCCACCCCTGTTCTACTCCTATTTCCACCTACCATCCCCTCCACCTCCCACATACCCCCATTCATATAGTCTTAGCAAAATTTTGGCATCATCTTTCACTTCTTTTTTCTCACTCCATACATCCATCTTTGTGTCTCCAGTGAGAAGCAAGATCTGTCCTCCGAACATCAAATACTTCATCTGGGAGACAGTCTATGGAAAGAATATGGGCACTGGAATCAAAGAGAAGTGGGCTCATCTCACTTCTGCCTCTTAATTGCAAGATGATTTTAAACAATTACATACAGTCCCAGAGCTTTAGATTCCTCATTTTAAATGGGTTTAACAGTTAAATGTGAAGTACTTAGCACCTCAGTGTTACTCAATAAATGTTTCCTTTCCCCTCACAGAATCCCTGGAAGGAGTAATAAGCAAAGAGGAAGACAAGTAAAGAACTAAGTAGAAGGATGTTCATAGCAGCACAGTTTACAATAGCTAAGATCTGGAAACAGCCCAAGTGCCCATCAGTAGATAAGTGGATAAAAAAGCTGTGGGACATATACACCATGGAATACTATGCAGCTGTAAAGAAGAAGGACCTCATACTCTTCGGGACAGTATGGATGAACCTGGAGAAAATTATGCTAAGTGAAATAAGCCAGGCAGAGAAAGACAAACATCACATGATCTCGCTTATACGTGGAATCTAAAGAACTTAATAATCTGATGAACAGAATAGATTCAATGACATGGAAGCATAGATGAGACTGACAAATGTCAGAGGGATGGAGGAGGGCGGGTGGGTGGATGGGGAGAGAGTAACCAAAGAATTTATGTGCATATATACACAATTCAAGGACATGGACAATGGTGGGGAGAAGGACTGGAGAGGGGGATGGGACAGGGTGGAATGGGCCATTGGGGAGAAAAAGGACTTCTGTAATATTTTAAACAAAACTAAAATTTTTTTAAAAAGAACTAAGTAGAAAGGTCAATAAAATGGGACAGACTGAGAGGGACAGCATGGAAAGCCAAAGAAGAAATAAAATGTAATCCCCTGGAAGAGACATATTTGCTCTTCTATTGTCTTTTCTCTCAAAATTTAACACATAACATTTATGCTAGTTAAGGAATATAGTAATATTCAAGAAAATGAAAACATATGTCCACCAAAAAACTTGTGCACAAATGTTCACAGAAACATTATTCATAACAGCAAAAAAATGGCAACAGCCCTAACATTCATCAACTGGTGAATGAATAAAATGTGGTCTATCCATACAATGAAATATTATTAGGCAATACAATGGAATAAAGTATTTTTATATGCTAGGACATGGATGAACCTTTGAAAACATGCTGAGTGACAGAGGCCAGACACAATATACTACATATATTATACAATTCCATTTAAATGAGATGTCTACAATAGGCAAATCTATGGAGACAGAAAGTAGATTCGTGGTTTCCTGGAACTGGGGGACAGGTATTTTCTTTATGGTAAGACAGAAATGTTCTGAAATTAGTGGGAATATACTTTAAACCATTGAATTGTACACTTTAAATGGGTGAGTTGATGGTATGTGAAATATATTTTAAAAAGGAAAAGAAGATACCGAGAATAAAAGAACAGCTAGAGAAACAACAAAATTTTTTTCTAATTATTTCCTTCCCACAACCTTATAGATTACCTTGTATATCCCACTCTGAAGACTGCTGCCTTTGACTAAAGAAAAATTATCTGGCTAAGTATCTGGCACTGGCCATGACGAGAATTCATGGGCATATTGCCACAGAGGATAATAACAGCAAGGTTTGAGTAGAAACAAAGGGTCAGTGCCCTAGAGCAGTGCTTCTCAGACTTGAAGGTACACATGCATCACCTTGGGGTCCTGTTTTCACAGGGTTGATGTGGCTCTAAAATAAAAGAATGGCCCGGCGGGGCGGGGCTCAGCGGTTGGGCGTCGACCTAGGATCCAGGCGATCGGGGTTTGATTCCCGGTCAGGGCACATGCCCAGGTTGTGGGCTCGATCCCCAATGACTCTCTCATCATTGATGTTTCTGACTCTCTCTCCCCCTCTCCTTTCCTCTCTCTGAAATCAATAAAGATATATTTAAAAAATAAATAAATAAAAGAAAAGAGTGCATTTACATGCTTTGTAATCAGTAAAGCACCATATAAAGGTTGTTACGCAATCATGTCAAACATTTTTGAGGATGTGAGGGGGGTCCTTTTAAGAAGAGGAAGGGAAATGGCAGTAAGGTTTACTTTGTCCTACTTTGCTTAAGGGAGGGTTTAGGAAATATCAGCCACAATGTCTTCAAATCTATATAGTGGGAGCATCTTGCACAGGTTTTAGGACCGTATGATCTTAAATTGCTTTAAAATTCATAAAATAGAAAATTCACATGTAAACAGCTGAAAGCTTATTCAGCAATGTCACTTGGTGTGGAAAAAGTACTGACTCTGGGGTCAAAAATCCTGGGGTTGAGGCCCAGGTCTAACACTTGCTAAGCTTTATAACTTTAGTGAATTCTTCAGTGTTTCGTCATATTTGATAGGGGTGGGGAAAATATAGCTTGCCTATTTCACAAGATGGAATCAGCTGAGCCAAATTTTGAAAGCACTTGGTCAAACTCTGGACTAGTTGCTTTGCAAATATTTTTATTGCACATGTCTATCAGTAGAAAAACATTCAAGCATGTGTTCCTATGTAGCACTGTATTCATATTATGCACAATATATGGCACATACAAAAACAGAGGGAGCATGAGATAAAAATAGAGTATAATTTCTCTGGTAGATTAGATAATCAATATTACGTTTACTGAAATTGATAAGTATACTATGGTTATGTAAAAGAATATCTCCATTTCTAAGGAATACTTAACAATTTGGGGTAAAGGGCCATGATGTATGTATTTTACCCTCAAGTGGCTCAGAAAATATGAATACATACACACATGCACACCAGAACATGGAAATGGAGTAAAATATTAACAATAGGTGAATCTGAATAAAGGGTATAAGAGTGGTCTTTATACTATTTTTTATAAGTTTTCTGTAAGTTTGAAATTATTTCCAAATAATTTTTTTAAATTGTAAATTCTAATCATTGATTGGGACTTGCAGAATGACAGAGTAAAGAGCTTGGCCCATATTTTCCTCAGCAAAGTAACAATTTAACTGGTAAAAATTATTTTTAAAAGCAATCATTTAAAGTCTCTAGAAATTGTCCTAAGGGCATGCAGCAAATGGAGAAACATACATTGAAGAAAATCTATTAAATTTCAGCAAGAACAGTGGGGGAGTGGATGGCATTTGAGCTACAACCTGCTTTACCACTCTCCACCCAGCTCTGTGTTACAGAGGCTCTACCCTGAGTAACCAAGAAGATGAGGGTTCCTTTCCCTCCCAGCTTCCAGTCTGAGGCTACAGTTTCACCCCAAGAGGGGCAGGTTGCTGGTGTTTCTCATCTCCCACCCTATGTTGCAGAAGTTGTATTGCAATCAGAGGCAGCCAATAAGACCTTTCCTCACCCAGATCCCACTTGTAGGATAGAAACTCTACTCTAGGCTCAGTGGTTGAGTATCGAGGTAGGATCCAGGAGATCACGGTTCAATTCCCAGTCAGGGCACATGCCCCGGCTGCGGGTTCAATCTCCAGTAGGGGGAGTGTGGGAGGCAGCCAATCAATGACTCTCATCATTGATTCTCTCTCTCTCTCTCTCTCTCTCCCTCCCTCTCCCTTCCTCTCTCTGAAATCAATAAAGATATAGTAAAAAAAAAAAAGAATGCTGATCACCCTTACCCCAGGTCACTCCTAGGTCAGAGGCTATATCAGCCTTTCATGATAAAAACCACCAATAAGCTAGGAATAGAAGAGAACTCTCTCACCCTGATTAAAGACCAACTATGAAAAATCCAGAGCTAATCTCATAACTAATGATGAAAGGCTGAATGCTTTCCCCTAAAATCAGCAAAAAGATGAGATGTATAATCTCATACCTTCTATTCAGTACTGTACTGGAAATCCTAGCCAGGGCAATAACGCTGGAAAAATAAATAAAAGGCATCCAAATTAAAAAGTAAGCAGTAAAACTATCTGTAAATACAGATCACATGATATTGTATACAGGAAATCCTTAGGAATTCACTAAAAAAAAAAAAATAGAACTAATAAATGAGTTCAGCAAGACTGAAAGACATAAGGTAAATATACAAAAATCGATAACATTTTTATATACTAGCAACAAACAATGTGAAATAAAATTAAGAAAACAGTTGCATTTATAATACCAACAAAAATAATAAAATACTTAGGAATAAATTTAACAAACATACAAAATTTGTACTCTAAATCTCTAAAACATTCTTAAAACAAATTAAATAAGACCTAAGTAAATTGAAAGACATCCCATGACAGACAATAACAAGTGTTGGCAAGAATGTGGAGAAATTGGAACCCTCATACATTGCTGCTGGGAATGTAAAACAATGCAGCTGCTTCAGGGGGAAAAAAAACCAAAAACGTTTGGCAGTTTAACAATTATGATATGACCCAGCAATTTCACTCCTCAGAATATAGCCAAGAGAAATTAAAATAATAGCCACCCCAAAACTTACATAGGAATGTTCATAGTAGCATTATTCATAATAGCCAAAAAGTGGAAGCAACCCAAAAGTCCATCAACTGATGAACAAATGTGGCATATCTACACAATGGAATGTTACTCAGCTCAAAAATGAAGTACTGTTCCAAGGATGAACTTAAAAATATTATGCTGAAGAAGTCAGTCACAAAAGATCATATATTGTTTTATTTCATTTAAAGGAAATTTCCAGAATAGGCAAATCTATAGAGACAGGAAGTAGATTTGTGGTGGCCTTGGGCTGGGCTGGGAGTGTGGGAGTGAGATTGATTGCTAATGAATACAGGATTTCTTTGTGGGTGATGAAAATGTTTTAAAATTAGATTGTGGTGATTGTTGCTCAACTCTGAGTATAATAAAAACCATTAAATTGTATGCTTTAAATAGGTGAATTGAATAGTATGTAAACTATATCTAAATAAAGCTGTTTTTAAATGTAAAGAGTCTAAACAAACCAATTAAAGGCAGAAATCTATAGACGGGATTTAAAAAGCAAGAACCTATGTACTATATGCTGCTTATAGAAACCCACTTTAAATATAATGACAAAAATAAGTTAAAAATAAGAGACAACTTAAAGCTACAATAAGCCCGGCCAGGCGTGGCTCAGTGGTTGAGCATCGACCTAGGATTCGGGCGATCGGGGTTCGATTCCTGGTCAGGGCACATACCCAGGTTGCGGGCTCGATCCCCAGTCAGGGGCCTGCAGGAGGCGGCCGATCAATGACTCTCTCATCATTGATGTTTCTCTCTCTCTCTCTCCCTCTCCTTTCCTCTCTCTGAAATCAATAAAGATATATTTTTTTTAAAAAGCTACAATAAGATATAGCTACATACCTACTAGAATAGCTAAAAGTAAATACACTGACCATATCAACCATTGGCAAGGATGTGGAGCAAGTGAAACTTATTGACTCTACCATTTTATATTCCCATCAGCAACCACTTTGGATAACAGGTTGGCAGGTTCTTAAAAAGTTAAATATACATTTACTATATGAGATTCAGTCATTCCTATCTTAGATATCTACCCAAGAGAAATGAAAGCCTGTCCATAGAGAGATTTGCTCACAAACATTCATAGCATTATTCATAGTAGTTAAAAACTGAAAACAAAAAGCTAAGAACCATATGATTTCACTCATATGTGGGATATAAAACTGAAACTCGTGGACACAAACAGCAGTGTGGTGGTTGCCAGAGGGAAGGGGGTGGGGAGTGTAGGGGGTCCTAATATTTGGTGACAGGAGAAGATTTGACTTTGGGTAGTGGGCATACAGTGCAATATACAGATCTTGTAACAGAAACCCACACCTGAAACCTATATGATCATATTAGCCAATGTCACCCCAATACATTTACTTTTTAAAAAATACTGAAACAACTCCAATGTCCATCAGCAGGGGAATGGATAAATAAATTATGGTATGTCCATACAATAGGATAATAAAAACCAATGAACTGTTTATACATGCAACATGGATGAATATCAAAATAATTATGCTGAACAAAAGGAGCCAAGCAAAAGAGAATACATACTGTATGATCCATTTGCATAAAACACTAGGAAATGCAAATTAACACAGTGATAGAAAGTCGATGGTGGGGGATGGGGGTGCGAAGGGAAGAATTAACAAAGGACCAGAAAAAAAACTTTTGGAGGTAATAGATGTTTTCATTATCTTGATTATGGTGATGGTTTCACAGATGGATACATATTTCAAAATATCCCAAAACTTATCACAGTGTACACTTTAAATATGTGCCATTTATTGTATGTCATTATGTCTCAATAAAGCTGATTTTTTTTAAAAGATAAAAACCACATGTTCTCAAGGCCAAATCAAACCTTACAAATCATTAGAGCGATCCCAGGCAGATCCTTCAGCCCCTTTGTGACACTGATGCTCCAGGTGTAAGGTGAGGAGGTTTATGACCCTGTGTGTGCATCTTCCAAATGGAACAAGCAACACAAGACTGTGAAAGGACCTATTTCAATCCTGCTGCTGGGTGCACTGGCAGCACATATATTTTGTTGTAGTGACACAATTTTCAGCCATTGAACATATTAATATAGTTCAACGAAGTTTTTCTCCTGAACTTAGGAGATTCAGTCACTAATAGACAGGCAGGATAAAGTCATCCCATGTGAGGTCTGTAGGAATCTGCTGTTCAGAGAGCAATGGAAAAGAGGGCTTGTGGAATTGAAAAGTGTAATGGCTAAAAAAATTAGTCTTGGAGACAAGTGCCTAGCACCTAGTAAGTGTTCAAAAAATCAGCAAAATATAACAAAATTTAAAAATAAACACCATTAATTCAGAATTTGTTATAATATGGATTAGAGTTAGGTAGAAAACTATCTTTATACAGGGATAAGGAAGTTTGATAGCCCTGGCCAGTGTGGCTAAGTGGTTAGAGAGTAAGCCCACATGCCAAATGGTTGTGGGTTCGATTCCTGGTGAAGGGTATGTACCTGGGTTGCAAGTTCCCCAGTTGGGGAACATGTGGGAGGCAACTGATCGATGTTTGTCTCTGTCTCTGTCTCTCTCTCCTCTCTCCCCTCTCCCTCCCTTCCTCCCTTCTACTCTCTCTAAAAAGCAATGGAAATTCCCTACCTGGTTTGGCTCAGTGGTTAGAGCATTGGCCCTCGGACTGAAGGGTCCTGGGTTCAATTTCGGCCAAGAGCACGTACCTCAGTTGCAGGCTCGATCCCCAGCCCTGGTCAGGGCTCATGCGGGAGGCAACCAATTGATGTGTCTCTCTCACATCGATGTTTCTCTTTCTCCCTTCCACTCTCTCTGAAAAGCAATGGAAAAAATAGCCTAGAGCAAGGATTAAAAAAAAAAAGAAGTTTGATAAACACATTAATAGCATAAGCAGGATTTCACCGGGCATGATAAATCCACATAAACAAATTAACCTTACAGGTCCCTCAGAAAAAACCTATTTACAGCCTAATACAGGTAACACAGAGTGTGGAAACAGACTACCTGTATTCATATCCCAATATCATGACTTAATAACAATACAGGCATTCCTTAGCACTTTTTGGTGGTAACAAGAAAAAAGACAAACTTAATGGTCCACAAACAGGAAGAACATGAACTGTATCCTAAATGGCCTCACTGGAAAACAGCACAGATCTTTAGAGTAATTCTGACATGGAATTCACCTGTCATCCCCTCTTTTGAGGAGGATACTGACCTGGTTTGTAATATTTGTCCTAAGGTACCTTCTAAGTTGGGAAAGCAAATTCCCTTTTTCCTAATGTAGAACCACAATCAAACAGGAAGAAATATCTCCTTCTTCTGAGTTGTCCATATGAGCAGAAATTGAAAGCATTTCCATGGGTAACAAGTAAAGTGCCTTCAAGGGGAAGGGGGGAGGAGGAGGTAAAAGAGGGAATGAGGTATAAACAGTGACGGAAGGAGACTTGACTTAGGGTGGTGAACACACAATACATTATACAGATGATGTATTATAGAATTGTACACCTGAAACCTATATAACTTTATTAACCAATATCACCCCGATAAAATTAAATACATACATACATACATACATACATACATACATAAAAAGGAAGGTGCCGAGTGGTTACCACTCTGTCCTGGGTACTGCTAGACATTTCTGTTCCTCCTCCTTTCTAGACTATTTTATGGTACTATGATGGCCACCTGTTGCAAAAGTTTCTTCTTAAATCGTAATCAGACTTCCCAGCCCTCAAACCATACACTTCACTGAGAAGAGCGATCAACAAATGAAAACTTTCTTGTTCTTTGCCTCTCCAGTCACAAGGGAATGGCTGTTGTTCAAATACGGCTTGTTTGTTTTGGCTTCCATCCTTTTACACAACTCATTCTGCTCTACCCAGAATCACTTGCTCTCACCCCTCTACCGCACTCCAACTCAAACACTTCCTTAAAAATATTTTTTAAACCAACGAATGTTCCTCACTTCTTTTACCACCCACTTCCACCTGGAGTCATGGTCTGGCTTCTCATTAACTCCACATCGCTTTCACCACCATGAACCCAGGTATATCAAGTCCATAGTATCATTCTAATTCTGGGTTTATAGCTCATGCTATTAACTCTAGGCTAAGATAGCACCATATCAATCTGTCATTAGCACTATACCTGGGATGAGCTAGGAAGAGGGTGGGGGCCTTCATTCTCAAAGCAGGAAATACAGAATTGGGTCAAGCTTGAATATAACTAAATAGGCATAATTCTCATTTGGGGGAAGTTCAAGGTGAGAATGACATTTAAAGTTTAGTCAGCTAGAGATCACCAAGGGAAAGCCTGTAGTCCAACAGATGATGTATTATAGAATTGTACACCTGAAACCTATATAACTTTATTAACTAATATCACTCCAATAAAATTAAATAAATACATACATACGTACATAAAAAGGAAGGTGCCAAGTGGTTACCACTCTGTCCTGGGTACTGCTAAACAAAGTCAAATTTATTCACTCATCATAAGAGAGGGCACTCCAGAGGAACCATGGGATGTTACTTGACTAGAGAGAGGAAAGAAGCATCTTTTGGGTTCCTACTGAATGATTCTGAGGAGGGCCTATGGAAAGCAGGGATCTGTTCTGGATTGGTTATTATTTCTGAGGCAGGATTAGGAGAAGCAGGGATAAACTGGGGTTGGATGCTGTTCTGAAGAAAGGGTACGTCAGCAATTGGGAATCCCCAGTAACATATGGGAAGAACAGACTGGGGCTGGGACATCATTGACAAGGAAGCAATGTTCACTGAAAGAAGGTGTCTTTATGGTTTTTTACAGCTGCTGCATGACTTTGGGAGAAGCAATGTTTCCTGTTAATTCTGTAGTTATCTTTATCTGTGTCTGTCCTCCCAACCTAATTAACAGCAGGGCTGCCTTTTTTGTTGTTGTTCTAGTCCCAGTGCATTCTCCAGTCCTGGATGTTTTGACTCAATGAGATGAATATGGATGCAATGTTTATTTTTAGTCCTGCAAATGCTTAGATCTAGGAACAAGTTATACAACCAAGAAGAAATTGAATTATATCTACTGACTTTGAAAGTTTAGGTAGAATACTGAAGACTTCGGGGGCATGTGGAAGCTTTTCACCTCTTCTTCCTGTTGAAGGTCATGACTTTTCACTAGAAGGAAGAATATGAGAAAATGAATATCTTGCTACTTAGATGATGTCAAAGAAAAGGATGTGGTTTTCTAGACAATCACTTAAGATCTCAGAATGATAGACTTCTGGCAAGGGAAGGAGAAAATTTCACACAGACCTAGACGAAATTATTTTCCTGGACATTCGTTTATGGACTTAAAGGAAATTGTTAAGAGAATTGTTAAAAATTGTTTTTAAAAATCACCAAAAAAAGACAGAAAGAAAAACCACCACCCTTCAGAAGAAAACTGAACAAAAGAGCTAGAAATAATGTCTAGGACTGAGGAAGTCCACAGACTGATTTAACAGAGTAGTAGTAACAAAGTTACTGGGGTACTTGAAAATAAATATAATCTCAAAGTGATCATCATCAAAAGCTAGTGAGATGGCATCTGGCACTAGATCATAAAAATCAGTATAGTAGTTAACCAGGTCGACCAGGGTTCAGCTCCCTGTGCTACCTCTTGTCATGTGATCTTGGTTAAGACACTTACCCTGTCTTAACCTTCACTGGCCAATCCATAAAATGGGTATTAAAATACTTACCTCACAAGCCGTTATGAAGATTAAGGTTTATAATGCATGTAAATATCTATCACAGTGTATGGCACAGAGTAAGTAGCCAACAGGTAGCCACCATCATTACCATCATAATCATAATTTACAGTAAAAATGTGGTATTTTCTTATAAAATCAACAAACGAGATGGTGGAAACATGATGAATAACGGTTGAGAACAAAAGCAAAGAGAAAGAAGTAATGCTGTTAGATCATGCAATGAACTTCCCTGAAACAGAAGAAAGGCATAGTATTGAATTCCATACCTTCTCCATCATACTTCTTTTCCCCACTAAACAAGTATGGGCAATCTTGTGTGTACACACACACACACACACACACACACCTTCTTTCCTGTTTTCTGTATCTCAAGACATCCAATCTACCCAAACTGAATTTTGAAATCAATGCTGACCTATGAGAGGTCAGTTTTCAGTACAGGGAAGATTTCACAAGCCAGAGTTCATGAATTAAAGACAAAGATGAGGAAGTATAGATGGCTCCTTCAAGAAATTTTCAGATAAAATGAAGGAAAAAGATAACCCGTTAGTAGGTGGGGATAATAGGATTAAAAGATTTGGGGGAAGTAAGTGAAAGAGGGATTCTTGGATGTGTTTGCAGGCAGAAGAAAAAGACTCAGAAAAATACTAAAGATACAGGAGAGAGTAATATAACAATATTTTAAGGGAGACATGGGAGATAGTTAAAAAGAAAGATTAGCCTTGGAAAAGATGATAGAAAAAGAATGAAGATAAAAGTAGCCATGGAAATAAATGTTTTGAGGGAAAAAGAGAGTTTGTGACCAGTGAGCTCTTTTTAGGGAAGTATGCAACTAGATTATCTGCTGATGGGGTTGGAAATAGGGAAGGCTAAATTAGGGTACCAGAGGGGTATGCTAAGAAAACTGAACAGATGCTGTGGGAAATTGGAAAAGGAACCAACCAAGAATGTGTAAAAAAGGATTAGTGAGCAGCCGTTAAGGATCCAGCTGTGGTCAGAAATCACAGTCTGGTCATGGATATAATCTCCATGGTGTGATGATTTTCCCAAGTACTACTCGGAAGCCTGAGAACGGGACAGAAGAAAACAGATGCTAAAGTCCATCTAGGTTTGGGGATTGGCAGGGCAGGTGTGGGGGTATAAGAGGGACATGAGGGAATTGAGGATACTGGTGGCAATTAATATCAAATGGCTGGCAGGGTTCAGTGTGGGCAGGAAATGGTTCATTGAGTGGGAAAGTCTGTAGAAGCAGGACAGGACTGAAATCAGGAAGAAAAGAGAAGGGCCTAAAAGTGTTGATGAGGTCAACAGGGTTCTATGGGAGTAAGGGAATAGGGAATGTGGAGGGTTAGAGGTATTAGTTGAAAAGCTGAACTTCAGAGTTTGAAATATCAGAAGTAGAACAGTTCCAGCTGGTGACAAGGCCCAGAGTGTGGCCCATATAAAGAAGTTGCTGAAGCAGAGCAAAAATGAAGATTATATTTTTGGAAGTCAAGGAAGTATTATGCCAGGAGTCATGATAGCATAGAATACTAAGCTGGGTGTCCAAGGCCTCAAAGAATGTAAGTAACCCAGATCTGGTCTATGTCAATGAAGAGAGTGGGTATAGTACTCAATGGCCTGCATATTAAAGAGTAAGGGAAAAGGAAAGTTGTTGAATAACAAACAATCTGGCATCAGAAGCTAGCTTTAAGATTGAGGAATTATGGGGAAATGCGCAACTTCCATTAAGAGGGCAGTGAAGAAAATAGTGTCATCAAGGCAAAGAGCTCTAAAAGAATGGTTGAGAATATATTGACATTACTTGACCAAAGAACAGGTGTTCTGGTGGGCAAAGGAAATCTGAGATGGGAGTGTTAGCCAGGAAACAATATGTATATCAAAAGGGAAGAACTGTGCTGAACTTACAAGAGGGAAATTTCACCCTTTAGAATGCTGAGGAAGCAGTGAAAGGAACTACAACTCTGTGTATGTTTAACCAAGAAAGAAGAACTGATTGGTAAAAGTAGAAGTGAAAGAAACTTTAGGAAATATGGTCATGTCATCTTAAGTACTATTGGCTAATGACCAAGGACCAAAAATGTGATAGGTACAAAGATATTCCCCAGATATCAGGAATGAAAATTTCTACAAGAGACCACAGAGACTCTTAAGTGGACTACTGTTTAAGAGGAATTTTTAAAAATATTTTTTGGGAGAAATTCTCATAATATTATCAATCCTTCATGATCTTGAAGGGAAAAAAGGAGAAAAATCTAAAGAACACAATGTAGCTACACAGGAAACAAACTGGTCAGCTACAAGAACTAATGAAGCTATAGCAAGCTCATATTTTTCAAGGTAAGATCGTCAACTCTAAGTAGAAGATATATGTGAACAGGTGACGGAGAGAGCAAGTGAGCAAGCAAGAACACCAGTGGGATAACTTGGTTCCTATTTCTATTCCCTCCTAAATGATAAGGATAATTTTCAAATTGGAAACTAGCACAAATGTGAATAATAGTTTGTCAGAGCCCAGCAGATGATGAGATACTGAGAATGGCAAGCAGTTTAAAATTAATTTGGGTCTGTGGATGCACATCAAGGATATCCTACAGTATTGAGGTAAACAATATTCCTTATTGAGAAGCTACTGTTGACAATCTCTGAAAAACCAAGGCCAACTACAAAAATGAAGGAAGACTGTAGCTTGACAACTACAGCCCAATTTCCAAAAGCCAAACTTTTCTAAAACAACACAGAAATCGAAACTACTGATCTTGATAGAAAAACAGACTATAATGAAGTATTAAACTGATGGTGATGAGCAATGACCACGTAGTAAGAGTGGTAGATATAAGTAATGCTACTGCCTAAGTGTCATTGAGTTTCAGTAAGTCATTGGACACATTTTCCCTATAGAATACATTCATATAAGACAGGGAGATACAGGTGGTTGATTTAGAATTGCTTGAATAGCCATACTTAAAAAGAATGCTGCCCTGGCCGGGTGTGGCTCAGTTGGTTGAGCACTGTCCTGTGCACCAAAAGGTCATCGGTTTAATTTCTGGTCAGGGCACATACCCAGGTTGCAGGTTCAATCCTCAGTCGGAGTGTGTATGGGAGGCAACCAATCGATGTTTGTCTCTCACATCAATGTTTCTCTCTCTCTTTCTCTCTCTCTCTCCCCCTCCCTTCCTTTCCCCCTCCCTTCCTTTCTCTCTAAACACCAATAAAAATATATATTTTTTAAAAAGAATGCTAATGGAATGCTACTCAGCAATAAAAAGGAACTATTAAATGCAACAACTTGCCTGACCAGCGTGGCTCAGTGGTTGAGCGTCAACCTATGATCCAGGAGATTGCAGTTCGATTCCTGGTCAAGGCACGTGCCTGGGCTTCGGGTTTGATTTCCAGTACGGGGCGTGCAGGAGGCAGCCAATCAATGACTCTCTCATCATTGATGTTTCTATTTCTCTCTCTCTCTCCCTCTCCTTTCCTCTCTCTGAAATCAATAAGGATATATTTTTTTTAATGCAACAACCTGGATGAACCTCAAAGAAATTATGCTGAGTGAAAAAAAAAAGCCAACCTAAAAGGATACAAATTGCATGATTGCTGTTATGTGACATTCATGAAGTAATATAAGTATAAAGACAGAGAACAGTTGCTAGGAGGCAGGCATGGGGAGGAGGAAGGAATGTGGCTATAAAGGGGTAGAACAAGGGAGTCTTGTAGTGATGGTAAAGTTGTTATCTTGATCATGGTGATGGTTACACAAAGACACACATGTAATAAAACTTCATGGAGCTACAGACACACACACAGACACACACACACACACAATCTGAATTAAACTCTGTAGATTGTACCAATGTCAATATCTTCGTTTTGATAGTGTACTATAGTTGGGAGACATTAGAAGAAGGGTGCATGAGACTTCTCTGTACTTTTCTTTGCAACATCCTCTCAATCTATAATTTTTTCAAAATATAAAGATTTTTGTAAAGAGCACTAATAGATCAATGACAGCCTCACAAATGGAGATCTAGTTGCTTACCTCAGGATTCTGTACTTGGCACTTCTAAAATACCATTTTTAACCCAACAAGTTGGAGAAGACAAAGAAAGCATGTTCATCAAGTTTATGAATGACATAAAACAGAGTCACAGACAATCTATTTTCAAATAGAACTAGAATCCAAAAATATCAACAGGCTGGACTAGGAACTGAAATATAATAAAGACAAAGGTAGAACCAAACTGTAGCCCCAATTGTAGCCCCAGTACACAGCACAGCACATGGCACACAAAAAGAGGACTCAAAAAATACCAGTGACCTATGGACACAGACAATGGTATGGGGAAGGCCTGGGGGGGACGGGAGGGGAGGTCAATGGGGGAAAGGGGGATATCTGTAATACTTTCAACAATAAAGATAAATTTAAATATATATATATATATATATGAAAAAATAAGTGAATGCAAGTTTCAGAATATTCAGCATGTTTAGTGGGAGTTCATCTGAAAAGGCCTTTAGCCAGCAGAATGATAATATTCCCTCAAATGAACACAATATTTCATTAACAAAGTATATATAACTTTAAAGGAGAGTGGAGGTAAATATTGTATTATTGTGCTCTGCACTAGTCTGACTGCATATATAGGACCAAGTCAAGTCTTAGGGGCCATGTTTCAAAGGAGACATGAATAAATTAGAGTATATCCCAAGTAAGGCAACTAAGATGGTTAAGTTTCTAGAAATCTTCTTACATGAAAAACACTAGAAGGAACACAAGATATTTAGCCTGAAAAGATAAGATGTGGCAGGTAGAAGGAACAAGTTAGATAACAATTATAATGTAGACCATGATATAATGATAATATTAAATACTCTACTGTAGGTAGCATAGCACTTTATGATCTATAACATGCTTTCATACTTTTATCCTTGTCTGTCCAATATCTGAAAGGCTGGCAAGTAGGGAAAGGGCTAGAATTTTTTCTTTCTGTGTAGCACAATGGTTAGAGATTACAAAGAGACAGATTTCAGCTCAAAATAAAGATTTTCAAACATTTCAATCTTCACGACAATGGAATATCAATAATGGTAAGAGCAACAATAATGTGCTAGTAGACATAATAAGTACTACACATTTATTATCTGATTTTAACATCACAACAGTCCTGTCAGGTAGGTACCATTATCCTCACTTCACAGATAAGACAACTAATAGACAGAGGGGTTAAATAATCTGCCCAAGGCTATAACTACAGCTAGTCAGGTGTCAGATTCAGGCAGTCCCACTCCAGATCCACTACTTGTGGGAAAACTAGAATGATCACCCACTAAGGCCACTTCAGGTTGAGTGGACTGCCAGGCTGAGTCAGAGGATGGACTAGATCAAATGTAAGACAACAGGATTCTAGGAATCTTAGATGACAGGCTAGACTGGAATGGAGACACTTCTCCTTCTAGAAGTATGGCTCTAGTCCACCCCTCCCCAAGAAAGTAACATTTTAAAAAATGTATAGTTTACTAGGAAGGTAGGGGCATTGCTATCAAAATCTTTCTTGTACATATATTTTTAGTCCTATAGTGGCTGTTTATGTTATTCCCTTACATTTTGCTCTCCTATGCTTTTTTCCAGAGTATTCTAACCATATTTCTACAATATTAGCTTTATCCTAGATTTATAAGAAAAAAGCATAATGCAATGTGCATAGTAACAAAAAGCTATGCTGTTGTCTTTTATGTTAATCTCACCCCTAAAATGAAAATAAATAAATAAAACAAAGCAAAACAAACAAAAATACTAGCTCTAAGGCCCTATAGCAGGTTGAGAGTGAAAGCAACAGCATAAGGCCAAAGAGCTAATACAGACCTTGTAGATAGTGGTAGAGTTCTCTAGACATTCAGATCAGTTTTGGCTTCACCAAAATTTGAGATTTGAGTATCTAACAGAAGATTAGTATCACCATAACTGAATCAGAAAAGTACCTTTGAAAAATTTCCTATGACAGCCCTGCCCCCACCAACTGATGCAACATATATTAAAATTGCAAAGCTCACTACACTTTGACAGTTTTATTTAACAAATGTTTTTGGCTTGAACCACATAAATTGAGATTTCTACCTCTGGAGAAATAGAGGAAGGCTTTCCTTCATTAAAGATTTAAAAAAGAAAGAAATCTGCTTTGTTAAAAGTTAGTGTAATAGTTGCTAGGTTGAACTGTCTTTGGAGTATACAGTACATGATTAAAAGTAGAAACAGAAGATAAAATACTGAGTCAAATTTAGATGAATTTCTGAAAAATTAGAGAAAAATAAACCAAGATCAACATAATAAGCAATCTGTGTTCAGAAGCAGCCAAATTATCTCAGACTTTTACCAATGGCTATGCTTATGGTATCCCAAGGGAGTTGGGGGTGGGGTCAATGAACAGCTGGTCAGAAGACTTAAGAAAAAAACATGCCAACTCTGTAAAATAAAAGTGCTTTGTTGGGATTCTACAGATGTTTGTGTTTCCATCTGCTGGGTTCTAGCTGGAGCTTAAGGAACAAAGGTTGTGACAAAGGGCTGTAGAGTTTTGACTGTTTTATAAGCGGAGGCAACAGTCAGCCTGCAGCACTGAGGATGAAGTGTAAACTGACCACAAGGTGACAAGGCGCAAAACGTGCAAAGTGCAGCTAGCTGGCTGAAATGGTGGGGTACAGGGGTAGGGGATGGGTAGGATTCTCTTATTTAATTTATGAGAGACCTGTGCTATATAACATGTGAAAGGCCAGTTAGTACCAGACCCAAGAGTCAAGCCTAGGTCTATCTGCCTAAAGGAATGAACTAACTAGTCTGTCAGTCCTAAGAGAAAGCTCCCCCACTAGCCAGCCCAGTGACTCTGGATAAATTACAACCTAAGGCTCAGTTTCCCCATCTATAAAACCAGAGAGGCTACATTTGGGGGGGGGGGGAATTGGTTTTGACCCCATATCTCATCCCAAAGGAAATGCCAGATGTACTCAAAATTTAAATGTAATTAAAATAATAAATGTTACTATGAGAAACAGGTCCATCCCTGGCATTTGCAAGGCCAGAGGCAAGAATATAAATGTAAACTCACAATCTTCCACCTTCTTCCTCCCCTCTCCCCTGATCCCACTCCTTCCTAAGCTACTAGAGACCTTGGGCATATATGTGTAGACTATTCAATCCACACATTCAAGCTCCATCCACACATTTCTCTCACCAAACGACCACCCCTTAGACCTAGGAGAGCTCAACCTGTGACATAGTTTCCCCCTCAGGGGGACAGGCCCAGGGAATATGCCCTTGCAAGCCCTGGAGACCGACTGAGCAGGGAATTCTCAGCTTCCAAGTACCTGGAGTATGGTCTAGAAGGAATATGCAGAAATTCTAGGTGGCCACATCTCCTTGGCCCTTAGAACTCACTGCCTGGTGGTGAGATGTGTAAAGTATAAACTATAAAGGAAAGGCTGGTACATTTGACTATATAAAAATGGAAAACTTGTGGACATTAAGAACAAATAAATTATAAAACAAATATCAAAACTGAGAAGAAACGTGCACCATTATGACAGAGTTACTATCCTTAATAATTAAATAACTCTTAAATTAGTTAAAAAGTAATTAACCAATAAAGAATTATCAATAATATAAGCATATGAAGAAAATGCAACCTTATTTGTAATTAAAGGAATACATTACAACAAAAAGCTTTTCTTAACTTACCAAACTGACAAATATTTTCCAAATGATAATACAAAGGATTGACAAGAGTTCAAGAGTGTAAACTCATCAACCTTTACCCTCCTATCTATCCAATTCTACTTTTTATAACTCATACCAAAGAAACAGTTAAGGATGTGACAAAGAGGATGTTCACTGTAACACTGGAAACAAATGTCTCAAAATAGGGTATTGGTTAAATAAAATCATTGTATATCATTACAATGGAGTAGTCAAAAGTGTTATTGAGGAAGAGCTGACAATATAGAAACATGTCCATGATATAAAGATAAAAAAATGTAGTTTATAAAATAGTATGATTCATTTTATTGTTAAAGATACATACAATCTAGAAGGCTATACCACGATGTTAAAAATGTCCTATATCTTTTAAAATGGGGATGTTAAAGTCCTCTGTTCCTTATTTGTATTTTCTAATTTTTAAAAATTGGTTATGCTCTAGTCTGTTTGGCTCAGTGGTTGGAGCGTAGGCATGCAGACTGAGGGGTCCCAGGTTCAATTCTGGCCAAGGACATGTACTTCAGTTACAGGCTCGATCCCTGGCCCTGGGTTCAGGTGCGTGTGGGAGGCAACCAATCAATGTGTCTCTCTCATATCGATGTTTCTCTCTCTCTCCCTCTCCTTTCCACTCTCTCTGAAAAGCACTGGAGGAAATACCCCCGGGTGAGGATTAAAAAATAATAATAATTGCCCAGCCAGCATGGCTCAGCACTTGAGCATCGACCTATGATCCAGGAGATAGAGGTACAATTCCCAGTCAGGGCTCATGCCTCGGTTGTGGGCTTGATCCCCAGTAGGGGGAGTGCAGGAGGCAGCCAATCAATGACTCTCTCTCATCATTGATGTGTTTCTCTCCCCCCCCCTCTCTTTCTCTCCCTTTTTCTCTCTGAAATCAATAAAGACATATTTTTTAAATAATAATAATAATTGGTTATAAGAATATATTACATTAATTTTTATTTTGTAAAAAAATAAATAAATCATTTTTAAGAGACTTGGTTACTACAAGAGCATTCCTTTGTCGTTTTAACATTTTAGGATTCTATGAAGAGAAAAACCAACGAACTGCATAGTATCCTCTCCAGAGAAAAGGAAGGAGTCACTATAGCATCTTCTACATTAATAGGGAAAGACTCTATTTAAATAAAACAATCAAACAAAAAGCAAAAACAAACAAACAAAAAAAAACCCACCTGGAAGACAAGCCCTGCAAGTATAGAATGGAGAATCTCCACTACTTAAGGCTATAGAGTGCTGTTCTTTCTGGATTTTATCTTAAAGCAATATTCTTTTATTTCAAAGTCTTTTTTTTTTTTTTTTTAATGTCAAATGGCTTCCACACAAAACCAAACCAATCATTTTGATGAACAATTGGTAGGTGGAAGGAAAGGACAGAACTGAACACAGTGGTATTGGTGGGGGCCGAGTATTTTTTTCTACTTCTTCCTTTCAAGGCAGAAAAGCTACTGTGAGAGAAACATTTATAGCTTCTTTCTGTCCCTTACTCCTCTCAATGGAGGGAGCCACAATTATTTGCTTCAGTGATTAGACAACAATTCATAAGAAGAAATTCATGTTAAATCTAAAGTTCAAGGCTGGCTCATTGTAACTACAATTTAAAAACGATTTATCTGCCTGCCCATCCATCTGCACACACCTAAAAACATGCACAGGCACGAGCTACGTGCTTAAGCAACACTTGCTGCCTGGCTGCACCAGGAGATCAGAAATCAAGACTTAGATAAGTAGTCTGTTCCGTGAGGAGAGTGGAAGTTTCTATGCATATTTAAGAAAGGGGTCCCAGAGGATAGAAACACAAACAGATCCTAAAAAATTCCCCATTTGGATGTATCAAACCTCTCTCCAATTGTGCTACACAGTTTCCATTTGGTGAGCAAAACACCATGCCAGCTCAATGATCTGTCATCTATTTCTGCATGTTTGTTTGAGTACAGAGGACCTCTATATATCCCAATATATCTCACATAGTATCACTTCAACATGTAATCAATGTTTTTCTTTGTTGGTTTGGTTTGGTTAACCTTCACCCAGGGATATTTTTTCCATTGATTTTTAGAGAGAATGGGGGGGGGGGAGGGAGGCAGGGAGGGGGGGAGGGAGGGAGGAAGGGAGGGAGGGAGGGAGGGAGGGGGGAGAGAGAGAGAGATTGAAAGATTGATGCAAGAGAGACACATAGATCAGTTGCTTTCCACACACACCCCAACCGGGACCAGGGATCAAGCCTACAACCAAGGTATGTGCCCTTGACCAGGAATCAAACCTGGGACCCTTCAGTCTGTGGGCTGATGCTCTAACCACTTAGCAACACTGGCCAGGGCTGTAATCAATGTTTTTAAAATTACTGAAATACTTTATATTATTTTTATCATATTAATTCTTTAAAACCTGATGTGTATTTTCCATTTATAGCATGTCTCAATTTATATCAGATACTACTTGTTAACTATGAAAACTAGTTACTTAACCTCTCTTTGCCTGAGTTTCCTCAATTTTAAAATGGGAATAACAGTATTTACCTTATAGAGTTTTACTGAAGTTTAATAATATAATATGTATAAAGGGCTTAGAGCAGTGCCTGGCAAACTATAAGGGCTTAATTCATTATCATTATCATCCTCCATTTACTATATGAAGAAACTGATCATATGAAGAAACCAAGTATATTTCCCTAGTTCATAAAGGAAATCAATGCTGGCTCTATTCTCTTTTAAATAGTTGTCTATTAAAGTGTGCAGGACAGCTGGGAGCAATGGAAAATCATATTTTTTACCCATTTAAAATTCCAAAGTGCTAGCCAAATGGAGTTTGGGATTTGGTCCAAAAGGCAACATTCTTCAAAATGGTAGCTTAGAGAAATGCTATCCAGCTGTGTTATACTAAGGGTTCTTTTGCCCTACCACTTCCTTTAAGCTCTGTACCCCATTTGCTGTAATATTGTATCCGTGTTAATAGGTGGAAAAGTATAACTCCTTAAGTTTTACTCTGCATTTATTTTGGGTTATTTTTATTGATTTTTTATAGATGACTGGTGAGGTTAAATATTCTCACATAAATTTGCAAAATGCCCAGCACCTAAGACTATCCAATCTTTGACATACAGTGCTTGACTGTGCATTTCAGAAGACTCAAAGAAGAGAAGAAGCAATACAGACTTGATAGCAGAATTGAAGGAACAATGGCCTAAAACTCAAGAAACCTAATTTCTATTGGTAGTTACATAATATTCACGGGTATGTAAAGTACAGCATAGGGAATATAGTCAGTAATATTGAAATAACTATGTGTGGTGCCAGGTGGGTACTAGATTTATCAGGGGAATCACTTCACAAGATATAAATGTGTAACCACTATGCTGTACACCTGAAAGTAAAATAGTAATATTGAATGTCAACTGTAATTGAACAATTAAAATTTTTTTAATCAAAAGGAAAAATAAACCTGATTTCTGTCCTAGGATCTATGATTAAATCACTATGTGGCCCTGGACAATCCACTTAAACTCCTGAGCTATATCTCAGTTTAAGATAAGGTTGCCTGCAGTATTTAGGACTAAGAATTAAAATGCAGTACACCACAGCAATAACTCAAGATAAAATTGCATGAGGGAGGAGTGCAGGGTAGAGGGGATCAATGGGGGAGGAGGGGGGACATTTGTAATACTTTCAACAATAAAGATAATTTTTTTAAAAATTGCATGAGGTCTTAGCATTCTTGTTTACCTCTCTTTAAGTGTTCTGGCAATGAGTTCCCCTTGAAAAAAAATGAGCATTGATAATGTTTGGGGATAATTTCCCTTAATATCCAGATAATTAGAATTCCTAGAAAAGCAAATAAGATTCATCTATCTGATATTTCTCACTGAAATCCAAATGATTGTCATATCCTCCAAGGTTAAGAATTACAGGACATCAGCATTAACACAAAGGGGTATTTATGACCACCTCCATAGATCTCCCCCTACCCCCAAATTCCCTGGAGCAGTGTTTCTCAGCTTCAGCACAGTTGACATCTTGGGTCAGATAATTCATTGTTATAGGTTGCCTGGGCAATATAGGATATTTAACAGCTTCCCTGACTTCTACCCACTAGAAACCAGTAGCATCCCCCACAGTTGTGACAACCAAAAATGCCTCTGAGAAATAAGGCCCCCAGAGAAGCAAAATGGCCCCCAGTTGAGAACCACAACTATGGATCCTCAACCACAGCTACCTTAAATTCCTTTGGAATTAAGCTTACATAGAGACCTGCAATTTTCAGTGTGTCATTGCTTATACACAGCCTCATCAATACAACATGGAGTGATCAACTTCCCTAAGCAATCTGGATTCTCAAAAGGCATAACCTTCCCTGTTAATTTACAATTAATACCCATATAGCGGAAAATACTTTTTTAAAATGACTCATTACACTGCAGAGTTTATCCACATATCTTTTTCAGAGCCAAAACAATGTTTTCATACAAACAGAGATCTCAGTAGCTAATATTTTAGATTAAGATATTTAAGTTTTAGAGCCCATGATACATTTCTTTAACATAGGGACCTTGGTTTTAATTTACTGATCAAAGTTTCCAATATACTACCCATCTACCACCAATTCTCCTCTATCAAGTACCCATAATTCCTCTTACTCACCTAACTGCTCACATGTCCTGGTTCCCAGTGACTGGGTCCTATATCCAGCCACTGCTTTTCATCTAAAGTTCTGACAGAGGGATATTCTATTTCCTTGGGTCTGTGCACATAAGCAAATTGGGAAGGCATACTAACGAAAGCTTATCAGTCATAAAATAATAGGATCAACCAAACATACAGGGAATATCTACTCTTTAATGCTATAGTGGACACAAAAAGAAATACTATACATGAAAGAATCACAGAATAGAAACAATCACATCAACCACATGCCCAAAGTCATTCAGTTAGCAAATTTGGCATGCTGATAGGGGAGCATTCAAGTAAGGGTATCCATTTCCCAATTGCAGCTATAGACAAAAAACTAAAGTTTAGAGCTAAATTTATGGGCTTGAGACTCAACACCTGGAAGAAAGGACACCAACGTGATAATGGTGGTTACCTGTGAGGAGGAGGTTGAAGGGGCACTTTCACCTTCTACTCAAGATGCTTCTATATTTTTTAAGATGAACATGTAATCATGTGTTACTTCTGTGATTAAAAAACGACTTAGGTAAAGCCAGGAGAGAAGACAAAATCTCAGGAGAGAATAAAGAGAAAAAAGACAAAGAACTCTATACTCCCAAATATGGACATAATTTAGGGGCAGAAGGAAGCAAAAGCAAAGAAGCAGCAGTGGGAGAGGCAGGCAGAAGGAGAACTAGCAGAGTACAACAACGTTGTGGCCAAGGGAGGGAAGTTTCAAAAAGGAACTAAACTGTTAACAGAACTAAAAAGGGAAAAGGGGAGAGGAATAAGACCCCAGAACAAAATTTAGCTCTGAAAGAGGCTTCTTAAAAATCATAACCTTCTCCCTACCTCATGCCCCTCAATCTTTGAGAAAATTGAGGCCCAGAAAGCCTAAGTGGCTGGCTAGATAGGTATTGGTAGCTAGAGAGCACAGGAAAGGAAGACCACATGTTTATGGACAGTCTAGAGAATGAGTCCAGTGGAAAGGAAGAGAAGATACCAGGAGAAAGGGGTGGGGGGGGGTAATTGGATAAGTAATACCTGGAATAGACAGGAAGAGATGGGACTGAAGCAGAAGCAAACAAAAATAATCTGACTTTTCCTCTGAAGCTAGATAACATGTTTCCTTTTCCGTTTGGGTTATTAAATTAGCAGGTCAGGAGAACCACTTAGAGAGTGCCTGGGTTTC
This sequence comes from Miniopterus schreibersii, assembly GCF_964146895.1. NCBI lineage: Eukaryota > Metazoa > Chordata > Mammalia > Chiroptera > Miniopteridae > Miniopterus > Miniopterus schreibersii. Next base: position 74,248,312 of record NC_138104.1, read on the forward strand.
CCCAGGACTCCACCCTTGGTTCCTTTCCCCTCTCAAACTATACACATACCCTAGGCTCCATTTACCATCCATACATGAAAGATTCCCAAATTTCTATTCTAGCCCAAACCCTCTCCTAAGCCCCAGACCCAGGGGGGATGAATCTCTACTTAGATATCTATAATCATCCAAACTGAAATCTCCATCTCCACAATTCTACTCCTGGTCCAGTGCTCTCTGTCTCAGTGAAAGGAACCACATGATGAATGATTTTAGGCAAATTATTCAACACCATCTCCCATTATATCTTTGTAAGCAAAGTGAAAAAAATGACAGTAAAGTTAAAGTCACAGCTGTTAGAGCAGCCTTACCAATGAGTGTCCATTAATGGGTTAATGTTAAGTTATAGTCTTCAATTAGCCTTGTTCAGCTCTATGCCAAGTGTAGCAGACACATGTAGGTGATCCCCAATAATGACTACCTCCTAATGTTCATGCCCTTGTATAATCCCCTTGTGTAGGGTGCGGGCGGGAACTATTACTAATTTCTAGCCAATAAAATACAGCAAAGGTGATCTGAGGTCACTCCCATAATTAGGTTTATATATATACATATATATGTATGAATATATGTATATATATTAGGTGCACATGTGTGTGTGTGTGTGTGTGTGTGTGTGTGTGTGTGTATTATAGTAAAGCCTCAATATAACAGATTTATTTGGGCCACGGGGTGTCTGTTAAAGCCAAAAGCCCATTATGTAATAAAGTAGGTTTTCTGAATGCGAATGTTAAAAAATTGACAAACTAGCCCTGGTTGGTGTGGCTCAAAGGTAGAGTATCAGTCCTTGCACCAAAGGGTCTCGGATTCGATTTCCAGTAAAGGGCACGTACCTGGGTTGCAGGTTGGTTCCCTGGTGGGGGTGTGTATAGGAGACAACCAATCGATGTGTCTCTCTCATATTGATGTTTCTCTCTCCCTCCCTCCCTTCCACTCTCTCTAGAAATTAAGAGAGAAATTATCCTCGGGTGAGGATTAACAAAACAAAAAATAAATTGACAAACTTTTTAGTTTACCTGTTTTTACTTATGTAGACACGTTTGTGTAATTAAAATTAACTATGTATGAAAAGTTTAATTTCACAGAAAAGTTTTTTATATGAATTAGAATAATTTTAAATTTATATTCAATAGGTCATGTGTGCATTCACTAGTCACCACCAGTAAATAAATGCACACAGCTGGGGGTGCCTTAGTGCATGTAGGAACATCTGCCAGTCTGCATTAAAACTGCTGCAGAAAGTCACACCATTTGACAACAGAAGCAATTACTGAGCTTGATGAGCTATGATCACATGCTAATCATTTTCAGAACATTGTTTACAAGTGGTGACACTTGGATTTAAATATGTAGACTATAGTTGTAGATATGTAATATTTATTTATGTCGGTGAAATTACTGCAGTGTTTTTTCCAACATATGGCCTATTTGCTAAAATTTGTTAAAAATAACAGTGAATTAAAAACATAAAATAACCTGTTAATTTAATTATAAGCAAATCTTGGTTTAAAAGATTTTTAAAAAAACAGGGTGTTAATTTTCACATATGACATATGGACTGGAAATTTTGTCCATTAAATCCAAAGTTTGTTAAATCAAAGTCTACAAAATCAAAGATTTACTGTATATATATTAAAATATACATATTTTCACACACGCACACACATGCATGCACACACACACACACACACACACACACACAGGATTCCTTCTTGCTACTATGATATAGGGACTTTATTCCTTACTGGCCTTGAAGAAGCAAGCTACTATGCTGTGAAGTGCTTATGGAGAGATCTGTGTGGGAGGGAACACAGGTGGCCCCTAGGATCTGAGGGCCTCAACCATATAACCACAAAGAACTAAATTCTGTCAACAGCCATGTATGCTTAGAAGAAGACCCTAAGCCTTAGATGAGATTGTAGTTCCAGTCAACAACTTGATTGCAGCCTGAGAGACTAAGCAAAGGACCCAACTAAACCATGACAGGCTATGACCTATGGAAACTGTGAGATAATAAATGGGTATTGTTTTGAGCCATTACATTTGTGGTAATTTATTATGCAGCAATAGAAAACTAATACATCAAGCAATATTTTATTACAACTATGCTAATGTCTAAGTAAAAGCATAGACCAGAAAGGTTTTTCTAAAAAGGACAGACAGACAGACACATACTTAGAGGAAGAAGTAGACCTTGGGCTCATTATGAGTTAATAGTAAGATATAGCTACCAAAAACCTAATACTACTTGAGATCATATTAACAAAGTATAATGCACAAAACCAAAGGAGAAGCAGTCCTATTGTGCCATATAAACTGGTCAAATCAAATCAATCAATGTTTCCTGAGTGCCTCCATTTAAGGCATTAGGAGGAATAGAGGGACACATATTCTTATCTCTCAAGTATTTTTCACTGTATCTGGGGACCTAAAATAAACATTAAAAAGTTAACCCATAATAAAGAACTTAAAAAGCAGCTTAAGACAATAGAAAAGATGTTATAAAGCAAACATTAGCTGTGGCTCAGTGACTAGAGTGTTGGCCTGTGCACCGCAGGGTCTCAGGTTCAATTCCCGATCAAGGGCAAGTATCTGGGTTGCAGGTCCCTGGCCCCCCTTTGGGGCACATGTGGGAGGCAACCAATTGATGTGGCTCTCTCACATCGATGTTTCTCTCTCTCCTCTCTCTCCCCCCTCCCTTCCATTCTCTCTCAAATTAATGGGAAAAATATGCTCGGATGAGGATTAACAACAAAAAAAGGGGGGGGGCATTAGAATTCATCTTGCAATTAGTTAAAGGCAATAACAGAAGGAGTTCAGAAGAGGGAAGCAACACATCACTATCAATATTATGATTGTTTTGACAATATAATATAAAAAAGTGAGTGTATTCAACAATGGGATTCAGTTCTACATTACTGAGCACAAGCACTCAAATTTTGAAAATGTGGAGATTAAAATCAACCATTCAGACAAACTGAGCTATTTCAGGGGCTTTTTAGTGACAGATAACAGATGAGTAAATATGGGCAAACAAAGGTTAAATAATTTGTTCATGATTACAAGTCAGTAAGTCAACTGTACTGAGCAGAATTTCTCTTAATGTAGAATGCCAATGAAAACTAACGTTACCTTTCCAAGTTACAGTGAGTACTTCTGGTTAATATAACTTGTTCACTAAAATAATTTGAAATCCTGAGCCATCTTTTACTCTTTGTCTCCCTCCAAGCTTGACCAATAGTCAAGCTTTGTCATGTCTTCTTTTATGATGTCTCTCACATTGATGCCTTCCTTTAAATCCCCAGTCAAGTCCGGCCGGGCATGGCTCAGTGGTTGAGCATCAACCTAGGATCCAGGAGATCATGGTTCAATTCCCGGTCAGGGCACATGCCCAGGTTGCGGGCTCAATCCCCAGTCGGGGGCATGCAGGAGGCAGCCGATCAATGACAACTCTCTCATCATTGATGTTTCTCTCTCTCTCTCTCCCTTTCCCTTACTCTCTCTGAAATCAATAAAGATATATTTTAAAAATAATAATAAATAAATCCCCAGTCAACATCTTATATCCAGGCCCTCATAATGGTCTACCTGAACCTCTTTCAACAATCTCCTAATCTCCCCAATTCCAGTATCTCCTTCCTATCTGTTTTACATAGCTCTACCCATGACATTCTCTGCTCAAAGCCCTTCAATTGCCTCCCCATTGCTTATAGAATTAAGTATAGATCTATTAGTTTGGGAACTAGAGTTGGCTTCAAGTCCTGTCTCTACCAGTTCCTTGCTTTGTGACTTAGAGCCTCATTTTTCTCATTTGTGAAAGGAGGTTAATACCAGCTGCTTCACACATCCTGGTTTTCCTGGATCAGTGCCTGTCTATACCTACCACATCTGATTAGCACACCACTTCACTCTCAAAAGTTCCCTGGTTTTGACAATAAATCATTTATTTGGTCAATAAAAGGTTGTTACGAGGATTTAATGGGACAATGCATATAAATATAACAGGCCTAGCATGATACTTTTATCATTCCCCTCAAATGTACCTTGTACTTGGCTGCCTGAAATCGTATCTCCGACATCAACAACTATAGAAAAACCTACCCCATACTACATGGTCTACCTCAGAGGCCACCTCCTCACCTTTGTCTAACTCTATGGTATTCTAAACCTCTCTTATAATGTGTATCTAACACTAGCTTGAGTCATGGTTATTTGTGCACATTTTAACTTCCTCAGAGATTAGCTGTGGGAAGGAGAGTATCTGCTTTTTTTTTTTTAAGAATCTGCTTCTGATTCCTCGGAGTGTCTTCCACACAGAAGATAAATTACATTCTTCAATTTAAAAAGAACCAGAATTTTGGCCACAGAATTGCATTTCACTTATCCATCAGCTGTTTATTCAAGCATTCTGCTTTCTTACTCCCTTGAGATTATTTCATTTGCTTATTAGTACCACAGCAAGGGTATGCTTATAGGAAGTTTCCTTCTTCCACAACTGGCTACCACCTGATTGTTTTGTGGTAGTGGCAGAGGAGGGATTCTTAAAGTGATGATCCTAGGAATACAGAGTAACCAAGAGCACAGAACCTAGAGCCAGACTGCCTTGCATCCAGGTTCTATTAATTACAATCTCAAAAACCATGCAAAACACTTGGAAAAAGCACACTGTAATTATCCAATAAATGATAGCTATTATTATTTGTCCTCATCTCTTTCTCTACCTCAGTGAAATCAGAATGCTTTACTATGGAGTGGGGCCTCTCAGCAACATCCTCTATACAGGCAGCCAAGTACCAGCTCTCAGCAGATACAAAGTCCAGCCCACTCGGGTCAGTTCTTCTCTGTCCATCTTTCTAGGATGTCTGGCTTCTTCTCCAATTCCATCTACCTTTATGCCTAGTCCAAGCTGGGGCCATTTCTAACAGCTTCTCTGATCACCAGAAAAGATAAGAATCCTCCTATCTGGCTTTGTAAGCATAACTTCTAGGTCCAGGATCAGGTTTAACCTCAAACCACACTCTAGGTAGCTCCTCATGCTCTCTGATTTCCACAACCAGAAAAATCTCACAAAAGTTGCACTGTATGATTCCAGTCTTTCTACACCTATCTACAGTCTGAAATTACTTAGCCTTTCTCCTTTCTCATAATTGTTCCCATCACTCCAGTCTCTGCTGCCTGCCCAATTATACATCTTATACATACAATTATATATCCTAGAGTAAAACCCAACTTGCTTCTTAATCTATTGTTAAGTTTTCTACCATCCATCTCCTAACTAAAATTTCAAGTATTAGAGAATGAGGGCCAGTTAAGACAGACTAGTGACTCTTTGTCTCTAAACACACACAACTGAGTGAAAGAACTATTCATTAAACTAAATCAAGAGGACATTCAGCAGGACATTCCTTTTACTTCTTGTATCTTGGGTAAAACTCTCCTTTTGTGGGGAGGGGGAATGGGCTAAAATCAGTTGGAAGCATTTGAGAATTTAATTAAAATGTTATTATATAAATATCAGGAAACATATCTTCTCCACTTCAAACATAAGGCCATACCTATAGTCCTTCTCAGGTCCTTAAGGAAAAAGCTCAAGAAATTGAAGCCTAGCATTTACTTCCAATATTTAAACAAGTTCAGCAAGAACAACAACTATTTATCCAGACACTGAGACACTTAATTGTTTAATTGTGGACTGGAATACAATTACTATGCTACTTGGGTATTAAAATACCCACAGATCAAAACCAATGACATAATTAAAGTTGCTCCATCAAAAAATCCTAATAAAACCAAGATTTTTACCTAATTTTATCTCACTTTCTTAGCATGAAGCCACAGCTCCTCCCCTAAGCACTCTGGCTACTGTGATTCCCTGGTAGCTTTCAGAAGCCCTTTATTTTCCCAGACTCTGCCTCCTGTGCTTCAGACCTGACCTCTCACCTCAATCACTATTACAGCTTTTATTTCTTAGTATAATAGCATGAAGAAAAGAATCGAGTGGGGTACGGGTGTCATTTAAATTTTATTATTTAAAGGCATTATAGCTTGTTGTAAACAAGTCAAGCATTATAGAAAGGTGTCAAGTGGAAATGAAAAACCCCTAGTCCAGCCAACCCTAATTTCCAAGGTAATAATAACTGTTTCTTGTGCATCATTCCAGAAGATGTCTATGCATATGTAAACATACATATATACAAACTCATATCTATCTATCCTCTATCTCTCCCCTTCTTTCTGTTGTATAAATGGCATCATAAAATACCATTATGCACCTTTTTTCCCACTTAAAATGTACCATAGACAGCATTCCCTGTCACTATATATACATCTACTCCACTCTTTTAATGAAATGCATGACATTCCATCGTGTGTATACACCATTATTAATATAACCAGTCTCTCATGATGGACATCAAGATTGTCCATAGTGAAAAAAATGGCAACAATGAGTCAACTAATATCCTTCACCAAGTGATTTCTGTGCAGTTTCTTTTTAGAGTAGATTCACTGGGACAAAAGATATACACATCTTACATTTTGATAAGGACTTCCAAGCTGCCCTCCAAATGGGCTCCAACAATTGATACTGCCACCAACACTGGCCACGAGAAGACTTAGTACAGTCAATGCCAGGGAGGTTCTCTACATATGAACTTTTTTTTTTGGCCAGAAGACATTAATGGTGTAATTCAGTGTGCTTATCTTTTTGGGGGCGGGGGGGGGGGAGGCAGGGCAGAAAAAGAAAAGAGAAATTCAGTGCCCAGAATATCTCACATACCTGGTAATATCCAGTTCATCTCCACTGGATGGTCCCTGTCCTGGATTTATTTCGAACTGCTCTATGTTGCAATTTCTGTGCTGCTCTTCATGGCAGTACTCAGGGCAGAAATCCTAAATAAATATAATAAAATGCTACCTAGTGCCTGAATGGCATTGGGTTGAAAAACACCAAAATAGGCCACTACTAAGGGGGTTGCCTCATCCTATTAACTCCTCAACAGCTTCTTTGGTCTGACCACAGGTCTATAAATACCTAGGTGTTAACAGAAGGAAGGAAGAAGAAGAATCTGGCATGTGTTGTCACCTGTAGTGAAACTTTCTAGTCCATCCACCCCTCCTGCACCACCACACACAAAACAGCCTTACATTAAACAGGAAGCTCTGAATCATAATTTTGGTTAAAACATAAGAACCTATAGTTAATTTCAAAAATGCTAACAGAGTGACGGGAAAAAACACACACCCTGGAAGCCTCAATGACAAAACAATTCTTTGAGGGGGGAAAAAACCCTGAACTTGTCAAAGTAGCAATAAAGCAGAATAGGGAAGGACTAACATTTAGCAGAAAATTATAAAATAGTAAAACCTAGGGGAGGCAGTGTAATGCAGTAGGGCCAAACAGGCAGAGAGACTGGCCTCGATTTTCTGCTTCAAGATGAGACATTTGCAATAGATTACCCTGAAAGACCCTTTCCAGTTTAAAAACATCCCTTTAAGAGCATATCAATTTTTTTTGCTGCTGCTGCTGCTGCAATTATTAGACAATCAGAGCAGCTAAGACAGGCTGGGCATTTTGGTGATTCTCATTCTCATCTACAACCATGTTTAACAAGTGTCAGGCAATGTTCAAAGGCCATATATGTGCATATTAACTCACTTTATCTCCCAATAAGTCTATGAGTGGGTATGATTACTATTAACCCCATTTTATAGATGAAGAGGGTGAGGCACAAACACATGAAATAACCTGCCCACAGCTATCAGTAACCAAGCCAGGATAAAAACCCAGGGAGCCGTCTCCAGAGACTACGCTTCATAGATGAGACAAGTGAGGCTTTTGGAGTTTAGGTCACTTTGGCTTCCAACTGGCAGAGCTGGATTCAGATCCAAGAGTATTGGATTCCAAGGCTTGTGTTCCTTCCACAAGCAAATGCTTGGGAAGAAATGGCTGGCTCCTAGAGAAAAATTGTCTGAAAAAGTGTTTTATTTTGTTTTTTAATCCTCACCTGAGAATATGTTTTTATTGATTCTAGAGAGAGGGGAAAGGAGAGAGAGAAACATCAATCATTGCCTCCCGCACACACCTCAACAGGGGATCGAACCAACAACCTAGGTATGTGCCCTAACTGGGAATCGAAACCGCAACCTTTTTGGAGTACGGGGAGGACACTCCAACCAACTGAGCCACCCAGCCAGGGCTGAAAAGTTGTTTTGATTTACCCTCTACTTAATGCTTTTTATCATAATCCATCCCCCACCTATCCTGCCCCAATGAGGAGTTGTAGAAGGGCAATAGTGCAGAGAAACAACTAATTTCTGTATGTGCTGTAGGTGAGACACTGGGCCAAATAGACAAAAAAGTGAGGAGGGGCTCTGTTTCTCTACTCCAGTTCTAACACCATGACTTTTGTCTGAGAGTCATGCAGATACTAACATTTTGGTCAACAGGCAGGAGCAGATGGCTTTTCCTAGGTGATAGCCGTCCAACTATCAAGCCACACAACTGTCCAGATTTCACACTGAAGCTCTGTTATCAATTCACTGAATGCTCTGTGATGCTTTCCTGGCCCCTCATGTGTTAGCTTAAATCACCAGTGTTCACAAATACAGTGTGATGTGCTAAAAAACAACAACAAAATACTGCAAGGTGGAAACATGCTTCCTTTCGATCTGAAGGCAACAGAACAGTTTCTCATTGCAAGTATTTTATTACAGTTTTCCTCTGCCTTATTCGTGCTTACCCTAGCATATTTTGCCACCTTTACTTATTTAACTCCCACACTTGATTGTCATTTCTCCATTTTTGTACAATCTCCTTGTCCCCACTCTCACTCCCTAAAAAGTTTTTGGAGTCAGCAAGAGAGATGGTCAAAAATTACAAGAGTACTTGAGAAAGTATTAACAGCAAACACTGCTCTAACCAAACCCTCAGGGACTTCGTTTCTTTTTATTATTTTGGAGTTAGAGGGGGCACAAAACAGCTGAAGCAGCTGTCCAGAGGCCCAAGCAATTCACTCCTTGTGGGAGGCACTAGTATTTTATATCACATTTTTAAATACTTGTTTTCTAATTATAAAAGTAATACATATTTATTGTATAAAATTTGGAAAAATATAAAAAAAGAAAAATAGTAAATTAATCCTACTACCTGAAGGTAGCCACTTTAACAACTTTGTTTCATTTCATTCCATTCTGTATTGGTCGTTGCATTCAACGTGTATATGTAACATGAAACACACAGAGATACACATAAACCCACATTTAAATTAAAAAGCCAGAGCCTGGCCAGGCGTAGCTCAGTGGTTGAGCATCGACCTAGGATCCAGGCGATTGGGGTTTGATTCCTGATCAGGGCACATGCCCGGGTTGCGGACTAGCTGATCAATGACTCTCTCATCATTGATGTTTCTATCTTTCCCTCTCCTTTCCTCTCGCTGAAATCAATAAAGATATATATATTTTTTTAAAGCCAGAAATGGAATAATCCCATACTTTTCCATTATATCACGAAGATTTTCCTTGGCATTAGTTTTGATTTTTAATGGCCAGATAATTTACTCTATAGATCTACCAAAATTTACTTACATTCCCCTTACTATGGAAACTGTGTCTTCAGTTTTTCACTATTATAAATACCTTAGTATATAAAGCTGTATATATACATCTGATATTTCCTTCAGAAATTTCCTTTTTAAAATTAATAAGGAATCCATGTTATTTACAGAAAAATGGGAAGATACAAATAAGCAAAAATAAAGTTAGCTATAATTTCTTTTTAAAATACTTTTGTGGATATCCCCTCAGACTTTTCTTTATATTATATACACATGGACACAAGCACATATATTAAAATGGATCATACTATAAAAAATAACAGTTACCATGTATTGAGTACTTACCACATGCCAGACACTGTGATTTTCTCATTTAATTCTCCCAGCCACCCTATGCGTTAGCTCAGCAGTTCCCAAATTTGTCTACACACTGGAGTCATCTGGGGGCTTCCAAAATCCTGAGCACTGAATCCTGTCCCCAGAGATTCTGATTTAACTGAGATGGGTGAGGCCTAAGCATGGGAGGGTTTGAGGGATTCCCCAAGGGACCATAATAGGTGTGTAAAGGTTGAGAACTATTAGGTTTGCGGTTTTGCTGCTATTTTATCCTCTTTTACTAATGTGGAAGTTGAAGAACACTAAAGCCAGTAACTGCCCAACATCATGCAGCTGATAAAGCTGGGATTTCAATCCAGCTCTAAACTCAGAAGCCAGAATTTTAACTATTGATAATTTGAGATCTGCTTTGCCCTGCCCCACCATTGAACATCGTATCATGAACTTATTTCTATGTTAATAAATAGAACTCTACATTATCATTTTTAGCAACTACAGTATTCCACTATATCAATGCATCAGAATTCAAGTGCCATCACCCTAGCCAGTTTGGCTCAGTGGTTAGAGTGTTGGCCCATGGACTGAAGGGTCTCAGATTCGATTCCAGTCAAGGGCACATACCTAGGTTGCACCTCTGGCCCCAGTCAGGGTGTGCTGGGGAGGCAACAAATCAATGTGTCCCTCACATTGATGTTCTCTTTCTTTCTCCCTCTCTACCCCTTCCACTCTCTCTGAAAAGCAATGGAAAAAATACCCTCGGGTGAGGAATAAAAAGAAACAAGAATTCAAGTGCCATCAATTTTCCTACTGTAGAAAATGTTGCAATCAATATTGTTATTGATACATCTTTGTGTACATCCTGCATAAATTCCTTGGGATAAATTTCAAGAAAAGGAATTGCTGGGTCAATAGGTTTTGATAAATATTGCAAAATTGGCATTCCCATCAGAAGTGTGTGAGAATGTCCTTGCCAACAATGAGTTTCTTCATTCATTCCTTTTTAGTCTTTGAAAATTTTATTGGAGAAAATGGTGTGCTGATTTATTTTTTATTGAATTTATTAGGGTGACATTGGCTCACAAAAATCATAGTGCATCATGTACCCGTCACCCAAAGCAAAGTCTCTTTCCATCCCCATTTCCTCGCCTTTGCCCACCTCCACCTACCCCCACCCCTTTTACTCTGGCTATCACCACACTGTTCTGTGTCTACGTGATATACATACATACGTTTTTTTGCTTAATCCCTTCACCTTCTTTCATCTAGCTCCCCACCCCCTTCCCTCTGACAACTGTCTGTTCCATGAATCCATGCCTCTGTTTCTATTTTGTTGTCAGTTTATTTTGTTCATTATATTCCACGTATAAGTGAGATCATATGGTATTTGTCTTTCTCTGACTAATGGTATGCCATTTTAATTCCTCTGTCTTTACTACTAAGAACATTTTTTCATGTTTACTGGAGATTTAAATTTCTTCTTTTATGTATTTCCTTATTCCCATCCTTTGCACATTTTTCTAGTAAAACACTTGTATTTTTCTTACTGCTCTGTAAGTCTTTATGTATTAAGAATAATGAGTCTTGTTGCAACTGTTTCTAGTTTTCTCATTAACTTTATTTATGGTTTTGTGCAGAAATTTTAAATTTTCATATAGTTGATTACATTAATATTTCCTTTATTATTTAACCTTTGATATTATGCATATAAATATCTTTGCTACCCCAAGATTATATAGTCTCCTATATATATATTTAGTTCCTTTATCATATTTCTCTTTTTTTTTCTTTTTAAACATATCTTTATTGATTTCAGATAGAGGAAAGGAGGGGGAGAGAGAGAGATAGAAACATCAATGATAAGACAGTCATTGATTGGCTGCCTAGCCCGCAACCCGGGCATGTGCCCTGACCAGGAATCGAAGCCCGATCTCCTGGATCCTAGGTCGATGCTCAACTGCTGAGCCATGCCCGGCCGTGCTCTTTTTTTAAAAAAAAGCTTTAGATTCTTTAATGCAGCAGTTCCCAAAGAGGATTACACATCAGAAGTGCTTACAGAGCTTCTTTAAATGCTCAGGTCTTAAGGATGGATTAAAAAAAAACAGTGGTACATTTACAACATGGAGTACTATGCAGCTGTAAAAGAAGAAGAAAGAACGAAGAAGGAAGAAGGAAGAAGGAAGAAGGAAGAAGGAAGAAGGAAGAAGGAAGAAGGAAGAAGGAAGAAGAAGGAGGAGGAGGAGGAGGAGGAGGAGGAGGAGGAGACGACGACAACGACAACGGCGGCGGCTCTCTTATCCTTTGAGACAGCATGGAGGGACCTGGAGAGTATTATGCTTAGTGAAATAAGTCAGTCAGAGAAAGACAAGTATCACATGATCTCACTTATATGTGGAATCTAATGAACAAAATAAACTGATGAACAAAATAGACCCAGAGACATAGAAGCATTCAACAGACTGATGTATTTCAGAGGGAAGGGAGGGAGGTGGCAGGAAAAGATTAACCAAAGAACTTATATGCATATATACATAGCCCATGGACACAGACAACAGTGCAGTGGAGGCCTGGGGAGGGGGCAGAAGCAGGATGCAGAGTGTCAATGGGGGGAAAAGGGGGACATCTATAATACTTTTTAAATTAAAGATAAATTTTTTAAAAATAAAAGTACACTGAGAAAAAATAAAATAAAATAAAATAAAAATAAATAAATGAATGCTCAGGTCTTAAGACTGAATCACAATTTGGGGGAAGGAGACCTGAGCAGGAATATTGTTAAAAGCACCACAGGCAATTCTGATGCACCCCCTCCTTTATTAAGAAACTACTTTAATCCTTCTGAATTTACATTCATATTTTTCCAAATTATTTCAGCACATTTCATGAATTTGAAATGCTACCTTTATCTAACTTGGTAAGCTCCATGAGAGCAGAGACCATACCTGTTTTTACCAACCATTACATCTCTAAGGCCCAGAATAATGCCTGGTGTACAACTGGTGCTTCGTATGTTGTTTTAATTGATTGATTTTAGAGAGAGAGGAGAGGGGGGGAGAGAGAGAAATATTTTGTTGTTCCACTTATTTATGCATTCATTGGTTGTTTCTTGTATATTACATGCCCTGACGAGGAATCAAACCCACAACCTTGGCGTTATCGGGATGATGCTTTAACCAACTAAGCTACCCAGCCAAGGCCATAAATGTTAAGTGAATAAATAAGTAACAACTGAAAACACAAGTCTCCAACTTCATCCCATCCCAAACTGGCTAGTCTTCTCTTCAACATTTTCTTGACTATTAGGGGAGTAAAACTGATGTTATTAATAATGATCCTGAGTTAGCAAAAATAGTAAATTATGCCCAGTACATTCTGTTTAAAGTGGCCAGAAAATGTACTAGAGGGCTCCATCAAATGAAATCAAAAGAAGAATGTTGGCTATGTTTAAGAGGTATGGGAGTTCTGATACAATTCTTCACAGAGGAACTGAACAGTGGTGACCTGAGAAACTAAGGAAACTTGGCTTCCTCTAGCACTTAAGAGTTCAACTAGGTTCAGAGACTGACTCAGAGCTTCCTTGAGATGGAAGGCCCACACATACCCTCTTCCATGAGCCCATGGAAAGAAAATTGGAATAGGGAATCAGGAGACCTGAGTCACTACTATCAACATGTTTGACCATGGGCATGTCACTTAACCTCTAGGGGTTGAACTAGATGTTGTCTAAGAATCCCTTCAGCTCTAAACCTGTAACTACAGACCCAAACAGGCTTCCACAGGGCAGGGCTTCCAAGGACAACATGAAATTGCCTGCACAGAACAGAGTCCCAATCCCACCCCAGGCTATAACAAAATAAGAGTGATAATAATAGTAGTAGTAGAAGTGTAGTATTAGTAGAAATAACAACAGCTATTGCTAAATTTTACTGAGCACTTATTATATAATACACAATAATCTAGATATCTCACTAATAATAATAATGGCACAGACACTTATAGGACACTGGCTATGTTCCAAGTGCTTTGCATATATTAACTCAATCTTCACAACAACCCTATAAAGTGAGCTCTATTATTATCCCCATTTTACAAATGAGAAAACTGAGACAGAGAGGTCAAGGGACTTGCCCAAGGTCTCACAACTGCCAAATGATGAAACCAACTAAGTTGAACACAGACCATACTTTTAACTACTATGCCATACTGCCACCCAAACTATCACTTACTACGTCACTTCAGAGATCGCACAAAACTGCTGGTGGGAATGCAGACCGGTGCAACCACTTTGGAAAACAGTATGGAGGTTCCTCAAAAAATTAAAAATGGAGCTGCCGTTTGACCCAGTGATTCCACTCCTAGGAATGTATCCTAAGAATCCTGAAACATTCATCAGAAAGGATATATGTACCCTGATGTTCATAGCAGCACAATTTACAATAGCTAAGATCTGGAAACAGCCCAACTGCCCATCAGTAGATGAGTGAATAAAAAAGCTGTGGGACATTTACACCATGGAATACTACGCAGCTGTAAAGAAGAAGAATCTCGTACCCTTTGGGACAGTATGGATGGACCTGGAGAATATTATGCTAAGTGAAATAAGCCAGGCAGAGAAAAACAAATATCACATGATCTCGCTTATGTGGAATCTAAAGAACTTAATAATCTGATGAACAGAATAGATTCAATGACATGGAAGCATAGATGAGACTGATGAATGTCAGAGGGATGGAGGAGGGCGGGTGGGTAGAGGGGGAGAACCAAAGAATTTATGTGCATATATACACAACCCAAGGACATGGACAATGGTGGGGAGAGGGGCTGGGGAGGGGGAAGGAACACGGTGGAACGGGTCATTGGGGAGAAAAAGGGACATCTGTAATATTTTAAACAATAATAAAAAATAAAATAAAAAAGAAATGAGTTGCATTTACTTCTGTGTCATATTTCCCTCTTCATTAGTGCTAGAAAAATTAGGTTTTACTCCAATGTAAAATTAAACAGATCAGATTCCAGGGCCTGAGATAGCAAAATATATTATTTATTAAGAAAATAATGAATGACTTTTTTATTTAAAATTGTTAAGCATTAAAATTCCGTAGTATAAAATAAATAAATCATTAACTACTAATGACATTTCCATTAAATACAGAGAAAACACACAAGATCTTTATGCATCATTTAGGACAAAACTTCAGATCCCTACCTGCACAAACTCCAGTTCCTGAGACCTGACAGCCCACAGGTGTCTCAAACAAAACAAGCCAAATGAAACGAGGTACAGTTCCTACCATCCCCATGCCCTTCTGATCACCTCCCACATTCCCTACGTGAGTGAATAGCACCAATGGCCCAAGGTTCACTTCCTCCCACATCAAGTCACAGAAAATTTCTAGAATTCATTCCATTCTCTCTATCTTTATTGCTCCTGTTTCTGCACAGACCTTCACCTTCTCTTCCCTAAGCCACTACACAGAAACTTCCCAAATGGCTCTTGGTTTTCATTCTCTCCAGCTCCAACCCCACTTCAACAGTGCTGCCAAAGTCATCTTTCTAAAACAAAATCTGATTATGTTACTTCCCTGTTTAGAATCTTTGTCTTCAGGATAAAGTGTAAAATCCTCCCTAGAACATACAAGGCTCTTTTTTATCTGGTCCCCTGACTACCTTCCCAGCTTCATCTGAGGTCATGCCCCATACATCTCACACGAGGCAAACAGAGCGACTTGGAAGTTCCTAAACAGTGCTTCTCTGTCTGCCCAGAATGCAATTCTCTCATTTGCCCATCTGGCAAACTCCCACTCGTTTTTTCAGACCAGCTCAAAAATCAGAGTTCATTATGCTTTCCTCTGGGCTTCTACTGAATTTTGCACCTCTCCCTATTATAACACTTATTCAGCCAGACACAATTTTTTACTTATTTGTGTGTCTTTCCCATAAGACAAGGAACCGTCTAGGGTTCCGTGCCTTATTCACTGCATATTGTTTGTTGAATGAAAGAATAACTCAGGATTTAAACAAGAATATTCAAACTGCTCCCGATAAATGCCCATTGTGTGAGTCAAAGCAAGCATAGAGGCCAAATCCCATTTCAACAAATGTCTTTAACTTGACAATCCTCTTAACATCAAAAACAGTTGTTACATTTGTGTGACTACATACTCGAAGCCATAACCAACAGGAGACAGTTTTAAAAGCTACATTAGACCAACAACAAACCTACCTATTGAATATTTATGGGCATCCGAGCTCTTCATTCTACCCCATCCTTAACCTTTTGTGGACCATAGACCAATTTGGGTAGGGTTTGTCTATCATTTCTTAAACCTACACTCCCTTTTGATAAACACAAAAATCCCACACACCCCTGGAGATTCCAATACTCTCCCAAAGGGCTCAATCCCACTAAAAATAAGAAAAAACTTTGTGCGAGCAGCAATTCATAGGTTCACAAGAGATGTAATCCATCAGGCAAGATATCATTGAGCTTTGCTCTCACATAGTTCATAATGTTAAAACAGGTATTTTCCTTCTATCTTCAAACATAAACACTGTAACATTAAATATGCTTTAAAGTCTTTACTGGGAAGAGGAAGCCAGGGAGGTGTTGACATCTGTCTCCTTCACCTTTGAGAACTTTATGATAGAAAATTGCCAGAAACAAATGAAAAACACAAATATGAAAAAATATCCCATTTGGTCAAATATAACCCCCACAAGCACATGTTTAAAAGAAGGGAGTTTTTTGAAAATGCTTCTGGCATGACACTTTCCTTCTACTTCCCTCACCACCCCTTCATCCGCACTTTAAAATAATTTGAACTTCTAGCTAGCAGTAACTTCTTTTAAACACATATGTTTTGTCCTTGGGAAGACAAAGGGTTAAATTAAAGAAACAGCTGGCTGCCTGCCACTAGCTGGGGGGGGGGGGGGGTAGGGATGGAGGATATAGAAGGAGGAAAAACCAGTTAGAGGAATGAGTGCTAATTTCTTACCCTGCCACATTGCCATATTGATCCTATCCACTCCCACGTTGGGGTCACAGACTCAGAGTTTCTCAGAGCCCCCCCCCACTTTCGTAGGGAGGCTTGACCTGGATGTAGATGGAACAGCAGCAGTGTGGTCTTAGTTTCTGCCAGATGCTCAAGCCCCAACCCTGAAAAATGTAAACAGAAAAATGGAAAACTAAATGGAAAAAAATTCAAATCCTTGAAAATTCTTTCCTATCCCTCCCTGAATCTCTCTTTCAAAGATATGCAGACACAGGCAGTTCCCCCTAAGCAGCAAGGGATAGCTGAAGAAAGACAAAATGGGGAGATCTAGAGTCAGTTCATACTGCCACTGGGTACTGTCCAATTCTGTGTGAATCACTGGATCTTCAACAAATGGGTTTCAGAACCTCAAAGGATGGGTGGTTGGATGAAATAATCATTAAACATCTTTCCTACCTTGATGTTCTATGCTTTGGGGAATGAAGAGCAGCATAATATTCAATGCCCTCCACAAACCCCCGACTTTACATAAAAAAAGTGTAGAAGGGACAGCAAATTTTGTGACTACTTGAAGTTTAAAATAGATCTTGTATAAGGAAAGAAAAGAAAGGAAGCATAATAAAAAGAGTGATGCCCTCTGGGTGGTTCTTCTTCTCTACTTCATTATACTTTCCTATACTTTGCCAGTGTCCTATAGGGAGCATATGTTGCTTTTATAAGGAAGGGGGGAGACCCAAAGAAAAAATAAAATACTAATTTAAGTAAAGCCAAATTAATTCAACTCATTCCTATTTTTAAAACGTCATATTCAGTCCTAGGACAATACTATTTGCAAGGATATAACAGGTGGTAGGAATGGGGGGGGGATGAAAGGTCTGACTACTTTGATTTCGAGATTTAACATATTCAACACTTTGCTTGTCCATTTAAACAAGTTCTTAATTAATAAATTGGTCTTCCTTATTTAGCATATGAGCCAACCTGCTTTTTTAAAGAAAAAGTCCTCACCTTTTTGACCTGGTGAACATCAAAGTACATTGCTATTTCCATAGCTTTTACATAAGCAACACCTCCACTCTGAAATGAAAGTACTAGCATACAGGTACTGAAGACTAATACAAACTTGAAAGTCACCATTTTGGCCTTCTTTAATGAATTCTTTTTAAGGACTAAATGTAAATGTGTACACTAGTTCCAAAACACCAACAGAGAAAAGACAATGCTTTGGATAAGGAAAGGTTCACAAAGTCCTAGGATGGATTCGCCAGAAAAAAGCCCTCCGATGATTTATCTGGGACCTGGAAAAGTGTTTGGGTTTGCCTTCTTCCCCCCCCCCCCCTTACTTCGGGCACAGTTAAATAGCACTGACCCGCGCCTGGTGGGGCCAAGCAAAATTTAACATCTCTGAAGTCCAACCCAGGTAACTGCTAATAAATGTATGGCATTTATGTAAAGCAGATCCTTACTGGATTTTATGCTCCACACTTCTGATTTCCTTCACTTATTCGAGGTAGCTTACACTGACGTTATCACAGGGGCACACGTACAGCTTCACTTGGCAGTCCAGGAAACTGATTTGCTCTGAAATGTAAAAGAAAGGCACATCGATGTGAAGGGAAAGCCCTTGGTGGTGAAGGCGCTCAGGCGCAAGCCTAGAAAGTCTGGAGAGAACCGGTTATCCGCATTAAGTGGGAAACGAAAAACTCGCAGCAACTAGTTTTCGGAGAGTTTGAACTCCTCTCTAAGACCCACACCAACCTTTGAGTCCAGAGCAGGAGGGAGAAGAACGGGCCTTGACAGAGCTTTACCAGCCAAAGCCACTCTGATCCAGTCCTGGAAAGGGGACGCCTGGAACTAACTTCCCCCATTCAAAAGCGGGGCAGACTTGGCGCCTCTCCGCGAGAAAAGTTTGCTGGGACAGCGCAGGGACCCTTGCTCGGAGACTAGGGCTGGGCTCCCGGGAAGATGCCGCCCTGCACTGGCTAGAACTAGCCGGTCTAACTCCTTCGAGTGCCAGGCGGCGGCGGCCGAGCGTGGGGAACCCCCATCTCCCCCGGGCCAAGCCAGCGGAGGAGCGCTTCTCTGTGTCGCTCCGCCCAGGGGGTGCTCAGGGGGTGGGCCAGGGGCCAGCGGGCCAAGAAAGGACCCGTTGGCTAAGGGACAGCTCATCTGTCTTTACCTGTTGCCGAGGTCGAGAGCGGTGGAGCCCGTGTCCGCTGCTGGCGGGCCAAGTGCTCAGCCGGCTCTGGCGTCCTGAACACCAAGTTGAGCTAGCGCCCCACGTAGCCTGCAGAGCTTCATTCACAGCCCTGCGGGGAGGAGAGGGAGCCGAGCTGGCGCGCGGCTCATGTGACAGGCGTCTCGCCAAGTATCGGCCAAGCACAGCTGAGGTCTGCGCGTGCGCGGCCTGGCCAGCCCTCTCCCCACACCTTGGCCCAGCGGGGAGTGGGCGATGCCAGCTTGGGTGGCGGCAGAACCAAGACTGCAGGCTGGGATCGAGGCTCTGGGAGGGGTTTACGCGTGCGCAGCCGCAATAGGCCGGCCGGGCTCGCTGCCATATTTAATGAGGACTGGGCGGGTCTTAACCCAGTGCTGGGCGTGTCAATTGCTTTTGAAAGAGAAATACTGCATTATGTTTCACTGTTTGGAGCCTGCGGTACGTTTTTTGTTTTTGTCCTTAGAATGAAACTGTTTATCTTGAGCTCCTGGCCCACAGAGTAGTTAGTAGTAGAAATCGAATATTACTAATTATATTAGCTCACGTATTTTGAGCCTCTAATAATATGCAAGACACTTTTCAAGCCCTTTACTTATTTCAACTCATTTAATGCCCACATTAACCCCATTGGGGTACACATTATTATTTCTCCACTTTTACTTATAGGTAAGAACAAAGGCACAGAAAGGTTAACTTGTCCTAACTCACCCAATAGGAGTAGGAATAGTCATGCTTCTAACAGCCAACTTGATCCTCATTGCACTGGGAAATCCACAAGGCAGTTTTTAGTATTTTATCCATTTTAATAATTTAAATAGAAACGGAGGCTTAGAAAAGCAAAAATTACAGGTCTTAGTAAGTGGTAGTAATTTGAGTCTACCTGAGCCAAAGCCTTGCCCTACTGTTGTAAGTTACAGCCCCTTGTTTTACAAAAGAAAAAACAGGCCAATGGGATTGACTTATGTAAGATGATCCTGCTAATTAGCTATTGGTAGAACTGAGACTGGAATCCATATAATCAATCCAGGTAATCTAACTAGAACCCCAGTAGTCTAATTCAGAGTCTACTGTAGTAAGCAATTTTGAGTGCCTACTTTGGGCAAGCTAAGGGGCCAGGGATACAAAACACCCAGTCAGTGCAAAGCCACCAAGGGCAAATCTATAATCCAAAAAGTCAGGCTTGCCCTGGCGGGGTAGCTCAGTTGCTTAGACCATCGTCCAGGTATACCAAGGTTGCAGTTCAATCCCCAGGATCAATCTGGTCAGGGCACACACAGGAATCAGTTGATGAATGAGTTGAACAGCTAACGATCGATGTTCCTGTCTCTTTCTCTCTCTCTCTAAAATCAATAAATATATATATTTTTTGGCCTGGCCAACGTGGCTCAGCGGTTGAGCACTGACCTATATGATTGAGATCATAGTTGGATTCCCAGTCAGGGCACATGCCTGGATTTCGGGGCTCGATCCCCAGCAGGGGGCGTGCAGGAGGCAGCTGATCAATGACTCATTATTGTTTTTAACTCTCTCTCCCTCTCCCTCCCTCTCTCTGAAATCAATGAAAATATTTTTTTTTAAATTAATAAAAATTAAAATAAATAAATTTTTAAGTCTGGCTTTTTAACCCATTGCAATGAGGGAGACCCCACACCAGAAAAACCTTGGGACATCTTACCAACCACAGAAAAAAGGCATTATAGGAATTAGGGGGAAGGGTGGAAGGGTGGAGTTTAGGTGAATTTTAAATGAAGCATTGTTTTGGTAAGCTCAAAGCAGGGCTGTATGAAAGGGTCAACATCAGGTCTGGACTGGGATGTGAATCCAGAGTCCTGTTTCCTTGGGAACCACAAAGTAAAGATAGATGTGGAATGCTGTGTCCAGATACCTCTTATCTGAAGCTCTGCACTTGGATTGGAAATCGAGGCTGCTTCTCTGAGTCAAAGAAATTTATGCCCTCCAGGCAAATGTGGATGTTTTATTCTCATTACTATGATTTCAAGCAGCAAAGTTTCTCATTGTCTCTAATTGTAGAGAATAAAGTTTCTCAGTGAATAAAAAAAGTGGTGTTCACACAAATAAAGGGGGTTGTTATCACTTTACAGCTGCATGTCTTTGGGAGAAATACTCTTCCCTGTTAAATTTGCAGCTGGCTTTATTGGTGTCTGTAATTGCAGCCTGATGACTGGCTGGATTTCTGTTTTCTCAGTCCAAGCTAATTTTTACTTTCTCACCTGGTAACATCTAGTCCCTGCCTTTGGGCACTCATAGTGTATGGGTAGGTGGGGAATAGCCACAAGTAACTAGAAAGAATTATAATTTAATTAAATTAATTAAATCATAATTAATTAAATCAGGATACACTGAGTCTTCTGATAAAGGTAAATCCAAGTGAGGTAACAGTGTGTGTGTGGGGGGTGGGGATCACATATGAGTACCTGTCAGGTTGAAGCTTAAGGTAGGGAAGTATAGGGGGATTGTGGGTGATATAACCAGAAGGTAAATTCAGGCCCAATTTTGGAAGATCCTGAATGTTGGACTGAGATTTGTACTTAATTCTGAATGTGACTGAAAAAGAATCAAGGCTTTTAAGCAAGGGAATCCCTTTATTGGAACCCTTTTTTAAGAAGGTGAATCTGGGGTGATCGTTCAAGGAAGTGTTTGTTTGTTTGTTTGTTTGTTTGTTTGTTTGTTTGTTCATTGCAGGATAGGAGAAACTGTAGCTTATTTGTGGACTTAATAGGAAGAGCCAGTAGTGAAACAGAAATTGAAGAAGCAATAAAAGGAGGGGATAAATAATGCAATGAAATATGTGATGAGATAGAAATGAGATGCAAAATACAAGCTAACCTTGGAAAAGACACTTCTTTATTTAAGACAAGAAAAAGACAGGTTGAAGGATGGCAATCTGGTTATAAGCAGAACTACTTGGAATACAGTAGTTGTTTGGGAGAGCTTGGACAGGAGTGATTTATGGCAACTATGAGATGGCTGCAGTACATGCATATTACCACTTGGTGTCACCACTGACTGCTGACAGTTTGGAGGGCTCCTGTTGGGATTTTAGGAGTACGTTTCTTTTTCTTTGTTTTTCTTTCTTTCTTTTTTTTTTTTTTAATGAAGTACGTTTCCAAAAAGGACATTTTATCTTTTTCAAATTGCAAAAAAAAACACACAGATTGGAGAGTGGGCTCTGGATCCTGACTGTATGGGCTCAAAACCAACCAGATTCAGACAATAGCTATTTCACCTCATTCAAGTTACCTAATTTCACTCTCCTTTAGGTTTCTTATTTGTAAAATGGAATAATAGGATAAAATGCATTAACAGTTAGAAAAGATTAAATGTTCAATAAGTGTTAGCTAGTATTACTATTGATGATGATGATGATGATGATGATGATGATGATGATGAAGTCTTTGGATCCCCAAGTGTTTCAGGAACTATTTATGTGGTGAGTAACAAATGCCTATACAATACTTTCCCGTGTGAAGTGGTTAGAGTATGGTACTAATGAGGCAAAGTTAATAATTTAACCTAGTTATAGATTCTGTTAACCCTGTTCCCTTCCCCGTGAGAAACTTAGCCAGGCATCCCACAAGCTTGTGCACATGGTCACAAGTGGATTTGGCCAAGAGAGCGTAGATAAATCAACTTAAATGAGTCTCTGCTCACCTCCCTTTTCCTTGTAAAAAACTGGAAAAATGTTCCCACCCCACCCCCACAGTGGTCAACAGACTTTTTTTTATTAAAAACCATTTCAGGTCTTACAAAGCAAAGACTAAAGATGATGTGATCTTAAAAGTTGATTATAAAGAAAGAATAAAGCAGTGAATTTCACTTTAGAGTTAATTTTGCAAATGAAAAACTTTCAGAGCAATAGATCACTGTGGCACCTAAACTGTCATGTCTAAAGCAGCTTTATCTTTAATTTTGAAACTGTCATTGCAAATACAGACTGAAGTAGTTATAGGAGTACATAGTTGTGTAATGCAGTAAGTGAATGGTTCTGGTATTATTCTTATTAATTTGTTCTACATTTTGTTTAAGCCCTTATTATTGTGTCAAGTACTGTGTTATCCCTTAGAGATACTGGTTTTAAAATAAAATGGGTGCTGAAAAAATGCCTGGGATAATTCTAGAAAAATGGAACAGAATTAAAGAAAATGAACAAAGTTCTTTAGTTCAGGGAATCTATTGAGACAATAGGTTAGGAAACTCTGAAAACACAGTGATGTAAGATCATTTGTAGTTGCCCTGTGCCTGTACACTGAGTATCAAAATGAACAAATGGTTTCTATGCCAATAATGGTAGCTAATCTCATGATTGGAGAAATACTAATTATACCAATTATATTTCTAGGAATTTCTCCTTCAGTTATGTGTATATAGGTATAAACTGTTGTGTGTACAAGGTTATTCACTGTAACATCGTTTGTAATAAAAAATGAGAAACAATCAGATAACCATCAATAGAGAACTGATCGAATAAATAATGGTACATCTACTGAATGAGAAAGCTCTTTATGTACTTATATGTAAAATTCTCTATGATACAGCATGTGAAAACAACAAGATGTCGAGTTGTGTACTTTCTCAATTTGGTGCTATTGAAGTATATTACTTATTCAATTATGTATCTTAAAAAGTAATATGGAAAAAATTTTGAATAGCCCGTCAAGGGTAGTGTTCAGATTGAAGAGCCAGTTGGTTAGCTTACTGCTTAGTGCCAGCCAAAGAAAAACCCCATTGGCCCATGAGCATATACTAGACAGTCTATGGTATGCAAAACCCAGTCTTTATAGTTCTTTCATTGGGCCCAGCATAATTTTTGACAGATGGCTATCATGAGAAATTTTACTTTTTAAAAGTACCATATCATATTGCCCAATATTTGAGAGAAGTCCAGTTCCATCTAGGTTAGTGCTGCTGGTGTGCTAAGAGGGCAAATATAAGAGTTTTCTTAGGGAGTGGTTTTGAGGTTTTGCCAAGTCTCCAATCCGTTGACTACATCCAGATCTGTATAGCCTTCTGTTCCATGAAAGAGTTGAAGCACATGGAACAATGGTAGTGGTTTCTCAGAACCACTGTGGTACCCGTTCACCCACTAGTGTAAGAGCTCCTTGAGGGCACAGTCCGTGGCTTATGCTTCCTTTACATTCATCACAGCAGTGCTTTTCAAACTATTTGTGGAGAATGACAATTTCTCCACAAATCCATCCTGTACCAATACTTTTATAAAATACAATAAAAGTCAATTACTAGAAAAATGAAATCAAAACAGACATTCAAAATACAATCCCAATTTTCTATGATTATAGTCAACAAACAAAATTACTGTGTCAAATTATTGTCAAGGTTTTGAAACATTTACTCTCAATTTCTTGTCAAGGACCAGTATTAAACAGTTTGTGGGCTGGCACTGGCCCATGGACCACACTTTGAGTTGTGTTGCCTTGCACCACTACCACAGTGCCCAGCTTGTGGTAGGCATTCAATAAATGCTGGGTTTAATACATTATTTTATAGTGTTTTCTACTTTGCAGGGTGTCTTCCCATCTTTTTCTCCCCTTTATCTTCATACCACCTTCAGAATTAAGTGGAGCAGATTTAATCATTCTCATTTGACAGAAGAGGAAGTTGAGGCATGCAG
Organism: Miniopterus schreibersii; assembly: GCF_964146895.1. Lineage (NCBI taxonomy): Eukaryota > Metazoa > Chordata > Mammalia > Chiroptera > Miniopteridae > Miniopterus > Miniopterus schreibersii. The sequence continues at coordinate 74,273,098 of NC_138104.1, forward strand.
ATTAAGCGATTTTCCTGGTCTAAAACAGCTCCTTTGTGTCAGAGCCCAAATTAGTCTCTGACTCCTATTGCATTTTGTGGCAGCAGCACTAAGAAAGCCCTCTACTCAAAGAGAGTTTCCCAAGAGTTCCACCAATTATAAATAAGAAGACCTGTCTTAGACTTTGCAAGTGACAACAGATTGACAACGTGGTATAATAGAGAATCAGAGACCTAGTTTGGAATCCAGGCTTCCGCAAGAGATTTTACTTCTGTCTCCTTATCTCTAAAATAGGGATAATAACAGCTTCTCCACAAAGCTGCACTAGAACTAAATGGTGAGTGTGAATAGCCAGGTAAGTAATTAAGAAAGAATGGTTATTATTAATATTAGGCTCAGTTTAGCACTGCATTGAGGGGCTTGCTCAGTAATCTAATAACGTGGAAAAGTGTCCCATCTAGTGGTAGAGTGAAGAACTGACTCTGGGAAGAGAACATTGCTCTTAGAAGGCTACCATATGTGAATCATGCTCTTCTTGCCTTTCTTTTTGCATTGGCTAGTAGAAGGCTTAGAGCCAAATGTTTGGTCCACCCTTAGCAAGAGAACAGGACTTTACAGACTATATTGTATGATAACCTCACCTCTTGTTCCTTTTTTTTTTTTTTTTTCCTATCTGTACTTTCCCTTGGCTTGATTATTTTTAATATATTTTGTAGGTCATTTTAAATATCCTTTGGAATATGCAGAATGGTGATTTATTAAACTAGGTAAGAATATGACAAGAATACATTTTATTTTGTGTTACTGTTAGTCCATTGTCCTGGCAAAGTTCAGAACCTAACAATAGATACAAGAACAGGTAAGTTGACTCTAAGATGTAACAGAGGTTTAAAAATAATTCAAATTAAAAATAAAATTTTAAGACTCCAGCTTACAAAAATTGAAATGGCCACTACCAATTAGTACTGGAACACTACAACCTGCATTAGGTGGCTTGTTCATTTATTTATACACTGGGTCTTACCATATGCCATATACTGTTTCAGGTACAGAAAATATAGCAATGAACAAAAAGACAAAAGTCCATGCCCTCACTGAGCTTACATTTTGTGTGTGGGGAGAGGGGGGATGGTGAAGACAGATGATGAAAAAGATAAATAAGAATATTATATGGTATATGTAGGAAGTAAGTGCTATGAAAAAAGCTGCAAAAGAGTATAGAGAGATCTGGAGGGTTACAATTCAAAATAGGCTAATCAGAGATGGCTTTGAGAAAAGGTGACAATTTAGAAGGTGACACAAGCCTTAGATCGTGTGGCTCAGTGGTGGGAGCATCGGTCTGTGCACTGGAGGGTTGTGGGTTCGCTTCCAGGTCAAGGGCACCTGTACAGACCTGGATTGCAGGCCCGATCCCCACCCCCGGTCTGGGTGTGTGTGGGAAGCAACCAATAGATGAGTCTCTCACATCAATGTTTCTCTCTCTCTCCCTCTTCCATTCTAAAAATCAACGGAAAAAATATCCTCACTCCTCAGGTTAGGATTAAAAAGGAAGAAGAAGGTGACACAAGGAAGAACGTGAAGGAAGTGAGAGAATATGCCATGCTGGTATCTAGAGGAAGAGTATTTCACACAGAAAGCAACTATTGTGAAGGCTCTTAGATAGAAGTATACCTGGTGTGACTGGGAACAGTGAGGAGGCTGGTATGGTGGAGACAATGTGAGCAAGGAACAGAGTAGTTAGTGATGAGGTCACAGAACTCACAGTGGGCCAGATCATGTGTTGGCTAGTGTAAGGATTTTTACTTTTTCTCTTGCTTGAGCCATGGCTTAGCAGCAATGGGAGGATTTCAGAAACGGGTTAGTCTGATTGACTTATCTCTTAAAAGGATTTCTTTGGTTACTGTGTTAAGTAGGAAGAACAAGCACAAATTCAGAGGTTATTTCAGCAATCCAGACAAGAGATAATGGTAGTTTGGACAAGGTGATAGCAGTGGGGGTGATCAGAATTGGTCATATTATGCATTTATTTTCAAAGTAGCACCATCAAGATTTACTGATGGATTGGGTATAAGATGTTACAGAAAGAAGGAAGTCAAGAATGATCCCAAGGTTTGTGGCCTGAGCAATTGGAAATAATGAAGGATAAGTGGATTTGGAGAAGATAAAGATAAGAAATTCAGTTTTTAACATTTTAAAATTGGAAATATATATTAGATATCCAAGTAGAGATATTAAGTAGGCAGCTAGATGTACAAGTTGTAGTTTAGGTTTGGACCGAAGATACAAATTTGAGAGTTGACAGTAGATGGCGTTTAAAGCCAAGAGATCAGAGATGAACAAGAGAGAAAGTAGAGACAGAGAAGAGAAAAAATAGAAGAGGAAGGGAGGAACAAGACTGAGACCCAGAGCACTCCCATAAGAAATCAGGAAGCCAAGAAGGAACTGAAAAGAAAATTAAGAAAGAGTACCCATGTGATAGGAGAAAATCCAGAGCAGTGTGGTATCCTGGAAGCAATTGAAAAAAGTGTTTTAAGAAGGAGGAAGTGATCAATTGAATTTAATGTTACCAGTGGATCAAGTAAAATAAGGCCAACATTGGATTTGGCAATGTGGAAATCACTGGTGATGTTGACAAGTTCAGTCTGGGTAGAACTATGGAAAATGGAAGCTTGATAAGAATGGGCTTAGGAGAAAATGGAAGAGAAGGAACTTCTGTTCACCAGATGGAGTGAATGCACTTATCCCTATTCCTCTTGCTAAGTACATTCTGTATAAAACAAATATAAGAAGATTTTTAAAGATGAAGAGAAGAAGAAAACCCGGCTAGGGGCCTTGGAACCTGAGGAATGACACAGTACCTGAGTGATGTTAGTTGAGGCCTAGTGGGAAGCCTAAATTTTGACCCCCTTGCAATAGTAACAAGGTGTCTCTCCTACCCCTCACCTCCCACATGAAAACAAGGTCTTCCACCTCCAACTGGTAGTAACAAGGTGGCACCCCCTTCCTGACAAGGAGTCAGAGGCCAACTAAACAGAAGATTTAAATAAATTCCAGGCCTCATCACATAACATCCAAAATGTCCAGGATACAAATGAAACAGAAAAATCTCAACTTCAGTAAGAAAAATCAATCATCAGACACAAAGACCTATGTGATACAGCTATTAGAATTATATCACAAGGATTTTAAAGCATTCAAAATAAAAGTGCTTCAAAGAGCAGTTCTAAACAGGTTTCAAATGAATGAATAGTTTCAGCAAAGAAATAGATGATATAAAGAGAACCAAATGGAAATTTTAGAAATGAAAAATACAATGACTAAAATTTCCACAATTTGAGAAAAGACATAAACTTACAGATTCAAGAACTGAGATAATCACAAACAATAAACCCAAAGAAATCCATACCAAAATACAACATAACCAAACTTTTGAAAACTAAAGAAAAAGAAAAAGTCTTGAAAGCACCAAGTGAGAAATGACATCTTATGTGGAGGAGAGGGGCTATTTAAATGAAGGCATATTTCTCATCTGAAACCATGGAAGCCAGAAAGAAGTGGCACAACATTTTTCAAGTGCTAAAAGAATAGAATATATAAAGAACACGAGAAATTGAACAGTAAAAGAAAACAAACAATCCAATTAGAAAATGAGCAAAGGACATGAAGAAGCATTTCACTGAAGAGGATATGTAGAAGGCAAATAAACACATAAAAAGATGCTCAACCATGGAATACTATGCAGCTGTAAAAAAAAGAAGGGTTTCTTACCTTTGGGACAGCATGGATGGAACTGGAGAGTATTATGCTAAGTGAAATAAGCCAGTCAGAGAAAGACAAGTACCATATGATCTCACTCATATGCGGAATCTAAGGAACAGACTAGATTAACGAACAAAATAGGACCACAGACATGGAAGCATGAAACAGACAGATCTCAGAGGGAAGGCGGAAAGGAGGGCAGGAAGAGATTAATCAAAGAACTTATAAGCATATATACACAGCCCACGGACACAGGCATTGGACAGGCGAGAGCCTGGGGAGGGGTGGGAGATGGGTGGAGGGGGGTGAAGGGAGGAAATGGGGACATCTGTAATACTGTCAACAATAAAAAAAAAAGATAACATCACTAACCTTTAGGGAAATGCAAATTAAGGCTATGATGAGATATCATTACACACCTACTAGAACTGCTAAACTAAAAATGAAGGTGACAAGGATGTGGAAAAACTGGATGTTTCCTACATTTCTCACAGGAATGTAAAATGGTAAGTCACTGTGGAAAATAGTTTAGCAGTTTCTTAATAAACTACAGATACACTTACCGTATGACTGAGAACATGTTCAAGGTCCTGTATGAGAAGGAACAGAAGGGGCCCTTGACCACCCTATGTCACTGCAACTGCTGCCTGGTGTCAGTCATCAGCTAGAGGGCTTCCTGGTGGATCTGGGGCCAGTGAGCTGAGGGCCATGGTCTTCCTTGACAGCCAGCTGTACTTCTACCAGATGATTGGTGTGAAGCATTTCATCCTTGCTGCAGCCATCATGAAGATCATCTCCCTGCTGCCCTACCAGGAAGACATCAAAACGCTGAGTCTCAGGTACTGGGACACCAAGCCCATCAAGGGATACTGCATGGACTTCACAGTGGACAATGTCCAGCTGGGCTTCAGGATTTGTCTCCGACACCCAAACGCCATGATGTACATGTACCTGTGGTAAGCCAAGGACAGTTTCCTGGGCATGTGCTTGCTGTGCTGGGCAGACTTCCTTATGGGTACCCACTTGAACACATTCTGCAGGGACCCGTGCAGGGGGGCCACCTAGGGGCCCAGCGAAAATCAGTGGTGCGGGAGAACAAGCACATCACATGGTTCATCACACTGGACCACTGGCATCTGACTCCTGCTGCCCAAACAGGAGAAGACCTACCTTTGGCTGATGATGCTGCAGAACCCACCCACCACCTTGCTGTGGGCCTCAACCCCTGCCTTGGCAGATGCGGAGGGTAGATGTCGCTGCCCTGGCTTGTCAACCTCTGCCTTCACCTCAGCACCATGGAGCACCACGAGCGGGACAAGATCAGCACTAAGCCCGACATTCTCAGGGAAGACCTGATGGACACCAATAGCATCACTGCTCACTTATAGTCCCATGGATGCCACTGCCACTCCAGTGCACTGCCTTTTGTATAAAACATGGGGGGGAGGGGTAAGGGGGGAAAAGTGATTGATGCATACAATAACTTAAATGAATCTCCAGAACATTATAGTGAGTGTAAAAAGCAATCTCAAAAGGTCACATATTACAGGATTCGTTTACTTAACATTTTCAAAGTGACAAAATTATAGAGATGGAGAACAGATTAGTGGTTGCCAAGAGTTAGAGATGGTGGAGGGAGGGGGAGGGTGTGACTATTAAGAGGGTGATGGAACAGTTCCATGTTGATTGCAGTGGTGGTTACACAAATCTACAAATGTGATAAAATGGCACTGAACTTTTCACACATTTTGTACCAATGTCAATATCCTGGATTAGATATTATACTATAGTTTGTTACATGTAACATGTTACAGACAACACGCAGGGGAGGGTAACTGAGTGAAGTTGACAAAGGGCCTCTCGGTAGTATTTTCACAACTTCCTGTGGAGCTATAATTTTCTCAAAATAAAGTTTTTAAAAGAATAGGATAAGAGGAATTGTAGATCGATATCGAGTATAGACAATTCTAGTGAGGATTTTGCTGTAAAGAGGAACAAAGAAATGGTGTGAGTAGTGAGCTAGGGAAGGTGACTCAAAAGAAGATTTTTTAAAATTTTTAGTGGGAGCAATAATAGCACGGTTGAAGGTGATGGGAAAGAACCTGTAGAGGGGAAAAAGGAATTTATAATTCATGGAGAGGAGAGGAGAGAGTTACCAGAGAGGATGGGATCTAGTAAACAAGGGTGCATGTGGGGTGAAGGGGGTGGATTTAGCTAGGAGCAGGGACTGTTCATCCATAGTCATAGCAGAAAGGGTTAAGTATATACATAGATTTAGGTGGCTGAGTAGATTATGTGGTAGAAATCTGTGGGCTTTGTTTTCTGATTGTCTCTTTTCTAAGTGAAATCAGAAGCAAGGTCATGAGCTGAGAGAGAGGACCGGTGCGGAGGTGTTAGAGGCTTGAAGGGAGAGGAGAAGGTATGAAATAGTTGTCTAGGAAACCGGGAGAGTAAATGGACTGGGATAATATTATGTTATTTCCTGGCGACATTAAGTGCCCACTTCAGGTTCATGGTCTTGAATTTAAAGTGGAGAGTGTCGTTTTGTGTTTTTCTCAAGCCATGTTCAGCTCCACAGATAAAGGAAGGGATAGGAGTTATTGGTAATGACAAGATGGAGGCAAGAGACTGCAATTAGGTAGAGGACAAAACTGGAAAAGAGGATTTTAAGGACCTGAGAGGTTAGGGTGTTGAAAGGATCAGGTATTGAGATATAGAAATCACAAAGAATTAAGACATGAATAATTGGAAAGAGTGAGACAAACTAAAATATTTGAGAAATTGGAGGGGCACCTGTGGGCCTATGGATAACTACCACAAGGTAGGCTACAAATATATATATTTGTGTATACATATATATATATATACACACACATATATTAAATATAATTATATATTATACGAAATTAATTATATTATCTATAATATATTCTGTGACAGGGAATTCAAAGATGGGGATTTTTAGGGAGGAGAAAGGAAGAATGATTTGGAAGTGGCAGTGAGGACCTCAAGCTGTGGAAGAAAAAATAACCACGGTTTAAGAAGGCTGTAAGGCCCTTGTATAGATCTAGATTATGGTCAGATCAAGAAAATTAGGGAAGCAGTCAACAAACAGGGAGAAGATGTAAGGGATTTAAATTTTTTTAATTAAAAAAATAAGATAAAACTTTTTAAAAAAATAGATAGGTGATTTTGCTGGAGATTTTGAGCTCTGGATAGGGTTACTAAATTTATCATCCAATCTGGGACACTTTTGAGAATGACAAATGTTAAACTGGGCGGGACACTAGCACACCATGCATAAACTCGAATAGTCTTGGGCAAACCAGGACTATGGTTCCACGGGACACAGTAGAAACATTTCAGGATCTGGAGAGGTCTAAGAGGTGGGGCTAGGTTAAGCAATACACAAAATTGTAAGGGATTAGAACATGAGATGTGTGGGCAGTGACCAAGAAATTCCAGGGTCATTTGTTAAGTATGGATTTGCAAATAATTTATTCCAGTCTGAGGCTTGTCTTTTCATTCTCTTAATAGCATCTTTCAAAGAACAGATTAAAATTTGATGAAGTCCAATTTATCATTTTTTTTAATGTAAGTCCTTTATTTCTTAGCTCTATTACAATAACAAAAATAATATTTCCCCGTTATGACCACCTACTTAGTTTAGGTGTTGTATCATGTCTGTTCCTTATGCAGTTTAATTTAACCCCACAGCAACCCCACAAAGTAGGTTTCAATATTTCCTTTGTACTCTTAAGAAAAAGCAGACCAAAGGAGGGTAAGTAAGATTTCAGGGTCACTCAACTGTTAAGAGCCAGCATTCAAACCCAGGACTTTATTATTCCAGAGCCTATTCACTGCCTCATAGTGCCACCCACAGCCACAACAGAAGTGAAGGAACACCTAGAATTTTCAGTATTGGGATAAATTTACTTCTCAACCCTCACAAAGACTGCTTTAAAAGAAACATTTGATAAAATGGTGGTTATGACATCATCTTGCTGTAACTAAGAATTTTTTAAATTAAAAAGTGTGGTAAAGGAGGTGGAAAAGAAGATGAGATATAAAAGGGAGTGCTACTACTTCCTAAATATATTAAAAATTATTATACTAAAAGGAAAAAAAATGAAAGCTGTGCTATGTAAACTTAGTGTGCTAATCTTAGTATGTGTACAGTGGTTTTACGGATTTATTTTTTTACGGAACATGCTTTCAGTGTTATATGTATATGAGAAAGATGTGCCTAACTCAAGGTTTAAAAAAAAGATTTTCTACTATGTTTTCTTCCAGAAGTTTTACAGCTTTAGATTTTTTATTTAGGCATATGACCACTTTGAGTTAATTTTTATAAATGAAAAGAGGCATGCATCAAAATTTATTTTTTGCATATGAATATCTAATTATTTGAGCATCATTTGTTGAAAATGCTATCCTTCCTCTAATGAATTGCCTGTGCATCTTTATCGAAAATCAATTCTGCATGCCTATTTTTTGACTCTCTATTTTGTTCCATTTATCTATTTACCTATATTCATGCCAATACCACACTGTCTTAATTGCTATACCTTTATAATAAGTCTTGAAGTCAGTTGTTGCAAGTATTCCAACTTTATCCTCCAGTTTCAGAATTGTATTTGAATATGTGTAGTAAATCATCACATTGTACATCTCAAACTTACACATTGTTATATGTTAATTATATCTCAATAAAACTGGGGAGAAACTTAAGCAGGCATAAAAAATATTCAGTAATCAAAAGAATAATAGTTTAATGCAATATTTTAAAAGTCAAAATTAATGTAAAAATCCATGTTGAACAAAATATAAAATTTTAAAGACAGGATCTTACCTTGTAATCAATCAATCAATCAATCAATCAATCAATTGCATATCCCTTAAAAGATTGTATTTGACTATTCTAGGTTCTTGGAATTCACATGACTTTTAGAATCTGGTTGTCAGTTTCTTAAAATTCTGATAGGATTTCAATTGAGAATGCATTGAGGTGGTGAACACACAATAGAGTAATGATGTGTTGTAGAATTGTACACTTGAAACCTGTATAATTTTGTTAACCAGTGTTGCATCAATAAATTCAATAAAAAGGAAAAAAAGAGAGAATGCATTGAATCTTTAGATCAGTTTTGAGACAGCTGACATCCTAGCAATACTGAATATTCAGATCCATGATCCTGATATACTCGATTTATTTAGGTCCTTTGTAATTTTTTCAGCAATGTTTTCTACTTTACAATGCACAGATCTTGCACATTTTTTAATATAGCCCTCTAATTATTTTATTTTACTTATTTTTTTGTTATTTTTTTTTATTTTTGTTTAAAATATTACAGATGTCCCTTTTTCTCCCCAATGACCCATTCCACCCCGTCCCACCCCCCTCCCCAGTCCTTCTCCACACCATTGTCCATGTCCTTGGGTTGTGCATATATGCATAAAAATTCTTTGGTTAATCTCTCCCCCTCTACCCTCCCACCCTCCTCCACCCTGCTGAGATTCGTCAGTCTGATCCATGCTTCCATGCCATTGAATCTATTCTGTTCATCAGTTTATTAAGTTCTTTAGATTCCACATGTAAGTGAGAGCATATGATGTTTGTCTTTCTCTGTCTGGCTTATTTCACTTAGCATAATATTCTCCAGGACAATCCACACTGTCCCAAAGGGTACAAGAACCTTCTTCTTTAAAGCTGCATAGTATTCCATGGTGTAAATGTCCCACAGCTTTTTTATCCACTCATCCATTGATGGATACTTGGGCTGTTTCCAAATTTTAGCTATTGTAAATTGTGCTGCTATGAACATAGGGGTACATATATTCTTTCTGATTAGTGTTTCAGGATTCTTAGGATGTATTCCTAGAAGTGGGATCAGTGGGTCAAAAGGCAGCTCCATTTTTAATTTTTTGAGGAACCTCCATACTGTTTTTCATAGTGGTTGCACCAGTCTGCATTCCCACCAGCAGTGTGCTAGGGTTCCCCTTTCTCCACATCCTCTCCAGCATATGTCGTTTGTTGATTTGTTGACTGTAGCCATTCTTACAGGTGTGAAGTGATACTTCATTGTGGTTTTCATTTGCACCTCTCTGATGATTAGCGACGTTGAGCATTTTCTCATGTTTCTTGGCCATCTGTATGTCCTCTTTGGAGAAGTGTCTATTCGGGTCCTTTGCCCTCTTACACATATTTTGTTGCATCTTTATCTCTAAGTATTTTATGGTTAGAGAGTGGGGTTTTTTTAATTCAGTTTCCAATAGTTTGCAATTGGTTTTTGTACATTGATCTTGTATCCTACAACATTGCTAAATTCATTTGTATTAGTCCTAGTAGCTTCTTTTGTGAATTCCTTAGCATTCTCTACATAGACTATCACATCAACTGAGTATAAAAACTGTTTTACCTCTTCCTACTCTATACCTTTTATTTCTTTGCCTTGCTTTAGTGTATTGACTAGGACCTCCAGTAGAATAATGAGTATAAGTGGAGAGCAGATATTTTTTTCCTTTTCCTAATCTTGGGCTCAAAACATTCCATATTTCACCTTAAGTATGATGTTACATATAGGTTTTTTGTGGATGCTCTTTAACAGATTGAGGAAGTTCCTCTTTTTTTCCTAATTTGTTGCGAATTTTTATCATGAAGTGTTGTTGGATTTTGTAAAATACTTTTTTCTGAACCTATTGAAGTGATCATATGGTTTGTTACTTTTTCGTCTTTTAATATTGTAAATTACACTGACTGGTTTTCAAATGCTAAAGCCCCCTTGTGTTCTTGGAATAAATCACTTGTTCATGATATACTAGATTATTTGTTAAAATTTTCATAAGAATTTTTGCATCTATGTTCATGAGGGATACTGGTCTCTCAATTTCTTTTTTTAAAATTTGTCTCATTTGGGTATCAGATTAATGCTGGACACATACCATTAGTTAGAAAGTGTTCTTTCCTCTTCTATATTCTGGCAGACTTTATATGGAATTTGTATTTTTTTTCCCATAAATGTTCAGTAGAATTCATACGTGAAGCCATCTGTGCCAGGAGTTTACTTTGTGGGAAGGTTTGTATATAAAAAGTGTGTTTGTTTATTAGTTATGAGTATGCTTACATTATTTCTTCTAGATTGAGTTTTGGTAGTTTGTCTTTCAGATTATTTATTCATTTTATCCATGCTGCTGGATTTATTGGCATCAAATTATTCATAATATTCCCCCACTATTCTTTTAATATGTCTAGGATCTGTAGTAATGTTCCCCTCTTTGATTTCTGATACCAGGAAACTGTATCTTCTCTTTTTTCTTCCTACTCAGTCTGAATAAAAATTTGCTAATTATAATTGATTTTTTTCAAAGAACCTGCTTTCGGCTTCATCATTTTTTTTCTATTTTCCATTACAGTGATTTCTGCTGTATTATTATTTCTATTCTTCTTTTTAATGTTGTGTTTGATTTGCTTCTCTTTTTCTAATTTCCCTAAGATGGAAGCTTGGGTCATTTATTTGAGAGCTTTCTTTTTCTAATGTAAGTGTTTGGTGCTATGAGATTTCCTCTAAGCACTGCTTTAGTCGCTGCCCTCATATTCTGATGTCATATTTTCCTTTTCATTCAGCTCAGAATGCTTTCTAATTCCCTGTGATTTCTCTTCTGTGGCCAATGGGTTTCTATAGATGCATTGATTACTTTGCAAATATTTTGGGATTTTCCTGATATCTTTCTGTTATTGATTTGCAATTTAATTCCTTGTGGTTAAAGAACATATTTCATATTACTTGAATTCATTTAAATTTACTGAGACTTGCTTTACCTCTCAGAATTTGGTGATTTGGTAAATATTCTGCATTATCCTTGAAGATAATGCATATTCTTCTGTTTTGGGTGAAGTTTTCTATAAATATTAATTAGGTCATGTTGGTTGAAAGTTTTAAGTCTCCTATATCTTTCTTTTTTTTTAATACATCTTTATTGATTTCAGAGAGAGGAAAGGAGAGGGATAGAGAGACAGAAACATCAATGATGAGAGAGCCATTGATCGGCTGCCTCTGCAGGCCCGGGACTGGGGTTCGAACCCGCAACCCAGGCATGTGCCCTGACCGGGAATGGAACCGCGATCTCCTGGATCCTAGGCCAACGCTCAACCGCTGCGCCCACACCCAGCCGGGCAAGTCTCCTATATCTTTGTTGATTTTCTTTCTACTTTTTCTATCAATTATCAAGAGAGGAGTGTTGAAAGCCCATATTTGTGAATTTGTCTATTTCTCCTATATCAGTTTTTACCTCAAGAATTTTTAAGTTCAATTATTTGATAAATTGATTGTTTTATCATTATGAAATGACACTCTATATCTGGTCTTATTTCTCACTCCGAAATCTATTTTTTCCTATAACTTAGCCACTTCAGATTCCTTCTGACTAGTATGGAATATCTTATTGTATTCCTTTATTTTTAATCTAGTTGTGTTTTCATATTTAAAGTAGATGTCTTGTAAGCAGCATATAGTTGGGTCATGTTTTTTCAACCATTTCTCTGAGGTATTTAGACCACTCACCTTTCATGTGATTATTAATATGGTTTCATTTATATCTGACATCTTGCTGTTTATTTCTCTTTATTTCATCTGTGCTTTGCTCTCATTTCCTTCTTTTATTGCCTTCTTTTTGGATTAATGAATAATTTTTTTGAATTCCATGTTATCTCCTTTTTGGCTTATTAGGTATAACTATTAGTGATTGTTTTAGGATTTACAGTATACATCTCTAACTTATCAAAACCAGCCTTGAGGAAATACTACAACAGTTTGCATATAGTATAAAAACCCTACAGCAGTATCCTTCCATGTTCCCTCTCCTTGCCTTTGTGCGATTGTTTTTATACATTGTGCTTCTACATATGTTATAAACCCCATAACACATTGTTATCCTTTTTGCTCTAAACTGTCAATTATCTATTCAAGAGAATTTTAAAATAAGAAAAGAAACTGTGTTCCACATAGTTTCCTTTCTCATTTTCTCCTTTTTCATTCTCTTCATTTCTTTATGTAGATCCAGGTTTCCATCTGGTATTTTCTTTCTGCCTGAAAGACTTCCGGTAGCATTTTTTTTTAATTTTATCTTTATTGTTGAAAATATTACAGGTGTTCTTTTTTTTCCTCCTTGACCTCTTCCACCCCTCACCCACTCCCCACCCCAAGCAACACTATTGTCTGTGTCCATGGGTTATGCATATATGCATATAAATTCTTTGGTTAATCTCTCCCCAACCCACCCACCCCCACCTTCCCACTGAGATTCATCAGTCTGTTCCATGCTTCTATGTCACTGAATATATTTTGTTCGTCAGTTTGTTTTGTTCTTTAGATTCTACATATAAGTGAAATCATGTGATATTTGTCTTTCTCTGACTGGCTTTTTTCACTTAGCATAATATTCTTCAGGTCCATCCATACTGTCCCAAAAGGTAACAGATCCTTCTTCTTTATAGCTGCATAGTATTCCGTGGTGTAAATGTCCCACAGCTTTTTTATCCACTCATCTACTGATGAGCACTTTGGCTGTTTCCAGATCTTAGCTATTTGTAAATTGTGCTGTTATGAATATAGGGGCGCATATATTCTTTCTGATTAGTGTTTCAGGATCCTTTTTTTTTAAATATATTTTTATTGATTTCAGAGAGAGGAAAGGAGAGGGAGAGAGAGAGAGAGAGAGAAACATCAATGATGAGAGAATCATTGATCAAGCCCACAACCCGGGCATGTGCCCTGACTGGGAATCCAACCCCGATCATCTGGATCCTAGGTCGACGCTCAACCACTGAGCCATGCCCAGACGGGCAGTGTTTCAGGATTCTTAGGATATATTCTCAGAAGTGGGATCACTGGGTCAAATGGTGGTTCCATTTTTAATTTTTTGAGGAAACTCCATACTGTTTTCCATAGTGGCTGCACCAGTCTGCATTCCCACCAGCAGTGTACCAGGGTTCCCCTTTCTCCACATCCTTGCCAGCAGGTGTCATTTGTTGATTTGTTGACTGTAGCCATTCTTACAGGTGTGAAGTGATACCTCATTACACTTCTTATAGTAATGATCCACTAGTGATACATTATTTCAGCTTCTGTGTATCTGCAGAAGACTGTTTTTTCTTCTCTTTGAAAATATTTTTGCTGCATATAGAATTATAGATTGACAGTTTTTCTTTCAGTCCTTTAAAGATCCTGCTTTACATGGTTTCTAATAAAAATATATATTGTTTTCATATTCATTTCTGTGTATAAAATGTGTCTTTTTTCTGGTCCCTTTTAGATTTCTTTTTCTTTATCATTGTTTTTTGAGCCATTTGATTTTTACATGTCTTGTAGTTTTCCTTATGTTTCTTGTGCTTGGAGTCCATTGACTGTTTTTTAGATTTGTGAGTTTATAGATTTATCATATTTGGGAAAGTTTTAGCCATTACTTCTCCTAATAATTTTTCTTTGTCTTCCTCTCTCTTCTCTCCTGAGAATCATACCTATATGTATTAAGCTACTTGCAATCATCCCACAACTCACTAATGTCCTATTCACTTATATTCAGACTTCTCTGTGTTTCTTTTTGAATAATTTTCATTGCTATGTCCTCAAATTCACTAATACTTTTTATTGAAATGCCTAATCTGCTCTTAATCACATCCAGTGTATTTTATATCACAGACATATATTTTCATCTCAACAAATTCAATGTGAATCTTTATTTACATCTTCCATTTCTCTCTTTAACATACTCATGCTTGTCTCTACATATATGAAATGTACATGTATATTGGCAAAAGCAGGTTTATAGTTGTGTGTAAATGAAACACAGTTTATTCTTGTATTAATTATTTATTAATTATTGTATTATTTTCATATAAACAACTGTAAACCTTCTTTTGCCCACACCTGTATTTATAATAGTTGTTTTAATGGCCTTGTCTACTAATTCTATTACTCTGTTCCATTTCTGGGTGTTTTACTATTGATTATATTTTCCTTATTATGAGTCATAGTTTCCTGCTTCTTGGCATACCTAGTAATATTTTTGTGGATGCCAAATATTGTGAATTTTATGTTGTTTGGCACTAAATTTTCTGTATTTCTTTTAATACTTTTTAGCTCTTTCTGGGATGCTGTTAAGTTACTTGGAAAAAGTTTGGTCCTTTTGAGGCATGCCTTTAATCTTTGTAAAGTAGAATCTGGAAAGATAAATAAAATTAAAACTGAACTTTCCTTGTTGCCAAAAAGGAGAGACCTTTACTTCCTCCCTTTTCTTACTATTTCCTTGATAAATCAAGTATTTATTAATTCT
Source organism: Miniopterus schreibersii (assembly GCF_964146895.1). Taxonomy (NCBI): domain Eukaryota; kingdom Metazoa; phylum Chordata; class Mammalia; order Chiroptera; family Miniopteridae; genus Miniopterus; species Miniopterus schreibersii. The sequence continues at coordinate 74,288,167 of NC_138104.1, forward strand.
TCCTCTATCCTTTTAGTATGTATGTAAATATTTTCAAAGTCTCGATAAGCCTTCTGCCAACCTTATTACCCAGAAATTTTTTTCTTAAGAGACTGGGAGCCATCTCTTTGAAATGTAAACAGCAAGGAAGATGTCATCCTAGGAGCTTAGCTTAAGCACCTTGCAATAAGCTGAAAGCACCTGCTTGTCGTAGAGATATGAGAAGTTTTATTTTTCCTTCACATAAAAGCAATTAACTAGAACAGATGGCTACTCCAATTACCAGGTGAACTTAGGATGAACTATGAAAGAATGTATAATAAACAGTGTTTTAAGTCTTCTTACATAGGGACAACTTATCATTCATTTAGGATTTATTTCTGTCTTTGCAATCTCATTAGCAGATTGCTTGTAATGCATCAGTCTGGTTTAGTGTTTATTTAATAATGAAACTCTTTTCTTTCTTTCCTCCATTGATGGAGATTTCCTGGATTGGAAGGTAATTTTATCTTTAATTTTCCCCCAACCGATCAGAGCAGCATTTTAATATTGTCCTCTACTGAAACACTATTCTTTTGAGTACTATACCCAAAGCCCTGGGTATTTCAAGATTTCTCCATTCTGGGGGGGGAAAGGGGAAAAAGGTGAAGGGATTAAGATGTGCAAATTGCCTGTTATAAAAACAGTCACGGGGATGTAAATTACAGCATACGAGATATAGTCAATAATATTTTAATAACTATGTATGGTGCCAGATGGGTACTAGATTTATCAGAGGATCACTTCGTAAGGTATATACATGTGTAATCACTATGTTGTACACTTGAAATTAGTATAATATTGTATGTAAACTGCAATTGAAAAATTAAAGTGATGTTAAGGAATATTTCTCCACTCTGGATGTTGGGAATATCAACTTTTTCCAGTCCTGTTTGAGCTCCAAAACTTATTCTCCATGCTCACTTTTAATTATTTATTCCTTGACATTGGGTAGTTTCCTCACATACATATGCTGATCAGTACTCAGCTGAAGAGTCTAGTCTAGGACAACCCACACACACTACTGTTCCCTGTGAATCTAATCACCTTGCCCTTCATGAATTTTCAGCTCTGTCTTCTTGACTCAGGTAGACTGTCAACCTCTGTTTAGATTCCCCCTGCTTGTGCTGTGACCTGAAAACTCTCCAGGCAGTATGCTGAAGTAATCATAGGGCTCACTTTGTTTCTTTTCTCTCAAAGATCAGGGTCCTTTGCACCCTAATGTCCAATGTCTGAAAACTTTTGTGTTATATAACTTATCCATCCTTTTTAGTTGTTTAAGGTAAACCTAGTTCTTTTTACTCCATCATGATCAGAAGAGAAAGTTGCTGTATTTTCTTTGAACCATATTTTCTTCTTTTCCCCCTTCCTTTCCTGTCTCTTGGATTAATCACTTTTTAAAAAATCACTATTTCTCTAATGATTTTGAAGTTATTCATTATATGCTCTTTATGCTAAAGAGACTATTTTCTACCTATTGCCTGGACAAATGGTGAGCTTTCTTGCTGTATTTCTGGCCCTGTAGGTGAAATTTTATTACTTCCCTTTGTGTGAAAGGGTGGCTCATGGCTTAATGGATGAAACTCTGTTCCCATTATGTGGCTTCATCTTCCATTTCTGTAATAGTATTAAAACTCCAGTCCCTAAAATGTAGGATTTCTTAAACTTTTTAATCTCAGAATCCATTTACATTTAAAAATGTTGTTTTGTTCTGGTAGGATGGAATAAACAAACTCCAAACTGTCTCTCCCAATACATACAGCTGTAAAACCTAGACAGAATGCATGAAACAGCTACTTGAGTACTCTAGTAGAGTGGCCATTAAACCATGAACCACCCTTTTGCGCAGAGGAAAATAATAAAATTTCAGCCACTGCCAGAAATACAGCAAAGAAATAATAGAGTGGATTGAGAAAGAAGAGCAGAATTTATACTGTCATTGAATTATCAGTAATAATTTTTTTTCTGGTATGATCTGGCATGGACTAACAGAAGTCCAAAACCCAAAAGTGTATGCTAAAAATTACAAAATGCTGATGGAAGAAATCAGTGAAGGCCTAAATAAAAGGAGGGACATATCATGGTCATGGATAGGAAAACTCAACAGAATAATGATATCAGTTATACCCAAATTAGTCTATACATTAACACAATTCCAATCAAAATCCAAACAAAACTTTTGTCAAATATTGACAAGCTATACCAAAATTTATATGAAAAGACAAAAGAATGAGAATAGCTAAAACAATTTTGAAAATAATAAAGTCGAAGTAACCATACTTGATTTTAAGACTTACTATGAAGTTACAGAAATCAAGACAGTGTGGTATTAGTGAAGGAACACAGGCACATATCAATTTAGATTAGAGAGTCCAGAAATAGAACCACACTGATATGACCAGGTGATTTTTGAAAAAGGTGTAAAGGCAATCCAATAGAGAAAGGATAGTCTTTTCAACAAATGGCATTGGAGCAATTGGGCTTCCATGTACAAAACAAACTTCAACCTTAATCTCACACCTTTTACAAAATTTAACTCAAAATTAAAAAATAGATCTAAATGTAAAATCTAAAACTATGAGACTTTTTATACTTTATTTTTAGTGTTGACACCATTACAGTTGTCTCCATTTCCCCTTCCCCTTTGTTCACCTCCACCCAGCTCCCGACCCCCACCTTTCCTCTGGCCATCACCACATTGTTGTCTGTGTCTATAGGTTATGCATATATGTTCTTTGGCTAATCTCTTCTTTTAACAGAAAACATAGAAGAAAAACTTCATGACTTGGGATTAGATAGTGTTTCTCACATGACACCAAAAGCATGATCCATAAAAATAAATAATAAGTTGGACTTTCAAAATTAAAATATTTTGTCCTGTGAAAGACACTGGTAAGAAAATAATAGGAAGAGCTACAGACCAGGAGAAAATATTTGCAATTCCCACATCAGAGAAAGAATTTGTATCCAGCATATATAAAGAAGTCTCACAACTCAACAGTAAAAAAATCAAAACTCTATTAAAAAATGCCAAAAGACTTGAACAATCACATCAACAAACAGGATATATGGATGAAAATAAGCACATGAAGAGATTTTCAGCATCATTAGCCATTAGCAAAATGCATATTGAAACCATGATCAGATCCTACTACATACCTATTAAAATGGCTAAAACAGAAAACCTGACAATACCAATTGCTATCAAGGATGCAGAGCAATTGCAGCTCTTACACTGTTCTTCAGAAAGCAAAATGTTACAGTCACTTTGGAAAACATTTTGGAGTTTCTTATAAAGTTAAACATAACACTTACCGTATGACCCAGCAACCCCATTCCTGGGTACTTGTGGAAATGTTCACATAAAACCTGTACACGAATGTTCACAGTAGCATTATTTGTAATGTCCCCAAAGTGGAAATAACCCAAATGTTCTTCAGCAGGTGAATGGATAAACAAACTGCAGTACTACTTTACAATAAAAAGAAATGAACTATTGATTTACTCAACAACTTGAAAGAATCTCAAAGGCATTATGCTAAAAGAAAGAAGCAAGTCTCAAAAGGTTATATATTGTATGATTCTATTTATATGGCATTCTCAAAAAAATGTAACCACAGTGATGGAGAATGGATCAGTGGTTGTTGTGAGAGCTCAGGCAGGGGTAGGGGTGGAAGGTATAACAAAGGGATAGCAAAAGGGAGTTTGGAGGATAATAGAACTATTTTTTATTCTGGTTGTGGTGACTGTTACATGAACCAGCATGAACCTATACAAGTGTTAAAATTCATCAAACTATGTGCCAACAAAGCCAGTTTTACTCTATGTTAATTTTAAAATAAAAATTAAAAATATTGAACATCCTAAAGAGCTTTTGTTTATTTGGATTACATCTATCAATATTTTCCATAACAGAAGTTAAAAGTGATAAAATTTTAAATATTAATTTGTTAATTCATTTAAAATAACAATACTGAAAGTATATTTCATAAAAACATACTTGTAATGAAAAATAACTATATATATTCCAAATATACAAAAAAATGTAATCTCATTGTTTTCCATTTTTGCAAATCTCTTTAATGGCTGGCTTAATAAAAGACGGTTATATTCTCATATCTACTTCTGCATCTATCTGTTGCAATATCATAGCTTCAGGAAAACTCTGCTGTACACTTGATAGAGAAGATAATAAATGAGAGTGATAAATTCAAATAAAATCTAAGTATTATTGTGAAAGCAGTTTGACTTTGTGGACCCCCCAAAGGATCTTGGGGACCCCTAGGGGTCCCCAGACCTCCCTTTCATTATGTTGCTAGTGAATGCCAAAATCTGAAAACCTCTTAGGTCATTTTCAGCTTCAACTCACTTTGCCTTCCCTCTTTGTTTCTGGTACTCAGGAATTTCCCTTTCTTGGTTCTAAACATGGCTATATGTGTTTTGTTACTATTATATTTATCCAGCATTTATGTATCTGAAGTGGGATAAAGGATTTTTCACATCAGCTTCATCTACTTTATCAGCTGTAGGTCTCTTTATAGTGGTGTTATCGATCTTTTCTATTTTGTTTCGTGTGATTTCCTTGAGCCTTTCCACAATCTTTGTATCTTTTCAGTTGTGGGGTTTGTTTGCTTCTAGTGTGGTTTGTAATTTATTTTTCTTTTCAATTTTGTTTTAAGATTTATAAACTTCTCTTTTTTTTAAATATATTTTTATTGATTTCAGAAAGAGGAAGGGAGAGGAAGAGAGGGATAGAAACATCAATGATGAGAGAGAGTCATTGATCGGCTGCCTCCTCCTGGGGATCGATCCCAAAACCCAGGCATGTGGCCGGACCAGGAATCGAACCTCAATCTCTTGGATCATAGATTGATGCTCAACCACTGATCCATGCTGGCTGGGCTAAACTTGTTTTCTCAATCTCCCATTGTCTTAAATATCTTGTACATTTTTAAATTAAATTTATTGATATAGCATTGGTTAATAACATTATATAAATTTCAGGTGTAGAACACTGTAATTCTTGAGTGTGTTCTTTTTAAAGAGCCATCATCAAGGGAAACAAAGGAGGAAATAAACAAGAAGGACTACATCAAAATAAAAAGCTTCTGCACAGCGAGAGAAACCATCAACAAATGAAAAGGGAGCCCGCTGTATGGGAGAACATATTTGCCAATGACACATCTGATAAAGGGTTAATATCCAAAATATATAAGTAACTCATACAACTTAACAAAAGGAAGACAAACAATCCAATTTAAAAAATGGGCAAAGGACCTAAATAGACACTTCTCCAAAAAGGACATACAGATGGCCAAGAGACATGAAAAAAATGCTCAGTCACTAATCATCAGAGAGATGCAAATTAAAATCACAATGAGGTATCACTTCACACCTGTAATAATGGCTACCATCAACAATCAATGAATGACAAGTGCTGGGGAAGATGTGGAGAAAAGGGGACCGTAGTACGCTGCTGGTAGGAATGCAGACTGGTGCAGCCACTATGGAAAGTAGTATGGAGTTTCCTCAAAAAATTAAAAATTGAACTGCCATTTGACCCAGTGATCCCACTTCTAGGAATATATCCTAAGAAACCTGAAACACCAATCAGAAAGAACTTATGCACCCCTACATTCATAGCAGCATAGTTTGCAATAGCTAAGGTCTGGAAACAGTCCAAGTGCCTATCAGTAGATGAATAGATAAAAAACATTTACACCATGGAATACTACGCAGCTGTAAAGAAGAAGGATCTCTTACCCTTTAGGACAGCATGGATGGAACTGGAGAGTATTATGTTAAGTGAAATAAGCCAGTCAGAGAAAGATAAGTACCACATGATCTCACTCATATGCGGAATATAATGAACAAAATAAACTGATGAACAAGATAGATCCAGAAACATAGAAGCATGGAACAGACTGAGGGACCTCAGAGGGAAGGTGGGGGTGGGGGAATGGGTGGGGAGACATTAATCAAAGAACTTATATGCATATATGCATAACCTATGGACACAGACATCGATATGGGGAAGACCTGGGGGTGGGGTAGATGCGGGGTGGAGGGGATCAAGAGGGGGGAAAGGGGACATCTGTAATACTTTCAACAATAAAGGTAAATTTTTAAAAATAAAGAGCCATCATGATACTCAAAATATCTGTATATCATCATGATACTTAAAATACTCGCAGTGTTTCTTTTGGTGAAGTTTCTCATTGTGTATTCTCTTCATTTGCCTTTTATTTACATTCCTTCTCTTTTTCCTCATTTCCCCCTGGTTTCTATAGGTCTTTAACTGATTCTTTTTTTACCACTGACTTGTTTAAAAATACTGTAAAGTAGTTTGCATCCGTGACACAATTTATTGTATCAAATACCCTGTCTCAAATTATATTAATTCATTTGTTCTAAGAGAACATCTTTCTTATATCTTTGTCATTCTCTACCAAGGGCAAAGATGGTGGGAACAGCTTTCTACACTGGGTGGCATGGCAATAAAGGAGTGTCGATAATCTAAAAATAATAATAAACAACTTGAAGTTGTTCTGCTATTTATTATCGCCAAACATCAGCAATTCTAAATAATATCAGTGATAAAATACTCCTTCCCCCAGGGAATACTCCTATTGCCTTCCCCCACCCTCTCCCTGCTAATGCTTCTGATTTATCAGGTCAATGTGACTCAATCCTTATGACAAAATATCTTGATAAAAGAGCCTCCCAGTTTTTGCTGGGTTGCTTATATGTATTTGGGGTTGGGGTGGAGGCAACAGACTCAGCTGTTCCATAGACAGATCTATCATCCATTCCCCTGTTTTCAGTCACTTCTCATTCTTACTAACTTCCAAATCCTGTCGTGGATTCCATTAGCAAGATGGGCTTCAGCTTCCACTCCACCCTCCCATTAAAATACAGTGTAGTTAGGCTTCTACTCCACTTCCTCTGGAATATAGGCTTACATAATTGAACCCCTATCTTTGGAATAAGTATACATTCATATGCAATGGTGGCATTTCAAGCTTACTGTTTTTCACTTTGCTTTTTTTTCACTTGATATATCTTGCCAATTATCCCACATGAGTACATAAAAAGTTTGTTTTATTAACAGCTGCATTTTAGTTCATTGTATAGAGGTATCACCATTTGTTTAACCAGTCCTCTAGTGATAGACATTTAGGTTGTTTACACTACTGGCAATAAATAACCTTATAAATCATTTTGCACGTGTGCAAGTACATCTGTAGGATAAACTACAAAATTGCTTTATATAAGTATATGCATTTGTAATTTTGATAGATATTGACTAATTGCTCCTCCACACAGAGAATGTGTTTAAGAGCTACCACAAATAGCTGTCAGTCTTTCCACATTCTCACTACTATGGTGAGTTAGCAGACATTTTTTTAACCTTGCCAATCTGGTATATAAAATATGGAGTCTCAACGTAGTCTTAATTTGCATTTCTTATTATGACTGAGCTTGAGAATTGTTTATGTGTAAGATACATGTTTTTTTCTTTTTCTGTAAACTATCAATATTCTTTGCTCATACTTTTATTGTTGTCTTTTTCATATGGATTTGTAGTTCTTTGTATCATTGAAAAATAAACTGTGTGATATGAGCTGTAACTATTTTTTCAGTTTATCAGTCTTTTGGCATTGCTTATGATGAATTAGAGCAATAAACCACACTTTTATTATGAAATATTTTAAGTATATGGGAAAATGCTCAGAAAACTGTAACAAATACCCATGTACCCCGAATTTTGTTATTTGGGTATGTTTACAAAAATAAATTTTTTTCAAATAAATAAAATGTCACAAAAACAGATGAAACCCCCTTTGTACTCCTTTCAAATCCACTCCCCTCCCTCCCTCCCCTAAAATAACCACTATTTTAAAATTAGTTTGTTGTCTTCCTGTCAATATTTCTGTTCTTTCATTATATGTACATGTTCTTAAAAACAGTATTTAGTGTTGTTTGGTATATTTTAAAAATCTACATAAATAATATTAAACTATATGTATCACTCCCAAACTTGTTTTTTCACACAATATTATGTTTGTATGGTTTATCCATGTGGCTGCATATAGATCAAGTTAATCGATTTTCATTTCTATAAAGCATTTCATTGTATTAATATACCAACATTTATTCATCCCTTCTCTCACTGGTGGAAGTTTTACTATAAAAAGCATTCCTCTGTGTGCAGAAGTTCTCTAGCATTTATATCTAGAAGCTCAGTGGCTGGCTTGGTATCACGTCCTTCTCAAAACCTGTGAGAAAAAGGAAAACAGAAAACAAACAAAAAAAACAAACTTTGAACTGCTCTCTAAAGTGATATATACCAGCAGTATATGAAAATCTCAGTTACCCTAACATCCTTGCCAATGCCAAGGCGGTATTTTCAGAATTTAAAATTTTTCCAGTCTGATGAGTATGAAAACGGTGTCTCAGTATTGTTTAATTTGCATTTCCTAATTGCTAGTAAAATTGAATATCATCTATCTGGGTTTCTTTTTCTGTGATTTGCCTGTTCATATATGTTACTCTTTTTTTTCCCAATTGGCTTATGCATCCTTCTTATTGCTTTATAACAATGATTTCTATATTCTGGATAATAGGGGTATAAAGGACACACATAAATGACATCCATGTTCAGTCAAAGCCAAAGCTGAATAGTATTATCACAGGATAAACTCAGGGAATACAAGAATAATCCTGACATTTTATCAGTAAGGATTTTCACAGGTACAATTTTATTAATAAATTTTTAACAACTTGACATAATGCAAGAATATGAAGTTCTCATCACTGTCAGCAGCTAGACTCCTGTGCTCACTAGAATGCACATTTTCAGAACTAAATACTTTCAATTGAGATCAGTGGAAGAATATGATATTTGGGGGACTTCTCATTTTTCTCTAAAATTTCTTTTCTTTGAAATCTTTATAATCTTTATGAAGTCTGAACTAAAGATGATTTATAATGAACATTGTTGTACACAATTTTGGAGTTTTCCCACCACAAGAAGTTTTGACATGGAAAGATGGCATTTTGCTTTTATTTAATCTTCACAAGATGTGAGGAATTCTCAAGTAAGGCTTTTTCTCAAAAGATTCATAGTCTAAATGAAATTAAGCAACTAAAAAATTAAATACAATCCTTAAAATTGATTTTTTTAATGTTTTGAATACTCTGTATGCAAACAACTCATACAAAGAATAACACTTATATAATATCTGTTATTCTGCCTTGGATTTTTATGTTAAATAATATACACATCTGTTAGTTCAAAAAGTATATAATACCTTTCCTAAAACTGTGTAACTAATATTCTCTCTTAATATTGGCATTATAGGTTAAACTATGCCCCTATTTAACTATTTGAAATTGCTTTTTGACAGAAAATTAACAGCTTACATAAAATTCACAAAATTTGCTCTTGGAATAAATACAACTTTATTCTTCAAGGGACTGATAGAATTTCAATATATAAAACAGAAAGAATTTGAGGGGCTTCACATTATATCTGGAACTTTTTCTTTGTTTTTTTTTTTTTTCTTTTTATGTTTTGTTTAAGAAATTCTGAGGTCATAATATTCCCTTATATTTTCTTCTGAAAGTTTTCAAGTTCTGTTTTTCACATGTAAGTGTTTAATCTGAAATTTGGGGAGGGATAGTGTCAATTTTATATTTATTGATAAAAAGTTGTAATGTTTCAAAATTATTTTTAAATCTCCATTGTATCTGTAGTATTGTTTCTCTATTCACATTAATATCATTGACTTATTGTCAGATTAATCTAACAGTCTCTAAGGAAAGTATATTAAAATCTCCCACTATGTATAGATTTGTCAGTTTTCCCTCATAATTCTGTCCATTTTTGCCTTACATATATTTTTTTAAATATATTTTTACTGATTTCAGAGAGAGGAAGGGAGAGAGATAGAAACATCAGTGAGAGAGAGTCATTGATCAGCTGCCTCCTGCATGCCCCCTACTTTGGATCAAGCCCTCCACCTGGGATGTGCCCTGACAGGGAACCTAACCTCGATCTCCTGGATCATAGGTTGATGCTCAACTGCTGAGCCATGTCAACAAGGCTGCCTTATGTATTTTAAAGCTATGTACTAAGCATACAAAATTTATAATTTTCACATTGTCCTACTGAACTGTACCTTTTAGTGATGTTGTCTATCACTAATAAAGGCTTTGGCCTTATAATCTGTTTGCTATGTTATAAACAGAACTAGACTCTCTTTCAGTTAGAATTTTCCCAAATATCTATTTTCATTCCTTCATACTTCCAATCTGTGACCTCCTGTTTTAGATATGTCTCTTTTAAAGAGCACATGGCTGGATTTTTCAAAATCCAATCTGATACTGTTAACTAGAGAGTTTCATTTATGTGCATTTATTGTTATCATTGTATTATTTTTATATGAATTTGTTTCTACCATTTTAATTTGTGCTTTCTCTTTACCATTGTTTTTCAGTGCTTCTTCATTTTTCCTCTCCTTTTCTGTCTTTAACTTGATTGATGGGGTTCCCCCACCCTTTTTTCCCCTCAGTGGATTGGAAATCATATAGTGTTACCTCAGAAATAACGACAAGCATAATTAACTTACAAAAGCCTAAAGTTAAAAAAATCCTTTACCTTCCTTCCAGATAGTACAAGAGCTTAGAACACTTTAACTCCATTGACCCTCCCAACTCATATGCTTATTATCATCTGGTATTTCAAGTCTAGATTGCTTTTCAAATCTCACTTGCAATGATTATTGTTTATACCTCCATATTTATTTATACTTGTCCACGTTTACCATCATCTTTAATTTTTATTCTTTCATTTATCACAGACCTTGTGCTTGGGATCATTTTTATTCTATGCTTTACTTACAATACACTATTAAATTGCCTGGGATCATTTTTATTCTATGTATTTCTTACAATAAACTCTTAAATTTCCTTTAGTAAGGTTCTCTGCTGGTGAAGAACTATCTCAATGTTTGTGTGAAATGTCTTTTATTTCACTCTCATTCTTTGAAAAATGTTTTTTATGAGTATAGACCACTAAGTTAACAATCAGCAAATTGAAGATCATTCCACCATCTTCTGATTGTTAAGAAGTCAGATTGCTTTTTCTATGATGTGACCTGTCATCTTTCTCTGACTTCATTTTCTCTTTCTCTTGGGTTTTTTGCAGTGTCTGGGTTAGATCTCTTTTTATCCTACTTAGGATTTGTTGGGCTTCTTGAATGTGTGGATTGATTTCTTTCATTAGGTCTAGAAAATTTTTCAGCCATTCTCTCTTCAAATATTGACTCTGCCCCATTTAATATTTATATTCATATTCTCTTTCTCTCACACTATTATCAGATGTGTGCTAGATTTTTTCATTGTGTCCTCCTCATCTCTTTCTTTCTCTCCTGTTTTTTCTATTTTTTTTTTTCTCCATTCTCCATACCGAGAGGATGATCACATCTTTTTGGGTTTATATTCTAGTTTGTTAACACTCTGTCCACATTTCTGCCAGATTCATTCATTGAGCTGGTGTTTTTCACTTCTGGAAGTTCTTTTCTATTTTTTTCTCAATATGTTATGTCACTTTTATAGATTTTTTTCTTCCTTCAGATATTTTCAAGTTAACAATTTGTTTCTGTAAAAAATGGTACACATAGTTGTTTCAAATATGTATAGGGTAATCTACTATCTGAAATCTATTTGGGTCTGTTTCTGTTGTTTTTATCCCTGCTGTTTCTAACTCAAGTTGCCTTATTTCCTTATGTGCTTGACTTTTTAGTCTGCTTTCTGGTCATTGCCATTGAAAATTTATTTGTGGGGGCTCCCTGAGAGCTGCAATGAATAGCGTCTCCTCCAGAGGCTTTGTATTTGTTTTTACTGAGTTCCATGGGATTCGACCTGTCTGGGAGCCGCCTAAAACCAAGTTCATAACTTGAAGTTTCATGGCTGATTCAGGCCATGGGTGATAAAGGTGCAAAACTGAGGATCGGAGTGGAGCCTCATTTGCTCAGGGATGGATTTTGTTTTACTCTCTCCCCCCTTTTTTACCTTTTCTTTTTAGCAAGCAAGCTCTGCTTGGTGCCAGGGCAGCCTTCTGTACAGTTCTCTGGGATTATTGGAAACAGGAGCAGACTTTGTTCTGGTTGGCCCTTCTGCAGCTAATGTAGGCTTTTGGGATCTCAGGTTAATGTAGAGAGGGTCTCCTATTAAAGGAGGGTGTCCTATACAAGGAGGGTCTCCTATTAAAGGCTTGGGCTGGCCCTAAGCCTTAATTTTTCTCCCTCTAGCCCTGTGTGGCTACTTAAAGTTCAGGCTTTCAATAGAGGCAAATGCTCTCAAAACAAATTGGCTTTGTTTCACCAATATTCTGCTTACCTTTTTGGTTACAAGTTTTCCTCCAAAAATTGGCCTGGAAGTTTCCCTGTCTTCTCAGCATATTTCTTACTTCAATAGGAAAGTTGAATCAACTAACCCAGCTTGCCATTGCCAGAAACTAGATGTCCATATCCTTAAATGTTTAAACATTTATACTTGGCTTAACAAGGTGCAAATTCAGTCAATATCCCTACCCTCCTTCCAAACAATACAAGAGCCTTAGAATACTTTAAATATTAACAGTCTCCTCCTGTCTTACATGTGTTTATTATGCTCCAGTGTTTTTTGTACCAGCTTGTTTTTATACCTCCATATTATTTAGCATTATTAATGTTTTATATACTTAATGCTTATTTAGATTTCCCCATGTTTGCCAATTTTTGTTCACTGTTACTTGCCTTCTATTCACCCTCACTCTCTGATTTCCATTTCCTTCTTCCTGAAGTATATTTTTCAGGAGTTATTTTAGTGAGAGTCTATTATTGCTAAACTTTCTTTGGTTTGTTTCCCTGAAATGTCCTTATTTCATTCTCATAGAGTAGTAGTTCTTCTCATCAGTATTTCTACTCACTCTCCTCCTTATGGAAACTGATGACTCTCCTGTGTGTTGTATCATTTCTTTGCAAGTACAGTATTTTTATTGTTTGTTTCTGAGCACATCTTCAACAGATACTGTGTTTTTCTGTGGGGTTCCATGTGCCGTGGATTATAAAAATGTATTTGCTTTTGCTGAGGTTCTAGAGTTTAAATGGTTCTGCTCCAATTTTTATTTTTATTTTTCAGCATGCGGTTCCCATAACACACAGTAGGGTAAATTTAGACCCCACATCCACATATGACATAGGCTTGGGGTTTTTATTTCTTCAGGTGGCTCCAGAGAGAGCAAAGGCTTTTAACTGCTTACTTTCCAAACCCCTTTTCATGGGTAGAGAAGCTACTAAAGGCTTTATCCAGAGGTTTAAGTTGCAGCTTCTCTGCCTCTGGTGGACTTTGAGGCTGTGTTGTCAGTACCTGCGAGCATTAGATTCCTAGCTCTAAGCCCTAGTGCTCAGGGCCTAATATCTTGGACCAGTATCACCATGGGTCATCGTGGTGTCTGTTTACAATTACTAGATTAGCTTTAAGTTTTCTTTTTGTTTCTCCGGAGATTTTACTTTTTTTGTTTTTTAAGCTCAGCTACAAATTAAAATTTTTGTTATAGCTTATCTACAGTTAATATGTGTGTGTAGTTGGGGAGGTATCATCTTAGTGTGCCATATCGCCAGAAAAAAAAACATAGTTGATACATATGATATTGCACCTTATTGATAATTAAGCATTTTCCCTTATCACTTTCATCCTCATAAATAAGCACTTCTTTAAGTTCCAAGGATGTTAAGCTCCCCTCAGGACCATCTAGATTCAGGGCACCTATGATGCTAGGTCTCTGTAGCATGTTGGATTATTTTCCAGATACACCACCCATGTAGTTTAAATACATCATTCCCCTGGGGTCTAAAATTCCTTAGCACTGTGTTTTTCAACTTTAAAAAATTTTAGTAGCAGAACCCTTCCTTCAAATATTATTTGAAACCCCAAAATGTAAAATAAATAAGAGGATCTGCTCCAGTTGAAGTGGGGCTGAGTTCCTGATCTTCACCAATTTACGTTCTCCATTGCTCCCCAAGGTGCTCTCCAATGTGCTCCCCAGGGCATCTTAATAGACAACTTGGGCTCCGAGTATCATGGTGTGAAAACAAGTTGACTAGATCAGTGATTCTCAGTGTGGTCCCAGAACCAGAAGCATAAGCATCACCTGGGAATGTGTTAGAACTGCAAATTCTCAAGCCCCTACCCCAGATCTACTGAAATCAGAAATTCTGGAGGTGGGACCCAGCAACCTGTGTGTTAACAAATCCTCCAGGTGACTGTGATGCATGCTTGAGAACTTATTAGAATAGAGTATCCCATTCAGATGTTGGAACAGGGCTGGGGTCCAAAATTATTGGACAGAATATGGCCCAAAATTGATATTTCTGGTTATTTAAATTATCCCACACTTAACTGGAAGGATCTTTTCCATTAACCATTTTCTTTTTGTGGATTTTTTATTTAATTAAATTTATTGGGATAACATTGATTAATAAAATTATATAGGTTTCAAGTGTACAATTCTATAATACATCATCTGTATATTGTATTGTGTATTCACCACCCAAAGTCAAGTCTCCTTCCATTACCACTTATCCCCCCTTTATTCTCTTCTACCTCCCCCTACTCTCCTTCCCCTTTGGTAATCATACTGTTGTCTGTGTCTATGAGTTTGTTAAAAACAAGCATCCACCTTTTTTATTGTACCTAAGTGAGATTATAGACACCTTGAAGTCCAACTTTGCAATGGCCTGAGTCCCTTTGAATTGGTTCAATATGTCAGAAATCACTAGGAAGAGGAGAGATTCTTACTTTTAATTCATTAGGCAGAAATAGTGATGCTTCTCATAATTTTTCTCGACAAAAAGACTTCATATCTGAAGCTCACAAAATAATGTTGAGCAAAAGAGTCTAGGCATAAAAGTATACATACTGAACAATTCTATTTATAGAAGCCATAAAAAATGCAATGCTCATCTACAGTAGAAGAAGTCAGGATAGAAATTACCATTTGGGGCTATGGACTGGAAGGAAGCAGGACAGGGCCTGACTTATGGGTAATGTTCTGTTTCTTGATCTGGATATTATTTATAGGGATGTGTTTATTTTCTAGAAATTTATCAAGTTGTACCCTTATTATATGTGCACGTCTCATATACTATATTTGATATATTTCAACACAAGAGTTTGAAAATGGTATTGGGTCACTTGCAGAGGAAACTCAAGTGTATAATGACACTCCTATGGATGCTGGGTTTCACACTTTCAAAGGACCTGGGCCTTCATATCTAGGTGTAAATATATATTTGGTGCAAACACAGGTTCTTGGCACCAGATCTACTGCATGATGACAATATGAATTGTATGGGGGCCACTCTGTTTCTTGTTGATGGCATCCCTGATCAGGATTCCCTATGGATGGGGAAGAAGTGAGGCAGTTACCTATGTGAACTGTAGGCCAGAGTAAGTTTCAGCATCTGGTTACTCCAGAATATGGGAGGTGGTAAGGTTCTGGATTTTCAACCTGGTTAGTCCAAGAAACCAAAGGAAGCATGTGTCACTAGTGAAAGGGAAGTACCCTATTGTTTGGTCCCTCATTCTGAGCTCTATAGGTGGATAAGGCCCAAGTCATGAGCACCCATCTTTTGCTTGTGCCCTTCTGGGCCCAGATCATAAACCTACATGTAAACTGTTTCCCTGACCTTACCAGCTTATGAAAGTAGACAGTCTCAGTTAAAGAATTAGCTTAAATTATGCCAGCTCTTGCCCACGTCTGGAATTCACACAGAATTCCAGTCCTCATGTAAAATAGTCCAGTGGTATCTGAAAGCCCCCAGTAGATGACAAACCAATCTGTTTTTGGCATCTCCCACGTTCTTCCTTACTAATTCTAGACCCCATCTTCGTGTACTCTGCCCATGAAGCTGCTTAAGAAGTACTTACCCCTCCCCTGCCCCTACCCACTGCAGCTGTGTCCACCATGGGAATGTTGATAAGGTGCCAAGGATGTTACTTCTTGATCCCCCTAAAGGCCATAACTATAGAGGCGCAAACCCATGTGCCAGACATGCTCAAACATGCCTGAACCTCCATTTGAATTCAAGGTAACACATTATGCTGAATACATAACGCTCTGTGTCCCACAGTGGTGTGTTCTGAAGGCAGACTCTGGCTGCTTTTACATTCCATGGCTCGGTTTGGGGGGTTAGTAACAGGTAGAGGCATAGGGCTGGGCTTGAATGGCTTCCCTGTTACTGAGGGGCAATGAATGGTTTTTTTCAGAGGAGGTGCATGCTACAATCAGGAAGTGTCAGGGACAGCTGCTCCCTCTGGTGGTCTGTGCCTTCCACCAGAGGAGACAGGGAGGTCAGCTTCAGCAGTCTTGCACCATTCATCTCTTAGAACTATTCCTGAGTGCAGGGTATTTAAAAGACAATTTCTAGATCAGACAAACCTAAAATGAGAATGTTCTGTTAAAATGCTAATGCCATACAAGATGAAGGTTGTGGAAATGTTCCAGATTAAAGGAGACTAAAGAGACATAACTATAAGCAATACCTTGCTTGGGGTGGTGAACACACAATACAATATACAGATGATGTATTCTGGAATTGTATACCTGAAACCTATGTAATTTTATTAACCAATGTCACCCCAATAAATTCAAAAGCAATACCTCAACATAGACCAGATCCTGTGATAGAAAGGGAAAGGCTATAAAGGACATTATCATCTCAACTGATGAAATTGGAGTAAAAATGGTAAATTAGATAATAGTATTATATCAGTGTTAAATTTACTGAAGTTAACTATACTGAGATGTAGAGAATATAAATGCCTATTTTTAGGAAATGCACACTGAAGTACTTAGGCATGAAGGGCTATAATGTATGTGATTTACCCTCATATTGTCCTGGTCCAAATACACACACACACACACACACACACGGGGGCATACATATAAACTATAAAGTAAAATATTAGCAATAGGTAAATCTGGTAAAGGGGATACAATGTTCTTTATACTATTTTTAGTTTTGCAACTTTTCTGTAAGTTTAAAATTACTTCCCAATAAAAATGTTTTTAAAATGTAAAAGGCCATTTCTGTGCAAGCAGTCAGAATCTGGTGGCCCATGTCTAACTGAACTCTTCCTGTGGCAGAGATGAGAAGTGAGGACATGGCTGTCTTCTCAGGCAGGGCTACCAGACATATCCCAAAAGGCAGTCAAATAAATACCTAGCATGAAGTTGCCAAGTGGCATCTAAGGCCACTCATCTCTTGATCTCCCCTATCCCAAAAGATTCCTGAAATAACACTTTTTACATTTTCTCCTGAGGATTATGGGACCTGGGTGCTGGTAAAAATTTGGTCATGAAAGGTGTATTGGTTCATTCACCCATCCAGTAAATGTTTTGAATATCTACTTACTATGTGTCAGGAACAGTGCTAGGGGCTGAGGATGCATCTCAGGGTACAAGAGGAGACACAATCCCTATCCTAAAAAGCCCATGAGCTAGTTGGGGATGTACCCACAACCACTTAAATAAATATATATTTCCAGTTGACCATGAAGTAGACTTGGGAAGCCCTGGGGGAGCCCAGCCTTTTACCAGAGCCAACAGATACAAGCCCCATGAGTCTGATGCACATTTAGTTTCCCCCCAGGATTTCCTAGGTTATAGGTACTTTTGTATCTCACGCTGAGAAGAAGGAACCACCAGTGCTTACCCCAACCTGGGTGCAGCCCATCTGTTTTGGCTTAGCTTTGCCCTCTGTGAGAATCAGGGATGAGGCCAACATGCCACTCCATTGATATCCCTGGGCTGGTGAGCCAGCGAGCTTTTTAGTGCTGATCTATGCCTGTAGGTGAATATAACAGATACATCCATAAGACTTATAGAAGGCAAAAACCACCAAACACCTTTATGTGGAAGCCTGGCAGCCTAGTGGCCCTAAGAGTCCCATCACTGGGGTGCTGAGTCATGAAAACAACATGACAGTATTCCAAATGGAGAGAATAATGACTTTTGAGGACAGTTGTGGTTCTCCCCTCAATCCTGGGTGTGGCATTGACTGTGATGCCCTCTACACAAGAACAATAGTGGAGTCCTTTGCCTTGGGACTCCAAGTAGTCAATGTTGTAGAGGGAGTTGTAAGAGTGTGTGTGTGTGTGTAACTGCATGTAACACCATGTGTGCCCATTCTGTTCATGGGTCTCAGGTAGTACTGACACTCACCTCTGATGCATTCTGGTCCTGGGCCAAAGTTTTAGATCCAACAAACGTTTACTGAGCCCCTACAAAGTTCCAACCCTTTTACTTTATACTTTGACACATTTTATATCATTTAATCTTTAACAATAACCCTTTAAGGTAGGAATTATCTGCATTGTACAGATGAGAAAACAATCGCAAAGAGGTTCATTGATTTGCTCAAGTATATCATACAGCTTTTTTAAAAAACACTCACACACAATACTCTTAGCTGAGGACTGTCTGTGTTGGTTGCTTAACAGTATTTCTTGTCTTCTCTACTACTGGAGCTATTGCTCCCCTTATACAAGCCCCTTCTTTCTTCTCTTTTCACTAGCCCTCGTGGGCTTTCCTTTTTTTAATACTGCATTTAATAGCACAAAAAAATCACGAATACAAAGAAACTGGCAAAGGTGTTTGTCAATGAGATATCCCTGCCTCCTCCACTTTTCTGCTTTCATACCCATATGTGTAATGGGCTACATTTGTATAAACTTTTCTTTTTTCCCCCCCAAACATATAACTGTTACGATTGGTCAGTTGAAGCTGAAACACCCATGGAGAAAGATGTTTTACAGTTACAAGGGCACACACCCCCCCCCACACGCCACCCCCCTCCCACCCCACACTTTCCCACACAATCTTTTGGAGGAATATAGGATATGTACCAGTGTCAGGATCTCCCTGCCTTCCTCACCAGAGCATTCCTGTCATCTACTTTTCCTTTCAGTGACTGCTTAGACTAGAGCCTCTTCTCCTGCTCCTCCTATTTCTCTTCCAATCAGGACCTTTTAGACACTAGGTACTGTTCAATTCTTACTCTGACAGGCCCATGGGCCGTGCAAGTAGGTCCTTTAAATCTCTATGCCAGTTGTAGTATAGGTGTCATCATCTTCTATTACAGGTAGATCTGTGTGTCACTTCAGTAGGCTTGTGTATTCATTTCTTTCACTTTTTCTGACTCATGCTCCAGGACCTGTTTGTGATAGAATAGTAAATACCCTTCACTGTCCAGAACGTCCTTAATACTGGCCTTGGTGATAACAGCATCATCACATTTGAACCACTGGTCCTTGTGGTGCCGGATGAAGCTGGTATAGTGGCCACTCTCCAAGGTTCCTTGGTGATTAACCACAGCAAACAAGGAATACTTATTCTCATCATTTCCACTACTGGTTGGCAGCTGCAACTGTCCATTCATCCTGCTCTCTTTACTTGAGGCCATAAATGGTGTCATATCCAGCTCCAGAGGAAAGGATATGTATGTAGTGATCTTGCGCCTCTGTTTAGCCGAGTGTTCAAACCGTTTGAAATGAAAACAGGCAACAACAGGTAATTTATTCATTGTGAGCTGTTTGGTAGATTCCTGGTAGCTTTGGCAACTACCACATTTGATTTTGGCACTGCTTCCTAGGTGCTCTGGCCTTGTAAACCTTCGCAAGCAGTCCGTGAGTGTGGTGGTTCCTGGTATGTGGCTTTCCCCATTCACATTGCTCTCTCTCCCTGGGCTCATGGGCCAGAAGGAGGTGCAAGAACCAGGCAAGTCCAAACTGATGTCCCAGCATGGGTCTATCGTGGTAGAGACACCATGACAGGCTTGACAGGTGACATCGGACTGTAGGCCACCTGTGAAGATTTGGTCTATGATGCAGTTACAGTGGTTGGGATTGTTGGCTGCCTTCCCGGCATCATCACCTTTGCAGTGCCGGTGCAGAACATCTAACGCTGCAATGAGAAACTCGTGGGCATCCTGTTGCCTGTACCCTGCTAAATGACGTGCATGTATCCATACCAGGTGCAGTAATTTATAAGGAACATGAGGAGATGGGTTTCCAGAATACAACTCCCGAAAAAGTGAAGACATTTCACAGACCAGACACAACTCCGGACTTGGCATTTCACATCTGTGCCTGTCAGAGAGGAAGAAATCTCTCAAGATTGGAGTGTGGGTAAGAGCCTGGACGATGCAGTTCATAAAGCACGTGTTGCCAAGATTGATTAGTCCTCTTAAACCGATGGTAAAGCTGGAGATGATCCTTCTTCTCCTCGGGTTGTGTCCCAGCAGTTCTAACTCGGGTTTGGTTGTCTCCCAGGTTGGGTATTTCTCACCGAGGCCAGGCACTGAACACTGCTGGTGAGAAACCTCGGTTGAGGTGGAGGCTTGTAACTTCAAAGCTTCTCCTTGCTCTTCTTTGGCAATTTGCTCAATGTCTTTGTCATATACATAGTCCTTACACATAAAGCAGTATATACCTCCATAGTAAAGGTCTACAGCTAAGTTGTGTTGTTTTGTCTCGGCGTGCTCATGAATGTGTTTCTCCGTGAAGCAGCCAAAGAAGACACAGGAAAGGCAAGAGTGGAGTCTGTTCAGGTGGGTGCCGCACACATGGCAGATGCACGACTTTGCCTTGCTTTTCCTGGTCTCTGGGGTTCTACACCACACGAAGCACTGGTAGATCACCCGCAGTTCCTCCCTCCAGTTCTCTCCCACCTTAAAGCTGTTCACGTGGGAACAGCCTGGTGGACCCACAGTGAAATCCACATCCAGGCATCCGCCCCCAGGGCCGCGCCGGGGCCGGGGCCGGGGCGGGGGCCGTGGCCTAGGCTGCGGCGGGGTACGGAGTCGGGTCTGAGGCCGCGGCCGGGGTCGGCGGCGGGGGGCACGACTGCGCCGAGGAGAGGGATCAGGGGGCCGCGGGAGATCGGAGGGAAGGGAGGGGGGAGGAACCTCATCACTGTTGCTGTTGCCGCTGCCGCCGCCGCTCTGCGCTGGGTTCTCATCCTCCAGCTCCTGCTTCGGCTCCCCCTTCGGCTCTGGCTCTGCTTCCCGTACCGGCTCGGGTTCAGGCTCCAGCTTGAGCTCAACCCGGCGGCCTGGACCCTCCTCCGTCTCCACCTTCCCGGCGGCGCCCACCTTCCCCGCCGCCTCCACCTTCCCGGCGGCGTCCACCTTCCCCGCCGCCTCCACCTTCCCCGCCGCCTCCACCTTCCCCTCCACCTTCGCCTCTGTCTCCACCTTCCTCTCCGCCTTCTCCGCCGCCGTCTCCGCCGTCTCCGCCTCTTCTACCTCCTCCGCTTCCACTGGCGGCGGCTCCTCCCCCTGCTCGCAGGGTTTGGGCGGCCACTGGGCGTGGCGGCGCGGGGGCCACGCAGACCTGGGGTGTCCCCCGCCCGGCCTGAGGGAGCGCGATGGCTGGGGCAGCTGGACCCAAAAGGGACTTTCACTGAAAGAGGCGGCGGCGGAAGCAGGCGACGCCCCCGGGGATCCTCCCGCCGTAGCCTCCTAGCGGAGGCCGCTTCTGCAGCCAGGCCCGGTTTCCTTTAATTCAATATTTCCCAAACTTGCTTGTTCCCGAGAATCACGTGGGAAGCGTGTTAAAATTACAGATTCCTCGGCTCCACCCGCAGACCTACTGAATCAGAATCTCTAAGGGAGGTGCTCCGGAACCTGTATCTTTAACTAGGGCCCAAGAGGATTCTTATGATCAGGCAAGTTTGGGAAACACAGCTCTAATTCATTGAGGCTGGCGGGAAGGGGGGCGGGGACCGCGCAGTCTCTTTAAGGCGCTTCCAGTTCTCAGCTCCAATCGCTGCTCTGACCCCCTCCGTCGTCTCCTCCCCACTCCTCGACCTTCCCTCGGTCCAGGCGGATTTCCCCAGCACTGCGGAGACGGGGACACCAAAATAACTAAATCCAGGAAGGTGTCTGGGGCTGTGAAATGTCCCCTTAGAGACCAGGTCCTGGGGAGCTCAATCAGAAGCTGTGATAGAAAATGTTCTCTGTGGTTGAGCCTGCCCCCTGAGCCAGTCTCAGGCTCCCTTCCCATCCCAGGTTCTGCCCCCTACCCAATAAGGATGAAGCTCCAGATCCATCCTGGGGCAGGCCTGGACCTCAGACTCCCACGGGCAGAGTTCCCAAGGCTGCTGGGACTGAAGAGGCACGTCCCTTTGCTCATCTTATCGGTGTTCTGGAGAGGCTACGCCCGCTCCTTTCCTCTTTCTCTGGACTCCCAAGGCCGAGAGTGGGCTGAGGATTTGGCAGCTGTACTTCTGTCCCAGCAGATGCTGAGCAGCCCAGGGGCGGCGGGAGGGACCAGGCACAACGAGGCCATGCCAACAGTTAGCACCTCCCCTATGGCTGAGAGGCCAGAACTACGGTACCCCACTCCAAGACCCTCAAGCATTAGCAGGTGCAAGCGGGGAGGGAGCAGGCCTGAGTCTGAGGGCCTCTGGGAGCTCCTGCGCTGAGAGCTGCTGGCAATGGATAACAGCACCAGACCTGAGCCCAGAACAAATGGCTCAGGTCTTGGGCTTACTGGGGGATGTCATGGAGCGGCCACAAGTGCTGGTCCCAGGGAGGGCAGCTCAGGGCTGGCGTTAGGATGGAGGTCAGAGGAGAAGTATATAGCCAGTGCTGGTGGATCAGGGGAGAGTGTGTCCTAGGAAGAGTCAGTCCCTGATTCCTGGTGATTGCTGGCCTTGACCTAGTATACACTGCCGGGATTGTGGGACTATGCTGCTGCTCAGTGATACCCTAGCAGAGTTCTTGGTTAGCATGGGACATCACCCCTCCACCTGGCTCCTTCCTCCAGGGAGGAGTGGTGCTGAGGCCTCCAGGGGTTAGCAGTATAAATTGGTTGTCAGGATTCAGGAGCCCTTAAGGAGGATAGGATGTCTGGTTCCCATAGAGCTGAGGTCCTCAGAGCTGCACTGGTGCCTCCCCTCCTTAAGCCAACTCTTGCTTCAATTCCTTGAAGCACCACAGCATCTTTCCAATAAACCCTGCCCTTCGTGGCCTGAAACCAGAGGAACTGCAACTAGCTCACCCACTGAAGGATTCCTGCTCCTGCTATTGCTGTTGCTGCTAAAAATGACAAAAGTCATGGAGGGCTGGAGGGACAGGAGGTACTCTCATCCCACCTCCACAGGAATACAGACATCAGACGAGATGGCTGTGTACCTGGGACTATCTACCACTGAAAACACCATGGCAACCCAGCTGCCTTACTGATCAACTTCCTGCAGAAGCCCTCTGGTCCAGCATGTTCTGGAAGTGGGGAGCTCTACCATCATTCACTCAACAAGTGTCTACTCAGCTCCAACTGAGAGCCAGGTGTTGTATTATGAGCTGTGGACACAGTACTGAACCATACAAACTTGCCCAGGGCCAGAATCAGGCCTGGGAAGTGTCTAGGTCACCAGCAGAGAAGAGGCACCAAAAACAAAAGAATCAAGAAAAAATATCAGAAACAGTTTGATATTCTTTTTAAACAGTTGTCCTCCTTGGAAAAGTTAGAATTTTGTTGAGCTTCTTTACATTCCTTTCCTGATTGTGTGTTGCTTTTGCTCTGAATCTCATGTAGGGGGTGCCAGCATAATCTTTTTTTTTTTTTTTTTTCCTTTTTCCGTTCCTTTTTATTTTAACTATGGGTCTTGATTTGAAGAAAATAAGTCTGAAAAATAGTATCTAAAACAGCACAATATAACATAACCAGGGAGAAAAATACATATAGTATGTAATTGACTGGACAATTGTGTATGTTTCTATATAATTTGTTAATGAACTGGATCTTAAAAGATATGGGATCATGAATATGATTTCAGGAATAATGGTTATTTAAACAATTTATTACCTATTTTGGATATATATATATATATATATACTTTTTTTCATTTTGAGGAAATAGCTAAACTAACCCTGAAGCATTATCTAACTTAATCTTTTTTTAAAAATATGTTTTTATTGATTTCAGAGACAGGAAGGGAGAGGGAGAGAGAGAGAGAAAAACATCAATGATGAGAGAGTCATTGATCAGCTGCCTCCTGCATGCCCCACGCTGGGGATCCAGCCCGCAACCCGGGCATGTGCCCTCATGGGAATCGAACTGTGATCTCCTGGATCATAGGTCAATGTTCAACCACTGATCCATGCTGGCCTAGCTAATTTAATCTTTTTGATGCTTAGTGCTTATATGGGTCTGGATTCAGTCCTGAGCAAATGTCACCATCTCTGTCTCACAAAGACCTAACCGAAGGCTGACAGAAGGGGCCAACCTAAAGAGACCCCTCCCCATTGCAGTCACAGCACCTGGGAATGAATATAACTCTGACCACAAGGTGGCAAAAGAGTATATGACACTCCCTTGAATATTTGTTTTGTATGTTTATATAAAACTATTGGTTTATATCAAAATACTCTCTAAAAATATTTTTAACATTGTGCTCTACACATAGTGACATCTAAAATTTTGCATCAAAAATGTCAGTTAACTGGAAATAATGTGATTTCTGAAAAATATTGACATTCACAAACAAAACTTACATCACAATTTCACATGTAACCAATGAAACCTAAATACCTTAGTGATTTGAGAGCCACCATCAAATCCTTTTGCAAATTAGATGGCTTCTGATAAAATTGAAGGAGAAACCCAATGTTGCTGTCAGCTGATAAATCATGAAAAACAATTTTAAAGATATACCATATTATAATATTTCCCCCATATATCTCCAAAGGAATTCAAAGACTTGAATGACATTGTCAAGTCATAAATTTATAGCCAAACTCTTCTTTGATAGTTGGAAGTTATACATTTTCCCTTTTCTCTCTGAGTTCTTAACTCCATTCTAGTCTTTTAACAGAATTTTGTCCCAATAATATATATTTTTTCACTTGAAATGATTTTATTGATTATCCTATTTCCCTGCAACAAAAAATATGTATATTTTTTAAAATTCTTTTTAATGTTCCTGTGAACCTAAAGCTCTTAGTGTTGTTTAAAAATTTACTCTTGCTTGCCCTGACAGTTGGTTGGAGTGTCGTCCTGTACACCAAAAGGTGGTGGGTTTGATTCCCAGTCAGGGCGTGTGCGGGAGGCAACCCACTGATGTTTCTCTCTCTCTCTCTCCCACTTCCTCTCTCTAAAATAAGTAAATAAAAATTTACCCTTGCTTGTGTTATCATGACAAATAGTATTAGAATATAATGGATCAAAACATTGTAAATGTATTACAAAATTTGAAAGGTAATTGTTAAACATCAAAACAAAAGAATTATTAGAGATAGATAAGTCCTCATTTTAATTTAGTGGGTGTATCCATGGATAAATATTGCCTATTGCTAGAATTAGACAAGATTCAGCATCAATTCTCTGCCTACTTTTTGCATTGTTAAACGTTAGCACACAGAAACCTCATTTGTATAAATAAGTCGATGGGAATGGACATTTTATTTTAGCAATGTCACTCAAGTCTTTGAATTCCTTTGGAGATATATAGGGAAATATTATAATATGGTATATCTTTAAAATTGTTTTTCATGATTTATCAACTGACAGCAACGTTGGGTTCTCCTTCAGTTTTATCAGAAGCCTTCTAAGTTGCAAAAGGATTTGATCCCCAATTCATCTGTTAGAGCAGTTTGTTTCTTCATTATTGACTGCAGTGTTTAGAACTCTCTCTCTGGTACCCTGGGGATTTTACACTGCAGGGCAGTGCATGCAGGAAACATTCAAGATGAGTAAAAGATATGCTTTTCTATCATAAAGTGCAAAAAGGACTGTTGTGAAAAGGAAGATGGAAAAAAGAGAACCAGCTTGATTTCTCCACCACACTGTGTTTTCTGGAAAATCAATTTTAGAAAATATAAAATACGAAATTTGAGGATGTAGACATTGATCCCTTTAAAACTCTAAGTGCTTTATTTACCTCATGGAAAGTTTTCCTGTACCCCCTGGGTAATGCACACTCCACTTTTAAGGTTGCGGGTTTATATTTATTATTATAAAAGTAATATATACAATATTTGTGGTTTTAAAAATGGTATAGAAGGCATAATATGAAAAGTTAAAGCCCCTCTCTCCTCTACCAATCACACTCAGTTCTATTCCCCTAAAAATAACCACTTGTTAATAGTTTCTCACTTATCCTTTGAGAAAGTTTCTATGCAAATACAAACATGTTTTTACATGAATCCTTTTATGAAATAGAAATGAGACTGTAATATACATATTGATCTACAACTTAGCAGTTATATATTGGATACCCGGCAGTGCTCTCCAAGTTGACCTACACATCCAGTGCAATGCCAATAAAAACTCCAATGACTTTTGGGGAGGAGAATTTTACAAATTAACATGGAAGAATAAAACGCATTTTCCCCCTTCCTATTTTCTCCTTCTTCCTCCCAAAAATGAAGATTTAATGGCTATAGGTGAGTAGCCATCTTACAACCAAAAAACTGATTGCCCCTTGACCTATTCTTACATGAGAAAAAAATGCCATATTTTACCAATTTTAGGAGGTACATCTTGTCATGTTTCAACATCTCTGAAATCACTGGAAGACAGTTTAATGGTTATATTTGCAGCATCTTTTTCTTTTTTGGTGGTACATAAAATGATGGTGTGTCTTACAGTCAATAGTTTCTTAGGATCAATATAACACTGGAAACATCATCCTGTTTGAGCCTTTGTTATTTGTAGTCCAGTTATATGTAGCTGACTACAATGCCTAAGTGACAACAGCCTTTCTATTTCATTCCTAGTGAAGTCTGAAGTTCTTATCCTGGCCTTTAAAGCCCTCCAGAATCTGGCCTTGGTCTCTTAGACCTCACTTCTTATTAACTCAGCCTTGCCTCAAACAACTAGATTTAGTGCTGCTTCTTGAATAAGATAAGCTATCTCCCACTTTCAAGCTCTTCCCCTAGAAATCCTCATAGTTTTCTCCCTCACTTCAGATTGCTGCTTAAATGTCACCTTATCGCAGAGTCCTTCTTTGGCCTCTGTATAGAATAAGATTCCATTTCTGCTTTATTTTTTCATCAAAGCACTATCACCGCATGATATACAAAATATTACACCCACACAAAGACACATGTAAAAATTACTATAATATAAATTCCATGAGAGTAAGATGTTCACTATTCTATTCCCAATGCCTCTTTGGCACAATACATATTTAAATATTTGTGAAACAAAAAAATGCATGCTTTTCATTATGAGTGAAGTCAACCATATTTTCATATGTTGACTGGCCATTTTGTATTACCCTTTTTTGTAAATTGCTATTCACATTCTTTGCCTATTTTTCTTTTGGCTTCTTATTAACAATACTAAGAGTAACCCTTATATGGCACTTGAAGTATGCCAAGAGTTGTTTTATTAAATATGTTTAACCCTCACTACAATTTTTAGAAGTAGGTTCTGTTATCCCCATTTTACAGGTGAGGAAATTGAGGCACAGAGAGGCAGAATGACACTCAAGATCACACAGCTAGTAAATGATGGACCTGAGATTCAAGCCCAGCAGTTGGAATATAGAGCTTGGAATCTTAACTTCTAAGCTATTAGTCCTTTGTCTGTCATATTCTAGTATAAATAAGTAAGTAAATAAATAAATATTTCCATTTATCATTTGATAGTTGTATTTTATTTACTTATTTATTTTTTGCCATATGATGATTACTATTATCATGTAGTCAAGATTTGCAAACTTCTATTTGTGGATTCTGGATATTAGTGTCTGGCTTTGTTTGTTTGTTTGTTTGTTTTTCTGATTATAAAAATTTAGAGCAAGTGCAAAGGTCCTGAGACAAAAAAGGAACTGGATGATTTTAAAAAATGAAAATAAGGCCAGAATGGCTTGAATTTGGTTACCAAGAAGAAGGAGCGTGATACAAGGTGAAGATGAGAATAGATATGCAGGCAGGGACCAGATCACCTGGAACCTTGTAGACCACTATATAGGATTTGAATATTATCTCAGTTGTGATGGGGATCAGTTAGAGGAGTTAGCAAGGGAATGACATGATATGATTTATTATTTATATACAGTAATTATAATCTAATAAAAAATAGTAACTAACATTTATTGATTGCTTATGATATCCCAGGCACTATTTTAAAAGTACTTTACTAAGTTATTTAAACCTCAGAACACTCTGACAAGGTAGGTACTAATATTATTCTCACTATACGAATGAGGAAACTGAGGCACAAAAACATTAAGTACCTTAAACTTGCTTATGGATACTTTCTGCTTCTATATCTGTCCCCATTCAGAATATACCTACCTTCAACAATGAGGTATCTGACACCTACTGTGTCCAGGCCTCTGATGTCCTACTGGTGGTTTGTGAGTCTTCACTGGGCTCATGAGAAAGGGAAAATGGCAAGTCCACTTAGCATCAGGGCCCTTAGGTTTGAGAGCTGGTCAGGTGGGCTCTTCTCACCCCATTTGAACGATGCCAAGCTGCCGTAAATGCAGCAATAGCCAACCTGCTGGCCCATTCATGATGAAGGTGGCCAGCTCAGCAGCCCCTGCTTACCACTGTAGCACAATAAGGCCTTGCACCATGCAGTCCCATAGACATACCAGCAACCAGGGAACTGTGGAATGGGCTCATTGAGACCCACCACAGGCTTCCAGGTTATGCCAGCCCTAGTGAGGGAAGCAGCAGGCCTAGTAGTGTGGAAGGGGCAGAAAATGGAGGAGCTCAAGGCATACATGTGATTCCAATGGTCTGGGCCCTTCTCTGGCTGAAAGAAAGAAAAGGCTCACAGAGAAAGCAAAGTCATGTTTGTAGGGGATAACAGCAGAGATATAGGTTACACTATATCATATCCTAATCAGCCATTTCTCCAGTTTTTAGCACATATTGCCTGCAGTAGTCTGTTTCTTAGCTTCCTTCAGTCTTCAGCAGCTCTGACTGTACCCCTTCAGACTGCTGCTCCATCTGACTTACACTTTTGATTCTTTACCTATCTGCTCCATAATGTGAGTTCTGATCAGCTTCCTGCATGTTGGCACAGTGTTTGGCCAGCCACCTATCTTACCCCAGCCTTTTAAGAAAATCCTGGAATCCCCAAATCTGAGTCCAGTGCTGGAGGTGAGATATAGCATGGCCCCAGGGCTGAGCTTAGAAGCACAATGAAGAACACATTCTCCAATATTACTCATCAAAGTGCGGTATTTGACTTCTTGTATTTGTCCTAAGTGTCTCCTTCAATTTTGAAGGGTGGAAAGAGTAGATCTTGTTATATTGTACAAAACTGGTACTTAAAATTCTAATCACATTTTTATTATTTTTCAAAAATCTTGCTCCTTTTTTATTTATTTTTAAGATTTTTATTATTTTTATTGAAATATATTTGACATAGAAATTATGTAAGTTTAAGGTGTACAACATGTTGACTTGATACATTTATATATTGTAATATGATTATGATTGTAATGGTAGTTAACACCTCTATCAAATCACATAATTATTATTTTTTGTGGTTGGAATAATTAAAATCTAATCTCTAAATAAGTTTGATGATTATAATACAATATTTTTCTCTATATTCACTATACTGTGCATTAGATCTCTAGGGCTTTTTTACTGCTAGTTGCAAGTAAATCTTATTTCTTTTAAAGCCACAGAAACAATACAGACAAAATTACATAACCTCTATAGAGGGAAATTGAGCAATGTGTAATAAAATTACGTGTGTATTCACTATTTGACTCAGTAATCTCATGTCTAGGAATCCAATCCAAAAATATACCAGCAAAAGTACAAAATGACATTCACTGCAACACTATGTGTAATAAAAGACTGGGGGGGGGGGAAGGGTAGGAAATGTCCACCACTAAGGGACCAGTTGAATAAATTATAGTGGAGCTATAAAATGGAAAGCTGGAAAAAAGTTTATTTTAAATAAAATTAAGTGGAATACTATTCAATGAGATAGATTTCTAAATAATGATTAAGAATAACATCTTGGATATATTGATGTCAAAAAAGCAAAGTGTAGAACATTGTATATAGTATGCTACTTTTTGTGTAAGACAGTTGGGGAATTACAATATTTACAGAAACATTATGAACTTATGATTTATTTCTTTATTTTTCTCTTTCTAAAATATAAATATTTCCTAGCTTTGTCCACTGAAAAGACAAAACAGCAATGGTAACAGAGTAGCAATGAGTATATCTTATATCCAGATTGTGGTCTCTAAAATCATTTCTTACCAAAAGAAGCCAATCCTCCTTGAAGAAATAATTATTTACACGTGAGTAACAGGAAATGTACAAAATGAGCCTGGGACATCTTGTTTTGCCAAAGAGCAAGGGAAATATCAGAAAAATGTAGTCATGTCAAAAGAACACAGGATCCAAGATGAAGAGGAGTTCCCACTTGCATTTATTGGAACAATTAGAGCATCAAAAAATCTACAATTAAGCAAGAATCACACGTATAAAATACATGCGTTCATAACGACATTAAAAAACATTGGTCACCCCTGGATGATGCTAGGGCAAAAACTTATTGAAAAAATTAATAAAAGGAAAAATCAAGAATGTATCCCACGTTTCCTGTATGAACTATATTTCAGGGTAACCATATAGTTAATGATATTCTTTGTGCAACAATTCCAGAGAGCAAATGCAGAAGGAATGGTAGAATCACCATTTGCAATCCCTAATTAAATAATAAATTTAATGTTTTCTCAAACCCAGCACTATTGACATTTGGGGCCAGATAAGTCTTTATTTGGGAGCTGTCCTATGCTTTGTAGGATTTTTTTGTTGTTCAAAATATTACAGATGTCTCCTTTTTATCCCATTGACCCCTTCCACCCCTCACCCACTCCCCACCCCAGGCCTCCACCACACTATTGTCTGTGTCCATGGGTATGCATATATGCATATAAATTCTTTGGTTAATCTCTTCCCACCCACCCACCCCCACCTTCCCTCTGAGATTTCTCAGTCTGTTCCATGCTTCTATGTCACTGAATATATTTTGTTCATCAGATTATTGTGTTTAGATTCCACATATAAGTGAGATCATGTGATATTTGTCTTTCTCTGCCTGGCTTATTTCACTTAGCATAATTTTCTCCAGGTCCATCCATACTGTCCCAAAGGGTAAGAGATCCCTCTTCTTTACAGCTGCATAGTATTCCATGGTGTATATGTCCCACAGCTTTTTTATCCACTCATCTACTGATGGGTACTTGGGGTATTTCCAGATCTTAGCTATTGTAAATTATGCTGATATGAACAGAGGGGTGCACATATTCTTTCTGATTAGTGTTTCAGGATTCTTAGGATATAATCCTAAAAGTGGGATCACTGGGTCAAAAGGCAGCTCCATTTTTAATTTTTTGAGGAACCTCCATACTGTTTTCCATAGTGGCTGCACCAGTCTGCATTCCCACCAGCAATGTGCCAGGGTTCCCCTTTCTCCACATCCTCACCAGCACATGTCATTTGTTGATTTGTTGATGGTAGCCATTCTTACAGGTGTGAAGTGATACCTCATTATGGTTTTAATGTGCATCTCTGATGATTACTTTGAGCAGTTTTTCGTGAATATGTCCCTTGGCCATCTGTATGTCCTCTTTGGAGAAGTGTCTATCCTTTGCCTATTTGTTAATTGGATTGTTTGTCTTCCTCTTGTTGAGCTGTATGAGTTCTTTGTACACTTTGGAAATTAACCACTTATCAGATGCATCCTTGACAAATATGTTCTCCCATACTATGGGCTTTCTTTGTATTTTGAGGCTGATTTCTTTTGCTGTGCAGAAGCATTTTAGTTTGATGTAGTCCCATTTGTTTATTTTTTCTTTTGTTTCTCTTGCTCTAGGAGTTGTATCAGTGAAAATTCCATTATGTGAAATGTCTGTGATTTTACTACCTATGTTTTCTTCCAGGATTTGTATGGTTTCATGACTTACATTTAAGTCTTTTATCCATTTTGAATTTATTCTTGTGTATGGAGTAAGTTGGTGATCTAG
Source organism: Miniopterus schreibersii (assembly GCF_964146895.1). Taxonomy (NCBI): domain Eukaryota; kingdom Metazoa; phylum Chordata; class Mammalia; order Chiroptera; family Miniopteridae; genus Miniopterus; species Miniopterus schreibersii. The sequence goes on from NC_138104.1 coordinate 74,320,262, forward strand.
TTTAATTTTTTTTTTCATTTACCTGTCCAATTTCCCAACACCATTTATTGAGGAGACTGTCTTTACTCCATTGTATGCTCTTGACTCCTTTGTCAAATATTAACTGACCATAATGGTGTGGGTCTATTTCTGGGGTCTCTGGTCTTTTGTTGTACCAATAACGGGCTGTTTTGATTGTGGCTTTGTATTACAGTTTGATATACAGTAAAGTGATCCCTCCAACTCTGTTCTTCTTTCCCAAGATTGCTGTGGCTATTCAGGGTCTTTTTTGGTTCCATATAAATTTTTGGAATATTTGTTCTATCTCTGTGAAATATGCCGTTGGTATTTTAATAGGAATTGCATTGAATCTATAGGTTGCTTTGGGTAGTATGAACATTTTAATGATATTAATTCTTCCAATAAATGAACATGGTAAATTCTTCCACTTGTTTACATCTTCTTCTATTTCTTTTTTCAGCATCCTGTAGTTTTCTGAGTACAGGACTTTTACATCCTTGGCTCAGTTTATTCCAAAGTATCTTATTTTTTTAGTTGCAATGGTAAATGGGATTTTTTTTTTAGTTTCTCTTTCTGAGAGTTCATTGTTGGTGTATAAAAATGCCATCAATTTTCAGGTGCTAATTTTGTACCCAGCTACCTTGCCAAATTCATTTATCAAATCTGGTAGAACTTTGGTGGAGTCTTTAGAGTTTTCTATGTACAATATCATGTCATCTGCAAATAATGACAGTTTTACTTCCTCCTTTCCAATTTGGATACCTTTTATGTTTTCTTCCTGACTGATGGCTGTGGCAAGGACTTCCAGTACTATGCTGATTAAGAGTGGTGAAAGCAGACAAACCTGTCTTGTTCCTGTTTTTAAGGGAAATGGTTTTAGTTTTTGACCATTGAGCATGATGTTGGCTGTAGGTTTGTCATATATGGCCTTTATTATGTTGAGGTATGTTCCCTCTACTCCCACTTTGCTGAGAGTTTTTATCAAAAATGGGTGTTGCATTTTGTTGAATGCTTTTTCTGCATGTATTGATATGAGCATATGATTTTTGTCTTTCATTTTGTTTATGTGGTGTATCACATTTGTTGATTTGTGAATATTATACCAGCTTTGCATCCCTGGAATAAATCCCACTTGGTCATGGTATATGATCTTTTTAATGTATTGCTGGACCCAGTTTGTTAGTATTTTGTTGAGGATTTTAGCATCAGGGATATTTCGAATCAGGGATATTGGCCTGTAATTTCCTTTCTTTGTAGTGTCTTTATCCTGTTTGGGGATTAGGGTGATGCTGGCCTCATAAAAAGAGCTTGGGAGTTTCCCCTCCTCTTTAATTTTCTGGAATAGATTGAGGAGAAGAGGTGTTAATACTTCTTTGAATGTTTGGTAAATCTTGCCTGTAAATCCATCTGATCCCAGACTTTTGTTTGCTGGGAGTTTTTTGATTACTGCTTCAATTTCATTAGTTGTTATTGGCTTATTAGGTTTTCTGATTCTTCCTGATTCAGCTTTGGAAGATTGTATGCTTCTAGGAACTTGTCCATTTCACCCAGGTTGTCCAGTTTGTTGGCATATAGTTGCTCATAGTATTTTCTTACAACCCCTTGTATTTCTGTTGGGTCCGTTGTTATATCGCCTCTTTCATTTCTGATTTTAATTATTTGATCCCTCTCTTTTTGTTTCTTGGTGAGTCTGGCTAAATGTGCATCAATCATACTCATATTTTCAAAGAATCAGCTCTTGGTTTCATTGGTCTTTTGTATTGTTGTTTTAGTCTCTATGTCGTGAATTTCTGCTCTGATCTTTATTATTTCCTTCCTTCTACTTGCTCTGGGCTTTTCTTGCTGTTCTCTTTCTAATACTTTTAGTTGTTGTGTTAGATGGTTTATTAGAGCTTTTTCTTGTTTCTTGAGGTATGCCTGGAATGCTATGAACTTTCAGGACTGCTTTCACCATGTCCCATACATTTTAAGTTTGTTGTCTGTTGATTTTCGTTTCTTTTGAGGAAGTTTTTATTTCTTCCTGGATCTCATTGGTAACCCATTCATTGTTTAATAACATGCTATTTAGCCTCCATGTGTTTGAATATTTTTGAGTTTTTTCACAGTGGTTGATTTCTAGTTTCATGCCATTGTGATCTGAGAAGATGCTTGATATGATTTCAGTCATCTTGAACTTGTAAAGACTTGTTTTGTGCCCTAACATGTGGTCTATTTTTGAAAATGTTCCATGTGCACTTGAGAAGAATGTGTATTCTCCTGCTTTGGGATGAAATGTTCTGTAAATGTCAATTAAATCCATTAGAATTAGTGTGTCATTTAAGGTCTGTATTTCCCTGTTGATTTTTTTTTTTTGTCTTGATGATCTGTCAATGATGACAGGGGGGTTTTAAAGTCTCCCACTATGATTATGTTGCTGTCAATCTCACCCTTAAAGTCCACCAAGAAATTTTTTATATATTTAGATGTTCCTATATTGGGTGCATATATGTTTATAAGGGTTATTTCCTCCTGTTGGATCGATCCCTTTAGTATTATGTAGTGACCTTCTTTGTCTCTTATTTTGTGGACTTTACTTTGAAGTCTATTTTATCAGAAATAAGTATTGCTACTCCAGCTATTTTTTTATTTCCATTTGCATGGAATATTTTTTTCCATCCCTTCACTTTCAACCTATGTGAATCTTTTGCTCTTAGATGGGTCTCTTGTAGACAGCATATATTTGGGTCATGTTTTATTATCCATTCAGCTACCCTATGTCTTTTGATTGGACCATTTAATCCATTTACATTAAAGGTTATTATTGATATATACTTATTTAATGCCATTTTCTCTTTATGCTGATGTACCTTTCTCTCAATATTTCTTCTTCTTCTTCTTAAAGTAGTCCTTTTAGCATTTCCTGCAATGCTGGTTTGGTGGTACTGAACTCCTTTAGCCTTCTTTCATCTGGGAAGCAATTTATTTCACCTTCAAATTTAAATGATAGCCTTGCTAGATAAATCAGTCTTGGGTGCAGGTTCTTTCTTTTCATTACTTTGAGAACTTCATGCCAATCACTTCTGGCCTGAAGTGTTTCTGTTGAGAAATCTGCTGTCACCTTTATGGGGGCTTCCTTGTAGGTCACTGCTGTCTCTCTGTTGCAGCCCTTAGTATTCTCTCTTTGTCCTTAATATTTGCCATTTTAATTATGATGTGTCTTGGAGTGTGTCTTTTGGGGTTCCTCTTGTTTGGAACCCTCTGTTTTTCCTGAACTTGTGTGGCTTTCCTCTTCACCAGGTTAGGGAAATTTTCTGTCATTATTTCTTCCACCAGGTTCTCTATCCCTTGCTGACTTTCCTCCCTTTCTGGTTACCCCTATGATGCGAATGTTGTTTTGCTTCATGTTGTCCCAAAGTTCCCTTAAACTATCTTCATGCTTTTTAAGTGTTTTTTCTTTTTGCTGCTCTGATTGAGTGGTTTTTTTCTACCTTTTCTTCTAATTCACTTATTCTATCCTGTGCTTCATTTAGCCTGCTTTTAATTCCTTCCAGTGTATTCTTGATATCAGATATAATATTCTTCATTTCTGCCTGGTTCTTATTTATCATATCAATATCTTTTTTCATGCCAATGAAACTTTCACTTCCTGGACCTTCCCATTAAGTGTCTTGTGGTTCTCATTAATTTAAAAATATGAAATGCTTCACGAATTTGCTTGCCATCCTTGTGCATAGGGCCATGCTAATCTTCTCTGTATCATTTCAATTTTTAGTATATGTGCTGCTGAAGTGAGCACTGCTTTGTAGGATTTTTAGCAGCATCTCTGGTCCCTACTCATTAGATGCCATTAGCACACTCCTTTCCCATTTTTGACAATCAAAAATGTCTTCAGACATTGTCATATGTCCCCTAGGAGACAAAGTCATCTCTGGTTGAGAACCACTAATCTAAGGAAATGATTATGAATGAATAAAAAAAGATTAGGCAAAGTGATGACAGGGAACTTTATAATGGAAGGATCAGGTTGAAACCATCTGAATCCATTGATCAATTTTAGCATCACTAAGAGTGGGACGGTTACATATGTGCCTCCTGATGTGATGCAGTAGGAAGCATATAGCACCACCTATGATATATTGGTACCAAAAATAAAAACTGAACCTAAATCTATTTAAGCTATAGCTGTAACTCTCAGTTTATGGTGAATATAGGAGATAGAAGAATAAATTCATTGTCACCACTAAGAAACAATCAGCCAAATCTAGAATGTGGAATATTTTATAGGAAAAGTGATATATTTTCTCCAATGATAAGTAAGGTTAAGAACAAAGACAAGGTGCCATGGCCAGCATGCTCAGTGGTTAGAGTGTCAGCCTGTGGACTGAAGGGTTGAGGGTTCAATTCCTGGTCAAGGGCATGTACCTGGGTTGCAGGTTCAATCCCCGACCCCAGTCAGGTTGTGTGCAGGAGACAATCTATCAATCTGTCTCTCTCACATTCATGTCTCTCTCTCTCTCTCTCTTCCCTCCTCCCTTCCACTCTCTCTAAGAAATCACTGGAAAAATATCCTCCAGTGAGGATTAACCAAAAAACAAACAAACAAACAAACAAACAAAAAACACAAAGAGAAAGGGATTACATTACCAGAATTTGTGACAGAGCTTTCCCTTTCCATGAGGTGGAAAGAGAGAGTAGTAACAAACTAAAAAATGTGTGGTGCACTGACCTATTTTTCTGTGGACAGATGAAAGTGGCAGGTCAGTCAGTTTCAGTCCTAAAGGTTAAAGGGCCACAGCTCTAACAAATGGAAAATTGTGGGAAGATGGAAAGATAGTATCCGTGATTAACTAGGGACTCTGCCTTAAGGAGTAAATAAAAAGAATTTGTCTGAAAGTGATGAGGTATTTAAGGAGTGCCAAGGCAAGGGAAAATCCCTGTCATTATGGTGCACCCACTGCCAGCTGAGCTTCACTAAGAGGGCAAGCTTGCACATGAGGCTGTTAAGATGACTCAAACAAGAAAAGTGACTTGCAAGGCAGACAATAAACCTGCAAGAGGGGGCTGGGACAGAGCAGCCTGGAGCAACCAAAAAACCCTACTCTGCTCAGCCATCCACCCACCCTGAAGTGGGATGGACATTTAGCATTGAAAATCTTGAAGCCCAATGAGTCCAAGAATTGGAAAAGATGTCATAAGAACTGAAAAGTTTTCCAAGTGGCTGATGGAGGTGAGCTAAGGTATGGGGCAACAAAACCCTGCAGACAAGAGGAAGTTGAAGGGGACTTTGCTCAGACCATTGATATGGGGATATGTAGAAGGAGGTCAGAGAACATACAGGGAACATACAGGGAACAATTAGAAGGCAATGGGGAATTGAGAGAGGGGGAGAGAGAGAGAGATGCTGGACAGCCACACCATTAAATTAGTATGGAATCCCTGGGTTTCTCAGCCTCAGGAATGGCAACAGACAGACAAGAAAAAAAGAAAAAGAAAAAACCTTGAAAATTCAGCACTTGGCCCCTATAATGTGAAATATGGAAAGATTATACAACTTCCCAATTATTACAACCAAAATAACTAGAAAATAAAAACAAAATGGTTGATGCTGATTACTTTCTAGAAACTATCTAGAAAACAACTTTTGGTGGTGAACTAAGAGTTTGGGGATGGTGAATTCCTGCAACAAATCAATAGTATTTACCTCTTCAGAGAAGAATGAGCAGAGACTGAGGAAGAATCAGAGGGTGTTAAGTTTTTTATGAAGTCAAATATACATTTACCACATGATTCTGCAATTCCACTGCTAAGTATTTACCCTAGAGAAATAAAATTTCTGTTCACACAAAAACCTGTACATGAATGATTATAGAAGCCTAAAACTGGAAAAAACCCAAGTGCTTTTCATAGGTGAATGGATAAACAGACTCCTGTATGTCCATACAATAAAAGGACAATAACTGTCAGCAATAAAAGGGAATGAACTATTGATAAACACAACAACATGGATGAATCTCAGATGCATTAATCTGAGTAAAAGAAACCAGAATCAGAAGGCTCCATGGTATATAAATCTATCTATATGCTGGAAAAGATGAACTATGAGGATAGAAAACAGATCAGTAGTTGCTAGCAGGTAAGGGCAGGGGAAGGGTTAACTACCAAGGAGCATAAGGGAACTTTTTGTAATATGGAAATTTTTTATATCTTTATTTTGGTGGTGGTTACACAACTGTATACATTTATCAAAACTCATGTAACCATACTTCTAAACAGGGTGAAGCTGGAGATTAAAGATGGTGGCAGAATAAGTGGAAGCTACACTGACACTCTCCCAGGACCAAACTGGAATTACAACTAAACTATAGAAAAACCATCCTGAATAACCAACTGCAACTGAAGACGAGCTGGAGAGCACCCCCATAACTAAGGAGGAAAAGTGCAGACTGCACAGAGACTGGTAGGAAATGCAGAGGCATGAGAGGGCTGGCTGGGATATCTCAGCTGTGGGAGATTCCCACTGAGGACTCTGGGGCCTAAACCCCAAGCTGGGCTTCCCAGTCAAGAGCACCAGAACTGAGAAAGGTGCCCATATAACATCTGGCTGTGAAAAGCAGCAGAGTTTCTGTCTGCCAGGGAGAGCTGGCCAGAAATGCAGGCACCCTCTTAAAGAGCCAACTCACAAAGTTTCCTGCGCAGCCACTCACTTTGGACTCCAGCAGAGGGAGGGCAGAGTGGACTGGAGCTGTGTAAGGAGAATCTAGGGTTGTGGGCTCTGGCGATAGAACTCAGAAGGCAGCCCTCTGGATTCCTATACTGAGTCATTCCCCTATCCTGCAGAGGCAGACTTTTACCTTCCAAGCAGCTTTTGCCTGAGGGGGAAGTAATTGCCCTACCCTGCTGGAAAACCTCTTGCCTAAGGCTCATTAAGATACAGATAACAACCAGACACCCCACCCTGTAGAGCTTCTGCAACCTGAGACTCATTAAGAGAATCAGATTAATCAGCCTGCATGCAGAGGCAGACTTCAGAGTGCTTTGAGTCTTTGCCTGATCTGCTTTTGGACCTGGGCCTTAGAAAAGCAGACCTCAGTGTCCATCTTGATCCTGTCCAAACGCACCCACCCCAACAGGGGGACCTCAAGCCATGGGTTGTTGATAACTCCAAACAGGGTACTCAGGGTCATTCACAAACAGTGTCTGACATTGGCCTGCACCAGAGACCCTCCAAAAACACTGATAGTCCTAGTATATCTAGCTAATACATAGAAACAAACCCAAATAAGCAGCCAAAATGGGAAGACAAAAAACAAGCCTCAAATGAAAGAACAAGAGAAGTCTCCAGAAAAAGAGCTAAATGAAATGGAGATAAGCAATCTATCAGAAAAGGACTTCAGCATACTGATTGTAAGGATGCTCAACAGCATGATAAAAGATATGGGAACTATGAAGGACATTAAGAATGACATAGCAAAAATAAAAAATACATTGGAAGGAATAAGCAGCAGATTAGAGGAAGCTGAGGATCAGATCAGCTAATTAGAAGACAGGGTAGAAAAAAGTCACTCAATCAGAGATCCAAAAAGAAAAAACAATTGAAAAACAGGAGGACAGTCTAAGGGAGCTGTGGGACAACATGACACATAACAATATTTGCATCATAGGAATGCCAGAAGAGGTCGAAAGTGAGCAAGGGATAGAGAACCTGTTTCAAGAAATAATGGCAGAAAACTTCCCTAACCTGGTGAAGGAAAAAGCCACACAAATTCAGGAGGCACAGAGAGTCCCAAGCAAGAAGAATCCAAAGAGGCCCATGCCCAGACACATCATAATTAAAATGCCAAAAATTCAAGACAAAGAGAGAATCTTAAAGGTAGGAAGAGAAAAGTGATGTTACCTATAAAGGAGCTCTCATACGGCTGTGAGCTGACTTCTCATCAGAAACTCTACAGACCAGAAGGGAATGGCAATGAAATATTCAAGGTAATGCAAAACAAGGATCTAAAACCAAGGTTACTCTATCCAGCAAGGCTGTCATTCAAAATAGATGGTGAAAGAAAGAGCTTCCCAGACCAAAAAAAGGCTAAAGGAGTTTACCACTACCAAACCAGCATTGCAGGAAATGTTAAAGGGACTGCTGTAATTAGAAGTAGAAATAGAAGCATTGCAAGAAATGTTAAAGTGACTGCTGTAATAATAAGAAGAAATAGAGAAACACAGGCATAAAGAATTAAAATGGCAATAAATAAGGACCTATCAATAATAACCTTAAGGACTTTAAGGAAAAGATCAACAGCAATACAGTCATAGTCGTGGACTTTAACACCTCACTGACTTTACTGGATAGATCTTTGAGACAAAAAGTCAAAACAGAAACATTGACTCTAAATGGTACACTAGATCAGATGGATTTAATTGGTATTTACAAAACATTTCACCCCAAAGCTGCAGAATATACATTCTTCTCAAGTGCACATGGGTCATTCTCAAAGATAGACCACATGTTAGGACACAAAACCAGTCTCTACAAGTTCAAGAAGATTGAAATCATATCAGGCATCTCAGATCACAAGGGCATAAAATTAGAAATCAACTATAGTAAAAACACTCAAAAACTTTCAAACACATGGAAGCTAAATAACATGCTATTAAACAATGAATGGGTTACCAATAAAATCAAGAAAGAAATCAAAAACTTCCTTGAAACAAATGAAAATGAACACACAATAACCCCAAATCTATGGGATACAGCGAAAGCAGTTCTAAGAGGAAAGTTCATAGCACTACAGGCTACCTCAAAAAGCAAGACAAATTTTTAGTAAACTATCTAGCCCTAAACTCAAAGAATTAGGAAGTTCCATTGTGAAGCTGTCCAGACCAGGACTTTTGTATGCTGGGAGTTTTTTTATTACTGCTTCAATTTCATCAGTTGTTATTAGCCTATTCAGGTTTTCTGATTCTTCCTGATTAAGTTTTACATGATCTCACTCATATGTGGAATCTAATAAACAAAATATACTGAAGAACAAAATAGTTCCAGAGACACAGAAGGATGGAACAGACTGGTAAATCTCAATGGGTAGTGAGGGGTGGGGGAGTGGGTGGGGAGAGATTAATCAAAGAACTTATATGCAAATATGCATAACCCATGGACACAGACAATAGTGTGCTGAAGGCCTGGGGAGGTGCAGATGCAGAGTGGAGGGGATCAATGAGGGGGGGGGGGGGAAATGGGGGTTATCTGTAATATTTTCAACAATAAATGCCCCACCAGGCGTGGCTCAGCTGTTGAGCCTCTGTCAGCCTAAGATCCAGGAGCTCACAGTTCGATTCCTGATCAGGGCACATGCCCGGGTTGTGGGCTCAATCCCCAGTAAAGGGCATGCAGGAGGCAGCCAATCAATGACGACTCTCTCATCATTTCTGTCTCTCTGTCTCCCTCTACCTTCCTCTCTCTGAAATCAATAAAGATATATTTAAAAAAAAAAATAAAGATAAATTTTGAAATAAATAAAAATTAAAAGGATGAAGCTTACTGTATGTAAATTATATCTTAATAAACCTGACTCTAACTTTTAAATCTGATTATCCAAGGAGACTACATTGGAGAAAATAGGCTAATAATCTGGTTGGTTCCTGTTTGGACCTGGTTTCAGATCAAAGAAAAACCCAAACAAACAAAAACCTAACATCAACTCACCTATCACCTCCAAGGAGAGATCAATGTCTCTACTCTTTAGGGAGAATGAGTGTATCCTGAGACACAAGGATAAGTAATAAATTTTGCCTGCCTGTTATTTCACTTTACATATGAGACTCTGCATCCAGGGAAAAATGGAAGAAGTTGCTTTGGTTCCAAGCCAAAAATATTCAGAAACATCTGACCATTCTGCCCTCACAAATTTCAATCTAAGAAAGCAGGAGTTGTGGGTTCCAAGAACATAATTGCTTCCCAAGGCCACACTGGGCTTGGGGAGAATACAGAAGGGAATAGATATCTGGACTTTATCGCTGAATTCTGGGTACAGATAATTTATTTTACAAACTCCTTGACTGTACGCATTGTTTATGGGATGCAAAAATTTGCTGCAGTACCTGGTATTCCACAAGTAGCACCCAAGATTGAATTGGTTTAAAGTGGGAGTGTCTTAGTAACCTCAAGGATTTTTTTTCTTCTATTTTTTCTAACCTTTGTAATGCTGCCTCAGTGCAACTAATTTTGTGGAGTCAGCTGGATGGCAAACTTCAACCAAAGGGTCACACATTTCTCCTTGAGCTCAAGTTGGTATAAAGCCTATGGCTACCTAAAATTCCAACAGAAAGATTTCCCCAATTCTGTTCATATCATAGGAGAAATGAGGACAATAGTCCAAAAACTGTTGGCTTGGAAGTAGAGCTACTGCCAAGGTTCATCCATAAACATTCCTGTCTGATTTGGAAACCAAATGGAACTTGAACAACTACGTTCTGTTATAGAGATTTCAATCTGTCCATCGGCATTAGTAGTAGCCTATGACCATTAGTTGAGTGGAGAAATTCTTAGAAAAGCCTTCAGCTTTTCCATGGGAAATATCTATATCAATATCAATTGATGTCTATGTATCTCTAACTTATTTATTATTATCCTTTAACTAAATAATCTTAGAGGAGAACTAGTAACTGCAGGAGAAAACAAATTATACTTTGAGGATGACTCCTTTGCAAAAGGAAAAGTTGGACTGGGAGTCCAGGAACCTGAGTTCTAAATAAGCTACCTTGGAAAGTGGAATTGGGTCGAGGAGGTTGAAATTGCTGCCTTTGGGCTTCCAAAAGTGCAATCCATTTTGAGGATATCCAGGCACCCTAGTAACAAAGTCAGCCTATTTATTTCCAATAGTAAGTTGTTGGACCAGTGGAATATCCAGTATTTGATGAACTTTATTTGGCACTACTTCTGCTTTTCTTCCTATTAGAGAAGAAGGCAGTCTGACATAACAGTTAGGTGCACAGATTCTGGAGTTATTGTTGCCAGTATTCAAACCCTGTCTCTGCCTTTTCGTAGCTATGAGAACTTGAGCAGATTATTTAACATCTCTGTGTTTTAATTTCTTCAACTCTAAAAATAGGTATAGTAATAACAATGACTCCATTTTAGCACTGTCGTGAGTGGTGACTTTGTAAATGTAAAATCATTCAGAATAAGCAATAGCTCTTATAAGTATTATCTATTAGTATTACTCTTTTCATTTCTAGGGGCCCAAAGTATAAAACTGGGTGGAGAAATAAGAATTGGGAACATTGCATGCCTTGGCCAAAGTGTGCCATGAGACTCTTAACTATTAAAATTTCTGAACCACAGACCTGAGCTGGATCCTCTTTTCTAAATTTTTGTTCCTGGCCAATACAATTTAGAGGAGAGCCAGGAATATCAAAGTACTGCACACATCCCTCTCTGGTGGGTAGTTCCCAAATTTCCTTTTTATATGTCAGGAAACTCCTGTCATAACTAACCTAAGTCAGCATATGAATCTGTATTAGTCTCCCAAGACTGCCATAATTAATTGCCACAAATTGGATGGCTTTAAACAACAGAAAGTTATTCTGTCTTAATTCTGGAGGATAGATGTTTAAAATCAAGGTGACCAAAGTGCCATGCGTTCTCTGAGAGCACTAGGGGAAAATCTGTTTCATGCCTTTCTATTAGTTTCTAGTGTTGCTGGCAATCCTTGGCATTCCTGGGCTTGTAGACACATCACTTCAATCTCTGCCTCTGTTGTCACGTGGCATTCTCCCTATGTGTCTCTGTCTCCGTGTCTCTTCTCTTCTTATAAGGAGAACAGTCATTGGATTAAGGGGCCACCCTAATGACCACATCTGTGAAGTTCCTATTTTCAAATAAGATTATATTCACAGGTACTGGGGATTAAGACTTCAACATATATTTTGGGGGGACAGAATTCAACCCATTACTGGACCTAAGACAATAAACATTTTAGTATACCTGAAACCATGATATTGTCACACATATTGGGTGATGGGAAGAAGTAAATATTGAAGAGGAGGACTGGTTTTCTACTTGCCTAGAATGCTCCCTGCAATGGTCCCAAACCAGATACTCTATGAATTTTTATCAGGAAATTTCTAGTTGAAGGCATAACTTTAGGTAAACTTTGAAAAAGACTGCCCAAGGTTGACTCTTCTCAGTGGTAGTTCACAGCTACTCTTCTCGAATTAAGACTATTCCAATTATGAAGGAGGATGCCCCCACCACTGGAAACCATCCAATTAAAGTATTTTGCTACTAAGGCAAGGGGGATACTTCCAAATAAGAAATGAGGTGGAAACTAGCAAGCCTCACAAATATGAATGGGCAGTCACACATATCTAACATCCCTAACCCTGTGGACATTGTAGAGGGAATGAATCAGGTTTAAAGGTTGAAATGCCTAAGAGCTTCATAGGGCCTAGTTTGGCTAAACCCCTTCCTTTTAGGTTGACTAGCCTGAAGGAGCAAAACCTATACATATTAAGGTTTTACTGACAACTTTGTGTGGAGGCCTTAATATACTGAGGGTCCAGGAAGGGGAGTCAGAGATAAAACAATTTGGCAAAGAGTTACAACAGTTAGTTTAGGGCTTTAAATTTTAAAACTATCAACTGTATTATAGAATTCGGGCCAGGGCTCTACTCAGGCCAAAGAGAAAGTCCGAGAATTGGTTGAGAATTTGTCATGGCACATTGTCACATTCCATTCCTGTTCCCAAACTTGAGTGAGGTGTAGAGGATGAGGGATCCATTCTTGACAATGTGCAAGTTCATACTGAGTGTATACAAGTGGGATAATAGGTTTATCTATGCATTGTAGCTAAAGAGGCATGGGCAGAAGTCTTCAACCCTTTCCCTGGAGGGTTAAAACCAGAAACAAATGCAAGACTTACTCCTAGAATGCCACCTGTAGTGGATATAAAAATGTACCACTGAGATCTCCTGCTACAAGAAAGATAGTTGGCTAATAGTCCCAGTTTCTACTTGACTTGGTCCATCAATATATTTGTGCCAAGACCATGCTTTCCTTGGGCTACCAATAACCACTGACTGAGCATGATGCAAGTACTAGTGCTGACTCATTCTTGTAGGACACAAGATTCCTCTAACCCATCTGCCTGGCTCAAACTTTCTTTGAACTGTGCTATAGGCTAGGACTCTTTCAAGCCAATCCTTCTTTCCCACCCTCCTTCACAGGTGTCAGACCTGGATTGTAGTCTGAAGGCTCTCTCTGCCTACTTCTGCTTCTTCCTCTTTATAACCCATAGGCATTTCTCCCAGTAAATTTCTTGCACATCTACTCCCATCTTGGTATCTGCTTCTTGGAGGCTTTGAATAGACATAAATCAGAAAGCAGATAATCAGAGAGAGTTTGGGGACTGGAATACTCTCTACCTGCTGGACAAAGTGGATGCCATTCTGAGTTGTAGATGGGAACAGATACTCCTTTTCACAAGGTGGTGACCCAAATGTTGAAGATTTCACCAGTAATGACCTGGAAAAATGCCCAATAGAAGGGAACACCCTTGCAGGTATGATGATTCTGGCATTTGAAAGATAGGTCAGCAAAGTTGCTTGGTTATTACTAATTTGTATTTATGTCCTACAAAGGGATAATGAGATTGAGGGCTGTTAACAAGCAATTGTAAAGACTAAGTATAAGAACCAGAGGATCTTGTTGATAACTTATAAAGATGCCCTTTTCTCCTTCAGTAGAAGAGAAGTCACATCAGAAGAACAGACTCAGGACTTGGTCCTCAAGATAGTTAAATGTTCATCCCAGGCAAGTCTGTCACACTAAAGTTAGAGCCCTGGTTGGAAAAACCTGAGACCTAAAAAATAGAATAGTATTTTGATAGATAATCCTAAAATGTTGGCTCTGTAGATTTCCCTGGACTCACAGAAATTGCAGAGGTAGCCCACCTTTCCCTAGTCTTCTCTCATGCTAGAAGATGCCAGGGAGGCCTCACCCCACCTAAACAAATGGTTTCCCTTTCAGGAGCTGCCCTAATATTTTCTCCTGACTGCCAGGCTAATAACTTGGATTAAATCTCAGCATCCAATGGGAGATACACTGGGCCTGATAAAGAAGGAAATAGATTATATACTGAAGGAGATGCAAGAATTCGCTAACATAGTAGAATGAGCCAGGTGAGTACCCCTGCAATTGGATTTTAAGGTACTTGATCCTAGCAGCTAGAACATAACATAGAAGAAGAAAGAAATTACCAATTTGAGGATACTTTCTTGGGAGGTGGATTTAACATCTTGGGATTGGACAAACTCACTGTTAGAGATGGCATAGGCCCATACTGAGTGAAGTGGAAATGCCGCATTGCCTGGAGGATGGTGGAGAAAGGAATAAAGAGGCTGAAGGAATTGGACGTGTTGGAATGAATGTATCATGTAAGGTCAGAAATACTATCAGATTATGTTCTATGGGAGACCCAGAAAACTCATTATTCACCAGAGCCATCAGGAATATACTGATGAGAGAGGTACCAGGATTACTAAGAAATTCAGTGATGGCTCCCACCTACTGGTTAGGGCTAAGGATAAGAGAGGTGGTCACAGAGCTGGGCTCATTAAAGTCCATGGGATCATGGAGCCTTGAAGTAATAGAGGCTAGGTGTTAGCAATTAACTGCCAGAAGCCAGGAGGTTGCAGGCATCATAATGACTGGCATTACTTTAAGTCAAAAGATGAGCCAATGGGGGGCTTGCTGTGTAGGGCATTGTGGCATGCTTAGAAAGCAAAATAGACAGGCAGTCAACAAGGTTCTGCTTAGCATCTACAACCAGAAAAACAAACAAACAAATAAACAAACAAGAATGAAGGAGGAATCTGAGAGCAGTTACCCAATAAAAATTGTAACTTTAAAGGCGTAGCATGAGGATCTTTGGGGTGACAGAACACTTCTGTATCTTGATTGTGGTGCTGTTTGTACAAATATATACATGTGATAAAATGTCATTGAATAATCTACAAACATACAAAACAAACAAGTGCATGCAAAAAGGGTAAAATCTGAGTTAATATCTGTAGTCTAGTTGATTGTATTGTACCAATTGATTTCCTGGTTTTGACAATGCACTATAAGTTAGGTAAAATATCCCCACTGGGGGAAACTGGGCAATGGGCACGTAGGACCTCTCTGTACTATTTTTGCCACTTCTTATGAGTCTATAATTTTTTCAAAAGTTAAAAATAAAGAGCTTTGGAGAAAACTTCGGCACTCAGAGGCATATCAGCGTACAGAATAATGGTAGCCCTAGGGCTGGAAATAGTGATCTGCGTAGCTGTGGTTTGTTATGAAGCAATAGAAACATGGGGGAATTGTTGCAATTCCACTTTTTTTAATGCAGAGCAACAGCCAACGGTATTTTGAGTCCAAAGCAAGGAAGATACCTGCAAGTAGCTGAAACCCTATTATGTTTTGTTATTGAGATAATAGAATTGCTTTACACGAGCCAAGCAAGAAAGCCCATGCCAAAACTTGTAGCTTGAAAGAAAATCCCCTGGACAGTAGTCACTCTTCTAAGAAATGCTGAATCACCAACAATCTTGATGACACAGAGGACAATATGTGAAAAAGCATGAATTCCAACTCTGAGCTGAAAAGTGATTTAGAATAATCAAGTTATAGATGTGAAGAAATTTTAAAAATACTTTAAGCAATTTATATTGCTTATATATTTTTATGTACTCATAAATGTGATACATGAAAAGGTACTATATATATTACTGAAATCACTCTTTTAATAAGTAAAAATTAAAAATTATAAGTGCAAAGACAACATTGTGGCATGGTTGAATTGGCAGCCTTTTTATTTAGTGTAGCGATACATAACATGATGGGTTTTTTTACACTTGATGGCATCTTAGATTTGATGAAATACGGTACCTGGGAATAGCCCTGGGCCAGACCTGGGTGAACATCTTTGCCCCCAGCAGCCCAGTTCTGACCATGTGTTCATCTCTATCCTTTACACCTTGATGATGCTCATGCCTAAATTAAGACCCACATATCGGCCCTTCCTGAAATGAGGCAGCTCACCCCAGACAACCTTTACCTCACCATGATGTAGCTCCATTCAGACTAGTGCCCTGATTTCTGCTCCCCACAATATGAGGCACTTGCCTTCTTCAACCTCCTCCAACCCCCAGACCAGGGACTTCACCTTTCTCCATCAGCACCCCACCTAATTGCTTCAGCTTTTGGCATGTACATGGAAGACATTCACAACAAACTTAAGAATCTGAGTCACCTCCAGTAGCCAGCAAAAAGGAAAAAGGCCAAGGCTGATTATCATCACCCAGCTGCAGAAGCCATCTGGGAGGGGAAGCAGGTAGGGTTTTCTTCCTATCACATCAGTATGATCTTGCACTGCCACAAACTCTGAAAGAAGCTTCTGGTTCCATTTAGGGGAAGGGTGGGAAACCTTTTTTCTGCCAAGGGCCGTTTGGATATTTATAACATCATTCCGGGCCATACAAAATTATCAACTTTAAAAATTAGCCTGCTGTATTTGGTCAAACATTTAATTAACACCCCTAATGTGATGGCTGGAACTGCTTTTCTATGATTTTACAGGCCATATACGACCCATGGGTTGGACGTTCCCCACCCCTGATATAGGGAGAGCAGATGCTACTGAGGAAGAGTAGGGGGCGGGTTGCTAGGTTTGGTTGGGAACTGTTGGGGGTACTTTTTGGTCCTTGCAGTGGGCAAAGTCTATTTCATGATGGGAAGAGCCGACCTAAGACCTCTGGTTTGGCAAAGTTGTTCCATGGTGTGAAAGGCAGAAGTGAGAGCCCTGATCTTTGTGTGGTCCATTTGTAAGTGCTAAAGGGATGCCTCCTGGCCTGCTCAGCAGCTGCCTAATTGTGTGGGGGACTTAGTCTGAATATGATACAGGAGAACTTGGGAAATAATAAATTTTAGGGGGTGGCATTGTACAATTTGGGCAAAATTATAAACATTTTAATTTGTTTAAAATGAAATGTTTATAATCAACAACTAGGATCTTTCAATAAATTGGAATGGCTTTGGGTTCTCTTTTCAATGACTTTATGAGTCACATACATGTGTTTTAGGTTTTTGCAAAGTTGTTTCCTTGTGATTCTTTTGATATTTTTATTTTTATTTCAATTTCCTTTTAAGGTAAGCAATCTTATTCTGTCCAGTTTCTGAAGTTTTCATAAACTTTTTAAATTTGAAAATTGGCTGAAAATGAGTATCTTCCAACAACAGTTTATACTTTGTAACAATTGACTGTGTTCATTTTTAAACTATTTTAGGTTACTGTTCTAGCCACATTTTCAGTTTGTGAATTCTTAACATACATTTAAGGGTAAAGGGGGGATAAATGGTGATGGAAGGAGACTTGACTTGGGATAGTGAACACACAATACAATATACAAATGATGTATAATAGAATTGTACAGCTGAAACCTATATAACTTTATTAACCAATGTCACTCCAATACATTCAATTAAAAAATAAATAGAATAAAATAAAACATTTCAATTATTTTTCTTTGTATATTCCTTTCATATTCAATAAACTTTTCATTTGCACAATTTTTATCAGGCTCTGATATTATTTTGATACCATAACTGTTCTATCAGAATTGAGAATGTGAACATTCCTAGGTGTTCCATTTGGACAATTAATTAATTTTTCAACCCTGTGTGGCATTTTCTAAGCTTTTTACAAATTATATACTTGCATGTATTTTAGAATTTTGGGAGTGATTTATCTTTCTTTTAGTTTTTATATTTTATTTTTATGTTATTTTTCATTGAGATGTAATTGACATATAACATTGTGTAAGTTAAAGGTGTTCATGTTGATTTGATACATTTACATATTGTAATATGTTTTCCATTGTAGGGCTAGCTAACACCTCCATCACATCACATATTTATCATTTCTTTTTTTGGTGAGAATAAGATCCTGTCTCTTAGCAATTTTGGTGTTTATAATACAGTGTTGTCAATAATCACTATATTGTGCATTAGATCTCCAAGACGTATTTACCTACTAATTGCAAGTTTGTACCCTTAACCAACATCTCTCCAATTTCCTCCTTCCCTCAGCCCCAGGAAACCACCATTTTAGTCTCTGTTTTTATGAGTTCAGCTTTTTTAGAAAACACATATAAATGACATCATACAGTATTTGTTTTTCTCTGTCTGATTTATCTAATTTAGCATAATGTCCTTAAGCTCTATCCATGTTGCTGCAAATAGTTGGATTTCCTTCTTTCTCATGGCTGAATAATATTCATATAAATATATCATATTTGCCTTTATTCATTCATTTGTTGACAGACACTTAGGTTGTTTCCATATCTTGACTATTGTGACTAGTGCTACAATGAACATGGGAGTGAAAATATCTCATCAAAATATTGTTTTCATTTCCTTTGAGTATATACCCAGAAGTAGAATTGCTGGGTTGTATAGTAGTTCTATTTTTAATTTCTTGAGGACACTTTATAGTGTTTGCCATAGTAGCTGCATCAATCTGCATTCCCACCCACAGTGTTCAAGGGTTCCCTTTTCTCCACATCCTCATTAGCATTTGTTATCTCTTGTCTTTTCTATAATACCCATTCTAACTGTGTGAGGTGATATTGTGGTTTCGATTTTCATTGCCCTGATGATTAGTGATGTTGAGCACCTTTTCATGTTGGCCATTTCGAGGTCTTCACTGGGAAAAATGTCTATTGAGTGCTTCTGCCCACTTTTTTGTTGTTGTTGTTATTGTTGTTATTGAGCTTTATGAGTTCTTTTTATATATTGGATATATATAAAAAGCCGATATATGGTTTGCAAATATTTTCCTGTTATGTAGGTTGCAATTTTTATATTTTAAATCTAATTTATTTAAGTCAATTATTCCTGCTCTGCTTGGCAGTGTTTTCATGAAGTTTTCAGTTGAATATTTATTTGACATGCATACTTTCAATCACCAGTTAACAATTTTGGTAACTTTTATGTATCCTATTTAAATGTTACCAAATCAAGTCCTGGCCAGTGTGGTTCAGTTGATTGAGTGTCATTCAGTGCAACCAAAGAGTCGTCAGTTTGAGTTGCCAATTTGATTTCCAGTCAGGGTACAGTTCGGTCCCTGAACGGGATGCAAGTGATCGATGTCTCTCTCTCTCTCTCTCTCTCTCTCTCTCTCTCTCTCCCTCTTCTCTAAAATCAATAAAAAACATTAAAAAAGTAAATGTTACAAAATCAGGAGTTGAACTATTCATACCATACAGATTATGGCACATTTTTTATCATAAGTCAGTACAGACTATTCTTTTTAAATTTTCTTATTTTTCTCCTTTAAGTCCTTACTCTCATTCAGACCCTCTCTCCATCATTCTAATGTGCTTAAAATTTGTCTTGGATATGTCTGAATCTTTAAAAAATATATGGTGTTGCTGGATGTCAAAACTTTCTAATATATTTATTCTCAAAAATTATTTTTCAAGTTTAGTTTCTTTTCCAAATAGTAATATTCACTTTATAGATCTAGCATTGTTATATTTTTGATTGCCTGTATCATTTACGTCAATACAGGCTGTATTCAGCATAATGTTCTACGGCACAGTGACATTATATTGCACTATTTTGCTTTCAGAATTGAAGCTTTTATCTAATTGGGCTTGTTTCATATCATGAAAGGCCAGTCTCAGTGTCAAGAGCAGGGATGAGAGCTTTTTTCTGAGCAAGGAGTGACTGGTAGTAAACTCTATAGATTGCCTTGCTGAACATCTCTTGCAACCCCTCTCTAGTGCACCTTCCTTGATGACAGAGGCTGGAGAGCTAAAAGCTTTATTTTCTTACTCCCTTAAAACCAGGAGATGGATATAATTTAGGTTCTGCTAATCAGGTATACTCACGTGAGAATCATCTTTGAAGATTTAGTCAAGTGGGGAAAGAGATGGCAATATGAGAGGCCTCCATTATGCTGCTGTGGGTCTAGCAGGCATGGGGTGGCTCTAGAACAGATATGATGGCAGCTTTCTGGTCTCAGGAGCACAGCTAAAGTAGTATGTTCTGAGATTCAGTGGCTGTGGTGGCAGATTCCTGATTGTGGCTAAGGTGATGTGATCCTGAAACCAGCTGTCAGCAAAGAAACTTTCTGATTCCCCAACTTCCTGAGTATGGTAGAGATAGCAGTCTTCTTGGTAGGCAGTTGGTTTTGTTGTTCTAGTAGTCATTCTTAGCAGCTGAGCTTAGAGGTTGCTCTTTCATCCCTTCCAATAATTGCAAGCTCATTATTCCCTATGCTAAATCCATTATCTTGTTAAAATAACTAGAGTGATTTCTGTTATGGGCAGCTGAACTTTGACTAATATACATGCTAATCAAAATAAAGTTCTTCCCATAACTCTTTTTACTAAGGAACAACTTGTTCTTATTTTTAAGTGCCCTTATTGAGGCATGTCAGGTACAGAGCTTCTTTCACCACCCACAAATCCCAGACTAGTGACCAGATGAAAGGAGTCTATCATATGTTGTTGGAGGAACTACTTTCCCTGAACAATAAGAACCCCTTATCTTCAATGGAATTTACTTTTAGTTACTGTGTCTCCCGTCTCCAAATAAATTGACTTAATAGGGAAATGTCTCACTCTTTTTTGCCCAGAACCCTGACATCAGAGGCTTAGGTCCAAAAAGGGAGGGGATAAGGGGAGAAGAGTAGGATCTACAGATCATCTTTAGCAGAAAGAAAAAAAGCTTCCAGGGCTCCTTATGTGGGAGCTAGGCAGTCAGGCTCTGCCCATTTCACTGGGACCACCTGGAACTGTACCAAGCTCCAGAAGAGTCAACCTGTCGAGTCCTTACAGGGTGACTGAGGGATCTGCTCTCTGCTTGCCTTGCATCCTCACACCCTCAGATGTACCCCATCAATCTGAGAATGAAGAACATACTTCTTGTGTGTGCAGTGCTTCCATATGTTAGCTAAAGGCTGGGTGGATTGAGAGGGCTCTGGGCAGCTCAAAGAAAAACACACAGAAGATGCTCGGCCATGCAGATAACTACACTAATGTAATGGTAGGTCCATCAAATTAGGTCTTAACCAGCCCTTCCCTACCTCTGCATTCATACCATCCCCAGAAGCTTTGATGCTTATTTTCCCTTTGTCTTTAATCTTCACTTGTCCAGGCTGATACCCTTGTTTAACCAGCACTCTGAGTTTTCTACCCTGTGGCTGTATTTCCTAAGCAACTATTAACCATATGCCTGTTAGCATTGTGGCTTTTCCAACTGATAAATTCCTAAACCGTCCCTTTGGGGCCAAGTCCTGGGTCCTCTTGCCTGTGCCTTTTCCTGAAAGGCAATCCTGATGGGACCTGACTCAGCTCAGATGGAGGACTTACTAAAGAATACTACCACCATCATCACCTCAGGCATTATTTTGTATGATTTTCCAAAATGTATTTCGGTTAGGGGGTTTGGAAAGGCAAAGTGCATTTTAAGGTTATGCTCTGTGTACAAGACTGATGATTGATTGGATAAATCCTTAATAGTTCTCTCTATTGGTTAAAGTAATTGTTTCAGATAAACCCTGAAACAATTACAGTGGCTTAACACAATTGAAGTTTAATTCTTGCTCCATAAACCCAGCAAAGATGTTCTTGCTTGGAATGCACTTTGCCTTTCCAAACTCCCTAACCGAAATATGTTGCTTGGTGGTAGCCTCCTATCTTGTGACCTTCTTCCTCCCTAGGGCACCAGTGTTCCCTCTATTTAGCTGGCAGATAAGAAATGAGACAATGGTGAAGGCAGAGCCCTTTATTTGGCCACATAGTAACTCTTATATTCCACTAGCAAGTATTAGTCACCTGAGTGGAGTTGGGGGTGGGGTGCGGTGCTGAGAACAGTAATCTCCAAATGGGCAGCTGCTCCTAGGCACGATTCCATGCCATGCAAAGAAAGCATAAATCTTAAGTGGCTACAGAGTCATTTTGGCCATACCTTTTCAAACAATTAGCTTCTAAATAAATCATAGCTGGAGATATAATTTTGAATCTTCTAAAACGGCAGTGACGCAAAATTTCCTGAAAATAAATTAGAAATAAATCCTCTTAGCGTCTCACAGTTGGCCCCAAATGTAAAAGTGGACATGAAAAGTTTTAAGACTTTTTCATGGTGTGTGAAAAATGTCACCCTCACTCTTTACTAACATTTAAATAATTGGGTACAAAGGTTGAAAGGTAAAAATTATTGAGTAAAAGTCCCCAAGCTCATTGACACACACATTTTTCAAGTATTTTAAAAATATTGCTAATGAAATGTTTTTTTCCCCCCACTGAATGTATGCTTATTCCTGCTGATAAGCTGCTCTTCTGATCAGGCAAGACTGTTCCCAGCAGGGGTCTGGCCCTCCAGGGCAGCATCTTTGAGGAACATAAAACCCAGGCCTACTCCTGGGTAGTCAGCTAAAAGAGAAGTTCCAGGATCCTGTAGGCTCAAATTTGAGAAGACTCCATCCCTGTCTTTCCCATGCTTCTCTAGCTTGTGGTCTTCAAGCTAGGCTAAGTAAATACCTTGCACTCCAGCCTAACCACTGAACACTAGGTCTTTCATGCAAAGATATCACTTCATTCACACAAGAGTAAATATAAGCCACATTTCTGCTTCCCTGACCCATAAGCTCCTTTTTTCTCCATATCTAAATCTTGAATCCAGATTTTGTTCATTTTTACCAGGGAATCCATTCCTATCAAACAGTGAGCATTATAGAATTAAGTGAAAATTTCTCAGGGGAAGATAAGTTTGAGGGGTTGCCCCCACAGAATTTAGCTAGAAAATCCCCAGGGAACATTATTTCTTCTCCCAAATACTTCTTTTTAATCTCAAAAGATCAGATTCCTCCTGCTCCCTGCCACCTGCATCATCTCAGAAACATTCTTGCATTTTCCTTAGCTTTGTTCTCTCCATCAGGGATCTTGCCCAGATCCTCTTGATCTCTCCTCTTATTCTTTCAGGGAAATTTAAGTCTCTTCTACCTTCTCCCTCCAAACTTGTACACTCCACTCACTACTAAAAACCCCCCTCAGGTTTGTGAAAAGCCATTAATTATATTGAGGTTGAGGACTTGGTCCCTAGCCCTGACCCCCTAAAACTCTTCTGTTAAGAGGGCCTACTCACGCCCTGGCTGGTGTGGCTCAGTTGGTTGGAGAATTGTCTCATACACTGTAAGGTGGCAAGTTCAATCCCTGGTCAGGGCATGTATGGGAGGCAACTGGGAAACTGATCAATGTTTCTCACATCAATGCTTCTCTTTCTTTCTCTCTCTCTCCCCTCCCTCCCCTTCCTCTCTCTCAAATCAATTTTTTTAAAAAGAGGTCCTACCCTCCTTAGAAAGTTGTGGATATTATATCTAATTCTCTCTTCTACTCTCTGTACAAAATAAACCTCCTGGTATTGTCCAGCTGATTTATAGGGGACAGACTATGTTTTAGGGCCCTGTAACTACAGAAGCCATTCATCCGGGCATTGCCAGATACCGAGTGGAAAGGAAATACAAATTATGGACCAAGAAAAATGTAAAACATATACAGCATATTTTGACCAAAAGCTGGTCAATGTGCCTACTCTTGTGAATGAAAATCACTGACTGACACTTGAAACTGATCAATCCATAAGGGAATTCAACCCCCCGCAGTGGTGTATCTGCTCCAGCTATCAGAATCAGATAAGTACACTGAAGTTCTATTAGATGAAGTAGTTGTGTGGTGGCACAGATTCATTTAAAATGATTAATTTAAAAACTGGTTGGTAACTAATATAAAAATAATAAGGTCATATACATGGAAAACTGACTAAGAATATGAAAGACTATGACAAGGGCAGTGTGTTTGAGTTGGGTTATGTAAGAAAAGATAAAATAAGATAACTTTGAAAGAAAGATTCTGCCTTAAATAGGACATTCACCTAGGTGATTCTTAGTTCCCAAGTCTCCCTTGGATCCTATGAAAGTCATGGGGTCCCAGTCCTGGGGAAGAAAAGGCACAAAAGCCAGTCTATTAAGATGTGGGCTGGGCCTGTACAATAAAGATTTCCTCAGTTATATCTTTCTAATCTGGGGGAACTGAAGGGCAGAAGAGCAGTCTTGAGAACTGACCTCCATAAACTGCTATAAAAACAGACAAAAGCTTCAAGTGAGAAAAACCAATAAAGCTGCTCCTGGAATAAGTTCTGTGCTAGAGTAGGTTCCATGGGTTTCTGAGAGTGGATTGTAGGCATCTCTTCCCAAGTCAGCATTCTGTTCAAATACATGTTGGTAGCTTGAAATTGGCCAAAGTAGGAATATTTAAACTATGGAAATAGGCAAATGCTACAAATCAGGGGTTTTCTCCCTCTCTGAGAGCTGTTTTATCAACACACCACCGCCTGTGGGTATGTGTTTGTCTAGGGAGGAGATGGGCCTCCCCAGTGCAAGCCCCTTTGAATACACAGCCCCTACCCACCCACTACCTTGAATGAACATCTTCTATTGATGTATTCTGTCTGCTGCATCCCTACTTGTCTTCCTTTTGGTAACAACGCCCCCTGTTCTTTTCCTTGGTCCTGATTATTTATAAATTCCTGTTTTACTCCATAGATTTTCAGTGGGCCCACTCATTCTGCATATAAAGGCAAGTGGGACATATCTATACAAACTAAATCCAAACTGACTAGTACATCAGAGCATTTTACTGCAGAACAAGAAAAGTTATAGTTTTACCACCTCCCATCTCCCTTATTAGTATAGGTTTACAGCTACTGAGCACCTATGTGTGGGTGATTTAAATGGAATTTCTCCTTCAATCCTCCCATCCACTCTAGAAGTTGAGTATTATCACTCCTAATTTACCCATGGGGACATTGAGGCTCAAATAGTCTTCTAAATGAATATCTAAAGAACACACTGAGCCTAGCCTCTGTGGCCCAGTGGTTGAGTGTTGACCCATGAACCGAGAGTTCACCAGTTCAATTCCTGGTCAGGGCACATGCCCGAGTTGTGGAGTTGATCCCCAGAAGGGGCGTGCAGGAAGCAGCCAATTGATGTCTCTCTCTCATCAATGTTTCTCTATATATTCCTCTCTTCTTCTCTCTAAAACTCAATAAGAAACATATTTTTTTAATAAAGAACACACCAAGCCAGATCCAGAGCCAGAATTTGAACCCACGTCTGCGTGACTCTAAATTCCATGTTCATAATCACTTCATTGCTCTGCTCTCATCTTATCAGGCACCATGGTAAGAGCACTGTGGGGGGAGGTAGAAAGTGCTCAAGGACCTTCATCCTCCTTTGCCCAGCCTCAATCTCATTATACTTCAGACAGTGTGTAGTGAGAGTACTGAGGAAAAGAGCTAGCTGACGCGTGGGATTGCCAAGCAACAGCTTATGAAACGAACTCAAACCATGGCAACCAAACACTGCGGACCCAGCAAAAGCCTCATTTCATTTACAAGAGTAAGAGGAGGGCTTTGTCAACAACCGATGAGATAAATGAGAAGACTACAGCCTATGAAAGTACAAGGAATTATCATTATCAGAAGCATCATTAGTTTTAAAGCCTTCAATACCAAATAATCTATGAAAAAGATTCCTTGAAAAATATAGGATTAAGCACATCATTATGTCACATATAAACTATGTACACATACTTTTTTTAAAATGTGTATCTCTGCTATCCAAAATCTTAACTGGTTGCTGTTTATGTAATAGAGCTATTCATTTCGGGGTGGTAAGGAAGGCTAACACATGAATGCCTCTCATTTAAAAATCAATTTATTTACAAAGCACCTTCTAATTAATTCCTCACAATAACTCTGTGTGCTCGGTATTGTTTTTCCCACTCCACAGGCAGGAAAAGCATGATGTGGAGATTGTAACTGAGTGTTCATAGGGTGCACAGTTAAGAAAGCACAGATCCAGGATGCTGCCCTGCAAAAATGTTATCTCCGAATCCTGAGAATCTGATCACATCTACAGCCCCTCTCTCTTGAAAAATGCACAAAAAGCAACTTGTACACTACAGTTTGCCTATACAGGCATACCCCATTTTACTGTGCTTTGCTTTATTGTGCTTCACAGGTGTTGCATTTTTTATAAATTGAAGGCAAGGCCCTCCACCAACAACAAAAAATTACACTTAGCTTTATTGTGGTGGTCTAGAACCAAACCCACAATATCTCCGAGGTATGCTTATGATTCAGTCAGACTCGTGGTTCCCCCTGATGTACATCTATGCAATCCAGCTGGAGGAACAGTATTTATTTGTTTTTAACCATGATACACAGTGCTTTCACGGCATTATTTCATTTCTTTTCTTCAGTGGATACATGAAGCCTCCCAAAATTCAGAGGGTTGTTAAGCTAGAAGCCATGGAAGCTTAGTAGTTGCAAGCAGAAGGGATTAGACATCACTGAGTTGTTAACCATTTTAATCTACCCCAATTTTAGTCCCTCAAAATTCCATCCTGGCATCATCCTTTGCT
Organism: Miniopterus schreibersii; assembly: GCF_964146895.1. Classification (NCBI taxonomy): domain Eukaryota; kingdom Metazoa; phylum Chordata; class Mammalia; order Chiroptera; family Miniopteridae; genus Miniopterus; species Miniopterus schreibersii. The sequence continues at coordinate 74,346,767 of NC_138104.1, forward strand.
CACTGCCTTGGCCAGGCACACATCCAGCAGAAATGGGGGAAACAGGCATTTCTCAGTAGACAACTGACCCCAAAGCAAGAAGCCTTGTCTCTGTCTGGATGTCTTTTGTTCACTTGTTGTGACCTGGACACTGTCACCTTGCAGACAGGAAAGATCATGGGTGTTCTAGTAAGGGGACCAATGGGATCTTCACCTGATAGTGACTACCAAGCCAGTAGAATCATGTCTTTTTTCTCGGAGGACCTAAAGTGATTTGCTGAGGACCCACAACAGGCAAACTACGTCTTTAGTAATACAGGCTTTTAACTACAAATCCCTGCTACCCTGATAGCTGGTGCTGGACCTTCTATGAACACAAGAGACTCTATTCCTCTCTATCAATCCTCAGGCCCAGACTAAAACCTAATTGAGTGGCCTTTCAGGTCTTCCAGGTTGTACCACTGATATTTGGAGGTAAGAGGGAGCATAAATCCAGTGGGGAGAGAAGGAGGGAAAGAGAAAGAGACAGAGACAGAGAGAGAATGTATGGATTGTTTCTTTTTAAGCCTCAATGGAGTCTGAAATGAGGGTTGGAATCCCCTGGGCTTGAATGTCATCAGTATTTCCTGGCCTCCCTTTCAGCCCTCCCTTCAGTCTGTGGGGACTTTATCTACTCTGGGATGACTGGAAATCCTTTGGGCAGACCACATATTCTTTTATGCCTGTAGATAGGCCAGGTCTTATCTCTTGGTATTCAAAAGACTGAAGGTCCTGCAACTGAAAAAGCCTTTCTTTCAGTTCTTTTTTCTCTGTGTAAATTTTCTGAAGTCAATTTCAACTTCTCTTTTGAAACTCAATAACTGATCTTGGGCTCTTTGATTCTATTTGTATTTCTGCTAAAATAACTCTACCGTGGGGCAGAAGCCTTGGACCTGCTGTGTCTGAAGCAGGGCCGGGAGTACAAGGGCAAGCTGGAGCTGGAGGTGAAAAACAAAAGTTAATAATTCACAATGTCAAACTTTAACAGAAAGAAAGAGAAATAAGTTTGTCAATAAAGAGATAAGGGTTCAAGAGGAAAAAAAAGACCAAGGTAGATCTTAAAAGTGAGCCTCTGCCTCTTATTTCTCCCCCAAGAAGCTCCATGTAAGGATAAGAAATTTTAATCTTGTTTTTGCTCCCACTGGATGTTCCATCTCCTAGCTCACTAGCCATTATGATCTGGAAGATATTGTCTTACACATGTGTTATGTGCATTCTCTCATTTAAATCTGACAGTGGTGTTATATCTCTGAGGGCATGAGAAGTGAGAATCAGAGAGAATAAGTAACTTGCTCTTGGTACATAGCTAAGAATTTGAACTGGAATCTACTTTCTGTGAAGCCCAGTGACAATAATCACCATAGTCTAACAGTTTATTTTACCTTGGCTCCTATCATGGTTGAAAGTGGGGGGAACACAGCCTTGCATAGTCCTGACATTAGAGTGTGTCTGGAGTATAAAGGCCTCTTTGTGGACCGGGCTCTGGGTCCAGTTGTCCATAAGTTCAAGACATTACAAGCACAATATGGCCACATGCTATTGGAATCATGATGTCACCTTTAGATATGCATGAGTGTGCAGAAAATAGTTAATTTAGCAGACCTGGTACTGTTGTCTTTAAAAAGGGGTGCTTTCACCCAGCCGGGCATGGCTCAGTGGTTGAGCGTCGACCTAGGATCCAGGCGATCGGGGTTCGAGTCCCAGTCAGGGCACATGCCCAGGCTGTGGGCGAGGCAGCCGATCAATGACTCTTTCATCATTGATGTTTCTATCTCTCCCTCTCCCTCTCCTTTCCTCTCTCTGAAATCAATAAAGATATATTTTTTAAAAAAATAAAATAAAAAAATAAAAAGGCTTGCTTTTGAGGTTGGCTTTTGGGAACTTGGCACTTACAGGCAAAATACTGGCTGCCTAAAGATGTTCACATCCTAATCCCTGGAACCTATGAATATGTTACTTTATATGGCATATGGAATTTTGCATATGTGATTAAGGCTAAGGGCTTTGAGATGAGGAGATTATCCTGGATTATCTGGGTGAGTATAACCTAATCACAAGTCCTTAAAAATGAAGAACCTTTCCAAGTTGTGGCCTGAGAGATGAGACTTGAGAAAGAGTCAACTAACTGTTCTGGCTTTGAAGATGGTGGAAGGGGCCACAAGCCAAGAAATGTGCTGGCCTCTGGAAGCTAGGAACAACCCTCAGTTTATAGCCTATAAGAAAACAGGGACCACTGAACTGAATTCTGCCAACAATCTGAGTAAACAGGAAATGGATCCTCCCTTGGAGCCTCACAAAAGGAATACAGCCCTGCTCATACCTGGATTTTAGCCAAATGAGACCTATGCTGAACTTCTGACTTATAGAACTGTGAGATAATAAATTTGTATAGTTAAAGCCTCTAAGTTTGTGATAATTTGTCACAGCAGTGATGGAAAACTAATACTAAAGCTTGACCTTTTCCCTAATTGATAAGGTAGTTCACTGTGCCTAACCTGTTTGTACAATGTCATTTATGCTGAACACCTGTTTTCCTTCTGAGAGTCTGGAATTTTGGTACATGCTAGGTAGAGGGTTCCTAGTGACCATCCCCCAGTTGAAAAAAAGCCCTTGGGCACTGAATGAACTTCTTGGGCAAAAATATCACCCGCATAATGTGCATTTCCACTGCTAGGAAAGAATGTGCTTAGCGTGCCCCTTCAAGGGAGGGCAAGCATAAGGAAGCTTGTGAATGGATTTCTCCAGAACCCACCTGTGTCTTTTATTCCTTGCTGATCTTATTGTATATCCTGTTGCTGTAATAAACTTTAGCCATGAATACAATCGTATACTGAGTCCCATGAGTCCTAATGAATTCACTGAATGTGTGTGTGGTCTTGGAGAACCCTGAAATTATGAGGGATGACAAGCCACATTTTAAGTTCCAAAGTGCTTCAGTAGATGTGATCGGAAGGCAGGCCTTTATTTCCCACATCTCAGGTGACCCTAGAGGCATGGAGCCCTGCACCATGGCTTCCTTGTTGCTGAGCAACAGTGGTGTTTTCCAGAACAGAATTTGGGAATGGGGTCCAACCTGGAAGTGCCACGATCCATGACAAGAGGCACACCTCCTTCCTCTGGTGGTCTGTGCTTTTCAACAGTTGCAGCCGGAGATGGGGACTTGCTATTCACTGATGGGTAGGTCAAATGTTGAAGCCACTGGGTGAGCCTATGGCTAGATGTAAAAGTTCAATTCCAATAGGTCTTCAGGCCCAGCAATCTTGAACAATTCCACTGTCAGAATGCTGCATGAATTCCTCCAGGAAATATGTCCTAAGACATTTTTCAAGAAAGTATCTGGTTGGGCAGTAAAATCTGTAGGCACACACTTGATTGTCCTTTCCATCTGAATGGAGACAATAAATGTGCGTGCTCAGACAGACCCCTTCTAGAGGGAAGTCAGAAACCCTACATGAAGTTGTAGTTTGGTATGAGTGGAACTATCTCTCTTTTGATTTCCCTTATTTAACAAGACATCCCCAAAATGGCACCTCTTATGCTTCTCCTGAGATGAGGGGCCCCAAGTCTCAGTGAAAATTTATAACTACATAAGGAAAGTGGCAAGCTTAATTCGTTTATTCATTCCATCATTCCTTCATTCATGTATTGAGGCACCAAACTGGCTGCTGGCAATACAGCAGTAAACCGGACAGACATGGTCCCTGCCAGCATAAAGTGTCCAGCCTAAAAGAATCCTCCCATCTGGTATTACCATGCTCTGCCCCCTACATAATCATTAGAGACTCTGACCACAGAATTAGACAGACCTAGATTTCCAGTAGTACCTGGACCATAACTAGAACCTACTGCTAGACAGGAAGGGGCATGGGTTCTGAAGCACAGACACTCAATATCATCTCCCTAAGGACATGATATCATCCCTGCTGTATCCAGCCTCTTGTGAATAACCTTTCTAAGTTTGGAGAATCTCTGAGTTAAGAGTCCTGCCTCCCTAAGATGGAAACCAGAACTCAGCCTAGGGGAGAGGTGTGAGCCTCTAGGATCCACCAATCATATATTTCCCATCAAGACTTTGGGTCAGGAGACAGAAATAGGAGACAATTGTCCAGTGGAACTCATGCCTGGTAAAAATGGTAGAGCGCGGCCAAGAGATACCAAATTTTCACAGGCAGCTGTAGTAGATGTCCTAATGGTACAGTCCTGGGTTCAACCTCAGCAGTGGCTATCCCCAGGGGAAATATGATTGCACCAACTTGTGGCTGCCTAGCCCCAAAGCCAGATTCTCTCAAGTGTTGGAGATTTCCTTGAGCTCTACCTAATAGCCATTTTTTAAAATCTTTTCTAAAAAATTAAATTAAAAAATTTTTAAATATGATAAAATGAAAAGAATGAAAATTAAAATCTTTTTTCTGCTTAAAGAAGCTATAATGGATTCTGTGCTTTCAATTAAGAAGCCTGACGGATAAAGAGAGACCCTAAAACAAGCAGGAACCAGTCAATATGCTGTTTCTCATTCACACTTTCAGGGCTGGGGGGTCTAGATCTGAAAGCAAAGATGATTAGAGGACTATAAGTCTTACCTAGATACCTATTTATAAAGTTATTTATTTGATTATTTGCTTGCTTGTTTATACTCTTTTCTGATTTTAAATGTCATAGGTCAGCTACCCCATAGGACCAGAACTTGAACACTCACCTACACAGAGGGTTGAAAACAAGTTTCTTATTGGCATTAATGTTCCTGCATGGCATATACTGGCCACAAGATGGCGAAAGAGATTATCACATCAAGCCAGCCTCTCTTCCTCCACATCATTATTGCACTACAGAGAACATTTATTGAGCACTTACTGTGTGCCAGAAACTGTTCCAAGGACTCAAATGCATTAAGTAATTTATCACAATAAAATCCTATGAAATAGGTGTTATTTCATCTGTGAGGAAACTGAGGCACAGAGATATCTGTGTGTCTGTCAGCCTGTCTCTAGCTCATCTTTATTGATTTATGTATCATTTATCTATATCCATTTTCTATCATCTATATCTACTTATCAATTTATCATCTATATATTTTTATTTAAAGTTTCCAGTATTATAAAAGTGATATGTACACAGAGTAAAAATATTCAAATGATAATGATTGGTAAAAATTAAAATTTCCCCTCTCCTCCCTGACCATTATCCCAGTTCCACTGCCTAGTTATAATCACTGTTAACAGTTTCTTGTGTAATCGTCCATAAATTTTCATAAAAATGAAAATTGGGTAATCGTCCATATTCATAGAACATGAATATGCAAGTATATTTTATATGTATATCCTACACACAAACTCACACACATGAGACCATATCCCACACACTGTTCTACCACATGCATCTCTGCTTGGCATTTCATCTTGGATATCAGATGCAGGCTGGGACTACCCTTGCCTGAGGGTCTCATTTACAGGCCTAGGGGATGACACTAGCTGGTGTGCTGTGCCTGAGGGGATGATACTAGCTGGTTTAGTGTGCTGGAGCCCGAGGTGGCAGTGAGTATGGGAGAAGAAGGTTTACAGGCTGGAGGGGTTAAGGAGATGGGAAAGGGTGTGAGGTAAGTTTGTGAGTAGTTTTAAGTGTCTGGCCCTAACTTCCAATGTATTCTGGACTCTAGCGCTGATCCCAGAAAAAAATTCAGACTTGGATACTACAAATATTAGAAGTGCCCTTAGAACAGGCCTACCTCTCAGCGATTTGGAAGACAAGGTAGAAAAAAAACATGCAATCAGAAGAGCGAAAAGAAAAAAGAATTTTAAAAAATGAGGATAATTGGCCTGGCCAGCATGGCTCAGCAACTGAGCATTGACCTATGATCCAGGAGATCACGGTTCGGTTCCTAGTGAGGGCACATGCCCAGGTTGCAGGCTCGATCCCCAGTGGGGGACATGCAGGGGGCAGCCTATCAATGATTCTTTCATCACTGATGTTTCTATCTCTCTCTTCCTCTCCCTTCCTCTCTCTGAAATCAATAAAGATATATACATATTTTTAAGTGAGGATAGTTTAAGGGACCTTTGGGACAACATGGAGTGTAACAATATCCACATCATAGGAGAACCCGAAGGAGAAGAGAAAGAGAGAGAGAGCAAGGGATTAAGAACTTATTTGAAGAAATAATAACCAAAAACTTCCTTAAACTAGTGAGAAAAAAGACACAAGTCCAGGAAGCACAGAGTCCAAAACAAGATGAAGTCAAAGAGGCCCACACCAAGACACATCATAATTAAAACGGCAAAGATTAAAGACAAAGAGAGAATCTTAAAAGCCACAAGAGAAAGAGAGCTAACTATAAGAAAGTGCCCATAAGGACTTTCAGCTGATTTCTCAACAGAAACATTCAGGCCAGAAGGGATTATCATGAAATATTCAAAGTGATGAAAAGTAAGGACCTACAACCAAGACTACTTTACCCAGCAAGGCTATCACTTACAATTGAATGTAGCCCAGCTGGGTGTGGCTCAGCGACTGAGCGTCGACCTAAGATCCAGGTGATCAGGGTTTGATTCCGGGTCAAGGCACATGCCCGGGTTGTGGGCTAGATCCCCGATTGGGGGCATGCAGGAGGCAGCTGATCAATGACTCTCTCATCATTGATATTTCTATCTCCCTCTCCTTTCCTCTCTCTAAAATCAATAAAGATTTTTTTTTTTAAATAAATAAAATAAAATTGAAGGTAAAATAAAGGGCATCCCAGACAAGAAAAAGCTAAAGGAGTTTGTTACCACCAAATAAGTATTACAAGAAATGTTAAAGGGCTTGATGATGGAGAAGGAGGAGAAGGAGGAGGAGGAGGGGGAGGAGGAGGGAGAAAGAGGAACATAATTTATTACCATAAAAGGGAAATAAATATGAACCTATCAATAATCACTTTAAATGTAAATGACTTAAATGCTCCAATCAAAAGACATAGAATAGCTAAATGAATAAGAAAACAAGACTCATAATGTATGCTGTATACAAGAGACCCACCTCAGAATGAGAGATATACACAGACTAAAGTAAAGGGATGAAAAAAGATATTTTATGCAAATAGAAAGGAAAAAAATGCTAGGGTAGCAATACCTATATCTGACAAAATAGACTTTAAAACAAAGGCTATAGTAAAAGACAAAGAAGGACACTATATAACGATAAAGAGAGCAATCCAACAAGAGGATATAACCCTTGTAAACATTTATCCACCCAACATAGGAGCAACTAAATATGCAAAGCAAATTTTGATGAACATAAAGGGAGAGACTGACAGTAATACAGTCATAGTGGGGGATTTTAACACCCCACTGACATCAATAGATAGCTCTTCCAGACAGAAAATCAACAAGGAAATGGTAGCCTTAAATGACACACTAGATTTCATGGATTTAATTGATATCTTCAGAGCACTTCACTCCAAAACAGCAGAATATACATTCTTTTCAAGGGCACATGGACCATTTTCTAGAATAGATCACATGTTAGGACACAAAACAAACCTTAATAAATTTAAGAAGATTGAAATCATATCAAGCATCTTCTCCAACCACAATGGTATGAAAATAGAAATCAATTACAAGAAAAAAACTGAAAACTACACAAAGACATGGAGGCTAAATAACATGTTACTAAACAATGAATGTATTAACCATGAAATCAAGAAAGAAATCAAAATACACCTTGAATCAACTGAAAATGAATACAGAGCAATCCAAAATGTATGGGACACAGAGAAAGCAATCATGAGAGGGAGATTCATTGCATTACAGGCCTATCTCAAGAAACAAGAAAAATCTAAAATAAACAATCTGACTTTACACTAAAATGAACTTGAAAAAGAACAACAAACACAGCACAAAGTGAATAGAAGGAAGGAAACAATATAGATCAGAGCGGAAATAAATGAAATCATCTTAAAAAATTACAAAAGATAAATGAAGAATAAAGATGGTGGCAGAGAGTGGAAGGTACACCGACACTCTCCCAGAACCAAACAGGAATTACAATTAAACTATAGAAAAACCATCCTGATGCAAATTAAAACCACAATGAGGTATCACTTCACACCTGCCAGAATGGCTGCCATCAATAAATCAACAAACGACATGTGCTGGCGAGGGTGTGGAGAAAGGGGAACCCTAGTACACTGCTGGTGGGAATGTAGACTGGTGCAACCACTATGGAAAACAGTATGGAGGTTCCTCAGAAAATTAGAAATGGAGCTGCCTTTTGACCCAGTGATTCCACTCCTAGTAATGTATCCTAAAAATACTGAAACATTAATCAGAAAGAATATATGTACCCTGATGTTCATAGCAGTACAGTTTACAATAGCTAAGATCTGGAAACAGCCCAAGTGCCCATCGGTAGATGAGTGGATAAAAAAGCTGTGGGACATTTACACCATGGAATACTAAGCAGCTGTAAAGAAGAAGAATCTTGTACCCTTTGGGACAGTATGGTTGGAACTAGAGAAAATTATGCTAAGTGAAATAAGCCAAGCAGCAAAAGACAAACATCACATGCTCTAGCTTATACATGGAATCTAAAGAACTTAATAAACTGATGAACAGAATAGATTCAATGACATGGAAGCACAGATGAGACTGACAAATGTCAGAGGGATGGAGGAAGGCGAGTGGGTGGAGGGGGAGAGATTAACCAAAGAATTTATATGCACAACCCAAGGACACAGACAATGGTGGGGAGAGGCACTGGGGAGAGGAATGGGGCGGGGTGGAATGGGTCATTGGGGAGAAAAAGGGACATCTGTAATATTTCAAACAAAAATAAAGTTAAAAAAATAAATAAATAAATAAATTTTAAAAATAAAAATAAATAAATAAATAAATAAATAATAAATAAATAAATAAATAAATAAATAAATAAATAAAAAAGAAAAACCGTCCTCAATAACCAGCTGCAACTGAAGACAAGCTGGAGAGCATCCCGATAACCAAGAAGGAAAAGTGGAGACTGTAGAGACAAGTAGGAAGTACAGAGGCATGAGAGGGCTGGCTGGGCAACAAAAGGGCAGCAGCTGAAGGTCCAGAGGGATATCTCAGTTGGGAGGGGTTCCCACTGAGGACTCTGGGGCCTAAACCCCAGGCTGGGCTTCCCAGTCAAGAGCACCAGAACTGAGAAAGGTGCCCACATAACATCTGGCTATGTAAAGCAGTAGAGTTTCTGTCTGCCAGGGAGAGATGGCTAGAAATGCAGGCACCCTCTTAAGGAGCCAACTCACAAAGTTTCTGTGCAGCTACTCACCTTGGGCTCCAGCAGAGGGAGAGCAGAGTGGACTGGAGCTGTGTGAGGAGAATCTAGGGTTATGAGCTCTGGAGACTGAGATCAGAAGGCACCCGTCTGAATTCCTGTGCCAAGTCATTCCCCCATAATACAGGGGACATCTTTCTCAGGCAGACAATTTGCTGCTTTTGCTGGGGGGAGGGGGGAGCAATTGCCCCACCCTGCTGGAAAATCTCTCGCCCTACCCAGAGGGGTTTCTACTGCCTGAGGCTTGTTAAGAGACTGATAACAACCAGCCACCGCACCCTGTAGAGCTTCTGCAACCTGAGACTCATTAAGAGAATCAGATTAATTAGCCTGCAGCCAGAGGCGGACCTCAGAGTGCTTTGAGTCTTTGCCTGATCTGCTTCTGGACCCAGGCTTTAGAAAAGCAGACCTTAGTGTCCATCTTGGTCCTGTCCAAATGCACCCAGCCCCAGCAGAGGAGACCTCAAGCCGAGGGTTGTTGATAACCCCAAACAGCGTACTCAGGGCCACTCACAAACAGTATCTGACACTGGCCTACACCAGAGAACCTCCAAAAACACTGAGAGTCCTAGCAGATCTACCTAATACATAGAAACAAACCCAAACAGGCAGCCAAAATGGGGAGACAAAAAACAAGCCCCAAATGAAAGAACAAGAGAAGTCTCCAGAAAAAGAGCTAAATGAAATGGAGATAAGCAATCTATCAGAAAAGGACTTCAGCATACTGATTGTAAGGATGCGCAACAGCATGAAAAAAAGATATGGAAACTATGAAGGACATTAAGAAAGACATAGCAAAAATAAAAAATACATTGGAAGGAATAAGCAGCAGATTAGAGGAAGCTGAGGATCAGATCAGCTAATTAGAAGATAGGGTAGAAAAAACTCACTCAATCAGAGATCCAAAAAGAAAAAACAATTAAAAAACAGGAGGACAGTCTAAGGGACCTGTGGAATAACATGAAATGTAACAATATTCGCATCATAGGAATGCCAGAAGAGGTCAAAAGTGAGCAAGGAGTAGAAAACCTGTTTGAAGAAATAATGGCAGAAAACTTCCCTAACCTGGTCAAGCAAAAAGTCACACAAGTTCAGGAGGCACAGAGAGTCCCAAACAAGAAGAATCCAAAGAGGCCCATGCCCAGACACATCATAATTAAAATGTCAAAAATTCAAGACAAAGAGAGAATCTTAAAGGCAGCAAGAGAAAAGCAATCTGTTACCTACCATAAGGCTGTGAGCTGACTTCTCATCAGAAACTCTACAGGCCAGAAGGGAATGGCATGAAGTATTCAAGGTAATGCAAAACAAGGATCTGAAACCAAGACTACTGTGTGCAGCAAGGCTATCATTCAAAATAGATGGTGAAAGAAAGACCTTCCCAGAAAAAAGAAGAAAAAAAAAAAGGCTAAAAGACTTTATCACCACCAAACCAGCATTGCAGGAAATGTAAAAGGGACTGCTATAATTAGAAGTAGAAATAGAAATAGAGAGAAAGGAAAACATAAGCTTAAAGAATTAAAATGGCAATAGATAAGTATCTATCAATAATAACCTTAAACCTAAGTGAATTAAATGCTCCAATTAAAAGATATAGAGTGGCTGAATGGATAAGAAAACATGACCCAAATATATGCTGTCTCCAAGAGACCCACCTCAAAACAAAAGACTCACACAGGATGAGAGTGAAGGGCTGGAAAAAAGTTTTCCATGCAAATGGAAATGAAAAAAAAGCTGGGGTAGCAATACTCATATCAGCCAAATTAGACTTCAAAATGTTCCATAACGAGAGACAAGAAAGATCACTACATAATACTAAAGGGATCAATCCAACAAGAGGATATAATCCTGATAAACATATATGCACCCAATATAGGAGCACCTAAATTTATAAAAAAAAACTTCTAGAGGACTTTAAGGGAGAGATAGATAGCAAGACAGTCATTAAAGGACTTTAACACCCCACTGATTTCACTGGATAGGTCTTCCAGACAAAAAATCAACAAAGAAACAGTGACCCTAAATGACACACTAGATCAGATAGATTTAATTGATGTTTACAGAACGTACTCCCCAAAGATGCAGAATATACATTCTTCTCAAGTGCATATCAGTAGATGGATAAAAATGCTGTGGTACATTTACACCATGGAATACCATGCAGATATAAAAAAGAAGGATCACTTATCCTTTGGGACAACATGGAACTGGAGAGTATTATGCTTAGTGAAATAAGCCAGTCAGAGAAAGAAAAGTACCACATGATCTCAGTCATTATGGAATGTAATAAACAAAATAAACTGGTGAACAAAATAAGATCCAGAGACATAGAAGCATGGAACAGACTGAGAGATCTCAGAGGGAAGGTGGGGGTGGAGGAGTGGGTGGGGACAGATTAATCAAAGAACTTATATGTCTATAAGTATAATCCATGGACACAGGCATTGTTATGGGAAAGGCCTGGGAGTGGGGTGGAGGCAGAGAGGAGGGGATTAATGGAGGGGGAGGGGACATCTGTAATACTTTCAACAATAAAGATAAATTTTTAAAAAATAAAAAATAAATCATTTTTTTTAATCATATTTCTTAAAAAGGATTAAAATTAAATTTAAAAAAAATGAAACCAAAAGCTGGTTCTTTGACAAGTTAAACATGACTGACAAACCTTTAACCAGACTCAACAAGAAAAAAAGAGAGAGGACCCAAATAAATAAAATCAGAAAAAGGAAGAAGAAAGAACTGTTATCAAAGAAATACAAAAAATTATATGCCAAAAAATTGAACAATTTGGAAGAAATGGATAAATTCCTAGAAACATGCAATCTTCCAAAACTGAATCAGGAAGAATCAGAGAATATGAATACACAGATTACCACTACTGAAATTGAAGCAGTAATCAAAATACTCCCAGCAAATGAAAGTCCTGGACCTGAGAGCTTCACAGGTGAATTTTTCCAAACTTTCAAAGAACACTTATCCTTCTCAAACTATTCCAAAAAATTCAAGACTAGAGAAGACTCCCAAGCTCATTTTACAAGGCCAGCATTATCCTAAATTCCAAAACCGGATAAAGACATGAAAAAGGAAGAAAATTATAGGCCAATATCCCTGGTGAACATAGATGCTAAAATCCTCAACAAAATATTAGCAAACCAGATCCAGAAATACATTAAAAAGATCATACACCATAGTCAAGTGGGATTTATTCCAGGGATGCAAGGTTGGTACAATATCCACAAATCTATAAAAGTGGTACACAACATAAACAAAATGATAAAAGGATAAAAGCCACATAATCATATCAATAGATGCAGACAAAGCATTTGATAAAATCTAGCAACCATTTATGATAAAAACTCTTGGCAAAGTGGAAATAGAGGGAATATACCTCAATGTAATAAAGGCCACATATGACAAACCCACAGCCAACATCATACTCAATGGGCAAAATTACAAACGTTTCTCTTAAGATTGGAAACAAGACAGGGATATCTGTTTTTACCTCTCTTATTCAACATAGAACTGAAAGTCCTAGCCACAGCAATCAAACAAGAAGAAATAAAAGGCATCTTAATTGGAAAGGAAGAAGTAAAACTGTCATTATTTAAAGTAACATGATACTGTACATAGAGAACCCTAAAGATTCTACAAAAAAACTGCTAGAACTGAAAAAAGAATTCAGTAAAGTAGCAGGATACAAAATAAATATCCAGAAATAGGTTGCATTTTTATACATCAATAATTAACTATTAGAAAGGGAAACTTTAAAAAATCCTATTCACAATTTCTTCAAAAATAATAAAATACCTAGGAATAAATTTAACCAAGGATGTTAAAGACCTGTACTATGAAAATTATAAGACTCTGAAGAAAGAAATTGAAGACTATACAAATAAGTGGACGCATATAATGTGTTCATGGATAAGAATTAACAACATTAAAATGTCCATACTACTCAAAGCAATTTATAGATTCAACACAATTCCTATCAAGATACCTATGGCGCATTTCACATAACTAGAACAAATATTCCAAAAATTTACATGGAACCACAAAAGACCCCAAATGGCCACAGCAATCTTGAGAAAGAAGAACAAAGTTGGAGAAATCACACTACCTGATATCAAACTATACTACAAAGCCATGGTAATCAAAACAGCATGGTCCTGGCATAAAAACACACATATAGATCAATGGAACAGAAAAGATAGCCCACAAATAAACCCACACCTTTATAGTCAATTAATATTTGACAAAGGTGGCACAAACATACAATAGGGTAAAGACAGTCTATTCAATAAATGGTGTTGGGGAAATTGGACAGATATGTGCAAAAAAATGAACTAAACAGCCTTCTTACACCATACACAACAATAACGTCGAAATGAATTAAAGACTTAAATGTTAGGCTCAAAACCATAAAATTGCTAAAAGAAAACATAGGCAGTAAAATCTTGGACATTTCGCATGGCAATACTTTTTCTGATATAGTGCTTTGAGCAAGAGAAACAAAAGAAAAATAAACAAATGGGACTACATGAAAATTAAAAGATTTGCCCAGTAAAAGATAACATCAACAAAATGAAAAGACACCCCCTGAATGAGAGAACATATTTGCCAATGATACATCTGATAAGGGGTTAATATCCAAATTTTTTAAAAGATTTTTTTATTGATTTTTAGAGAGAGAGGAAGGGAGAGGGAGAGAAAAACATCGATGTGAAAGTAAAACATCAATTGGCTGCCTCTTGCACTCCCCTCTCTGGGGACTGGGCCCAAAACCTGGGCATGTGTGCTGACCAGGAATCGAACCGTCAACCTTTCAGTGCACTGGATGATGGCCAATCAATTGAGCCTCACTGGCTAGGGCAATATACAATTTTTATAATAGAATTTATAAAACTCAACACCAAAAAAGACAAACAATCCAATTAAAAATGGGCCAAGGACCTGAATAGACACTTCTCCAAAGAAGACATACAGATGTCCAATAGACACATGAAATGATGCTCAACATCACTAATCATCAGAGAGATGCAAATGAAAACCACAATGAGATATCATCCCACACCTTTCAGAATGGCTATCATCAATAAATCAACAAACAAGTGTTGGCAAGGATGTGGAGAAAAGGGAACCCTTGTGCACTGTTGGTGGAAATGCAGACTGATGCAGCCACTGTGAAAAGCAGTATGGAGTGACCTCAAAAATGTAAAAATGGCCCTGGCTGATGTGCCTCAGTGGTTAGAGTATCAGCCTGCACACCAAAGGGTCGCAGGTTTGATTCCTAGTAAAGGGCAGGTACCTAGGTTGCAGTTTCAATCCCCAGCTCCTGTTGGGGTACGTTTGGGAGGCAACCAATCAATACGTTTCTCTCTCTCTCTTTCTCTCTCTCCTTCCTTCCTTCCCTTCCATACACTATCTTTAAAAATCAGTGGAAAATAAAAATCAACAGAAAAAATATCCTCAGGTGAGGATTAACCACAACAAAAATTTAAAAATGGATCTGCCTTATGACTGAGAGATTCCACTTCTGGGAACTAATTTGAAAGAATATATGCACCCCTATGTTCATTGCAGCATTATTTACAATAGCCAAGATCTGGAAACAGCCTAAATGCCCATCAGTAGATGAGTGGATAAGAAAGTTGTGGTACATTTACAAAATGGAATACTACTCAGCCATAAAAAAGAAGGAAATCTCACCTTTGTATTAGCATGGATGGACCTGAAGAGCATTATGCTAAGTAAAATAAGCCAGTCAGAGAAAGGTAAGTACCATATGATTTCACTCATATGTGTAATCTAATGAACAAAATAAATCAACAAACAAACAAAAACAAAAAACAAAAACAGGCCTAGCTCTTTCCTTTGCTAATGGTCATTTTTTAATCTAACTTAATCTGTATGGAATCCCTGTGAGGTAAGAATTATCTTCATTTTACATGAAACAAAGCTGCGACTCACACATGAATCATCTACATGTTACAGGTAAACATAGCTTTTCAGAAGTAGAACCAAGAGCCAACTCAGTTCCTTTGATTCTCATCCAGGGCACTGTCCACTGCTTTTCAGCAAAGGCCTCTGGGGAAATATTACCTTGTACCCCCACACAATATTCTTGGAGCACAGGCTTTGCATCCCCTTCTACAGTCCTAATCTTCCTTCTCCATCCTTCCTTCTGTCCAGGCAGCTTTCCCTAGCACTGTGGGGCTGGGGACACAGAAATAACCAAGTCCAGGAATGTCTCTGGAGCTGTGAAATGTCCCCTCAGAGGCCAGGTCCTGGGGAGCGCAGTCAGAAGCTGTGACAGAACATCATCTCTGTGGCTGAGCCTACCTCCTGAGCCAGTCCCAGGCTCCCTTCCCATGCCAAGTTCTGCTCCCCTACCCAATAAAGATGAAGCCCCAGATCCATCCTGGGGCAGACCTGGATCTCAGACTCCCAGGGTCAGAGTTCCCAAGGCCGCTGAGACTGAAGAGGCACGTCCCTTTGCTCATCTTATCAGTGCTCTGGAGAGGCTATGCCCATTCCTTGTCTCCTCCTTCGGCTCCCAAATGCCATGAGTGGCTTGAGGGCTTGGTGGCTGGCCTGACCCAGCAGATGCTGAGAAGACTAGGAGCAGTGGAAGAGACTAGACACAACAAGGCCATGCTTACAGCTGGCACCTCCTCTATGGCTGAGAGAGGGGCCTGACTATAGGACCCTACCCCAAGATCCTCAAGCAGTAGTGGAGTTCCAGGTCAGGCAACAGATAGGAGCAGGGGAGGGGGCCCCTTGGGTTAGCAGCAGGAGTTGGTTGTCAGGAATCAGGAGCCCTTAAGGAGGATAAGATGCCTGGTTCCCATCAGGTTGCCTCTGTGCTGGTTCTTCCAGGGTGCAGGAAGGTTGCCACCCCTCAGGTAAAGTAGACAGATAGCGTACCATATCCTTCATGCTCTGGAGTTTTGTTCCACACAGCTGGGCAGGAGGGGCAGGACCACTGCAGCTGACATTGCCAGAGCTGCCTTGGTCCCTCCCCTTGCTAAGCCAATTCTTACTTCATTTCCTTGAAGTACCCTAGTATCCTTCCAATTAATGTCTGCGTTCGGTGGCCTGCAATGAAACACTCAAATTTGTTCCCTATTGTCATGGTGCACCTAGTTTAAGAGGCTCTTCCCATCCATCTGGCACCTCTGTCCTGCCCCCAGATGACAGATGTGGACACTGAGCATGGTGTCCAGGTTGTACTACATGTCCTTGCATCCACAGCAATCCAGTACTTGGTGATGGACTGGGAGGGGTGAAAACTTGAAGGACCAGAATCAGCCTAAAGATTGACTAAGTGCTTAGGTCACCTGCAGGGAAGGGGTTCTCCAGCAAGTAAAAAAAAAAAAAAAACATTGGAAACATTTGATACTTAAATTTGATATTCAAAGAAACAGCAAAATCAACATATGGGAAAAACAAAAACTTTGCCATTGATTTTCATCATGAAATACATATGGCAAGTGGAAATAAATAATTGCATTGAAAAAGAATATGTATTCAGTTGCTGAATATGGAGTTCTCTGTATTTCCATTAGGTAAAATTTATTAATCATGATGTGCAGATCTTACATATCCTTACTGATTTTTGTCTGCTTATTGTTACTAATTTCTCCTTGTGGTTCTGCCAATTTTTTTCATTACATTTAGAAGCCATACTATTAGGTTTATATTTAAAATTGTTAAGTCTTCCTGATGAATTTAATTTTTCTACATGAAGTATTCCTTATTTCTATAATGCTTATTTATCATAAAGCTTATTTTTGCTATTTTGTGCAAAATCTTTTGTCCATCCTTTTACTTTCAACTCTTCTGAATTCTTATGTTTTAGCTGTGTCTCTTGTAAACAGCTATATCAGTTCTTTGTGTTGCATAACAAAAGACAGAAAGTGTTCAAATATTTGAAAGTTAAGAAATACACTTAGAAGTAATCCTTAAGTCAAAGAACTCAGAATAAGAATCAGAAAATATTTTGAGTTGAATAACAAAAATAATATATATCAAAACTTGTGAGATGAAGCTCAAGTCCTATTCAGAAAATGTTATCATTTAAAAGTGTACATTAAAAAGGCTGAAAGTTAATGAACTAAGCATCTATAGTAGGAGCTAGAAAAAGAACAGCAAATTAAATAGAGAAAGAAGAAATAATAAAGGTGAGAGATAAAGTTAACGAAATATAAAACAAAAAATAGAATAAGATCAGCATAGCCAAAAGTTGGTTTATTTTGAAAAGTCTAATAAAATTGGTAAACTTCTAGTAAGACTGAATAAAAATGCAAGAGAGAAGGCACAAAGTATTAGTGCTAAGAATTAAAATGTCAGCATCACTATAGATCCTGCAAACATTAAGGGAATAATGAGGGGGGGAAAGGGAATAATGAGGATATATGGACAACTTTGTGTAATGAAATTTTAGATAACATGGCCAAAGTCCTATAAAAATAAAACTTATCCAAATTGAAGAATAGAAAAAAAGATGTGGTGGGGAGATGGGTGAAAAGGGTGAAGAGATTAAGTACAAACTGCCAGTTATAAGATTAGTCATGCAGCACTTCTATAGACCAGCTCTAAATAGAACATGAAGTTTTTTAAGATACCAATTACAGTAGTATCAAGTTCCTAGGAACAAATTTAACAAACGATGTGCATGACTTCTCTGAAACAAATGTAAAGCTTTATTGAGAGAATTTAGCAAGCCAAATTAGCAATATAACAACAGCATGTGTGGCTCCGGCTTGTCTTCTTTTTAAAGTATCACTGTCCATCACCTAAAATATAAACATAACAGTTGGGTAGATTACTTAGCAGGCCTTTACTTACATGATAATAAAGGTACACAAAGGATATTTATTACACTTTTGGCTTTATAAGATAAAACTAAAACCAGAACCCTAACCACTGCATAGACTTCTACGCTAATGTACACTTTCAGGTATACAAGCACTAATTTTTTTAATGTATCACTTTTTGGTGGTATGAAGATAGATTTCTCAAGCCCACAAAAGATTAAATCCTATGAGCCTATTTGAAGATAATTTTTTCAAAAATATGTTTTTGTTGATTTTAGAGAGAGGGGAAGAGAGAGGGATAGAGATAGAAACATCGATGAGAGAGAAACATCGATCGGCTGCCTCCTGCACTACTGGGGACCGAGTCCGCAACCTGGGCATGTGTCCTGACTGGGAATTGAACCTGTGACCTCTTGGTTCATGGGTCAATGCTCAACCACTGAGCCACCCCGGCCAGGCTAAAGACAACTTTTTAAATAGAGGGCAAAAACTGCCAATTATTTCGGTTAAAATAAAACCAACCGAACAGAAACTCCAAGAAGCAAAACAAACAAGCAAGCAAACCCAGTGTTATTCAAATGCCTTGACTTGAAATATTCTAATTATATACTAAATAATGATGTCATACTATTTAATTAAAGAGGGAGCAAAACAAAGCATTCCATTTGGTTTGTCTCTTTCGAGCAAAAATATTTCATTGATCTAGTTCAAACTTTATATGGCCTATTTATAGTAAGGTGGTCATTTATTCCACTTGCACCTGTTGTCATAGCACCCCTCTTAACTCTCAAGAGTGTCCTGGTTTGAATGATAAAAATTACATGGTCACACTAGTTTTAAGCCATTATCATAATAGATGACATTAAAATGTGAAGGAAAATAGTACCAAATCTCAGCCTGGCTCACAATTTAAAAAAACAGCAAACCAACATAGAAAAGCCAAAACATACAGATCTATATTAATTTTTGGTGTCTGTAAGATCAAGTGATTTTTGAGAAACAGTTCTGGCAAATTAAAAAAAAAAAATCAATACTATTGTGTTGTTTATTCGATTAGTACCCGAGTGTGTTAAATAATTTATATATTCTAAAAAGTATTTGATCACTTGTCTTGTGTTTTAAAGGACTTCTACTCCAAGTAATAATACTTCCATGTTTTATAATTCAACAGCATGGCTGTGACTTAATTCATTGTTTTCCCTGACACTGTCTTTGAATCAAGCATTTGGTGTCTGAACTACCTTTCAAGAAATCTTTGTATGTGTGATATGTTATGAAAGTATAATAATATTGTAGAAAAGAGCAACCCATTACTTGTATTCTTAATGGATAACATACCTTTTGGAATTTTAGCAGGTGCTAAAATAGTTGGACTCTTCCCTTTCACATCACAGCCATCTGCACACTCACCACCAGTCTTTCCCAAACCCATTTTCTGGCTTTCACATTCCAATTCAGGTTCTTATGTAAGTAAAGAGAGTTATTAATGTAAGTAGTAAACCATAAATTAATGATATTAAATAAAGCTCTGTAGGTTAGTATTGTAATAAATGTGATGCATAAGAGGAAAAAAAAAGCATTAAAGGGTTTTCTGCTAGAAAACAGAGTTGTATTTCTCATATATTAACTCCTGTATGAAGTGTTCCTTTTTCTGAAACTGTTTAAGACAACTTAGTTGTCACCTTTGTAACCCATATACACTTCTATTATTGCACCTATTTCATTAGATTAGCTATTTGTTTTTGTTTTTTTAAAATATATCTTTATTGATCTTAGAGAGAGGAAAGGAGAGGGAGAGAGAGAGATAGAAACATCAATGATGAGAGAGTCACTGATCGAGCCCTCAACCTGAGCATGTGCCCTGACCAGGAATCGAACCCTGATCGCCTGGATCCCAGGTCGATGCTCAACCATTGAGCCACGCCTGGCCAGGCTAGATCAGCTATTTGTTTACACCAATTTCTCTGACAAGACTGTGAGCTCAAGGCAGAAATAATTCTCTCATTTCTATTTATATCCTCAGCACCTAGTACCTCACCTGCCACCAAGCAGGCCCCAACAAATGAGTGAAAAAAGTCTTTAAAAATAGTAAAATGAGACAAACTCAAACTGAGGAACATTTTACAAAACAACTGGTTTGGACCAAAAAAATATATCAATTATGAAAGACAAAGAAAAACTGAGGAACACTTCCAGGTTAAAGGAGTCCAAAGAGAAATTAAAACTAAATACAATGGGGGGGGGTCTTCGATTGGCTCCTAGATAGGGAAAAAATAATGTTATAAGGGACATTGCTAGGCCAACTGACTACATATTAGATAATCATTGTTTTCTCAATGTTAAATTTCCTGGATTTTTAAAAATTGTTGACAGTATTACAGATGTCCCATTTCCTCCCCTCACCAGGCGTTCCCCACACTATTTTATCATGGTACTAGGGTTATGTAAGAGAATATACTTGTTTTTAGGAGATACATGCTGAATTAGAGAGTAAAGAGTTACATTTGAAATATACTCTCAAGCGGTTTAGCAATAATAAAGTGTATTAATATCTAAAGACTCTTGACCATCTGGTCTTCCTCTAGGTCTTGATCTTACTCGTGCATTCATATTTCACACTGAAAGTACAAAATCTAAAGAGAGGGCAATATGTGGCAAAGTGTTAGCAATTGGTGAATCAAGGTAAAGAGGATGCAGGAATACACTCTACTTTTTTATAACTTTTCTGTAAATTTTAAATCTTTTCTAAGTGCCCTAGCCAGTTTTGCTCAGTGGTTAGAGCATCAGCCTGTGGCCTGAAGGGTCCCAGGTTCAATTCCAGCCAAGGACATGTACTTCCGTTGCAGGCTCGTCCTTGGCCCTGGCCGGGGCAGTTGCAGGAGGCAACCAATCAATGTGTCTCTCTCACATCGATGTTCTCTCTCTCCCTCCTTTCCACTCTCTCTGAAAAGCAATGGATAAAATATCTTCTCTGAGGATTAAAAAAATTAAAAATAAATCTTTCTAAGTAAAAAGTTTTTTTAAAAAAAAGAATATGTGACAATTAGACTATGGCTCAGGAAGACAAAAATATTGAACACTAAACAGCAACTAGGAAACAATTTTTACATTTTTATTTCTCTATATTATGAAAATTTTTAAAAATCACAATCTAAGAGCTAATCTAGGTTTGCTTAAGCTTTTGATGCAATGACTTAAGAAGCCTCCCAAACAACATTTCAAGATGACCAAGTTTAACTAGTGTATAATTTTGCCTAGATTTAATATTGTTTCCTTTGATTTGTTGATATAAACCCTTGGCAAGAATTGTATTTCCCAGGCATGTTAAATAATTTAAAATATGGGATGGGTAAAATGCTAAAAGAGGAAAAACTTATCAGAGAGAGGGGACTGCAGTTGCAAACTATACCTTTCCTTACCATATAGGTTTCCAGCCAATTTTCAAGGAACCCTTTATTTATTCCTGTTACTAGTACAACATCATAAATGAAATACAAAATGTTCCTTCATCCCCTCTTCACCTTTAACTGCAGGTGCTCCCTCTCCTCTCTCTTGCCTAGGATTCTCAATTGGTGGTTCCTCTTGTTGAGATTTTTTGTCACTTGGTCGCTGGGCCTTGTGGGAGAGTACATACGAATAAAAAGTATGCTTATTATTATTATGACAATAGAAAGCACGAATATACATACTACATGAAATAACTAATCACAAATCTGAAGAGGTTTTTCCTATACTCTTGTCTCTAAGTACTCTTAATAAAGTTACTTTTCCTATATAAAAAATACTCTAACAAAGGAGTTATCTTCTTCTAGGAACAATAACTCTAGAAGCCATTTTAATCTTTTCTGGGCTGTGTGCTATTTATTAATAAACACAATAGGGAAGCCATTGGGATGATTTCCGGGTTCATATCAATATACATAGGCAGGCAACACCAGAATATACGTCTCCTTGCTCAGTGTCTCATTCATCACATTCAGTTTTCACCCATTTTTCAGCAAGGAAGTCCTTTATACAACAGATCTGTATTGGTTCAACAACTTTTTGAATTTTTTTCAGAAAAAGTTATTTTTTCTTAACAGAAGCAAGATTTTAAAGCACTCACAACCACAGGTTTAACCGGATCGAAAGACTCTTGACCATCTGGTCTTCCTCTAGATCTTGATCTTACTCGTGCATTCATATTTCACACTGAAAGTAGAAAATCGTGAACTGGGAGGATGTAGTGAAAAAAATAATTATACTGGACTGTTTCCCTCACCAACTTCTGATTATAAATTCTTTTTGACATTTGGTGAGATTTCCAAAATAAATATTGAATTAATAATAACTGCACGTTTTCTAATCCCATGATATTCAATGTGATTTGTTTCTCTCACAGGTATTTTGGCAGCAGTGGGACCCTTCAAGTACTTAAAAAAAAAAAAAAAAGTACGACTTTCCTACAGAGATTTAGTTTCACAACTAGACTCTCCAGTATAAAGAGATTTTGGAATATACAGCCACATCCAGCTCTCCCCTAACCACCACCGATTCTGTGTTCTGTCGGCAGTTTCAGGTGCCTCCAAGACTCAGATACCTCCAACACCACCCCCAAAACTCGTCCCATCTCCATTAGACACCCCTGCCCCTCCCGCGGCCCACCGTCCTCCCTTGTCCTAGCCCGGCCACAACAAGGGTCATGGCGGCCTTGATGCCTGTCAGGAGAAAAAGGACGACCTTGAGGACTTTTCTCCTCGGAGGCCACAGAGCAAGCCACCCCAACAAGCATGAAGCCCACAGGCTCTCGCCTCACATTTACTCACACTTAAACTCCTGGGAGGACTGGCCCATGGACCTACCAGTTGAGTCTCAGCAGGCGAGAAAAAAACCGGACGGACCGCAAGACGCAAACCGCACAGCTATGTGCACCAAACCTTGCACAACCGCCAACCGCCAACCGCCAACCGCCAACCGCCAACCGCCAACCGCCAACCGCCAACCGCCAACCGCCAACCGCCAACCACCAACCGCCAAGCCAATGGTTCATGGGAAGGCCGGGCATGCGCACTGGGTCCTGCGCGCTACAGGGGCTATTATCCCCGCCCCCTCACAGGCCCCAGGGACGACTTCCGAGTTTGTCTTCTGTCTGCAGTTCCTGGGCCCTCTAGCACCCAGACACCTCAAATAACGCCCTTAAGGCTCTCCCCACCCTCAGCTGACCCCTCCTCTCCAGGGCCCACCACCCTGCCTTGCCTCGATCCAGCCACAAGGGCCATGGTGGCCAAAAGGCCTGAAAGGAGGAAGACCACAACCTAAAAGACCTTCTTCCTCCGAAGCCACAGAACGTGCCACCCAGACTGGCCTGAAGCCCGCTCTCTCCTCACACGCACTCATTCACACCTATTCACTCTTACACTTGCCACCTGACAGCAGAGAGCCTCATGGAGAATCACAAAGGGAATGAAAATGGTAAGTACCTTCCTTTGCCACCTAAACACAACCTATGCTGGGTCAACTCAGCCAGACAGCCCCAAGCCTCAGAGGTGTGCGTGGTAACACCCACGCTACTGCACAGTTATGTGTGTGCATTTTGCCGGTGGTCCTAGCCCTCCCTCAGTTGCAAGCCCCACCCCACTAGGAGTAGAGGGCTGCTTTCCAGTCCCAGAAAGGACTTGTCCTTCCCTTCTCTACCGCCAAAAACTTTCAGTCTGTGTCTAGGAACATTCCTAACCCTGCATTTCACCTGCTGATTGCCCCTCCAAATTTTCCTGTCCATGAGGATGACTCACTGGCCCTCAACAGAACCTGTAGTCTCCCCAAAGGTGCGTGAAAACTTTTTTAGGGTCTGAAAAATTGCAAAGCCATTTAAAACATAACAGGTATCCAGAAAAAGTAAAAAGACTTGATAAATCCAAATACATAAGCCTTAAAACTTGTACACATCCTGTGACCAAGCATTTCTACTTCTAGAGCTTTGTTAAGGGAACTGCCTTGGATGTGAAAAAAAGATATAGATACATGACACTTACAAAGCAGCTTCATGTATAAAAGCATGGTTATGGACTTGCTATGTAAGCAAACTGTGACACATTTTTTTCAATTACATTTTACATTCACTATTGTTTTGTATTAGTTTCAGGTGTACAGTATAGTGGTTAGACAATCATATACTTTGCAAACTGTTTCTGCCAGCATTTCCAGTACACACCTGGCACCGTACATAGTTATTACAATAGCATTGACTTTGAATGTTATTGAATATTATTCCTATGCTGTACTTTACATCCCCATGACTATTTTGTAACTGCTAATCTGTACTCAATCCCTTAACCTTTTCACCCAATCCCCTCCACCACTCCCCCTCCATTCCATTCAGCTCAGGCAACCATCAGTCTGATCTCTATATCTTTTACTTTGTTTCAATTTTTTGTTTGTTTATTTTGTTCTTTAGATTCCATATGTAAGTGAAATCATGCTATTTGTCTTTCTCTGACTGGCTTGTCTCACTTAGCATAATTAATCTCTAGGTCATCCATGCTGTTGCAAATGGTAAGATTTGCTTTTTGTAAAGGCAAAGTAATCAATAGTGCTTGTCTCTGTTTCATTTCATTCTTTTTCTGGGGCTTTCTCCTCGTCTTTCATTTGTGGCATGTTTCTTTGTCTCCACATTTTGGCTGCCTCTCTGTTTGTTTCTGTGTATTAGGTATATCTGTTATGTCTCCCAGTCTTGGTAGGGTGGCCTTACATAGTAGGTAGGTATCCTATGGGGCTCAGTGGTGCAGTCTCCCTGATTACCTGAGCTAGGTGCTCCAGGAATGTCCCTTGTGTGGGTTATGTGAGCCTTCCTGTTGTACATGAGTCTCGATTGCTGTTGGCTCATCTGTGGATGGGGTTGACCCTCAGGCTGGCTGACTATGAAGATTGACCCCGACCACAGCATATGAGCTTCTATACAGGGGCTGACCCTATGAAGCGGAATTCGCCCCAGCGAGTTCTGGAACCTGCCGAGATCTCCCTTTGGTTGTACCACTTGTGGAACTAATTGGGTTGTGTTCTGATGTGGTCTGAAGCCCGCCAACAAGTGTTTTGGTTCTGGGGCCCCTTAGGAGGCGTCAATGTCAGACGCTTCCTGTGACCTGAGCTACCTGTTTGGAGCTACAAAGCAATCCACAGTCTGTGGCTGCCTCTGCTGGGACTGGGTGCGTGCAGGAGAGGCCAAGCTGTATACCAAGGCCAGCTTAGGGTTTGCTCATTTTTAAAGTAATCATTTAAGATCTCAAGGGTGTTATGAGTACTAAAGCCATTTCTGTAATACCTCTTTTTGAATCTACCTTCAAACCCCAAAGCATAAGTATTTCAAATATTTACAACTGTGGTAAAATGTGTTTGAATATGAACTTTCATTTTGGAAACTGTTCAGATGATGTTTAGAATCACATCTGGTCCATAAGGAAGGGAATGCAAAGGTAAAATACCACTGGACCCTAAACAGGCTAAGGCTGAGAGGGAGCAGAGCTGATTTCTTTGTATATTTCTGAAAAACAGTTCTAAAAAAAGAACAAAAGTAAAGTTTTAATGGTCTGGCTACAGCTTCTGAAAATAAATGTAGCCTCTTTACCAGACCTACTGGAAAAGCTGGCACTTAGTGAAAATGAGAAACATCTAGACATAGGGCAAAGAGCAAGCCATTTGAAGCTCAGGAAATACGAGGTAGGATCCCATCTCCACCGCTTCCTCTCTGTGGGACCAAAACTATTATTATTATAGCTCAACTTATCTGAAATTCAGTTTCCTCGCCTGTAAGTTATGTTCAGTAATCTTACCTTTTAGGATTTTTAGGGGAAAAGGACACACTCTGTGTAAGCATTTAACTCAGTTCTTGGTCATAGCATAGACTCAATAAATGATGTATTATCATAAATATCATTACTATTATTGTTAAGTTTTTCTAAAACTACCTGTACTTTGTAGTTATATTTTTACTGGGATTGTGTTCTCCATGAAAACAAAGGTTTTTGGCAAATATTTTAGGTACAAAAAAGTAAAGTGGATTTCTGGACAATCCCTTCTCCCCTCCCTTTTTTATTTGCTTCTCCTTCCTCACAGCTTTGCACACCATGTGCCTTCTTAATAATTACCATTTTCTCCATTTAGAATGAACTCATTTGTTTACAAGTGAAAGACTACAGCCAGAGCCTATCCACTTTGCCCAAGACCACACCAAAGTTAGATCCTGAATGCATCATCAGTGCATTGTCTGATTCTAAATGAAGTGATCTTGCTGCTCTACTACCTGCTGCTTATCCTGCCAAGATATTTCAAAGAGCTAGCATTCATTGAGGGCCTACTCTGTGTACTTCACCAAAGCTATTTCACTCTCACACCCATAACCCTAAAAAGGCAAAAATAATCACTATTCTCACTTTACAAATGAAAATGCGGATGTTCAGAAAGAGTAAGGAATTTGCCCAAAGACACACAGTGGCCATGTTATAAAAGACACTTGTCCAAACAGAAATGCCTTCATAATCATGGGAATCAAAATAGAAAGATGGGATGGCATCTATGTCCACCATTCAACCACTGACTTCCCTACTCTAGTTACATGGGCTCCTGCGTGCAGTCCTGGGCTCCTACCAGGAAAGCCCCCCTTCTGGCCTCTTCCTGAACCAGATATCTAGTCACAACTGGGGGGGGAGGCATCTCCAAAGAATGTGGGGACCCTGATTTTAGTCAGCAGAGTCTAAAGCCAGAGCTCTTTTAGAGAGGGTTTATTCCCCCAAGTCACAGAATGTTCAAGATCAGATACCCCATCCCCTGCACCAGAGCACCTGGTGCCAGGGGCACGAAGATTTTGCAGAAGAGCTAAATAATCAGGAATTAGGCTCACCACTCCCTGTTTTGGGCTTTGGCTGGCTCTTCATTACAACAAGAGTTTGGACTAGAATCCAAAGGTTCCTCCAGCTCCAACATAGAAGAAATAATGCAGCCATGTGTAGAGTGTTGAGACAGATAGAGGCTTTGAAATCGGACAGGCCTAATTGGGAAACTTTACTTTGCTATCTGCTGGCCCTATGTTTTGGAGACATTACTTATGTTTTAAGCCTCAGTTTTCTCCTCTATAGAAAAGAAGTTATGTAAACTGACACACCTAAAGCAGGGGTGGGAAACGTCTAGCTCGCAAGCCATATACAGCCAAAGAAATCATTTGGTCTGGCCCTGCCAAGGCAACCGCAGGCGGGACTTGAAATTCAATAAGTCTAGGAGCTTTTTTCATAGCTAAGTTTTAAGTTGATAATTTTGTATGGCCCACAAATGATGCTATAAATATCCAGATGGCCCTTCACAGAAAAAAGTTTCCCCACCCCTGACATAAAGCAATGGCTAGTGCATAGTGAGCACTTAAAAATGTTCACTAATATACTTTTTCAATTAAAATTTAAGGGACACTCAGGGATACATTTACCCCCAAAATGTCTCTCCCACTTGCTCCTTATAGCAGTTTTCCTTTCCTACTTGATTCCTAAGCTCACTGGTGGACCACAGTGCTTTGGTGCTGTCCCTGGGAGGCCCCAAATAAATGTCACACTTGCCTGGCAATAACTGTCCAGCCTACAACAACTGGTCCCACTGCACATCTCAAGCGAATTAAACTTCTATAAACACTTCTCTCATGTCACTCATGTGCCCTAAGCCCTCCAATCTTTTCTGCCTGGCTTTTGAGGCCTTCCACAGTCTGGCTTTTGATGTGTCCGAATCATATCAGTTGTTAAAGACTCAGCTCAGTTTTAAATATCTTCCCCTTTAAGGCCTTTCTGAGCTTTTAATGGACTTGTCTATGAATTCTTATGACACTTAGTGTCAACATGATGACACACTGTCCTGCCTTGTTCACTTTCACTTTAGATGGTGTAGGAGTCATTCCCATGCTAGATCTTTAAACTTTTTAAGTCTAAGGACCATGCCTTTTAAGCCTATTTGCCTTATACCAGCCAGTACAGAACAGAGATTTTACTGATTGAGTAATTGGTGGCTTTTCCATCTCTGGCCTCAGTAATCTGTAAAATGTCAGGACTGTGAACAACATCTTCTAGCTTTGATACTCAAACGATATATTAAAAAAGCCCCAAAGTTTTATCAGAAAAAGATAAAAAATCTTAGCCTTTGGCATAAATTGGAAGGATTGTGTTCTGAGCTACAATGTTGATGATTTCATAATACTTCTCATCTTTCTGGAAACTCCAAAAAACTAAGAGGTGCTGTTTCTCCTTCCATGCAAAGTAAAAAATAGCAGAACCTCTGATATGAAACATCATATCACCTAGTTGGAGAAGCAACCTCAGGAAGCTCCCCCAGAATTAAGTACCAACATGGCAAGTTTAATATTTTGCTAATGGGACATCATTGTTTTTCACACAATAGGCAATGTAATACTGTGCTGCCTCCTTGTAGTTTCAATGTAGGAGACTGTAATTTCTTCCTAGAGTTTGAGAACACTTGCTTAAAATAAATGAAAAGAAAAGAAAAGTAGGCACCTTTCTTCTGCAGTGTCCCATGCCTCCACTATCTGGTTAGACACAGAGCAAGTACATATAAAGTCTTGACCGCTGAGGATAGAGAGAAGAGAACTGGAGATGGGCAGAGAGCATTGAGGGAGGATCCAGGAAGCCAGAAAAAAGTAACTTTTTTTCTTAAGGTTACCCTCTAAAGGGCCTCCTAACTTCAATTCTATTTCTATATGATCATGAGAAATTTGTGTTTTATTCTAATCATGAGAAAACATCAGACAAAGCTAAATTGGGGTACATTCTACAAAATATCTGACCACTACTCTTCAAAAATATTAAGGTCATGAAATACAAGGAAAGATAGGAACTGTCATAGGTAGGAGGAGAGTAAGGAGATAGGATATCACTAAGGTAACAAAGGCAATGTGGAATCCTGGAACAGAAAAAAACTTCAGTGGAAAAACTGATGAAATCTGAATGAATTTTGTAGTTTAGTTAATAGTATTGTATCAAGGTTAATGCCTTACTTTTGATAAATATTCTGTGGTTACATAAGATAATAACATAAAGGGAACCTGGGTGAAGGAATTCTCTGTACTATTTTCACAACCTCTTTATAAGTCTAAAATTATCTCAAGATAAAAAGTTAAAAAGGGGAGCCTGAAACACATTGTCCCCAATGTCAAAAGACAAAAGTTTTCCTCCAGTCACCCTCTTTCCTGCCAGCTTCTCAGTTAAAGGCCTCTAGCTGCAGTAACAGCAATCTGAAGAAATGAGCTGGTTAGACCTGCATTTTCCAAATAATTGAAACAAACTTTTTTGGAAGGCACTATTTCGAAGAAAGTAGTATCCATTTCTGTGCCTTCTTATACAGAGCATGGAAAACACTGCTTAATATTTCATTGTCCACAAGTACAAACATCTGCTTTTGTACAGTATATAAATTAAAGAACTCTTGGGGCTGGCCAGTGGGCAGAGCTAATTATAGTGTTGGGTATTTGGGTTCCGCTTGGTGAACCTGCACTGTCTCCTCATCCTTTATAAGGCTTCCCTTTGGTTCTTTAGAGGGAAAAGGGGAAACATCAGATGAATGACTTTGAGGTGGCAGCTGGGAGCATCTGGTACCCCAAAGCATCCTTGCAAATCACTAGTGCATAAGTCATTTTCACCACTCTCTGGGTTTTCTGAAATGAAGTCAACATTGTCATCATCAGTTTCCTGGTTGTTGACCAGAGCCCACCCTACAGAGGGCAAATTTTCATAAAAAAAGAACCAGTGATGTGGCAGTACCAAAGGCCATGATACAATGAACACCACCTAATATGTTTGTGTGTCATTGAAATTCAGGTAACACTGGGGCAAAGGCTTCACAGGGTAAAGCAGCCAGAGCACTATCACCCCTGTAGGCTATCCTGTTGGCATCCACGGATACCATACACACTCTGGCCCTATGTCACACTTCTTTCTTGGACTTAGTCAATTTACTTGTCTCTAAAAAAGGGCTGAATACTTAGTCTTGAAAGTCACTTTCAGTTCTAAAATTCTAGGAGTCTGCTCTTTGAGATATGATTTTTCTCTTTTATATGAAATCCTCCAAAGCCATCAAAGAATAATTATCACCACTGAATGGTGCAAATCTCAGCTTTATTAATTAGTCATGATCCTTTCTTTCTGAGTGCATTATCCCAGGTCCCACCAGGCCACACCTTGAAGAGCTTTACATTGGAAGAAAGTGTCAATGTAGATCAACAGCATAAATGGGTCTCTGTGCACCAAATCCCTGGGCAATTCCAAAACCTCCTCTTGTAGAAGCATATATGAGCTGTCAGTCTCTGGTGCCCATCTACAGTAGGGAAGCTGGTGTCCATTCAATGAGCCGCAGAAGGAAATGTGCCCAAACTGCAGACTTTGGGGAATACTTGAAGGATTTTCATTAATTTTTTTTCTTCCCTTTGTAGAAGTCTTGACTTACTTCATCACTATTCCATGTGTAACCCAAAGCCAGATGAAGAAATACAGAAATTCCTCCATATAAGTTCTTCAACTTAAATGTCCAAACTGAGTAAAACCAGAGAGTGCACCTAGGGCATTAAGGGAGGTCCAGAAAGAGGAAGACAAGTAGGACCTCCTCAAACAAGTTTGCTGAGGTCTAGAGCCCAGGCTGGGGAGGGGGGTACCCCCTACCCCCACCCCACTACCAGGCACCAAGAGAAGAACTTGAGGCTGTATTTCCCACCACCATCAGGCTGTCTTGATTCTTTTGCCCCGGCTTCAATACCATCACATTACTAGCCCACGTACTTGGTACCCTGAGGCAGAGGGATGCAGCACAAAGGGTGGGGATTTGGACACAGATAGATATGGGTCTGCATTTTAACTCTGCCATTTATGAGCTGTCGCACTGTATACAAGATACTGAACAGCTCTGTGACTCAGTATCCTCATTAAAAGGAAGATAATAGTTATACTTTGCCACGAGGTCATTGGGAGGATTAGAGATAATGCACATAGAGACATAGAGCTCCTGATAGCCGTGCTTAGGACATAGTAGTCATGGCAACCAATAAATGGTAGCTGTTTTTCTCTATTCCAAGTGAAAGAAGCCAGACACAAAAGGCCACATACTGTATGATTGCATTTATATGAAATGTCCAGAATGGGCAAATCCATAGAGACAGAAAGTAGATTAGTGGTTGCCAGGGGCCGGGGAAAGGAGAAATGGGGAGTGACTGCTAATGCATACAGGCTTGCTTTTGGGATAAGGAAAATGTTCTAGAATTACATAGTGGTGACGGTTGTGTAACATAGTGGATATACTAAAAATTACTAAATTTTCTGTTTAAACTGGTAAATTTTATGCTATGTGAATTATATCTTTATTTAAAATTCTTAAAAATAAATTCTCGCCCAGTCGGGCATGGCTCAGCAGTTGAGTGTCGACCTGGGATCCAGGCAATTGGGGTTCAATTCCCGGTCAGGGCACATGCCTAGGTTGCGGGCTCTATCAATGACTCTCTCATCATTGATGTTTCTATCTCTCCCTCTCCCTTCCTCCCTCTGAAATCAATAAAGATATATTTAAATATATATGTCTTTATTGATATATAAAGATATATTTAAATATATATATCTTTATTGATATATATAAAGATGTACTTAAATATATATATATATATATATCTTTATTGATTTCAGAGAGAGGAAGGGAGAGGGAGAGATAGAAACATCAATGATGAGAGAGTCATTGATAGAGCCCGCAACCTAGGCATGTGCCCTGACCGGGAATTGAACCCCAATTGCCTGGATCCCAGGTCGACACTCAACTGCTGAGCCATGCCCGACCGGGTGAGAAATGAATATTTCTTAAATGTGGATAATAGTAGTACTCACCTCATAGGGTTTTGTGAAGATTAAATGAGACAGTTTATTAAAAATATTTAGAGTAAACCTGAAACACTATAAAACTCAATAAATGACAGCTATAATAATTATTACTATTATTGTTGTTATCATAATCATTTTTATCACAGGTAGCATAGTCTAGTAGTCAATAGCAATGGAGTTTAAGTGAAACAGACCTAGTTTAAAATCTGACTTCACACTTACCAGTATATATTATAATGGGTGATGGTGTAGCCACTGGATTCAGACTTTGTTGATCAAAATCCAAATTCCATATATTTACCAGTTGTATGACTTTAGGCAATTTTTCCGACCCTTCTGTTCCCCCTTTTCTTCATCTGTAAAATGGAGGTAATACTAGTGCATACCTAATGAGTTACCATGAGTACTCTCCAATTGGCAGCCTAAGTATGAAAGATCATCTTATCACTGTACTTAGAACTGAAGAATCACAAGATTGTATGACTCTTTAGTAAAGATGAATTCATCTGTGGATTTGCCAATGGAGGCCCTGAGACTCAATGAGAGGAAGCCCTTGGTCAGACCAGCTGGGTTTCAACAGGGTAGAACCTATGTTTTAGCCTTGTGTTTTTCTTTACCTCCTTCTGTCCATCACAGCACCTGGTGAGGATTTAAAAAAGAAAGAGAAAATCAGTGGCTTTTCTTTGAGTTCACAGCATTGGGTGTGGTTGGTGGCTTCCACAGTAGTCTTTGCTGCTATAATTTTTATATATCATTTTACCTCATTAACATCACATGATCTCACTTATATGTGGAATCTAACAACCATAATAAACTGATGAACAAAATAGATTCAGTGACATAGAAGCATGGAACAGACTGATGAATCTCAGAGGGAAGGTGGGGGTGGGGGGGAAGGGAGAGATTAACCAAAGAATTTATATGCATATATGCATAACTCAGGGACACAGACAATAGTGTGGTGAAGGCCTGGGGGGGGAGTGTGTGCGGGAATGGAAAGGGTCAATGGGGAAAAAAGGAGACATCTGCAATACTTTCAACAATAAAGATAAATTTTTTTAAAAAAAAAGACTGTAGGGATTTAAATTAGCCCAGCTCATACAAAATCAACATCCGGAAATCAATGGCATTCTTATACACCAACAATGAACTTTCAGAGAGAGAAACTAAAAAAGCAATACCATTTACCATTGCAACTAAAAAAATAAGATACCTAGGAATAAACTTAACCAAGGATGTAAAAGACCTGTACTCAGAAAACTACGTGACACTGAAAAAAGAAATAGAGGAAGATTTAAACAAGTGGAAGAAGATACCATGCTCATGGATTGGGAGAATTAATATCATTAAAATGTCTATACTACCCAAAGCAATTTATAAATTTAATGCAATTCCTATGAAAATACCAAAAGCATATTTCACAGACCTAGAACAAACATTTTGAAAATTTATATGGAACCAAAAAAGACCCCGAATAGCTGCAGCCATCTTGAGAAAAAAGAACAGAGTGGGAGGGATCACATTACCAGACTTCAAACTATATTACAAAGCCACTGTAATCAAAACGGCCTGGTATTGGTACAACAACAGGCTTATAGATCAATGGAACAGAACAGAGACCCCAGAAATAGACCCACGCCGCTATGGTCAGTTAATATTTGACAAAGGAGGCAAGAGTATCCAATGGAGTAAGGACAGTCTCTTCAATAAGTGGTGCTGGGAAAATTGGACAGATACATGCAAAAGAATGAAACTAGACCACCAACTTTCACCATACACAAAAATAAACTCAAAATGGATAAAAGACTTAAATGTAAGTCACGAAACCATAAAAATCCTGGAAGAAAACATAGGCAGTAAAGTCACAGACATCCCACGTAGTGGACTTTTCACTGATACATCTCCTACAGCAAGAGAAACAAAGGAAAAAATAAACATATGGGACTACATCAAACTAAAAAGCTTCTGCACAGCAAAAGAAAACAGCCTCAAAATACAAAGGAACCCCACGGTCTGGGAAAACATATTTGCCAAGGATGAATCTGATAAGGGGCTAATTTCCAAAGTGTACAAAGAACTCATAGCACTCAGCAAGAGAAAGACAAACAACCCAATTAAGAAATGGGCAAAGGACTTAAACAGACACTTCTCCAAAGAGGACATACGGATGGCCAAGAGACACATGAGAAAATGCTCAACGTCACTAATCATCAGAGAGATGCAAATTAAAACCACAATGAGGTATCACTTCACACCTGCCAGAATGGCTGCCATCAACAAATCAACAAACAACATGTGCTGGCGAGGGTGTGGAGAAAGGGGAACCCTAGTACACTGCTGGTGGGAATGCAGACTGGTATAACCACTATGGAAAACAGTATGGAGGTTCCTCAAAAAATTAAAAATGGAGCTGCCATTCGACCCAGTGATTCCACTCCTAGGAATGTATCCTAAGAATCCTGAAACATTCATCAGAAAGGATATATGTACCCCGATGTTCATAGCAGCACAGTTTACAATAGCTAAGATCTGGAAACAGCCCAACTGCCCATCAGTAGATGAGTGGATAAAAAAGCTGTGGGACATTTACACCATGGAATACTACGCAGCTGTAAAGAAGAAGAATCTCGTACCCTTTGGGACAGTATGGATGGACCTGGAGAATATTATGCTAAGTGAAATAAGCCAGGCAGAGAAAGACAAATATCACATGATCTCGCTTATACGTGGAATCTAAAGAACTTAATAAACTGGTGAACAGAATAGATTCAATGACATGGAAACATAGATGAGACTGATGAATGTCAGAGGGATGGAGGAGGGCGGGTGGGTGGAGGGGGAGAGAGTAACCAAAGAATTTATGTGCATATATACACAACCCAAGGACATGGAAAATGGTGGGGAGAGGGACTGGGGAGGGGGAAGGAACGGGGTGGAATGGGTCATTGGGGAGAAAAAGGGACATCTGTAATATTTTAAACAATAATAAAACTTTTAAAAAAAAGAAAGAAAGAAGAAAGAAACCAAAATAAATAAATAAATAAAAATTAGCCCAGCTCTTTTTTCTATCACACATTTAATTCAATATGTTGATGAATATTTCATAAAGGTTTTATAATCCTCAGTGTCATGGTGACTAGCCTTTGGCCTTTAAATCAAAAGACAGAAAAAATTTCCTCAGGCAGAAAAACTAACGATTCTATTCCTGTTCCTAGATTAGTGATTACACAGTCACCTAGAGTCATGATATCAGAAGTTTTGTTGGCCAGAACAAATTGCCAGTAACTGCTTGCACGATCAAGAGAAAGCACTGCCTCTCATTCCTCATTTTTCCCACAGGGGATTGTATCCACAACCCCATAGTCTTACTACCTCCAATTTCTTCTTCCTTCTTTCCTTCCTTTCTAACCTAGTTGTAGCCATCTAATAAGAATATACCAGTATTCCATTAGGATGGAGATAGAGGTTGCCAGATTAAAGCATTCATCAAATGATGTTGTTTCCTAAGCAAACTAGAACTTTTAGTCTACCCTTCCTCACATCTTCAAAGGGCCAGGAGTAGACCTGCCCTATAGAATACTGTGGGACTGGACCAGCCCAATGAGCTTTTATTTCCCCAGGAATGGAGTCACTGTCGCCACAGTTTCCCTCGGAGGTTGTTCCACTGCTTATATAGTCTACTCTTGAACAACACGGGCGTTAGGGGTGCTGAACCCCCATGTAGTAAAAACTCCATGTATAACTTTTGACTCCTCCCAAATTTAACTACAGTCATCCCTCAGTATCCACTAGGGATTGTTTCCAGTACCCCCTGCAGATACCAAAATCCATGGATGCTCAAGTCCCTTATATAAAGTGGTGTAGACAACGTATACAGTCATCCCTCTGCATCCTCAGATTCCCCACCATGGATGGAAAATACTGTATCTGATCCATGGTTGGTTGAATCCTTGGATGTGGAACCTGGGGATACAGAGGGCCAATTGTATATTTATTGAAAAAATCCACATATAAGGGGACCCATGCATTTCAAACCCATGTTGTTCAAGGGTCACCTATAGTTTCCACTCTGCTATGGACTGCACTGTGTCTCCCCAAATTCATATGTTAAAGCCCTAACCTCCAGTGTGACTATATTTGGAGATGAGGCCTACAAGGAGGTAATTAAGGTTAAATAGGGTCCTAAAGGCAGGGCCCTGATCTGATGGATTAGTGCCCTAATAAAAAGAAATGCCAGAGAGTTTGCTCTCTCTCTCCCTCTCTGCACTCACAAAGAGGCTATGTGAAGACACAGCAAGAAGGTGGCAGTATGCAAATCAGGAAGGGAGCTCTCACCAGAAATCAAACCTGCCCACACCTTGATCTTGGCCTTTCCAGTCTCCAGAACTGTGAAAAAATTAATTTCTCTTGTTTAAGCCACCCAATCTATAGTACAACATTTTATTATGGCAGCCCAAGCTAACCAAGACACATCTCAACTCCTTTCTGCTCCTTTCCTCCTCTGTAGTGCCCTCTTACTACCCTGCAGATTCCTTTTGGGGGAATTTACAACCCTGAGGCAGAGGTACATTCCCAACTCTACTTAGCAGCAGTTTCCTTGAGCTACACACACTAAGTTATTTTAACCTCACTTCATTCTTCCAATTATTTTTATGACTCTTCTTCATACTTTGTTCAATTTGAACAAATACATTACTTGTATGGATGAAAATTTTCAAGTCTTTAAGCCATCTTGCATCAGCAACTATAAGATATAAGTACTTAAACACTCATTGTATCTTCCAGTATGAGCCCACATGTGTACACACACACAGGATTGTCATATATTTCATGGTCAAGGTTAAAACTCTAAAGGCATTCAGGGTTCCTTGATTCTACCTAAGTAAAATTAGAAGAGAAACCTGAGTTGCACCTCCCCAATCTCGTCCAAACATTTCTCTTTAACTAAATTTTGGAAACTCATGCAAAGATTGGTTAAAGATGACAAAATACATAACAGATCTACTTCTTGCTTATCTTCAAGCATGAGTTTGTTCCACTGAAAGGCATTGAATGGGAGCATGTCCAGGCCAAGTACTATACTTAGAGTCCTATGCGGGAAAACTGGGTATTCTGCTCTTGTTCCTGGCACTTGCACAGAAGTCCCACTGGTAAGCTTCTCTGAGAAGAATGGACTGAATCCTGTGTTACCTAAATATCAGATGGAGTCATTCTGGAAAGTAGGCCCTTTAGCTTTGTTAAAGAGAGGAAGTTGAATTCACTGTTAAAATTTGTACGCAATCCACTCCCTCTTCCTTCAAAGGAAACCTCAGAGCTGAGGTACCAAAGTGGCTTCCAGCAAACAGGAGGGCACAGATATCCCCTGCCTCTTTCACATTGCTTTCAGTATGTAGACAATGGGCCACTGTGACAAACAGCAGCCCAGGTCTCTCCTTGTCGGCTTTTGCTGTGAGGTGTCATAGGCATAAATCACTGTTCTGTGGGCCCACTGGACATTTTAGCGCTTTTATTTCTGATGGTATATATTTCATATAATTTTATTCTAGTGATGAGGGGTGGGGTAAGCAACTGTCTATGGAACAGAACTTGTGAAGAGCTGGCCACCTTGGGTTCCCTCTGGCACACACGCACACACAGCCCTGCAGGCAGAAATACAAAGCTGTCCATGTGACTCAGCAGGGCTTTGTTCTTATTTGTCCTCTTCTAAAAGTATGTACACTTAGTACTGCAATTTTTCTTTTCCATTTGTTTCTGTAAGTCCTGGGGGAGATCATAAATCTATCTATTTATGAAAACTGGTAATGACTTTCTTTTTCCATTTCAACTGATAGACATAATGCATAAAAAAGAAACTCATATTGATCCTATTTCATCAAGAGCAATTTCAAGAAGTTTTTTGGTCAAAGAAGAAAGTTGTCAGCTGCTGCTTAGCACAGTGGTAACTAGCAATTTGTTTTCCTGGGGAGATATAATTACTACACCTGTCATTGTGCTTCAGGCCAGACCTTTCTGGGAGAATATTTATAGAGCCATGTGTTTATTCTGCCTCCATGTGAAGAGGTGCATAGATGCCCCCCACGTAACACATCACAGCTGGTAACTCCATTGTGTGCAATCTCGGCATGGCGTGGGACCATTCATGTGCAGGTGCAAGCTCTGCCCATAGCTGGGGAGAGAGACAAGACAACTTCTGGGAGGCTTCCTGCCTCTCCTGATGGTCTAGACACACCCAGATGGGAATGCACTAGCAAACACCCCTGCTAGTTTCTCTGTCCATGTGAGGCAGTGTATTAGTTTCCTGTGGCTGCCATAGCAAATTAACAAATTGTTGTTTGGTCGCTTAAAACAACAGAAACTTATTCTCTCACAGTTCTGGAGGTCAGAAGTCTGAAATCAAGGTGTCATCACAGTCATGCTCCCTCTAAATTAGAGGAGAATCCTTCTTTGCCTTTTCCAGCTTCAAGTGGCCCCAGACATTCCTTGGTTTGTAACAACATTAACTCCAATCTCTGCTTCCATGTCCACAAGACTTTCTCCTCTGTGTCTCTGTATCTCAAATCTCCCCCTCCTTATTGTCATAAAAACATCAACCACCCAGCCGGGCGTGGCTTAGCGGTTGAGCACTGACCTAGGATCCAGGAGATGCGGTTCAATTCCCAGTCAGGGAGCATGCCCGGGTTTCGGGCTTGGTCCCCGGTCGGGGGCGTGCAGGAGGCAGCTGATAGATGACGATTCTCTCATCATTGATATTTCTCTCTCTCTCTCTCTCTCTCTTTCTCTCTCTCCCTCCCTCCCTCTCCTGCTTCCTCTCTGAAATCAATGGGGATATATATATATTTTTTTAAAAAAGATCAATCATTGGATTTAGGGCCCACCCTAAATCCAGGATGATCTCATCTTAATAACCTCTGCAAAGACCCTATGTCCATATAAGGTCACATTCACAGGTATTGGGGTTTAAACTTCAACATATCCATTCAACCCACTACAGGCAGCATATTCAAGATTTCTTGTGGCACATGGACTCATTACAAATTGCAGCTATCCCAAGCTTGTTCTTTCTTTCCTTTTCTCCTTTCCTTTCCTTTCCTTTCCTTTCCTTTCCTTTCCTTTCCTTTCCTTTCCTTTCCTTTCCTTTCCTTTCCTTTCCTTTCCTTTCCTTTCCTTTCCTTTCCTTCCATCTGTCTTTCTTTCTTAATGCCTTAGAGACTAGGACTGAAGACAGGAACTTCAATGAGAACATGGACCATGCTCAGAGGTTTTGACTTAGAAACAAGTAGAAAAAGGAGTTTACAAGGCCCTGCGATCTGGGAACTGTGCTGGATTGGAAACTCCACGTGTGCTTTCATTTAATCCTATAAAATAGGGGTCACTGTGCTCAGACTGCAGATGAGGATACTGAGGCTCGGAATAATCCACTCAAGGACTGACAACAATCTGTGGGCAGGACCAGGTTAGAGACTGGCTCTGTCTGACCATATGGCCTCATACACGGTGGGTGTTAAACACACTGAGCAGTGGAGCCTCACAGTCAGCATCACTGATAGCTGACAGGAAGAACAAACTCATTATTCAGATGTTGAGTTGGCTTTAGGTAGAGACAGAATAGATGGCAGTGATGTGACAGCCCTGGAAGAGCTCTAAGGAGGACCCAGATTACTCCCTCCCTGAGCTTCCCACTAGCTTGTTAGTGCCTGCTTTACAGGGAACTACCTCTTCCAGTTCCCAAATACAGATAAGGATTTAATGAAAATCTCCCAGAGAGCTGTAACACCTGCTCTGAAATACATAGCAAAAATAGACCTTTTCAGAAGCAAATTTGATCAGAAGAAGGAAAAATAGAAGAGAGCAAGGGCTGGCTGCAGGTCCCACTGAAAAAGGAAGTTGGGCCACTCTAAAGACAGAAATTGCTGTCTAGTTTGCCTCCAGGCAACTTGTGCTGTCTCATCAATTCTGTGTAGGTGTGTGGCAGCTTGGTGATTCTGGTTCAGTCAGCTGCCTCTTTTTGCCTCAGGTTCCCATCTATAAAGTGGAGATAAATATTTCCAAGGATCAAGGATCTAGAACAGCTTCTCTGGATGCTGGCTTGGGCAATGTTTTACATGGAAACACAGGCCATATGCAGGAGACAAATTCAAGTTAAGCCACCAAAGAGACATCAGAAGGAGAAGGGAGCATTTTTTTTTTTACCAAACCTCTTTATTTTTTTATTTTGATAAATAATTCACATAACATAAAATTCACTATTTTAAAGGGTACAATTCAGTAATTTTTAGTATATTCCCTATGTTGTACAATCTCTGTCACTAATTCCAGGACACTTCTATCAGAAAAGGGAACATTTTGAAAAAGAATTTAAATGTGTAAATATTTTCTCTAAATGGAAAAGTGATGAGCAAGGAATATAGAGAAGACAATGCCAGTTCCAGGCAATAAGTCAACACATTCTTTAGGCAGAGCTAGGAAACAGCAATATAGTTAGCCCCAGCACAAAAATGTCTGAGACAATATTGATAAACCATGCCCTGACAAGAGAATAACTGCACTTAGAACAGCAAGAAGAAAACTAAGGAAAGTGGGGGAAAAGCAAACAGGCTAAAATAAAGCAGGAGGGATTGCAGTCAGATATGCAGAGGAATTTCCTAATCATAAGGATAAAATGTTGATCCAGGGAGGTGTGTAACCTGTTGCCCAGGGATATTCAAAAACATGATACTGTATTTCTATTTTATTTCCTAATTGTGCAATAGAAGGAGTTTTCTATTCCTCAGAATCTTTTAAGAGAAAATATTCTTTAATATATATCTGACCTCCCAAAATATATATTAACCCATATTTTAATGGTTTTACATAATAATGACTGGTATTATCTTCCTAGGATTATAGTAATAATTATAATGATTATTATTTTATAGAAATATTTACTAGTATTTAAAGAACATCTCTTAGGTGCCACATGTTTTTCACACATGAAAGCTCATGACCACCTGTAAGGTAATAATGACACTGATGCAATGTGTTCAAGTGATCAAGTATTCTATCATGTGAGTAATCAATGTTCTCTAGACCTTTCAGAAAACATGGAGTTGTTCCTTTGGCCACATACATGCTCATCTACAAGAAAGGTGATATTGTAGACATCAAGGGAATGGGCACTGTTCAAAAAGGAATGTCCCACAAATGTTACCATGGCAGAACTGGAAGAGGCTACAGTGTCACCCAGCATGCAATGGGCGTTGTTGTGAACAAACAAGTTAAGGGCAAGATTCTTGCCAAAAGAATTAATGTACATATTGAGCATATTAAGCACTCTAAGAGCGAGATAGCTTCCTGAAACATGGGAAGGAAAATGATCAGAAAAAGAAGGAAGCAAAAGAGAAAGGTACCTGGGTTCAACTGAAGCATCAGCCTGGTCCACCCAGAGAAGCACACTTTGTGAGGACCAATGGAAAGGAGCCTGAGCTGCTGGAACCCATTCCCTATGAATTCATGGCGTAATAAGTGTTAAAAAACAAAAACAAAAAACCTCTATACTGATAAAAATGTTTCTCTTAATTGGGTAGAAGTGTAGTGTCCCTTCCCTCCTAAAAATAATTAAAGAAAACTTTGTGTCCTAAAAAAAAGGAAATTAATGGCAATTTGTGTGGTCATTTAGATATGCAATTACCAGCCTTTGTGCATGTATAAAGAGGTTTTCTGGAGGCAGAAGATGACTGAGAGTCCAGCACGGCTGTCCTCAGGCTCCCTCCACAGGACATTGTATGGTAATTGGTCCAAGGGACCCTTCAGTGGTCTCCTATGCGCTCCCTGGCCCTACACTGGAAGCTCTGGGATCTTAGAAATTAGCAAAGTGAGTAGAACAGGAAGAAGAGATCCAGTATCAGGTGCAGGGGTGACTTCAAATACAGCAGCGAAAGAGTGAGGAGGAGAACATATATCCAGGAATTAGCAACGAAAAAAATTAATTGAAATACACAAAATAAACGAAATGCTAGGAGATCAAACTTATTTACTAAAATTCATGACCAAGGTGTTTTGAGAGTCTTCTTAGTTTCTCAAGTAACACAAATCAAACCCATTGTCTTTTTTTGCAAATTATGTGGGACTATTATTCTTTTATGATGCTTTCCTGAAGGAGAAAAAGAAAAGCCACCACTTCTCTTGGTCTCTGTAGCCATACATAATCTAGCTAAAGTAACAATATGGCAAAGGCTATGGCAATGATCTAAGAAATAGAGATTGTGCAGATAAGACTGAAGTGATCAGTCAGCAGCCATCCTTTATTAATGGAGTGAAAAGGACACTTAACTTAGTGAGTCTTCAGGATAAAGGAATGCTTTCTGCTGAAGGCTTAATGAAGAATCTTTACTGGAAGGTATAAACAACAGAAAAAACATTTTAAAACTTTTTTTATATTTGCATTTTCTTTAATCAGTTAAATGAATGAAATTTAATTAATGACATGATGAGTATCATTGGACTTCAATTTGGTAGCATAATAATTTCATTGTCATCAACTCTTAGCCACTGGTGGCAATGAGAGATAGAAGACTTATGAAAATGAAATACTGCCATACACCCTAAGGCATATTCCTAAATGACCATCAAAAGTCTTGTCCTTTTGCCCTGGCTGGGTGGCTCAGTTGGTTGGAGCTTCATCCGAACACCAAAAGGTTGTGTGTTTGATTCCTGGTCAGGGCACATACCTAGGTTGCGAGTTCAATATTTCTCTCTCACATCGGTGTTTCAGTCTTTCTCTCCCCCTTCCTCTCTCTCTAAAATCAGTAAAAACATATCCTTGGGTGAGGACTTAAAAAAAAAAAAATCTTGTCCGTTTTACCCTGTGGCAATCTTGAGAGAAGGAGAATCCAGGAAGGAGGAATAGACATCCACTCAAGACAGTATGATTTGGGCCTAGCAGCCCTCTCGCTCAAGTGCATCTTTCATCTGGGGGGCCACAGTGTTTGAAGTTCTAAACATCAAGAGTTAGAGTCTTTCCATCCCTCTATGTCAGAAAGACTATTGATAAAGAAAGCAGTTCCACAGAAAGATAATCAGTAACTCTTACCTAAAGCAAATGATTTGTAGTAAGCTGCTTTTCACAGTCTCTGGACATAGGGGAATCTAAAAATGACCTTAACTGCAAGAATCTGATTTTAGCACAGGCTGGTTAAACATAGAGCTAAAAACTTCTAAACAGATTCTTTTAGATCCTTCCCAGAATCAGGTTCCCTATTGCCAAACTCCAAGGAGTGTGATTATGCTATAGTCTATGTGGATAGCGCCCCCTGGTGTTGTATGGTTTGCATCCTGCATGGCCATATGTGGCAGCCCCTTCCAGATCTCCCTAGTAAAAGAATGATGCTGACCAACCTGCTCTGGGAATTTCAAAAGAGAATCGTTTGAACCCATGCAGGTACCTCCTAGATAGAGGACTAGTCATATAGCCAATGAAAATGATGGATAAGTAACATTAGCAGGCCCTCTTGTTAGGGATTTTAACAGCATTTTTAATCATCTTTGAGGTTTTCAGATCAATCCTTCAGGAATGGAGCTAATACTGCACCTAAAAAGACAAAGTAAAAACTACCCTGTTTTATACTGTAATGGTAAATACACGCCATTATACATTTGTCCAAACCCATAAAATTTACACCACCAAGAGTCAACCCTGGTGTAAGCTATGTACTT
The DNA here is from genome assembly GCF_964146895.1 of Miniopterus schreibersii. Taxonomy (NCBI): domain Eukaryota; kingdom Metazoa; phylum Chordata; class Mammalia; order Chiroptera; family Miniopteridae; genus Miniopterus; species Miniopterus schreibersii. Next base: position 74,390,451 of record NC_138104.1, read on the forward strand.
TGGTTGATAATGTGTTAGTTAACACAGGCTCAGTTGTAACAAATGTACCATTCTGGTGGTGGATGTTGATAGTGGGGGAGGCTGTGTATGTGTGGGGCAGAGGGTACATGGGAAATCTCTGTACCTTCCACTCAATTTTGCTGTGAACCAAAAACTACTCTAAAAAGTAGTCTAATAAATGTTTTGTTTGTTTTAATTACCAGTGGCCCTGCCCTGGCTGGTGTGGCTCAGTTGGTCGAGCATCATCCCATGCATTGAAAGGTTGCTGGTTCGATTCCCTGTCAGAGCACATGCCCTGGTTGTGGGTTCGATCTCCAGTAGGGGGCATGCAGGAGGCAGCCACATTGATGTTTCTCTCCCTCTTCCTTCCTCTCTCTCTAAAAATCAATAAAAATATTTTTTAAAAATTACCACTGGCCCAAACCAATATTCTCAATCAGGAATTGTCAGATATTTTTTCCCTTGAAAGCTTATTGAATAGCAAGCCACTGTTTTAATCACAAATATCTCATTTGTGTATCATGTTAACTTTTCAAGGCTATTTCACAGTTTGCCCACATCGTACTACTGTCACAAAGATGTGTCTCAGGCTCAACCAGTACCATATCAGATGCCTTGACAGGTTGAGCCTTGCCTTATTCATCTAAGTATCTTCAGCTTCTGGTATTATGCCTGCACACTCCGGGTGCTCAAGAATGAATCTAAGCAATAATTAATTACCTTCAGTCATACCCAGAATGTTCCAGGAGCAGGTGTAATTGTAGTAAATGAGTCGAGGACTTTGGAAACTAGCAAAGTTTTAGAGGTACTCATCCAAGGTTGGCCAGCAATTTGGGAGCACTTTGATTTCTTTGAACCTTGATTTTTTCATCTGTAAATTCTGATCTGAGAGTGTCATCAGGAGAATTAAAGGAAGAAAGAAGTTATGTAAAACACGCAGCACAATGTCTAGCATACATTGGGTACTCAACCAAATGAATACTCCTTTTCTCCAGCCTTCCCTTTGAATACTAATTTAAGGGCTGCCCTTGCAAGGTGGAAGTCCTTTAAAAACCTAGAAACTCCAAGGAATCAGAACTTCCTTGGGTCTCTGCTATTCTTTGGCTGTAAGGTCAGTAGTTGGAAGCCATTAATGACCCACTTATCAGTATTAACAAACTAATATACTCCCCAAAGGTGCTCTAGTAACACAAGCAAAGGAATAATTCATTCTGTGAATTCAAGTAATGTCAACAGGCAATCTGGACATCTCAGGTCCAACTGCACACTTCGTTTTCCTCTTTTATGGCAGGATGGATCTTATCTTGAATTATCTGAATATTACTATTGACTCCCAAGTTTCCTAAAACCTGTTTTTTATTTCATGGGTATATGACTATACAAAAAGGTATTGTTTTTAACCTCCTGGGGGGGGGGGGCATAAAATCTCAGACAATATCACACAGTTTCTCCAGAGCAAAGCTGAAAGATGGTCTCGGGGTCTCCAAACTTTCCATTCTCTCAGCACATTTAAAGAAAGCATTCCATGCTTCTTAAAAGCATCTAGGCTTTAAATAGAAATTTAAAAATTTACAATTGTGCATTCCTTTCGTGTAAAAAAATGATGCTGATGTAATAGTAAGGTAATCACATGGTAAGAATTTTTAAGATACTCATTCACCAAATGTCAAATATGTTCACATTTTTTAAACCTTAGCTTTTTGTACTTAGGTAAAGCAGGAAAACAAAACAAAAAATCAGACTATTTTTCTTTGCCAAGTGATACTACTGGGGAGTCACAAATTCATTCATCCATTCATTCATTCAAGCATCAAGCGTTTCTCAGGCCTCTTCTTTGTGCAGTGTTACACTCTCTCAGGCTCTAATCAGGCAAGATTTCTGGAGGAGGTGCTGCAGTGAGGCTTCATAAGGGGACTGGTACTAATGGGGTAAAGAAGCTGAGGAGAGAAATGGAAGTGAGGACACCTGGCCTGCATATGTGACAAAAGTTATTTTAGGAATTGTGTGAGATAATGTAGAAGGCACTACTTTGAGAAGAACAGACTATACAAATACATTAGTATAACCCAGTAAGGAAAGAGAAACAAGACTGTGATCAGCATAAGATTGTAAATGCTATGTACCAAATTCACAGATTAGACATAGGTCCTCTGTGAGACTATAGAGGGAAAAATCACTCTACGCCTTGATAGTCCGTGAATAGCCCATGTCAGAGCTGGGGTTAGAGTGGGATCTTCCATTTGTCCTAATCTTTTAACCTTTGGGCCAAGGTGTATTATCCTAGAACATGCACATTATAACCTATGATTTGTTGAAGTATAAATGGGGGGGGGGGGGTATTAAATTCTCATTTTACATATAGGAAAGTCAACGTCAAAGGAGGTAAATTTGGTGACTTACTCATCACAAAGCAAGCGAGCCCAGAAAGTGGGAACCCATACAGCTTCTCTCTAATCTTTACAATTATAAATGTAAAGATTAGAGAGAAGCCCTATTTGTACACCTTAGTTACTGATTTTGTAGAGGAGGATACTAAGAAGAAATAGAAGTTTGCAAATTATCTGCAGAGTTCAGTAAACAGCTGAATGTCTCTTGTCCTGTCCCAGTGATTGAGATTTCTTGGCATACCAAATTCTGTTCCAACCTGAGGTACTGATTACTCTTGATGGGATAGTATTTCCTGATTCTAGAGTCCTATGGAAGGAACTAAGCACTAGACTAGAAGTTGGAAGACCTCAGATCCATTCTTACTTTGGGACTCCTGTGCTTTGTGACCCTAGACAAGTCCCTGAAATTACCTTTGGTGGGATCAATGCTCCCTTATGTAAAATGAGAAATAGTATCCACCCCTACTTGCCTCACCATATCATAGGGTTATAGTGAGAATACATCAGGATAACATTAAACACAAATGACTAAAGCGCTGCCCTGGCTTGTGTGGCTCAGTGGTCATAGCATCTGCCCACACACAGAAGGGTCTTGGGTTTGATTCCCGGTCAAGGGCATGTACCTGGGCAGCAAGTTCCATCCCCGGCCTTGGTAGGGGCATGTGCAGGAGGCAACTAATCGATGTGTCTCTCTCACATCGATGTTTCTCTCCCCACACTTCCTTCCTCCTTCCCTCCATCTCTTCCACTCTCTCTGAAAATCAATGGAGAAAATATCCTCGGGTGAGGATTAACACAAAAACAAAAAAATAAAAAAATAAAAACAAATGACTAAAGTGCCATACAAATGCAAGGTATTTTCTTAAGACTTTGTCTGTAGCAGCTATTTTTAGGACAGAATAACACATGTGATAATCTGTCAAACAAAATTTCAAAACAAAAATCTAATGTGCTATAGAGATGGCAAAGAATCAGGACAAGATCCTTCATTGCAGGGCAGGCATCAAGCTCAAAGAAGTGATAAGCGGGCCCAGGCAAGCTCACCCACTGCAGAAGCATCTGGTGATGAAGGCTGAAGCCTTGGTCCCTCTCATAGGATATGCAGAAATTCAGAGGAAGGGGAAATTGTCAGGTCAGGGATAAATGAGAAGGCAAAAACTAGGGGAAAAGCCATTCCTGTTAGGAGATGGCATGTAAATTCATGAAACCAAAACTTTGTGAGCTTCCCTGCTATACCCCAGGACCATGCTTCATGGATGCAACACAGATATTTGCTGAACGACTGAACAGATGATGTGTGGCATGAGCAATCAGGATGGAGTAAAACTATGCTGGGTAGTCTTCCAAGCAGGTTCCATGGGTGTTTTGTCCTTGTCAAGTAACAGCAGCTTAGGATGGCTTTATCCTTGGGCAAATGAGGGACTGTTGCTATAGAGGCAGGGGTGTACACATAGACAGTTTCAGGACAACTCTTCCTAGGCTGCTCGGACCTTCAACAAAGGCTCTCAAGCCTCCAAGGACAAAAGAGTATGAGTCAAGAATAGGACAGATCTGCAACAGCAGGTACAGCTGAGTCATGGACAGAATTGTAGAAAAAGTCTTTCTGAATGCAAGCCTTTCATTTGTTGTATTTTGTCTGTTAATTTACATGGATTGTGGTATTTTCACCAAGTATAGTGAGATGGGGTGGGATTTCTGGACAAGGTAAGGAGCGCAGTGGAACTTCATGCCAGTTTTTAAAAAAATAACAGGTGAAAATTATAAAACACAACTACTTAAAGTTTCTGGAAGTCAATCTAAGGTCACACTGCAAATTGAGAAGCATTTATTCAAGAAAATCTAATGAATTTGGTAAGAACAGTAGACATTTGTGGCATTTGAGCTAGAACCCGATTTCCTCCCTCCCCACAACCCCTCCTTCCCCCTCAGCTCTGTGTTACAGAAACTCTAACTCCAGGAAAGTGCAGCCAAGTAGATGGGGGATCCCTTTATCCACAGTTCCCAGTTTCCGCGCTATAGTTCCACCTCGGGAGGGGCAGGCCACAGGCATCTCTCATCTGCACCCTCACTCCTCTCACAACCAGTTCTGTGTTATAGAAGCTCTATTCCATGGCACAGAAGATCAGGACTCCCTTTCCCCTCCCAGCCCCACTCATAGAGAGGCTATACCCTATGCAAAGCAGCACTGGGGCCCCAATAGCAATAGATCCTGCTCATAGGGTGGAGGTTCTATGCAGGCAGGAGTAAGCAGAGAAGACAGGACATACAGTTCCATTCATCTCTGTAGGGGTTCAGAATGAGTCACACCAAGATGTGCCTCTGTGGTATGTGGATTGTTTTTGAGCTAAAGGCAGTGTTAGATGGGCCAGGTAGAAAAACCCAGGTACAGACACTTGGGTATGGAGACTCACCAGGCCAGGAAGCCCCAGAGGCCTACCAAGGGGCATAACTGGGAAAACAAGAACCTTGTCCCCAGGGTAATCTATCCTCCCCCAGCATATTGCTGGTCATGCGGTTTAGACCCCCTGACCTTTTCCTTCCTAAAGATAACATCTAGGCCTCAGTTGTATTTTAGCTCCAGGCCCAGATAAGTGGCACAGTAGTGGATACCTCAGGACCAGATACATTGACTAATGACCCCCTGCCCTGGCACTGACAAATCAGTGGAGACTATGACACTGAAAGAACATACCTGGAAAGCTGATGAATATTCTATTGAGATACTTCCCTGAGACCTCCCCTAAGATTTCCACCTGCAAGAAAGAGATAAATAAGCTCCCCACCAGGGGAACATGCCAGTACCATCTCCATCCTTCCAAGGGATCCCAGGAGACTTGCAACCAGGGGAGAAATGGGGAGCAGCAGCTCATCCCAGGCTTACTCCTGGAACCTACCTCCAAGGCCCCCTTCTCTTTCTGACTTCTCAGTGAGCCAAAGCAGCCCAGCCTAGGCTCTCCTGTTGCTTCTTCTATGCTCTTCCTCGCTTCACTGTCTTAAGTATATTTTTGCTGACATCATGTACTCAATACCCTTTGGCTCAGTGCTGTGTAGCCCTTCCATTTGGCTTTCCCCATCCCCTTTAAACAAATTTAATTTTTTTATTCACCCATCTGAGATGGCCATTTAGCCTGCCCAAGCACCACCACTGACCTTAACCTTTCAGGCAACCAAGACCTTTCAGGCTCAAGAGAAACTTCTACTTCCTCCCTTAACCACCTAGAAGAATATAAATTAGGGAGATTGTCAGAGATAAGCTTTTTGACCTACCTATATGTCAGGGCAAACTACTAATGACAACATCTGCTCTTCCTATCATCCTACAGTGACCTTCCTCTCCCTTGAAGTCCCAAGGCACCTTACCTCATCCTTACCTCAGGTGCCATATATACCTCATTTTCCCTTTCTGTCTCTGAACCTCTCATGTATGTAGGCTTTCTGACTCTCTCATGTATATGGAGTTTCCATGTGTACATATGTAATTAAATTTTATTTTCTCTTGTTAATTTGTCTCATGTAGATTTAATTATTAGACCAGCTGGAAAAAATCTTGAAGAATAGAAGAAAGTTTCTTCCTCCCCCACAGCTCCCACTTACAGGCAGAGGTGTCAGTCTGGGAGAAGCAGGTCACCATCCCTGTCCCCAGCCCTATCTGCAGGAGTACAGAGGTTCTGCCCATGAGGAGAGGCAAGATTGGAAGACTGGTAGCTCCACAGCTCTGCTGAAGAGCTAAGTTTACTTGAACAGAGTGTGAAGTGTAAGAGATCAGAAAATCTATCCCAAAATATGCTTCTTTGGTGTATTTGATATATATTTTGAGCTGATTATTTTTAGAAACAGCAGACATATGAAAAGCACTGAAAACTGAGAAATTACCCTTTCATAAGAGACATTTACATTTATAAAGGAAATCTCCACTTGTAAGGGTGTCACCCTCTCTATACCAGGAAGGGAAGAATAACTAAATCATAAGAGACTCTAATCAATGGAGAAAGTACTGATTGCAGTCTGCATAGCAAACTTTATCCTTGTTTATCATACTTTTTCTGGCCGTTTCCCCATAACTGGCCTCCCCTACACCTTTATTTCTTTTGTCTTTCGTTAAAATGGAATTTAGGCCTGAATTCTGAGACATATCTGAGAGTTACTCATTTTTGCCTGGGAATCTCTTATGTATACATGAGGTATACATGTTAATAAACTTCTGTTTGTTTTTTCTTATTAATCTATCTTTTGTGATAGGGGACTCGTCTGAGAATTTACAATGGTATAGTTGAAAACAATAACAATTTTACTGTCAGACAATCAAGAGAAGGCTAATAGTTTAATGAAACCAGTACCAAAAGATAAAACAGCAAATCAGCCAGCAGTTTAACCAAGAGAACCAGGGAAATAACTCAGAAATACCCTGTTAAGACCATACTTCTCCCTGGGGATCAGGGAGGGTATGCATATGTGCCAGGCTGTATCCACTAAAGAGCAACCACAGCAGGCCCTGGAGAGCTACTAGCCTCCATTAGAACATGTGGCAGAATGTCAAGTATCCCTCCCATGCCACTCACAGATTCATCAGCAAAGGCCTGATCCCTTTCTGGTATAGGAGAGGAAAAAGTTTTCCTTGACCCTCTTACGGTCCTTTTCGAGGTCTGAAAATTAGACTGGCAAAGACAAATTAACAGGAAAAAAATCACACAAATTAAGTTTTACATGACATGGAAGTCTTCATAAGGAAGTGAAGACCTGAAGAAATGGTTAAACCTGAGTATTTTTATGCTAGGTTTTATGAAGAGGAGAAAGTCATGGAGGATTATGATAGGTCAAGGAGTATGAGGAAAATGTAGTCAACTGGGTAAACTTAGCAAGGCCTGTTCTTTCAGGTTCTTCTCAGTGTCCCCTTATCTTCAGAGATAAGGAAGCTCATTTCCTCTGGGTATAGGAAGGGCACCTCTCACAGAGTCTTATGAGTGTTTCAGGGGAAAGGGTTGGGTGGAAGGTCAAAGTGGCCTTCCTGCTTCTGCCATTTTCTCAAACACCTTCAGCTTAAAATATTCAATATGCCAAGTTGCCATGTTTTGGCGTAGCTTTCCTGATCCCCATCACTTGCTCAAAGAGCATAAGCTCAACCTCTAAATAATCATTTATTGAATATTAAGCCATGCTCACCTGGGGCAACTTCTAGAAAACTAGGCTTAAGTGTTTTGTTTTGTTTTGTTTTGTTTTGTTTTGTTTTGTTTTGTTTTGTTTTGTTTTGTTTTGTTTTAAAAAAAAAAGGAAAAGCCTGGTCAGGCGTGGCTCAGTGGTTGAGCATCGACCTAGGATCCAGGAGATCGCAGTTCAATTCCCGGTCAGGGCACATGCCTGTGTTGCAGGCTCAATCCCCAGTAGGGGGTGTGCAGAAGGCAGCAGATCAATGAAGACTCTTTCATCATTGATGTTTCTATCTCTCTCTGATATCAATAAAGATATATTTTTAAAAATAAATAAATAATTTTTAAAAATTTTTAAAGGAAAATAATTGAGCAGTGACATCAGAGACTGTACACTACGAGGGAAACACACGTCATAAAAAGGCAAGACATTAAACAAATAACCAAAAAAACAGCAACATCAAGAAGCCTCAGAGGAAGTGTGGAACTAATTAGAATCTAGAGTTGCTACAATACATTATCTGCAATTTCAATGTTCAGCAGAAAGTTATGAGACATGCAAAGAAACAAAAGAATGTAATTCTTGTACAGTTTTTTAAAACACACACACACACACACACACAAAACACAAAAAAATAAGCATCCTGGCTGGCATGGCTCTGCAGTTGAGCATCAACCTATGATCTAGGAGATTGTGGTTCGATTCCCAGTCGAGGTACATGCCCAGGTTGCAGGCTCAATCCACAGTAGGGGCATGCAGGAGGCAGCCAATCAATGACTCTCATCATTGACGTTTCTCTCTCTCTCTCTGAAATCAATAAAGATATATTTAAAAAAAAACAAAAAACGGCAGCAGAAACCACCTTAAAGGGACCCAGATGTGGGATTTAGCAAAGACCTCAAAGCAGCTATTATAAATATGTTCAAAGAGTGAAAAGAAATCATGTTTAAACAATTAAAGGAAACTTTTATGACAATGATTCATCAAATAGAAAACATCAATAATGAGATAGAAACTATAAAACAAAGAACCGCCCGGCTGGGTGTGGCTCAGGGGTTGAGCATCGACCTAGGCAATTGAGGTTCGATTCCCGGTCAGGGCACATGCCCAGGTTTCAGACGTGCAGGAGGCAGCTGATCAATGACTCTCTCATCATTGATGTTTCTATCTCTCTCCCTCTCCTTTCCTCTCTGAATTCAATAAAGATATTTTTTTTTAAAAAAAACAAAACACTAAAGAGGCTCAACAGTAGATTTGAGCTGGCAGAAATAAAAAGAATCAGTGAACTTGAAAGAGATCATTCAATATTATACAATCTGAAGAACAGAGAGGGTAAAAGTATAAAGAAAAATAAGCAGAGCCTCAGAGACCTATGGGACACAATGAAGTGTACCAACATATATATGATAGGTATACCAGAAGAAGAGGAGAGAGAGAAATGAACAGAAAAATTATTTGAAGAATTAACCACTGAAAAGTTTCTAAATATGATGCAAACAATCTACACATCCAAATAACTCAATAAACTGCAAGTAGGGTAAACATAAAAAATCCATGTCTAGACCTGTCATAGTAAAAATTTTAACAGCCAAAACCAAAGAGAAAAATCTTGAAAACAGCAAAAGAAAAATAAGTGCACTCAGTTCTCTTGACACTGCATTGTTTCTCATTGGTCTCAATTCATCCACTCTTGGGTAGCTCTGAAAATGGGGTTTCATACACTAGCTGAAATATATGAACTTATTCCTGGATCCTGTTTTGTGGTCCCTTCTGAGATGGACTCTACTATGGATATGCTAGAGTTTTGATGCAGCCCTTCCACCTATAGCTGTCCTTTATGGGCTATGCAACTTGGAGCAAGTCACTTATTAGCCTCTCTGAGCTCACATTCCAAATCTCTACATGGAACTCACATACCTGGCTTATTTTACTATTGTGAGAATTAGAAACAATATATGCATAGTGTCCTGACTGTGGGAGTTACTGCAGAAATGATGATAGCTGATCTTGGAAAAGACTGGTTATTATGTAGTCACATTTGAGGTGGTGCTCCAGGAGATGAATGTCACCAGAGGAAAGGCCAGCCCTAGAAGTGCAAGAATGCATGCAAACTGCTGACTGAGTGCCACATTTTCATGGCCTCCAAGGGCACAGCAGTGCCTAGCGGCATATGTTATAATTTATTCGTAACAGTGACCTCTAGCACTGCCCTGATTTGGCCCAGGCATTGTCCTTAGGGCCTCCATCTGTGTAAATAAGCTATCTCCACACTTTCTCAATAAAACTGTCAGGTATGACGGTGCCTATTTTACAGGTAAAAAAGACATTGAGGCTCAGAGGCATGAATTAACTTATGCAAGGTCACACAAGATGTAATAGACAGAGCTAGACTGTAAAGTCAGAGCTTTTACTGGTAAATAAGAGCTCTTTTCCCATACCTTTCTGCACCTCGGATTCACTCACTTACCCTGTGTATAATGAATACCTCCTGGATGCCAAGCTCTTGGGCTATCAGGACTAGACTCAGAATTCATTTGGGCATTTCCCTGTAACATTAGGTTTTGGCTTTAGCTAAGGTGTTAAGTGTGTTGATTTTTCTCTTGGTTCAATTTGGGCTGTGCCCCCAGGAATCATTAGTTCATAGCCTGCTAAGGAAAAGAGCTCAGATGGCTTCTTGGTTGTTTGGGACCCAATCCTGAGTTACACCCCCCCCCCCAAGATGTCAGAGACTCCAGTGTTAAGTGGTAGTTTAAGTTATCAGAGCAGCCTGTCACATGGATCGAACCCCAAGACTGCACCATGGGGTGGCATTCAGGGCTTCAGAGTGGTTCTATACTGCTCCAATGGATGTGTTATACCATTTTTGGTAGTCGTTTTTCATAATTTAGCAGAGAAATATATGTAAGACAGGACAGCCCTCAGGTGAATATTGGGTCTTTTTTAGATTCATTCTCATTTTACAGACCTTTACTAGACACAGGCCTTCAGAGAGTTCAGTGACCTCACATTCTCAGCAAAAACACACAAATACTTCACCTTAAACATTAGGACAGGTCATAGAAGAGTTCAGAGACATCATGGCCTGAAAATAGAACTCCAAATACACCAGATTCAAACCTTGGGACACACACTTAAAGAGTTCAGACCTCACGCAAAGGCAGACCCCCATCTACCTAACACTCAAATCTAAGGACACAGACCCTCAAAGAATCTACAGACCACACCCTGAACACAGACACCTAAATATCTCATAATAAAATACTGGAAAACAGAATACTATAGAGTACAGAGACATCATACTTTGAAAACCGACCCCCAAATACCTCACTCAAACCTTAGGATACACACCCTCAAAGAGTGCAATGACCTCATACTTTGAACACAGATCCCAAAATCTCAGATTAAAAACTGAAAAACAAAACAAACAGGAAAATGCCCTAGCTAGTTTTGCGCAGTGGTTAGTGTCAGCCCACAGACTGAAGGGTCCTGGGTTCAGTTCCAGCCAAGGACTCATACCTCAGTGCAGTGGGAGGCAGCCAATAGATGTGTCTCTCTCACCTTGATGTTTCTCTCTCTCTCCCTTTCACTTTCTCTGAAAAGCAATGGAAAAAATATCCTCAGGTGAGGATTTAAAAAATTTGGGGGAGGGGGGGAGGAAAATGAAAGAGTTCAAAGACCTCACATTCAGAATTCAGGCCTCAAATAATTCAAACCTGACTTGCGACATAGAATTTCTGAAAGTTAAGAGAACTCACTCCTTAAACATGGGCCTCCAAACACTGTCTATTCAAACACTAGAAGACAGACTCCTGAGTGATTTCAGAGATCTCATATCCTGAATATGGACTCACCAAATACCTAGACTCAATCCTTAGAGAAAAGATCCTCTAAAAGTTCAGAGACTTCATACCCTGGTCAGGAACCCCAATTGCCTCAAACTCAAACTTTGGGGCATAGAACTCCAATGAGATCAGACAACTCATACCCTAACCAGAGCACACTAAATACTTAAGACTTAAAAGTTAGTACACAGACCTCAAAAGTTTAGGGACCTCACACTCTGAAAACAGACCACAAAAACCTGAGATTCAAATCTTTGAAAAAAGACCCTGAAACATTTTCAGAAACCTCACATCTTGACCACAGACCTCTCAGACACCTCAGACTCCAATCTTGAAAAGCACACCTTTGAGGATTTCAAGGACGCATACCCTTACTAGAGGAGCATGAGTACTTAAGTCTCAAATTTTGGTACACAGACCCTCAAAGAGTTTAGAGACCTCACACCTTGAACATGGACACCAAAATAGCTCAGACTGAACCTTGGAATAGACCCTGAAAATTTCAGAGACCTCACACACTGAACACAGACCCCAAATTACCTCAGACATAAACTTATAAACACAGACTCTCAAAGATTTCAGAGACTTCACATCTTGAACCCTGCAAATATCTCACACACACCCTCAATGGAACACACACCCTCAATGAGCTCAGAGACCTAATGCCCTGAATACAGACTCCCAGGTAACTCAAGCTCAATTCTTGGAACAAAGGTCACCAAAGCATTTAAGAAACACAAACCCTGAACTCAGACCTCAAATACATCACACTCATTCTTGAGGACAAACACCCTCAATGAGTTCAGAGACTTTACACACTGAATGAAGAACTTGAAATATTTCAGACTCAAAACAACAAAAAGTTTATAGACCCGACACCAAGAACATTAGACACCTCAGACTCCATACTTGGGACACAGACCCTCAGAGAGGTCAGAGACCTCATATCCTGAATGAAGACCCCCCAAATACCCCATGTCCAAACTTTGGGTCAGAGATCCTCAAGGAGATCAGATATCTCAAACCCTGAACACAGACTGCAAACACCTCAGACTAAAACCACAGGACACAGACCATCAATATGTTCAGAGACCTTACACCAGTAACAAGACTCCAAATACTTCAGACTCAGATATTGAGACACACCCTCAATGATTTCAGAGATGTTGCATTAATTGTCTTTTTTTTTTTTTTTTGGTATTCTGATGCTTTGACAGCTGGGGCCTTGCTGTCCCTGGAGGGACTGCCCCTCCCAGGTTTAGTCAAGTCCTAGAAAAATAGTAAGCAACTCCACCAAGAGAGTGCTTTTCAAATACAAACCAACCAATTCAGAGCCCACACCCAACCATCTCTATCAGGCTCTCATACTCCAGACCACACTATTCCTCTGCCCTAATCACCCAGGGGCAGGTACCAAACAAGTAGGAACAGCTTTGTACCCAGAACCCACTGAAATTATTCAAACTAGTCAATCCTAAACCTGCTTCCCTTGCCTAGACCATTCCTTCCTGTGGAAACCACAATAAAGACTCTTCCGCACACCCTGACCAGATTTTATCAAACAAATACATAAACCTCAAATACACACTTTAATACACAAACCCTCTAAGAGTTCAGAGAATTCTAACCCTGAATATTGATGCTGAAATAGCTTATGCTCAAATCATAGGATAAACCCTAGAAGAGTACAAAGACCTCATAACTTGAACATAGTTCCTGAATACCTCTGACCCAAACCATGCAACACAGACTCAAAGAGTTCAGAGAACCCAAACCCTGGATGCAGACCCCAAACACCTCAGAATAAAATCTTAGATTATATGCCCTGGGCTGTGTTTCTCAGTAGTTAGAGTGTGGGTCTATATATCAAAGGGTTGTGGGTTCGATTCCCAGCCAAAGGCACATACCTGGGTTGCAGGTCAATCCCTGGCCCTGCTTGTGGGAAGCAACCAATCATTGTGTCTCTCTCATATTAATGTTTCTCTCTCTCTCTCCCCCTCTCTTTTCTCTCTCCCACCTCCCTTTCACTCTCTCTAAAAATCAATGGAAAAATATCCTTGAGTGAGGATAAACAGCAACAAAAAAATACTTAGATTATAGACTCTGAAATACTTCAGAGAACTAACCTCCTGAACTTAGACTCCCAAATACCTCCTCAAACAGGCTCTCACACTCCAGACCACAATTCCTCTGCCCTAATCACCCAAGGCCAGGTAACAAACAACTAGGGTCAGACCCTCAAAGAATTCACTTACTGTACATCATGAATTAAGACCCCCAGCTAACTAAGTCTCAAACCTTGGGACTCATATCCTCAAATAATTAGGGAACTCACACCCTGAACACAGACATCTAAATACCTCAGACTTAAACCTTGGAGCATAGACCATCAAAGTGTTTAGAAACCTTATACACTGAAAAAGACTCAATATAACAGATTCAAGCCTTGGGAGAGAGCCTCAAAGAGTTCGGAGACTTCACACCCTAAATATAACACCCACCAATACCTCAGACTCAAACCTTGAAGTGTGAAACCTCCTACAGTTCAGTAACTTCACACCTGGAACAGAAACCTCAAATATATCAGATTCAAACCTTAGAAGAGAGCCTCCAAGAGTTCAGAAACCTCTCTGAAAGCAGACCCCAAATACCCCAGACCCACACTTTGAACACAGACCATCTAAAATTTCAGAGACCTCATACCTTGAACAAAGACTCACAAATACCTCAGACTCAAACTTTGTGACACAAACTCTTAGTTATTCAGAGACTTCACACCATGAACACAAACATTCAAATACCTGAACCCTGACACAGTCTTAAGAGTTCGGAGATAGGAGGCCCTGAACACAGACTCCTAAATACCTCAGACTTGTACCTTGAAACACATACCCTAAAAGATTTTAGAGACCACACACCTTGAATGCAAACCCCACATACTTCAAAGTCAAACTTTGGGGCACAGTTACTCAGAGAGTTCAAGGACCTCCCACTCTGACCTCAGACACTAAATACCTCAGAACAAAATTTGGACAGACTTTCTAAAAGTTCTAAGACTTCAGACACTGAACCCAGACCTCGCAAATAAATCAGACCTAAACCATGGAATACGGACTCTGAAGGACTTCCGTGACCACATGCACTGAATAGAGAACCTAATTTCCTCAGGCTCAAACTGTGGAACACAGACCATCAAAGGGTTTTAAAACCCACACCCATAAAACGATTCCAGATATCTCAGAGTCATACCTTAGATACAGACCCAAAAGATTTCAGAGACCCAACACCTAAACACAGACCAAAAATACATTACACCCAAATCTTGGGATACTCTACAAAAGTGCTGACAGCAGCATTATTCACAATAGCCAAAAGGCGGAAGCAACTCAAATATCCATTGATAGTAAATGGAGAAACAAAATTAGTATATATATATACAATGAAATATTATTCAGCCTTAAAAAGAAAGGAAATTCTGACACATGCTACAACATGGATGAAACTTGAGGACATTATGCTAAGTGAAATATCCCAGTCAGAAAAGGACAAATAGAGTACTGTATAATTCCACTTATATGATGTATTTAAAGTAGTCAAATTCATAGACTTAAAGTAGAATGGTGGTTGCCAAGGGCTGGAGGAAAGGGGAAATGGAGAGTTAATGTTTAATGGGTATAGGTTTCAGTTTGGGAAAATGAAAAAATTCTGTAGATCTGTGGCACAACAATGTGAATACACATACCACTACTGAACTGTACACTTAAAAATAGCTGAGATGATAAATTTTATGTTATGTGTATTTTACCACAATTAAAAATATAAGGATTGGGGATATTACCTGGATTGTCCGTCTCTGCATTATCTGCTTGATCATTCACCTTGGACAAGCCTGTAACTCACTGTCAAATTGCTTAATCACCGTCACTTAGAGGTAGCATCTACCCCCATAGTATGCAATTTAGAAATTGCAAGGACACTAACACAATTGTGGAGAATCATCTGTGTTATTGCCCCCTTCCTTAAAGGCAAAGAACAGTACATAGTGAGAGTGACTAGACAGAGAAACAAGAATGAGCATTTGTGGGAAAGAGTGGATCTTAAATTATAGGATCTTTAAAGTTTCACCAGAAGAGCCATGGGGAAATACCATTTCTATTGCTTCTTTAATTGAGCTCAAATTCCTTTCTGTATATGATCAAGATTTATCAATCTAGATATACAAATATCCAGAAAGAATTAAAATATTTATTGTAATTATAATACTAGCTCCCATTGGATTTCACACATATATAGTGCTTTACAATATCCAGAGCAGTTTTTTGTGACTTAGTTCATTTAATTCTTGCAACTCTAATAAGAAGACTGAACCAACAACACCTGGCTTAAAATCAGTGCTTATGTGGCATCTCTGGCTCCTGGGTCATCACCTCTGCCCTGTGACCTCTAAAACAACCTCTGGTAACTGCCTGACCTGTCCTAATCTTCTGTCTGCTCCTCTTGACATTAAGCCCTTACAGATTTAGTTTACAGTATCTAGTCCCTATAATCTATGATTCATCACAACGTTTTACAAAATTTACCTTACTAATTCACCTAGAGTCCATCCACAACTCTCAGGCCTCTATCATCTCTCACTTTTGCTATTATAACATCCTCCCAGCTAGTCTCTCTACCTTCATTTTGGACCCTTGATTTAGTCAGTTTCATGGCAATAAAAAAGATGATTCATTCAAAATGTTTACATTAAAAAGTAGAATTAATGTGTCATTCACAGAGGTTTTGGCCAACTTAAAGGAACCAACTAAGGGGGATGAGAAACTGGGAAACAGCAACAAGGAGAAGCCATTACCATCCCTCGATGTGAAGAGGCAAGGGGAGGAAGCATTGTTACTGGAGCCCAGTGAGAACTGGAGCAGTGGAAGAAAGGCCAGCAGACAGGAGCTGTGGCTACAGGTAGAGAACCATAGTCATGATGGATGCACAGCCAGGTAGGGAGGGAATAAAGGTAGAAAGATAATATCTGCAAACTTTCATGTAATGCATGTAACCTTACTCCCTTCAGGTTCAGTGTCATGAGGATTTGGATATTGGGAGATTATTTTTTTAAGTGGTAGCTAATTTAATTCTCTTACTGTTAAGATTTCTATCTAACCTAATATTTGAACTATCTTGTGTTTCTTTTTAAGCAGTAAGCTCTCTTTGCTTTGGTAGTAAATTAATGAAGCTGGAGTTTTGTTGTAAAGAGGAAAACATCTTCTAAAGTGTACTGTAGTGAATTGTGTATTGGCATTTTTTATAATCATAACCTTTAAATATATATTAAGCTAAATATAGAACATGTTAATAAATTAAATATTAATTTTTTTAAATACCTGCAAGCTCTCTAATCACACTCTGATCTGTTGGTGCCCACTTCTTTCCACCTACCCCCCCCCCCCCCGACACACACACATGCATTGTCCAAAAATCAAGCAGAAGGTAGAATACATAGTGGTTTTAAAATAACTTCAAATTCTTTTATAGTCCTTTCATCAGGAGTGGAGTCTAATTCTCCTCCACTTAAGTATGGGCTGGCCTTAATGATTCACCTCTAACATAGAATGTGGTAGAAGTAATGCTACATAATTTCTAAGGCTAAGCAGTAATAAGCAATACAGCTTCTGCCTGGCTCTGTCTCTTGGGATGCTTGCCCTTAGAACACAGCCATGCTATAAGGAAGCCAAAGCCACCTAGCAAGGCCATGTGTAGGCTCTTTCCTAGCAAAAGCCCCTTCAGAGTCCCAGCTAGCAGCCAGCACAACCACCAAAGTGAGTGAGGAAGCCTTCAAGATGACTCCAGCACCAGTCATCTGTCTGACTGTACATGAGAGACCCACAACTGAGAACTCCTATCTGAGTCCAGTCAGCCCCCAGACCTGTGAGAGATAATAATAATAATAAATTATTGCGATTGCTTTATGTCACTAGGTTTGGAGTGGTTTGGTATGCAGTTACTGATAACTGGAACTCTGAGAGCCCAGGTGATGCAGTCCGTGAGAACTCAGCCTTTTGGGCACAGAGCAAGGCAGAGAAAGAGAAGAAGGTGAATCTAGAGGACTACACAGAGGATAACCAGCACAGACCCCTCAAATACTTCATTGGCTAGAAGTAAAAGCCCAAGCCTGGCCTTACTACCCCTGCTTTCACTACCATCTCTAGAAACTCTCTGCTCCATGGTTTATTTTAGTGGCTGGACTAGATTCTCTGTAGTTCTGTCTATACACCATGCTGTTTCTTTTTCCAAGACTGTATGACTTTTCCTCTAAAATATCCTCTCCTTTATTTTTTTGCCTACCAATCATGAGTGTCACCTCCTTTAGGAGCCTTGAAAATTCTGTACTTATCTTTTTTTTAATTCAGACTTTACCTTAATGTAAAGAAATCATCTCTTTGTGGCTCTGGGTCTGTCTTTCCTTCAGGGGAAGCTCCTGAAAGGCCAGAAGCCTTTATTCATGTTCGTATCTCAGCACACAGCACCTGCCCATAGAGATGGCCTGTACAGAGGCCCAGGCTTTTATTTGTTTAGAGTCTAGACTGTAAGCACTATGAAGGGCAGGGACCATGTTGATCTCATTCTCAATTCTGATTACAATGCCTAACACAAAGACTGGCAAACAGGCGCTAAAAATATCACCCTTGAATGAATGCATAAAATTAAATCCCAAAAAAAGCCAGCAGGAAAGTAACCCTGCACTTAATTTCTTAGTAAATACTACTTTTTGGAACTTGAACCATTGTTGCTAACTCAAAAAGCAAGGGAAATGTGTAGAAAGTGTTTTTTCTACACTTTAGTATCTTTCTACACTTTAGTGCTGGGAAGACTCAGTAAACAAAGGCATCAAAAATAACAGCTTAAGCCAGGCGGCCAAGCGTGGCTCAGCAGTTGAGCATTGACCTATGATCCAGGAGATCACAGTTCCATTCTCGGTCAGGGCACATGCCCAGGTTACAGCCTCGATCCCCAGTCAGGGGCGTGCAGGAGGCATCCAATCAATGAGTCTCTCATCACTGATGTTTCTATCTCTCTCCCTCTCCCTTCTTCTCTGAAATAAATAAATACATATTTAAAAAATAATAATAACAGCTTAAAAATACCAAAATTTAATTCAACAAAATGATCTGGCCAATGCAATTTGCCTAATGCCCTCAGTACCATAATAACAAGATACAATAAGCTTTTATAATAAAAGGATTTTTTAAGGAAAAGGAAGAAGCTGAGACAGAAGTTAACTTAAAATCCTTTCTGTTAAAGAAAAAATGATTCTGATACTTGTTAAAACTGTAAGACTGTAGCCCAGCCAGCATGGCTCAGTGGTTGAGCATTGACCTATGAACCAGGAGGTCACAGTTCAGGGCACATGCCCAGGTTGTGGACTCAATCCCCAGTGGGAGGCATGCAGGAGGCAGCCGATCAATGACTGTCATCATTGATGTTTCTATCTCTCCCTCTCCCTTCCTCTCTCTGAAATCAATAAAAACATATATTTTTTTAAATTGTAAGGTTGGCCCGGCCAGGCGTGGCTCAGCGGTTGAGTATCTACCTGGGATCCAGGCGATCGGGGTTGGATTCCCGGTCAGGGCACATGCCTGGGTTGCAGGCTGCAGCCGATCAATGACTCTTTCATCATCGATGTTTCTATCTCTCTCTCTCCCTCTTCTTTCCTCTTTTTGAAATCAATAAAGATATATTTTTTTAAAAATTGTAAGATTGTATTCAGGACTACTGCAATAGGTTCATCAGTTATGAAAAACTCTTCCTCTGCCCTCTTAACTTCAGTGCTTGGGAGCCTGCAAATTAAACTGACAGAAAACAGTGAACACGCCCTAGCCAGTTTTCTCCGTGGTTAGAACATCGGCCCTCGGACTGAAGGGTCCCAGGTTCATTTCAGGCCAAGGGCACATGCCTCCGCTGCAGGCTCAATCCTCAGCCCTGGTCAGGGAGCATGCAGGAGGCAACCAATTGATATGTCTCTCTCCCATCGATCTTTCTCTCTCTCTCTCTGTCCCTCCCTCCCTCTCTCTCTCTCCCTCTCTCTCTCCCTCTCTCCATTACACTCTTTCTGAAAAGCAGTGGAAAAAATATCCTCAGGCAAGGATTGGGAAGAAAAAAAACAGTGAACAGTAGCAGCATATGCACCCCAAAATATGCCACTTTGGTATAAGGATTGAGTTGAAGGCAATTGAAAAGAAGCAGATATAAGAAAAGTTCTCAGCCTTCCTACAATTTTCTTAAAAGTAGGACAAAAATTTGTAAAGGTGTTCCCCCCTCCCCTCTCTACCAGGAAGGACAGAGGTTAATCACCAGAGACAATTCTAGACTCTTCTCAGCCCAGAGAAGGCACCAAAGGAATAACGAACGTAACTAGCCCTTATCTTAGTTCCCCAATATACGGTCAAACCTCGGTCTCCCATCTAGAACAATTCAGTTCTCAATCAAGTTGCTCACAGAAAAAATGTCTCCATTGTCAAACAAAACTTCGGTTTTCCACCTGGCAGCTCTTTCATGCTGATACATCAGCATGACAAAAAGCATCTCTCAGGCAACAAAGGAGAGAATGCTTTTGTTGCTGGCGAAATCGAAATCCTGGATTAGCACAATTTTAAAGAGGCCATCAAGAGTGCTAATGTTGCTAAGGGTGTGAAAGAAACACTGATCACAGGCAATTGAAGAGATAGGAAAACCATTGTTGATTTTGATAAACGAAGAGCAGTTAGCCAGTGACAGCATTTCAGAGAGAGTGATGTGAAAAAGTGAAGATGCCACATGCTGACTTCCTGAAAGACACCCCTGGAACTGTTGTAGGTGACTGGAACGGCACCAGATGTTAGACCAGAGGGGTTAGACTCTACCTGGGTTCGGCAACCTCAGTACTTGAGTTCTGTCTAGAAAAGAATTCAGAGCCAAGACCCAAACTATAAGAGAACATTTATTTGGTTAGTCACAGAGGTAGAAAAAGTAATTCCTAGAAGAAATGGACTTAGGAAATAAGTTATAGAGGTAAAGGAAGGGCCTTAGGAGCTTGGGAGTGAGGAAGGTAATAGTAATACACCTAGAGGAGGGGGAACAGAAAGGGAAAGGCCCAGGCATGCTCCCAGGAGGGAGAGAACACCCTGGGTCTTGGTCCTACTGGTATTAAGGGTGGAGATGTTAGGGGAGGTCCCAGGGAAAGATCTCAATAGAATATTCAGCTATTTCCAAGATGTGTCCTTTCCGGATTGTGGTCTCCACTAATGGATTGGCTGGCACAGGGGCAGGGGGTTATTATTCAATGCAGCTGATCCTGAGGTCAGCTGTGGCTGGTTTTGTTGCTTTTCTGGGCCTGGAGCTGAAATACAACTAAGGCCTAGATGTTATCTCTAGGGAGGAAAAGTCAGGGGGTCCAAACTGCTTGACCAGTGATATGTTAGGGGAAGAAAGGTCACCCTAAGGGTAAGGTCCCACCCTACAGTTGTCCTTTGCTAGGCACCCAGGGCTTTCCACCCTGGTGGCCTCCTGTACCTGGCCCATCATCCTTGCTCTGCTCATGGCTGTCTAATTGCCTACCACAGAACGAGTGCTGAAAGTGAGTTAAGGCTAGTAGTGTGAGGACCCACCAAGACAGAGGCAGGCCCCCAAGCCCCGGGGCAGGACAAAAGGCATACATGAGTGACTCAGTAAACTGCAGAGGGTGGATGCAGTTCCAGGAATTAACTTAAATTGGTGGGTTTGACAAATACCAGGTGCACTCAAGCTTCAGGCACCTGTGGTTGAGAAACATCCTGAGCCCACCCTTCCTAAAGAATTTACAACCCTTGCAAGGACAATGATTGCTTGCTCACTGTAACCCTATATAAGCCTGTTGTAAATTTGGATCTGGGTTTGAGTCAGAATTCCACTGCGTTGGATACGACCGAACCCCAGCTAGCTGGAATAAAAGTCCCTTTTGCTGTTACATTATCAGCTCTGGAGTGATTGTCTTTCCACCGCATAGGGGATCTGATTCTCGGACATAACAGTAGGAAAGGTGATTCAATAAATTTAAGAAGTGTTTGTTTATAGGTTAAACAGTACATTAGACATGTACTGTCTATAAGAAAGGTTAAAACAGGGAATCATTTGTGGGTCTGGAATGGATTAATTCAATTTACATTATTTCTAATGGGGAAAAAATGATTTGGTTTTTGAACAAATCACTTCTTGAACAGCCTCAGAATGAATTAAGTTCAAGAACCGAGGCTCCACTGTACTTAGCTTCCCACAATTTGCTACCCTTAGAAACTCAAAGTCCTTTTCCTTTGTCGTGTCACTTCTCTAAACATGTATTGTCCTTTTGTTAAGATGCTATATAAGGCCGATATCTGATAACCCTTTTGAGTTACTCATCACTGAGTATTCCCTTTTCCTTGAATAGTACGCACATTAATAAACTTGTTTGTTTTCTCTTCTCAGTGTGTCTTTTGTCAGTATAATTTGCAGGGACCCAGCCAGTGAACCTAGAATAGGTAAAGAAAGCATATTTTTTTTCCTCCCCTACAACAGATTAGCAAAAGAAAAGACAGATTTTTATTCCTATGTGTATATATAGGATGTCACAGAAAAATATGACTCAAGGAGGTGTTTAGAATTTGGCGCTTACTTACCATCTTAATAGGGGAAAAGTCAGGAGAGAAGGGTGCTTATAGGAAAACAAATGACTGTTTGGAAAGATAAATGGATCCTTAAGAGAACAGATGAGAGATATGGTAGTTTTGTAACAATTTCTGTTACTCATCTCCAATGATAAGAACCAGTCTTTCCTGGTTGCTCCTGGGAAGGAGATTTATGACAACGAGTTCTTTTGGTAGGCTCTGATTTTAAGCAAATAAAAGATTTCAGGAACTAAAATTCCTTCTTTTTAAAATAGTTTTTATGCCATGGTGGCTTATTCTGGGTCCCTTCAAGTGTCAAACTATCACAATAGAAGAGATTGGGCTCAACTCTGAACACCACAAGGGCAAGTGGAGATTTATAGCCAGTTAACAGAATGAAGAGTCAATGGATGAAAAATTACTAAGAGGAATCATCAAGGGTAGGGTGATTCTTGCTAAACCAACTCAACAGGATTCTTTTTTTCTTTTTTTTAATATATCTTTATTGATTTCAGAGAGAGGAAAGGAGAGAGAGAGAGAGAGAGAGAAACATCAATGATGAGAGAGTCATTGATCAGCTGCCTCCTGCAAGCTCCCGACTGGGGATCAAGCCCACAACCTGGGCATGTCCCCTGACCAGGAATCGAACCCCGATCGCCTGGATCCTAGGTCAACACTCAACTGCTGAGCCACACCTTGCCGGGCTGACCATAGTTTTATTATGTGTCATCTGAACAACAAAGGCACTCTGTGACCATGGCTTGAATATATCCAAAGACTCAAATGTGGCATTTTAGCTCCATATTGCTTTTCCTCCTCTACTCACCAAGGAAAAAAAGGAGAAATGTCATCTAACTAAAAATGACCCAGACAACCTACAGAATGGGAGAAAATATTTGCAAACCATATATCTGATAAGTGTTTAATATCCAAAATATATTTCAAAACTCATACAATTTAATAGCAAAAAAAAATCAAATTTTAAAAGTCAGAAAAACAGAATTGACATTTTTCCATGGAAGACATCCTAATGGCCAATAGGTATATGAAAAGATGCGCAACATCTAACCATCAGATAAATGCAAACCAAAACCACAATGACATATCACCTCACACCTGTTGTAATGGCTATCATCAAGAAGACAAGAGATAAGTGTTGGCAAGGATGTGGAGAAAGGGAACCCTTGTGTACTGTTGGTGAAATCGTAAATTGACTTAGCCACTATGGAAGATAGTATAGAGGTTCCTCAAAAAATTAAAAATAAAACTACCCTGCCCTAGCAGATTTTGCTCAGTAGTTAGAGCGTCAGCCTGTGAACTGAAGGGTCCCAGGCTCAATCCCCAGTTGGGGCATGTGCAGGAGGCAACCAATTGATGTGCTTCTCTCACATTGATGTTTCTCTTCCTATTTCTCTCTCCCTTCCACTCTCTCTGAAAAGCAATGGAAAAAATATCCTCAGGTGAGGAAAAAAAATAAAAATAGAACTACCCTATGATACAGCAAACCCACTCCTGGGTATGTATCTGAAGAAAATGAAAACAGGATCTCAAAAACATATCTGTACTCCCTTGTTTATTGTAGCATTATTCACAATAGCCAATATAAAGAAACAACCTAAGTGCCTATCAACAAATGAATAGATAAAGAAGATGTAGGCCTGGCCAGGTGTGGCTCGGAGGCTGAGCATCGACCTAGGATCCAGGAGGTCGTGGTTAGATTCCAGGTCAGGGCACATTCCTGGGGTTGTGGGCTCGATCTCCAGTTGGGTGCGTGCAGGAGGCAACCGATCAGTGACTCTCTTGTCACTGATGTTTCTCTCTCTCTCTCCCCCTCTCCCTTCCTCTCTCTGAAATCAATAAAAAATAATAATAAAAAAAAATAAAGAAGATGTAGTACATATATTATGTGATAGGATAGAGGTGTTAGCAAACGCTACAGTGGTGATTATATATGAATACCTATATAATGGAATATTACTCAGTCATGAGTAAGAAGGAAATCCTATCATTCTCAACAACATGGATGAAACTTGAGGAAATTATGCTGAGTGAAATAAGTCAGACAGAAAGACAAATACTGTATGATCTCACATATATGTGGAATCTAAAAAAGCCAAACTCTTAGAAACAGAGAGTAGAATGGTAGTTACATGGAGCTGGGGAGAAGGAGGACTGGAGAGAAATTGGTCAAAGGGTACAAAGTTGCAATTATGTAGGATAAATAATTTATAGTCAATAATACTATATTATAATACTTCAAATTGCTAAGAGACTAGATCTTAAATGTTCTTACCAAAATGATAATTATGTGATGAGATAGAGGTGTTAGCTAAAGCTACAGTGGTAATCATATTGCAATATATAAATATATCAAATCAACACATTATACACCTTAAACTTACACAGTGTTATGTCAATCATAGCTCATTTTTAAAAATTACCCAATGAGTATTCATAATTATCTCCTCAAATCCTAAAAAAAACTAAGGTTTCTGTGGGGATTCTATTAAAGAAGAAATTATAAAGATTATTTTTAATAAAAAATTATTTTCTAATAAAAAAGAGAACAAAGATTCTTGGCTGTAATGAGGATCAAGACAAGCTACCCCAAAATATGGCACCTTGGCATATTGAAATTTTACCCTGAAAAGAGTTTGAAAAAACAGCAGAAGCAGGAAGGTCTCTCTGACCCTCCCCCCATTCTTCTCCCCTAACAGGTCATAAAATTCTCATGTGAGAGGTGCTCTGCCTATACCCAGAGGAAAGGAGTATCCTTATCTCCAAAGAAAAAGAGACAATGAAAAAAATCCTAACAAATGGGCCTTGCTAGGTTTCTCCCAGGTGACTACACTTACCTCATACTACTTGCTTATCATATTCCATTATGACTGTCCACTCTTCATGAAACCTAGCATAAAAATACTCAGATCTGTTTCTTCAGGTCTTCACTTTCTTGTGGAAGCTCTCGTGTCATGTGTTAAAACAAGAGACAACAAGCTCAAAACGGAGTCATTTGTGCTAAGTCCATATCATCAAACCAAGACTCAGTACCTAACCTAATTGCAGCTTCAGCCTCTTCTAGCAACGTAATCTAAACCAATCAATTTGGAATTTCCTGGTCAGTGGTAGTGAGGTAGGATAGACCCCCTCCACCCCCCAAAGAAATATGAGGTAATCAGCTCTTTCCTTGTCCCTGGTCTCTTTTAACTGTAAAAGTCTTCCATTAATTATATATTCAAATTTACTCAATTGAATTTTGTTTTTTAACACATGTAAAATGTATATTAAATAAATTTGTATACTTTTCTCCTATTAATCCATCTTTGTCAGTTTAATTTTCAGACCCAGCCAGGGACCCTAAGAAGTTTGAGGAAAACTTTTCCTCCCTGATAGCTGCATTCAGGAAGGTTTTGAGCAAAATTAGCATGGGTACATTCTAGCAAGAGTGGAATTTTGGCTCCCATTTCCTCACTAAACCATTTGTGATGATGGGACTTCCTAGCTCTCTTGTCTTTTATGTCTCCTCCAACATTCCCACTGTCCCCCATCCCCCATGGTGCTTACCTATAGTCTCATTTCTCCTCCTACCTTTTTATGCCCCTTAGGGGCCCCACCTATGTAACATGTTCCCTGTTTCAGCAGATGGTTCCTGAAGCTCTAGCCACTCCTTTTGACTCATCACAGCAAAGTTGTAGCCATTAAAACAATGAAGAAAAAGAAAATGTGCAGAGTACGCCATTTTCTCCTTACAAAAACTGTTCTGAGGGGAAAATTGAAAAGGAATACAGAGTTATTTTTAAAATAAAACCCAATGCAGAAAGATAAAATATACAAAATTTCTCATCTTTCTTTCATCTAAAATATTCCAAGTATCTTCCTTTCCCCCCCACCCTACCCTCGCACACACAGTTCAAAACTATCCAAAGTTTACAAAAACTCATAATAAACAACTTCAGAGAAGACCTAGCTTAGTGAAAAGGTCTGTACCCACGGAAACTAGAAGCAGCTAGAAGCAGCTGATAGAAATCCTAAAGCCATTAGAATCCCTGCATCTCATACTGATCACATTCCAAGTTCAACCAACTGGGTTAATTCTTTGTGACTTCCTCACTTTTCCTAAATTTCTACTCTTTAACTTCCCTGGCTTTCACCCCTCCATTCACCTTGCTAGAAGCTTCTTAAAGAGAAATGTTTGTTTCAGTGAAAAACTCTTTATCACCTCTAGCATGTTCTTCCGGGCCCTAACCCTGTTCATTGTCTTTGAGCTACTTTACAATTCTTTGTGAGCTGTAGATAACTGATAAATATGTAAATTCTGTCTTGTTTGGTAGTATTTCTAAGTAACTTCCTCTCCCTTGTGGCAAAACCATTTTTTGGACCTTCGCAATTCATCTCAACATTCGTTTACTTCTTAGAAATCTGTGCTGTTTTGACTTTTCCTTTAAGCCTGTTATAACACGTGCCTGATTCTCTCATATCATAGAATTTACAAAGACTCTCTCCTCAACAAAACTTTAGTCAGGCTTCTGTGAGTCCTCTTCTCAACTAGGCCTTGACTTTGGCCCCACATCCTTGGGGGTCCTGCCTAGCCCAGTTGTAGCAAGAATCCCTCACCCTTGATATCTGATTAGTGGGGCCTGGCTTCAGCAAGATTCTCCTTATTGTTGATATCTCCTCTTAGTAATTTTCCAACCACTGACCTGCCTCTTTCTACTTCTAGGCTATAAATCCCCAACTGTCTTTGTGGTTTTTTAAAATATGTTTTTATTGATTTTAGAGAGAGAGGAAGGGAGAGGGATAGAGAGATAGAAACATCAATGAGAGAGAAACATCAGAGAAACATTGATCGGCTGCCTCCTGCACGTCCCCTACTGGGGGGCAACCCGGGCATGTGCCCTGACCAGGAATCAAACCGGTGACCTCTTGGTTCATGGGTCGACACTCAACCACTGAACCAAACCAGCCGGGCCCCAACTGTCTTTGTTGTATTTGGAATTGAGCTCAGTTCTTTACTGAGATCTCTACTCTGTGGACCCCAAGGAGAAAGATTCATTTGATGTGAACTCCAGGAAGGAATTTATCTGCTGAGATTGACTCCCCATGGTCAACCAAGGGCCCAAAATTTATGAATAATAGGCGTCTAATGGCCATTTGCTAACGGGTTCATCGTGTCTCTGTATACTGGGAAGAACCTCAGACTGAACTCTCAGCTTCCCGCACTATGACCTGTCTAAGTCAACCACTGCAGGCAAGCCCTGGTTTGTCTTTCTACCAACAGACTGACACCTACCCCATCCAATTAGAACTGCACAATTTGGATACTTCAGTTACATAAAATGGACCTAATTGAGAACCTGGGTGGGAATTTCCACTATAAAAGATGGCCTCCCCTTTCTCTCAATGGAACACAATTTAGGTTGTTACCTAAATCTGTCTCCCAGGCTGCAGCTCCTTTTTGCTCAATTAAGTGCTTTTTATTCTTTTTTCTTAATTAGAGAGGAAGGAAGAGGGAGGGAGGGAGGGAGGGAGGGAGGGAGGGAGGGAGGGAGGGAGGGAGGGAGGGAGGGAGGGAGGGAGGGAGGGGGAAAGAAAGAGAGAGAGAGAGAGAGGAAGAGAAAGAAACATTGATGTGAGAGACATATATTGATTGGTTGCCTCTTGTACATGCCCCAACTAGGGATCAAACCCACAACCTAGATATGTGCCCTGATGGAGAATCAAACCTGTGACCTTTTGGAGCATAGGACAGTGCTCCTACCAACTGAGCCCCACTGGCCAGGGTGCTTTTTTTTCTTTATTACAATCTAAAATTAATTTGGTTTACAAACCCTAATGCAATAGTTCCTGAATAAAGTGTGTTTTTATTGTTTTAACTATTGTCAGGCTCTGGTTCTCTTTAATAGGAGTAAAATTAATTCTTTAACATTTGTTAATTTTCATATCTGTATGAGAGTCATAATTTTACCTTTTTCTGCAAATGATATTTTAACAGCCTTCTCCTGCTCTCACCAAAGCATATCTGTCACTTCTTCAAAGGAAAATTGATTCCATACCTATCTTTTCCAGGAAATCTTTACGATGTGTTCCTTCAATGTGGAACCACTTCATGTGATGAATGTGTGATGTGTTGCTTTGCTCCTGGGAGGTTTTACTATACAAAATTAGATTGCGTTCCCAAGAATCAAGAGAGTCATGTGTTTCTTTGATATCCCCAGACGAGGACCTTGCACAAGACTCTGGTGGAATTTATGTTCACAGTGATGTCTTCCCGGGGTGTCAGTCTGACACCCACTTCTACAAAGGTGGGAGGCAGGAATCAGCCAAGCAAAGCAATGGAGCTCAGAAACAGCCATTAACACCACCTATGCTCTAACGTTGAACTGTTCCATTGCCCTGGGTCCTCATTCAGACTTGGAATTATCCCCAGACTTACTAACAAACTTGTTTGTCTGGTCACTTTCTACAACAGATTAGAAGCAATGACCTAAAAGTGGGCCCTTAGAAACAGGCATGGTGACAGAAGGATAAGGGTCAGCTGCTGTGGGACTATGGGAAGAGATTTTTTTAAAGGAGTAAACCAAATAAAAATGAATGAATATATTACTAGACAGTTTTAAAAATATAAGTCTATACTCTGGTTTCTCTTCAGATCGCATAAATCTTTCACCTTTTACTAAAAAATGTAAGTCTATAGAAAAGCGTTTGGAACTGTCTTTTCCTCTTGCTAAGCTGCCTTTTGTCAGTTTAATTCACAAGCCCCTTTAGTAATGGTTTGTCAGTTTTATGCTTGGATTGAAGTCTTCCCTTGCTAAAAGGGTAATACTATGTTGCAAAAAAAAAAAGATAATAGATAGATTTGTTCTTCCTACCTGGACAGTACAGGTAGGAATTCCCCCTTATTCGAAGCAGATATGTTCCAAGACCCCCAATGGATGCCTGAAATAAATCATGAATAGTACTGAACCCTGTGTGTGTGTGTGTGTGTGTATTATGCTTTTTTATATACATACATACTTATGATAAAGTTTATAAATTAAGCACACTGAGAGATTAACAACAAAAACTAATAATAAAATAGAATAGTTTTCATAATAGACTATAATAAAAGTTACATGAATGTGGTTGGTTACTCATTTCAGGAGATCCCTTGCTGAAGTCCTTGTATAGGCTCAATGTTTTCTGGCACAGCACATTGTCATCGATTGGAACACATTTTCTGTCATGTTTTCTACCCACTTATTGGATGCCTTTTCATCATAACTAAGCACTTATCACGTACTGTGGCCGTAACTTTTGCAGTTTGAAGTGTGACAGCAAAACTAGTACGAATTTTTTTCCTCCTTCACAATTTCATGGATAAAAGATTTATTCTTACTGTAGATCTTAGCAACTTCAGTATATAATTTTTTTTCTTTCCTTACTAAGTCGAGAACTTTCACCTTTTCACTTAAAGGAGGCACTTTATGGCTTCTCTTTGGCATATCCAAATTGCCAGCATCACTACTCCTCTTACACTTTGGGCCCATTATTTAGTAAAATAAGGTTCACTTGAACACAAGCACTGCGATACCAGGACAGTCGATCTGGTAATTGAGATGCTACTAAGTGATATACTGTGTGGATTTCCTGGACAAAGGGCTGATTCACATCCTGAGTGGACAGAGTGGAATGGCACAGTATGTCATCATGGTACTCAGAAGGGCAAAGAGTTTAAAACTTATGAATTGTTTACTTCTGGAATTTTCCATTTAATATTTTCAGATCCTAGTTGACCACAGGTAACTGAAACTGCAGGAAGCAAAACTGTGAATAAGGGGGACTACTTACATTCATTACTCTCTATTGTTAGATAATCTCACTTTACAGGTGAAATACTTAAACCGTGTGAGGTACTACCATTGGAACAAAAATTCCCTTGTTCATATTGACCCATAAAATTTTGGCAAAATTGAATAGACTAATGATACTGTAAAATCAAAATCTTCCAAATTTTAAAAGAGCTTACTCTCCCCTGACTTAAAAATCTATCCATTAGCTCTAATGATAATGTGATCTTCATCTCAATGCCTCAGAGGCCCTCCTCATAAAATGATTCCAGGAGGACCCATGAGACTGTGGTGACTCTTGCTTTATCAGGCTCCACCTTTTTAACATTTCAGGCTTGTCAAATATTGTCAAAAATGACATCATATGCTCAATAGGTGAAAGCTGCATTCTCAAATAGAATATGACCAGATACACCTTTATGTGATTTGCAGTCAAGAGACTGGGGTTACTGGAAAGAAACTCCAATGAAAGTCTTCCTTAGAAGTGCACTGTAAAGGACTATTTCAGGTCCTTTTAACTACAAGTACTGCATTTATTTATTTATTTATTTATTTATTTATTTAACCTTTCAAATCCACTTTTATTTCCTTTCATCCTCTTCACACAAAGAACTACTCCACACACCACATTTCTTGCAGCTGTTCATTTTATCCTTAAAAATTTGCTGGCATGAAAATACCACAGTTAACCCGTGTTAAATCTAAAAAATATTTACATGGCACAGCACATTTAATTGCCTTAGACACTTGGCAATTAAACCACATAAAAAAATAGGACAAGACGCACATGTTCAGAATCAGGTGTTCACAGCCCCCATCTGGCGAATGTACAATGGTTCCCAAAGGCAGCAGAGGCAACAGGCAGTTACTTCAGAGGACATTGAACACTATGATCGGGAAGCACATTACAATGTTACCGCAGTGTACCACCCCAACTCTCTCTCAGGTGGTCTCATAATTCTAGAATGTCAGGTCTGGCTGATACAAAATGAAGACAGACAATACAACATTTACTCTGTGGACATATTCTAACTCCTACTATGCACGTATTGTGATTTTGAACACAACTCATTCTAAAAACTTGTCATGATCATCATGGTTTTTCAGGATGGGTGATCCAACAATCTTGCACTCAACTGTTACTTCTTTTGGGGTTTTGCTAGCACCGAGGCTGAGTTGGATAGAAACTGATGGCTGTAGATAGTTCACATGCAGTTTTTTCCCATAATATGGAAAATATTTTAAGTCCATGTGTCCATCTGGAGGATAAGCTATTAGAGCTGTCATGTTTCCACCCTTAGAACTACCAGAGCATGATATCTTTAGTTCACCTTGAGGCTTTAATCCAATTATTCTGTTCATTTTCACAAGAATACAAGGATTCCCACTGGGGTAGCCAAAGTTAGGGTCCTTCACCCCACAGCATTCCTTAAGTAAGTCAAGAGGAAACTGATATGTTTCATAAACTGAACCCTTCTGTTCAAAGAGCTGTCCATCCTGGCAGGCTCAGAGATTCTTCTGTTCTTCTGAAGCATATGGCTTCAGAAAGTTCTTAAGGTCTTCAATGTACCCTTTATAGGACTCTGGTTCAGATATACTGAATGACTATTCTAACGCCAACACTGGTTTTGGAAAAACCATAAGTCCTGGACTAGGAATCTGGTCTCAGTATTTTGGGACCTCATCATTCAAAGTCTGAAGCATAAACTACATTGTGAATGTGAAGAGTGCAGCCAGGAACCCATAAAAGACTAGGTAGAAGAGCAAGATCAAACCCCAGCTCTTGGCCGTGAGCCCCAGGAACTCTCCGGTGGTTGGGTTGTAGATGAAGAGCTTCCACTCGGCCAGGCTCTGGTTGAAGGTCTTCTTGTCTTTCTTTGTCATGATGTATGCGCCGAAAGCGAAGGAAGTGGCGCCCGCAAGGGTGGAGGCGGCGAGGAGCCCAGAGGCGTGTCCAGGCTCCAGATGCTCAGCCTGGCGACGGCAGCAGAAGGTGGAATGGCCATGACACCTCCTCACTGCCTTGGGCACTCGAACCGACTGCACTGTGCCAAGCGGGGCTGCCGCTAAGGCTGCAGGAGCCTGACGTCTCCCCAAGTACTGCACTTAAACTCCAGGGTGTACATCCATGGAAACATGAAAACCAGTGCAAAATATACCATAAACAACACATTTTTGTCTTTTCAGTGTGTACCCCTGGGATTTTCTTTTGGTGTAATCAATCAAATGCATTTCCTATGCTTACCATGTTAAAATACACTATATACTTTGGGTATATGCAATTCAGCATTTCCAAGTATTCAAAACAGAACTTACCAATGCTCTTGTTTTGTTAATATTTTGACATGTTATCTTACCAGGAGGTATCCAAGATACTATTTCACTGATTTGTGCAAGGATTAATAGGAGTTCCTGAACTACATCATGTTATCCATAATTTTTATCAGACTCTGGCTCAAATAGCAAAAGAAATAGCTCAAGCATTAGAAGTACAACATATAAGCATAAATTTATCAGAAGTTTCAATTGCTTGCCAGCCAAGTTGGAGTCTGGGCAATGGGTAACACATCTTATAGTTCCTGAATAAATACCTTAGGAGAAGTGGAACAATCAATCAGTTAATTAAAAAATCACTTGCTTACCTAATATTGATCAAACTAATCCTTATGAATTGCTCTTCTAGTTGAGCTTAGGCACTAAGAAATTGGACATGAAGTGGATTCCAATATTTCTTATAATTACGACTATCCTTGGCCTTTTGCCATCCTCCACAATCTTACATCCAGGTTCTTAAATGTTGCTATACAGTCATGATCCCAAAGCAACAGTTAACTCATTATCAGCCTCAGAAGGAACCTGCACCCCTCATGATCAACCAGTTTGGTTGCAGAGTTACTGAGAGGGGTAGTTGAAAAATTCTGGGAACGTTGTTGGTGCAAGGCTGGCAGAGCTTAGATGGAAGTACTAACTGAAGACAGTGGCAGATGTAGCATAGACACAGCCTGTCCCACATTGCTCAGAACTAAACTCCCAAAGTTTTCTGAGGAATCTATAAACAGCTTAATTTGTTTTCCTTGAAGACACAGCCTGCTGCCCATGGGCAGAACATCCCACTTGTCCAGTTACTGGTTGTCAGCTTACCCAACAAGAGGAAAGCAAAGTTTACCATTTCCAAATATGGCTGTGATTTTCCTTCTTTCCTCACTCATCTTTCTTGTAGATAAATCCTTTGTTAGATAAAATCAGTTATTTGTTTTTTGTATTCAAGTAAATTAGTATGATAATAATTAACAATATGTCTTTGGGTTATTCTTTGACATATGTTACCTAACCTCTATGACTTTTAGTTTTCTCATCTTGTAAAATGGGAATGCACAGTACAAAAGTAAGCGAAATCACAAAAGTGTCAGTGCCCAGCACTGCATCAGACACATATGCAGAAAAGCTGCCTTCCCAGATGAAATTGATGACGGGGCGTGCAGGAGGCAGCCAATCAATGACTCCCTCATCTTTGATGTTTCTATCTCTCTCCTTCTCCCTTCCTCTCTCTAAAATCAATAAAGATATTTAAAAAAACAAAACAACACTTCACAGATAGCATTGTGTTGTAATTACTTTTGTAGTCAAAAGCCTCTAATTGGTTTAAGAGTCAAGCACACTGCTTTTTTAACCTTTGAGTTCCCCAGGGCCAGCCAAAACAAGGCACATAGTAGGCTAGTTAGACCCCAAAAGTCAGAAATTCTTGATTTGGTCTCTACAAGATAGAGGCCAAGTAGCTCCCCCTGCTTTTAGAGTCTGCTTGGATTCTGCACTGTGTGGGTAGGCCATAAGAGGAACTAATCTAGGAATGAGAACCAAGAACCTGACAGTGTGTTAATTGTGAATCCTTACAGTATTTTGAATAAATATTTTTGGTGACTGAAACCCCTGACAATGGTAATTCATAATAACCTGGACTATATGTGTTCTGTTGTGCATGTGTATGTGTGCACGTGCACATGTGTATAAGTCCAAATGCCACAGATCTCTGTATTGGGTGGCTCCCTGCATGTTTTTCAGGTTTCAAAACCTATACTAACCAGAGCATATTCAGCTTTAGCCTGGGCTGATATAAGAGCTTTCATTGCATGGGAATGTATGAGGATTACTTTTTAACAAAAGCCAAGTGTTCCCTTTGCATAAATTGAATTCCCCAATCTCACAGTGAAATGTTGCATTTGTCAGTTTTGATTTATTGGTTTTTTGAACATCAACTCTTCCATTGCATGTTTATTAATTTAATTGAATATATTCTGCTCATCTTTTTCATGGCCACCTCCTTAAAGGTGAAGGAAGGTTCAATCAGGGGCCTTCAGAACCCCCTTTAGTTTCCACTCTCTCTGCTGAGTCCTGCTAGCTGCTACCCTTCCATTGGATGCACCAAAAAGAAAAACTCACAGCTTTTGCTATGGAGTTTAGAAAACATATATTAAATCTAATAACTTTGGTTATGACATCCAAGCAGCAGTCATAGTAGATTATCTTGCTGACAAACATGCTTTATGAGGATCACCCCTTACCTTGAGCACTGGGCAAGATAAACAGGTAATCCAAAAGACTCTTGTGCAGTCACTGGAACCAGGAGCCATCTGGTAAGGACAAAAATAAATCAGCAATATAGCCTGCATGAATCTCCAAGGATTTGTGCAACTGAATTAACATTACTCGATTGAAGAGCAGAGGAAACTGGCAGCAGAAACCATTGAAATGACTCTAATTAACACACATGGAGAAAAGGGCTTTTAGAATAAAATGCTTTGTATTGTCTGGCGCTAAAATCCCAGACAATAATTTGAAAGTCCCCCAGCATGATAAAGACAAATCAAAGCATGTATTGATTGGAGGGTAAGCTCTGGTCTGGTACAGAAACACGACAAAACAAAATAGAAATGTCATTTAATGGGCACTTAACAAACCAGAGGGTTCAGCTGAGCAGAATTATTTGGCTGTGCTATGTCAAGAAAGCTAGTATCTGATACCCCACTCTGAGAACTCTGTGTGAACTTACATTTTTATGTGCAATATTTGGAAGTTATACTAAAAATTGTTTTTTGTTTATCTGAAATCCAAACTTAACTGGGCAGCCTATACTTTATCTGGCAACCCTCCTGTGGAAACAAAGACCACCCAAATGAAAACAAAAAGAGGCTATTTATTCAGAGTTTGTTATAGCAAGGGAGTCATCAGCCACCATCACTGTGTTTGGCAGGCATTCAAAGACTGGCAAAGGAGTGGGAAAACTTTATAGTGAAAACCAAAGGATTCAGGTGTGCCCTGTGGAAATAAACAAAGACCACCCAGATGAGAAAAGCAAGGCTATTCATTCTGAGCTTGCTGTAGCAAGGGAGTCAGTTGCCATCACTTGTGTTTGACAGAGACTCAAAGGCAGGCAGGGGAGAGGGAAAGCTTTATAGTGGAAAAGGGGAGAAGGCTTCAGATGTGCCCTGATTGGAGGCTGTTGGCCTGGGGAAGCTGCAGGTGGGCTAATTAGAAGCAAGGCATTCTGTGTAATTGTTTAGGGAGCAGATTTGGCTTTCTCCTTTTGGTCTAAGGTTGAAGGAAGCAGGGACAAAAATTAGGGAAGCTGTCAGTTATTAATCAGGTCCTTGCCATTTAGGGCTGATTGTCACAGAAGTTTTGTTTAGCTTCCTGGATTGTCAGTAGAGATAGCAATTTGGCTTCCTGCAAGTCTGGCTTACAGCAGTCTGGCTTCCTGGGATGTTTATTGTAAGTGGTTGGTTTCCTGGGCAAGTTGCTGCAGGTTGTGGGTTAAAGTTCTACTTTTATATGTGGTCTGGCCATTGTCCACTTCTATATTCAGTCTCTCAGGCCTGATTAGAGGCTGTTGGCAGGGGAAGCTAGAGGTGGGCTAATTAAAAATTGGCACCTTATATGATTGGTTTGGGGAGTAGATTTGTCTTTCTATGGACAATCTGGAGTTGAAAGCTGGGGCCAAAAATAGGGAAGCTGGTAGTCATTGATGAAGTCCTGATGGTTTGGGGCCAATTGCTGCAGATGTTACGGTTTGGTTTGCCCAGCAGGCTGCAACAGAAATGGTGATTTGGCAAAGGACCCAAACAGACATTTGTCCAAAGATATACAAATGGCCAAAAAGCACATGAAAAAGATGCTCAACACCCCTAGTCATAAGGGAAAGTGCAGATCAAAACCACAATGACCCCGGCCAGGCATGGCTCAGCGGTTGAACGTCGACCTAGGATCCAGGCGATCAGGGTTCGATTCCTGGTCAGGGCACATGCCCGGGTTGTGGGCTCGATCAATGACTCTCTCATCATTGATGTTTCTTTCTCTCTCTCTCTCTCCCTCTCCTTTCCTCTCTCTGAAATCAATAAAGATATATTAAAAA
The DNA here is from genome assembly GCF_964146895.1 of Miniopterus schreibersii. Lineage (NCBI taxonomy): Eukaryota > Metazoa > Chordata > Mammalia > Chiroptera > Miniopteridae > Miniopterus > Miniopterus schreibersii. The sequence goes on from NC_138104.1 coordinate 74,426,703, forward strand.
AAAAAAAAACACAACACAATGAGATACTACTTCACACCCACTAGGATGGCTATAATTAAAAGACAGAAAGTAACAAGTGTTGGTGAAGAGGTGGATAAATGGGAACTCTCCTACATTGCTGTTGGTAATATAAAATGGTACAGCCGCTGTGGAAAACAGTTTGGCAGTTCCTCAAAAGTTAAACATAGAATTACCATATGATCCAGCATTCACTCCTAGCTATACACCCAAAACAAATGAAAACATATGTCCACACATAAAAAACTTGTACACAAATGCTCACAGCAGCATTATGCACAAAAGCAAAAAATGGAAGTAGCCTAAATGAATGTATAGATATGTGTTATATCTATGTATCTATACAATGGAATGTCATTCAGGCATAATAAAGAATGAAGTAATGATACACGGTAAAACATGGTTGAACTTTGAAAACATTATGCAAAATGAAAGAAGCAAAAAACAAAAGGCTACATATTGTACAATTCCATTTATATGAAATGGCCAGAATAAGCAAATCCATAGAGCTAGAAACTAGATTGGTGGTTGCCAGAGACTAGAAGGAGAGGAGAATGGGAAATGACTGCTAATGGGCACAGGGTTACTTTGGAGGAGGTGTAAAAATGTTCTAGAATTAGATAACAGTGATGACTGCACAACTTTGTGAATATACTAAAACACTAAATTGTATACTTGTGAAAAATGCTATGATTTTCTTTAGGAGCACATTTTCTAGTCGCCTACTGTGATGATTAAGGCATGTCTTCTAACTCTTACATCCTTCCTGAATGTACATCCTTCTGGACACCTGTACAAAATGAACCTTCTTTTGGTCTCTTGTCATTGTCCCATGTTGTTCTGCAAACAAAGCTTCAATATCTTCTATCTTGGTGTCTGATGGAGGCCCAAATAAAGGACTTGAGAAGATATCACAGGCCACTTTGTATAATAAACTATTTCAGCCCTGGCCAGTTTTTCTCAGTGGTTAGAGCATCAGCCTGGGGACTGATATTGTAAGGACTACAAAATACAGAGAACTGACTGATGGTTGCCAGAGGAGAGGGGTTTGGGGGGCTTGGTGAAAAAGGTGAAGGGATTAAGAAGTACACATTGGTAGTTACAAAATTGTCACAGGGATATAAAGTACAGCATAGGAAATATAGTCAATAATATTGTAATAACTATATGTGATGCCAGGTGGGTATTTGAAATATTGGAGGGATCACTTTGTAAATTACATGATTGCTAACCACTATGCTGTACGCCTGAAACTAAGATAAAATAATATCGAATGTCAATGTAATTAAAAATTAAAATTTATCCAGCTCAACTTTCTAGGTCATTTCCTGTCCTGCGAGCATTTTGGACTGTATCATGGATGCTTCACAAGAGAGAAGGAGGGAGCCCCAGGAGAATGGGGAAGACCTCACAAGGAGGAGTGAATGTGCCAACCACTATCTTTTCTTCTGATACTTACCCAACATTTGCCAACACTGTCTCAATATTTTGGCCAAGATCTATTGACCTTATCCACACAGAGAAGTGGCAAGTCAGAAGTCAGCCTGCACTTTACAAAATTGATTCTGCTCCTACATCAGCCTAATGCTTGCTGTGTGCCTAGGTTTCTCTTGTGAAGAACAGGAGTCATGCCATTGTGCTGAAGTAGCTTGGAATAAATGGGCTAAAGAGAATTTAAAAGTATCATGATTACAAGCTTGAATTATTAGAACAGCTTGGGATTTCTGAGGGATTTAGGATCTGAGATTTTGACAGAAATGCTTCTGAATTGGAGATGGGGTCTCCAGATTCTTCAGCACTCAGCAGGCTCCTGTCAGTCTGGTCTCTTGCTCCTAAGACACAGGGCATCAGGAGTCACTGAGAAACTGCTAAACAGACAGCACATAGCAAACATCACCCAATTTTTCTTGAGGGCTACATGTGAATCGTCCAGCATCAAGGCAGGAGAGCCCTCACTATTCAGAAGGATTCTGGTTCTGACAACAGCAGGCCATTAATTTGAAAACAGAGACTACTGTTACAACTGAATGCCAGAGGTGGGGATAATGTCAGTCTAACTCAGTCATCTCATCTACTGGTGTCTAAAACCAGAACACACAGTTTGGGGAAGGAACAAGAGTTTGCCTGGGGAGACCAAGGGTTAGGAGCTGAGGAAAGGGAAATATGTGTAGTGTGAGTAGGAAGAACTTTCTGGTGTGCAATATTTCTTACACTCAAATTGCTCTGTGTTTTATAGAACCTGGTCGTGAAGAGATCCTGTGCATGAAAAGGCAGCAAAGCACCTGTGAAATAAAGCAAGAAGCTCCGAGACAGAGGTATTAGAGGTAGCCAGGGAACACATACTTGCTGACAACTTGATGGATGCTTAGGTATGATGGTCCCTTCCTTCAACACTAATTGCAAAGTCATTGGCATTAAGGAAAGGACACAAGAGAAGTAATTATGGCAAATATGATTTTTAAGAAATAGAAAGGGTCCCATTAGAGTAAAGCCCTGAAGTGATCATGGCCACTGAGAATCATTATTAGTTTGCTGAAGCTAATGACAGGTTGGCTGTCAGAAACTAGTGGGAATGGGGCTCCTGGTAGAAAGAGAAACATTCAGTTTCTTGTTACACAACGCTTATCCCACAGAAACAGCTAAAATGTCCTACTATGGTTGAATTTAAGCTACAGTACACAAATGTTTTAATGATACAGTCCCTGTTTGTGATACTACTGACTTGTAATATGTTCATATTGGATTAGAATTTAATTTCTGCCCTTAGGTTGGCCTACAGACGGGCTTTTCAGTAAAGTGGCATAATTTGTCAAGGTGTGATCATGAATTCTGTCCAGATGTATTAAGTGCCACTGTCTTTGGAGGGCCTACTCCATGGGGCCATTGGGACAAAGCCATCTTGCCCAAGGAGAGAAGAGACTTGTGGGAAAAGGAGTGAATAGTTCCTGGAGTAGAAAGGGACTCAGGAGAGAGGGAGTAGACAAACAGAGAAGGAAAGGCCCCCATACATGCCAAGCTGCTCAAGATGGGTTCCAGAATTTAGCATCCACTGACATGCAAACATGGAAATCCACAGGCTGGCCTTGGCCCAGGGCCACACTGTAGGGCAGGACAGGAGTATCTTCCTTGTTCTTGGTACTCTTCTCTGTGTCTTTTTGAGACCCTCCTATTTTAGTCTTTCTGACTTGCTCTCCAAGGTATTCTATGGTCTAGGTCAAAGGGAACACAAAGAGAACATTTTGAACAAACTCTTGCTGAGATATCACTCAGCATGATCCCTCACCCCCACTCCCATCCCCATTCTCACTTTTAAATTCTAAAGAAGATGCTGAAGTAAGCAATGTATAACCCAAAGGGTCTGGGGTCTAAGCAAATATGAAATGCAGCCCCTTTATCCCCCTGATCCTAAAATGGGCATCTGACTGTGATTGTCCTATCTCAGAGTCTCTTTGCCCTGCTTTGGTAAGAGGACCTTTTTATCCCACAGAGAATCCATTATCCTTGCAGTTTGGTTGGAGCTGAAACCATCTTCTCTTCCTGGCCACAGGGCTGGGCCTCCTGTGGCCTAAGATGGCCAATCAATATCAACCTCCCTCTTAGGCATAGTGCTTGGATGAAGGGAGGGCACATTAACACAAAATCAGCCAATCAGAATCCTCACTGGGACCTTTTTTGCCTACCAAGGAAGATACAGTGGGGGAGCCTTGATAGTGCTGTTTGAGTCCCTAGATCCAGCTGTGCTTCAAAGCATAGAACACAACATTTCCCAGTTCTGCAAGCCAATAAATTCCTCTTAAGATTTTGATGTATGATAGGGAGGATCCAAAAAGGCAGGCAGTCATCATGATTACTAACTACAGTTTTTGCATTGTTGCTGTATCCTTCTGTCCAAGTCACTCTAAAACTTTGAAAACATAGGGTAGAAATTGAGCCACAGCCATTGGAGAGTTTGGATGGAAATATAGTGCAGTTAACATCAGTGTAATGTTTGTGTGTAGAAGCTTTCTATGAATGCCTGAAATTATACCATAAAGAAATCTACCCACCCTATATAGATATATGGCCCCTCTCCCAGTGAAACTCATTTCTGCCTAAGTCGAATGCCATAAACATACAGTACAAAGCGGCAGAGGTAAGATCACAGTCAGAAGTTAGGTCAACTTTCCTATGTGCCAAGGAAAAGAATTTTAGACAAATACAACCCAGCACTGAATAAAGTAAAAGGTGTCTAACTGGAGAAAAATACCCATATGAAAGGTGATTGTCTTTTGACAACAAGGCAGCCTCACTTGCCTAAATGACTCCCACAGGAAGATGTTAGTCATGTGGCTTTCTTTATAACCTGGCAGGATAGGCTGTTATCACTAGGGTCTGACATCAGGAGCTCCAAGTAAATGAGCCTTTGTTTGCCCTTGTTTGTCATCTTAGAGGACATGGCAGTGTAAGTTGAATTAAGACAAGTCAGAGCCTAGAAGTAATCTCACTAAGCCCTTCTCACAAGGAAGCTGGCTCAACTTCAAAGGTGGAGGAAGCATTTGTGAGAACAAATGGCAGAGGGAAGTCTAGGTCAGTAGTTAGGTGAATTGGATGAGGGGGCAGAGGAAACTCCAATTTGAAGTGCCAAGAATTCCAGCTAGCTCTCAGGGTATGGTGGCAGGATATCAAAGGGAAGTCTAAGTAGGTTAGCAGTCAGCCCCAGGGGCATCTTACAATAGGGAGCAAGACTAAGGATACTGGACTGGCTTTCATAGCCAAAACTTGACTCCATAGGATAGGTGGTCAGATTGGGGAGAAGTGTTAGGATATACTGGAAAGGTACAAGCACAGAGTTCTAATCTGAGAGCATAGGGGAGGGGACGTTATTGTCATGGCAGATACCCAGGCTGAAGCAACAAGACAGAAGCCCCGTTCTCTGAAATGGGCTATAAAGACCCAGAAGCAATTTCGAAGCAAGCAGACCCAACACGGAACCCCAGAATACTAAAACAGAGGTCCAGAAATTTCTGCTGAGAACGGACAGCATTTTTTGTAGAGGCAAAACTTAACCTCTAGGTGGGAATTGAGGGGACCCTTTAGGAAAAAAGGATAATAGTGACTAGGAAGTGTGCATGGTTGATGTCTAAATTCTACCTTTCCCAATACTGTGTATATTATAAAAGCTATCAGAGTCTTTAGCCAAAGGAATGAGAGTATAAAATTGGAAACTTAAGATTTGTTAGCCCTGGCCAGTTTGGCTCAGTGGTTGAAGCATCAGCCCACAGACCAATGGGTTGTGGGTTCGATTCCTGGTCAAGGGCATGTACCTGGGTTGCAGTCTGATCCCCAGCTCAGGTCAGGGTGCATGTGGGAGGCAGCCAGTGGATGTCTCTCTCTCTCTCCCACTCCCTCCCCCTCTTCCCTCCCTCCCACTCTCTCTAAAAAAAATCAATGGGGAGAGAAACAAGATGGCAGTGTAGGTAACAGCTGCACCTCTGCCTCCCGCAACCACATCAAAATTATAACTAAAATACAGAAACACCATCACGCAGAGCCTCCTGAAATCTGACTGAACAGAAGCCCTTCAACTAGGGAACTGAAGGAGCATCAAGACCGGTAGGAGGGATGGAGACGCAGGTGGATGGGGGCTGAATCCCGGAGACACGGCTGTGGGCCCACACCTGGTGCAGCAGTTTAAACCTGGGAGGGAATCATGGTGGTGGAGGTTTCCTGGAGGAGTGAGGGATCCCATCCCCACAGCAGCCCCCAGCCCAGGCCTCCAGGGCCGGGAAGAGACGTCCCCACAACTTCAGGCTGTGAAAAACAGCGGGGACTGTCTCTGAGGGTCTCAGAGGCTGCGGAAGCCCCAGGCAGCTCCTCTTAAAGGGCCTGCGCACGGACTTGCTCAGACGCGCTCCCTCTGAGCCCCAGTGCCGGGCAGCAGCTGGAAAGGAACCTGGGACACTTGGGGAGGAACTAACCTGCCTGAAATCCAGGCGAGAGGTGGAGGGGCAGCTTTCTCCCAGGCAGAACAGCTGGCAGAAGCCATTGCTCCTTAGGTGAGCCCTCCTCGCCCGGAGCCCAGAGGTAGGTGCCATATTTGAACCGCCAGCACCTGACTCACACCTTTGGCCCCACCCTGGTGATTCCTGGAGGCCCCACCCCTCCCTACCTGCAGGCTCATCCAGGCCATTTCCAGTGGCTTTTCTGTGCAAGTGGCCTCATGCTTAGGACTTTCCTAAAATCTCTCAAACAAGCAGCAGTGTGCCCCATACGGCTTGATAAGTGGCTCCAGGCCTGGCACTAGCGGCAGCCTGCATTGGCTCATAGCTTGGCCTCTCCTGGACACCGCCAAGCACAGCACAAGTAGCAGCCATCTACAGTTTGCTGTGTAGCTCATGCTGGGTGGCCCTGGCACAGGCTGACTTTGCACCTCCCGGGAGGCCTCAGAGACAGTGCACCTGGTGGTCAAACTCGACCACGCTGGATTACAACCCTACCACATCCACGAGTGACACACTCAAGGGGCGCACTTGGTGTACACCAAAGCTCCACTGAAGTAAATACTGATCCATAGGGGTGTCTCTAGCACAGCAGCTCTCTGGCTGTAGTTGCAGCTGGTCCTCACAGCTGATTGGTCTGGGAGTCAGTTCCTCCGAGGGACGCCAACAGCAACCAAGGCTCAACTACAACAAGACAGTGCACACAGCCCACACAGGGGAGCACCTAGAAGGCCCAGCTCAAGTGACTGGGGAGGCTGAACCACTGGACCCTACAAGACACCTACTACACAAAGCCACTCTACAAATTCCGGGAGACATAACAGCTCTACCGAATACATAGAAACAAACACCAGGAAGCAACTAAAATGTGGAGACAAAGAAACATGTCACAAAGGAAAGAACAGAAGAAATCTCTAGAAAAGGAACTAAGTGAAATAGATCCAAGCAAGCTAACAGATACAGAGTTCAGAGTAATGGTTATAAGGATGCTCAAGGATATTAGTAAGAGTATGACGAAAATAATTGAGAAAATCAATGACATAATAAATTACCAATTTGAAATGAAGACTACACGAACTGAAATGAATAATTTAAAGGGAATCAACAGTAGAGTAGAGGACGCTGAGAATCAAATCAGCAATTTGGAACATGAAGAAACAAAAAGCACCGAACCAGAAGAGCAAAAAGAAAAAAGAATCCAGAAATATGAAGATAGCATAAGGAGCCTCTGGGACAACTTCAAGAGGCCCAACATTCATATTATTGGGGTACCAGAAGGAAAAGAAAGAGAGCAAGAAATTGAAAACCTATTTGAAAAAATAATTGCAGAATACTTCCCCTACCTGGGGAAAGAAATAGACTTACAAGTCCAGGAAGCACAGAGGGTCCCAAACAAGAGGAATCCAAAGAGGCTCACAGCAAGACACATCATAATTAAAATGCAAAAGGTTAAAGACAAACAGAGAATCTTAAAAGCAGCAAGAGAAAAAGTTAATTACATACAAGGGAGCACCCATATGACTGTCAGCTGATTTCTCAACAGAAACTTTGCAGGCCAGAAGGGAGTGGCAAGAAATATTCAAAATGATGAAAAACATGGAACTACAACCAAGATGACTCTACCCAGCAAAGCTATCATTTAGAATTGAAGGTCAGATAAAGATCTTCTGAGACAAGGAAAAGCTAAAGGAGTTCATCACCACCAAACCAGCCTTACAGGAAATGTTGAAGGGTCTTCTTTAAGAAGAAGCTAATGAACAAAAGAATCTGATGAACTATATAGATCCAGAGACATTGGTGCATGCAACAGATGATCATATTTCAGAGGGAAGAGGGAAGGGGGTGGAGGGGGGAAGAGATTAACCAAAGAAGTTATATGCATATATGCATAACCCATGGACACAGTCAACAACAGGGTGAAGGCATGGGGAGGGGGTGGGAATGAGGTGGAGGGAGTCAATTGGGGGGGGGGAATGGAACACCTGTAATACTTTCAACAATAAAGATAAATTTAAAATAAAATAAAAAGAACACAAAAAACAACAACAACAAAAAAATCAATGGGGAAAAAATATCCTCGGGTGAGGATTAACAAAAAATATAAATAAATAAATAAATAAATAAATATTTTTAAAAAGACTTGCTAGATGGGGCTATGGAATTAGCACATCAAAGCAACAACATGGATAAATTTCAAAAGAATTATGCTGAGTGAACGAAGGCAGACTAAAAGAAGTATGTACTACATAATTTCATTTATATTAAATTCTAGAAAATACAAATGTTTGACAGTGGTTGCATGCGGATAGGCAATAGGAGGAACAGGCAGGAGGGGGGGTTACAAATGGCATGAGGAAACTGTTAGGGATGATGCATATGTACACTCTCTTGATTGTGGTGTGGATGATTTCATGCGTGTATACATATGCCAAAACTCACCAAATCACCTACACTTTAAATATGTGCAGTTTATCGAATGTCAATTATAACTCAATAAAGTTGTGGAAAAGATTTAAACTTATAATATCTTTTCTTTAAAAAAAAGCACTGCAATTTCCAAAGAGAAGTAAAATTTGCAAGTTATAGGGATTGCAAAGCAAGATTATGTCCTAAAAATACATTGTTCTAAACTTCATCATAATTGAAAAAAAATAATCTGTATATACATGGCAAGAGTGAAAAAAATATAGTAGGCATTGCTATGGCTTAATAAAACTCAGGTAAACCTTGGGTTGAGGTTTGGGCTAATTCCCTCCTTTGCTGAGACTTTCATTATTCTCTTTTGAGCCCAAAATCAGTTCCCTAGCTCCTCCTCCTCCAGTCTATTCTGTACCCTGCTCCCAGATTCCCAGTGGCCAAGGGATTACAAGAGGGTCCTGAAGAGCTAGATATGCAGATGGGGACATGAACAAGACAAAGGCTGTCACTGAGTGACCACAGTGTCTAACGCACACCTAGAAAGCTGTCTCTTGCTTACACCACCTAGGTGAGAGCCCAGTTGTCTTAAAATCGAGTTGTATGATAACCCACAGATTTCATCCAAGATGTTGAGAAACAGAAGGAACAGGGTAGTAGTCTCAGATGGTGACGGTTCTGAGGCCACTAAAAGTTTGGGATATATACCATTCTTGATTTTGCCACAAAGGGTCCCACATGAAGGTACAGAGTTTGAGGGGCCCTGCTCCCAGCTGAAGTCTATATATTTGTATGATTCTCAGACAGGGCTCAGCCCCACTGAGATAGTCAGGAAGAATGGCTCCTTTCCTTCTGCATCTGGACATGTATGCCGACAAATGGCATGTTGGTTTGGGGTACCCCAGTCTGGGGACAGAAACCCCTTCCCCAAGCTTCTTATGAAGTGGAGCAGGACCTATAGTGTAACAAAGGCTGCTGTCCAAGTATATCTGTTGCTAACAAAAGCCATTTGTTAGCACACACACACACCCATTTCATACTCAAACGGGATGGGATGCAAGTATAGCTGCAAACAACTGTAAATAAAATCAGAAATACAGTCCATGCTATTGCCACTTCTGGTGTTGAGAATAGTTAGGCTTCTGGGCACCCAGCAGAGTATGCCTTCCAGCCTGTGGGGCTTTGTGAGATCCCAGGGAAACTCTAGAAACCAGTTCCAACTCTCCATTCCCCTTGAAAAAAACCTCAAGTCATCAGCTGGCTCCACCTGAAATTCCTTTACAAAGGAATAAGGTGATTTTCTTTTTTCATTCCACAGCTGGTTCTGTGGGGTGTCCAGTCAGTCCAGACCTCCTAGTACTAGTTACAACAACAGAAGACAGGAGAGTTAAAAGAGCTTTGGGGCAAAACTGTGAATTAATATTATTATTCATTCTGTGTGACTATAAACTGTTTCTGATCTTATTTTCTGATAGGGACAGAAGAGAATACTTTTAATAAATCAAGGGCCAGGTACCTATCATGTACCTGAGACCATGTTAATCTTCTCTAGCAATGATACCACATCTGCTTGCCACTGGGACTGCTGTTATTTGGTTGAGCTTGTGGGAGTACACTGTTAACCTTCAGAATCCAGCCATTTTCTGCAAGAGCCAGACTGGCAAATTAAAGATACGGTGAGGATCACCATTCCTGCATCCTTTAGATCCTTAAATGTGGCACTAATCTCAGCCATACCCCCATGCTGCATGGGTCAAACTGTGTCCACCTAAAATTCATATGTTGAAGTACTAACCCCCGGCACCTCAGAATATGACTTTATGTGGGAGGAGAGTCATTGCCAATGTAATTAGTTAAGATGTGGTCAGCCTGGCCAGGCGTGGCTCAGTGGTTGAGCATAAACCTAGGATCCAGGAGATCACGTTTTGTTTCCTGGTCAGGGCACATGCCCAGGTTGCAGGCTCAATCCCCAGTCAGGGGCATGCAGGAGGCAGCCGATCAATGATGACTCTCTCATCACTGATGTTTCTATCTCTCTCTCTCCCTCTCCCTTCCTCTCTCTGAAATCAATAAAGATACATGTAAAAAATAAATAAATAAAAATAATAAAAAATAAAATGTATTATCTCTTTACCAAAACAAAACAAAAAAAGATGTGGTCATATTGGAGTAGGATGGGCCCCTAATCCAGTATGACTAGTATTCTTATGAAAAGAGGAAATTTGGAGACAGACACACAAACACACACACACACAAATACATACACACACTTGAAGAATGCCATGTGAAGATGAAGGCAGAAATTGAGATGTTGTAGCAAAAGCCAAAGAATGCCAAAGACTGCCTGCAAACCACCAGAACTAGGAGAGAGGCACGGAACAGGTTCTCTTTCTCAGCCCTAAGAAGGAACAACACTACTGACACCTTGATCTCAGACTTCTAGATTCCAGAACTGTGAAGTGATAAATTTCTGTTATTTAAGCCACCCACTTTATGGTACTTTGTTATAGCAGCCCCAGGAAACTAATACAAGTAATTCCAGAGGTTTCTATTTAGCCCTCTCCGCTATCATCGCTCTTACCTCACAGGCCAAGGAACCAATGTAGAAGTTGTGCCAACTGCCCATTATGTCAGTCTCAATTATAAACTCAAAGACTGGCAAAACGACCACCAGTTGGGACCATGAACCCCGTGCCCCACTGTATGCTAGACAAAGTCTCACTGTAAGCTGGACTTGGGCTAGTACTCCATTTATTAGCTGGTCCTTGTACCCCCACACTCTAATAGTGGGGCAACAATGATACTTTAGGTCTCTGGATATCAATGTCAACTCAGACCCTGTGTCCAACAGCCCTTGAAAAGTCTGGATATTTCTATTCCCCAGTGCAGTTGTCCAAGACAAGCTGCAATGGCAGGGGCTATCGGTCATCCTACTAATCTCCCTTTTCTGAATTACCCCTCAGGAACAGAAGCTCCCCGATCATATGTGTGGCACAAGGGGCAGGCTGTGCAGACACAAACATGAGCCACCCAGGCCCCCTTCCGGCTCCTTCAGTGTCTGCCTCAGCTTCAGAGAGCTACCTGGCCTGAGGCTATGGCCTTCCCAGGACATCCCACAAGCAGTGACTAAGAGAGATGGGAGGGTAGATAAAGGCCCCACCAGCTCAGCCCAACATGAGACATTATGATAGGAAATACTTACTGCAATGGATTGACTCTTTGTGTCCCCCACCCAAAAAAATCATATATTGAAACCCTAATCCCCAATGTGATGGTATTTGGAGGTGGGCCTGTGGGAGGTAAATAGCTCATAAGGGTGGAGCCCTCATGAGTGGGATTAGTGACCTTATAAAAGAGGCCAGAGACCTAGCTTGTTCTTTCCATCATGTGAAGATACAGCAAGAAGTCAACAGTCTGCAACCTGGAAGAGGATTCTCACAAGAACACAACCATGCTGGCACTCTAATCTCAAACTTCCAGCCTCCAGAACTGTGAGAAATAAATATTTGTTGTGTAAACCCCCCAGTCTATGGTAATTCGTTAAAGCAGCCCAAGCTGACTGAGACACTCACTCCAGAGTTCCCAGCCTATTGGCTGCCTGAGGCTTCATTGAGCTCTCCATTGTAGTTCTACTTTCTCTCTCTCTCTCTCTCTCTCTCTCTCTCTCTCCCTCTCTCTCTCTGCCTTGTTCCACTTCTGTCCCCTTCATTTCACAGATGTTGGTCTTTAAAAAATGTCTTGCCCCCAACTGTTTCCAGAGAATGCAACATGTGATGCATGTGTTCATTCTATATTTGTATTAAGAGTCATGTTTTTAACTTTTCACAAACTGTTCTTTAACAGGGATTTCACAGGCACTATAGGAATGTTACAAGTGCAAGCCCCTGGATAGGACAAAGAATCAATCCTTTATTAAGAACTGTGTGAGGTCAACTGATATGTTTGCTATAAATTATCTTAAGCAAAACTGTTAGTTTTGGGGTTACTTTCCTTGGGAACATAGGAAGCATGTGCAGAGAGGGAGCTACAATAAAGAATAAAGGGAAGAGAATATTTCAGTAACATTGTAAAACATATTATGTTCTTTCAGGATTTTCCCTTCTCCCTTTTGGTACCCCCTTTGCACCCTCTTCCTTCTCCTTCATGAACCATGTGAACTCTCACTGTGACCTGGGTCCCCAGCAAAACTTCAGGACCTTTTTCCCCATCAAACTCCTCTGTCCACTAAAAGTAACCCATTCTTCATTACTCCTGTAGATCACATCCTCTCAGAAATGCCCTGACTCATTAATCTGATCAACCAGGCTATTAATAGCTGCTAATAGCAATGTAAACAGTCCCATTTTTATGGTTTTTCCAGAAGAAGAGTTTAACAAGGGGATTTTAGAGCTACGTTAGGGCCAGTAGGGCAGATAGTCGTAAGTAGAGGCAGTCACAGATTGTGGCTTCTCAGCAGCCACTTTGATATGGAAAGATCAGAGTGGGATTCTAAGAAAAGGTTAAGGACAAGCACCACACTCAGTTATGGCCCTCAGCAACCAGAAACAGTGACCTGGGCTACTTGAGTGCTGGAGAAATGGTGAAGCGACCAAGGAGGAGAGTGAGACTGCTCCAGCCACCTTCTTACCAAGTTCTGACTCTTATATTTTGAGGCAGTTCCAGAAACGTCACCAATTTAAACAGACTGTTTTTCCAGTCTGCCTTTATCCTGGAGAAATTGGCTTCAAGTAAATGTCAGCATCCTTATTAAAACAAACTGGAAGCATTCAGAAGCCTGGACAAAAAGAAAAGAAAGTTTAATTGAACACTGAAGGCTGTGTAGGTGGAGTCCTTTTCCTGTGTGATGACCAAGAAATATACTGACAGCCAGAGAAAGTGATCCAGAAGAATACTTTTTTCTCTGTGGGTTATCAATTTGTTCAAGAGTTAGGTTCATTTGTGCATGCTTGTATCCACGTTTAGGGTTTGCTTTTTCCTCCCATGGTTTCATATTTACTTTTACTTTTTGACTGCAGCTTTCCCCACTTTCCTATGCATCACAAGAGGAAATGTTGGAAATATATGCTGCCAATATAAGTGTTTGTTGTTGCCTTTTGATAAAGATTTATGTTGTGTTTTAAAACTAGATTGCAATACAGTTTCATGACAAACCTGGTCACAAGTCCTTAATGTATGTCTGGAATTACAAAAAGAAAACCTACGTGGGAAAATATTTAACCGCAAAAGCACCAACTAAGGAGTTCTGTTCTGTGGTCCTGCGGTTCCACGAAGGCAGGATTTCTGCTGAATAAAGTGACTCTGAAATTTCACTAAATGTCCGACGATGCAACTTTAGCAATGGAGGGAATGCATGCATGCATGCACTAAAAGGAGGTAGAAGCATCTGCTGGGCTTGTGACTGGAGTTTAGCGTTGAATGGCGAGCATGAGACTGCGCACATGAGGTCAGCCCCCATCACTAAGGCAGAGCATGGCTATGCGCCAGTGATTTCTGTGAATTCTGCTACAGGAGTACCGTCTTCAGCCCTTTGACAAGTGAGCGTACTGAGGCACGGAGACGGGATTCGAACCCGTTCTCAAACCCTAAAGCCCCGCCGCCACAGCACGGAACTCTGGCCAAGCAACCATCGCGCCTGTGCTAAACCAGCGGCCAACGGCAGTTTGGCGTGCGTTTGGAGTACACCTCTTCTGCGCGAATGAAAAGCTTGGGAGAGGCGAAAGCTCGCGTTATCCAATCAGATCCAAAAACAAGCCTTAAGGCCCGCTCCCCTCTCCTTGGATCCAATCGTTTGCCCCTGCACGCGCAAGCCACTGATTCAAAATCATAGAACCTTGAAGGGCAGACCCTGAGAAGGAGAGGTGAAGTCACACTCCAATAGTGGGTTCCTGCTTGAATAGTGGGACCGGGAGGATGGGTGAGGGCTGCGGACGGTCAAGGTAATGCCATTCCTGCCCCATCAGGGGTTTGTGTGGAAACCCCCATCACGGGGGCGGTAATGACCCTTAGTGTGCTCCCCCAACCCACACAATGGTTTGTTCCAAAATAGACGCCCCCTACCCAGTGGTGCCTCCCTGAGCGAACTGCTCCCTTTCTGCCTCCTGCAGTGGTATAGTCTGGGAGGATGGCTTTATCCTGTCTTTCATCTCTAACCCCTATAGGCCCCCTAGTGGTGTGATTAAGGAAGCTCTGATGCAAATACCCTGTGCACCTTTCCTTCTCGGCCTCCTCCCACTCCCGGGACCCTTCCAACCATGTCTCTCTCCACTCCACACCCACATCCCCAAATGGACCATTCCAGTCCCTGACCCTGAGATCTGAGACCTTGCAAAGAGTCAAAGCCAAGGATTCCATCCACCTGCCTCAAAGCGTCCACCCCAGGAGTGGGTTGAAGATGTCGGTAATTGGACAGCAATGTAACAGCATCTATCAAAATAAAAACCGAAGCAGGAACATGTAGCTTTCTAGTTCCTTAATATCTCCCCAACACCTAGAGCAGTGTCTGGCACATGGTAGTCACTTGTTAGGTGTTTGTTGAATGACTAACTCCTTTGTCTCCGCAATTCCACGTGTAAGATTGTATGCTAAAGAAACACACATGTGCACATATCTGTGTGCACAAGGATGGCACAAGCAAACCGGGGAGGGGGTGCTGAACTCTAAATGACCATTTATAGCCAGTGACTTGCAGAGTGAAATGAATAATCAGGGTTCATGTTATACCACAGAGCACCTCCTGGATATGATACAAAGTGAGTGGGACCTGTGTGTACCTGTAGGAGTGAAGGGGAGTGCTTCCTACAGGACAGGATGTTAACAAGGACAAGCAAGTGGAGCACATGTGTGTGTAGAGAAAAGTGTCCGACTCCAAGAGGCTAGAGCCTGATCCCTGTGGAAGGAGTGGGGACTGGGCTGTGCTCACCTCAGATCTCACCCCACACCATTCCCAGGCTAACTCAGATGAGTGGACTTGGAGAGGACTGGCTCAGGAGCCTGGGAGAGGATAAGCCATTCCTTTCAGCTTCATTTACTCACTCACAAATGCAGTGGGCTGACATTTACCTTTATGACTTGGATGAAGGTACAATGAGAAGCTCATTCAGACCGACAATGTGAGGACAAGGATCCCCAGATCCTAACAGTCTAGGGGGAGTCAGGCCTCCTTGGGTGACCTTCATGGGGCCCAGAGTGAGGCCCTGACACCCAGTTGGACCCTTGTATGGCAGGGAAAGGGGGTTTGTGCCAGTTTGGGAAGGGACCTTTGGGAGCCACAGGGAAATCTTGGAGCCTGGGGCCACATTAACGGAAGTGCCATCCAGAATGGAGGGGGGAACAGGCCCCCTGATGAGGAATGGGGACTTAGCCATACTTTAAGAAAGATTAAACTAAATAAGCACAATAAACTTTGAAGGATAGTGCTGTTATCATCTCCACTTTACATATGAGGAGACCATTATGTCTTCTTCCCATGTGTCCCTTCTTGAACTTCCATGGGCAGCACTTCTAATTCAATGCTCTAAATTTTTTTCGTTAACAAGCACTTATTGAAAATTTATTATCTGTCAGGACCTGTTCTAAATTCTTTACATGTATCAACTCATGTAATAGTCCTTACAAGCTAATGAGGTAAGTAGTGTTGTTTTCTCCATTTTACAAATAAGGCACCTGAGAAACAGAGAACTTTAGTAACCTGCCAGAGGTCACACAGCTGGGAAATCTTGGAGTCAGGATTTGAATGAAGGCCATCTGGATCCAGAGTTTCATCTTTATAACCACACACTGCAGTAAGTTTTCTTTTATTGTGCTGTGTTTGTGTTGGCCTTCCTCACCAGACTGTGTGACACCTGAGGGTTTGCATGATTCCTCTGTGACAGCCAGATTTCCAGCAGTCAAGATGTACTTGACATTGTGTGGGAATCCCTGAATAGATGCTTTAATTGGTAAATTCACCCTTCCCCTTTCCATCATGGAGTTGGCATCCAGAGCGCCCTCAGTGTGGGCACCATACAGTGTGAGTTTCTATGCACCTAACTTGAGAAAGATCCTTCTGGAAAGCTGGGAGAGGCTGAGGGGCTAGGACTCCATTCAGACTAGTACAGTCATCTCAAATTTTCGAGGGGGGATAAATGGTGATGGATGGAGATTTGACTTGGAGTAGTGAACACACAATACAATATACAGATGTTGTGAAATTTTCCATTAGATCAAATCACTTTTGTTCTTTAAGAAATGGTTCTATCACTACACAAAATTAGAAGCAATAGATTGCCACAGAAGGTAACTGTAAAAATAAACAACAAAAAATACCATATTTTTATCAATACTAAAATGCCCTTATTTACATTTCAACATATCAGAAATCAGGAATGTATCTTATACTTACTGAGATGAGAAGACAGCATCCTTTTTGTCTTAAGGGTTACTTAAAATAATGCTGTCACACACAATCTATAACATCTGAGATTTGATGAGATATGGTAAAAAGTTATGAAACTTTAAATTTAAAGAATAATTTTGTTTTAGGTAATCATAGATTTATGTGATTTGCAGTGTTCTAAGCACTTCTTTTTTTCCAGCTTTACTGAGATATAATTGTCCTATAACATTGTAGAAGTTTATGTAATGTTGGCTGAAGAAGATGAAATTGAAAGCTTTTATGTAAGTATCCAAGGAGAAATTGATCACAGTCCAAAACAAGACACTCTGATAACTACAGGTGATTGGAATGCAAAAGCAGAATAAGATGTCAGAAATTTTTGACAATGAGTAAGAAATGAAGCAGGAGATTGGTTTGTGGATTTTCTGTGAAGCCAACAATTTGTCCATCACAAACATGTGTTTCTTTTTTTTCCCCAATGCCTTTCAGAGAGAGTGTGTGTGGGAGAGAGAGAGAGAGAGAGAGAGAGAGAGAGAGAGAGAGAGAGAGGGAGGGAGAGAGAGAGAGGGAGAGAAACATCTATTTATTGTTCCACTTTTCATGCATTCATTGGTTGATTATTGTATGTACCCTGACGGAGGATTGAACGCAAAACCTTGGCATATCAAGACAACACTCTAACCAACTGAGCTACATCCATGTTGTTGTAAATGGCAGGATTTCCTTCTTTTCTATGGCTAATCTGAAGCACTTTTTGGGTGTTGTCTCACTTAATCTGCACTAGTACCCTTGAAAGAAAACCCTGTCATCCCTGTCACCAATAAGGACACTGAAGGCTAGAGAAGGCAAGTAATTAACTGGCTTGGGTCGTCCAGCTAGGGCTAGAATGCCAAAGCCCATGAGAACAGCAACTGGGACACTCCTCATGTTCACTCTGCTCTGTCCCTCCCAGGGTTCCTTCCCTGTGTTCACTGACCCAACCCCACACAGTGTCATCCCAACTCCTGACGTGACAGGACACTCACCTCAGCTCCTCCTCTCAGAAACCTTTCCCTTCCCCCCAGCCCAGGGGGAATCTCCCTAGACTCCCAGTCTGGGTCTGGAGTTTCATCTAGATCCCAGAGATTTTCCATTCTGCCCTAACAGGGACTCTATGACAAACCCTTATGTAGGGGACAGAAGTGAGGTCTGTCCTGCACAATGTCCTGCGCTTGTAGGGAAGGTCCTGAGGGGGTCCTCTGAGGCTGGGCTGGGTTCTGGATGAGAGCACACAAATGGGGGTGAGAGGGTGTAACAGGCTCAGTGAATAGAGCTGGGAGAGGGGGCTACAGAGGCTCCTGGGGTGGAAGGGCAAGCCTGGTGACTGGCAAGAGGAGTTTTGGGAACAGATGTGTTGAGGTATCCAGAAGTCCTGGTCCAGACTTCTGCACCATTCACACTCAGATTCCCACCCCCCCCACCCCAACCCCCACAGATGCCCAAAGGAAACCTTCACTCTCCCTGGCTGCCTACTGCTCACCCTCAACAACTAACGTCACTTTAATGGGGGACAAGGCTGTGGAGCTTTGTGTAAGACATGCCCAACTGTGTTGACAGTCATAATCCTGAGTTATGTAAACTCAACCACAAATAGAAGATACCATGCCCTGTGTGTGTGTGAAAGAGAGTGAGATTGAGGGAGACAGAGAGAGATAAAGAGAAAGAGAGAGGGAGGAAGGAGGGAAGGAGAGAGAAAGAGAATCAGAGTCAGAAACAGAGAAGTGGAGCCAAACAGCCTCTCTGTAGGTCCATAAATGATAGTGATTTGGTCACTAGCAGACCCTAAAATCCATCCTACAGTTCTAGCTTCATAAATGATCCATTCTGAGGAAGCCTCCCCTGACTGCTCTGGGGGTCATCATTATAACTTGAAGCAATGGCTAGGGGCACAGGCTGTGGAGAAAGCCCAAGTTCTAACCCTGGGTCCTCCACTACTTCCCATCTGTGTGACACTGGGCAAATCCTAGAACATTGCTGGGCCTCAGACTCTCACTTGTGAAGTGGGGAGAGCGGAACCTATAATCCATGCAAAGCACTGGCACATGGCAAGCCTAGATAGAGTAAATGGTAACTTATGATCAACATTGTCGCTATTATTCATAGTGGTCATCAACTGTTGTATTTTCTCCTTTGTGGGATGGGGACCTTGCTACTCTCAGAGGTAGGGCCCACCTGTCCACCTCTGTGGACCAACGTGAGGACAGTGACAGTCACCACAAAGTGTTGAGGGAGGGAAAGGAGGTGTGGTACACAGAATAATGACCCCACCAAAGATGTCCACATTCTAATCCCCAGAACCTGTGAATGTCACCTTACATGGCCAAAGAGACTTTGCAGATGTGATTAAGTTAAGCATCCTGAGATGGGAAGATTATCCTGGATTATCTGATGGCCCCTATGTAGGATCAGAAGGATCTTTATAAGTGAAAGAAGGTGCCTATATGAGCATATTCTGGGTCATAACAACATCTTAAATTTAAAAGAACTAAAATAATGTGCATTATGTTTTCTGGCCATAATGAAACTCAACTAGGAACAATGACAGAAAAATACCTGGAAAATTCCCAGATATTTGAAATTTAAAGACACTTATACATAACCTATGGGTGCATCAAGGAGTAAGTAACAAAGCAAATCAGAAAATATTTTAATTAAATGACACTGAAAACACAACAAAATGTGTGGTATACAGCTAAAGCAGTGTTTAGAGAGAAAATTATGGCATTAAATATTTGTTAGAAATGAAAATTGTAGGAGAGGAAAAAGTTTCCCTTGACCTTCTAAGGGTCCCTGACTGGGTCTGAAAATTAAACTGGCAAAGATAGATTTATAGGAGAAAAGCATACAAATTTATTTTAATGTAAGTTTTATGTGACACAGAAGCCTTCATAAGAAAGACCTGAGTGTTTTTATGCTAGGTTTTATGAAGAGGGAACAGTCATGGAGAAATATGATAGGTCAGAGATTATGAGGTAAGTGTAGTCAACGGGGTAAACTTAGCAAGGCCTGATTCATTAGGATTCTTCTCAGTGTCCCTTTGTCTTCAGAGATAAGGAAGCTCCTTTCCTCTGGGTATAGGGAAAGCACCTCTCACAGGGTCTTATGACCTGTCAGGAGAAAAGAATCAGTGAAAGGTCAGAGTGACCTTCCGGCTTCTGCCATTTTCTCAGACTCCTTCAGCTTAAAATATTCAATATGCCAAGATGCTATATTTTGGGGTAGCATGTCCTAAACTTCATCAAGGCCTCACATCAATGGTCTAAGCTTCCACCTTATGAAATTAGGAAAAGACAAACAAACATAAAGCAAACTGAAGGAAGGAAATAATAAAGATAAGAAAAGAAATCGAGAAAATAAAAAACAGCCCAGCCAGCATGCCTCAGCAGTTGAGCATCAATTTATGATCCAAGAGATCGGGGTTCAATTCCTGGTCAGGGCACATGCCCAGGTTGCGGGCTGGATCCCCAGTCGGGGGCATGCAGGAGGCAGCCGATCAATGACTCATCATTGATGTTTCTATCTCTCTCCCTCTCTCTGAAATCAATAAAGATATATTTTTTTAAAAAAAGAAAATCAAAAACAGAATGACAATAGATAAAAATCAATGAAACCAAAAGCTAGTTCCTTGGAAAGATCAATAAAATTGCTAAAAGTCTAGCCAGGCTGGCCAAAAACACAAACAAAAAAACAAAGAGAAGAAAAAATAACCAATATAAAGAGTGAAAGAGGGAAATATAGGAAGAAATGGGGATTTAGTGTTTAATGGATTCAGGGGTTCCGTTTTGCAATATAAAAAAACACTTCTGGCCTGGCCTGCATGGCTCAGTGGTTGAGCATAGACCTATGATCCAGGAGATCAAGGTTCAATTCCTGGTTAGGGCACATACCCAGGTTGCAGGCTCCCTAGTCGGGGGTGTGCAGGAGGCAGCTGATCAATGAGTCTCTCATCATTGATGTTTCTATCTCTCTCTCTCCCTCTCCCTTCCTCTCTCTGAAATCAATAAAGTATTTTTTTTTAAATAAAACACTTCTGGAGATGAATGATAGTGATGGTTCACAACAATGCAAATGTGCTTAATGCCGCAGAACTGTACACTTAAAAATGGTTAAAGTGGTAACATTTATGTTATGTAGATTTTATCACAATTTAAAAATAAATAAGTTTTAAAACTGCAGTGGCTGTTACCAGTATACCTGGAAAAGCAGACTGTTTCAGTGAAGGAGGAAGAGATCCCTTACCCACAACTGCTGCAAATACTTGGCCTGTGAGTCCTGAAATTCCAGGTGCCCCTGGCCCTGAATCACCTGAGGTTTCTGGAATTAAGCAGCCTGGAGGAGCTGGTGCTTCTTTTTGGAATTCATCACAGGATTCTCAGCCTCATGATGCCCAGAAGATGCATCTGGTGGTCTCTGGTCCTCCTGAGGCCTTTGTCCTTGTGACACAGACCAATTTGTGCATTTATTTACCTTACCTGGGATGATGATCCCAGCAGCCTACATAAGTGTCTCTTCCCCTAGGTGTCCCGGCTGAAGGGGATGACAGCAATCTTCAGCATGGCTTCTGACCCAGCCACAGAGCTCCGGCAAAGGTCTGTGATCCAGTCTTATCAAATAGAAAGACATTTCCAACCACCTTTAATGGGCAGACTCAAGCCTAAACTGACCAGATGTCAGGGATTTATCTTCTTCTGTAAGAAAACAAAATCTCCTCACCTTTCCTCATTGCACATATTTTCTGTCTTCCCTTTGAGTGCCTCCTCACCCAAATTTCTGAATCAAAGACAGTCATCAGGTAACTTAGGGGAAAAGCAGACATCAGCCAGTTTTCTCTGGCTTTCAGTTTGCACCATGTTTAAATTAGCTCAATGAAAGTTAACTTCAATCAAAGTCAACACAACCTAAGAATTCCTTCTCCTCATGGACCATCTTTTGTCCTTTTCAAAAGCTATTGTCAGGTTGGGGGGTATCCAGGGCTTGTAAGTCTGTGGACTACATATAGCTCTAGCAGTCTGTAACCTTTTCCACTGGGAAGGGAAAGAATGAGTTTCTAATATTTTGTAGGAAGTTGCCATAATATTGGTATCAGAATCCAATAAGGAGCCCTTAATGGGGTAAGGTGTACTCTTATGTTTTAGGCATCCTTTAATTAAGAAAAACTTTATAGAAGTAAAAGAAAAGTAGATTTAAAAATTCTCTTGGAAAGACAAAGGAACTAGAATTGTCAAAATGCTTTTGAAAAGGAACAAAATTGGAGGACTAACACAGATTTTAAGAATTACTATAAAGCTACAGTAAGCAAGACAGTGTGGTATTGGAAAAGGCATAGGCACACCTTGTAAAATATCAGTTGACCATATTTGTGTGTGAGGGTGTGCCTATGAAGGGCAGCACAAGGGAGTTCTGTAAGGTGATGAAACAATCGTGTATCCTGAATGTGGTGGTTACATGAATCTATACACGTGTTAAAACTCACAGAACCTCCAAAGTCAATTTTACTTTATGACAACTTTTTAAATAAATTTTTAAAATTCTGTCAATCATGCAAGTGAAAATCCTTGCTTTCTGCAAAACTGTTTTAACACAGATATATGTATGCCTAACAGTAGTCTTGTTTGCTTTTGAGCTACATATAAAGGGAATCCTACAGCATGTCTTCTCTATCTGACATCTTTCACTTAACTTTTGTCTCTGTGTTGTTTAGTTCATTCTATCTTATAGCTGTGTAGTATTCCATGGTGTCAATATAACACAGTGTATTTTCTGGTGATGTATAATTGGTTTGTTTCCAGATTTTTGCTATTGCAAATAGTTTTACTATATGAAAATTTCTGCATCTCTCCTAGGTTTACATGTATGCACAAGAATGTTCACTGTGGCTAGTTTAGGATGGCAAAAAAGTAAATCATATACTACCTAACCATCCCATAGGAGGATGACTTGAATAAGCTATGGCTATAATGAACGATGGCACATTATTAGAACCTTTTCAGAATGTGGGAGGCACAGTTTAATAAGTTACACCAGTGTTAACAGATGCTGCTGTGATGACTCATGGCTTAAGGACTCCAGAGGGTCACAGTAACCTTTCAGTGAGCTCATCTCTCATGGCTCCCTGTGGGCAGAGATGAGGACAAAAAGGAAGGATTCAGTGTCACAAACAGCTGGCCACCTCAGAGCACTACACAGAGGACCTCAAATGGCCCCCCATGGTTCTGATGTCAGAGCTTCCCCACCTGCCTACTGCCCTGAGCACTTTCAGGAAGACAGAAGGGGCTGTGCCTGAGGTGGCCCAGTTCACTCCTTCTCTACCAACTCTGACCTGCTCCTTTTTCTCTTGGGCAAAAACTGCTTTCTCATTGACTCAGGTTCCCCTCCATTCAGGAGCATGCCTTACATGGTGAGAGTGTAATTGTGGCAATTGTGCAGGTGAGCAGACAGGGCCAGAGAGGGCAGGAGCTGGGCCTGCAGCCCCATAGAAGGCGAGTGAGCAGATTGTGGGTTGACTTTTCTTGCCCTACAGACACACATACCCTCAAACCACAGGGAGCTTTTCTGCTGCTTCCTTTTCTAGGCCTATGTCTCCCCCAGGCCAGCAGCCCTCATGCATCTACTCACCCTAGCTAGGGTTTCTAGATCCAGCATTCAGTCCCTGGGAGGGGACCTGGGATGGAGGCAGAGCTGGCAGCTGGCCAGGTCTGAATGGGGATTTGGTGGCTTTTCCTAAATGCCAGGCTTGGTTGGGGCTGCCCTCAGTGCCTTCAGGACCCAGTGCTGTGCTCTCAGGTCAGTAAGGTTTAGCCCAACCTGCATTGAGGTCCCGGCCACAGAGCCAGTCCATCTTGTGGAAAAAAGCCTATAATGCAACCTTGCAATGAGAACAAGATTATGAACCCTTCCTTTTAACCATGGAAATCAGTTTCTGGTGAAAAGAACAAGAGCAGAAGGGTAGGGCGTCTGAAGAACACTCTGAACACCATTGACTAGGACCAGGGTCCTCCAGGAGGAAGAACAGAGCTGACCCTAGGCTGCCCCCAGCTGTCCACACACAGAGGGGGAGGCTCTGATTGACACCAGGGATGGAGCTGAGGTACCCAAAGGCCTGTGACCCCATCAGGTGTAAATGTTTAAGGCTCTGTCCCTCCTCTCTCTTCTCTGAGGCCTTCCCAATCTTGGAGATGTGACGCCCCTGCTGGCAAAAACAAGTATTGCTGAAATGTAGACAGTCCATGGCTGAGCTGTGACTGGTGACACCAAGACCTCACCATGGGACCAAGGCTTCAGTCAGGCTTCCCTGAAGAAAGGGAAAAGCACTTTGACTTAGCAGAAAGCTCAGGTTTGGACCTGGACTCACTGTGGACCACAGACATCCTGAACGGGAATTGGAGGTCTTGTAGGATGTGGTCAGGTGACAGCCAGGCTGAGGGGCTGCTAGCTGGGGGCAGAGAACAGAGGCCATGGTGAGATCAAAATACTGGGCCTAGTAACAAGGAGAAAGGAGGGGAAGATCAGGAAGGCCCTGCAAAGGGCTTTGCACAGGGCTGTTGAGATCACAAAATTCACCCAGGGCCTCAGTTTCCTCATCTGTACACTGGTGGTAAAAGTGCAATTCGCAATGCGCAGTTGGTGTGAGAAAAGCATGATTTGTGTAAAGTGATAAGCCAATGTCTAGCACAGAGTAACTGAGGTAAGTGTTGATGGTGTTGCCATTGTTGTTATTACAAGAATGACTCAACCTGAATTAATTGGTGACATGCTGCTCTCCCCCACAGGATGGACACCTTGTTCCCTTCAAGGTTAAGCCTCATCTATCCACTTTTGTGGCCCCAGTGTGAAGACAATGGCAGTCACCACAGAGGCCTGGTGAGGGAGGGGGTGTTTGGTAGGCACAATAATAGCCCCCAGAAGATGTCCACATCCTAAACCACAGGACCTAGAAAATGTCACCTAACATAACAAAAGGGACTTTGCAGATGTGATTAAATATAAGCATTTTGAGATGAGAAGATTATCCTGGATTATGTGGGTGGACCCAATGTAATCACAAGGGTCCTTATAAGTGAAAGAAGGAGGCAGGGGAGAGAGTGATTTGATGAGAGAAAGACTCAACTATTGCTGGCTTTGAAGATGGAGGAAAGGGGCACCAGCCAGGACTGCAGGCAGCCTCTAGAACCCAGAAAAGACAAATTAATGATTTCTCCCCCAGAGTCTCCAGAAGGAACACAGCCCTGCTGACAGCTTGTTTTAAGCTACTAAGTTTGTTGTAAATTTGTTATATTATCAATATAAAATTAGTAGAGGAGGGAACACATGTCCTGCCAACTCTCTTCCTTTCTCCTTCTCAGGCCTCTATTTCTCTCAGAAATGCCCAGAGCTGTGACTCCTATGAGATGGTGTCCCTGTCCCCTCTGTCAGCCTCAGAGACAGGGGGAGACTGAGAAGGGTACAGGTCCCCTGGGGAGGATGTGTGAGGCCCAGTGCTTCTCAAGGGGGCAGGCTGGAAAGGGGCCTGGGGTCTGAGGAGGCCCCCACCCTGCACACTATCCACCACTATAGTACGTACACTTGAGTGCAGGAAACATCAGTTATCCATTCACTGAAATTCACTCAGTGCTTGCTGTGTGCCAGGCACTGACTGAGGTGACTGACGTGCTACCTCATTCAACCCTTGCAATAACCTTATGAGGAGCAAAGTGCAGCACAGACAGCTTAACTTACCCATCGTGTAACATGGCAGCAATTTAGTCCTGGACTGTGTCACTCTGGGCCTCTCCTCTTGCCCACCCTGCTACACTATCTGGACTACTAGATCAATCAAATATGGTCATGAGTGAAAGCCATTACACATTTCCTCCAAAGTTTGGTGGGCATTAGCTCCCTTTTATGAATGAGGAACTGAAACTTGGAGAGGACAGGTGACTTGCCCAAGGTCACACAACCAGGACTTGGGGTTCTGGCTTTTAAATGAGATCCATCAGGCTCTAAAATCACGTATGAATGAGGTCTAAGGGGAAATGGACTCCAAAATATGAGAACAAAGTGCCAGATCCTATCCATCCCCTGAGAGATGGAGATGTCCTCATTCCATGGCTGGTGTCGAGAGGCACAGAATAAACAATTCCCCATTACATGACTTCCACAGACAGGGCTGAGGAAGCGTCAATAACTTCCAGGACTGGAAAGTAAGACCCTGACCCCAAGGGAGGTCCTGAAGGAAGTAAGCCACCTACACTTTGTGGTCTAGACAAGGAAACAGGTGTCACCCAGAGCCTGTGTGGAGGAGTCCCGGAGAGCCACATTACTCCCACTTCTCACTGCCTTTTGTTTTAGTTGTGGTTTGTTTTTTGTTTTTTTTTGGTCTGAGAAATGTACATGATAATGAATATTAATGAATTACATATCCATGAACAACCACCCAAGTCAATCAGACCATTATCAACATTCCAGAAGTTGGGTCTCTTCCCAACACTATTATGACTTGGTGATAATCATTCCCTTGCTTTTATTTATAATTTTACCACTAGTAATAGGTTAGTTTTGCCTGTTTTTTAACTTTGTGTAAATGCATCATACATTGTGCAATCATTTGTGTTTCACTTCTTTTGCTCAATGTATCCAGGCTGTTCCATGCACTTGTAGGTCTTTCATTTTCATTGTATAATATTCCACTCTGTGAATATACTACTTATACACTTATTGGCACATCTGGGTTTTCTATTTGTAGTTTTAATATATTCTAGGTTGGAGCCTTTCATCATTTGTTTCAATTATCTTCTCCCAACTTGTGTCCCAATTTGTTGTTTTCACTCTTCATGGTGTTTTTTGATCAACAGACATTTTTAATTGTAATGTAATTAAATGTTTTATACTTTTCATTTATGGTGTTTTTGTGTCTTAAGAAAAACTTTTCTACCATGAGTATATGAAGGCATTCTTCTGTATTAAATTCTTAAAGGTCTCTGGGTTTTGCCTTTCACATTTAGGTTTTGAATCCACCTATAATTATTTTTGTGTTATGAGATAGGGATCCAATTTCATATTTTTTCAATATGGATAACTGATGTTCCATTTACTGAAAGTCCAACCATCCCCCTCTGGTCTCACAGTACCTCCTTGGCCACCTATTCTGTCTCTCCATGAGAGTAAAGAGTAGGTCTGATTCTGAGACCACTGGTATTTCATGGGTCTATTTGTCAACACTTGCAGCAGTATTACACCATCTTAATTGCTATACTTTTATAATAAGTATGGGTATCCTGGTTAGTTGGCACTTGTACATAAATTTAAGAATTAACTTGTTATACACACACAAAATCTATTGGAATCAAGACTGGATTTGCACCAAACTTACAAAACAGTTTAGAGGGAACTAACAGCTTAACAACATCGACTCTTCTATTTGATGAACACATATATTTATTTAGTCTTTTTTAATGTCTTTCAAATTTTTCTTTTTTCCTAAGAGATCTTGCTCCCTCTTGTTAATTTCTAAGTATTTCATAAATGGTATGTTTATTAAAACTTTTCTTTGTTGTTAGTATATAAAAGCAATAGATTTTTAAATATGGATTTTTATATCAAAAATCTTTTTAAATTCTTAATAATGCTAATAATTTATCCATGGATTTGGATTTTCTACAACAATGGTATCATCTATAAATAATGACAGTTCTGTTCATTTCCAATCTTTAAATATTTTCTTTTCCTTGCCTTATGCTTGCTAGGACCTTGAGTTCAACACTGAGTAGAAATGGAGACAGCAGACATGCTTGCCACATTCCAAATGTCAAAGCCCTTAACATTTCACTTCTAAATATGTAGTTTATTGAAAATCTTTGTAGGTACCCTTTATGTTATGTAAGTTTATTCAACTAACTTGCTAAGTTTCTTTGAATCACAAATAGATGTCAAATTTTATCTAACCCTTTCTCTGCATCTATTGAGATAATTGTGGTTTTTCTTGTTTAATTTGTTAATGGAGCAAATTATGCTGACTGAGTTCAAATGTTAAATCACAGTGCAGTTTTGGAATAAATCCAACTTGGTCATATTATACTTTTTTAATATACACACAGTCCCCGACTTACGATGTTTCGACTTACAATTTTTTCAACTTTATGATGATGTGAAAGCGATACACATTCAGTAGAAACTGTATTCAAATTTTGAATTTTGATCTTTCCCTGGGCTAGCAATATGCAGTATAATACTCTTTTGTGATGCTGGGCAGCAGTGAGAGAGCCAAAGCTCCCAGTCAGCTACAAAATCACAAGAATAAACAGCCAACACTCTACAGTGTTTTGTGTTCCCACCATTTTTTGGATATTTTGTTTTGTGTTTACAGATCCCATCATGTCTACAAAACACCCATCTGTGTCTTCTGCTTCTGGTGAGAAGAGGAAGGCAATTATTCTTGAAGTGAAACTCAAGATAATTGCCCAACTGTAGGCTAATGTAAGTGTTTGAGGCACGTTTAAGGTAGGCTAAGTTAAGCTATGATGTTTGGTAGGTTAGGTGTATTAAATGCATTTTCAACTTAAGATAATTTCAACTTATGATGGGTTTACTGGGAAGTAACCTTATTATAAGTCGAAGAGCATCTGTTTTGGACTTAGGCAGTGTTATAGGCTGAATGTTTCTGTGCCTTCAAAATTCATATATTGAAATCTAATCCCCAATGTGATGGTATTAGGAGGTGAAGCCTTTGGGAGGTGATTAGGTCATGAGGATGGAGCCTTCATGAATGGGATTAGTGCCTTTTTATAAAAGAGACTCCAGAGAATGACCTTGTCCCCTCACTCAGTGAGGACACAGTGAGAAGACAGCTGTCTTTGAACTACTAAGTTGGCCCTCACAATACACCAAAACTGCTGGCACCTTGAAAGTGACTTCCCAGCCTCAGGAAGTGTGAGAAATAAATGTTGTTTATTAGCCAACTAGTCTATGCTATTTTCTTATAGCAGCCTGAACAGACAGGGAGTTATCACTTGGTTTAAAATATTTGCATCAATTTTCTTGAGATTGTTCTGTAATATTTGTTTTTCACTCATCAGGTATTAGTATGAAGGTTATAAAATGAATTAGAAATCCTCCCTCTTTTTCTACACTCTGGAATTGCTTTTGTAAAATTGGAATTACTTGTTCCTTGAGTGTTTCACCAGCACACCCATCTGGGCCCAGAGTTTCGGTGTAGAAAAACCTTTGTCTACAGGTTCTGTTACTTAAGAGGACTGCCAAGATTTCCCCCTTTTTGAGACAGTTTTGGTGAGATATATGTCTGTAGTAATTTGTCCATTTTATCTAATTTTTCAATGCAATTGGCATAAAGTTGCCTTTTTGAACATTGATCAAATTACCACATTAATAGAAGGACACCAACATATGTCTGGATTCTGACAGTTGACAGACTATCCTCATTGAAAGATAGGTGAAATATGGGTATGCTGAATTTTCACCAGCTGTTTTCCACTTCCAGACCTCTGCGATGCAATTCCTTCTGACTAGACCGCCCCCTCTTCCTCTTTATTAGCTGGTAGATGCTTTCTCATTTTTTAAAATTCAGTTCAGGCACCATGTCCTCTAAGGATTCCAGAGTCCCAACACTAGGATAAACATCTGGAGCCCCCACAGCCCACTGTACCCGTCACTATTAATAGACTAACCATACTCCAATGAAATTCTTTCTCTGTGTCTGTCTTCTCCATACACTGTGATCTCCTTCATCTGCTTCAGAGCAGAGGTGCTCAGTCAACACTTACGGAACTGAACTGAGCTTAAAACCAATGAATGGCCAACTAAGTCCTCTAGCCATCTCTCTATATTTCCCCATATACGTTTGTTTGTTCATTTATTTCATTGAGCATCTACTTTGTGCCAAGAACTGTTCTAGAAGAGTGGTTGGTGAGCAAAGAAGAGAACTAGGAGAATGTGGTGTCCTGGAAATCAAGTGAAGAAAGGGTTCCAAGGTTGAGATGATCAGCTTTGTCAAATGCTGCCAATAGGTCAAGTAAGATGAGGTCTGAGACTGGACCATTTGTATAACAACCAGTGACTTGGGCACTTTTGCTGAAGTGGTTGGGCAAAAAATCTGATTGGGGCATTTCAGAAAAGCACTAGAGCCCTGGAGGAAAATAATTAAAGAGAGCTAGTATAAAGTTTTGGTGTGAAGGGAAGTAAATAAATATATGGTGTTTTATTTTGCTATGCAGAGTTTTTAATTTGCATCTATGTAGCCTTTGTTTCAAAGCTTCTGGGTTTCCTGTTTTAAGTTAGAAATGCAATGTCTGTGGACAGCAACTCTGGTATGAATTTTTCACAGCACATTAACTCCTCTTTCCTTTCTGAGGCCTTCCCAACCTTGGAGACCGAGGGGTCTCCCTGCTGGTGTCAAAGGCTGGGTTTTTTTAAGTAACTTCAAAACCTTGTGGCTGATAGCTTCACAACCAATATCCCCACATCCACAGCTGACCACATCCACTACTGCAACCACGTGTGTGACACCAAACTCTCATGTGTCTGCCACTCTTCCTCCCTCCCTGACAAAATGTGGAAATGACCAAAGGACCTGCCCCCCAAAGACCACCAGACCACATAGATTAGGACAGTAAGTTGAGGCAACACAGAACCTCAAGGACATATTGAAGCAGCAGCAGGCATGACCATACCCCACTTCCCACATGCCACTCCCCACTGTGATCCTCCCATATGATCACCCTGTATACTCATTCCAAACAGGAGAACACTGCACGCAAGACACATCATTTATCATAGAGCTCTATTGTGGCATATAATAATAGGTACTCTATATAAATTAAATTAAAAATAAAGCTCCAGCAGGTTGCACAGGTTGGCTGTTAATAAATATATCTCTGGGTAATTGTGCCCCAAGACCAGCTCACGACCACTCTCCCTCGTCCAGAGAATTATACAAAAATAAATACAGGCTCAGGGGGAGGGGAGAAGGGAGGACATGCCCAGTTCCATTCTGAAAGTTCTCATTCCCACTATCCACCCATCCCCTGCTCCTCTCCACTGGTATCAACACAGGAGCTCTGTGCTGACTGGAGAGCTCAGGGACAGGGAGGCCTCTCACCAGTCGAGCATTCTCAGAAGTAAAGGATTCACTCACTGTACAGGCCACATGTCCCATCTGAACTCTCTGGGGGTGGTGCAGGGGCTACCCCTCCCCAGACCCCAGAGAGGAGGACACTCATTATTGCTGGTCCCACAAGCAGCTCCTACGAGAACCAGGCCAGAGAGAGGCACAGCACAAGCACCAGGAGGGACATACCACTGTTCAGAGCCACTGGGACCACCACCAGGCCAGCCAGGACCCCCAGAGTCTGGGTCAAGGGCTCCCAGAGCTGGGGAGGCAACACACACACACATTCTTCAGTGGCTGCTAGGGCAGGAGACTTCTTTGGGGACTCAAGGTTTAGGCCTGAACCTTCTTCATCCTGGGAGCTCACATGGGACATGACCAGGCTGGTAGGACAGATTTCAGCCCCCAAGGTACCAAGGAGGGTGAGATTTTGCCCCTGCAGGACTGGACCAGCTGGCTCCTTGCCAGATATAGGAACCAAGCTGTCTGCCCACTCAGTGGTGGATTCCATCCAGGATTCTGTCCCTCCTGGGAACCCAGTGACCCCAGATATCACCCTATTCATGTGCAAAGAGTCAGTGTCCTTGCACATCCCCTTCTCTGGAGCCCCAGTGAACTGACCCTCCGTACCCAGAACCACAGGACTGTCACATCCTGAGCCCTCTGCCCATGGGAGCCACACATCTCCCACAGTGGCTACCCCAGAATGGGCCCCAGAGAGGATTTCCGGAGGTGATTCCTTGGGGGTGTCCCCTTCTGGGCTAGAGGGTATCATGGAGAGCCCCTCCTCGCCCTCTCCCTCCTCATCAGGGTCCTCAGTGTCCTTGATAAGCTCTACACCTCGCCCCAGCCGGGCATAGTGTAGTGTGATCTCCTCCGCCAGGGCACTGTTCAGGGCCCGCTCAGGTCCAGGCCACTTCAAGATCAGGTCTCGGTCCGTGAGTATGCCCAGGGGATGGCTGGGGGACACCCCCCCATCTGTGGAGCCCTCCCCACCATTTCCTGCCCCACCTGCAGCCACAGCAGCCCGCAGGCGGCTCAGGTGGGACAGGTAGAGCTGTTCCAGCTCCTGGTCAATGGAGTCCTCGCCAAGCAGCTCTTCCAACCCACTCATGACCTCCAAACCCTTGGGTGGCTCATCCATAGTAGCCCCTACCATGGGGTCCTTTCGGCCCCCTCCATTCTCGCTGGATACTTCCCACGCAGCCTCTACCTGTTGCTGACTAGGTTCCAGGAGAGGCCCAGCTGCCCCCTCACTTGCATCCGGCCCAGAGGCCTGGTCCCTGGGGGAGCCACCCAGGCCACAGAGAAAGGAGGAGGGGGGAATCCTGATGGCTGGTGTCTGGGGGACCTCTGTGAAAGCCATAGGTGGACTGTTTCTAGGGATGTCACCTTCCTCTGAGAGTTTGCCAGTCACTGTGACTTCAGAAACCTGGGGAGTGGAGAGAAAGGGAAGGAAATGAAGTAGAGGGGATGGAACAAGCAGAGACAGGGAGAACTGGTAACAGCACACACCCAACCCCATATGTGCTTCCAGGGAGAACTGGTAACAGCACACACCCAACCCCATATGTGCTTCCAGATAAAAACTCCTTAAAGAGCCTTCTATAATTCTCTAAATCCCAAAGACTATGTCATCTATATTAAAATAACAAAACCAGATGAAGTAAAAGGGGGCTTCCTCCAGATCATATAGCTGAGGTGAATACTGTTGGTTGGCCTACAAAACATATCCAGAACATTCACATGAATTTATGTAATTTTTATTTTTAAGAAAGTATTTCCTAGCTCTGTCCTTTAACAAAGCCTAGAAACAATGATCAATCTAGTAGCAACAAGCACACCTAGTCCCCAGATATAAATACCATTCTCCACTAAAAGGAACCAGGGCTCCTTAAATAAATGGCTGTTTCCAGGTTTGGGGCAGGTAAAGTACCAGACCGAGTCTGGGACATAATGCCATACCAGAATGAGAGGAAGTGCTCAAAGAGTGATGGGTGTGTGTCAAAAGGACTCTGGAGCAATCTAAATAAGCTTCCACTGGCCAGAGGGAGTTCAATTTAAAAATCAAAGAAATAAGGGCAATGGATTGAAACTCATCAAATATATTTAAAATTCATGAGTTAATAATGATATACCAAAACCAAAAATCCTTTATTTGGTCACCTTTGGAGAAGTTGATTTCTTCTGAAAACTTGTAAATAAAAAGGGAAAAAAATAAGTATTTATACAGGTTTTTCTATACAAACTATATACCTTCAAGGTATACACTGTCAAGGTAGCCAGACAGTTGATGTGAGAGTTTCTTTAGAGAAAAATTTCAGCTAATAAATAAAGCAGAAATAAGAGAATCAAACAGAATCAATTATATTTAAATTAATTTAATAATACATTATATCTAATAAATTTAATACAATTAATAGTTTAATTAAATTTAATTGATCAGAATAATAGAATTAATTAATTAATTAAAAATTGAGTAAGACCTCTGGCCGGTGTGGCTCAATTGGTTGGGCATCATCCCGTGCACTGAAGGGTCGTGGGTTCAATTCCCAGTCAAGGGAACATACCTGAGTTGCAGGTTCCATGCCGGGCCCAGGTCAGGGCACGTGGGAGAGGCACCCAATCCCTGTGTCTCTCTTACACCAAAGTTTCTCTCTCTCTCCCTCTCCCTTCCTTTCTCTCTAAAAAATCAATTTTTAATTTTTTTTTAATTGAGTAAGAAATGTGTTTCCACATGGATGCAATCAGCCAAATCCAGACTGTGGGAAACTACAGGAAAAACAAGTTTTCTTGAACAAAGAAATTGCAAGAAAAATGAGGGAGATTTTAAAAATCTAAAACAATCCATCAACCAAATGCAATGTGTTGACATTGTTTGGATCCTTTAAAAGACTTATGAGCTACGTGGATGCTGTTGGTGATTACAATTTGTATATTAAAGTGTATCACAAAAAAGACTTATGAGATAAGGAAATTTGAACATTGACCAAATATTTGATGACTGAGGAACTGTTAATTTTCTGAAGTGTGACAATGGTACAGTATTTTTTAAGGGTTATTAACTTTATGAGATACAAACTAAAGTATTTATGGATGGAAAAATGTCTGGATTTTTTCCAAAATAATTCCATAGAGAAGGGGAGGGGAGAGGAGGGGAGGATGGGGTATTAAAAGTAGAAATGGACATGTGTTGAAATTTGTTGAAGCTGGGTGATGGGTATATGTGGGTTTATTATACTAGTCTCTTTACTTTTACCTATACTTGAAAAATTTTGTAATAAAAAGTTAACATACATCTCCTGAATCTCTCTCTCCTCCTCGCTGTCAGCACTGCCATCACTCACCTGGACGACTGCAGTAGCATCCTCCTCACAGCCCCCCTGCTTCCAGCCCCCACTCCTATACTCTATTTCCCTCACAGCAGCCAGAGAGAGCCTGTTAAATCCTAAGCGAGGTCATGGCCCTTTTCAGCTCATAACCCTCCCATGGCTCCCTTTTCAGAATAGAAGACGAGTCTTCCCCATGGCCCATGAGGCCCTATACAACCTGTCCCTGCCATCTCTCCAACCTCATCTCCATCTGCTCCCCCTCACACACTGTTGCTTGCTGTTCCTCACACAAATTAGTCATGGCCCTGCTCTAGGACTTTGCACTTGCCTGGGATGTTTTTCCCCTAGTTATCCAGGTGGCTTACTCTCTCATCTTCTTCAGATCTTTGCTCTAATCTCACTTCCCTGGCCACTCTAAAATCTAAAGCTGCAAACTTGTCCCCACCCCACCCCGTTCTCTCTCTTTATTTCCCTCTCTCCCTCCCCCTCTCTCTCTCTCCCTATCCCTCTATTTTTTTCCTTAGCACTCATCATCATCTAGAACACTGCCCTGGAGGGATAGCTCTGTTGGCTAGACCATTGTCCCAATATGCCAAGGTTATAGGTTCGATCCCCAGTCAGGACACATACAAGAAGCAACCAATGAATGCAGAAATAAGTGGAACAAGTTGAAGTTTGTCTCTGTCTCTCCCCCTCCCTCCCCCCTCCAAAAAAAAAAAAATATATATATATATATATATAAAATAAAATACTATATATTTTTCTATTATTCTGTCTCACTCCACTAAAATGTAAGTAAGCCCCACAAAGACAGCATTTTTGGTCACTACCATATTCCCAGCATTGCTAACAGTGCTTTGCACACACCAAGCATTCAATAAATATTTGCTAAGTTAACGAATGACATTAAGATAAGCCCTAGTAAATAACTGCATTCTACCCCTCCACCATCAAGTTCGTATTTAGAGGATCTCCCTCCAACCTAAGGTGGACCCAGAGCAAGTCAGCCCTACCACCCAGCCTCCCATCAGGTTGTCTGTCCAGAGGCTTCCAGGGCCTGCTTACCTGAAGTGTCATCTGTGGCCATGGACGGAGAGGGGTGGGAGCCACCAGGGGACCTACTGACTGCTGGACATCAGGATGCTCTGCTGGAGAGAAGGGAAGCATTGGGGTGAGGCAGGTTGACAAGCAGGCCTGGTTTGGTTAACAAAATCTGTTCTAGTCAATAGGAAGTTTTGCCCCTGAAGCTTTCTGTGACAGTCTAAGGCAGAGGTGCCTCTTAATTTGTATAGAAAGGAAAGGGGGAGGAAAAAAGAAATGGTAAATATAAGCTAAAACTCCCACCACCTGCCAACTGCTTACCGACAGCAGGGGTATTATCATCCATCCTCTTCATCCTCAGCTCTTCCTCGTTAGACCTGTGGGGCAGAGAAGAGAATGCATGGATCTGATGCCCTGAGAAGCCAGTTCTGCCACCCACCAGCAACTTCTGAGCCTCTGTCATGGCCACCCTCACCTGACAGCTGCTGTTCTCTCTTCTGCTGTCTCCTTCTATCCTGATTATAAAAGTCCTACACATTCATTGTAAAAATTTTACAAAATACAGGAAAGCATAAAGCAATAAAAAGTGACACATTAGCCAGAGGCAACCACCATTACCATTTTGGAAAATTAATTCCAGACATTCTATGAAACTGTTTAGATTCTGCAGACATAATTTCACACTGTCTTTGTCCACTTAACAGTAAGAAGCACCATTATATACTTCAGTAAACATCTGAAATGGCTGCTTACTACTCCTATCATATGGGTTCGCCATAAGGTATGTAACCATTCCCATCCTTCTGAACAGCTAGTTGTTTCTTCCATTTTACTTTCACAAAGCAGGCTTCAACAGAAATCATTGGGTATAGCTTTATGAACAATTTGGATCATTTCTTTAGGGTATCTTCCTAGCTATGGAGGAAAACCCATCTTTTCCAAGAAAGGGCAGGTGAGGACTGTGGGACACAGGAAGCAGCAAAAGGGAGAAGGTGACTGGTGACCAGGAAAGAGGTCAGAAGGAAGTAACCCAGGGTCATAGAGGCCTGGGTCCCACTACCAGCCCTCCTCCCACCACCATATCAGCCAAGCAAGGCACCTAACCTCCCTTAGCCTCCCTGCCCCCTCACCTTAAAATACAGCACAGAGGATCCAGGATGTGCACACCAAGCACAGGGCAGTCAAGAGAAATGAGGACATCAAGCCAGACACCAGGCCTGGTACAGAACACTGGCTGAATCAACTGTAGATGTTTGTTGGTCTTGGTCCTCCTTCACCAGGCAAATCAGACCCCAAGGTCTGAGTGGCATAAGCCAAGTGTATTTTAGCCAGTCCCTGCCTGGTGTGAGGTCACAGGGATCATGGGGAAGTCACTGTTCTCATATGAGTATCAAGTGTTAACAGATTAAGGCAGTGAGGGAAGCATTAGCTAAAACATGTGCAGAAATCTGACAGGAGCTGAGGCAATTGCTCAGACCTTTCTCTACCTAGAAGTAATTTGATGATGTTGACATTTCTGAAAATGATTGCAATTTTTTGAAAACACGTAATCTATTACCTTTACAGAAACAGAATATCACTAGCTGACCCAAATGCAGTAGTTACTATGGTGTTAGGCACTGTACTAAGTGTTCCACATATACTATTAATTAAATCCTCACAGCAACCCTATGAGATAGGTACGTCTAATCCTCTGAAGTAGGCAATATTATTATCATCTTACAGATGATGAAATGGAAGCTAAATGGCTCAAGGTAAGCAGTGAGGATCGAAACCCAAGCCTTCCAACTCCTAAGTCTGCGCACAACAAACTGCTGCTACTTGGATGAGGTATACTGGAATCTTTCATGAACCCCATCTCCAATCCTTTCCAGGAGTAGAAAGAGGGAAACAGCAATAATAGATAGCAATAAGATCCCTACCTCCTCCTTCATCCAGGTTTTTCTTTAGACCTGCCTTTTAACCCATATTCATTCCCAGCTTCCCTGCCTTCACAGGACGTGGCTAGGAAACCACCAGACACAGAAGTGGCTGCAAGAACTGCTTTTTATTAGCACCCTTAGGGAAAACTTGAACTATATAGATGGATCTAGAGTCTGGAAGCTCCCAAAGGAAGGTGTG
This sequence comes from Miniopterus schreibersii, assembly GCF_964146895.1. Taxonomy (NCBI): domain Eukaryota; kingdom Metazoa; phylum Chordata; class Mammalia; order Chiroptera; family Miniopteridae; genus Miniopterus; species Miniopterus schreibersii. The sequence continues at coordinate 74,464,119 of NC_138104.1, forward strand.
TCTTTCTCCATGGACTAGGGCTCATGTGTCCCACCAGAGGTCTTTGGATGAGAATACAGTCAAATCTTGGTTCTCGAATGTCTCCCATCTAGAACAATTCATTTCTCAACCCAACAACCCTTTCATGCTGATTACCTGTATGATCAGTCACGGGTCTCTCAGGGAACAAACAAAGGAGAGAATGCGTGAGTATGAGTCAGTTTACCACTAACTCTCACATTGTTAACATCTCCGGAAATTGTGCTGTGAATATTTTCATGGGTTTTTGGTTTTTGTTTTTTTGCTTTTGTTGCTGCTTATGATTAAATTTTCATCTTTTACTGTACATTTCATTTCCTTTTTGTTAAATTTTCATTTCATTATGTGTGGGGGGGTCTGCTAATCCTCATCTGAGGATATTTTTTTCATTGATTTTTAAAAAGTGGAGGGAAGGGAGGGAGAGGAAAAGAGAAACATCAATGTGAGAGAGACATATTGATTGGTCGCCTCCCGCACACACCCTGACTGGGGCTGGGTATCGAACCTGCAACCCAGGTATATGCCCTTGACTGGGAATCGAACCTGACACCCTTCAGTGCACGGCTAACACTCTAATCACTGAACAACACTGGCCAGGGCTCTTTTTTTTAAAGTGTTTATTTATAGACTGGACAGTGCATTAGACATGTACTGTATATAAGAAAGGTTAAAACAGGGAATCACTTGGAGGTCTGGAGTGGATTAATTCAATTTACATTATTTCTAATGGGAAAAAATGATTCAATTTTCGAACAGTCTTCCAGAACAAATTAAGTTCGAGAACCAAGGTTCCACTGTTCTACAGGGCCTAGAGTGGGTGACACCAGAAGCCCAGCCATCAACTCCTGCCCATCATGGATAAGAAAGGGAGCTTCGGAGCAAACGGACTTGGTCCTGCACCAGTCCCTTCAGTGGCTGTAAAATCCAGGTCTTTGGATTTGTGGTCCAACAGGACTTCTGCTAACTTCTTTTGCTGGTGTAGTCCTTCATTAAAGAAAAGGTCCTCTTCCCAGGGTCTTCTAAAGCAAGCTTCTTCAAGAAGACCCACAGACAGATGGGAAGGGGCAGGACTAGGCAAGCTGTCCCCTGCCATGAGCCCAGAGCTGACATACACAACCACCAGGCTTCTAAAAGCCATTCCAGAGTCCTATATGTATGTGAGAGAGAAGCAAGAGGAGGTGGGAGGAGGATTCAGGACATAGCCAACCAGCAGGAAAAGAACTCCACAGTTCAGTTGAAGGAGAAAGAAAAACAAATACAAAACAAATTCTTCAGCCCCCAGAGATTCTCTTTCATAGCCGAGGAGGGTAAGAAAAGGGGTAACATCCAAAAATCAGGTCAAGCAATTCAGCCAGCCCCAAGATCCATGAAGTCAGCAAAAGTGCACAAGTCACTCCCTATCTCCAAAGTCAGAGATGAAAGCAAAAGGCACAAGTATCTACTGTTCACCTCTTCCATGGGCCCTCTTCATTGATACACTAAGTCATTTGAAAACCTTCACACCTGTCCTTCAAAACAACACCCTTCCCTTTTTACAAACATGGAAACTGAGGCTCAAGAAACCGTGTTTCTACATTCACAAACTACACAGCACAATGATAACACCCAAAGAGGGCTCCATTTTGAAGACAGTGTTTGAAACCGTGAGCTTAAAACAAAGGAAAACCTAAAACACCCTTGAACTGTCTTTCACAGTAAACAAGAAGGTTGGCAGTGATATGATTTGAGGGCAGCTATGACTTTAATCAAAAGGAAGATGGTGAGAGAAATGGTGTACCAATGTATACTGACTCACTGATCAGTAACAGAGAAGAGGGGTTCTTAGAAAAATAGAGAGGGAAGAGATTAAGAACAAAACTGTACCTCCAGTGTGCTTACTAATTTTCGAGAAGGAAACCTGCTCTTTTGGCACCAGCCCCACAAATGCCACATGGTGATCTCAAGGGCAATGGGCAATAGTGGGCTGGAACACACAGGCCTAGGGACATCTTGGACATGCATCCTTTGGTTCTCACAAGAACTAGTCAACAGTGTAGCTTAGAAGGGGCCTGCACGCCAGTCTTCTGGGTATGAAAATTCTTCCTGCCATCAGGAAACTCAATGGCCACTGACCTCAGATGGCACCCAGAGAAACCAGGGGGTGAGATTTCAGAAAGAGGTGCCATTAGCCCCAGCCTAGGTCAGCCAAGACAGAACAAAATAGTGAATCTCCAGGCAGAGTGGGCAAGCAAGGGTTGACAACCACCATGGGAAAGAGCAAAGCAGACTTTCAGAGCAGTCACATCACTGCCATCACCACCACCCAAATCCTTCATGAGCACCCCCAACGCTCAGGTTTTCAAAGAACTTGGCCAGCCCAAAGTGGGTCACGCACTGAAACCCAAAGGGAAACTCAACAGACCCCAGCTCAACCTGAAGATAAGGCTGACTATTTTGGGGAGAGGAGGCGGGGGAGGGGGGCAGGTGGCTTTAGAATTCAGAAACCTGCCCTGTGATACTTGGAATCCCAGTTACCCTGAGCCATCTGCTTTCTGAAAAGCACAGGGTTTGAAGGTGGCTGTGAAAACCACCAAGTTATGTGGGGCATTGCTGTCTTTCCCAGCTAGTCTGTGTGTCAACTCTGGGACTTAGGGACAATCCAGTAGGGTGGAGAGAGGGGAACAGTTTATTGTGCTATGAGCTTCTTTTACAGCAGTAACTTCATTCATCTGGCTGTGACCCACACTAAGAAACACATTGTACATCATAGCCCAGCACACCCTATGCATGTGTAAAAATATATATACATATAACTGAGAAACACTTACCTTTAGTACGTTGTGATGTAGATTATTTCCTATACTAGTTCTCTTTTTAAGGGTTTGTTGGAATCCAGTAAATTGATTTCATATCTCAACAAAGGATCATGACATGTAATTTTGAATGAACCCAGCTCTGCCACCTACCAGCTGTGTGATCTGGAGCAAGTTACTGAACCTCTCTATGCCTCAGTTTCTTCATCTGTGAAGAGGGAATAATAGTAATACCTACCTCAGAGAGCTGGATTGAGGAACTATGGGAAAATTGTCTATAAAGTGCTTAACAGTAATCCCCTCTGCTTTCCCACTGAGGGAAATGAGACTCTGAAAGGGAAAGTAACTTGCCCAGCATTGCCCAGCTGGTAAAACACATCACTTAACCTGATACAGAAGTTAAAATCTGGGCCACTACAGCAGGACTGCCCCAATGCAGATCCCAGCTCTGCCACATTTGTAGCATGAGGCTTCAGGCCCATGTCCTTAGCTATGATGCCCTACCAGTTTTCCATGGATTAAAAGAGGATCACTTTCACACTAAGTCCTCACCCTCCCAACAACTAAGATGACCCCTGACCCATCCTGTTTCAACTTTGATTGTTCTGGTTTCCCCTAAGGCTGTGGTAAGTAGGTTGGGTTCCCATCCATTCAGCTACAGGTGCACCTGAAAAATAATTGAGGCCTCACTGTGCACCCACCCGGTGGTGACAGATCCTGGAGATGCAATGGTGAGCAAACCCAACTAGGAAGCTTACAATTTACTGTGAAGAAAGACATCAAAAAAAAAATACTCACACTCATTCTTTCAACAAACATTTATTGAGCACCGTTAAGTGCCAGGCACCATGGCAGACCCTGCAGGAATACAGAGGTGAATAAAAGCGGACCATGTCCCTACCCCTCACGGAGCTTACAGTCTAGCAGGGCAGAGGGTCATCCAATAATCCCCTAATGAAGGTCTAACTACAAACTGAGGTCAGTTCCTTCAGAAAAGGAAAGAAATGTCCTAGAACAAGGGGATCCTGGTCCAGAGAGCGCTTAGGATGTTTAGAAGGAAAACAAGTGAAGGAAGGGGGAAGGGAGTGAGAAGCTGCTCAAAACACTGTGTGGGAAGTAATGGATTCAATCTTGAACAAGGGTAGTTTGAGGCATCTTTGGGACATCAATTAAGTGGAGACACTGAGTTTGAATATCTGAAGCTAAAAGAAAGGACAAGGAGAAAGAGAAGTGCCAAGAAGTTAAGAGGAAAAGCAGCAGAGTGTGGTCCCAAGGCAAGGGAAAAAAGTGTTTTAAGTAGGAGTGCTCAACCACTTCAAGAAGAAAAACCAAAAACCCACCTATGGAATCTGATAGATGCAGGGGGCAGAAGCAAGTGGAGAAGCAAGTGCAGGCAACTCTTTACAGGAGGGTCAGCAATGAAGGGGAGCATGATTTAGGTACTGGCCAGCAGCAGTGTGGACAGAGGTGGGATCAAAGGACAAATTTTTAAGACAGTAGAGATGCTGACATGTATAAAGGCTGACAGAGGATCAGGTGAGGAGAGCAGTGAAAAGCTGCTGGGAGAAAAAGAAACTGATTATGTCAGGTTCTGGAGGAAATGGCAGAAATGGAACCCAGAGCATGAGTGGAGGAACTGGCCTGAGGGAAGAAAGGGCCCCCTCCTCTCCTATAAGACAAAGGAGAGAAAACAGTTTGGAGGTGTGGGGGCTGAAAGTTGTAGGGAGCTCCATTCTTATGGCTTCTATTTGTTTTTTTGAAGCAGGAAGTAAAGTCTGAAGGTAAAGAACATTTGAAAGAATCACATCAGGAAGGAGACAAAAATGGATCAGAAAAACAGGACTGCCAGGCAGGGTGGAAAATGATCCTGAATTTGTGATGCTGCTCATCTGCTCTACTACATGACATTCTCTAACAAGGCTTGCCTGCTTGGCTGATGGGTGCTATGAAAAAACCAGGGCCTGCAGAGTTTGGAATGAACAGGCTTCCCAGAGGAAGCACTCTTAGAACCAAAGGATCAAAATGAGACTGCAAGGGGCACAGGACCAACATTCCTAGTGATGGAAACAGCATGGACAAAGGCACTGAGGCAGGAAGGGGCAAGGCACCTTGGAAAGACCCTGGTGACAGCTCAGATGGCAGAGGACAGTGTGATGTGAGACTAGTAGCCACAGAGGCTAGATTGGGGGAGAGGGCAGGGGATGCCTGAAGGCCATTCTGAGGCTTTCTTGGTCTTTGTTTTAAAAGGAGCAGGACCCTTCCTAAGGGTATTAAACCAAGGCAGACTAGGAAGGCTCCTCCCCACACCAGCCCTGGGACTTTGGACTCTGGGAACCTCAGTTTGCTCATCTGGGAAAAAGGGATAAAAAGGTCTATCTCACCAGGAACGCTGAAAGGATTAGATGACACTACATGCAAATAGCCAAGCGAATAGCCCTCTGCCAGGTCTCAAATGACAAGCCGTCTGTACCTGTCCCTTTCCACCCAGTTCTACCACAAGAGCCCTCTGACATCTCAGTGCCAGCCTGTGTCTTTTTCCCTATTTGAACCTAGCACTGTGCCCAGCACACAGCAGGCCCTCAATAAATGCTTGCTGATGGATCATCTCTAAGCCTGAGGGTTATCAAAAGCCTGATCCAGCAACTCAGGGAATGCAGCCATTTCAGTTTCTAAGCGGTATCCCAATGGCTACCATCAACTTCTCCCCTGCTTTCACCTGATGTGGCTGCACCCAGTGCACAATGGGCCTGCAGCCAACACTTCCTGAATAGGAAGACCTCTAGGACAGGGCTCCAGCAGGTTAAGGCTATCTCCAGAGACCCTCCAACATTTTCCAAGAGGTCTGGGTCTCAGGGGGCAGCTGTTCTTCAACAGCGCTCCAAGTCACCAGTAGCACACAGGTTTTAAAACAATAATAAGTTGAAATGTACTCGCCAAGAAAGCCACCAACCTACAAAGAAAATTTTATCGCTGATCTTGCAATGAGCACCAACCTCCTCTTTGCAAGAGCTGAGATCAAAAGATAAAGAAGCTATCAAAAAGCCATCTGCCCACTTAAAATAATATCACAAGTCATGTTAGGAACCACAGACCTGGGGCCAGATACCAAAACAATTGTCTGAACGGGCTGCTTCAATTTCTCCTTAAAACCACTCATGTATTTTAAAAGAAAAACACCCTCTCCACCCACCTTGGCCCTGCAAGCTTTTGATTTCTCTGTTCCCTTCCTTTCACACTCTAAAATGACCAAACTCCATTTACCCAAACTGTTGCATCTTACAGACAGGGCTCCCACAACAGCCGGCTGGAATGACAACTTAGGAGGTGATTCTGGTACAATGGAACAGCTCAGTATCTTGGATCTGGGTGATGGCTACACAAGGGCACAGATATGAAAAAATCCACTGAGTACACTTAAGATCAGTACACTTTATGTAGCTATCCTTCAATAAAGAAGAAAAAAAAAGAAAAAAAAAGGAAGAGCAAAGCATAACATGCTAGGAACACCAGGAGCAAAATGTAGAATCTGTCCTGAATCCTATCAGGCCTTCAAGAGGAGTTGTTCAAAAAAAATTGTCCCTATGCCCTGGCCAGTGTGACTCAGTTGGTTGAGCATCATCCCATGTACCAAAATGTTGTTGGTTTGATTCCTGGTCAGGGTACATGCTAGGTTGCAGGCTCGATCCCTGGTGGACGGCACGCAGGAGGCAGCTGATCAACGTTACATCGATGTTTCTCTCTCTCTAAAAATCAATAAACTATTCTTTTTAAAAATAATAAAATAATAAAAAATAAAATTGCCCCTAGCATCTCCTCCCCGGTCTTAGCTGAGTGAACTTGAACAAGATGGCTTACCTCCCTGAGCTACCTCTTTCCCCCTCTATTAAATGGGGATAATCAAAGCACCTATAGCACACAGCATGCACAGCAGGACTCAGGAGAGAATGCACTCAAAGCTCTTAGCACAGATATCAGTACATGCCAGCCACTGTTATCATTTGCAACTACCACCATGCTTCAGTTACCTTGCCCATGTTTGCTGCATCCAATCCAACCACACAAAGTGACTGTCATTCCCCTTTAGCAGATGAGAAAACTGAGGCAAGGCCACGCAGCTGGTGACAGGCAGAGCAGAGTTTGGGAGGAGAATCCAAGAAACTGTATGTGTGATTCTCTGAGTACTAATACTAGCTAACACCTATATGGCACTACTATGAGCCAGGCTAGGTTCTGAGTGCTTTTACTCACCTCCTGTGAAGTAGGCATTATAATTATGTTTTACAGAGGAACAACGCAGTTGGCCAAGGTTACAAGGCCAATATAGATGGTGGACCTGGGATTTGAACCCAGGCGCTAATTTGAATCCACACTCTTAACACTGTAAGGAAAGCCATGCTGCCTGTCCCCCCTCAGACTAAGTCTCAGGTTACTGTGGGGCGCACAGGTCGGTGAGTGGGTGCTTGCCTACTTGCTCAAGTACCCAGGCACATCTGCTCACCAACCAAGCTAGGCCATCCTGAACCATTCACAGTCTAAGGCCTTGACAGGAACACAAACATCTTGCTGCAGCCAGAGGCTTCTGATCCAGCATATACAAGGTCCAAAGAGCACTTTCCCATTCCCATTTCCAGTCCTCTCACAGCCAGGGAGATATATTTCCCATGCATGCATGGAGAATATACCTATCTCATACTAGACTTAGGTAACCCCAAAAATAACCAGGCCTATCTGCTACCCTTGAAGAGCTTGATAGAGAAAACCTAGAAGAATCTTCTCTCAGGTCCTCCTGGGGTTAACTGGTTTTTTCTCCCAGGCCCTGCATAGTCACAGGTGTTATGGCAAAAACAGAGGACAAGAGCTTCAAGTCCAGGCACATCTGGTTCCACCTCTGCCGGAGCCAATGCTTCCCTGTGAGAGCATGAGCTCAGCTACTCACCTCCCTGAGCCACAGGCCTCAGACTAGATTAGAGAATAACAGTAAAGAGAGTGCACAGGCTTTAAGGTTAGTCATGGCCGAAATGGAAAAGCCAGGCGCCAACACTTCCTTAACCAGTTTGTCTCTCTGGAACTCTGGTTTCCTGCTGTGTCAAATGGGAATCAGATTCCCCACCACCACACTACCATGTCACTGCAGTTCTCTCCACTCCATCACACTATCATTCACATCAAGCTCATTCCCACCGCAGGACCTTTGCACTTGCTGTACTCTCAGCCTAGAACACCCTTGCTCCCATATGTGGGCATAAATGCTCCTCTTTATCATTCAGGACTCAGTTTAAATGGCACCTCCTCATGAAAGCCCTCCCTGTTTCCTTTTCTACAAACTCTCTTCCTCCGTTTCCTCCGTATCTGTGCATAATTCTACTTATCATCCAGGGCTCACCTCTTCAACAGCCCTCCCTGAACACCCTGGCTAAACCAGGTATTCCTTCCCAAACTTTCTCCCATTACTCAATTTTACTTTCCTCTCAGCAGCTAATCTTATCCCTATGTTTCTTATCTGCTTGTTTGTTTTTTCCAACTGTCTCCCACAGGAAACTGTATGATTCTTGAGGGCAGGAAAAAAATGTCTGTCTTGTTCAAGGCTTTACAGTGGAGTTCAATAAATGAATGAATAAAACCCCAGTAATACAGAGCCTAGCACATGTTTGGCCTCCATTACTCTTTGACTGACTGACTGAATGCGCCCTCCTCCCTGTCCTGGAGAGCAGGCCTGAGGGGTTCCTGCGTCAGGATGCTTGTCCTCCATCCTAGACACAGCCCTGCGTCTGTGGAGGTGGCGCTGGCAGACATTACCTGCGCCTCACCGGCTTCATGCAGCTCTTCAGCTGCTTGGCCTCAGCCTCCACCGGACCCTGGGACTCGGGCTGTGGATCCAGCTGCGGCAGCTGCTGCTGCTGGGGCAGCCCTTCAGCGTCAGTGGGTGTGGGAGCGGGTGCAATCCGGAGCAGGACTGTGTAGTTGCGGCCGTGGTTGTTGGCCCAGAAAATGCCCTCGGGGGTCTCATAGCGCACCACGAAGTCCAGGCGCGCCCCATCGCCCGCACCCTCAGCAAAGGGCAGCTGGAAGGCAAAGCGGTCAGTGCGGCCACCGTCGTCGGGCGAGGAGGCGCATGCCTGGCCAGAGACCAGGCCAAGGCCTGGATCCAGGATGGGATCTCCGGTTCCTGGTCCTGCCGTTCCTGCCCCCGGCGGGTTGCGCGGGACGTAGCGCGCAGGGTGGTCGCAGAAAGAAGCCCAGCCGTCGTGTGAGGCCCGCACGTGCACCGCCTTCTCGAAGGAGCGGTTCAGCACCCGCACCAACCCGCGCAGCACTGGAGGGCGCCCCCCAGGCACCCACACCCCGGAACCCCCGGGGACCGCTCCGGGAGGCGGCAGCAGCGCCTCCAGCTCCACCATGACGCGCCCCAAGCGCTCCAGACGGCCTGGTGCAGGCGGCAGCGAAAATGTGGGCACCACGTAAAAACCCCCGCCAGCAGGGACGGGGCACAGCGGTGAGGGCTCGGGCTCAGGCTCGGGCTCGGGCTGGGGCTCGGGCTGGGGCTCGGGCTCAGGGCAAGCCTCCTCTTCCTCCTCCCCTTCATCCCCATCCTCTCCATCGTCGTCCTCATCAGCCCCGCCGCCATCGCCATCTTGCCCGGCCACCGCCGCCATCTTGCCCGCCCCGGGCCCGCCCCATGGCCGGTAGCAGCGCAGCTGCGCCAGCGGTAGCCCCAGGGCCTCGTCGGCGAACAGCACCCTCCGCGGGGCCACCGCTGCCTCAGCAGAGGTGCGGGGCTCGCCCGCGGCTGGCGAGGGGGGCGCAGGAGGCCGCAGCGGGGGCTCCACAGGGGCCGTGCGCGCCATATCGGCGGCGGCGGCGGCACCGACGGCACCGGCGGCGGGACCGGCGGGGGCAGGGCCTGGAGACGTGGACAACCAATGGGAAGGCCCGCGCGGAGGGGACCGGCTCTCTGAGGCCGTAGGCGGTGACATGAAGACAGGTGTATCAGACAGCCAATGGGGAGTCACGCACCGGTGACATAGGCGGTGAATCAAGTGCAGGAGAAGCACGCAGCCAATAGGGATGTCCGAGAGTGGGCAGTGTAAGAGGCTGGGCGATCTGTGAATCAATGGAGAGGCCTGAATGGGGGTGGTGTAGGGCCTGGGATGAAGAGAGAAGTAGGACAACTAGTTGGGAAGTATGAGCGGGATTGGCATCTGGGCGGCAGGGTAAATGGAATGGCTACAGGCGATGGGGGCAGCAGGCAGCGAACAGAGGAAGCCCGAAAAGTAGGCGATCCCAGGGTTGCGTAGGTAGGTAGAGGGATGGAAGCTGGAGACAGCGAACAGCCAATGGGAGCTGCGCGCCGGTGCGTTAGAAGAGGAAGCCTTCAAGGGGCGGTGCCAGGGCGGAACTAGCCTATTTGGAGACCAGAAGGAGCCAGAGAGGCGGTGTGTGAGTGCCTCGGGGGCGGGACTGGGGGGATAGAGCCAATAGGGATGGGCGATGAAGACAGTAGCAGGGAAGAGAGATTACAGATAACCAATGGGGAAGCCATAGCTAAGTGGAGCCTTCAAAGGGCAGGGCAGATGGACACGGAGGCGAGATAGGAAAGAACAGAGCCAACCGGGGCGTTATAGGTGCTGTGAAGGAGGGATAAAGAGCCAATAAGGAAGCCAAAGGAGAGGACCGTGCGTGGGTAGTCTGGGCTGTAGGGTGGTCAAGTAACAAAACCGTAGAATGCCTCTGGTGAATGGATTTACCTTCGCCCTAATCCTCCGTGATTCCCCATTCCCCCCAACTGTGAATCCCTGAAGACCTAGACTGCACCCTGGTGCGAAATCTGAGAAAGCAAAATGGATTCTCCTGTCCCAGTTACTGCATCTCCTCTGCCCACCGCCAAGCCTTTGATTGAGTGCCACTATCCAAGCATGCCCCTGATTGTCATCCTCAGCATTCTCCAGAACTTGGCACCAGTACTGAATGAATGTCCGAATGAGAAATTGAACTTTTTTGGAAGATTAGCTTTTTCTAACCAGCTCAGCAAAACACTGAGCCTGACTATGCCACCAAGAGTTGACTGGGCATGTTGGCAGATACTGACTAACATAATCACAAATCCAAGCCCTATCTTTCTTGCCCTACTCAACCCTCCACACACCACAGTGGCCTCACCTCCTTTCTATCTGTCTCCATCTCTTCTACTGTTCCCTCTCCCAAGAGCACTGCTCTTTCTGCTTCTTCCATCTAGTCAGCTCCTTTCATTCTCCCTTTGAGGTCTCACCTGTGGGAACCAAACTGTAGCATTTGCCCATTTAACATGTCCATTCATACATTTCTCCTCCATCCTGGGAGGGTTTACTGAACACCTACTGTATGCAAGATTTTGATTTGCAGCATCCCTAGGAGAAAGGTGGTCCCCCCCAGCAGCCACTTCCCCACCCCCTCATGTCTCAGTGTCCAGGGGCCATGGGTCAGGAAGAAATATGTTCAGCTGCAAGTAACAGAAAAATCATGGAATAATGGGAGCTTAAATGGATAGAACTTAATGTTTTATCACCTAAAAGTCCAAGCTGGTGAGTAATCCAGGGACTCCTTCCTGCCTACCCAGTTAGGGCATTGTCTGTGTCCAAGTCTAGCCCCCAGATTCTCAACCTTCAACAGATCCTATCAGCTCTCCATCTACAATATTTCCCAAATCCTTGCCCACTCCATTGCCAACACCATCATCAGTCACCTGAACTGTTGCAGTACCTCCCTCTTGCTGCCCCCTCCTTCTACCCTCACTACTACAGTCAGTTTTACACTCAGCAATCAGGGGGATCCTGTTAAATCCCAAGACAGTTCACATCTCTCATCTGTTCACAATTCTCCTGTGGCCTGCATTGGTTAACCACCCCCTTTTGTCCCCTCTCTGACCTCACCTCTTACCCCTCTTCCTCTCTCTCACACTACTCTAACCATACCAACCTCCTTAGTAGACCTTGAGCAAACCAGACACACTCCCACCTCAGGGCCTTTGCACTGGCTGTTTCCACTGGAATTACTCATAGATGTCTACATGGCTCCCTCCCTCACTTCATTGAAGTCTTTGTCAAAGGCCCCCTTCTCAGGATATTCACCCACCTCTTTGTTTAATCCTGCCCACTCGCCCCCAGAAGCCTTCATGCAAGAAGATATAGTCCAGTACAAAGAAGAGGTGGTGAACTCTGCCTCTTTCTGCCTACCTGAGCCCCAGCTCTCACTCTGCAAAGGTCCTACCTCTCAGCAGCAACAGCGGCATCACACCTCCCACACCCTGAGCCCCACTCAAGTAGCCTCCTGGGGGACTCTTTGGGCCACCACTCTCACTCAGTTTTCCTCCTATTTCTCTGGCCATTCCTCTGACAGTAAGGGATAGATGGTCTGGGAGGGCATAAGAGGGGTTCAGCCCATACCTCTAACCCTGAAAGACAAAACCAGGGCCTTCTCTCAGGAGGGGCAAGACCTGGGGCAGGGAAGGAGGCTTCAGCTTCTAGAACTGGCCTGGTTAATAGTTACACAGCAGGTGTAAGAAATGATCAGGCCCAAGTGCATGGGGAGCAAGAGGTCATTAACCTTGGAGGCATCCCTAAAGTCAGCTTCCAAGGACTCCTTCTTGATAAGTACACTAATCTCCCCCTCTCTTGCTCCCAACCATATGCCACATCTGTTAAGCCCCTGCTGTACACAGGGTCCCTGCAGGTCTCAACCTGAGGACCTCATCCCACCCTGGTGCATCCCCTGGATGCCTGGCATGCAGGCCATCTTTGGGTCTCAAATGTGTCCCACCAACTCAGAAGCCTCAACCAGTGAAAGTTTTGTTTTGAACTAATGGTAGGGAGGGTTGGGTTTTTTTTTAAATTGTCGTTGTTGGCTGATTTTTTTTAGGTCTTTTTTTTTTTTTTTCATCTTTTTTTTTTTTCTTTTTTTTTTTTTTTTTCTTCTTCACAAAGCCAAGCCATCAGGTCGCCTCTGGGCTTTTCCAGAAAGGTGAGTCTGAGTTGAGGAAAGGAGCTCTCTCTCTTTTTTTTTTTTTTTTTTTTTTTAGGCTTGGGAGATGAGGAGAGGAAAAGACGCAAAGGGGTGAAGGGATGGGTCTTGGCCACTAGGTTTATACCATGTGAATAAAAAGCTATTTCCAATTTCTCTTCCCCAGGCCTGAAACCAGTTTTGCGGATGGGTTGGAGTGAACATTGGATGACAGAATCCCTGGCCATGCAGGGCGCTGGGGAGCAGGGACCTGGGAGTCTCAGCCATGGCCTGTCAGGAGAAGCCACTGGGTGCTGGTCTCCCCTGTTGAACATTAGTTGGAGGGGGTACTCGCTGAGAGGTGAGGAAATGCAGCCACCAATTCTTGGATGATCTTAAAATCGCACAACTTTCAAGCCCCCCAGTAGAATCTCAGAACCTCCCTGTCATTTCATCCAAGAATTTAAAACCTGAGACTGTTGGGCTCAAGGAAACTTGGGGGTTTCAAAGCCAGGCACCAAGGAAGGCAGGGCCCCCACTCGCTAGTTCTGTGATCTGGGGCAAGTTTCTTGACTACTTCTTGCTTCCATTTTCTCCACCTGCACAACGGCCATGATGGACAAGATGGACCTCAACGGGCTTTGGTGAGGATTGAATGTGACCATTTCTGAGACGTGTTCTGCACTGTGTCTGGCACGTGGAGAATTCGAGATAAATGTCAGCTATGGGGATGTTGGCAGATATTTGGAATCCTAAAGCCTTGGAAACTGGGATTTTTCAAAGTAGAAAATCACAAAGGCTGAGGCAGAAGCATCAAGGCATGGTGTCCCTGCCTGCGAGAGGGATGGGCTTCATGAGGGTGGCTGCAGTAATACTGGGGTCCCGGTCAGAACCTTTCCTATAGGGTGGCCTCTGGGTCAGAGCTCTCAGGCCCAAGATGTGATGAGACTAGACTTTTCTACCTGTCCTTACTCAGTGATGCTCAGTGGATTCTAGGAGCCATTGATTCTCAGACTCTTCAATTCTGGGAATTGTGGGGGCTGGGGAGGACTCCTTGCTTTTTTCTCCACCTAGTAACTTCCATGCCCCTCACCCTCTGCGAGAAGATGGGTTGCAAGGGTGTCCAGAGCTCCCCCTCCCTGGGCAGTAAGAGTGGTAATGACAATAGCAATACCACCTAAGGGGAAACTGCGGCCTGGAGCAGAGCAAAGCCTCTGGAAACCCAGCCCTGTTCCATTTCTTCCCCTGGTGTTTCCCATCCACAGATAGGGCTTCAGTGCCTCTCTTATCCCAGAGACCTTCAAATATCCTCTCACTCACAGAGTAGCGTCTGTACACGCCTGGGACACCCCTGTGATTTATCTGAGTTCTTTTCCTTTGGTTTTTTTTCCCTAACTCTACACACTTTTGTTTTAAAAACTGTGGTTTCTCGTGAGTCCTGTTATCTCATTGATACCTCTCACCTCTGTGGTGAGGGGAAGAAATTATATTTTCAGATGACTCGTAAAGGGCAAAGAAAAAAACCAAAATTTCAAAATTTCCGTTTAAGTCTCATAATCAAGAAGAGGAGAAACAGAGCAAGAGAGAGAGAGAAAACTGAGAACCCCCCCCCCACACACACACCCTGTGATAATCAGCGCACACAGTCATCGAAAAAAATTGGATTATTAGAAGAGAGAGGTCTGTGGCTTCCACACCCTGGGTTTTCTTCTCGGTATAAAAGCAAAGTTGTTTTTGATATATGACAGTTTCCCACAAGCCAGGCTGATCCTTTTCTGTCAGTCCACTTCACCAAGGTGAGTGTCCCCCCTTCCCTTCCAGATGCGCGTCCAGTGAAGACATGGCAATGAGGTAGGCACTGGAGGGCCAGGGGTCCTCCAGCATAGTCCAAGCGCATGCAGCTACTGTGGTCCTGGTCAGGTAAAGTATTTTTTACAATAAGAATGCTGATAATAAATGCTAGAACACTGATAGGTAAAGTACTTAATCAATGCTTGGGTGGAGGCAGATAACTAAAATGATACATAGATGGGTAGGATTTTTTAAATATGTCAACTGCCAATCTTTGTGAATTTTAGAGCTTTAAACAACTTGAAATACTGCCCAGCTATAACTAGAAATTTCAGCTACATCTCTCACCTCTCTTTGTCTCTTCTCTCTCAATATCAATACCTCCCATCCCTCTGTCTCTATGCCCCGTCTCACTCATTCCGTGTTTCTCTGCCCGTCTTTTCCTGTCTGCTTACCTTGGCACTCAGAATCTGCATCCTTCTGTCTTTGTCTGCTCTGACCATTTTCCCTGCCTGTGTCCTCCATCTTGACCACACTCCATCTGTTTCCTTTCCTCAGTCTTTCTCCCACCATCTCACCTGCTCTCTTGTCTTGCCTCCCCTGCCTGCCTTCCATCCGGAATACAGCATAGGACTTTATATACTGTTGGTGCTCAATGATAGTGCGTTGAGTAATGCTGATGAGGATATTTACATTTTATAAGAATGATTGTCAATTCTGTTTGCTCCCATCAAAGGAGAACGGTGAGCTGTCGGGTCAAGCTGAGGACTTAACTGAACTTGTCCTTGCGCTGTATGAAAGGAGGCCCTCCCGGGGGGCACTTCATGCCATTGTCAACCATGGTTTACCTGTGTGGTCCTACTCCCAGGACCGTGTGTGTGTGTGTGTGTGTGTCCAGAGTCCAAGTCCAGGGACAGAACAAGCTGTTCAAGGCTGGGGTGAGCTCGTCTCTGCAGGCTTAGCAAGTGCTCACTAAGTGTTAGCTGTGAGTATTTTTTTAACTAAATTAGATTCATGCTATCCATTGGCTTTGTTCCTGCTTTATTCAATTAATAGGAGCATTTTTGTAGATCACTAAAAATGGTATCAACATATGATCTTTCATAGCTGTCAAAACTGATCTCACATTTGCACGAACCATGATTGGTTTGACCCAATGCCCTTCCCTGGACAGCTGGGTGGTTTCTCATTTTCCCCAGCCATTCCTGATTAGTGCCTTGGGTCCCTGGAAATGGAGTTACTGGGGCAAAGGGTGGTTGCATTTTTAAGGTTTCTGAGCCTCTCGGCAAACTATTCTCCCAAAAGCTTGTCCTGTTTTATGCTCTCTCTACTCAAGCTAACCTTGTGTGGGTATTATAATTTTTTAATCCTTTCTCAACATAACAGGTAAAAAAAAATTACCACATTGTTGAAATTTACATTCTTTGATTACTTATACTGTTTATTAACCATTTGTACTTTTTCTATCTGGTGTCCTTAGTCCCAATAGGGTGTTCATCTCTTTTCCTATTGATTTATCACAGCTCTTTATTTAGAAAGGATATTAACCTTTCATCAGCCATACATACATAACAAATATTTACTTTTCCTATTTGTTCATAGTGTTTTATGATACTTGTGACATTTTTATATAGTCAAATAGGTTAGTCTTTTCTTCTGTGGTTACTGTCTCTGGTTTTGTGCTTAGAAAGTCTTTTCACAGTTGAAAATGAGGTAAATGTTCACATGTGTTGGAGCCAGACTATCTGCAACAAACCCAGCCTCACCCTAAGCCATCTGTGTGATTTTTAGCCAGGCATTTAAACCCTGTTACCTCCATTTCCTCCTACCTACTGTGGCAGTTACAATAGTATCTACCTCAAAGGTGGTTGTGAGGATTAAGTCTATTAACCGTGTTAAGTTCCTAGCATAGGGCCTGGAATACAATACGCCCAACATCCATATTAGATATTATTATTTATCTTTTTGATGGATCTGGAATTTCTTTTAGGGTATATGATGATGCTGACATTTCAAACTGGGTAGGGAGGGGTTAGTGGGGAAAGGGCTGATTATTCATTCAATAACTATTTTTCCCTTAATTATCCCAGAAACATTTGTTAAACAGTCTATCCTACACCGTCCCCCAGTTTGAAATGCCACAGTCATCACAAACCGCATTCCCTCTAGCCATGGGTCTGTGTTTGGGCATTCTATTCTGTTCTGTTCTGTTCTGTTCTGTTCCTCAGTGTCTGCCCTTGTACTGGAACCGCTGTACACACCACTTTACTGATCGTTGCTTTGCAGCACAAAACAATACCCAGCCTAGGTGTAGCCCCCATCTTGCCCTTTGTTATTCTTCATCATTTCAAGCAGCATCAGTTTCTCTAGCCAGAGGCCGTCAACTGTTCTTATTTGGGGCATCACTGTCGCTCTGTCTCTCTCTCACATAGGTCCTATGGGTCATACATACACTCTCTCTCTCCTCTCAGCATCTCTCACTGTCTCTCTCATTCTCTTTGTCTCTCATTCTGTCTATCTCTGCCATCTCTCTCTGTATCTCTTGTTCTCTGTGTCTCTCTCTGCCTCTATGTCTGTCTCTTTGTTTCCATCTCTCTTTGTCTCTATGTATCCCTGTCTCTTGGTCCCCTGGATAGAGGAGCAGTTGTCGATGTGAAGCTCTGTAGACACCTAACAACTCACCCTGACAGGGTGGAAGGGTCCTGGCCCTCACCTACTCCACACCTCTCCCCTTCCCAGTGTACAAGAGGAGCAAATTGAGACCCAGAGATGGGTGGGAGGGCCTCTCCCAAGTCCTCACAGAGATGCAGTGGCAGAGTTGAGACCCAAGCTCAGAACTTAGGACTCTCAGTGGGACCATGGCTGTGTCTCTCCCTCACTGTGGGCCTCAGTTTACCTCTCAGCACCATGAGGGGGGCAAGGGGACTTGGCCCTCCAGCTGCTGCCATTCCCCATTCTGCCTTCTCACAGATGGGACCCTCACTAGGGCAGAAGGATCTATGGTCACAGTGTGAGGCTCAGCCTCGCAAGAGCTATGCTGGGTGGGGTCCCAGGGCCCATGGGTCAGGAGGCCTCATGGGCAGAGGGTGATGTTACTGGGAGGACATCAGTCAGCGGGTCTAGCTATGGACAGAGCTCAGCCATGTCTTCAGAGTTGCACTGGTTCCTGGGAACCTCCATCCCAGGGCCTTTCCAGAGAGCCTGGTGGTGGGATCTCTACTGGCAAAGGCCAGGGCTTTTCCTGCTCCCCACCATGAGGCCCTTGCCAAAAGTTCTCCAGCTTCAACCTCCCCTGTCTTCCTTCCCCATCTCTGGAAAAGTGGCTATGGGTCTGGGAACATTGTTCCAGAATGGATAGGGAGACCGAGGCCCTGCAGGGTCCCTTCACCAGTCACTGACGTTTTGCTAAGCGTTCCATGTGCATTAACTTTAGAAAATGGATACTGTTATTGTCCCAATTTACGTATGAGCCTGAGGAGAGTTGTAGCTAGTTAGTGGCAGAACCTGGCCCCAGGCTGGGGGAAGGAGAGGGGGTAATTCTGACCCTCCTGCCTTCACAGAACTTAAGAAGGAGAGGAGGTTTATTGCAATTTCAGGCCTGGTAGGCGGGAGGCCAGATGAAGCAGTGAGCTTTCTGTCCTTCAGGGAGTTCCAGTAATTTTGGATACCAGGGACATTGGCTTTCACATACTGAGAAGTTGGACCCATGGCCCCCAGAGAGTGTGTGGGTTTGAGATCCTGGGATCCTTTGAATCTAAGTAATGATGCTCTGTGACTCTGAGGTTTTGGCATAGTACCATTTGAAGACCCCCAGGGTCCCAGTGTCTGTGGGATCTTTATGGCACTCCGCAAGCATCAAGTCTTGGGCTGATTCTTGCCTGAGAAGGGCCAGGTCTACAGGGCCCAGGGCTTGTCATGGTGGCCAGATGGACGTCACTCACCACATCCGCCAGCACCCTCATCACCCCACCTGGGCCAAGTGGGCTCGGCTGCAGGATGGGCCGGCCACTTCTCGGAACGAAACCCGTGGGGTGGGGTGTCTGCCTCCTTGGTGCCCATGAAGCCCAGCGCATCCGGCCGCCATGACGTCAATGGCGGAAAAATCTGGGGAAGTCAGAGGCTCTGACAACAGGGCCCAGATGCAGACCCCGATATGAAAACACAATCTATGTCCCAGAAACATCCTCCATGTGTCTTCTGAGAAACAGTCAGAAAGGGACGCCCCAACAGACAGTGCAGGAAGCTGGCTGCCCAGCCCGGCCCTCCAGCACCCACCACCAGACAGCCCGTGTCCATGGCCCCTTTCTGAGAATGCAGCTCTGCTCCTGAGTCAGGCTGCTCCAGGTGTGTCTGAGGAGGAGATTTCTCACAAGCTCTGGCCAAGTATCCAGGCAGCTTCAGAAGTGACCGCAGGCCAGCTGTGTGGACCAAGCCAGAGTAATGTGAAACATCCATTCACTCACCAAAATTGGTACTAGTTTGCTCCGGCTTCTGTAACAAAGTACCACAAACTGGGTGGCTTAATAGAAATTTATTGCCTCAGTTCTGGAGGCCTGAAATCCTAGATCAAGGTGATGATGACAGGGCTGGCTCCTAGAACTGTAAGAAAGTGTCCGGGCCACTCCCGTAGCTTCTCGTGGTTTGCTAGCAATTCTTGGCATTCCTTGGCTTATAGAAGCATCGCCCTGATCTCCACCTTCATTCGTTCACTAATTCCTTCATTCACCTCGTGGTCACTGACGTTCTCTCGGGCCCTTGTCCTGAGCTTCCACAGATCCAAACTCCTGTTTCTCACACAATAATGTTCTAACCCCCAAGGGAGACTAAGGGTTGAGTATCTGGATTTTCATCCCTCCCTCCCTCAGCACCACAGTTCTGACAACTCCCATGGACTAACAGCAAGGAAAGGAAGGAACAAGTGCTCCCCCAGAAGCCTCCTTGTACTACCTAGGGCTGGCGTCAGCAGCCGTGTGCCCAACCCTGTGCTGTGGGGTGAGGCGGAGAGACACACAGCCCCACAGCAGGGGCCTGTGAAATGTGCTTGAGCACACCCTTTCTGGAGAAAAGTGGAGCTCTCAAGTCGCCATGGGATTGTGGAATGCTGCCCCTGGGTGTCCCCTTCGGTAAAATGCAGGTTGGACTAGGCAGTCCCTTCCAGCTCTGACTTCCTCTCAGTCTGGGATTATAGGATTCTGGGAAACCAAGGCCCTGCCTGTTGGGGAGTGTAGGGGTCTGGAGCTGCTGTGGAGGGCTTTCTGGATTGGCCTCAGACAGGGGAAGAGGAGGAGTGGGCATTCCAGGCAAGTCAAACAGCATGAGCCAAGGCTTGGAGGCAGCTGGGCATCAATTCCAGTGGGGTCTGAGTCAAGGAGCTCCCACAGGCCCTGGCTTAAGAGAGCCCGTCTCTCCTCTCTGGCACTTACCAGTTCCATGCAGGGCAGAGCCCAGAGATGGCCAGACTCTACCGCTGCCTGAGCTCCAGACTCCTATACTCAGCTGCCCACTCAGCATTTCCACTCGTATGTCTAATGCCAGACTCCTCATGCTCATCCACATCTGGATCATCACACGTACACACAGCTTCCCCCATCTACCTCATCTCTGGTCACATCAGTTCTGTCCCTCCAGCTGCTCAGGCTATTACCCAGAAGTCACCTTGACTCTCCCTCTTTTAACCCCAGATCCAAGCTACCAGAAAATGCTCTGAACATGCTCAGAATCCACTCACTTCTCACCATCTCCACTGCCACCGTCCTGTTCTGTGCGACCATTGTCACTCACCTTGACTGTTGCAGTAGCATCCTCACTAGTCCTCTGCTTCTGCCCTGCCTTCGTAGAGTCTGTCCCTCTCACAGCAGCCAGAGGGATCTTTTGAGTCCATGCCCCCTGCCATTCCCAGATATGCCCAAATCACTGGGGTAAAATAATGCTCCCAGGAGAAAATCAGAGACCAGCCCCACGTGGATCAGCAAAGGTGGTGTGACTTATTCCAGGTGCAGGGAGGACTGGAGGACTGAAGATAAAGCCTCAAGTGATGGGGGACAGAGCTGAGACCTGCCCTGGCTAAGGCCCTGCAAACCACACTGAACCCCAACTGCCCTCTGGAGGACACATCCCCACCAGGGCTGTGCCAGCATGCGCAGGCAAGCCATGTGCTGGACTGGTGCAAGTCTGCATGTGGGGCATGTGCAGACACACACACACTTATGCTCCTGATACCGTGTGTGTGCATGTGCATGCAAACATGTCCAGAGCTGGGGTCTACTTGTGGGGTTCTTTGGGACATGTCCCAGCCAATGCCTGCTCTGACCAGAGGGTGTATCCACATGGTTCAGGTGGTTGAGTATTTTGCACACCTCCAGCACATGTATAACTCATTCCCCCCATGTCTCCACAGCCTGACCTCGTACAAGGACCCAATGCCCAACCCCAGGCCATCCAAGCCCTTGGCCCCTTCCTTGGTGCTCAGCCCATCCCCAGGACCCTCACCCAGCTGGAGGGCTATACCCAAGGCCTCAGACCAGCTGGGGGCCAAGAGCCCGGGGGCAACCTTCCAGGGCCGGGACCTCCGAGGCGGGACCCATGCCGCCTCCTCCTGCTTGAACCCCATGCCACCATCACAGCTGCAGGTGAGGCCCAGGGCCCAGGATGGAGCAAGCAGGGTGGAGTACCTGGGCCTACAGGTGCCGACCTTTACTGTGGCACTGGGCGGGGGGCCCGGCTGGGGCACAGGAAGTGGTTTTCTGGGTCCCAGGCAAGTCTGTGACTTATGCAGATATCACAGGGCCAAGAAAGTCCCCACTTAGCAGGTCTCAGAGATTCGAGGCTCTCCCCAAACTCCCAATCCCTCTCTCAGGAGAGGAGACCCTATCATGTTCCCATAAACATGGCCACATGTCCCCATCCCCATGTGACAGAAGAGAGGCTGGGGCCCAAGGAGGTGAGATGACAAAGTTGAGGCCAGCTCTGCCACTTATTAGCTGGTTGATCTTGAGAAAGTCACTCAATCTCCCTGAGCCTAAGTTTCTACATATGTATAAAGGAGACCATCGTAGTACCTATTGTGTGGGGTTGTGGTGAGGAGCATGTGAACTCAGCATGTAGAACAGTGAGGGTGAGGATGACATCTCTCCTGCCTGCCTTCTCCCCCCAGGTGCCTACAGTGCCCCTCGTCATGGTGGCACCCTCTGGAGCACGGCTGGGTCCCTCGCCCCACTTGCAGGCACTCCTCCAGGACAGGCCACACTTCATGCACCAGGTATGGACCCTGACCAGGCAGGGAAGAGGGAGCAGGTGGGGGAACTGGGGAGGGGCCCAGGCTGAACCACAGCCCATATGTGCTCCTAGCTCTCAACAGTGGATGCCCATGCCCGGACCCCTGTGCTGCAGGTGCGCCCACTGGACAGCCCAGCTATGCTCAGCCTCCCACCACCCACCACCGCCACTGGGGTCTTCTCTCTCAAGGCCCGGCCGGGCCTGCCACCTGGTAATACACCCCATAGCCCCACAGAATCTCAGAGCCCCCAAGTCCTTGAAAGTGAGCAGCATAGGCTGCTGAATCATGGCCCTCAGGTGTCAGGTGTCAGGTTTCATCATCTTGGAAACTCCAACCTCCAAAAAATGTCAGGCTCAGAACCTGAAAGATGCAGAACATCAAAATCACAGACCAGATCTTTGCAGAATTAGTCAAAATGTCAGCACTTGTGAATGGCAGTATTTGAGTTGCTCCACCAGAAGCCTTGGATGTGAGGGACGCCAGAGACTCAGGAGGGTAGGAAGCTCAAAAGGAGAGCCCAGCCCATAGTCTCCAGAGGTGCCCTGTCCCCACCCACAGGGATCAACGTGGCCAGCCTGGAGTGGGTGTCCAGGGAACCAGCACTGCTCTGCACCTTCCCAAGCCCTGGTGCACCCAGGAAAGACAGGTCAGTGGGCAAGGCTGGGAAAGACCCTTGCCTTGCCAGGCCCTCCTCTAACACTCTCTGTCCCCCCAGCACCCTTTCGACTGTGCCCCAGGGCCCCTACTCACTGCTGGCAAATGGTGTCTGCAAGTGGCCCGGATGTGAGAAGGTCTTCGAGGAGCCAGAGGACTTCCTCAAGTGAGTGGCCCAGACCTATTCCACTTCAGGGGGGTCCCCAGTTTGTGGAAGGAGGTCTGGGGTGCAGGTCTCAGCTCAGGCCTCACCCTGATAGGTAGTAAAAGAGGCAAAAGCTGCCCTGGCCGGTGTGGGTTGCAGGTTCAATCCCTGGTCAGGGCACTTGCGTGAGGAAGGCAATCAATTGATGCGTCTCTCACATTGATGTTTCTCCTCTCTCTCTCTCTGTCTCTCTCTCTCCCTCCCCCTCCCTCCCTTCCACTCTCTCTAAAAAAGTCAATGGAAAAAAATATCATTGGGTGAGGATTAAAAACAAAAGAGGCAAAAGCTGAGACTGAGAATTTAAATTCAGGCTCTGTCACTAACTGGCTGTAAGACCTTGGGCAAGTTACTTAGCCTCTCTGGGCCCTGGTTTTCTCATCTGTATATGGGGCATAATAGTGTGTACTATTATTTACCTCCATTTTACAGACAAAGAAACAGGCCAAAGAGGTTCAGTGTCTAGATCAAGATCACCCACTTCCTAAGCGACAGAGCTGGGATTTGAACCCAGGCAGCCAGGCTCCAGAATCCGCACTCCTAACTGCTTTGCCCTGCTACCCCTCATGCCAGCACACCAACCTGATTTTATTTTTTATTTTTTGTTAATCCTCACCCAAGGATATTTTCTCCATTGACTTTTTTAGGGTGGGAGGGAGTGTGTGTGTGTGTGTGTGTGTGTGTGTGTGTGTGTGAGAGAGAGAGAGAGAGAGAGAGAGAGAGAGAGAGAGAGAGAGAGAGAGAGAGAGAGAGAGAGACTGACTGATTGGTTACCTCCTGCATGTGGCCCAGTTCGGGGCTGGGGATCTAACCTGCAGCCCAGGTACGTGCCCTTGATCAGGAGTCGAAACCAAGACCTTCAGCGCATGGGCCAATGTTCTAAATACTGAGCAACACTGACCAGGGAAAGCATGATTTTCTTGATCCCCAAAGTCCCAGCTCCTCAAAATGGCTATTGCTGCCTCTCCTTAGCCTCATCACACAGAGATACAACATACACACACACACCCCACCTTCTCCAACCCTACCCAACTATCAGTGGCAACTCAATGCATGCTGTCCTCTTCACCACCAGGCCTTCCCTCCACCTGGAATGCCTTTCCTTCTCTCACCTACCTGGCTGCTCCCAGCTTGCCACCCTTCCAACATCATCCCCAACACCCTGGCCAGGCTCCAGTGGCAAGCTCAGGCCTGGCACAAGGGGGATGCCAAGTAGCATGTGTTGAACGAATGACAGTGTGAGAGGGAGCCTGAGGTAGAGGAATGGGAGGCTGAGGCTCTGAGGAGAGACCTCCCAGAGAGTCTGAGCCTTCCCCATTCAGAACATTGAGCCAGGAGGCCAGGCCTGCCATGGTCACCTGCATGGAATCTTCCCCCCTCCCCAGGCACTGCCAGGCAGACCATCTCCTGGATGAGAAGGGCAGGGCGCAGTGTCTCCTCCAGAGGGAGGTGGTGCAGTCTCTGGAGCAG
This sequence comes from Miniopterus schreibersii, assembly GCF_964146895.1. Lineage (NCBI taxonomy): Eukaryota > Metazoa > Chordata > Mammalia > Chiroptera > Miniopteridae > Miniopterus > Miniopterus schreibersii. The sequence continues at coordinate 74,488,294 of NC_138104.1, forward strand.
CAGGTGACATGGGGCAGGGGTGATGGTGGGGGATGGTGGGCAAACGTTATGTCTACCCTGTGCCAGGAGCCAAGCTCACCCAGGATGGGAGCTAACGTTAAGGAAGGGGAAGGTGCACTCCCAGGCAAGACCATAGCCTGGGCAAACCATGGTTGGCAAAGGCCAGCTTGAGGCCTCACTTTGTTCCCATCTTCACAGCTGGTGCTGGAGAAGGAGAAGCTGGGCGCTATGCAGGCCCACCTGGCTGGGAAGGTGGCCCTGACCAAGGCTCCATCCATGGTAAGCCACCTGGGCCTGATGGCGGCAGAGACTGCTGTGGGGAGGGGCAGGAAAGGGGCCCTGCAGGGTGCGGGAGACCTATCCTTACACCCAGGCCCTGGGATATGTGGGCCCTTGTTCCCAGTTCCAAACATGCCCAGACCTGAGAATCCATTCCCCTCCACTTACAAACCCTCTCACCCTAAGCTCTGGAAACATCATAATCTTGCTTTCAAAACATCAAATAGCTAGACATTTACTGCATGTAGATCATGTGTCACTAGCAGGACTGGCTATATAGCTCACAGAGCCCAGAGCAAAATGAAATGCAGGGCTCGAATTTCAAGATGGCAACTGCAGAGCATTAAACTAAGTACAGGGCCCTGTGTGGCTGTGCAGGTCACATACCCACGAAGCGGGCCTGGGTAACAGGCACTGCTTCTGATCCCTTTGCTGGTGTGAACTCACTCCTCATGATGCTACTATAACGTAGGCACTGCTATCATCCCTAGCCTACAGATGAGGAAAATTGAGGCCAGGCAGACTTGTGACTTTCCCAAGGTGGGGTTGTAGAGGAGCCCGATTCAACCCCAGCTGGCGGCCCCAGCGTTGGTGAGCTACACACACTAGTGCTCACACCACACTGAGAAATATGGCTAATGCTGCTTTGCGGGAATATACATCAGACTGGAGTTGAGAAGAGGGCACCCTTGCTTTTAAATATGTTTGTGTGTTTTTTTATTGATTTTAGAGAGAGGAAGGGAGAGGGAGAGAAATACTGATGTGAGAGAGAAACGTCCATTTGTTGCCTCCTGTATGCACCCCGACAGGACTGAACCCACAACCTGGGCATGTGCCCTGATTAGAAATCAAGTTGGCGATCTTTTGGTGCACTGGATGACACTCAACCAACTGAGCCACACTGGCCAGGGCAGGGTGCCCTTGCTTTTAAAAACACTTACTTATTTAAAATTAAAGTGGAAAGTTTCAGCCTCTGGGTCACCAGCCTCTCCCTCACCCCACCCAGGTATCATCTGACAAGGGCTCCTGCTGCATTGTAGCTGCTGGCACCCCGGGCGCCACGGTTCCAGCCTGGCCCAGCCCCCAGGAGGGCCCCAGTGGCCTATTTGCTGTGCGGAGGCACCTCTGGGGCAGCCATGGACATAGCACTTTCCCAGGTAAGGATGGTCTGTGCCCTACATGGTGTCCCTGAACCGCTAATCTTCAGACTGGCATGCATTGGGGGGCTCCACACTGCTCTCCCCCACCACCGCAACCCAGCCTTTGGGAAAATACACCCGCTTACAAAAGCTTCCTCTCAGTTTCTGTAGCCTGCAAGCTCCCATTATGGTCTCAGCTGTCTAGTTCTGTCTCCCTGGGCTTTGGGGCTTCAGCTGTTCCATTTGGTCATCAGAAGGGAGAAGGGAGGGGACTACCTATGTAATTTCCAGGGACTCTCCCTCTCCCCCTGAAGGGAAAGTGGGGTATTCGCCCAAGTTCGCCAGCCCCCACTACACAAAAGGCCTGGGCTGTGGGTTTAACAGTGATCAGGGCCCTTGCGTGTCATCTGGTTCTGCCACTTAACCAGTTACATCCTTTTGGTGTGCAAGTTACTTCCCTTCCTTTAAACATCAGCAAGAATAAGCCCCATTTGGGTGGGAGTGGTACAAAGAGTAAGTGATACGAGTTATGTCAGATGCTCGGCAAGCAGTAACTGTGGTCATGGGAACAGCAGAGGGCAGGAGAGGGAGTGAGGAGGTTCTGGTGGGGCCTGACTCCTCTTCCCCTTGGGCAGAATTCTTCCACAACATGGACTACTTCAAGTTCCACAACATGCGGCCCCCGTTCACCTATGCCACCCTCATCCGCTGGGTAAGCAGGGCAGAAAAAGACAGGGTGGGGACCTGCCTCCCAAACTCCCGGCCTCCCTCGAGCACCCCTAAGGAGGGCTCCTGCATGAAGAAAGCCATGCCTCAGGTGTGATCCCCCTGCTGGCTTCACCTCAGACCTGCCCCCAAACCCAAACCTAAACCATCACCCACGCCCAGGCAAGCCAAATTCTGGCCCTAAACCCACTCCTTTCCTAATGTCCACCTCAAGCCCGTACCTATCAGCCTTCCTGACCTATAGTCACCCAAAAACTAATCTGATCTCTGCCTCTTGCCCTAAACCCTTTCCAGGTATTACCCCAACTCCTTCCCCAGCCCCGATGTGCCCCAGTATGTCAACACATCCCCCACATAGACCCCACCCCCCCTTGTAACACCTATCTGACCTTTAACCTCACCCCATCTGAGCCCCTTCAGCTGAATATCCCTACCTTCCCAGAACCTTCACCACAGCCCACCTGGACCTTCATCCCAGGTGCCCACACCTAACACCAAACCTGAACCTAGCCTAACCCTACATGATGCCACACCCTGACCCCGAACCTCATTGCAGCTGTAATCACTGCCCCTTAACTTAGTCCCATTCCTAAATCCATACAGATCAAATCCCTGACCCTTAGCCTCACTGCACAACAACCCCCGGCCCTGCCCCTTAACTATACACAAACCTCAACTTCACCACAATCAACTTCATTCTTGACCCTGAACCTAACCACATCCCTGACCCATAAAATAACTAAATAACTAGGCCCATCTCTGACTCCTGACCTAATGCCACACGTCATCCTATCACACGCCCCTTGAATAGTCCTAGTCCATCCCTAGCCTGAATCTAACCAACCCTGTCCCTGACCTTTAGCTCTGCCTGGCCCTTTACCCCTTCCAAATCCTTCACTTGACCCCCCTCCTGGCCCTTACTCTTCCCAAACTTTGAAACCTCACCCCCTACAAAGAACTCGCACTCCAACTCCACCCCAGACCTTTAACCTAACTCCAGCCCTAACCCTGAGCCAGACCCTGCTCCAACCTCAGCCCTGATCCTTTATCTAACCCCATCCTGGCCCACTCTCACCCCACATCCAGCCCTGTCTCTGATCCATCACCACAATCCATCCTTTCCCCTGCCCCTACAATTCCACCCCATGTCAGATGGTCCACTGTCAGGTGGGTCACTGCCCCTCTCAGCCCAACTTTGGGGGAGCATCTCCCCTTACCCCGACACCCCCTAACTTCCAGGCCATCCTGGAGGCTCCTGAGAAGCAGCGGACACTCAACGAGATCTATCACTGGTTTACGCACATGTTTGCCTTCTTCAGAAACCACCCTGCCACCTGGAAGGTGAGCACCTCTGGAGGTGGCAGGGCTGAGATGGCCTCAAATGCCACCCCAGTGCTGGGCCAAGCTGGGAAGGCCTGGGGCTGGGCTTGCAAACATGATGGGAAGGGGCAGGAGGTTGGTTTTTGGTGGAGACTGCTGACCTCAGAGGATGACTGCCCACCCACTCCCTCCACCACCCACCTGACTGGCTGGTCCTCCTTCCACAGAATGCCATCCGCCACAACCTGAGCTTGCACAAGTGCTTCGTGCGGGTGGAGAGTGAAAAAGGGGCTGTGTGGACCGTGGATGAGTTTGAGTTCCGCAAGAAGAGAAGCCAGAGGCCTAGCAGGTGTTCCAACCCCCTACCTGGCCCCTGACCCAAAACCAAGGAAAGAAGGAAGGACAGGGGCCAAAATGCAGGGCAGAAGTGGCCAGGACAGGGGTGATAGGCCCTGGACATGTCTGCAGGGACCAAGAAGTATGTGCACTGTCTTGTCTGTCAGGGACCCTACTACCAAGCTGACTACCCCCTGGATTATATGCTCTGCACCAAGGCTGCTTAGAGGGGCCCCAGCCCTGTAACCCTACCCCAGCCCCCCACAACAGGCTCTCCAGGCAAACTGAGCCTTCACAATCAACCACACACACAGCCTGCCTCAGTCACTCACAGACAACCTTGGGCTGGAAGAAACACAGATGGTCACAATTCTGTCCCTTGGACTCCATACAAACCCCTAAATACAAAGAGCTTGTCTCAGTACACTCAGACAACCACAAATCTGCACAGTCACACAGATAATCACACCCAAGTAGTCCTGTCAACCCACATACCCCGAAGCACGCACACACCCACAGTCAGCCTCGGGGCCCCTAGGTGCAGTGTTACAGGGGAGTGCCTATACTCCCACCCAGCAGCAGCCTTAGAGCCTTCAGGGTCTCAGGTCCTAGAAAGCCACACAGACACACCAGTCACATACTGTCTCACGCAGTTCCTCACACATACACTTGGTCATACAGCCTATTAGAATTCACCTGCACACCACACACACCCACACAGTGCCCCAGTGGATCTCCTGGGTCCCACACAGACACACACAGCCATATATATTGACTCACCAAAATGTACCCTGTGTCTCACCTGCCATCCACCCTCTGCCCCGCCCTGAGCCTTGTGCCCCCATCCATGCCTCAGCTTAGACTGCTGACAGAGCCCCTCATTTATTTGGGATCCAAGGCCCCAACCCCCAGTACTGTCCCCAATAAACTGCAGCCAAGCTCCCAGTGTCTGAATGTTCACCCCAGATAAGGGTTGGGGTCAGGTGGGCAGAAGTCGCCACAGCAGGAGGGGCTGGACAGCAAACACGGAGAACAGCTAGGGCAAGCATTTGGCCATCACCTCCAACACCCCAATCCCTGCTGAAGCCTGGGGTGAGGGAGACCTATGCCAGCGGCCCCTCAGGTCTCACGGACCCGCCCCAGGAGGCCAGCATTCTCCTGGCGAAGGGCCCGGTAGTCCTCTTGGATCTTCTCCAGGTTGCTGAGCGTCTTCTTGCCCATCTCTGTCTCGATCTAAACAACATGAATCGCATCCCTTCAGTAAGCAGGGCCTCTTTCCCAGCTCCTGCCTGCCACCCCCTCCGTCATAGCTACTCAGGGCCCTTCCTGGGCTCCTCCCACCCCACCCCCAACAACAGCCTGCTCTGTCCCACTGTCAGGCCTTTGCATGTGTCATCCCTGCACCTAAAGCACTGTTTGCTATGTGGCAGGATTACCCACCACATACTCAAGCTGAAGCCTCTGCCAGTGACCCTGGGAAGCAGGCATGAGAACACTTGGGGCGGAAGTCAGACCTCAAAGTAGGCCACTGGCCTGTTCCAGGTCAAATGCATGGCTAAGGGGCAGGGCAGAGACTCCAGCCATAAGCTGCATCTGGTTCCATAGCCTGTCTTTGGCACAAACTGAGGAGCTGTCCCCTGGCCTGCCTTGGTTTCCCCGCCCACCCCCAGGCCTCACCTGCTCCTCAAGGTCTCGAACCTCCCGCATGATAGTGCCCGTGTCCTCGATGGTCTGGATGAGCTGGCTGCAGTTCTGGGGACAGCAGGAAGAGAAGGCTTGAACCCCAACCCCACCCCTCCCCAGCCAGCCAGAGGCATGCTTCTCCCCTCACCTCATGCAAGGCAGCTAGATACTTGTAGGCCTTCCGAACAGCATCATCCTTCTTGGCATCCTGACCAGACAGAAAGGACCTCAAAAGTATCAGTGGGCTGCCCCCACCCCCCCTACACATCACTTCCAGGACCCCACAAGGCCACCCTCTCCCACCCCCATGACTTCATCCTCCGTGGAGCAAAGCCAGGCACCAGCATCAGTGTACCTACAAGGTTCACACAGGGGCCAGGCCCAGGTGAGCCCATGAGCAGATGGACAGGCAGCAGCTCAGCCCCACGCCACCCCTCCACCTGACCCAGACTGCCCCACACCTTGAACACAAGCTCATCAGTCACCGCAAACGTCCGGTCCAGCTTCCCAGACAGGGAGTTGATTTCCTTCTGAAGCTCCTTTGTGTCAGACAAGATCTGGCAGAGACCAGGGCCATAAGCCTATGTCGGGGGCAGGGTGACTGACCAGCTAAGGGCTTTCATGTGCATGCACTCACATCCAGACAGGGCCTATGTCACTGTGTCAGGGGTAGCTGCAGTGGACTGTGTGGGACTGTTCTGGGTCATGGTGTGGCCTATCAGAGAGTGTGAGGTCCCTGTGTGGCCATGCAACACACATCTGCCCTTTGGGCACGTCTGCCCATATTACCCACCCTCCATGGCAAAGGCAGCGCACCTTAGTGATCTCTTCTTTCTGCTTCCGGATGTTGCCCACAATCTCCAGGATGCGCTGGGTATAGGCCAGCCGGGACACGTCTCTGGGCAGGGTCTCCAGCTCAGACACCTAGACAGAGACACAGCAGGCACTACCCCAGGGCCCACACCCCACCCACTCTGAGCCAGCCAAGGCCCCAACATGGGCCTTACCAGCTGTTTATAGATCTCCTCCTTCCTGCGGGCCTCCTCGGCAGCTGCCCGAACACTCTGATGCAGCTCCTGAATCTCTGCCAGCCGTCGGGAAGATTCTAGCTGCCAGGACCCCATGGGTAGAGGACAGTGAGCAGAGCATGGGGATGGCCCCCTAGGAAGATACCAAACCTGCCACACCCACAGCCCAGGACCCCACCACCTACCTCTCTGCAATCCTGGAGCTTTCGGAGGTGGCGGTACTCAGCAAGGAGCGGGACCCGGTGCTTTTCCCACTGGCCCGCCAAATGGATGACCCGCTGGGCACTACTCTCTACCACGAGCTGGAGGTGGTGGTAGGAGGGTACATGTCACACAGGCTGGGCCCTTCCACCTCTGACCCTCCTGGTCCAGCCCCAGCACCAGCCCCACCTGCAGCTTGGCGAGGTTGGCAGCCCCATCTGGCAGCAGCTCCACCGCCCGGCTCTTCAGGCGCAGGGCCTGCTCCCTCTCCGCTGTGCTGAGCTCAGTCTGCCGACACTCGGTCTCCACCTGGCACCCCAGGACTCCCAATCCCAGTCAGTGGGGGAGCTCAAACACACACCACAGGCTTCCAGCCCACACTGAGCTGGAAAGCCCTGGCCTTGCCTGAGCCCCTATCAACCCTCCTGATAGCATCAGAGACCTATAAGCAGCAACAGGCACCCACAGGTGCCTATGACTCTTCCACCTTCATGATGACCCCCAGGAGCACTGACAAACCCCACAAGCTCCTGCCCATACAGACCCATCATGCCCCACAGATGCCCAGAGATGCCCACACACTTCCTGATTCTCACAGTAACCCACAAGGCCTGACTAATGCTCACAGGCATTCTCACCCCTACAGGTCCACTGAGCCCTGCAACATACATCCCCTGTCTCACCCCCACTGAGTCTCCTGAACCCTCAAGAGCCCCACACATCCCCAAAAGCCCCCATAAATCCTTCTGACATCTGCAGACCTCTACAGAGTACCTCTCATCCCCAAGTCCCCCAAAGCCCTCTAGACCAGACATGTGACCTGACCCCAGACAGCAGCCCCATCCCCGCCCCCACCTGCACAAGGCCGATTCCCAGCGTCTTCATGTTGGCTTCAACCTCTTCAATGTTGCGATTCACTCCCTCTAGCTGTTCCTGAAGGGCCTCCAGCTCCTGCTCTTGAGCTGCCCATGTGTCCTGGGAGGAACAGGCCAGTCAGGGTGGGAGTGTCAGGCCCAGCAGACAGGCAAGGACCCAGGATACGCCTCACTGCTCTGCTTACCTGTTCAGGCCATCGGGAGGTGGCTGGCACATCTGACACCTGGGCTGCCTGGGCCTCAGGCTCCTAGGGTAGTGAGAAGGGAGCATCCTGGCTGTCAAGGAAGGCCTTGTCCCTCACAGCCCAGCCTCAACACCCCCCTAAGCAGCCTTCTAGCATCATATCCATGTCCACTCAACGGCTGATGACTATCAGACTATGACTCTATGAGGATCAGGGCATTCTTTGAGACCTCAGACTAGAATGTTTGCTCATAAAGAAACCTCCCTCAGCCCAGCCGGCGTGGCTCAGTGGTTGAACATGGACCTATGATCCAGGAGATATCGGTTCGATTCCAGGTCAGGGTACATGCCCAGGTTTCGGGCTCAATCCCCAGTAGGGGGCATGCAGGAGGCAGCCCATCAATGACTCATCATTGGTGTTTCTCTCTTTCTTTTTTCCCTTCCTTTCTCTGAAATCAATAATAATATTTTTTTAAAAAAAGAAACCTCCCTGATCCTGAAAGCTCCTGCTTACCTGCCCCAACTGCCTATGAAAAGGATGAGTACCCCTCTGGATGACCATCCAAAGAGAGAAGATATGCCCAGAGGAAACTTCCTGAGGAAGCCTGGAGTTTGCACAAAGAACACCCCTCCACCCTTATATGGTTCCCACCCCTCCACTCTTTATCCACTGAAGTCCCCGAGAAGCCAGTGGACCTCTCTAGGTACTAGTCCCTAGTGAGGAGAAGCCACATCTGGTTAGAACACAGGCAACTGTGTGAGTAAATTGTGGTTGTTTGTACATAAAGCAACCCTCTGAGCCAGTCTTGGTCCCATCAGCATGCCCATTGTCCACCCAGGCCCACCCACCATATGGAAGGTGAACTTCTCTGAATGTGTGAAGCGGGAGCCCTTGGGAGCACCAGTCTTGGTCCCAGCACCCCAGGCCTGCAGCAGCTCTCCCAAGTCTCGGGCTTGTGGCAGGGAGCCCAGCTGGCCCCAGGTCTGACGCAGATACTCAGCCAGGTGCTTCTGCAGCCGCTGCCGCTGAGCCCGAGTATCCTCCTGAAAACAGAGGGTGGGGCAAACGGGACACTGAAGAGGCCTCCAGTTCACCCAAAGCCCTGCTTCCTCCAGGGAGCCACGTGACAAGGTGCTTCTGACAAATCACACCCTCCAGTCTCTCCCACTGAGGAGGCCCCAGACCTGCTCTCCTGGCCCACATCTGGGAGCTTCCCCAGCATGAGGTCTCCTCTTCCTCACAGCCACTCTTCTCTCCACCTGCCCACTCCTCACACTGGAGGAAAATGTGGGAAGGTGGAGAAGCCCGCAGGCCCCAAATCAGAGCGACAAGGAAAGAGTATGTGGGGACAGAGTGCAGACAGAGTCAGGGGTGCTGAGCAAAGAAGGGGGTGGAGGCAGAGAGTGGAACTGAGAGAGAGACAGGGACAGGGGCAGTTTTGAGAAAACCGAGGAAACCTGATTATGAACTGTATTAAGAGATCATTGTTAATTTTGCTAGGTGTGAAATGGCCCAAGGGTTACATTAAAAAGTGAACGCCCTTATGAGTTATGACATATGCTTAAGTATTTAGAGTTGAAATGACATGACGCCTGGGATTTGCTTGAAATTAATACAGAAGAAAAGTTGGAGAGACTAGATGAAGAAAGATTGGCAAAATGCTTATAGCGGAAGGTGGATGTCAGGTACATAGGATTCATTCGAACAGTCTCTCTGCTTCTATGTTTGAAATTTTCTGTAAGTTTAAAAAAGACAGAGATAAAGACGGAACACATGGCAGTGGGGAGACAGACAGAGACAGTTGCAGAGGTGGGCAGGGGGCAGGCAGGACAGATCCAGGTGGTCAGAGTGGGAAGCGCAGCACAGAATGAGGACACAGAGGAGAAGAGAGAGGGGCAGCAGAACCACAGATGGAGAAGGTAGCCAGAAGAGATAATGCAGAGATCTTGAGACAGAAGAAATGAGCGTCGCTGACAATGGCAGAGAGAGAGAGCCTCAGGGTGGGAAGCAGGTCCTGGCTGCTCAGGTTGCTGGAAACCTCGTGCACATTTTGCAGTCAAATGCAGAGCACTATCACCACCCATGTCTTAAAACAGGAAATTGAGACTGAGCAAGGATGCTGACTTATCCAAGATCCACAGCCTTTCTCACTCCAGTGTTCTTCAGGTGGGGGGGCCAGGTAGATGTGCGTACAGGGAAACGACAAAAGAGAGGGAAGGACAAAGTGGGGGAGAGGGGCAGAGGACCCATGGGAGCAATAAGGAGCTAGGTCATTCACAGCAGGGAGCCAAGCATTGGGCGGTACCTGGGTGGGGAGGCGGGATGACCAGTGGACCCAGTCCTTGTCCCCAGGGTGGTCCTGGTCTGTGTGCTGGCAGAGCTGGATGGCATGGCATTCGAGGAGTGAGGCCACCCTCCCAGCAGGCTGAGGCACCTGGGTGGGGGCTGGTAGTAACAGGGAACTTGCCTGGAACTCCCGGTGCTCTGCAAGCAGGAACAGAGTCAGCAAGCCCTCCCGCCTCACCACACAGTCAGCAAGCCCTCCCGCCTCACCACACAGTCAGGCCCACCTCTACTGTTCTCCCCAGCATCTCCCCAAAGTCTCATGCTCACCTCCTTTGGAACTCAATTCAGGCATGACCAGCCTACTGGCATGGAAAGGATTCTTGGGGGCCGAGCCCTGGTGGGAGAGCAGAATCAGAGCCACTAAGATCAACTGTGATGGAGGGCACTGGTGGGAAGGGGCCAAAAACCTGAGTACCCAGATAGGGACAAGGAAAGCCAGGCAGGGACAAGCAAAGACCAACATGAATTGGGGGGTCCCACCTGGAGGTGCTGCAGCTTAGGAGTGCGAAGGAGGGGTGGAACCCAGGGCAGGGTCAGCTGGTCCCGAATTTGGCTCCCAATTGCCCGGAGAAGGATAGCTGAGTCACCTATGGGGGTGGGGAGGGAGTGTAAATCAGGTGACAATGCCACAACTTCAAAAATACAGACCAGGGGAAAACAGCCATTGCTCCCTGACCCCCACTCCTACCCCTACCCCCCCAGCAAAAGATGCATATCTATCTAGCTATCAAACCCAGTCATTCAACAAATACTTATTGAGTACCTATTATGTACCAATCACCACTCTAGACTCTCAGGCTATCACAGTGAACAAACTAATAAAGATCCTGCCCTCCCGGTCATAAGGATGATACAGAAAACTGTCAGGTGGTGACCAGGAAAGGAAGATAAGGACTGTTGGGAAGAGGATGTCATTTTAAACAAGGAAGCCCAAGACAGGCCTCCCTGATGTGACATGATCAAAAACCAAGAGGCTATCTGGGGGAGAGTAATCCAGCCAATGCAAAGCCCTGAGGCTGGAGTATGCCTGGCATATGTGAGGGGCATCAAGGAGGCCAGTAGGGTTAGAATGGAGTAGGTGAGGGGGAGCAAGGCATGAGGTGAGGCAGGGAAGCCCTTCCCAGCACCAACTCACCACCTGGTTCAGCCCAAGTCCTGGCCCCTCCCTCCTGCTCTGTATACCGTCTTCCAGCCCTAATCCTCCCACCTAGCTCTCCCAAAGACACATACCTCCACCCCCTTTCTGGCAACCTCTTTACCATCTCCACCTTTCTCAGCCTCTATAACACCAATACCACCCTCTCCCCTTACCCTCACTATGCCCTGGGTACCCCATACCTGCAGGCTGGTCTGCATCCTCAGAGGCATCTGTAGGTAGGCGCTCAGCCAAGAAGAGAAGCAAGTCCCGGAGGTCAGGCTCACTGGGGTAGAGGAAGTTCTGGTAGCCAAGCTCCAAAGGATAGCCCAGGTCCTGGGGGTTGGGGAGGAGGTCCCTATCAGCCAGGCAGGCAGGCTCTTCCTGCCCTGGGAGCACTGGGCCTAGACCCTAAATGCTCCCACTCTCACCAACCACTGTCCTGTGAATGTCTCCTTGACTCCCCAAGGCCTCTAGGCTTCTGTTGGGGGAGCCACAGAGTAATTCCAGTCAATGTTACGCAGAGCAAGAAATAAAATTAAAACTTTAGTTTTTCTAACTATGGCTCAAAATCCAGAGACCATAAAAGTGAAGATGGGTATTTCTGAATACATAAAAAGAAGTAAAAAATTTATTTATTCATTTTTTATTTTTTAAATATATCTTTATTGATTTCAGAGAGAGGAAAGGAGAGGGAGAGATAGAAACATCAATGGTGAGAAAGTCATTAATCAAGCCCGCAACCCGGGCATGTGCCCTGACCGGGAATCGAACCCTGATCACCTGGATCCTAGGTCGACGCTCAACTGCTGAGCCATGCCTGGCCAGGCAGAAATAAAAAATTTAAAGGAAAAATATAATAATCCATCAAAAAAGTAATGACAAGCTGGGGAAAAAATATTTGGAACTCATAGCATAGGAAATAAAAAGTGCCTAAAATTGCCCAGCCAGCATGGCTCAGAGGTTGAGCATCGGCCTATGATCCAGGAGATCCCAGTTCGATTCCAGGTTGGGGCACATGCCCGGGTTGCGGGCTCGATCCCTGCAGGAGGTGTGCAGGAGGCAGCTGATCAATGACACTCTCATTATTGATGTTTCTATCTCTCTCTCCCTCTCCCTTCCTCTCTCTGAAGTCAATAATATATATATATTATTTTTTTTCTTAAATGCCTAAACAAGCAAGACCAGCAATGCAACAGAAAAATAGGCAAAAGATAAGAACAGTTTACAAAAAAAGAAATTAAAACATCCGTTAAACATACGGAAATATGTCCAACCTTGCTTATAAGAGAGACATGAATTGAAGGCACACTGAGAGGCTTCACACAAGCATCACTGACTGGGACAACCTGACGCTATGTTCTCCTGCAGTGCGTGTACACTGGGAGGGAGACTCTATATCACTAGGGCAGTGCTCTTGCCCCAAGCCTGAATCTACTTATGAGAAAATACTCAGAGCAATTCAAACGGGGGCATTCCAAACAACCAGCCTGGATGCTTCAAATACATTTGTCATCACAAAAGAAACAAAGAAACGAAAGCAAAGGAGGGCTGTTCAAAACTTAAGATTAGACATGTAACAATGTATTAAAATGTAATTCTTTTCTTTTTCTTTTTTTAAATATATCTTTATTGATTTCAGAGAGAGGAAAGGAGAAGGAGAGAGAGAAAAACATCAATGATGAGAGAGTCATTGATCAAGCCAGCAACCCGGGCATGTGCCCTGACCGGGAATCGAACCCAGACTGCCTGGATCCTAGGTCAACGCTCAACCGCTGAGCCACGCCCGGCCGGGCCTAAAATGTAATTCTTGATCAAATTCTGTGAAGTTTTAAAAAGTAACTATAAAGGATACTTTTGTAACAACTGAGGAAATCTAACCAAGTACTAGACCTTAGATACTATTGCATTTCATGGGTGTGATCATGGTACTGTGGTTATTGCTGGAGAATGTCTTTTTGCTTAGGAGAGGCACATTCAGTTTTAGGTATGAAGTGTCATGAGCTAAGCCACTTTCAAATGGCTCAGCAAAAAATTGTGCATGTAGGTGTGTAAAAAAATGGAGCAAAATGTTACAATGTAGGAAGCTAGGAGAAGGGTATACAGGTACCACTATTCTATTTTTATTTTTATTTAAATTTGAAAAAAATTTTAAGATACAAAGCTGGGCAGGGAGGGAAGTATATTGAGATACCATTTCTTACCTATTGAATGGCGGGGAAATCCAAAAATCTGACAATACACTCATTGGGAAAGGCTGTGGGGAAACAGGCTGGTGGGAATGCAAAATTAAAGTCCTAGTGAGGGCAATTTGGCAAAATTTAACCGAACTACACCTACACAAGCATTTACACTTCCACCTAGCTATCTTACTTATAGGAGTAGATATGCTTCCAACAAGTCAAGAATATATATGCACAAGATTATTCATTACAGCATTCTTTACAGAATGTTGGAAATTCCCTAAACGTCCAAGCTTAGGAGAGTGGTTGAATAAACTATGGTACATACATACGATGGACTACTTTGAGCTGTAAAAAGTGGGAAAAATATTAAGAGCTCTACTATTTGATATGAAATGATTTCCAGGATATACTGTTAGGTTAAAAAAAGCTAAGAAACTAACACAATCATCGTGGGGGACTTTAACACCCCACTGTCAGCACTGGACAGATCAAGACGAAAAATCAACAGGGAAACGCAGACCTTAAATGAATCATTAGACCTAATGGATTTAATTGATATTTATAGAACATTTCACCCCAAAGCAGCAGAATACACATTCTTCTCAAGTGTACATGGAACATTCTCAAAAATAGACCACATGTTAGGGCACAAGGCAAGTCTCTACAAATATAAGAAGACTGAAATCATATCAAGCATCTTCTCGGATCACAATGCCATGAAACTAGAAATCAACCACTATAAAAAAACTCAAAAATATTCAAACACATGGAGGCTAAATAGCATGTTATTAAACAATGAATGGGTTACCCAGGAGATCAAGGAAGAAATCAAACACTTCATGGAAAGTAACGAAAATGAACAGACAACAACCCAAAACCTATGGGACACAGCGAAAGCAGTCTTGAGAGGAAAATTCATATCGTTACAGGCCTATCTCAAGAAACAAGAAAAAGATCTAATGAACCATCTAACACAACAACTAAAAGAACTAGAACGAGAACAGCAAGAAAAGCCCCGAGGAAGTAGAAGGAAGGAAATAATAAAAATCAGAGCAGAGATTAATGACATAGAGACTAAAGAAACAATACAAAAAATTAATGAAATCAAGAACTGGTTCTTTGAAAAGGTAAATAAGATTGATGCACCTTTAGCCAGACTCACTAAGAAACAAAGAGAGAGGACCCAAATAAATAAAATCAGAAATGAAAGAGGCCATATAACAACTGATCCAACAGAAATACAAAGGATTGTAAGAAAATATTATGAGCAACTGTATGCCAACAAATTGGACAACATAGGGGAAATGGACAAATTCCTAGAAGCATACAACCTTCCAAAGCTGAATCAAGAAGAGGCAGAAAACCTAAATAGGCCGATAACAACTAATGAAATTGAAGCAGTAATCAAAAAACTCCCAGCAAACAAAAGTCCTGGACCAGATGGATTTACAGGCGAGTTTTACCAAACATTCAAAGAAGAATTAACACCTATTCTATTGAAACTATTCCAGAAAATTCAAGAGGAGGGAAAACTCCCAAACTCTTTTTATGAGGCCAGCATCATCCTAATCCCAAAACCAGATAAAGACACTACAAAGAAAGAAAATTACAGGCCAATATCCCTGATGAACATAGATGCTAAAATCCTCACTAAAATAGTAGCAAACCGGATCCAGCAATACATTAAAAAGATCATACATCATGACCAAGTGGGATTTATTCCGGGGATGCAAGGCTGGTACAACATCCGCAAATCAATAAATGTGATACATCACATAAACAAAATGAAGGACAAAAATCATATGATCATATCAATAGACGCAGAAAAAGCATTCAACAAAATCCAGCACCCATTTCTGATAAAAGCTCTCAGCAAAGGGGAAATACAGGGATCATACCTCAACATAATAAAGGCCATATACGACAGACCTACAACCAACATGATACTCAATGGGCAAAAACTAAAACCATTTCCATTAAAAACAGATGGAAGAAGATACCATGCTCATGGATTGGAAGAATTAATATCATTAAAATGTCCATACTACCCAAAGCAATTTATCAATTTAATGCAATTCCTATGAAAATACCAACAGCATATTTCACAGACCTAGAACAAACATTTTGAAAATTTATATGGAACCAAAAAAGACCCCGAATAGCTGCATCCATCTTGAGAAAAAAGAACGGAGTGGGAGGGATCACATTACCAGACTTCAAACTATATTACAAAGCCACTGTAATCAAAACGGCCTGGTATTGGTACAACAACAGGCATATAGATCAATGGAACAGTACAGAGACCCCAGAAATAGACCCACGCCACTATGGTCAGTTAATATTTGACAAAGGAGGCAAGAGTATCCAATGGAGTAAGGACAGTCTCTTCAATAAGTGGTGCTGGGAAAATTGGACAGATACATGCAAAAGAATGAAACTAGACCACCAACTTTCACCATACACAAAAATAAACTCAAAATGGATAAAAGACTTAAATGTAAGTCACGAAACCATAAAAATCCTGGAAGAAAACAGGCAGTAAAGTCACAGACATCCCATGTAGTGGACTTTTCACTGATACATCTCCTACGGCAAGAGAAACAAAGGAAAAAATAAACATATGGGACTACATCAAACTAAAAAGCTTCTGCACAGCAAAAGAAAACAGCCTCAAAATACAAAGGAACCCCACGGTCTGGGAAAACATATTTGCCAAGGATGAATCTGATAAGGGGCTAATTTCCAAAGTGTACAAAGAACTCATAGTACTCAGCAAGAGAAAGACAAACAACCCAATTAGGAAATGGGCAAAGGACTTAAATAGACATTTCTCCAAAGAGGACATACAGATGGCCAAGAGACACATGAGAAAATGCTCAAGGTCGCTAATCATCAGAGAGATGCAAATTAAAACCACAATGAGGTATCACTTCACACCTGTCAGAATGGCTGCCATCAACAAATCAACAAACGACATGTGCTGGTGAGGGTGTGGAGAAAGGGGAACCCTGGTACACTGCTGGTGGGAATGCAGACTGGTGCACCCACTATGGAAAACAGTATGGAGGTTCCTCAAAAAATTAAAAATGGAGCTGCCGTTTGACCCAGTGATTCCACTCCTAGGAATGTATCCTAAGAATCCTGAAACATTCATCAGAAAGGATATATGTACCCCGATGTTCATAGCAGCACAGTTTACAGTAGCTAAGATCTGGAAACAGCCCAAGTGCCCATCAGTAGATGAGTGGATAAAAAAGCTGTGGGACATTTATACCATGGAATACTACACAGCTGTAAAGAAGAAGAATCTCGTACCCTTTGGGACAGTATGGATGGACCTGGAGAATATTATGCGAAGTGAAATAAGCCAGGCAGAGAAAGACAAATATCACATGATCTCGCTTATACGTGGAATCTAACGAACTTAATAAACTGATGAACGGAATAGATTCAATGACATGGAAGCATAGATGAGACTGATGAATGTCAGAGGGATGGAGGAGGGTGGGTGGGTGGAGGGGGAGAGAGTAACCAAAGAATTTATATGCATATATACACAACCCAAGGACATGGACAATGGTGGGGAGAGGGACTGGGGAGGGGGAAGGAATGGGGTGGAATGGGTCATTGGGGAGAAAAAGGGACATCTGTAATATTTTAAACAATAATAAAATTTAAAAAAAAAAAAAGCTAAGAAACTAAGTATATGCTCTCTTTTGTATAAGAAAGGGGAAAATAGAATATATATTCATATTTGCTTTTATCTGCATTTTATTTATTTTATTTTTTTAATCCTCATCTGAGGACATTTTTTTCCATTGCTTTTCAGAGAAAGTGAAAGGGGGGGCGGGGAGAGAGAGAGAGAGAGAGAGAGAGAGAGAGAGAGAGAGATCGATGTGAGAGACACATCAATTGGTTGCGTCCCGTACAAGCCCCAACCAGGGATGGGGATCAAGCCTGCAACCAAAGTACGTGCCCTTGGCCAGAATCGAACCAGGGACCCTTCAGTCCAACGGCTGACGCTAATCACTGAGCCAAACCAGCTAGGGCTATATCTTAAAAATCTGGAAAGATACACAAGAAACTAATCAAAGTAATTCCCTTATAGCAGACAGGTAGGAGTAATAGGGTAAATGGTGGGGTATGTGAGTAAGACATCTCAAGGTATCGCACTACTTCTGTCACACCTTGATGATGTCTTCTATTGTTTCAGTAAATAGTCACCTTTTACCTAGTTCACAATTCTTTATATTAAGATATCCCTGTTCACACTGCTGGGTTTCTGTCTCGGGACTGGACCCTGATTGACAAAATAAGCTACTGAAAACAAGAAATAATTTTTTTTAAAGAGACTACAGGCTTTGTAGTAAAAAAAAAAAAAAAAAAAGACGGGCTGAAATCCAGCCTGTGCTACTTACTGGCTGTAAGGCGTTGAACTTGTTATTTAACACCTAGAAGCTCAGTTTCCTAGCTGTAAAAGAGAGCTGATAGTTATTTCCCCATGTAGCTGCTTTAAGAGATAAAAGGGCCCATCAGGGTTCTTGGTAGGGACTGAGAAATGGGCCAGAAAGAAAGCCGTTTTCTGCCAGAGTTGCTGTTGGTCTGGAGCTGCATGGACTCTGAAATCAGACTTTCCTGAATTCATATCTATGTTCTGCCTCTTACCAACTGTGTGACCTCAGGCAAATCACTCAACCTCTCTGTGCTTAACTTTCCTCATCTGAAAAAAAAGGGTTACCAACAGTACGTACCTCAGAAAGTTGTCATGAGAATTAAATGAGTTAACATCATGTTACCACAGTGCCTGGCACAGAATATACACTCACAAAACATCATTACCATACTCACGTGTGTGCACTGGGTTACAACGTGAGATATATTTATTTTGGAGGGTCACGGTCAAAAACGTGTGAAAACCACTGGCTTTTAAGCTACTTTACTTTGGTTTTTTTCCGACATCTTCATTCAAAGAGTTGTGACTAATACAGAAACTCATTCCAGGAGTGGGGTGTGTGAAATGACAGACACCAAAATATGGAGGTGGCTGAGTCGCAGAAAGTGGTGGTAGGAGTAGGGCATATGTAGAGGCAGACACCAGAAGGCGGCAGTGCTGAGCCAAAGTGGGCTCCCAGGGCAGCACACAGCTGGATTAAGAGACACCTCTGTCTGCTGTGGAAGCACTGAGGCTGAGGGGCCAGACAATCACATGAACCACTTGATCACTGAAAAAACCATACTCTCAGCACCACACTAAATTTAGTGTGAACAAAAGTAGGTCAACATCAAATCCAGTGGGAGACAGCACTGAGAGAGGAGAAGAACAGAGAACTGGGGAAGCCTGAACACCCCCCTGCCCAGGCCCTTCTCAACATCTCTCACTATGCACTCTCCTTGCCAAACAGAGGACATAATTTCCCCCTTAACAAGTATCATCCTTGAGAATAAAGCTCCAGGTCAGGGGAAAAGACTGTCTGCCTCATAATGCCACCAAGACCCTCAGCCAGCCAGAAGAACCTGAGAACTCCTGAGAGGTAAGTGAACCTGAGAGCTAAGGAATGGGCAAAGCTCTGAGGCCTATTGCTAAGAGACAGACACTGCACAAGGTCCAAATTCAAGAAACCTGACCACCCTGTCTACTGGGTCTAAATGGAAGTGTTCACTATAGTTACTGTATTGAGCCTCTACCACCATATACTGGGTGTGCTGGATGTATGTAGCCACAGGTTGCTGGAATGCAAGCAGCCAAACCAGGCCTACCCAATAATAGTAAGACCACTTACACAAAGCTTATTGTAATACAGCTTTTCATATATCAACCCATTTTTAACCCTTACAGCAACTCTATGTGACAGGTACAGTTCTTACACCCACTTTACACATGAAAAAACTGAGGCCTAAAGAAATTAAGCGACTGGCCCAAAGTCACAGCTGGTAAACCAGGAGAAACAACATTACTGGGAGCCCTTGGATTACTAACTGGACACAGGTCTATACTGCAAAGGCATGAGTGCTTCATCAAAGGCACATTATCCAGGGAGATAGTTTTGGAATTATTCTCATGAGAGGCAGGACGTGTGTGGCTGCCATAGGGCAGAGTGCAGTGTTAGTGCAGGGACACTGTTTTTAGTTACCCAGCATATCTTCCTTTGGGTAACCATCCCTCCCTCTCCTCCATGTGATCCTGAAGCAGCAGCAATCACAGTGCCTTATGAATGACCATGTGATCCAGCTAAACCAGTCAGAATACACAGTGGTTAATTCAGAAATGACCATGTGAATCAAGTAGGGCCTTTTCTGAGACTGGTAAATGGATACCATAGGGGGGAAAATTTTTGGTGCTAAGCTGAAAATGCGGGAGCCCGGGGCAGCCCGGGCGCAAACTAGATCAACTCTTTTAATGCTCATAACGACCCAAATATTATCATCTCGATTTCACATTTAAGGAAACTAAGACCCAGAAGGGTTAGGGTCACATAGTTAGCAAGTGGTGCAGTGAGGGTCTGAACTACTCAGGCAGTTTGACCAGAGAACCAGCAGCCGGAATGCTAAGCCACAAAGGGAGGTAGCAAAGAGGAAAGGCAAGAGTTTCAAAGGAGCTTGGTGACTTTGTGAAGTAGGAAGGAAGACGCTGTGTGTATTGGGAGGAGGGCACTCACCATGCAGGCCTGAGCCAGGCTCATGGCCAGGCGGAAACGGGCAGACATGGCAAGAGGCAGCAAAGGGCTAAGGCTGGAGCCCACAGCAGGGTTGATCACACGCAGGCAGCGGACAACAGCTTCTACAACCAGCTCAGTGGTGAAGGCTCGCAGGGTCTGAACTTCTGGAGGAACTGCCCTGAAAAAAAATGGGGGCAGGCTCGATGCGGGGAAGAGTCAGAAAACAGGAATCAGGCTGGGCTGGGCTGCCTTCTGGAAGCCCTAGTACTGGGGTGGGGGTGAGAAGGATGGCCATGGTTCAGACAGATCCTGGGTGTTGATAAATATGATTTCCATTTGGAAAACTAAGAACTGAGGATGTCCTCAGGTCCTAAGAACTTGCTGTAGGAGAACAGTTGATGGAAGGGATCTGAGTTGAGAAAATCTCAAATTTCTCTATGCTTAAAAGCCCCAAATTGCCTGGCCAGCGTGGCTCAGTGGTTGAGCACCGACCTATGATCCAGGAGATCCCAGTTCGATTCCTGGTCAGGGCACATGCCCGGGTTGGGGGTTCGATCCCTACAGGGGGCGTTCAGGAGGCAGCGTATCAATGAGGACTCTCTCACCATTGATGTTTCTGTCCCTTCCTCTCTCTGAAATCAATAGACTTTTCTTTTAAGCCCCAAATTTCTGGGGTCTAGGAAGGGCAAGGGGCCCGTGTGGAATGATCTCTGGGTTTTTAGGTCCCCAGATACCATGTTCCATAAATGTCAGAGGCCCCTAGATATTGAGCTGGTTGGGTTTTGAGACTATATGTTGGGAGGTTGGGGTTTTCAGAAGTTCCAAATGTCAGGATCCCTGAATTCAAGATCTCTGGATATTAAGACCACCTAGTTTCAAGCAATCCAGAAATCAGGCTCCCTAGATGTTGGCATCCTGGGTTTCTAGGGCCCTCAAATGCAGAAGTCCTGTGTATTAGGGTCAGCAAGCCTTGAGGCCACCAAAATTTAGGCTCCTGGGGTTTTAAAAGCCCCAGGTGCTGGAAAACCGGGTTTAAAGATTCCCATGTATCCAGTACCAGTGTTTTTGGAGTCCTTGAGTGCAAGGGTCCTGGGGTTTTAAGTTCCCTGGTTCTCAGGATACAGGTGCCTTAGAATCTCCAGGTATCAGGGTCCTAGAGTAGCGATCTCAAGATTCACAGATTTCAGGGTCCTGGGTCTTGAGGTTCCAAGGTTTGAAGGTCTCAAGGTGTCTAGGTCCTTGAGTTTGGGATTTACCAAATGTCGGGTTTGGGAGGCCCCTGATGTCAGTGTGTGTGTGTGTGTGTGTGTGTAAGGGGAAAGGAGGTTTAGGATCCTGGAAGTTGGAGCCCTGGGTGTCAATGTCCAAGGTTTTAAGGTTCCCGGGTGACTGGGTCCGGAGTTTTGGAGTCCCGGATACGGGGATTCCGGGGTGGGCGGGGGCTGTGTCCTTACGTGCCGGCCTGGCGCAGGGAATGGATGAGGATTCGGTCTGCCTCCTCCATGGTGAAGCTGTGTCCGAGTCTGGGGCTAGGTCCTGGGCCGGGTCTGAGCTAGCGAACAAGAGGCAAGCAGTTGAAACCCAGCCCAGCTCTCGCGGTCCAAGGAGTGTCACGGGTTACCACTGGAGACCTGGGTAGTGTAGTTTCAACAGCGAGTGCAGCTCAAGGCTCGCGTCCGGGTGCGGATATGAGCGCAGGCGTGAACGAACAATGGCTGCTAGGAGTTGTAGTTCTTCCGCCTACATTCCAGTGGGCTCTTCCCAGTATGCAAAGGAGTATATCTTGTGTATGTGCGCGTGCGCGCGCTTGTTGGGAGGGCGGGACGAAGGGTGACTTCCTGACTCATTCTAGGCGGCATTCGTCTTCTAGATTATCAAAATGTACAAGTTAAGGGCAGAGGCCTTAGCACAAACGGTTTAGGGTTGAGTCAGCTCTTTTAGCTCAAGTCTTGAGCTCAACTTGCTAAATGTTGCAATCGTGGGTAGGTTACATTACTTCCCTTAGTTTTCTTGTCTGTAAAATGGACTACAGCAGTCTCCCCGCCCCCATGCACGGTTTCACGTTCTACTGTTTCAGTTATCCGAGATTAACCGCCATCTGAAAATATTAGGCGGAAATTTCCAGAAATAAATAATTCATAAGTTTTAAATTGCACGTCATTCTGAGTAGCATGATGAAATCTCTGGCCACCTGGCTCCGCCGCCCCCCTCCCCGGAAATCATCCCTTTGTCGCTATATAGGCTACCAGCCCATTAGTCACTTAGCCTTCTCATTATCAGAAACAGTGTTGCAGTATTGCAGTGCTTCTGTTCAAGTAACCCTTATTTTACTTAACAATGGCCCCAAAGTGCAAGAGTGGTGATGCTAGCAATTCGGATATGCCAAAAACAAGCCATAAAGTGCTTCCTTTAAGTAAAAAGGTAATGTTTGCACGGGGGGGGGGGGGGGGGGGGGGGGGGTAGTATATCTAGGGTTCAGTACTATCTGCTCTTTCAGGCTTCCACTGGGGGTCGTGGAATATACCCCCATGGATAAGGGGAGGGGGAACTACTCTACCTGCTTCCTATGATTAAATCAGAACTAATTCATGTATTGTGTGTCATGTCTGACACATAATAAAGCAAGAAAAGAGTATGTAAGTTGTAGTTACTAACCATGTATTCAATAAATGCTTTAATATGTTATACATATGTATACAATCCAAACAATGATTACACAATAAACATCTATATAACCACCATTCATTAAAAGATCACCCTGTTTCCACTGCTCAGTAGTGCCATGTATGTCATAAATCATGGGTACATAGATGTGGGGCTCAGGTTTGGAACTTTATTTTGCTTTTAATTACTGTAGCTTTATAAGGAGCCTTGATATCTGGTATGGCAAGACCTCCCATCTTGTTCTTTTTCAAAGGATTTTGGCTTTTCCAGGTCCTTTGTATATTGATATACATTTGAGAATCATTTTGTCAAATTCCATGGGAAAAACTTTTGAGATTTTGTTTGGGACTGCGTTAAATCTCTAGATCATTTTCTAAAGAATTGACATCTTCACAGTTTTGACTTTCAAATAGTTAATTTAATATATATGTCCATTTATTTTGGTTCCCTTTAATCACTTGGTAATATTTGATAATTTTTTGCATGGAGATCTCGCACATATATTATGCTAGATCTATTCCTATGTACTTCAAATTTCAGATACTGTTGGAAAAAATATCATTTTTCTTATTTTAGCTTTGACTGGTGCTAGTATATATTTTGTAAAAATATATTTTTTAATCAGTGCCTTTTCTTTTGCCAGGCTCTGGCCCACAAATGTCCCATCTTTGTCCCTGCTCACCCTCCCATCCAACCCTGTTATGGCCCTGCCCAGTGACCTTAATCTCTCCAAAGCTGGGAGAATAGAGGGGGGCTATTTGCAGATGGCTCTTCAACCTCGAAAGGAGGATGTCGGCATCTGAAGGCGGGAAAGGTGAGAGCAGCCTTCCACCCCTGCAGACCCTTTGAGCAAGCCTGGGCTCTGCTCTACCCCTCGCCCCTCTGACTCACCCACTGCCCACCAGGACCCCACCCCTGGAGAGCCACCAGGTGACCAGAATCACCCTGTTCCCATCCCAGCCAGCCCCAAACACAGCCTTACCTCCAACTAAACTTGTGAAGCTCAGCCTGACCGAGACACTGCCCGCTATGGCCTCCCTTCCCCATCCACAGCCGTAGTTCCCTGCTGAAACCCAACCCCAATCCTGGCCCTGACCCCTATCTTAGTGCCCACCCATCTTCAACTCCAAAGCCAGCCCCAGGCTTAATCCTAACACAAACCTTACCAACCAGAGGGCAAATCCCTGTTAGAGTCCAAACCTCAACATGGATACAGACCTTACCATGAGCTCTAAAGTCACCTGACCTCAACCACAACCCTTGGATGTCAATACTGTTAGCGAGTGGTTCTCTAACTTTCCAGAAAGAGTGCAGATCCATTTTTAACGACACAAAAAAAAAAAAAAAAAATAGAAAAAGGACACACAATGCTGGTAGTGTGTCATGAGAGCCTGCAGTCAGAGTCTACCTGGGTTTGACTCCCAATTCAGCCACTTCATCAAATCACTTAATCTCTCTTTTTGCATCAATTTCCTGCCTGAAAAATGAGAATAATACTATGTGCCAGTCTTCTGAATGTTGAACTAATTTAATTCTCACAACAACCCTATAATGTAGGGTCTCTTATTATCACCCCATTATACAGACGAGGAAATTGAGGCTCAGGAGTTATGTAACTTGCAAAAGGCCACACACAACTATCAAGTGGTAAAGTCAGGATTGAAACTCAGCTACTTTCCTCCAAAGCTGGGGCTCTTAACCAGGTCAATCTACTGCCCCTTAGAGGCTGAAACAAGGGCATGAGAATTGGGAATGGTCTTAGCTGAAAGCCCCAAGGCAAAACTCAGATCCCATCCAAACTTAACTTCAGCCCCAACCTTGATCCTAATTCTAATCCCAGCTCATTCAAATATCCAGTCCTAACCCTAAATCATAACTCAAGCACATTCCACTCCCACCTTTACTTAAACCCAACCTCAAAATCCTCCACTTGAATTTAATCTTAAATCTGCCTCCAGCTATATAAACTTAATGGTACCCCATGCCAATTTAAATTCTACCCCAAGTCTAATATCAAACCCTACCTCACTTGGAAACAGAATCTCAGCCTCACTCTCCTATAAATTCCTACTTTATCTCCAATCAATTCCAAAACCAACTCACTCCCTGCTCCTTAACTCAGGTACCCCTAGCTTTTCCTAATTTTACATACTCTTTTCTCCTTCCCTTAGACCGAGGGATGGGATCAGGTAGGAGGCAGCCATGATTGCCCCAATATCCTGTCCCTCCTGATTCAATTTCTCCACAGACATCGCCCCAGAGCCCAGTACAGCCAATGGGGCAGGCCTTGGTCTCGAATGGGGGCTGTGTCTTGGGCCCCCAGAATCAGGGGGTGAAATCTGTGAGGCATCAGGCCTGGGGACCCCAAAGCGAAGGACTCAGCACAGTAAGCACAAGACAGTGGCAGTGGCCAGTGCCCAGCGGTCACCCCGGGCACTCTTCTGCCTCACCCTGGCCAACCCTGTCCGGCGGTCCTGCATCAGCATCGTGGAGTGGAAGCATCCTGGACGGCCAGGGGCAGGCCTCAGGGGTGAAGGTCACCAGGGTACCAAGAGTCAAGGACTGGGTCAGGGCTAGTATGGAGGAGGGCTAAAGTCACTAGGGATCAAGGGTCAAGTACTGACTTCAAGGACAAGTTGAGAAAAGTGAAGGTCAGTCACGGGAGGAGGGGGGGATGTCAAGGGTCAAGCACTAAATCACAGGAAGAGTTGAGGATGGATAAGTTTTCCAGGGGAGTCAGAGTCAAGGCCTTGGGCAGGGCAGGGGCGGGAATGTCAGGGCTGGTCACCTTGGGGTCAAGGGTGAGCATTGGGTGGGGAGGGCCCCAAGGGAATGTGCGAGTTCTGAGGCTGCTTTGTCTGGGTCCTTGACTGTGTCCACCTGAGGCCCTTCGACATCCTCATCCTGCTGACCATCTTTGCCAACTGCGTGGCCCTGGGGGTCTACATTCCCTTCCCAGAAGACGACTCCAACACTGCCAACCACAACCTGGTGAGGTTTGCTCCACCCTTCCCCGCCCTCAGTCCCGTACAGCCCCAGTAGAACCACACCTCAAGCCTTCCAGCCGAGCCCCGCCCCTCTCGGATCCCGAAGGCTCACCCCTGCCCGGCCCCGCCCTCCGTCCCTGCTCTGCCCTTTTCCCGACCACCCCATACCCCATTAACCCCCAACACAAATAACATTCCCGATCTCCGTCTCCGCCCCCAGGAACAGGTGGAGTACGTATTTCTGGTGATTTTCACTGTGGAGACGGTGCTCAAGATCGTGGCCTACGGGCTGGTGCTCCATCCTAGCGCCTACATCCGCAATGGCTGGAACCTACTCGACTTCATCATCGTTGTGGTCGGGTGAGGGTCTGTGGGACACGCCCCCACCCTAGTTCAACTAACTTCCCACCCCAAGCTCGCTGAATTCCGGGCCCAGGGAAGCGACTGCTTTAGATTGCTCCCATTCAGCCGCCAGAATCAGGAATATTAACATATTTTAAATCTATTTGCATTTCCAGTTACAGAGACTGGTGCTTTCCTGAGGAGAGGGGAGGGACGGAAGGGGGTGCCGAGGCCTGACCCCCGCCTCATACCTTACTCCCCATCAGGTTGTTCAGCGTACTACTGGAACAGGGCCCCGGACGGCCTGGGGACGCTCCGCACACTGGGGGGAAGCCGGGGGGCTTTGATGTGAAGGCTTTGCGGGCATTTCGGGTGTTGCGGCCACTGAGGCTGGTGTCTGGGGTCCCGAGTGAGTGTAACGCCCTCCGGGGGTGGAGGTAGGGGAGGGGAGCGGGAGGAGGACTGAATGGACCCCGCCCCTACTTCACCCGCCCTCGCTCCCGGCAGGCCTGCACATAGTGCTCAATTCCATCATGAAGGCGCTGGTGCCGCTGCTGCACATCGCCCTACTCGTGCTCTTCGTCATCATTATTTATGCCATCATCGGACTCGAGCTGTTCCTCGGACGCATGCACAAAACGTGCTACTTCCTGGGATCGGGTCAGCCAGCCTAATCCTTCAGGGACAGGACTCGCCCACTCCACTGGCTCCTAGGCCATAGCGGGTTCTCAAGGAAATCCAAATTAACAAGACTCCGCCCCCAGGCTCAGGCTCCACCCCCGATAAACAAGCCCAACCACTACAACCCACCTCTTCCAAATAGCCCCGCCCTATCCCGAGACTCCACCCTCGAGACAAGGCCCAGCCCTGCACTTAAGACGCCATCCTCCAAGACTAACCCGATATATTCATGCCCTTCACCCGGACCCCAACCCAAGCCTTGCTCTCACCCTCTTTTTAAGAAACCCTCCAAAATTCACAAGGCTCCGCCCCCAGGCTGGTGCCTCACTCTTATTTACAAAATTCGGCCCCCAGATTTACAGTCCCACTCCCCAGATCCCTGTGGTCGGGACTCAGCTTCCCAGTGGTTCAGAACCCTGACCTGGCAGAGTCAAATTCTAAGGGTTGTCCTTGATTTAGAAAAACTAGGACTCTGAGTTGAACTACCCAGATGGGCGGAGCTACAGGGTTGCGACGAATGCGGGTGGGCGTGGCTTGGAGCCCAGAGCAAGGTTCTTCCTGCAGACTTGGAAGCCGAGGAGGACCCATCGCCCTGTGCATCTTCTGGCTCCGGGCGTGCGTGCACCCTGAACCAGACCGAGTGCCGCGGGCGCTGGGCAGGGCCCAATGGAGGCATCACTAACTTCGACAACTTCTTCTTCGCCATGCTGACGGTCTTCCAATGTGTCACCATGGAAGGCTGGACCGACGTGCTCTACTGGGTGAGGTGGAAGGAGGGCACACAGTTCAGAGACTGTACGTGCCCTTTCACCCTGAGCTCAGGCAGGAATGTCTGCATATCCTGAGGGATGCATGCTCTCTCTCTCCCCAGATGCAGGATGCCATGGGGTATGAGCTGCCCTGGGTGTATTTCGTGAGTCTCGTCATCTTTGGGTCCTTCTTTGTCCTCAACCTTGTACTTGGCGTCCTGAGTGGGTGAGGAGCCTGGACACTCCCCTCATCCTGCCCCTCAGACTCTGTCTCTAATTTTTGTTCCTGGCAAACTCCTAGGCGACCTTCAAAACCCATCTGAAATACCCCTTCATTCATTCAGTCAGCACTGAGCATCTATTGGGTGCAAAGCACCATTTTAGGAATGGAACAAGAGACAAAAATCCCTGCCTTCTTGGATATTACATTTTTGGGGTGTGGGAGAGACAAACTATAGCAACAGATGCAATAAATAACATATGTGTAGTGTTTTATATGGAATATGTGCTATGGAAAGAAAGGAAGGATTAAAATAGGAATGGGAAAGCTTCTGGCCAAGATGGCAGAATAGGGAAAAAATACTTGCATATTAAATTTGATCAAATCTACAGTATATTTTGGATTTATGTCACATTTGCAAAAATTGCAGTTGAAGGTACATTAATTGGTCTTATGCCTTTTTTTTTAGTATGTATTATTGTGGGTAATAAAGACATGTTTGATTCAGCGGTTGAGTGTCGACCTAGGATCCAGGCAATCGGGGTTTCATTCCCGGTCAGGGCACATGCCCGGGTCGCGGGCTCAATCCCCAGTCAGGGGCGTGCAGGAAGCAGCTGATCAATGACTCTCTCATCATTGATGTTTCCATCTCTCTCTCTCCCTCTCCTTTCCTCTCTCTGAAATCAATAAAGATATATTAAAAAAAAAAAAAAGACATGTTTGCAAGGCCAAAAAAGTAGAAATGCAGATATCTTGCAGTTATAAATAGGGACAGTCAGGACAGGCCTCCTTGAGAAGGTATCTGAGCAAAAATGTGAAAAGATGAGGGAATGAGTCATGTGGCTGAGGAGAGAGTGTCCCAAGCAAAGGGAACAGACAGTGTGAAGGCTCCAAAGCAGGAATGTGCTTGGCATAGTCAAAGAACAAAGGAAGCCAATGTAGTTGGGATGGGAAGGCGAGGGGCCAGGGTGGGTCCTCCACCTCACCCTCTATCCTCCACCCTCAGGGAGTTCTCCAAGGAGAGGGAGAAGGCAAAAGCACGAGGGGACTTCCAGAAGCTGCGGGAGAAGCAGCAGTTGGAGGAGGACCTACGGGGCTATCTGGACTGGATCACACAGGCAGAGGAGCTGGACAGTGAAGACCCCTCAGCTGATGGCAACTTTGGTTCTGTGGCTGAAGAGGGCAGGGCTGGCCACAGTAGGCAACCCCAATCTGACCCATTCCCTGCTCCATGCAGGCATCAGATGTGGGTTGCCCTCCTGAGACCCAGGCCCCACCTGCCCCACCTGCAACAACTCTTGGCCATTCCCTCAGCTGTGGCCTAGGAAAGAGAATCCAGACCCAAATTCAGATCCCCCACCCATCTGTACCCAGAACAGATTCCAAATAACCCGCCCCCCCAAAACACACACGGCCATAACTCCACCTCTGCCCATCCTCCCCAACTGTCCTCCCTGTCCCCACAGGGCCACAACTGGCAGAGCTGACCAATAGGAGACGTGGACGTCTGCGTTGGTTCAGTCACTCCACCCGCTCCACACATTCCACCAACAGCCATGGTGGGGGTCCACCCTGGTTGGGGAGGGGGGCAGGATGGGTAGACAGAGGAGAAAGCCAAGGGTGGAACCCTGGGGTCTTCGTGTGCTGGCCTCTGTTCCCACCCTGCCCACAGTCAGCCTGCCAGCCAGTGACACCGGTTCGATGGCAGAGACGCCAGGAGATGAGGAAGAGGAGGAGGGGGCTCTGGCGAGTTGTACACGCTGCCTGTGAGGGCCCCAAGCCCTTGACCCCTGACCCAGCCCATAAACCAGTCCAGACCCTGACCCCAGTACTTACTTTAGCTTCCAACCTTGACCTCAGCCCCTGACCTCTAACCCTAGCCTCTGACTGCCTCTCAGCCCCTTATAACACCCACCTCCCATGCCCCTCTTTTGCAGAAACAAGATCATGAAAACCAGGGTCTGGTAAGTTGAGGAAGTTGTGTGACTCCTGGACCCCATGACTGAGATTCCCACCTGAGTCCCCCAGGGCAGGCTGAGGTAGGTGATCTCAGCCAGTGGGTTCTCCTTTCCTCCCAGCCACAGCCTCCGTCGAGCCAACCGGGGCCTTCGGGCATGCTGCCGGCAAGCTGTGAAGTCCAATGCGTGTTACTGGGCTGTGCTGCTGCTCGTTTTCCTCAACACACTGACTATCGCTTCAGAGCACCACGGGCAGCCCATATGGCTCACCCAGACCCAGGGTGCGCCCCCAGCCTGCCTGCCGTCTCCCCCAGCCCCAATTTCCCTCCACCCCAGGGGCTCCAATTCAGGATCTCTCAGGTGCCTCAGACCTCCCAACATTGCCTTCCAATCAAGTAAATGCAGAAACCTTAGCCTGTCCCATCCCACCTTGTAGCTTACACTTATATAGCTCTTGCTGTGTGTGTGAAGCTCTGTTCTCAGTGCTTTACATGTACTAACTCAATTTCTCTTCACCACAACCTTATGGAATTAAGTACTAAGGCACAGAGTACTGAGTACCAATGTACTGAAGAGTTAAGTGACTAATCCAAGACTCAGCAAGTGAGTGGAAAATTCAGGTAGCCTGGCTCCATAGTCCAGGCTCTTAACATCACACTGGATAAATAACCCCTCTGTGCTTCAATTTCCCTATCTACAAAATGGGGTAGTCATAGTATTCACTTTATGGTGTGGGTAGAAGGATTAAATTAAAGTGAAAAGTGCTTAGGACATTGCCTGGCCCACATAAAGCTAACACTTTATAAATGGTAGCTCTTACTAGTATTCATTTTAATCTGAACCCCAACCTTAATACTGAGCACACTTCTAGCCCCTACCTTCAAACCAGCCCCAGTCCTAACTAAAGCCCAGACTCTAACTCTACCTTTGAATTGGAGCTTTTCTGGACTCAGAGACTGAGGCCCCACTCCAACTCTGCCTTTTGCCCCAGCTCCAACCCCTCAAAACTACATTCACTCTGACCTACAAACTCATTCCAATCCCTAACCCTAATCCCACCCCCAGCCTGTACCTGGCCCATACCAGCTACCCCAGATCACTCCATGGCCCTACCTCCCCACGTCACCACAGAAACTGGCCAGCCCCTCCCCCTCTTCCTACAGAATATGCCAACAAAGTGTTGCTCTGTCTGTTCACGGTGGAGATGCTTCTCAAGTTGTACGGTCTGGGCCCCTCCACCTACGTTTCCTCCTTCTTCAACCGTTTTGACTGCTTTGTGGTCTGTGGGGGCATCCTGGAAACCACACTGGTGGAGGTGGGCGCCATGCAGTCCCTGGGGATCTCAGTGCTCCGATGTGTGCGTCTTCTCAGGATCTTTAAGGTCACTAGGTGTGTGTGTGGTGGGGAGGATTGAAGCCCCAAACACAACCCGAACAGTCCCCACCCCAGCTCCAATTATAATTGTATCTATATCACCATTTAATTTGTAAATATCCACTGAGTGCCTGCAGTGTGCCAGACACCCTTCCAGGCCCTAGGGAAACACCAGGAATCAAAGCAGACACAAGTTCCTGCCTTCATGGAAATTCAAGTTCAGTGGGGAGGGTGTCTACTCCATTTCCATCCCCTTCCTCAACCTCAACCCTGTCTTTGAACTCAACTCCATGCTCATGCCCAGCCCAGACCCCATGCCCAACCTTCAACTATAACACCATCTCTAGCCCAACTCCAACCACTCGTCATCCACAAGCCCATTACAACCCCAACACCCAATCCCAACCCCATCTCCAACCTCATTCCTAACTCACAGTCTCATCCCCATCACTAACCACAACCCCCACATTCCTAACTCCTAACCACGAGCCTATCTCCAACCACAACCCTGTTCCCAGCCCCAGCCCCAGCCCCAGCCCCAGCCCCATTCTTATCGCCATCCTCTCTGTTCCAACCCTCAACCCCAATTCAGTCATCTGCAGCTCTAAATGTTCCCCAATCCCTAACCCCAGCCTCAACCCCAGCTGCAATTTCTAACCCCAACCCCAGTCCTGGTCCCAACCTGAAACCCAATTCTAGCTCCATCACTTTCCATTTACCCTCCATCCTAACTTCATCTCCCATTACTCCCCTAACACTTAACCTCAATCTCAACCTTCCCCACACTAATTCTCGCCTCACTCCAGCTCCAAAAGCACTTCTAAACCTGATACCAAAGGTCGTTTTAACCCAGCCCGCCCCAATGCATCCCAAGCTGGAGCCCTGCCCTGGCTCCTGACTCACCACTGAACATGTCAACCCTGCCCCCCCATCTCTGCTGCAGGCACTGGGCATCTCTGAGCAATTTGGTGGCATCCCTGCTCAATTCAATGAAATCCATCGCGTCCTTGCTGCTTCTCCTCTTCCTCTTTATCATCATCTTCTCCCTGCTTGGCATGCAGCTGTTTGGGGGCAAGTTCAACTTTGACCAGACCCACACCAAGCGAAGCACCTTTGACACTTTCCCCCAGGCCCTCCTCACTGTCTTTCAGGTGGGGCCTGGAGACCATGGCATGAGGGGGTCAGGGGCACCCAAGGGTGCTGGGAGGGTCCCAAGAGCTTCACGGTGAATTCTCACCCCCAGATCCTGACAGGTGAGGACTGGAACGTGGTAATGTATGATGGTATCATGGCTTACGGCGGCCCCTTCTTCCCAGGGATGCTGGTGTGCATCTATTTCATCATTCTCTTCATCTGCGGCAACTGTATCCTCAAAGCCTTGGCAAGGGGCTGGATGGTGGCAGGGTGGGGTGGATAGAGGGACCTGGGTGGTCCACAGGCAGGCTGCTTCTCCATCCTTTGCAGCCTGAGCTCACCTCAGACATCCTGTTGAATGTGTTTCTTGCCATTGCTGTGGACAACCTAGCCAGTGGAGATGCAGGCACTGCCAAGAACAAGGGCAGGTGATGTCTGGCTCTAGCCCAAGGACAGTCTCTCCCTGGATCCCTGCCTGGAAACCCACACACATATCCCGCACCACCAGATATGCCTCTGTCACCCTGGCAATCCCCACTCCCAGATCCAACCTGCCAGTCCTCATTCATTCAACATGCATTTATTGAGCACCTACTTTGTGCCAGGCTTTGTTCTAGATGCTGAGGAGACAGCAGGGGTCAAGGTAGACAAAGTCTTCTTCATTGAGCTCACATTCAAGTTAGGGAAGGCAAGCAAAACACAAATAAATGAATATATAATATGTTAATAATATGTAACAAAGAAAATGAAATAAAAGAACAGAGAGAAATAAAGATTGCTATTTTGGTTAGAGTAGTCAAGGAATGTCTCTGTGGGGAGGTGACAGTTGAACAGAGAGCTGAACAAAGTGAGGGAGTGAGCCATGCAAATATCTGGGGGAAGAATGTTCAAGGCAAGGGGACAGCAAATGCAAAGGTCCTGAGGTGATGATATTCTTAGCACATTCAAAAAACACACCAGGGAGACCAGGGAGTGTGAAGTGGAATGAGTGAAGGGGAGAGTGGTAGGAGGTGAGCTCAAATGGGGAAACAGTGAGGCCAGACTGAGGGTGTTCTGGGCCACAGTGAAGACTTTGGTTTTTGCTCTGAGTGGGTGGGAGCCATGGGAGGGGTGTGAGCAGAGGAGGGATGTGCCAGACATAGGATCTAGCAGGATCCTTCTGGTTACTGTGAGAACAGGCTGTGGGGATGAGGGCAGAAACAGGGAAGTTCTGTGGGGTCTAAGAAAGGTCTGTTCTGACTGCAATGCTCCCCCTCAGCTTCACCCATCTGCTGAGATCCTTAGCAATCACCACTACTACCCCCCATTTCCTCACACAGGGAGAAGAGCACTGAAGGGAAACCCCCACAGGAAAATGGAGCATTGGTGAGTTAGAAACCTGGGCACTGTCTACACCTCATAGTACCACCAATTCCTGTGTATGTGTTTGCACTTTTAACCTCCAACCTCTGCCTATTCAATCCTTCGTTATTGCATCCCTTCCATGCCTCCCCCCTGTCCATCTCCTGGTGTCTCCCCTACCATCGATGACCTCCATCTTCCTATCCCCAGGTGCCTGGTGGGGAGAATGAAGAAGAGGAGGGTGCAAAGAATGCAGGAGCAGGCAAGTGACCAGGGCCAAGTGGAGGAGGTGCAGGACCCTAGGGACAGCACCCAAGCAGAGCTCTTGATCCTGAGATCCTCTTGTCTAGAAAGCAGCCTTTTCCAAGATCATCTTGAAAATAATGGGCTTGGTGTGTGGCCATCAACATTTGGAACATTGAGATTAAAGAAGATTAACAGATGTTTTGTTTTACTGCAGACCTTCTCAAAGCCTTTATGACTGTGAGGATGGCAGTGTTCATTCAACACACATTTACTGAGCTCTTACTGTGTCCCAGGCACTGTTCTAAGTGCTGAGGACACAACAGTGAACAAAACAAACTGAAAGTCCTCTGAGGAGCTGACATTCTAGCAAAGAGATGAGAAGAATTTACCATGTGACAAGCATTGTTCTGGGTGCTTTACATATATTTTCTCACTTAATTATCTCTCTTTTGATCTTCTGGTGCCAGGAATGGAGGAAGAGGAGGAAGAGGAAGAAGAGGAGGAGGAAGAGGGTGCAGGGCGTGTGGAACTCCTACAGGAAGTTGTACCCAAGGAGAAGGTGGTGCCCATCCCTGAGGGCAGCGCCTTCTTCTGCCTCAGCCAAACCAACCGGTGAGTGCTGGGGGCAGGGGGCAGGAGGGGCTGGGGCAAGTGGAGGGCCAGGGAGCAGCCAAGGCTCTGGGTGAGTGTACAGCCTGACACAACAGGCCTGAGCTGCATCCTTCCGGCTCTCCCAATCAACTCTGGGTTCTCACCATGGCCCATTCCCCATTCACCAGAATGAGGACGGCTTGTCACACCCTCATCCACCATCATGTCTTCACCAATCTTATCCTGGTGTTCATCATTCTCAGCAGTGTATCCCTAGCTGCTGAGGACCCCATCCGAGCGCACTCCTTCCGCAACCACGTGAGCCTTTGGGGGGCATTCCCAGGAATATCCTACTGGGCACAAGCTGGGTCTGGGGAAAGACCCCTATCTGGGCAGAAAGAGAAGGGCAAGAATGTCAGCCTTTACTGTGTGTGCAGCACACTTGCAGAAGCTTCAGGGAGATCAGTATGCAGCTGAAGAGAAAGCTGTGCTCAGAGAGGTTGAACAGGCCGAGGGCAGCCATGTAGCTGGGTAGAGGCAGAGAAGACCAAATTTGAACCCTTATCTTTCTGATGGCCAAGCCTTTTGCCTTGCAGAGAAGTTCTTGATCATCATGAGAGAGAAGGAAGGAAGGAGGGAAGGAGGGAGGGACAGCAACGCTTACACTGAGAGGTACACATGTGTGTGCATACACACACACACACACACCTAGGATATCCCTCAGCCATGACTCAGTGACTTCCCCTCTTTCTCATCCCCCAGATTCTGGGGTACTTCGACTATGCCTTCACCTCCATTTTCACTGTGGAGATTCTACTAAAGGTAACTAATGGGCCTCCAATCATACCCCCAGTTGCCCCAACCCACTCCTCACCCACCCGTACAGCCCACCTCTCCAGTTTCCATCCCCTCCTACTCCTTCTATTCCCAAATCTGAAGTCTAGCCTGATGACCTCTTACCCCCCAGATGACGGTGTTCGGGGCCTTCCTGCACAGAGGCTCCTTCTGCCGTAGTTGGTTCAATCTCTTGGATCTGCTGGTAGTCAGTGTGTCTCTCATCTCTTTTGGCATCCAGTAAGTGACCCTTGCCTACCCCATTCTCCCAGAGATGAGGCAAGGCCCGAGCCAGGGCCTGAGGACTGCCCCCTCCCCAGCTCCAGTGCCATCTCAGTAGTAAAGATTCTGCGA
The DNA here is from genome assembly GCF_964146895.1 of Miniopterus schreibersii. Classification (NCBI taxonomy): domain Eukaryota; kingdom Metazoa; phylum Chordata; class Mammalia; order Chiroptera; family Miniopteridae; genus Miniopterus; species Miniopterus schreibersii. The sequence goes on from NC_138104.1 coordinate 74,523,864, forward strand.
GTACTCCGAGTTCTTCGGCCCCTTCGAGCCATCAACCGGGCCAAGGGACTCAAGGTAACCCCACCCCACCCAAACCCATAGGACCCAGGCCATGCCCTGCCCCTGGGGCCAGAATCACTGATCAGATTAACCATTTACATCATGCATGACCACATGTAACCACTCATGCCTGACCACTGGCCACGTGGCCATACCCATGTTCCTTAACCACTGGCAACATTTTTCTCATCTGAGTCCCTGGCTTGTGCCTACTTATCCCTGCCTGGAAAACACTTATTCCTGGTTGGTGCCCACATGTCCCTGTCTCACATCACTGCCACTTGACCACATGTTCCTGACTACACATCCCTGACCCATAACCACATGTCCCTGACCCAAGTCCCTGAGCCCCATCCATGCCCAAAATCCCTGCCCCACGGCTGCTGTGCCTGCAGTGTCCATTAGCCATATTTGTGGGTATCTGCAGCACGTGGTACAGTGTGTGTTCGTGGCCATCCGGACCATCGGGAATATCATGATTGTAACCACACTCCTGCAATTCATGTTTGCCTGCATTGGTGTACAGCTCTTCAAGGTGGGAAGAAACACTGAGGGAAGTCCAGGCATGGGTCAAGATGGGGGTGAAGGGTGTACCTGCTTGACAAATATCCTCCCTACAGGGGAAATTCTACAGTTGCACTGATGAGGCCAAACACACACCCCAAGAATGCAAGTGAGTAGCCATCATCCTGCCCTCACAGGCCCCAGGAACCCTCCCAAAGGCCACAGAGGCCCCTAGAGTTCACCAAGGCCCTTGAAACCCCTATAGCTTTCTCCCAAGAACTTCAGAGATGTCTCCAAATTTTATCAAGGCCCCCAAGACTCCCAGAACTCCCCAAAGCTCCAAGATACACCACCAGAACTCTCCCAAAAAATGCAAAGGCCCTCACATCTCACCAAACCCTAAGAATACCTCCCCCAAGCCCCCCAATACCTCCCCCAAGCCCTTCTCCACATTCCTGAGAATTACCTATATTCCACTCTCAATCTCCCAGTCATCCCCAAACACCACCCCCTCATGCATCGCCCAATCCTCAACTTCCATCTTGAGACTCCTGTAGAGGATAGTGGTTCAAAACATGGGCTTTGAAGTCAGACATTCCTGGTTCAAATCCATCCTATGAGACTTTTCTTAATCTTGTAATTTCTTATGTTTCTTAACCTTGCTGGGTCCCATTTTCCTTAACTGAACAATGGGGATTTTTTAAATCACAAGATTTTTTGTGAGGAGTAAATGAGTTACTACACGGAGAGTGTACTACAGTGTAAAGTTACTATGTATAAAGCCTAGCATCATGCCTAGCATAGACTTAGTGCTGATCAGGTTGGCTATCATTGGCTATTATTTGTATTACTTTTTTCTAGATGGCAATGATAATGATGATAATGGTGATGAGAGCTAACATACAGGGATGGGCAAAAGTAGGTTTACAGCTATAATACAAATTAATTATTAAAAAATAATACAAGAATAAAATCTGTGTTTCATGTACTCACAACTCTAAACCTACTTTTGCCTCACCCTGAATGTGGTGCCAACTATGTACCACACATTATTCTCATTGATTGACTTAATTAATCCTTGTAACAAGCCAGTAAATACATCCTATTATTATTCATATTTCATGGATGGGGAAAACTGAAGCACAGAGAGGTTAAATGACCAAGGTCACCCAGCCAGTAAATGGAGGGGCAGGATTTGAACCCAAGCTATCCAGCTCCACCATTATGTCCAGCTGCCTCCATGCTGGAAACCTCAGTCTTCTTTCCACAGTTCTCCACCTCTCTTCACTCACCCAAACTGTCTGAAACATCCACAGGGGCTCCTTCCTGATTTATCCTGATGGAGATGTGTCACGGCCCCTGGTCCGGGAGCGGCTCTGGGTCAACAGCGATTTCAACTTTGACAATGTCCTTTCAGCCATGATGGCTCTGTTCACTGTCTCCACCTTTGAAGGCTGGCCTGCGTGAGGGGAAGGGCCCCAGGGATGGGCAAGGGACAGGGAAGGAGTATCTAGGGGACTGGTTTGGAATCTGCTGAAGGATGGGTATCTTGGAATGTGATAAAGTTCTTTTGAGACTGGATAGGGTTTTCTGGGGGACAGGTGGGCATATCAGAAGACTGAGTGGGGGTCTCCCAGTTGCTGGCTAGGGTGCTTTGGGGACCCGGGTGGGTGAGATCTCCAGGAATTGGGTAGAGGTCTCTGAGGGACTAGGTGGAAGTCTAGAGAGGACTGGGTAGAATTTAGGTGGGACAAGGTAGATGCCTGAGGAAACTGGTTGGGGGGTCTCAGAGGAGATGGAGTGGGGGATTCGGGGGTTTCCAGAGAGCTGCGCAAGTCTTTGAAGTAGTAGTTGGAGATCTTTAGGGGGGATGGAGCAAGAAATTCAAGTTGATGGGACATGGGATTTAGAGATCTTTGGGGCTTGGTGGGGGAGTTCTGATGAACTGCATGGGGATCTCCAGGTGGATAGAGAAGGGGATTTTGGGGTCTGTGGGAACTTAAAGGATTTGAGGGTCTTGGAGGGCCTGGTGGAGGTCTCTTGGGATATGTATGGAGGTCCCATGTGATTTGGTCAGGGGATTTAGGAGTCTTTGGGGTGCCAAGCAGGAGATTCTGGGGTGTCTATGATAAGAAGTCTGGGAGAAGGTTTGAAGGGCCTGGAATATCCCCTCACCTGCCTCCACTGGCTCCCCAGGCTGCTATACAAGGCCATTGATGCACATGCAGAGGACCAGGGCCCCATCTATAATTACCACGTGGAGATATCAGTGTTCTTCATTGTTTATATCATCATCATCGCATTCTTCATGATGAACATCTTTGTGGGCTTTGTCATCATCACCTTCCGTGCCCAGGGGGAGCAGGAATACCAAAACTGTGAGCTGGACAAGAACCAGGTGACCTCTGACCCCCTGATCCATGACCACCAACCCCCCACATACACTTCCTTGCCTCAGGACCCCACTGCTCACTCATGCCTTGCACCCATATGCAGCGCCAGTGCGTGGAGTATGCCCTCAAGGCCCAGCCACTCCGCCGTTACATCCCCAAGAACCCACACCAGTATCGTGTATGGGCCACTGTGAACTCTGCTGCCTTTGAGTACCTCATGTTCCTGCTCATCCTGCTCAACACTGTTGCTCTAGCCATGCAGGTCTGAGCTCCCCACCCTGACCCTTGCCAGACACCCTATTCTGTCTACACAATCCCTTGGGAACCATTAGGAATGCTTTAGGCTGCAAGTAACAAAACCCCCAAATAACAGAAACTTAGGCTATAAGTTTCTTCAAATCTAAGGCCAATAATTGTAAGTTGCATCCTGATTTCAGAAATCTAAGAACGTGGAAAAGAAATGGCAGATGGCAATTGTAAGTTGCCATTGATTGTGAAGCACACCCCAATTTCAGAGATTCTAAAATGTGAAAATATGTGCATCCTAAAGTCAATGAAATATGGTAGTTACCTCACATAACAAGAAGTGTAGAGGTAGGCTGTTTGTTCATTGCTCATCAAAGACCCAGGCTCTATCTTTCGGCTCCACTGTTCTTAGTCAGTTGGCTTTCATTCTCATGATTGTTGCTTCATAGTCACAAGATGACTGCCACAGCTCCAGGCATCAACACTACATTCAGGACAGGAAAAAGGAGGGAAGATTGAATCAGGGGACTCTCTTTATTTGAGCCTTTATTGGAAAGCATAAATATTTTTCACAGAAGCTACCTAACCAGCAGCAGACTTACGTTTCTGTCTGAGTCAGAACTAGCTGCAAGGGAAGCTAGAAAATCAAGAGCTGGGCTTTCCATAAAAAAAGAATAAAATCTTAACATTTGCTACAACACAGATGAACCTAGAGGATATTATGCTAAGTGAAATAAGTCAGACAGTGAAAGACAAATATATGATTTCACTTTTATGTGGAATCTAAAGAACAAAATAAATGAACAAACAAAGCAGAAACAGACTCATAAATACAGAGAACAAACTGATAGTTGCCAGATGGGAGGGGAGTTGGAGGACTAGGTGAAAGGATTAAGAAGTACAAATTGGTAGTTATAAAATAGTCACAGGGATGTAAAGTACAGCATAGGGAATACAGTCAATAATATTGTAATAACTATGCATGGTGTCCGATGAATACTAGATTTGTCAGAGTGAGCACTAGACTTACTGAGGTGATCACTTTGTAAATTATATAAATGTCTAACCACTATACTATACACCTGAAACCAATATAAAATAAAATTGAATGTCAACTGTAGTTGACAAATAAAAAAAGAGTTGGCCTCCTCCAATATCCATAATGGGAGGCAGATAATGTGAGGGGTTAGGCCAAATCATCTTGCTACCACATCCTCAGACTTCCCTCACTCCTAGCCAGAGAACATTTGGTTAAGGGTGGGGGAGTTCTCTGCTTCAGACACTGTCCCTATACCTGATTTTTTTTCTTCCAGCACTATGAGCAGACTGCTCCCTTCAACTATGCCATGGACATCCTCAATATGGTCTTCACTGGCCTCTTTACTGTTGAGATGGTGCTCAAAATCATAGCCTTCAAACCTAAGGTGTGCTCCAGCCCTAAACCCACCTGCAGTGGGGGAACTCCTTGGGGTGGAGCTCATTGCAGAGCTCTTCAGAGGGGGGCAGCAACCAGGGAGCCATGAGACTAGGGAGTGAGAGAGATCCAGATGCAGGCCCATTGTGTGGTCTATGCCTGGCCCTGTCTCCCCAATTTCCCCACCACACTGGCCCCCTACCCTACCTTCCTAGATCTGAGAAGACAGGGCCCTGCTTTCCTCCTGTCTACAGCATTACTTTGCTGATGCCTGGAACACATTTGATGCTCTTATTGTGGTGGGCAGCATAGTGGACATTGCTGTCACTGAAGTCAACGTGAGTACTGGCCTCTCTACAAACCCACTCTCCCCCTACTAACCTTTCCTCACCTCAACCACAGGGCTTTCTTTCAAATGGGTAGGTGGCTCACACTCCCATCCACCCCACTCAAGGATACTAAGTGCTCCTTATTCTAGCTCTATCCCTTCTGAGACCCTGTTGGGTTCAGCCAAAGTCCCCCTCCACCAGCTCCCTCATCCAATTTGCAGCCTATCCTCTGGCTCCACCATCACCTAACATGACTCTGTTATTTCTGTTATTTCCTTCCTTGCTTCTACATCCCCCTCCATTGGCTCCATCATCTCCACCAACTCCTGCTTTGGATCCATCATCTCTTCTGATTCCTTCATTGACTCCATTTTCTCCACCGACTCCATCGTCTCCAACACTGGGTCTTTCTCGTCTCTGTCATTACCACTGACTGCACGGTTGGCTCCATAATCTTCTCCATGGTTCTATAATATCGATTGACAATGCTGCTGGTTCCATATCTCCATCTCCATCACTGGCTTCTCCATTGGGTCTCCCATGGCTTCTCTGATCTCCATCATCTCCATAAAACAACTGGCTCCATCATTTCCTCCATTGGCTCTAATATCTCTCCTCCATAATTTCCTATACCCTCTCCTATCCTTTCACCCTCATTGCCAACTTTTCCCACAACCATCTTGATCCACTACCACACAACTTTCCCCATCATCCCTTGCATAATGACTGTACCATCCATTATCCGCTATAACTGTTCAATCATTTCTTCCCTTGTTCATTTGGGCCTGTGATCACACCATCTCCTATATCTCCCCTGTCTTGGCCATGTGTCCCTCCAGAATGGTGGCCATCTTGGCGAGGTAGTCCCCCATCATCAACAGGGACTCTCTGCTTCTTTCCCCACCCACCCCACCCCACCCCACTCCACCCCCTTCCTTTTTTTCTGGAGTCCTTAAAAATGCTCCCTGGCCACCCAGGGACCTGACTTTTTATGTATTTAGGGACTGGGAGGGCCAAAGCATGAGACAGGGAGGTGTCTGGGGCAAATGTGGGCTGAGCATACCCACCCCCACACCCACCCCAGAGCTCTGAGGACAGTTCCCGAATTTCCATCACCTTCTTTCGCCTCTTCCGAGTCATGCGACTGGTCAAGCTTCTCAGCAAGGGTGAAGGGATCCGCACATTACTCTGGACATTCATCAAGTCCTTCCAGGTAACCCCCCCCATCCTTTTGACCACTCCTTCCTCCTACCTCAAACCCTCTCAGCCTGCCCTCTTACTACCCTCAGAACTATATCTCCTACTGTGTCACACCCACCTGCAACTTACCATTTCCAGTTTCCTCTCTTTTCTAGGCTCTCAATTCCCAGCATGCCTTGGCCTCACCAACCTTACTCTATTGTATTTAGTACTGTTTCCACATTTGGGATATACTGGTAGTCATGACATAGGCACTTGGGGGATGGAACACATCTCTCAGCAGGCCCAGGCTTGAGGAAGCAGTGCATTCTAAAGCTTATAGTTCTCTGCCTGGGCCTAAGTATCTACCCTCCTCTCCACCCCCATAGGCCTTGCCCTATGTTGCTCTTCTCATCGCAATGATATTCTTCATTTATGCAGTCATTGGGATGCAAGTGAGTGGGGACACTAGAGAGCATCCCTCAGGCATGTCTCTGCTGAGGGGGATAGTGTAGGAAGAGCCTGAAAGTGGGGTTGGTGGGTGGAAAGACAGACAGACACTGGATGACCCTGAGTCAGTCCACATGTCTGTGAAATGGGATCAGCAGTGCCTGCTTGTCAGGATTGTAAGGACCCTTTGGGTATTAGGAGTTGTGAAATGGGTGGCAACCTGTTGGGGAATGGGTTCATCCCTCTGACACAGCCCCTGTGTGCCCACAGATGTTTGGCAAGGTGGCTCTTCAGGATGGCACACAGATCAACCGAAACAACAACTTTCAGACTTTTCCACAGGCTGTGCTGCTTCTGTTCAGGTGACATCGACCCCTCTCCCCACCCACCTCGGTCCCCAGCATTGTGGACCCCAGACTGTCTGAGCTATGGAAATAACAGGGCAGCATGGGGTTCCATATTGCCTGGGACGTTTTCTGGCTGTGAGCTGAGTCTTTGAAAATACTCTAGCCTTGGCCATCCTCTTTCTGGCTGTAAGATGTATCCTTTTCTTGGGCCTCAGTGTCCCATCTGTAAAATAGCATGGCATGCCATGACAGTCATATTTGTGCCAGTTATAGCCCTTGGCAGGAACTGGGTCATGTCCTAACCCCTCCCATAATGCCACTTGCCATGACTTCATAGCCTTCCCTCCAGGATGACACCCCCATGTGATCCCCAGGTGTGCCACTGGTGAGGCATGGCAAGAGATAATGCTTGCCACCCTTCCCGGGAATCGATGTGACCCTGAGTCTGACTTCGGCCCTGGCGAGGAGTTTACCTGTGGTAGCAATTTTGCCATCGCCTATTTTATTAGCTTCTTCATGCTCTGTGCCTTCCTGGTGAGGACCATTTCCCTGTAACCATCACCACTGCCATGGGGGTTGGCCTTGAAGGGTCTGGGGATGTCAAATGAGGTGGGGAGCCCAGGTCTTCAGAGTAGGTGAAAGGGCTGGCCTAGTAAAAATATCAGTTGAGGGATTTTTGACCCAGCAACCATATGAGCTCTCCTTAGCCTCTCACCAACTCCCTATACCCTGCTCTGCCCTTGACCTAACCCCCCTGCTCACTGGCCCACAGATTATAAATCTCTTTGTGGCTGTGATCATGGACAACTTTGATTATTTAACCAGAGATTGGTCCATCCTGGGCCCCCATCACCTCGATGAATTCAAGAGGATCTGGTCTGAATATGACCCTGGGGCCAAGTATGCCCTCTAACCCCATACCTGGTATCCCAGGGGACAGTACACTACCCCACACAGTCTCCCAGGTCCCAAACCTCTGGCCTACTCCTCCCATTACCCAGTCAGTAGATGCCCCAAGGTCCCCACTGCCCCTGTCTTCTGCCCCCTCCCCATCTCCTCCCCCCCCCCCCCCCCCCCCGTGACTATCCTTCAATCCTGCCTTGGCAGGCCCTGGGGTGATGGTGGGGAGAGGTAGTAATAAGGTGGTGGGGCCTTGAGAAAAGGCTGGAGGGGGTATCTCCAATCCAGTGGTGCCTCCCACCCACCCCCACCTGCCCAAGAGGCCGCATTAAACACCTGGATGTGGTTGCCCTGCTGAGACGTATCCAGCCACCACTGGGATTTGGGAAGCTGTGCCCACACCGAGTGGCCTGCAAGGTCTGTGCACCTGCCCACCCCCCACCTTGCCTCTGAGAGAGCTGTCTACCATCTGGCAGGGGTGGGCAGAAACTTTGCCTTGGGTGAGGAGGGGCTGTTTGGTTGCATCATCAAAAGTTTCTGCCCTCCGGGCATTCATGCCTGCATCTCAGGCATTTGCCCAAAGTGGGTTTCATGTCCCTGGTGTGCACAGAGACTTGTGGCGATGAACATGCCCCTCAACTCAGATGGGACGGTAACATTCAACGCCACACTCTTTGCCCTGGTTCGGACATCCCTGAAGATCAAGACAGAAGGAGGTGTGTGGGGGAGGGGAGGGGGTGGCAGAAGTGGAAGTGTCCCTGGAGAGGTTGCAGAGAGCAAACTGGAGTGATGGGCCCCATTCCTAGTTCTGAACCTCAAAATGGGTGACTGTCTTCTCCAGGCTCATTTCCCCACCTGTCCAATAGGGGCTGTGGTGCGTGACTGCGGTAGAAGCTTGTGAAGCCCCTCCAACAGTGAGGGAGTGGCTGTGAAGGGCTCTTCCTATTGGCTTATGCCCCACATCCTCTCCTGGTGCAGGGAACCTGGAGCAAGCCAATCAGGAGCTGCGGATTGTCATCAAAAAGATCTGGAAGCGGCTGAAGCAGAAGCTGCTAGATGAGGTCATCCCCCCTGCCGATGGTGAGCTATCCTCACCCCAATTCTTGAGCCAGCTTCTGAATGTCAGATGATTGCTCATCACCACAAAACCAGCACCTGCTGGGGGAGGGAGAGTGAAAGGGGAGCTTATGCTGTGGGTAGGGTGGGAGGAACAGAGGACCCCTATGTGACCTTGCCTCTTCCTCTCCCTTGTCCCCAGAGGATGAGGTCACCGTGGGCAAATTCTATGCCACATTTCTGATCCAGGACTATTTCCGCAAATTCCGGCGGAGGAAAGAAAAGGGGCTTCTAGGGACCGAGGCCCCCCCAAGCACCTCCTCTGTCCTTCAGGTCTTCAGAGCGGAGTCTGGGTGGGTGGGGGTATGTGGGAGCACTGTGGCAGAGGCTAACTGCCCTCTTGATATCATGAAGCCCATGTCACAGATTTGGAAACTAAGGCCCCAAGACCTGCAGAGGGTCAGGGGTGGCTGAGGGGGCTCCCTCCCGCACCCCACACTCCTGCATGGGAAGCAGGTTCAATGAAAGGGGAGTTTAGACCTTGAGCTGTCCTGCTTCCCTATTTTTCCACCCTTGCAGGCTGGTCTGAGGAGCCTACAGGACTTGATTCCTGAGATCCGACAGGCCCTAAGCTGTGACACAGAGGAGGAGGAGGAGGAGGGGCAGGAGAGAGAGGAGAAGGAAGATGAGAAGGACCCAGAAACATACCAAGTGAGGACAACTTTCCACTGCCCCAGGATTGTAAAGTACTCCCTCAATCCCCTGAGTGACTTCCGCACTGCCTCTAAGGAGAAGCCCCCCATGGAACAGACAAACATTTATTTAATACCTACCATCTGCTGTTGAAGGGCAAGACCCAGATTCAGCCCAGTCCCTGGGGAGCTCATTGGAGACTCACTATATGACCAAGTGACTTAGATATAACATGGATGCAACAATTAGTCCTGTGACTCCCACAGGCCCTGATGGGATCCCAGCCCCCATCTCGTAGGAGCTCCATTTCTGTGTCTCTGCCTACTGGGGACAAACTTCCAGATTCACTCTCCTCTGGGCCCAGTGATGACAATGTGGGGGCTCCCAACTCCAGACAGTCCAGTGTGCCCCAGGCTGGATCCCATGCCCGCAGGTATGGTCAGGAGTCTGGGGGAAGATTGTGATGGAAGGCACGGACTAGCCACTGTATGGGGATAACTCAGGGGGCATAGGAGTAAGGCTTTCTAATGGAAATCTGGGAAAGATGGGAGGGATTCAAGGGCTCAGGTGGGAATAAAGGGTAATAAGAGATTCATGTGAGAAAATCAATGTAAAGGCTTAATGCAAAGAGCACATGATGTGGAACTAAATGGGTTTAAGTTCAAATCCTGAATCTGCCATTTGCTAAGTGACCTTGGGCTAGTCACTTAGTTTTCAACCTGTGAAAGGGGGTAATAATAGCACCTCACCTCATGAGGATGATGGAAGGATAGAATGAGGTCATGCTTAGCTTTCACGCCTCACCCCACCCCCAATACTTGTGTTGAAGTTGTCTCTTTAATAGGCCAACTTTAATTTTTTTTAAACATATTTTCATTGATTTCAGAGAGAGAAAGGGAGAGGGAGAGGGAGATAGAAGCATCAATGATGAGAGAGAGTCATTGATCAGCCGCCTCCCGCACCCCCCCACACTGGGGGCTGAGCCCCCAACCCGGGTATGTGCCCCAACCGGGAATCAAACCAGGATCTCCTGGATCCTAAGCCGATGCTCAACTGCGGACCCACGCCTGGCCGGGCCAATTTTTTTTTTTTTTTAATGTTCTGTCTTTCCAATAAGAAAAACACCTCTTAAAAGAAAGCCCACATCCGTTTTAAAATGACAGGTTAATTTTATGTTATGTAAATTTTCCCCCAATTAAAAAAAATTAGAAGCCCAGTATTTCTGTAAGGGAAGAGGCATAACACAAGAGGGAACCAGGGCCTGAGGACCACAAATTTGGGGATCTGATCTGCTTAACTTGCTTCACTTTCCTCAGGAGAAGTTCTGGGGCTCTCATTTTCACCATTCCGGAAGAAGGAAGTTTTCAGCCCAGGGGAACTGAAGGGCAGGCCAAACAGTATGAGGAAGAAGAAGTCCTGGGCCAGTGCTCTAGCCACAAGTAGGACGAGCCCATGCATGGGAGGGCAGGACTGACAGCACCCCATCACCCATGCCCAAGCCTGAGCTCACCTCCCTCCTTCCCATACAGGCTCTCCTTAGATGAGCCGGCAGGGACTCCCCCACGCCCCATCCTTTTGCCACCTCACAGACCCCAGAGGTACCTGGATGGGCACCGTGCACCATGCCGCCGTCTGCTGCCCCCAACACCAACACCTGCAGGTGAGAGCATGCATAGGTCCTGGGAGGCTGCCAAGGGCCATCAGGGCAGAAGGCTGGAGAAGCACTGACATTCTTCTTTGTCCCCTGGGGCCCCCTATTCCCCTGACCCCAAGGTCAGAAGCCCTCCTTCACCATCCAGTGTTTGCGGCGCCAGGGAAGTTGTGAAGATTTACCCATCCCAGGCACCTATCATCGTGGGCACAACTCAGGGCCCAGCAAGGCACAGGTGAGGTGGGGTGGGGGCAGCCTAGGTTGAATTGATCAGACACACTACATGTTAGGACCTTCTGAATAACTGGGCACATATGAACTCACACATTCCTCACTGTACCTGTGAGGTGGGTATTGTTATTAGCCCCAGTTTACAGATGAAGAAACTGAGGCCCAGAAAGGCTTACCCAAGATGACACAGCTAGTAAATGGCAGAGCTGAGATTTAAACTCAGGTTTTCTATGATCTTAAATAAACTCAAGTCTAATTTATACACATTCAGTTTGACTGAAGTTGTGTTTGGGGGAGTGAGGTAGGCACAGAAATGAGTCCTATACCCGCACACTCCACCCATCCATCACTGTCCCTCTGATATTTATTCTGGTCCAGGGTTCCTGGGCAACCCCTCCTCAGCGGGGTCGGCTCCTATACGCCCCGCTGCTATTGGTGGAGGAGGGTGCACCAGGGATGCACTCCCTCAGCAAGTCCAGCGGCGGTCCGCTTTTCACCTTTACCTGTCTGCAAGTGCCTGGAACCCACTCGGACCACAGCCATGGCAAGAGGGGCAGTGCTGACAGCCTGGTGGAGGCTGTGAGTCCAGAAGGGGCATGGGCAAAAGAGATGGGGCAGAAGGAGAGAAGGGGAAGCTTGGGAAGGAAGGAAAAAGGGTCCCCAGTCTCTGTGCTGTGCATGGAGCTCTCCCTTTGTTCTGTGACTTCTGCTCAACATGTGTGTGTCACTGTCCCCCAGTGGCTTTGCTGCACACCCTCATGGGTACATCATTTATTCACGGTGACTTCTCTGTGCATGCTGCTTCGACTCCATGCTGTACCCTCTGTCAACTCTGATCCTACCTGTGCCCCCAGGTGCTCTTCTCTGAGGGCCTTGACATCTTTGCCCGAGATCCGCACTTCGTGGCCCTGGCCAAGCAGGAGATCGCGGATGCGTGTCGCCTGACACTGGACGAGATGGACAGTGCTGCCAGTGACCTGCTGGCACAGGGAACCAGCTCACTTTATAGTGACGAGGAGTCCATCCTCTCCCGCTTTGATGAAGAAGACCTGGGAGATGAGATGGCCTGTGTCCATGCCCTCTGAATTCCCACTCCTACCCCACTGCTCAATAAACCTCCTGCCCTCCCTTCTCCAGAGGGAGACAGGCATGGGCCACACTCTTGGAGTTTGATGTCTTTGCATTGAGGGCTTAGGGCTGCCCTGCATCCCCCATCCATCCATCCCGGTTCAGTGCTGAGCCACTGCCCACACGCGGGTATTTCCGGAAACCAGGACAGCCAGGTCTGATTATTCAGCGTCAGTGAAGGAGGGAGGAGGAGGAGGAAGAGACAGCAGCCAAAAAAAGCTGGAGACAGAGTGGAGGTGGTGGGGGAAGGGGGTGGCACTGGACAGAAATGGAGGAAAGAGAAAGGGGACTTGGATAGGGAGTGCAGTAAAGTCAGAGATCCCACAAGGGGTCAGTCAGGTCTTACTGAGGAAGGACACATGGATGAGAAGGAAAGGATAAGGAAACCAGAGGTGAGTCCAGCCAGTAGAAAGGCCTGAAGGTTAGAATTAGCCTGGTATGTGATGTCAGGAAGAGGGGTCCTCTGATGGCATCAGGAATTTCAGGGAGGCTAAATTGTGATCACCTGTCTTCCATATCCCACATTCTGCCTGAGGAAAAGAAAATCTAAATCCACTGGCAGAAGAAATGGGTGACAGCAAAGGATGGGGCTCCCTGCCCAGGAGAACCCACTCAGGGACCACCACGCTTTTCTGAGACCAGCCAAGAGTAACCCACTCTCCTCTCACACAGGCACTGTTCTGGGTTTCCCTCAGAGCAAACTGAGCTGACTTAGACATGTGACATGACTTGTCCAAAATGGTAGTCAACCCCACTCCAAAGGAACTGAAGGCAGTGCTGGGAGTGGCATGGGATGGGGCCACCACTGGGAATGGTCTGATCTAGGATCTCCTCCCAGCTCTCAGTGAAGGGGTTTCTCATTTGTACAATTTGTGTCAATCGAACCAATACTAAAATTTGAGGAAAGCCAGAATTGGAGACTGGGACTCAAAATACAGAATTGCACTAGGCCTTGAAACAAAGGCTTGGAGTGGTTGTGCTGGTGTATTGTGGGAAGAGCAAGTCCTAGGCAGGATACAGAGAGTAAAAGAAGACTGTTAAGGGGTGAGGTGGGAGAGGCCATCTGAGGCCAGATGATGCAGATCCTTTCAATGCCAGGTCCCAAACCCTAGGACTTTTCCTAAAAGCAGTGGGGAGCCATGGGAAGGATTTGAGCTGAGTAGTGACAGTTAACTTTGCATTTTAAATAGATGTTCTGATAGCTCTGCTGAAAACAGAAGGGAAGGGAAAGAGACTGGAGATGCTAAATTGGCAGGAACAATGGTTGCCTTAGCCAGGGGAGGTGGCAGGGGAGATGGAGAGAAGTGAGTGGATTCCAGAGATGTGTAGGAGGTAAAATGAACCCTTTATTTGGCCCTGTGCAAAATGCATTACAATGATTATCTTGTTTAATCAGTGCAACAACCCTATAGGTATCATTTTAAGTATCTTACATGTCCAAAGTCATACAGGATAAATATTAGAGGTGGGGTTTATAACTTTTTTTAAAAATATATCTTTATTGATTTCAGAGAAAGGAAAGGAGAGGGAGAGAGAGATAGAAACATCCATGATGAGAGAGTCATTGATCGAGCCCGCAACCCGGGCATGTGCCCTGACCGGGAATCGAACCCTGATCACCTGCATCCCAGGTTGACCCTCAACCGCTGAGCCACGCCCGGCCAGGCTAGAGGTGGGGTTTAAATTCAAGAAATTCAATGTCAAGACCCACGCTCTTCCCCCTATAAGACAATAACTGAGAAGTATCCATTACATATTTCTGTGAATTTGAGTGTGTGTGTTTTAAAAAATAGGTATACATTCAAATGATTCAAAATTCAAAAGGTATAAAGGGATATACATTGACATATGCCCCTTCCCTCTGGAGGCAACCAGTGTTATCAGATATATTTTATACATGTATAAGATGCTGTACTGACAAGTTAGTGGCCAAGAGTAACAGATGCTGGAGCCAGACTTCCTGGGTTCAAATCTTAGTTTCACCATTTACCAGCTGTGTGACCTTCGGAAAATTCTTTCACTTCTCTGCACTTTAGTTTATTCACCTGTAAAATGAATATAGTAGCAGTACCTGCCTCATAGGGTTGCTGTGAGCATTTAAATTAGTGATATAAGTAAGCTCTCAGAACAGTACTTGACACAGAGCAGCCACAACTTAAAATGTTAGTTATTCTTTCTATAATTATGATATAATCCTTCCCTTCTCTTTGTACACAATCCCCACACATTTTGGCACCTTGCATGTCTTAACTAAATGTCTTGGTGATCATCCCATAGCTCCATATTATTTTTTTATTCATTTGAGAGAGAGAGGAAGAGAGAGAGAGGAACATTAATTTGTTGTTCCATTTATTCATGCACTTATTGGTTGATTCTTGTATGTGCCCTGACTGGGGATCGAACCCGCAACCTTATCATAGGGATGATGCTCTAACCAACTGAGCTACCCGGCCAGGGCCCGTATCTCCATATTATTAATGACAATTGTACAGTACTCCATTTTGTAGCTGTGTCAGGGTTTATTTGAACAGATCACCAGTAATGAGCACTTTGAGAGTGTCCACTCTTTCTTACTATAAACAGCGCTACTGTGAATCATCTTATACACACATCTTTTAGCACATGTATGAATTTATCTGTAAGATAAATTCCTATAAGTGTAAATGCTGAGCCATACAGTATATGGATTTGTTAGTTTGCTAGATTTTGCCAAATTGCCCTCTACAGAGGTTATTCCAATTTAACTTCTACAGACAACTTATGAGAATGTCTATTTCTGGGCAACCTGCCAATATAGAGCATTATCAAACGTTTTTATATTCACCACCCTCAAAGATGAAAAGCAGCATCTTAGTAGTTTCTATAGGCATTTCTTTTAGTATGAGTGAAGTTGAGCATCTTAAATTCCACTGCATTTGTCCATTGGATGTTGTTACATGACAATCACCATTGACTTTGGCAGGCCTAGTTTTAGTAGCATGCAGGGGGGTAGTCCAATTAAGAGCGGGCTGAAGAATAAACAGGATGTAAGGTGTAGAGTTAGAGTAGGTAAAATTTAACTTAAGAGGAAGAGGTCAATAGGAAGATGGTTGGAAGAGGAGGGGGTTAAGATGTGCTTAAAATGCAGATGAGAAGAAACCCTCAAGACCTTGAACTATGTTTAAATTTCAGAACTTTGGGCACTGCCAATAATTACTAGCTGGGCGACATTGTACAAGTCACTTAACCTCTCTGGGGGCTCGTTTTCCTCATCTGTAAAAATGGAGCTAACAGTTTCTACCACCTACATAAAGCTGTTGTAAGGATTAAATGAGTGAACACACTCAACAAACTCAGTAAAGGGCCTGGCAAAATGTCCTACTGTAGGATCGAATGGTCCTCCTCTTCCCAGACCTCTACCTGTGTTTTCAGAGATAGATTTTGAGCATTCTCAGGATTCCAGCCTCGGGGCTGGAATGGCCGTCAGCGACTCAAGCTCGGCTGCTGTGCGCAAGCGCCTGTGGCCAATGAGGTGGGGGCTCGAGGGGAGGAGCTGAAGCGGTCTCGGCTGTTCTGACGATTGCGCGCCCCCCCTCCCCCGCTGCACCCGCCCTTGCTAGCAGGCTCCTCCTACCCCCCCGCATTGCTGCTGCTGCTGCTCGCCGACATGGACGTGGTGAATCAGGTACGCGTTCCAGCACCGCGGACAGAGCCCGCTGCTGCCAGGCCTCCCCAGCCCAGCTTGCGGCGGATCCCCCGACTCTGAGAGGTGGTGACCAGGGTCCTGGCAACAGACACCCGGCTCCCAATGCTGGGGCTGGGGTCTGCGGCAGATGAGGGGAGGAAGAGGGGAGTGAAGAAAAGGAGTGCGCCTTTTGCCGCAGAGAGGGCTGTCCTCACTGCCGCAGCGGGGGCCAGCCACAAGCTTCCTTAGCGGAGGAAGAGGGAGTCTTGGGGCTAGGGTACAGCAAGGGGGAGGGGAGTGGAGAGTAGAAGGAAGATGGGGGTGCTGCAGATGAGCCAGGAAATAGAGCGACAGAAGGTGTGAGGGCGGGGGATGGGGCGAAGGCTGACAGCTGCCCCTCCCAAACAGACGGAACCCCGGGAGAGAACCACTCCTTCCCCCAGAGCAGACCAAGGGGGTCAATCCGGTTTTGCCTCTCCAACACCCTTAGTCTCCCCTCTCCCAGCACATATCCAGTGAAGCTTTGTCCCGGCCCTCCCCCACTTTAATCATTCTAGACCCTCTGCCATCTCACTCTTCTTCAACACATTAGAACCTCACCCCTCTCTAACCAGTACCAACCCCTCCCCATCCTCATCACTTCGGACCCCCCATTACCACCTCTGATTCCCTTTTACCCATGCAGACCCCTCCCCCACCCTAGCCAACCTGATTCCCTCCCTGTTATGACTCACCTTCAGCACTCAAGACACCCTCCCCCACCCCAATGAACCCAGACTCCTTCCTCACTCACTCCACCCCATCCCTTTCTCCATCTGGCTCACCTTTACCATTTCAGACCTTCTCCCTTTCCTTAACTCATCCTGGCTTTACCCCATCTTCCTCACCCTAGACCCCCTCTGCCATCTATCTTACCATCTCCCCACATTTCCACACCAATTCTGAACCCCCAGGGTCTTCTCTCACAGAAGGTGTGCCCACCCTTCCCTGAAGTGTCACTTTCTCCTTCTTGCCCCCTCTCCAAAAGAATGTCCTCACTTCCTCTTGGAGGTCACATGCCCTATCCCCAGGAGTCATCACCTGGTGGCATCCCTCACCTCCCTCTCCATCCCCAACAACCCCATCCCCTCCCCACCGTTTCTCTCCTCAGCTGGTGGCTGGGGGTCAGTTCCAGGTGGTCAAGGAGCCCCTTGGCTTTGTGAAGGTGCTGCAATGGGTGAGTGGGGTCTGGGCCATGGGAGGGAGAGAGGGAGGCAGGTAGTGGGATCCGGAAGAGCAAGGGTGGAGTTGGGGTGGGGAGCAAAGAATGGATGGGTGGATTAGGGGTAGAAGGGGATGATGGAATTGTACTCCAGGGTGAAGTCCCGGGGACTTGGGGCCAGAGAATGGATGGGCTGTGAAGTGATGTCACAAGGCCAAGGGTACCCCTGTTGTGAAGTGGAAGATTGTGACGTCCTACCTCCTCTCCTGAGATGAGAGAGAGGCAGGGGAGGTGGAGCTTGAAGCCGGTTGCTGTGGGAGAGACGCAAAGCCAAGAGAAAACCGGAGACAGTGGAAAAGACAGAGAGAATGAGAGACGGGGAAAGATGGAGATAGAGACTGAAATGCGGAGAAAAAAGAGATACAGATATATGAGAGAGGAGACAAACAGAAAGAGACAAAGAAAAGAGAGACAGAGAAAGATGCTCAGAGAACAGAGATGCAAAGAAATAGACACTAGAAGAGAGGCAGAAAATGAAAATGGAATGG
Organism: Miniopterus schreibersii; assembly: GCF_964146895.1. Classification (NCBI taxonomy): domain Eukaryota; kingdom Metazoa; phylum Chordata; class Mammalia; order Chiroptera; family Miniopteridae; genus Miniopterus; species Miniopterus schreibersii. The sequence continues at coordinate 74,541,837 of NC_138104.1, forward strand.
AGGAAAGAAAGAGACAGAAAAAGACACTCCAAGACAGCAGGAAAAGAGAGACTGATACATAGAGAAAGAGGCACACGGGAGACAGAGAGAATACCATACAGAGACCGACTGAGAGACAGCAAGGAGAGACAGGCAGACTGAGAAACAAGCAGAGAGAGAGAGACATGCATTCAGACAGAGAGAAGGGAAAAAAGACATAAAGAGACACAGATACCAGAGAGACAGAGGCAGAGAAACAGAGATGGAGAGGAGCAAAAAGACATCTGAGAAAGACAAAGACACACAAAGAAATAGAGATACCAAGAGAAATAGAGACAGAGAGAACAGAGACAGATGGAAATACAGAGAGAGACAGCAACAGAGAGACTGAGACAGAAGAGAGAGAGAAGGAGGGGGTGAGAGCATTGAGAGGTACAGACAGACAGAGACACTAGAAGAAAGACAGAGACAGCCACACCCCTGTAATCAGCTTGTCCTTGGGGCCTGATGAGCCCTGATTAGAGGGTGGGGGCGGAGGCTGGTCCATCTGCTGCTGCCTGCGCTGGGCCCTGATCTGTCCAGAGGAGGGCACCCCCATCCCAGGTGCACACAGGCTCACTGTGGCCATCCCCATCCCTGCTGCCCAAGGTCTTTGCCATCTTCGCCTTTGCCACATGCGGCAGTTACAGTGGGGAGCTCCAGCTGAGCGTGGATTGTGCCAACAAGACCCACAGTCTCCCCAGCATCGAGGTTGAATTCGAGTACCCCTTCAGGTGTGCCCCCACCCTAGCCCACCCCTTGGACCCCGGCAGACCTGGGAGAGGACAAAGGTGGGGAGGGACCTGGCAACACCTCCTCCCCAGCGGCTCCTGCCTAGCCCCTACCTCAGGAGACCATACTGGGTCAGGTCACTGCACATGCACTGAGCACCTACCTTGTGCCTGGCACTGCTCCGGGCCTCTATGACATGAGGTGAGCAAGACAGGCATAGGCTTCTCCATCTGCGGAGTAGCCTTCTCTCTTTCCCACTGCTTCACTAATAAACTCTCTTTCACTTAAAAAAAAAAAAAAAGACAGGCATAGGCTGTTGTCCTCTGGCTACGTTCTAGTGAAGGCGAAGGGCAGGCAGGAGACAGGCAATAAACAAGGTTCAAAAGTAAGAGTATGTATAGCCTAACACAGTAGGTACTCAACTAATGTTAGCCAATATTAATTACCATTCATTCATTCCATACACATGTTTTTGAAAATCAGATACTTGTCAGGTACTGGTCACAGTGCTGGGGACACAATAGTGAACAAAACAGACCAAGCTCCCTAACCTCATGGAGCCAATATTATAACAAATTAATTAATGAAGAGGATAATTGCAGATTGGGATAAATTCAAGGAAAGGATCCTCATGAGGGGTTTTATGATAGAGAATAATGAGAGGGTGCTGTTTAGTTCTAGGAAGTGATTAAACCAAATTAAACAACTCGGATATTTATTGAGATAATACTCTGTGCTGGGAGTTAGGTACATGAGAGTGAGCACAAGCAGGCAAGGTCACTGCCCTCAAGGAGATGTTTACCTCCTGGCTGGCAGGCAGACAGAGACACACAGATACAATTTCAATAGAGGCTCCTCCACTACTTGGACAAATCACATAACTGCTCCAGATCTCAATTTCCTCAACTGTAAAATGGGATAATACAGGGTTATGATGAATATTAAATGGATTAATACTTGTAAAGTGTTTAGCACAGTGTCAGGCACAGAGTAAGCACTCCATACATGTTTATTAACATAGAGGAAATAAATAAGTTCAAGGGATTCAGGAAAGAGGTCATTAATTGAGTTGGAAATTGGAGGAGGGTGAGCACTAAGGATAAATGGAGGCTCACGAGATCACCTAGGCAGGGTGAGAGGGCAGAGTGAAGACAGGAAAGCCCAGCACAGGTTCAGAGCAATGGTCAAAAGAAAAGGAGGTTCCAGGGATGTGTGGCCTGAAAGGCAGAGGGCCAACCAAAGATCCACCAGTTCACAGAAGCCAGGGAAGAGAGTTTGGGGAAGGAGAGGGAGTTGGCAGCATAGGCTAGTGCTGAGAGCAGGCCCTTTGAGAATCCAGAAAACCACAAAAATCTGTGGTCATTCCCCCAATACCTCCCATGCCTAGGACCTCAGATCCTGAGGATCTGCCCTTTACCCACAAGTCTCCTGGGAAAAAGTCTGTGACATGGATCTCCCTGACCAACCCACCACTGTCCCAATACCCCCAAGGGCCTTTTGTTTCCCCTTAGATACCCCCTCTCCCAATTCAGCATACTAGAAACCCAGCAATTCAAAACCAGATTTAACTCCTAGCCCCAGTATTTAGCAGCAGCACAACCTTGAGCAAGTAACTTAACCTTGCTGAGTCTTTGTTTTTTCATCTGTAAAATGGGTATAATAATGCCTGCTTTAGAGAATTGCAGGGGGAGGGTCATTAAATGAGGCATTTATGCAAAATAGTAGGGGATCAATAAGTGTAAGCCTTGGGACATTTGCTACACAAGGGCACTGGCACCAATTGCTTTGTCTCAGGATCTTGTGCCCCAATCTGAGGTGAGAGCTCTGTGACCTCACCACAGTCTTCCCCACACACATTTTTTCCTGACCCCCTTCCATGACACCACAGGAAAGGCCTTAGCCCCATGCCTTCCCACTCAGCCCCCCCCCCCCAAATACACACATCCTGTTCCAGGATCCCTTCTACCCTCCTGTCAGTCTGTCTCTTCCTATTTTGTTGTCTCTGGGCTCTCCTCTGCAATGCATACCTTTCTTTCTCTTAGGGACCTGAAGTAGGGCAGAGAGAAGAGTCAATATGATGTAGCCCGGGAAACAAAGGGTTCGGATCCTAACTCTGCTATTCCCTCACCAGCTGTGTGACTTTCGTTAAGTTAATGCACTTCGCTGAGCCTGTTTCTGCCTCTGTACGTTTCAGTAAATAAACATTTATTGAGTGCCTACTATGTGGCAGCACTGCTTCAGGCCCTAGAGACACAGCAGTGAACAAAACAAAGGGAAAAGCCCTGCCTTCTTGTAATTACAGCAAAAATCAAGAAAAAATAGTATGTCAGATGGGGTATCACTGCTACAGTGAAAAAATGGAGCTAGGAAGGGGTGCTGGGAGGGAATGGTTGAATTTAATTTTAAATGGTAAGAACAGGGAAGGTATCACTGAGAAGGGAACAATTGAGCAAAGCTTGAAGGAGATGAAGGGAGTAAGACAAAGATACCTAGAAGAGCAGTCCTTTGCAAATATCCTGGAGCAGGAGCGTACCTGGTATGTTCTATGAATAACCAAGTGGCCAAGGTACTTCTGTTGAAGTGAGGGATGAATAAAACTTATTTCATGGGATGCTATGAGTAACCAACGAAATGTGACTGGTACACAGTAGGTGCTCTGTGGATGGTAATTTCCTCCTCTTCCAGGGACCTTGTCAATCTGGGAGATTCATGACTGGGCGGAGTGGGGGGTGGGGGAGGGGGTTCCTAAAGTCTGGACCACACCTGCCTACCTCTCTCTGCAGGCTGCACCAAGTGTACTTTGATGCACCTGACTGCAGAGGGGGCACCTCCAAAGTCTTCCTACTAGGGGACTACTCCTCATCAGCGGAATTCTTTGTCACTGTGGCTGTGTTTGCCTTCCTCTACTCCATGGGGGCTCTGGTCACCTACATCTTTCTGCAGAACAAGTACCGAGAAAACAACAAAGGGCCCGTGCTGGTGAGCCCCCACAGCCACTTGAATGCAGGAGCCAGGGGATACAGAGCCTCGGGGAGGCAGCCATGTTCATAGGTCACATCAAATCCCAGACAGGCCCACATGCAAGCAGCCACCATAACAGCCACACATGCTACTGCAGCTACTGTTGAACACTAAATCATAGAGTGACCGAGACACACTCATAGCCCACACAGAATCGCAGATAGGCCTACACCTGCAAACCTCCCACCTCTCACACAACCACACAGTCTAGATCAAAGAATGGAGTACACAGACTTTCACTGTGACAGTCATGCTTGTCGTGTCACACAGACACACTGATTCCTACACAGCTGCACTCATACGCTGTCATCCCAGACACAAAATGACACATAATCCCACATTCAGACGAAAGTGGAAAGACAAAGTACTTTCCATAGATTCAACACCCATCCCCCAGAATTCTCCCACACCCACACCCACATATCACAATCACACTCCCACATCCTCTGTACGATGCACGAGCCCAAACTAGGACTGCCACCTTCAGGTGAGTGTTGGGGAAAAGGCAGAGGAGAGACAGACCTCTTCTGGGGGACCCCTCTCCCAAGAAAGCCTGTGATCTGAGAAGGCCCCACACCCCAGAATGAAGCAGCCCACTCACAGTGTTATCTCTCCCCTGCCCATCCTAGGACTTCCTGGCCACGGCAGTGTTTGCCTTCATGTGGCTGGTTAGCTCGTCGGCATGGGCCAAGGGGCTGTCGGACGTGAAGGTGGCCACAGATCCAGACAAAATTATCAAGGGGATACCTAGCTGCCAGCAGAAGGAGAATACATGCAAGGAGATAAGAGACCCTGTGACCTCCGGCCTCAACACCTCCGTGGTGAGCCCTGGGAAGCTGGCCAGGCTGGCTGGGGAGGGGGCCTAGGTCACTTACAGTCTGGCATGGGATGTGGTGGAGAGAGAGAATGAGAGGATTCAGATATCCAAGAGGGCTCCCCAGAGAAGGCATACCAACAACAGAGCCTTGAAGGATTAGATAGCAATTGTAACTACTGTGACACCACAAACTGTCCCCAAGAGGGGAACATGAGATCTTCTGTCCAATTAGGTTTGGGAGACCTGGATCCCACCCCTAGCCTAGTCATGTTAAATCTCCAGCAACTCAGTACACTCTGAAACCTGTTTTCTTATATGCAAAATGAATAACTTGAAATATTTCGTACCTGGACGCCCCCTACTGGCCGGAGTCTGTCTGAACTCAAATCCCAGCTCTGCCACTTGCAAGTTCTGTGACCTGAAACTAGTTACTCAGCCTCTCAGGCCTCAGTTCCAACATGTGAATTGAAAACTAAGAATAGGTCCTGTTCCAAAGTTGAGTATTTAGTGAGCTAATAATAGAGTGCTTAGAAAAGGGCCTGGCATGTGATAAGTCATATACAAGTGTTACAGATGTTAAGATTCCAACTCTGTCATTTGCTGGATGAGATCTTAGGCAACTTAGCCTCTCTGGGCTTTAGTTTCCTCAATTATAAAGTGGAGACATTACTTCCTGTCCCAAAATTGGATTATATTGTATATATTTATTTTAGATACATGTAAAACATTTTGTATTTATAAAACATGTATTTGTTTTAATATCAAAGTATATATTTACATACTTTATACATGTGTAGTTATACATATATTTGTGTATACATATATATGCGCACTTATGCATCTGTTAGTGGTGCACTTACATATTTAATCAAAGTTTCTGCTTAATGTTTTACTATATCACAAATTTAGATTTGTTTGCTATATTTTATACATGTATAAACGTGCATATGTAACACGTAAATGTGTAAATATATAAACAAATGTATGTTATATTACTAGATCTCAACATCCCAGGAATCTGAATTCTAACATGCCCTACCCCTACTCCCGAAGGTGATTTTTCTGCACATTGATGTTCATGCGCTGGGACTTGGTGGTCTGGATGTCAGAAACCACCACCCTTCCGGAGCCCTAGGATCCATGCCAAACGCTCATTGCCTCGACGTAACCAGGGGCCGCTGAGGCAATGGGCGTGGGACCACAGCCGAGCTTTATCTCCCCGCAGGTGTTCGGCTTCCTGAACCTGGTGCTCTGGTTTGGCAACCTGTGGTTCGTGTTCAAGGAGACCGGCTGGTCCGCCCCATTCCTACGCGCGCCTCCCGGCGCCCCTGAGAAGCAACCGGCGCCCGGGGACGCCTACGGCGAGGCGGGCTATGGGCAGGGCCCTGGCGGGTATGGACCCCAGGACTCCTACGGGCCCCAGGGCGGCTACCAGCCCGACTACGGGCAGCCCGCCGGCGGCGGTGGCGGCGGCTACGGGCCTCAGGGCGACTACGGGCAGCAAGGCTATGGCCCTCAGGGTGCGCCCACCTCCTTCTCCAATCAGATGTAGTCTGGTGAGTGACGGGCGGGCAGTGCGGCCAAGGAGGGTACCTGAAAGGAGATGGGCGGGTCAGTAAACCAATAAGAGTCCGTAGTAAATGGTACGCGAGACGCTAGCCAGACAAGTGAGGGTGGGAGTTTGAAGGAGCCAATACAGAGGCTCAGCTAGCTGCTTGCTAAGAGGGAAAACCTATCCAATGAATGGAAATCAGGAGAGTGGTGCTTGAAGATGGGAAGAAAGAATAGCCCAACGGGAGAGGTAGAAGTGCAGTTCTGAGGGGAGGGAGGGGACATTGGGCAAAGCAACCAATGAAAGGAGGGAACAGCAGGGGAACTTTTGTAGTGGAGAATCAGCAGAGCTTAGGATCCGTGGAGGGAAGTGGAAATGGTCTTAGAAGTGATTGATAAGTCAGTATATTATGATAAGACCAATAAATGGTGAGGGTAAACTGGCTTGGATCGTGAAGTTCAAACAAGCTCACCAATCCGGGAGGAGATGATAGATCTGTCACCTCTCCCCAGCTCTCGAAGTGTGGAATTTCAAAGAAGGAAAAAGGGATGGGGCATGGGCATTGGAAAGGCTTGCTGGCCTTCTTGCCTGATCTGAAAAAAAAAAAAAGTGAGATTTCCCTCATACTTGAGGGGGAAGATGGAGAGAAGAGGCAGGGTGGATGGCATGAGAGAGGAAAGGCCAGGAGGTGGCAACAGGAAGATGGAGGTAGCTTCTGGCACTTGGCCAGGATGGAAAGGACAGGGAGGAGCTTATTACACATCCCACATGTAATTCATCAAAAAATCCTGTTGGCTCTATCTTCAAAATATAATCTGTAATCTTCCCCCTTTTCACTGTCATCTCCCCCAACATCTTAAGTTTCCACCCCCATTCCCTTTCTGTTCTACTCACAGCGTTGGGAGGGAATCCCATTAAATCTTAAGTCAGGCCACCTTCCTCCTGTGGTCAGAGCTCTTCCAGGGCTCCAGTCTCACTCAGATCGACAGCCAAAGGCTTCACAGGGCCCTACACAATCTAGCTCCTCACCTCATTTCTCTGACCTCTCACCTTCTACCATCCCCCCACACACACACACACACTGTTCCAGCCACACAGGCCACCTCAATGTTCCAAGCACAATCCAACTTCAGGGCTTTACCTTGGTACTGCTTTCTCTTGGAGTTTCATAACCACACACACTGATAACCTCATCTAACCAGATCCTTACAAGTCCCCTTTCTTACCTCTCTCATAGTACCCTGTGCTTTTTTTACCACAGTTTGTAATTATTAGTTTATATATCTTTTACTGATTTTAGAAAAAGGGAGGGGGGACATTGATTTGTTGTTCCAGTTATTTATGCACTCATTGGTTGATTCTTGTAGGTGCCCTGACCAGGGATCAAACCCACAACCTTGGCATGTCAGGATGATGTTCTAACCAGCTGAGCTCCCTGACCAGGGCTTAGCTGATACATTTATTTACTGTCTCTCCCACTAGAGTAGGGGATGTGACTATGACTTATTCATGACCGCTTAGAGCACTGCTAATGTTAGGAAACATTTATTGAGGAAATAATCGCAACAACATGACTTTTTATTCTTCTCTGCTCAGAATCTTCCCATGACTTACTCCTCATCCAGAGTTAAAGCTGATGTCCTCACAACCTAGTCCTGTGTGGCCCCATTACCTACCTCTCTGACATCACCTCCCACCTCTCTCCCTTGCTCATTCCACTCAAGCCCCACTGACCTCCTTGCTGTTCCTCAAAAACACTAAACATGATCCCACCCCAGAGTCTTTGAACTGGCTGTACCCCCTGCTTGGAATGCTCCCCGTGCCCCCAGTTATCTGCATGGCTCACTCCTTTACCTCCTTAACTCTTTATTCCAATGTCACTTCTTCAGTGTGGTCTTCTCTGACTACCCTACTTAATACAGCAACTTTCCTTCCCCTACTGGCACTCCTAAACCCCTAACCCTGCTCTACTTTTTATTTTTCCATTTCACTTATTATCATCTTATCTTAGTCTAGATAACTTTATACATTATGGTTATTGTTTGAAGTCTGTCTCCCCTGCTACAGTGTAAGCTCCACAAAGATGAGAATCTCAGTTTGGCTCAATATAGTTTATAACCAATGACTAGAACAGTTTCTATTAATGAACTTCTTTGGATTAGGGGAATGAGGACCATAATTTCTTTGGTACCTAGTCTAGTGGGGCAAGGTATATCTTCCCAGTAGGGACAGCTGAGATGAAACTGACTCCAAGATTCTGAGTGAAGGAAAAAGGAAGAAAAGGCATGTCAGGCAGAGGGTAAAACCGGGGTGAAGGCATAGCAGCTCAGCCCCTCTTTAAGGGCACCACCTGTATCTGGATCCCCTCTCCTTTCTGTGTCTTTTTTCTCTACAGGTCAGTACAGCCCAGGAGGACACCATGGGTGGGCAAGAGCTCAGGAGAAGGCCTGCCCCCCCTTCTCACCCCTGCACCCCAGGTCTCCACCCCTCAAGCCAGGAGACCCTTAACAGTCTTTGTGTGTATATATATATATATATATATATATATATATATATATATATATATATATAATTTGTCTGTCTGGGCCCTGCCCCCACTCTGCTCCCCTTATGCATTAGGGCCCCAATCTTTAGTGGGCCCCTCTTATCCCTAGCCCTTTCCCTGCATCCCTTGGCCTCTCTGTTCCCTGGCCCTGTGCCCTGAGGTTGGGGAGGACTCTGAAAGAGGTACAGGGAGGAGACAGACCTTGGCTGTGTGAGGAGGGTAGGCTTGACTTCAGACTCTCTCCCCTCTCTCCCTCCCCTCCTTCCAACTCTGGCCTTGATTTCTCCAGCAATGTTTGAACAATGGCCATTACAGAAAATTCAATCCTGGGAGGGGGCAGAAAGGCAGAGATCAGAGGGCTTGGGACCCAAGGTGGTCTTGGAAAGGAGCTCTGGGGTGGAGGGGACTAGAAAGCAGGGAGGTTGCATTCCAGACATACTGAAAGTTGAGTCCAAAGCAGAGGGGTGTCCTAGAGCATTCTGGAAAGGAGCTTGGAAGGAGACTGAGGGTGAGTTTCTAGAAAGATCGCAGCTTTGAGCGAGGCAGCAGGTGGGCCCCAGAGTGGTCAGGGCTTGTAGTAGGACTTGGTCCTATGGACGGGGTGTGACTTGGGGGCCTGGGGACAGGATTTGGAAGAACACTGAGAGTTCTAGAGGAGGTGGGGCTTGAACCAGGCAGTGGGTGAAGCTCCAGAGTGGGTGGGTCTTGGATTGGGATCATAGTCTATGGAAGGAGTGTGGCTTGAAACATTCAGGAGACTGAGTTTGATTCTAAAGCGGGCAGACTGGAAGGGTGATTCAGTAATGGGTCATGCTTAGGGTGAGGGCGTGTTTGGGGCTCTAGGTGGGGCGGGTCTTAGAGTGGGGCACACTTGGTGATTTCAGAGGAGAAGCCTGCCCCACCACCCCACAATGGAGCAGTAAAGAAAATATGTTTTAAAGTTGGGCAGGTTTGGCAGTGGCTAGGGCCTGAGGGATGGGTTTTGTTAGGAGTGGGGGGGAATATCCCTGGCCAAGGCTAGGGACTGAGGGTGCCTGGGAGACTTGAGAGGTATGGCTTGGAGGGTAAGGGGTGGGATTCAGATAGAAACACCCACACATACCCTTGCCCACCCCCACAATGGGACAGATAGGTAATCAGAGGACAGAGCCAATGGGCCTATGGGGCCGGCCCACCCCTCTTCCCCCTTCTCCTGCCTCCTCCCTCCCTCCACCCCCCACCTGTGGGGATGGTTGGAGGTCCGGTCTGGAGCCCCTATCCTATACCTTCTGCTGTGTCTGTGATGTCGGTAGTGCCTGTGACCGTGTGTTGCCATTTTGTCTGGCTGTGTCCCTTCTCCCTCCCCTCCAGACCCCCACCCTTGCCCTTGCCCTTGCCCTTGTCCTTGCCCTTGCCCTTGCCCTTGCCCTTCGGTATTGTTTGAAGACTCCCTCCCAGAGAAAGAACAAATATGATTAATTATCCTCCCCTAAATAAATTCCTCAACCACCTAGTACACCTGGCTCAGACTTCTCAGTGTGTCTTTTTAGGGGGACACAAAGGAAGATATGGAAAGGAGGTGAGAGGGAGCTCCGTCACTGACCTGCTGGACGCGGTTCAAGTCACCCCACCATTTCAGGTGCCTTCAACAGTGTTTGGCCAAGCCCACATCCTTGGCGAAACCTCGCCTGCAGCTCATTCTAAGTCATGCTCTGAGTAGCCCTTCCCAATGCCCCACTACTGGCCACAAAAAGTCCTGTCTTTCAAGGGTTCAGTTCCAATTCTGGTCCCTTAGCCACATGCCTTCACCACCCTGTCCTCAAATCCTCAAGGGGTTGGAATAGAACCCCATATTTCATATTTCACAGGGAGACTTCCCTCTACCCACATCCTTCACATTCTTCAGACTCTTCTGTCTCTTCATTTCCTTGCCCCCCCCCAAGCTGGAAAACAGGGAGACCCGGTAGGCTGCAAGACCGGGAAACGGGGTGCTAAGGTGACTCCTTATTTCATTCATTCACTCCCTTTAACCCCTCCCAGGCTCCTCCCTGGAGCTAGGAGAGGAGAGAAGTGACAGAGATGTGCGTAATGGGGTGGGAGGGGAGCCTGGGAATCCTTGGCGCCTGCGATGAAAAGCTCGGCAGACCGCCACCTCCGCCAACCCTAATTAGAGACCCCCCTCCCGGCGCCCAAGTTCTGACTGCTGGCCCCGACCCCCTCCTCCCAGCCCCGAGGCAAAGCAAAGCCTGAGAACTCGAAGGAGAGACTCCCAGCTCTGGAACTGAGCTCAGGGACAGGGATATCTAACTGGAGAAAGAAAAATAGGAGCTGGGGAGGGAAGGCTATTAGACCTCAGGATTTAGGGGGCATGACAGTTGGGCGTTAAGAATGGGGAAGGAGGAGGGAAGAGGACCTGAGAACCTGGTCAGTGACTTTAACCTCCTCATAAATCTCAAATAATCCTGTTTTTGAAGGGATGGAAGTGGGGCTGTGTGGGGTGTGTAAGATCTAGCTCTTGGATGGGGGCGAGGGAGCATTAGCTGTTGCTGCGGTGGAGTTGGGGACCATTCTTGCAGCATTCGTATGGGCGAAAGCGTCCTTCAGAGCATCACCAGTGGGGAAGAGGCCAAGAGGTGGCTTTAATCCCTCCAAATAAACATCCAAGATAAATGGACACGAAGCGCCAATACAAGTACCCTATCGCACCACTCCTTGTGGTCAGGTTGCCACTTTCAAGTCTCCTCTCCTCTGCTACTGAGCTCTCAAACCCTAGAAAGCCCACGTGGCACCTCGGGTTTCTGGGGCTCATAGCAGAGCGCAGGGGAGTTCTCCCGCACAGCACTCCGGGGATGCGTGCCCTTCACCTCTAGGCAGGGGGCGCCTTGGCCCGGGAGAGACTACAGGCCCAGGGGCGGGCGCTGCGGGGCGCGCTCCTCCCCTGCCGGTGTCAGGTTTACGGAACAGAGCTTCCAGGCAGGACGCGGTGGCCTGACGGCCGCGAGGATTCCTTTCGCCTGACCCGGCCTGTCTTGACCCTGCTGGGTGCGCCATGTTCTCGCGTGGGTCCCGAAGGCGCCGCTCCGGGCGCGCGGTGAGCGAGACTCAGGGCAGCGGCGGGGGGCAGGGGTAAACTGAGGCCCAGGAGAGGGAGCAGGGCATAGGGATAACAAGGAGGCGCTCCACAGAGGGCTTGGGAATCCCATCCCCAGAATTCCCAGACCAGAGGGGCTGGGGCTGCTGAAAGCGTGTGGATGAAGGAACATGGAGATCTGGTGGCCCATGCTCCCTAATGACCTCTCCGCACACTTTTATCAGCACCCCAAAGACCTGGTGTGCTTTCCTCTCATGTGAATTATGGGAGGGGATTCTGAGGGCCAAAAGATTGGGTCTTGGGTTCCTGGATTGAACAGGGACCTTTTGAACTTATGAGGGAAGGGACCTCCCCCTCTACTTTGGCAGAAAGTGAACTGAAGAGTGAGGTCTTACACTCCAGGGGTGCCAGAATACTGAGAGTCCAGGGATTGGAATTTGGGGTAAGAGGGCTTCCAGGCTTCCACTTGAGCAGGCAGCCTTTGACTTCATAGATAGGAAGGTCTCTCTCTTCCTTTGGTGGGGTCTCTAGGTGGGATCTGGGTTTGGTGGTCCAGAGGAGTGAATAGCCGTAGGATATGAGAGGTAAGGGCCAAGGCTTCTTGAGGCAGGGTTTCTGAATGGATCAGGGGCCTCCTGAGGTCCTGGAGGAGGATCTCCAGTTCCTTGGGTGAAACCAGGGTTTGAGGGAGGGGTTCATGTGTGGATCCCAGGTGAGGATGAGGTCTCAGACTCCTACCCTGTGGAACTAGAGTGCTGCTGGCCTTGTAGGTGGAGAAGGGGCCGAGATGAAGCCTGGGGTAGACACCCAGATTAGAGACTCTGTACCTTGAATGGGGAGAGTACTCTGAGTTCTGGGAGAGGTGTTTGAGGACTGGAGGAGTCAGAAGCTGGGGGGTGGTGTCCTGGCTGGATAAGGGGAGTTGGAGGCTGGCCTGGGGAGGAGAATTCCGTGAAAAGGGGGCATAGAGGGAGCTGACCTCAGCTGTCCCACCTCTATCTCTGTTGTGTCCCCCTCCCCGGAGCTCCGGGTGCTGTCCCAGCCTGCCCAGAGCTGCCCTGGTAGGACAGGCCCCAGCGTGCGGTCTCGGGCCTTGGAGTGGAGAGGCGGGCTTTGACTTCTCCCTCTCCGCCCCCGCGCACGGCTGGGTGCCGTGTCTGCCCCCGCCCACTACAGCCTCCTGCGGCAGAGGACCCAGACCGTGGCCAGCCCTGCAACTCCTGCCGGGAGCAGTGCCCTGGCTTCCTGCTGCATGGCTGGAGGTAGGTGACCGTCAGGGCTTGCTTTCGTCAGGGCTCCGCCCTCAAGGGGGAACCCCCGGAGATTTAGGCCACGCCCCTTAGCTTCAGCAAATCCTTAGAGGAAACTCAATCTGGGTAAGAGCCTCACTCTGATTCAGAGCCCCGCCCCCTGACTCATTCCCTATTGTCAGGTTCCCAGGAGAGCTCCACCCATGACACAGCCCCGCACCAGAAGTGTCCTTCCTCAAGCCTGAGTCTTATCCTTAGGGAGATCTTTGGTCCTGGACTCTGAACACCGCCCACTGACCTCCAGCCCCCTTCTTGAGTTAGGAACTCCTCTCCCAGACCCCTGTGCCTTATCTTCCTACTGGAGACGGATACCCAAAACATCCCATAACATACTACAGACAAAGCCCTATCCGAAAGTTCTGAGGCTCAGCACAGGCTAGAGCCCACCTCCAGGGAAAGTTCCCTCAAAATGTCCAGAACCTGTCCTGAGGGGAAGCTCCTAGATCAGGGATGGGGAACGTCTTGCCAAGGAACTGCAGGTGGGACTCAAAGTTAAATAAATCTAGGAGCTTTTTTCATAGCTAATTTTTAAGTTGATAATGTTGTATGGCCCGAAAATGATGTTATAAATATCCAAATGGCCCTTGGCAAAAAAAAGGTTCCCCACCCCTGCCCTAGATGTATAACTCCAATCTCAAACTCAGAACCTCATTCCCACTCAGGCCCAAGTCCCAGAGCTGAAAGTCATGGGTTGGACTTGAGACCCCACAGCTCCATCTCTTCACCTCCTCCACCCAGGCTCATAGTCCCACCTCCTCTCAGCTCCACCCGTAGGCCCAGAGTCCTTTGGTGGTGATAATCTGCATGTCCCCTGCTCTTCCATTGCACTTCCTTGGGCTGCCAAGTGGTCCCAGTGGGCTACCCCTTAGTAATTGGCCCCCATTCTGGCCCCTTCAGAAAGATCTGCCAGCACTGCAAATGCCCGCGGGAGGAGCATGCTGTGCATGCAGTGCCTGTGGACCTGGAACGCATCATGTGTCGGCTAATCTCAGACTTTCAGCGCCACTCCATCTCCGATGATGACTCGGGCTGTGCCTCAGAGGAGTATGCCTGGGTGCCCCCTGGTCTCAAGCCGGAGCAGGTGACCAGAAGGCACCACCCACTGTTGCTCTCCAGTGGGTGCACACACACACTCAAGTGAAAACCTATTTCTGGGGCAACACTAGGGTGTGTGGTCAGACTGTGCCTGTCTTTCTGACCCCTCAGTGATCTAGGGGTGATCAGCTCCCCAAAACTTCCAGGGAACCCTGGGAAATCACTGGGCAAGTTCTTGGGCCTGTTCATCCCACTACCCTTTGCCTCAGGGCTTATCCTAGCACTTCATTCACCACATCTCCATTGATTAACTCGTTCAATAGTTATTGAGCACCTACTGCATGTCAGACTCTGTTCCAGGCACTGAGGACACAGCAGTAAACAAACACACAAAATATGTATATATAGGCCCACAGGGAGGTTAAATTCCTGAAGGGAGCAACAGCCAATAAGCAAACCTGTAAAAATATGTCAGATGGTGTAATATCTATGGAATAAAAAAAAAAGCAGGGGAGTGGAGGGGGTCGAGAGAGACATTAGGATTATAAATAGGGTGCCCAGGTAAGCCTCTGTGAGAATATGATGTTTGAGTTTCCTGAAGGAGGTGAAGAGTGAATCACGCAGAAATCCTAGGTTAAAGAGATCCAGGAAAATGGAATAGCTAATGCAAAGGCACTGAGGCAGGAATGTGTTGGCATGTGTGAGGAACAGTGAGAAGACCAGTACACTGGAACAGAGTGAGCCACAAGGAGAATGATTTGAGGTGGGGTCAGAGAGGTGGGGGGCGGGGGTGGGAAGAGGCATGGAAAGGACTTGGGCTTCTACTCTGAGTGAGGGAGAAGCCACAAGAGATTTGTGAGCAAAGGAGGGATATGATTAAGATTTAATGGTATCCCTCTGACTGCCAAGTGTAGAACAGACTGTAGGAGTGAGGGCAGAAGCAGGGTTCCAGTGAAAGGGAGGCCACTTCAATAGTCTAGGTAGCTGATGATGGTGCTGACAGTAGAAGCAGTAAGCAGTGGTCAGATTCCGGTTGTATTTTGAAAGTAAAGCTGAGAGATTTGCTTGTGGGTGTGAGAGAGAAAGGAGTTAAAGATTACCTGAAGGGTGGATGGATCAACTGATATCGTTCAGGCCAAGGCAGGAATGTGTTTGAGGTCTAAGAGCATAAGGTTGGTTTTGGTATCTGGAGTTTGAGATGTCCATTAGACACCTGAGTGGCCACTTTGCTTGGAATTCAAGGGAGAGATCATAGAGCTGAAGGCATGCGTTTGTGAGGCATTAGCCCTGAGATGGTATTTATAGTCATGAGGTTGGATGCGATTCCCAAGGGAGTGAAGGAAGAAAGAAACAAGAGAACCAAGGACTGAGCCGGAGACCCTCCCACATTTAGGGGTTGGTTAGTTGAGAAGGAACCAAAAGAACAGAGGAGTGGCCAATAGGCTTCCTTTTGGTAGGAGGAAACCCAGGACGGTGTGATGTCCTGGAAGCCAAGGGAACAGTGTTTCCAGGAAGAGGGAGTCATTAGCTGTGTCCAGTGCTACTGATGGGTCAAGTTGGATGAGAAATGAGACCTGAACAATGACTTTAACAACGTGGACGTCATCAATGACCCTGACAGGAACAGCCAGGGAAGGCTGACTGGAGTGAGGTCTAGAGAGAATCGGAGGAAAGGAAGCGGAAATAGTGAGTGCGTACAACTCTTTTGAGGAATTTTGCTGTAAAGGGAAGGAGAAAAGTAGAGCAGTAGCTGGAGGGAAAAGTGGGGTCAAGAAATGAGGGAACTCTTGGCATGTTTGGGTGGTGACAGAAATGATCCAGTCCATAGGAAGAAGAGATGGAGGGAGTCAGCAGACATTTCCCTTTGGTTACTTTAATTTTCTCAGAGAAGTGGGGACCCACCATCCCACTGCATTCCAATCACCCCTAGTCTCAGTTGTTTTCTCCCATTCCACATGTCCTCCCAGGTATACCAATTTTTCAGCTGCCTCCCAGAGGACAAGGTCCCCTACGTCAACAGTCCTGGGGAAAAATACAGGATCAAGCAGCTGCTGCACCAGCTGCCCCCACACGACAGTGAGGTGAGGAGAGAGAAGACAGGAAAGGCATGCCAGGTAGGGAGCACAAACTGGGCAAATGCCCCGCAGCTGGAAAGAAATGGGCAGGATCAGAGGTGAGCTGATCCGAGGTGAAAGGTCTGGAAGGGTAGGGACAATCAAGGGACATTGCTTGGCAAAACCACAGCTGGGACTTAGGACAAGATGTCAGGGATGGGTATTTCAGACAGGAAGTACCATCTACGCAAAGGCATTGTAGTAGACTTTTTGAGCATGAGTGATATTTGAAAGAGGGTTGGGGAGCATACAATAAGGGAGGAGCCCGGCCAACCCTCCCTGCCTCAGGCACAGTACTGCACGGCACTGGTAGAGGAGGAGAAGAAAGAGCTCCGAGCCTTCAGCCAGCAGCGGAAACGGGAGAACCTGGGCCGTGGCACTGTGCGCATCTTCCCAGTGACCATCACTGGGGCCATCTGTGAGGAGGTGAGTCCGGGGAGCCTCAGGGAGTGAGTGGTGCCTTTGATCCAAGCCCTGGGGTGCAAGACCATATCCCTATCCCATTGTTGCAGGGACCACCTCTAAGGCCATCCTGGCCAGCGATGTCTGTGTGTTGGGCCCCCTGGGGGATGGGTCCTGTCCCTCAGATCCCACTGTTGGGTTTGGTCTGTCTCTAAGGAGGCCACAATGGACCTTCTGTTAGTTTCCTCCCCTCCACGGAGTGGACCTGGGGCTGTCTGTCTGGTCCTTTTGTGATTGAGACTTGTCCTTCAGAACCCACCCACAGTGGCAGGGCCTGTCTCTAGAGCCTGGTGGTGGATGGATTTTGTTCCCAAGGCACCCCTCTGGTGGGTGGAGCCTGACCTTAGATCCTACTGTTAGGTGAGCTCTGTTGCTAAGTTTCCCCCACTGGGTCTAGCCTGCCTCTATGGTTTCACCAAACCTGCAAGGGCAAGACTTGCTTTTAAGGGCCACCCACAATGAGCAGAGCCTGCCTCTAAGCTCTCCCACAGGAGTAGGGTCAGTTTCCAAGGCACTTTCCTCCCCCATATAGGCAGGACCTGTCTCAAAGTTACCCCATGGGTAAGGCCAGTCACAAAGGTCCACCACGGGGAAGGCCCAAATATGGCTGATCTCCATCTAACCATCTTGGTGAGGGTGACAGTGTCTGTCTGTCATCTGGCAGTGTGGGAAGCAGATTGGAGGTGGGGACATCGCAGTGTTTGCCAGCCGAGCAGGCCTGGGTGCCTGCTGGCACCCCCAGTGCTTTGTGTGCTCTACATGCCGGGAGCTGCTGGTGGACCTCATCTACTTCTACCATGTGGGCAAGGTCTACTGCGGTCGTCACCATGCCGAACGCCTTCGCCCGCGCTGCCAAGCCTGTGATGAGGTGATGCCTTTCTGCCCAGGGGAGGGGGTGGAGGGTGGGCAGGGCCAGGGCAGGCCCTGCTGACAGCCACAGACTGCCTGCACCCCCCAGATCATCTTCTCCCCGGAGTGTACAGAGGCTGAGGGCCGACACTGGCACATGGGCCATTTCTGCTGCTTTGAGTGTGAAGCATCCCTAGGAGGGCAACGTTATGTCATGCGTCAGAGCCGGCCCCACTGCTGCGCTTGCTATGAGGCCCGCCATGCGGAGTACTGTGATGGCTGTGGGGAGCACATCGGTGGGTGAACATGGCATTGGACAAGGGGATGAACAGCTAGGCCACAGCCCCCCAACCACCGTTCTTCCTGTCCTCCAGACCCTGTCCACTGTTATCCCCATACTTTCAGTCTAGCCCAAGCACCATAGCCCTATACCCTTCACTGCAAGTCCCATCAGTGATATGCCCCATTCTGCCATACATTCTAAACCCCATCTACACAGTACTAGGCACCACTACACATCCAGGCCCACCTCCAGAGTGCCCTCTAATTCCAAGCACCCCAGGGCTACCCTCTCAGCCTAGCTCTTATGCCCCTAAGCTATACCTTATTCTCTAAGACTCTCCTCCGTCAGCCTAGGTCAGCGATTTTCAACCAGTGTGCTGCAAGAGGCACACTGCTGTGCTGCAAGAATGTTTTAAACATGCAGTACGTGACTATTTAGTCAGGGACACTGACCTCTTTTTCCTTAGGTTGTCAAGTAAAAAATGACAACAGCCACCCAGTGTGAATGAATCAAAATTATACCTATTTTTTGTCAGTTGGGCAAAAAATATATTTTTGGTGTGCCGCAGAATTTTAGTTGTTAGTTATGTGTGCCATGAGATGAAAAAAATTGAAAACCACTGGCCTAGGTACATCATAGTTTCTTTTTTTTCCTTTGTATTAAGTTCATCATAGTTTCTAAGCCACACCCTACTCTCTAAGATCCACTCCTTTCCGACCAAGGCCACGCCCTGCCTTCTAAGCCCTGTCTGCACCACCCTAGCCTCTAAATCCACCCTCTTTCCATCTGAAGCCACCTTTTACTGTCTAAGCCTGATCCATATCTTAGAGTCCAATGTCCACCCCCACTCTGGGAGGTAGCACTCTCGGAAAGAAAGAGTAGTGAAGAGGAGACATTTATCAACCAGTTTCTAGGAGAGGTGGATGAGAAATCCTGTGGTGAGGACCAAACCTCGGATTTCCTGCTTTCTCCAGAGAAGGGCCCCATTTTGGAGAGGTGGGGAGAGAAGGGCCCTTGCAGCACCCTGCCTCAGATTCCTGCCCTCTTCCGGAGAAGGGCCCCATTCGGGCAGGGTGGGACATGCTTGGGGGCTCTGCCTTAGTTTCCCCTCTCGCGGTGTCCCCACAGGCCTTGACCAGGGCCAGATGGCTTATGAGGGCCAGCATTGGCACGCCTCAGACCGCTGCTTCTGCTGTAGTCGCTGCGGGCGAGCCCTGCTGGGCCGTCCCTTTCTGCCACGCCGTGGTCTAATCTTCTGCTCTCGAGCCTGCAGCCTGGGGTCCGAGCCCACGGCTTCAGGGCCTGGCCGCCGCAGCTGGAGCGCGGGCACAGTCTCCGCACCGCTCGCAGCCTCCACAGCCTCCTTCTCTGTTGCGGAGGCGACGTCCGAGACCGCCACCAAAGGCACCAGCACTGAGGTTGAGCCTGGTGAGTCATCCCTCGAGTCCTGCCCAGCCATTTGGCATCCCTCTGCCACCAATCCTTGGCCCCTCGGGTTGACTGGCCTAGGCCCTTCACTGCTGCACCCCTGACCCCTCCCCCGAGCCATTCCAGGCCTGATCTGCACCCAAACTACACCCCCTCATGAACCCTCTCCGCCCCCTTCTATACAGGGCTTTCTCCTACCTCAACTTGTACCTGCCTGAACCCAAGTTCCTCAGCCTTTTCTCCAAACCCTTGACCCTCTACCCAGTCTAAAACCTAAACTGCTCCAGCCTATACCACGCCCCTTCCATAGAAGCCACGCCCCCTTACATCAATCCTGCCCTCCTCCTGCATTCCAACTTCCCTCTCCCCTCCACTCAGAGCCTGTCCCAGGCTTCATATTTCCAGGATTCTCCGCTCCGACTTCTGCCCCACTTTCCCAGTCCTGATGAGGGAAAGGGGAAAGGAGAAGGCCCTTCCACAGGGCTCCTCTGGGAGGGGGCAGATATAGGGACTCCCTCCATCTCTCTGTTCAGCTGCAGGCCTGGAGGAGCCCACCCACTTTCTGAGAGGGGCCCCTCACCGCCACTCCATGCCGGAGCTGGGGCTCCGCAATGCCTCCGAGCAACCCCCAGGGACCCCTGGCCAGCTGGACCCTGAAGATGGTTCTTTCAGTCGCCAAAGTGCCCCTCGCGTCAGCTTCCGGGACCCTCTAGTTTCTGAGGGAGGCCCTCGGCGGACCCTGAGTGCTCCTCCAGCCCAGCGCCGTAGGCCTCGCAGTCCCCCTCCCAGGGCCCCCACGCGTCGCCGCCACCATCATCACCACCGCCGCCGCCAGTCTGGCAGACTTCACCGCCATCAATGTAACTTGGGATCCGGATCGGACTCAGAATCTTGCTCCAGCTCACCCTCCAGCTCCAGTTCAGAGTCTTCAGAGGATGATGGCTTCTTCCTGGGAGAACGCATCCCACTGCCCCCACACCTGTGCAGGCCCCTGCCTGCTCAGGACACTGCAGCAAAGACCCCCACCTCTCCATCCCCAGTGCCCTCTGAGAACTCAGGCCCAGGGATGCCTCGCCAGTCCAGAGACAAGAACTGCATAGTGGCTTGAAGGCGAGGCAGTCCTGGGAGGCTCCATTTCTCCATTCTCAAGTCAGTAGTTAACTTGAGAATAAATCCCCTTCCTTTCTCCCTCTGTTTGTACTATTGAAGTAACTTAATATTCGGTGTAAAACAGGCCTGGCTTCTTTACCTCCTTGCTCCCACTGCCCCCCTTCCCAATTTTCTTCTTCTGGATGCTTGAGATTTATCCACATTTGATCAAAGGATTAACTTATTCATTATCATATATTCTAACAATCTGTTTATTATTTATACTTATCCCTCCACAGAACCACCCTCCACGCTGAGGTTATTTGGAGTGGGTCACATCCTGGGGCCTGGAGTCTGAAATCTGAGGCACCCTTCTCCCTCATTTTGTGACTTAGGTGGGGGCATAGTCCTGGCAGAACTGGTGTCTGCTTTTGGATACTTCAGAAGGGGAACCTAGGCACACCCATAAAGGTGGCCACACCCAGGAGAGTTGATTGGCAGGCTGGAAGACAAATGCTCCCGATAAAGGCACTTTTACCTCAATAGGGGGCTGGGAGTTGGCTAGGAGTGTTTGTAGGGGTGGGGAGCAGTGATTTCAATGGAAGTGTTATTTGCAGGTTGCAGAGAGAAATGAAGGGAGTTCACCTACACCGGGCCATCTGCAGGGTCTGCAAGTGAAGAAAAGAGAGAAAGCAGTTTGGATCCATATACCCATTTTACAAACAAGAATATGGAAGCTTATGGTATTTGTTGGCACTAAAGCCATAAGTACCAATAAAGGACAGAGCTGGCATTCATGCCCTTGGGAGACCCTTTTCCTTCTTTCCTCAACACCCCCCTACACAGACACACACACACTTACTTACCAGTAGGGGCTGCTGTATGTCTTTGCTGCCTGAAGGGGAAGGTGAAATAGGCATCAAAGCCAAAGAGGCAGGCAGCAATTAGGCCCATCACCTGGGGGTAGAGATGGGAGTGAGGGGTGTTGGGTTAGTCTGGTTAGCCTACTCAGCCTTGTACCTCCTTGTATCTACTACCTACAGTGACTGCCCCATGCAGGGATGGTGACTAAAGCCCCAGGTTGGGAAGCCAGAGAGCCCCAAGAAAAGGTCAGGAAACTGGACTCTCCCTTTTCCTGCTCAACACAAGAAAACCACATGGTGGCCCCACACATAAGTGGCACCATTCACAGTGTACATTTGAGACAAAGTTCTAGCAGATGGCAGTCTAGTGCATTGACAAAGATCCTGTGTCAGGCAAGGGATAGCCGTTTACAGCAAATGATGATATTGGAAGGAAAACCAGGGCCTAGGCCAGACTTTCCTACAGACCCTGAGGACAAGTGTGGCCTTCTGTGGGTCACACACTTTCTCCCAGAAGCTGAGACAGAAATGGCCCCTAGATCCTCAAATCTCTCTCTGTGCTTTAGAGCTTCCTCTACAGTCTTTACCCCTGCGACGATTTTGGAATTGTTTCCTCTCTCAACGAGGACAATGATGGAGATGATCAGGTAGAGGATGGCCGCTACAAGGGCTCTGAAGAAATCCTGTAAGAGGTGGGGAGAAGAGGGAAGTCAGTGTCCAGAGTTGCCCAGAGAATTCCAACTGCTGAGGCCCCTCCCTAGCCTAGCCATTTCTGGCCCCCTTCTCACACTCCAAGGCCAGTTGATGATCTTTATCCTGGTGTTCAGATCACACATGTAGATGACAAAGAAGACAGCAGCAAGGATCATCTCAACCACTGACAGAGAGACGTATGCCGATGTGGAAGCGATGAAGCAGATCAGAATCACCAGGCACAATATCTGGAAGGATGACATGAGGAAAGGGACCTCCATCAATTCCCAGGGCTGAGGGGATGTGTGGAAATCAGGGGCCTCGCCCGGCTGGGCGTGGCTCAGAGGTTGAGCACCGACCTAGGATCCAGGGGACCTAGGATCCAGGCGATCGGGGTTTGATTCCTGGTCAGGGCACATGCCCAGGTTGCGGGCTCAATCCCCAGTCGGGGGCGTGCTGGAGGCAGCCTATTAGTGACTCTCTCATCATTGATGTTTCTATCTCTCTCTCTCTCCTTTCCTCTCTCTGAAATCAATAAAGATATATTTTTTTAAAAAAATCAGGGACCTCAAACTCAGATGCCTACGAGGGCTGAGAAGATGGCATAACTAAACACTTACTGTGTGCTCATTTTGTTACAAATATTGTCCTAAGAGCTGTACAAGTATTAACTCAATCATCCCAACAACCTACTAAGCTGGGTACTGATACTAGTATCTTTATTTTATAGATAGAAAAGTTAGACACAGAGACATTAAGTGACTTGCCCAGGGTCACTCAGTTCGTAAGGGGTAGAGTTGGGTGCCTCAGTTTCCCCCTTTTCCCCTTCTAAGGGGCAGTCTGCTGGAAGTGGCCCCGCCAGGTGTTCTGTGAGCAGTGCTGGAGCCAGCTTGGGGCCTTGAGCCGCAGGCCGGATGGGCAGTTCCGCCGGCAACCCCTTTGAGAAGAAGCGGTGAGAGTGACACTGGAGGGGCAGGGCTCCGGTTAAAGTCACCGCACCCCTTTTACAAGTGACTCAAAGGGGGTGCCCACTTTGAAGGGGGTGGGAAACTGAGGCTCCAGAGCATCTGGATAGCTAAGGACCTCCCACCCCACCAAAGAAGGGCGAGAAAGGGCCGGAGAATGGCCCTACCCCGCAGGACAAGCTTGGGGCTCCACCCCAACAGGCCCCACCCCTGGGCGCGCCGCCAGCCCGCCTGCCAGAGCCCAGGCCGGGCCACGCCCTGCCACTGGAGGTCCCCCACCTCCCAGCCCCTGGGACCCCTTCCATGAGCTCTCGGGTGAGTCCACGCGGTCTCCCTTCACAGCGTCCCTCATATGCACCCCAGGCCTCATCCCGTGGCCCACCAGCTCTCGACCACCTTCTCCAAACCCCACTGACTCGCCCTGCGCCCCTGGTTTCTGGCCTCCTCCACCAACCCACTTCCCCCCAGTCCTACTACCCAGTGTCGGCAGCCACGAGCCTTCCTCAACCGGGGCCGCCCGGTTCCGCGTGATCCAGCCACTCCACCCCGCCTTTGCCCACCCGCCAGTCCAAGGACTCTCACAATCTCAGCAAACAGAAAAATTCCCTTGCGGGTGCGCCAGAAGTTGGTGCAGGCAGCCCAGCAGCCGGGGGCCGAGAAGCGGTCGGAATCCGCCATGGCGTGGGCCAGAGTCCCCAGGGGCGCGAAGGATCTGCTCGCTTTCTCGCGGGTTCGAGGACACTGCACACCCAGCCGTCTTGCCCGACGTTAGGCCGGGAAGGGGGCCCTGAGGCGAAGGAGGGAGTGAATCACCCAGAGAAGCAGAAGCGGGCGGGGCGTGAGGGGGCCGGGCCAGGTGGCTGCCGCCCCGGAAGCCCCCTGGCCCCGCCCGCCAGGGATAGTCCCCACCCGGAGGACAGCCACCGAGACGCCCCATCTGTGGAGGCGCCAGCTTTTGAGGCTTGGCACTTCGGGGTACCTTGAACGGTAATGGCGAGACCCTTTGCCCTTTTAGAAATACAAAAGCTCCCGGGGTTGCCTCAACTCAGAACCGAGGGGAGCTTGCCTTTGGGAGTGACTCAGTTTCCTTAACTGTAAAAAAATAAAAATAAAAAATGGTCGAGGTCTTGGTGAAACCCAGGTGTTTCCAGATTCGGAATATTTTTAATTTTGGAAAATTTTCCCAGTGCATATATGGTATATTACTTAACACTCATTGGGGGGTGAGGCTGCCCTTTTGTGTGTGTGTGTGTGTGTGTGTGTGTGTGTTTTAAAGCACGTCAATATTTCCTCAAGTAAAGGCGTGGGCGTTCACAATAAATGGAATAAGCTAGGACAGAAAATTGTGCCTCATTAAATCAGGTCAGATTTTGTAACAAATGATTCCAAATTGTGGGAAAACTGTTGGTTTCCAGAGCTTTGGGGGCTTTGGAATTGCGGATAAAGGATCGTGGATGGTGGAATAAACCTCTTAGCAATGATGGGAATCAGACTGCTGTGGTGCACAGGCCGAGAGAGAACAGGGCCTGGTGAGCATCAAGCTGCTCAGTAAATGGGGCAAACATTATTAATAGTGTCAGAGCCCAAGGTCTGTCTGATACTCCTAGGCAAGTCCAGTTTTCTGGTTGTGAGGAAAAGGGCTGTCAGCCCAGCTCTAGATGAAGAATGGAAAAGGAACACAGGTTTTATTGCTGGGAGCGTGGCAAGATGAGGGGAAGGCTCCTGGGATGCCAGGTTGGGTGACAAGGCTGACAACATTTGGAGTGTGTTGCTCTCAGCAAGTAATTTCTCCTGACTCAGCCTGGATTTCTGCATGAGACAGGCGCCTGGTTATGGGAATCTGGACCTCCCCGAGATGTGCTGGGGGCACACTCTCTAGATGGCATATTGGTTTTATTCTCATCTCATTTGAGAAGGGGAGAGTCCTGGCTGGAAAGCCAGGATAGTTCAACCCAAAGGCTTTCCCACTCTTTATCCCTTAGCCCCAGGCCCCTCAAAACCAAAGAAGGGGCTCCCTTCTTTCAGCCCAGTGAAAGAGTGATTGGCTAGTGGAAGGGATGAAGCATACTTTCCCAGTGCTCAGTGTGTGCTTTCCCACTGTGTGAAGACATGCTTGAGTTTCTAGAACATAACATACTCTGCTCTGCATTACGGCCTTTGCACTTGATGTTTCTGCTGCTGTCAATGCCTTTCCCCCAGTTCTTTATACACCTGGCTTCTGGTCATTCAGGTCCCAGCTCAAATGTTATGTCTTCAAAGAGGCCAGCAACCCACCATAATTACCTTCCCCAACATAACCTCCTCTTGCTTTCTTCAAAACTCTCACTTCTTCTGATATTCATTTTCTTGTCTGTTCTGACATGTCTACCCCCCAATACATAAACTACACAAGGATAGAATCTTTGTTTTCCCCCCAGCATCTCCCCAGTGCCTATCACACACAGTACAAGGTAAACAGTTGGAGTCAATTAATACTTGTCAAATGCAGGTGAGATTAAGGCTTGGGAATCAGGCCTTGATTAAATCTTGCTTTGACACCCCACCCCATCCCCAGGTATATCTACTCTTTGGGCCTCATTTTCCTCCTCTGTGAAATGGACATAGCATATAGATGTGTAACTGGATGGAAATAGTGCAGGTGAAGCCAGTAGCAGAGATAAGGCTAAGTAAATGGCTTGGATTACTATTATTAGTCTCCTGAACTGAGTTCAGGAGCCCTCTCCTTACTTTTGTAGAGCCACACCTCCACCAAGCTGAGTCAGGAGCAGTGCACTCCCCCACAATGTCTACAGTGCTAATCATTCAAGGGTTCACTTCACCTCTTTATACCCTAACTCCCAGACTAGCTTTTCAGTCCTTCTCTCCTCCCCAGCACCACCTTGGATGCTCACACTCTGGTCCTTTAATTTCTTTACCCACTCTCAGTCCCTCCCCATAGGGGTGAAAATTGCCCACTAACCACAGCTTCCCTCGTTGGGGAGATGGGGCCAAGTGTTCAGGATGTGGTGACAGTGAAGGTGACTGGCCATATCTGGCCTCAACCAGCCCCGGCTTCAGGGCTACCCAGTTTGGAGTCCAGATGGTCATATAAGCCTGGTCTTTAGGGCTCCATTCCCAGGATGGAGGAAACTCTGGCCTCTCCCAGGACCGGGAACGCCCAGCGTGTGGCGTGTGCACACAAGCCCTGCTGCAGTTCGTCACCATCTATGGAAGAGGGGGGTGCAGCCCAAAGGTTCTAACAGCTTTTTTTAGCCAGACCCGCTGACTCACACCTTCCCCGCTCCACCCCAAAGGGGCCCCAGGGCCCCAGCCCTTGCCCTGAGTGTGTCAGTCCGGAAGTGAAAGACCGCAGGCTCCTGGCGAAGGAAGCCACCGGGCTTCTAGCCCTGCTATCCGGCAGGCCGCCGAGAGTCTGGATGATTCAGGGCCAGGGCGGTGGGTATACTGGTGTACTCTCGCAACAACAGGCCCACTTCTGCATTCCCCACGCCAGGCGCAATAGTTATCTGGGCCTTGAACCCCTCCGAAAAAGTGAAATTAATGAATGGGTTGAGAAGCAGGAGTTGGCAAAGAGAAATTGAGTGGAGAGAAAGCAAGCCGGACTGAAGACGTGCAGAAAGCAAAGAAACAGTACTTGTCAGTGGTTGCAAGAAGAGGCCCTTCTCAAAACCGGATTGACCCTCCTCCTCCTTTACCGGGTGGACTTGGTTGAGCCCCACCCGGCCTAGAGCACCTGGCAAGTCAAGACGGATCAGACTGATTTATTACCTTCCCCGCCTGAAACAAGAAGCGCCGGCTGGCAGGTCAGGGAGGGCGGTACCACTGACACTACAAGGGGAACGCGGGCTGGTCGAATGAACATCAGGAGGGGGGACAAGGCCAAGTGGTAGTTTTGCTTGCGATGCTAGTGCGCTGGCTGACTGAGTACGTCAGATCCAGGTGGGGCGGTACCAAGTAAGCACCCAGCCGTCACTTGACGCTCAGTGCCTCCGCCTTCCAGCTGCCATCTCCAGGGCGAGCTGCGTGGCCCCCGGGACACCTAGGGCCTGCGAGAGCCGTTCCTCGCTCGGCACCAGCCAGGGTCCCGGGGAACCCAGGGATCGGTCGTCCGGATCTTCCGTGCGGCGCTCAGGAGGAGGAACCACAAGGCCGTCTGCTGCCCCCTCTGGGCTAGGCTCTGGGCTGTCCCGGGTCTTGGGCGTCGTATGGGATTGAGGGTGCTGAAGTGGGGAAGCGCTGGCGCTACGAGGTCTCGTCACCTCTGATCCCTCAGGATCTGGGCTGCGATCTAAGGATGGTAGGAATGCAGATTAGATTGCCTGACAGGGTGGGGTACAGAGAGCTGGGCCCCCTGGCCAAGGGTGGCCAGAAGACTCCAAGTGCTGAGGAAGACAGAGACCCCGCCCCTTATAAAAACCTTCCATCAAGGCCTGGACATGTCCTTCAGGAACAGACACTACCCCTCAGGACACCCAGCACCTTCTTTCCAGAGACCTCGCCCCTCCTGGATCCAGAACACGCCCTTCAGAAATTATTTCCCACAACCCCCAAAGGAAATCAAACCCTTAGCCTCCTGATGCCAAACCCCTCCTATCTAAGTCCCCAAACTCTCCCACTGCACAACACCTCTCTCTACTCCCAACCCTTTCCCTTATCAACCCTTGTCTTTAGGAACTAGAACCCCTATCCTCTGCATCTCCATCCCCTTCCCTCCCCTCTAACCTCACTCAGTCTTCCCCTCCAAGGTCAATGACCCTTCTGAACATCTGCTTTTACCCCAGACCCCTTCCTTCCTTCCCCTTCCCAGTACTCCAAAGCCCTTCCCTCTGAAATCCACTGGGTCTCCCTCCCTTACCCACCCCCACTTATAAGAATTCAATGACCCCCTCATAGACATCAAACCCTCCCCGCTGAGACCACCAAATCCTTCTCATCCAGGACCCCAGCCTCTCTACTCTTCCACCCTCTCCTTACAGATCCTAGGCCCCTCTCCCCTGGAAAACCCACCATCTCCTTTCTGGGGTCCTCCCCCTCTCTCAGGCTTGCTGGGGTGGGTCTCAAGAGGTCTGCTCAGCAGGAGGTGGAGCCGAGGGCCTCCTGTGCGAATCCGCTGCACGACCTGGGCATGGGTGAGACCCTGAGTTGGCTCTCCATTGACTTGAAGCACAAGGTCACCAGCCTGTAACAGTACAAGGTGAAAGATGCTGTAGGAAGGGCAGATGGAGAGCACCCTGGCAAAGGATGAGGTCGGGGCTCACCTGCAAGCGACCGCACTGCTGTGCTGGCCCATCCTTCAGCAGCCCTCGTACTGCCAGTGGAGCATCCCTGGCTGCATCTCGGCCTCCACTTAGTGTGAGGCCAAAGCCTGCAGAACCTCGAACCAGCTCCACAGAGAAACGACCAGAGGCCTGGGGTGGCTTCGAAACACAACGTGCCTTAACCTGAGTCACTTGGGGTGGTGCGGTACATGTACCCAAGGTCACTGGCTGATGATGCTGGAGTAAGGACACAAGTGTACGTACATTGCCAGTCTCAAGGCAGAGGCAGGTGGCCTCGATTAGGAGGATTAGGTGGTACCTGGAGCCGGTGTTCCACAAAAGTGGGATTAGGCAGGCGACTGTCAGTGACCTCTATGTCCGCAGAATCCATCTCACTAATGGCTGGGAGATGAAAGAGGGAATCCCAGGTTGAACTCCATGTAAACTACCTAGGTCCTGCCCCGTGAGTTGCCATTCTAGCCTCATCTCATTGACTTGCCTCTAGACTGCACAGGCAGAATCACCCACTCATTTAATCTCCACACACTCAAATAACTGTCCTGATCCCAACTTCTTAAATAATAATCCTGGGATTGGCTATTTGAATGATCTTCCATACCTTTCTACCTCCCTCTAATTACATGCAGTCATTGTACCTCAAATAAACCATAGGTCCACCTTGGAGGGTGCAATCCCAGGATTTGACTCCCAAACATTCCAGGCTTCACCCTCTAATAGCCTATAAATCTCAACCAATCCTGACATTTCCAGACCCCCACAATGCATTTATAGGCTCCACCTTCTACACCAGCATTCCAGGCCCTCCCTTAACTAAGTGCCCGCTGTCAACATTCTCCAGGCCCTGCTTCCTCAGGAATGACATTCAAAGCCTCCCTGACAGGCAAACCATCCATCCTCGTACCCTCAACTAATCCTACAACACTCGCCTACTGCAATAACCCTCTCAGTGTCACCTCCTAGAGGAATATGCTAAGTTAACTCCAAGGCCCAGCCTCCTCCAATTTCCCTCCTAACTCACACCCGCCACCTCAGAACTCAGCTGCAGTTCGCCCCTGCCCCTCCCGGAGAGGCCCCGCCTCCGACACCCACCTTCTTTGTGGCGCAGGCCCAGTGTGGCCCCCGCCCTGCGTACCAGCGCAGCCATGTCGGCCGCAGCTCTGGCCGCCAGGGGGCGCGCGTCCAGCCGCGCCAGGAGTTGCCCCGCCTTGCGGCCCCCAGGCTGCGGAGCTCCGCGGCCTGAGAGGGAGGGGGCGGGGAAAACAGGTCAGTGCAGACCCCGAGCCTCCGAGAACCCCCACACTCCCCGACGTCCGAGGACCTAGAATGCCCCTCAGAACCACTCTCGCGATAGTTCCGGAGGTAGCTGACTGTCTCTCTCATCTCCCGCGAGCCCCAGCCATACGAGCATGGACCCCCACCGGCCTCCACGATATCCCTGGAGACAACTACTTGACCGCAATATTCCTGGACACTCCGAAGACCCTGTGATTATCTCTGGAACTCTCCAACTGCCTCATTCATCACCCCCGATTCCAAACTCTTACTCCCACAATATCGAGAGGGACCCCGATTTCCCCAGACGTCCCAAGAGAACACGGACTGCCCTCCGTGGCCCCGGGACTCCCGACTCACCCTCCAGATAACCTAGGCAATCCTCGAAGCCCACGCCGTAGCCCCAGATTGCCCCTTCACTTATCCCCAGAGGCTCCCGCCTAAGCCCCCGCAATTCACCACAGACCCTGAGTGGCTAGGTGTCCCCAGTGACCCGGACAGATCCCTCCGACCCATCTCCCCGGAGACTCCTGAGAGCCCCCGGAGCTGGTGCGCAGCCCCGTGGCGCGGGTGCGGATGCAGGCGTGGGTAGGGGGCCTGGAGCTCAGTCCCGGTCGCTGCGCCCCTGCCTGCCGCCGCCGCCCGGTACCAGGCTGACTTGTTTACCACCTGTCTGAAGGGAACCGGAAGGAGCAGACAGGCGGGGCGAGGTGTGGTGAAGACGTGCCCACCCCACCCCCACCCAGTACCTCCTCTGCTCCCCCTAGGGTCCGTGGCGCCCCCCGCGCGTGGCTCCATGACCCAGAGTCGCCCGGGTGGACGCACAGCCGCCAGCGACGCGTTTTGAGCGCCCGCGCGCACTCTCCTGGCTGCCCGCCCAGCCTGGACGCTGTGAGGCCGGCCTGTTCCGTGCCTGGCGCCCCAGCCCTCTCGGTGACCTACCTGGCGGCCAGCAAGGAGGCCTGGCTGTGGGCGCCAGCGCTTGGCCTCGCTCTGCCTTCAGTCTGGATCCAACCCTGCCAGCATTCTCGGTGACCTGAGCACCGCTCCCTCAACCTCAATCCTTGTTACTGTTCCCAGAATTGCGGCCCTGCTGGCATGGCTCTCTGAGAACCCCCACCCATCCCTAGGGCCCCTGCCCCTACAATTCATCCCTGAGGCTGTCCTTGGACTCCCCATTCCTTCACAAAATCCCCCAGGACTAAGCATCTCCCAGTCTGGAAGAAATTCCTCATTTGCAGGCCCCTGAGCACCCATCCAGTTGGCAAGCTCCCTGCCCCATTTCTGAAGTATGGAGGCCTCCTAGTGTTTGGCAGCCTCCCCTCACATCCACAATTCTGGCCTTTCAATAATGTCACAGTCTGCAAGTCCATCCCGTTCAGGGATCTACAAAGCCTGAATCTCCTGTTCCCCAGTCTGTAAGAACCTCCCTACTCCATCCACCAGTTCAGGAAACCCCCAGCCCAGGAATGGAAGCTGCCCTCTTCATCTGCAGTGCTTGAAATCTTGAGAATGGGGTGGAGCAGTGAAGGAGGTCCAGTGTGTCCCCCTCAGACAAGGTCAGGTCAGAGGTGGGAGAGGCAGGGGACTGCAGGAGGAATGAAAGCAGAGACCATTCAGCCCTTTTCACCTATGACCTGCAAGGAGGCTCAGAAAGGTGTGTCTCAGAAAGATGGATGAGAGAGGATGCCAAGCCAGCCAGAATGGACGTCTGGACATATTGCATCCACAGCCCATAGTGAAACAGTCACAGATCAAGTGAGTGTTGGGGATAAGCTGCCTGAGATGGGTACTGTTGTCACCTGGCTGCTGGGTCCTGGGCAGATGCCTGAGCCCGTCCAGCCCTCAGTTTCTTCCTCCAAAAAGTGGTAGTCACACACTGTCTCTCATTGTTCCCCATTCCTCTTTCCACTACAGTAGCACTGTGCCCAAGTGCTCCCCCTCTGGGGCCTATGTCCCCAGACATCCCCCACTTTTTCAAACCCAGGAAGAGCCTCATTTCTCCCCTATCATTGGCTGGTGTCCCTCCAATGGGGGGACACACCCAGGTGCTTTCGAAACATTCTCAAGTCCTGCCCCGCTAGGCCGTGGCTCAGCGGTTGAGCATCGACCTAGGATCCAGGCGATCAGGGTTCCATGCCCGGGTGTGGGCTCAATCAATGACTCTCTCATCATTGATGTTTTTGTCTCTCTCTCTCTCCCTCTCCTTTCCTCTCTCTGAAATCAATAAAGATATATTTAAAACAAACAAACAAAACATCCTCAAGTCCAGGACCCTGTCACCTCTCCACTCTCCAAGGGGCCTGCCCTTCAACCCTATCGGGCTCAGGGCACTAAGCTCTCACATGGCTCCAAAGGTTCCAAGGGCAGCCCCTCCCCAGCCCACCAGTTCTCCAGTCGGGATTGGCAGATATTCACTGCAAATTTACTGAGTGCCTACTATGTGCAAAGCAATGTTGGAGGTTGCAGAATTCCCATGTAACTTGGGCTCCAGTTCTGCATCCTGCCTTTAGGCGTCAGGGCTCTGGCAGGGTCCTTAACTTCTCTGGACCTCCACTTCCCCTTCTCACACGTGGAATAACAACGTCCCCTGGGTGAAAGGAGGAGCCCAGCAGAGGGTCAGGAATAACAGACGCACTCCGGAGGTAGAGAGAGGCCAAACGCTGGCGCCCACAGCCAGGCCTCCTTGCTGGCCGCCAGGTAGGTCACCGAGAGGGCTGGGGCGCCAGGCACGGAACAGGCCGGCCTCACAGCGTCCAGGCTGGGCGGGCAGCCAGGAGAGTGCGCGCGGGCGCTCAAAACGCGTCGCTGGCGGCTGTGCGTCCACCCGGGCGACTCTGGGTCATGGAGCCACGCGCGGGGGGCGCCACGGACCCTAGGGGGAGCAGAGGAGGTACTGGGTGGGGGTGGGGTGGGCACGTCTTCACCACACCTCACCCCGCCTGTCTGCTCCTTCCGGTTCCCTTCAGACAGGTGGTAAACAAGTCAGCCTGGTACCGGGCGGCGGCGGCAGGCAGGGGCGCAGCGACCGGGACTGAGCTCCAGGCCCCCTACCCACGCCTGCATCCGCACCCGCGCCACGGGGCTGCGCACCAGCTCCGGGGGCTCTCAGGAGTCTCCGGGGAGATGGGTCGGAGGGATCTGTCCGGGTCACTGGGGACACCTAGCCACTCAGGGTCTGTGGTGAATTGCGGGGGCTTAGGCGGGAGCCTCTGGGGATAAGTGAAGGGGCAATCTGGGGCTACGGCGTGGGCTTCGAGGATTGCCTAGGTTATCTGGAGGGTGAGTCGGGAGTCCCGGGGCCACGGAGGGCAGTCCGTGTTCTCTTGGGACGTCTGGGGAAATCGGGGTCCCTCTCGATATTGTGGGAGTAAGAGTTTGGAATCGGGGGTGATGAATGAGGCAGTTGGAGAGTTCCAGAGATAATCACAGGGTCTTCGGAGTGTCCAGGAATATTGCGGTCAAGTAGTTGTCTCCAGGGATATCGTGGAGGCCGGTGGGGGTCCATGCTCGTATGGCTGGGGCTCGCGGGAGATGAGAGAGACAGTCAGCTACCTCCGGAACTATCGCGAGAGTGGTTCTGAGGGGCATTCTAGGTCCTCGGACGTCGGGGAGTGTGGGGGTTCTCGGAGGCTCGGGGTCTGCACTGACCTGTTTTCCCCGCCCCCTCCCTCTCAGGCCGCGGAGCTCCGCAGCCTGGGGGCCGCAAGGCGGGGCAACTCCTGGCGCGGCTGGACGCGCGCCCCCTGGCGGCCAGAGCTGCGGCCGACATGGCTGCGCTTGTAGGCAGGGCGGGGGCCACACTGGGCCAGCGCCCCTAGTACCCCGCGTGTCGTTGTTCCCCACTGGTCTACGAGCGTCTCAAGAGGAGGAAGAAGAGGTCTATTTTATTTATATTTGAATCCAGAGCTTGTCGAGTGTTAAATCTTGCATTATTTACATGTCCATTATTTATTATGTTACACAACTGGCATTCACAGATTTTTTTTAAAAAATATATCTTTATTGATTTCAGAGAGAAGAAGGGAGAGGGAGAGGGAAAGAAAGAGAGAAAAACATTAATGATGAGAGAGTGATTGACCGGCTGCCTCTTGCACTCCCCCAGCTGGGGATCGAGTCCGCAACCTGGGCATTTGCCCTGACCGGGAATTGAACCGCATTCCTAGGTCGATGCTCAACCTCTGAGCCACGCCGCCCGGCCAGATTTTTTCTTTATTTATCTTACCTATACTTCCCACACCAGTAGGGCACAGTAACGTGCACACAGCAGGCGATCAATAAATACTTGTCAAATACCTACACGAAGAAATGAATACCTGTAATAGTTTGGTGAAGGCCTGGGGCGGGGGTGGGGGGTAGAAGGGATCAGTGAGGAAGAAAAGGAGACATCTGTAATTCTTTCAACAATAATGGTAAATTTTACCTAGGATCCAGGAGATGGTTCGATTCCAGGTCGGGGTACATACCGGTGTCGCGGGCTCCACCCCAAGTCGGGGGCGTGCGGGAGGCAGCCGATCAAAGACGACTCTCTCATCCTTAATGTTTCTATCTCTTCCTCTCCCTCTCGCTCTCCCTTCCTCTCTCTGAAATCAATAAAGATATATTAAAAATTAAAATTAAAAAAAAAAAAAGAATCAGGCCACCTCTTACCACGTCTACCTCCCTGATGAATTACATTTCTCTGTATGCTAGGCGCTAGGCGCTTCGCTGAAGTGAAAGAGCTTCCCACGGCCCCTTACGCGACTACGCCTGTCAATGCCGCAGTATTTTATGGGAAAGGTAGTTCTAGGGCTCATCCTCTGGCCCCGGGCAAGCTGAGCCCAAACTAAACTTCCCAGCAAGCAGCGCACCGGCCTGGGAAGAGGGGCAAGATGGCGGACGCCGAGGAAAGTGTTTCTCGGCCGGCGGGACCCTCTGCTGCCCCAATTTCGTTCAGCTTCTGTCGTAGGGCCGCCCGAAGACGGCTGGCCGACCAGGGAGACGACCCGGGTGGCCCTCCGGAAGAGAAGGATTTCTTGAAATCCGTGGAAGGGAGGAAGTTGCAGAGGTGAAGCTCTGGGTCTTTCATCTCTCAGAAATCGGTGCGGTGAGCGCAAGCGGGAGGGTGCATGTGAGTTATCTTAGTGACAGTGGCCTGGAAAGCCTGAGTACTGAATGAGGAAATTCGTGGAGGCGAGAAGGCGGGAGTTTGTAGACAGGAGAAATTGAGCCTGATGGCGGTGGGGATTCACAAGCGAGAATACATCCTGAGAGGGAGTGTCTTTAGGATTTGGGAACCCTGAGGTGTGTGGGTTATGAAAGAAGGAAAGGAGGGGAGAATGACAGGACCCCTAGTGTCTCAACTGAATCGGCTTCTCCAATATGGGGAACGGGATGGAGCGGCAGATTGAGGTTGGGGGAGGCCATAATCGGCTTAATTCGGAAAGGAGAGAGTCTGAGGGAGGGACTTCCAGAAGAGAATCAGCCTTCGGGAGGCGGGTGTGGAGCTTGGAGCTCCAGAGAGAGTCTGGACTGAAGATGATGATTTGTTGGTCATTGTGGAAGCCAGGGACTGAGGACTGATTCCTCGAAGGAATCAGTTGGGGGTGGAGGAAAGAATCCAAAGAAGGCACCATCAGAGATATAATTGGATAAGTAGGCAGAACAGAGAGAGTGGTCCATGGGACTGGGGGTGAGTTTGGCTCTTGTGTTTTCTCTGAATGAAGGGGTGTGGCTCAGCACCCACTGACCATGCTACTCTCCCAACTTCATCCCTCCGTGTCCACATCAGTGTGAATCCCTCAGAAGCCCCCAAGGAACTCGTCATCCCTTTGATCCAGAATGACCCTCGAAGACAGCTGCCAGTCCAGGCCCCTGGCCCAAACACAGATATTGAGGCCATTGGGGATGGGATGCTGTCCCAGGCTGTGAAGGAGCTCATTGAGGGTGAGTGATCCCCCTTTGCCTTGCCCCAGTGAAGGAAGAATGGTAGGAAAGTGGAACGGTATGGTGGGACCTCATTGCTCCCTCCCATTCTTCCTTAGAATCCAAGAAGTCCCTGGAGGAAAGAGAGAATGCGGGTGTCGATCCCACGCTCGCTATCCCCATGATCCAGAAAAGATGCACCCCCAACGAGGAAGGGGCAGGCAGCGAACCCCGGGCTGAGACAGTGAGCTGGCCCCTCCACCCCTCCTGCCCCAGCCTCTCTTTTCCCTATCTGCCAGGCTTGCTTTCCTGCACAGAGCAGGGGAAGTCTGTGTGTGTACTAGAGGCCTGCTGCCTATCCCTTTCTCCTACCATCCCTTGCAGTGTTTGAGGAACACCAAAGAGACTGATGTAACTGGACTGGAATGAGTGAAGGGGAGGGGTAGTAGATGAGGTCAGAAATGGGAGCTAAACCAGGCAGTCCCTTGTGGGTCATGGTGAAGACTTTGGATTTATTCTGAATGAGAACCATGAGAGGGCTCTGAGCAGAGAAGGGACAAGACATGATTTGACAGGATTTCTCTGGATCCTGTGAGCAGAACAGACTAGTAAGTAGAGATGGGAGCAAGGAGACCAATAGTCCAGGCTAAAGATGATGGAGACTGAGACCAGAGTGGTAGGAGTGAGACTTGGAAGGACAGGTAGGGTTTAGTGAGAAAGGGAAGAGCAGTGTGAGTACTCCTAATGACAGCAACAACCCAGACAGTGGCATGATAGCAGGAAATTGATGTGGTATGTGTCCGACAGTGAGGCAACTTGTGTGTCTGGAGTGAGTATAAAGAATTGAGGGAGTGGTTATGGGAGGTGAGACCATGAGAGACAAGGGTTGTGCTTACAGAAGTAACCAACTATGTCTTTCATACCCATGGACCCACTTTTTACCTCTTCATTCACAATTTTTTTTGCAGTGCTTCTTTGGCTTTTTTGTTTTTAAATTTTTATTTATTGATTTTAGAGAGAGAGGAAGGGAGAGAGAAAGAGTAAAGGAGAAACATTGTGTTGTTATTTCACTTATTTATGCATTCATCGGTTGATTCTTGTATATGTCCTGACTGGGGATCAAACCCACAACCTTGGCATAACTGGACGACAGTCTAACCAACTGAGCTACTCCACCAGGGCTGCAGTGCTTTTTTAGGGCCTAGTTTTCTTACAGCCCCAGACCACCATCTCTTTTGACTGAACTCTTCTCATCAGCCTTCAGATGTTCTCTGGTTTCTTTCATTATAAAAAGAAAAAAAGGCTTTCACTTCGCTCTCCATCCTGTTCTAGCTTTGGCCTCATTTCTCTTGTTTTCCCTCCTCTCTCAGCCTTCCACATCTCACTTGAACAGAGTTCCATCCATCCTTCTTCTCACTCAGCCTAAAAACCATATCATCACCTTTGACTCCCCTCCATTTCATACTCCATATACAATCTGTCAGCAGAATCCTGTCTCCCTTTTCTTTTTAATCCTCATTCAAGGATATTTTTTCCATTTCTTTTCAGAGAGAGTGGAAGAGAGGGAGAGAGAGAGAAACATTGATGTGAGAGAGACACATTGTTTGCCTCACGCACACACCCCAACTGGGGCCAGGGATCGAGCCTGCAACCAAGGTATGTGCCCTTGGCTGGAATCGAACCTGGGACCCTTCAGTCCATGGGTTGATGCTCTAACCACTGAGACAAACCAGCTAGGGTCTATCATCTCCCTTTTCAAAATACATCTAGAATCTGACCACTTCACCTCATCACCACTACTAGCATGCTGGTCTGAACCACTAGCATCTCTCATCTGAACTATTACAATTACTTACTAGCTGTCCCCCTTGGGGCTGCCACCCTCTTGTGACTCCTGCCTAGCTCTTTTAATTAATTTCTTACCACCTCTCTCTGCTTCCACATCTCTGTTTCAGTTAGGTTGACTTTCATGATGCTTTTCACACAGCCTCAGGGCCTTTGCTGTTTACTGTTCTCTCTGCTTGCAACACCCTTCCTTCTTATATCTTCATGGTGCCCTGTTATTTCCTTCTGGTCTCTGCTCAAAATATTAACTCAGTGACACTCCCTTCTTCATCTTTCTCATCTCCTTAACCTGCTTTATTTTCCTTCATAGATCTTATCACCACCTGACATATCATGTCTTATGTATTTTACTTCTGACTCCTACCATTAGAACATAAACCCTGCAAGGTCAGGAGTTTTTGTGTTTTGTTCACTGCTTTATCCTGGCACTCAATAGGTACTTTGTAAATATTTGTTGAAGGACTGAAGAGGAGGAGTAAAGTAAGGGATGGCAAGAGGAAATCAAAAGTTATCCTTAAGCTGACTGGAAAAGAAGCATTGAGGGTCACCCAGTAGGTGATAGCAAATGCACTTCAGAGGGCCTGCTACCATAAGCAAAGCCTGACTGCCCTTCCTCCTCCTGAACCCATAGGTGCCCAAGGAGGCCGATTACGAGGCAGTCCCTGTGGAGGCCTACGGGCTGGCCATGTTGCGGGGCATGGGCTGGAAACCTGGCCAGGGCATCGGCCGCACCTTCAATCAGTGAGTTCTGGTATAGGACCATGGGGACAACAGACAGGGCAGTGAACAAGACCCCTGCGGTTATCGCCCACCCAGGACCATCTGGGCATGGGAAGGGCACATTACCACCCTAACCAATTCAGTATCTGCCACTACTGTTTCAAACGCCTATTTGCCCTTTGAAACTCCATAATTAGATCCCATTTATGGAAAGCTTGCCTCTCTGGGCATCATCTTCCTTATCTGAAAAATGGGAATAATAACAGCATTGACTTCCCAGGTCTATTGTGAGAATTAAGTGATATTATACATCACTTAATGTAAGTATTCCTCAGTAGGAATACCTCAGTAGGTGCTGGCCCCAAATAAACATAGACTAGACATTTGCTATTATCACACAGACTTACAATCCCTTCTTCACAGTTCTAAACTCCAAAGAATTCTGAAACCACTTTTTTCATAAACCCTTTGGCAGCCAAATGTGACCTGAATTGACATTGTGTTTCATAGTGTGTTTCTCCTGCTTGATGTGAATACTTGTATGATTTCCCCTGTAGAAATATTAGTGTATTTGGTTATACTATGGATACTATGTAATAGATGGCACATATAGCATGCTATTAGGTTGAATCAAATGAAATTGCCATTTCTGAGATGAGGAAGACATATACTCTTGAACATTTTGAAAGGGTGGGATTTGGGTAGGAGTTGCACTGAAGACCATTATATCCCCCAAGAAGCCCATATTTTGTGCTCCCTACAGAGTGGTGAAGCCCCATGTCAACTCACTGAGACCTAAAGGGTTAGGACTGGGCGCCAACCTAGCTGAGGTCCAGGCCCTTGCCCCCACTGGCCCCCACCGCTTGCCAAGGCCAGGTGAGGAGCGCGAGAAGGATAAGGAAGACAAGCCTCAAGGACTGGTACCTGGAGGAGCTGTGGTGATTCTTTCTGGCCCTTACCGAGGCCTGTATGGGAAGGTAAGGAACCAAGACAAGCAGCAAAAAAGATTGATGTGAGGGTCAGAACGAAGAAGAATTGAGTTTGGGGTAGAAAGGCTGGAAGTCCTTGTCTTTTAGGCCTTCCCGGCTCATTGCCTTATTTGGTAACTCAGGACCACTTACTGGGCCTTTCTGAGCCTCAGTTTCTAACTAAAGGGGAGAGAATGCCATATACCACAAGTGCCTAAGGATTAAATGCTTAAAATATGTTCAAACCCCACAGTCTGGTGGGGGCCACACAGGGACTAGGACTAGTCCCAGCCCGCAGGGGACACAGTCTGGTAGGGAAGACAGAGGAGCCAGTAGAAGTCCCAGACTTCAGGGTCAAAGTCAGCTGGGAGAGACACAAGGACCAAGCCTGGTCGCCACTCTCAGGGGTCACAGTCTACTGGGGGAGACACAGGGGTCAGGCCAATTAGAGGTAAGGGTAGACAGCTTGTTCCTAGAAATGTGGGTCGAGTCCACTCAACCTTTGCCTAACTTCTTCCTCCCAACACTTTAGGTGGAAGGCCTCGATCCTGACAATGTTCGGGCCATGGTTCGTTTGGCTATGGGGAGCCGCATGGTGACTGTTAGTGAGTACTGCCTACGGCCTGTCTCCCAGCAGGAATTTGACAAGAACTCCTTGAATCCCAGTGAGTGAGCCTCTTACCTAGCTGGGGGAGTTGGAGAAGCATTCCTGGGGATGATAAGGCCTGTCTCGGGCAGGAAGGGGGAGGTGTTAGATCTACAGAGGGGAGGGGCAGTGGTGAGAATGGAGATAGTAGTTTGTTCAGTTTGATTAAAGAAAGGTTGATCTAGTAACCCTGAGTCTTTAGCCTCTTTCTGAAGCAGAAGAAACAGGTGTGAAAATCATTTTCTACCCTCAGGAGCTCTTTGTCTGTTTAGGGTGATGAACCCCCCTTTTGCTAGAGAGTGAAAACAGCTAGGACTAAGGCATAACTGGGAAGGAAGGCATTTTAGGTATGTCAGTAGAATGTGACAGTTTGTCAAGTGGGAAATGGGTGCCAACAGAGCTCTCCAGGACTCCTAGCCCACACTAGGCAGTTGACTCAGGTAGGCACTGTCAGCACAGGCTGTGGTGGTTGAGGAAGGCTTTCTGAAAGAGGCTGAGACAGTTGAGAGGAAGGGGAGAGCATTCTAATAGTCCAGGCAAAGGCACGATGGTAAGAGGAGACACTTTGGTGGATGGGTGTCCTGAGGCTGAGGTGTGGCCTGGGAGGAAAGAGAGTAAGATATTGAAGATCTTTCCTGGTTCTCCCCACACCCCCTTGAACAGGCCAGGAGAACAAAACTTCCTTAGGGAAACGGAATGGAACATCTTCATCAAGGAAGGCCTTCCAGGAGCAGGACCTTCCCACCCAGCGGGGAGTAGAAGAGAAGAAGCGGAAACGCCTTCCAGACCGGTGGGGCCCTGGGCATCTGGGATGATGGAGGAAGATAAGGGTATAGGGAGGCTCCAGCAGTCAGAGAAAGCTTCCAGGGCAAGGCAGATGCATAGAAGGAACTAGAAATGGTACTGTGGGTGGGTTTTACAGCATTGGCAAAGATGGGGCTACCGAAACGCACGTCTGACTAAGCCTGGCGTCTGCCTTGTCTCCACAGACACGACGAGCCTACATCCAAGAGTGAGAAAGCAGCCTCCAGGAGTCAGCACTGGTTGCACCGGGACCTGCGTGTGCGGTTTGTGGACAAACTGTACAAGGGTGGGCAGTATTATAACACCAAGGTAGGAACCCCACAGCCTAGGTCTCCTTCCTTCCCCAGGGACGGGGTTCCCTTCACTCTCTAACATTCTCATTCCTCTGACCCTCTCTCCAGATGATGATCGAAGATGTCCTCAGCCCAGATACTTGTGTATGTCGGACAGATGAAGGCCAAGTCCTGGAAGGTGAGTGTGAGGGATGGCCACTGGGTCATTATCATCCTGGAAGCTGGTAAGAAGGCTGTCTCAGGCCAAGAGGCTGCCCAGGCAAAAGCTGGGAGGTTGGGCAGCATTAAGGTTTTTTGCAAGGCCCAGCATCCTCTAACACAACATTAGACACTTAAATCTGAGCACCACTTTCCACATCTGCAAAATTAGCATGGAAATGACCTGTTTCTTCCTATTGTGACTGATGCCTAATAAGGGTGTGTATTGAGCTCCCAATGCATGGTAAGGCTTAAACGTCTTTACAATAAGCAGTGTCTGTTATCACACCACCCATCATCATCATATATAAATGCTCCCTTTAGTATAGCTATTGCTAGGAAGTACTCCTTAGGTTTCCTCATCTGCGAAATGGGTGTGGTGGGACTCCCGTCTGTCAACAGGGTACAGAGTGGCTCCAGGAAATACAGGAAATACCCTTCTGACAGAACCCTGGCTGGGCTGGCCCCTGGCTACAGACCTCACTTTCCTTTCCTTCTCTGCAGGCATCAGGGAAGACATGCTGGAGACTCTCATCCCCAAGGTCCAGGGCAAACGGGTGATGGTGGTGCTGGGGCCACAGGCTGGAAGGGTGAGTCCCAGATTTGGGAAGGGGGCTGGGAGCATGCAAGGGATGTCCCAGGGTCTGGGTTGGCCTAGCTGACTTCAACTGTCCCTACTCTAGGTGGGCCATCTGCTGGGCTGGAACAGAGAGCAGAGCCAGGCTGTGGTTCAGCTGCGGAGAGAGAATCGACTGGTGGAACTTCACTATGATGCTGTTTGCGAGTACATGGGCCCCACTGACTCAGACGAAGACTGATGCATGGACCCATTCCCTTCTCCATGCAGTTACCACTATACAGTGTGAAAAGCCCACCTTTGTGAAGGTGGGGAGGTTACTATTCTGTTCTGCACTTGCATTGCAGCCCTGGGACAGGGACAGGGACAGGGCACGAAATGGATAGACCAGAAGGGAGGCTGGAAACAAACCTAGTATTTACCAGCAGTTAGTATAAAATAAAAACCATTTCAAATACTTAGTAAATTAAGAGCTCATAAATGGTATGCTGAGCTGTGAGGAAGTGGGAGCTGCGCTGAGGTAGGAACCATTTCATTTTTCAATCCCACCACCCTGCTTGGGCTGCCAGATAATTTAAAGGATCCATTCACTCACGAGCTCACTCTCAGAACACAGAAGCTATGAAAGCTGTCCCCTAAGAAGATACTATGGAGTCTGGAACACCACATGTCTGGACAATTTCCTGAGCAAGAATCCTAGCAGTGGTTCTGCCTCTAGTCTTGGTCCAGAACATATTGAGCCCGGTGATGGGAGTCAGGAGGAAGGAAAGCATCTACCCATGAATGGGATGTGTTAGTACTACTTTCCAGAGGAGCCAGTTAATTTTGTGGGCCCCGTTTTAGTCCCAAAACTTTGGCTTAAAAAAAAAAACGTTTGCCCTGGCCAGGTAGCTCAGTTAGAGCATCATCCCCATACGCCAAGGTTGTGGGTTCCATCCCAGGTCAGGGCACATACAAGAATCAACCAATGAAGGCGTATATAAGTGAAACAACAAATCGATATTTCTCCCTTCCTCTCTCTAAAAAATTAAATAAATAAATAAAATTTTTTTGAAGAAAACACTTTTGTCTGTTTCAGGTAGAATTTCTCTGATTGCTCCAGGTAACTATATTCTCAAAAAGGTTACTGTCAAAAAAATCCTCAAACTTTTCTATTTAATGGTCTGAGATACAAAATCAATGAGGGAAGACTGATGAGTCTCAGATGGAAGGAGGGAGGAAGAGATTAACCAAAGGACATATGTGCATATATGCATAACCCATGGACACAATAGTGCAAATAGTGTGTTGAAGGCCTGGGGAGTGGGTGGGAATGGGGAGGAGGGAGTTGATGGTGAGGGGGGACATCTGTAATACTTTCAACAATAAAGATAAATTTTAAAAAATCAACAAGGGAAGTCAGAGTTTAGGCACAATTGGGGTTTTTTCTTTTTAAAAAATTTTTATTGATTTTAGAAACATCAATTTGTTTTTCCACTTATTTATGCATTCATTGGTTGCTTGTAAGTGCTCTGACCAGGGATCAAACCCACAACCTTAGTATATAGGGACAATGCTCTAACCAACTGACCTACCTGCCCAGGGTGGCACAATTGTTTGTAAATCATCCCAGTCACTAAGTCATTGATGTAATAAGTAGAATTTGAGTTAGATCTAGGCCACTGGTATAACGTAGCACAGTGCTAAAGAATTTAAACACCCCTTGAGCAGGATAGTAAAGGTAGGGTGCTGTCCCTACCACCAAGCAGTGGCAGACTGCTATTTAGAGCCAAAATGAGCTGGCCAGATCAATGGCCATGTTCTCCTAAGGTAAGAAATGATTACAAAACCTTGCAATATTTACTAACCCCAACATGAAGTGCACTTGCACAGACTGATTTACTTTTTTGTCATCCCTAATTAATTCCAGAACTCCATTTTTGAGATTTGCCAAATAGACTTGTTAAGGCAGACAGCAGGAACAAACCCCTACTCCCAGTTCCTCCAGGTCTTCAGTCATTGTGAATGCACACACTATCCCTGGAATTCCAGGCTTGGTTGTATTTTTAATCCTGGGAGAAAGAGTTGGGACTCTAGAGGCTCCCGATTTGGCATGTCCAGTAGTCAGTTTCCTATGCTTGCATGTGATTCGCCCAGTCAAGAAAGCCTACTCCTTTCTCCAAATCATAATAAATCCATCTTGGTGCCCGGCCAGCATGACTCAGTGATCGAGCGTTGACCAGTCAGGGCACATGCCCGGGTTGTGGGCTCCATCCCCAGTAGGGGGCATGCAGGAGGCAGCTGATCAATGATTCTCTCATTGATGTTTCTATCTCTCCCTCTCCCTCTCTCTGAAATTAATAAAAACATTATATATATATATATTTTTTTAATATATCTTTATTTATTTCAGAGAGAGGGAGAGAGAGAGATAGAAACATCAATGATGAGTCATTGATCGGCTGCCTCCTGCAGGCCCTCAACTGGGGATCGAGCTCGCAACCCGGGCATGTGCCCTGACCAGGAATCGAACCCTGATCACCTGGATCCTAGGTCGATGCTCAACCACTGAGCCACGCCCAGCCGGGCAAAACATATTTTATAAGTAAAATAAATAAATTCATCTTGGTAACACCCTCAAGAAGGGCTCAGATCTCCCTGGGGAAGGGCACTGGTCCCCCGTGTCTGCCCTGCAACATGGTATAATCTGGCAGTTTTGAACAATCCCTTCATCTCCTCCAAGCACCATGATACTTAAAATAGATCTTTCATTAGATTCTGATTTCTTGGAGTTAATATTTCTCCTAAGCCTGCCTTTGAAAACAGCGCCTGAAGTTCTTGAATACTACCTGTGTCCAGAATGCCTAGCCATAGCAAGAGTGCCTGGTCCACCTGATAGACTCTGCCTCAGCCTTAGCTCTTGCTTGCAGAGCCTCAAGGTCACACAGAGGTGAGAGCTTAGGAACTCCTCAGTTCTTTCCTGGGCATGCTTACAACCTTGCACATGCACCTACATCTGTCCTTCCAGATTCCCAGGAATATGTCATGTTTTTAAAATTTTTTATGTATTGATTTGAGAGAGAAACATCGATTTGTTGTTCCACCTGTTTTTACATTCATCAGTTTTCTTAAATGTGCCCTGATGGGGTGGAACCCTAAACTTTAGCTTAGCAGGACAATGCTCTAACCAACTACCCTACCCAGCCAGGGCTTTAGAACTTTGCAAAGCCCCTTCTGGATATTTCATTCCCTAGGTTTTACTTTCATTTTTATCAGTCAACTTCTTGTTTACTATGACTCTTATCACCACCTCAGGCAACAGTGGTGTTAAACAATGACCACCAACTGTTTTGAAATTGCTATGAAAACAGAGTTCTGAGTCAGGTCAAAGACAAGCCCTGTAAGGGGGAACGTCTAGGGAAATGCCATACAGGTCAAGAATGACAATTCTCTGGGTCTCACACCCATTAGGATGGCTACTAATAAGAAAATAACAAGTATTGGTGAGGATGTGAGAAATTGGAACCCTTGTGAACTATTGGTAGGAATATAAAGTGGTACAGCTGCTAAGGAAAAGA
Source organism: Miniopterus schreibersii (assembly GCF_964146895.1). Lineage (NCBI taxonomy): Eukaryota > Metazoa > Chordata > Mammalia > Chiroptera > Miniopteridae > Miniopterus > Miniopterus schreibersii. The sequence goes on from NC_138104.1 coordinate 74,586,746, forward strand.
ATATGGCATTTTCCCCAAAAATTAAAAAACAGAATTACTGCCCGGCTGGTGTGGCTCTGTGCTTGAGTGTCAACCCATGAACCAAGAGGTACCTAGTTAGATTCGACATCAGGGCACATGCCCAGGCTGCAGAATTGATCCCCAGTAAGGGGCATGCAGGAGGCAGCCAATCAGTGTTTCCATCTCTCTATCCTTCTCCCTTCTCTTTCTAAAATCAATAAAAACATTTTAAAAAATTACTATATAATCCAGCAATTCCATTTCTGGGTACATATCCAAAAGAATTGATTTTGCACATCCATGTTCATAGCAGCGTTATTCACAGTAGCCAAAAGGTGGAAGCAATCCAAGTGTCCATCAGTGAGTGAACTGATAAGCAAAATATGATATATACAAAATAAAAATACAAAACAAAAGGAAAATAAATGTGGTATAACATACAAGCAATGTTCTCTAGCCTTTAAGAGGAAGGAAATTCCAATTTAAAAAATCAAAAGAAAGGAAATTCCAACACATGCTGCAACACAGATTAACCTTGAAGACATTTTGCTAATTGAAATAAGCCAGTCATGCCCCAGCCAATTTGGCTCAGGGGTTAGAGCATCGGCCCATGGACTGAAGGGTCTGGGGTTCAATTCTGGCCAAGGGTACATACCTTGGTTGCAGGCTCCATCCCTGGTCCAATTTGGGACACATGCAGGAGGCAACCAATCGATATGTCTCTCTCACATCTCTCCCCCCCGCCTCTTCCACTCTCTCTGAAGAGCAATGGAAAAAATATCTTCAGGTGAGGATTAAAAAAAAAAAAAGAAGCCAGTGACAAAAAGACAAATACTATATGTTTCCGTGTATATGAGGTATCTAGAGATAAATTCATAAAAACAGAAAGTAGAATGGTGGTTGCCAGGAGCTAGGGGAGGAGGAAATGGGGAGTTGGTTTTTAATGGATATAGAGTTTTGCAAGATGAAAAAGTTCTAGAGATTGATTGTAGAACAATGTGGATATCTTTAAACACTACTGAGCTGTACACTTAAAAATACTTAAGATGGTAAATTGTGCCCAGCCAGCATGACTCAGCAGTTGAGCATCGACCTATGATCCAGGCGATCTCAGTTCGATTCCCGGTGAGTGCACATGCCTGAGTTGTGGGCTCGATCCCCAGCAGGGGGCATGCAGGAGGCAGCCAATCAATGACTCTCTCATCATTGATGTTTCTATCTCTCTCTCTCCCTCTCCCTTACTCTCTCTGAAATCAATAAAGATATATATTTAAAAAAAAAAGTACATGAACATTGCCCTGGCTGGCATGGCTCAGTGGTTAGAGTGTCAACCTGCAGATTTTTGGGTCTCAGGTTCAATTCCGGTCAAGGGCACGTGCCTGGGTTGCAGGTTCATCCCCCTGCCCCAGTCAGAGCACATGCAGGAGGCAACCAATCGATGTGTCTCTGTCACATCGATGTTTCTCTCTCTCTCCCCCTCCCTCCCTTCCATTCTCTCTAAAAATCAATGAAAAAATATCCTCAGGTGAGGACTAACAACAACAACAAAAAGTACACCTATGATGTGCCTGGCATTCTGGTTAATCGTATACCCAGTGCCTGCAAACAATGGGTGCTCCTCTTCTTTCCCTCTCAGCAACATTGGGCAGCAACATTTGACTCCCTTTTTATTTACTTAAAAAATTGTGTGTGTGTGTGTGTGTGTGTGTGTGTGTGTGTGTGTGTATATATATATATATATATTTCAGAGAGAAGAAGGAAGAGGGACAGAAAGATAGAAACATTAATGATGAGAGAGAGTCATTGATCAGCTGCCTTCTGCATGCCCCCTGCTGGGGGTTGAGCCCGAAACTCAGGCATACGCCCTGACTGGGAATTGAACCTCAATCTCCTGGATCATATATGGGTCGATGATCAACCGCTGAGCCATGCCAGCCAGGCTTGACTCCCTTTTTAAAATGCTTTTTAACTTGACTTCCAAGAATCCTTTCTTGGTTCTGCTCCTACTTCACTCGCTGTACCCACTCAGTCTTTTGCAAGTTACTCCTCATTTTCCTGACCTCTGTACCTTAGAAATGCCCCAGAGCTAAGGCCTCTGACCTCATCTACATTCATTTTCTACATGATCTCTAGTCTCCTGGCTTTTAATAACATTGATATTCTGATGGCTCCTAAATTTTTATCTCCAGCCTGTACCTCTCTCCTAATCACCAGTCATATCCATTCCCTATTCAATATCTCAACCTAATATTTCATAAGCATTTCAGACTTCACAAAAACAAAACAAACCTCCCAATTTCCCCTCTCAAATCTGCTCCTCCAGCTGACTCCCAGCTTAATTAAAACCTTTTGAATCATTCTTAACTCCTTTCTCACACCCTATATCCAGTCAATCAACATATCATTTCAGCCCTACTTTCAAAATAATTCCAGAATGTATCTTATCTCAATTCCAAGATGGCAGTGAATTAAGTGGAAGCTACACTGACACTCTCCCAGGACCAAACTGGAATTACAACTAAAATATAGAAAAACCATCCTGAATAATCAACTGAGCACTAGCTGGAGAGAACCCTCACAACCAAGGATGAAAAGTGGAGACCGCATAGAGACTGGCAGGAAGTGTGGAGGCACGAGACGGCTGGCCAGGCTCCCACAGGCAGCAGCTGAAGTTCCCCAGAGATATCTCAGCTGGGGGTTCCCACTGAGAATTCTGGGGTCTAATCCCCAAGATAGGCTTCCCAGCTCAGAGCACCAGAACTGAGAAAGGTGCCCATTTAACATCTGGTTGTGAAAAGCAGTGGGGTTTCTGTTTGCCAGAGAGAGATGGCTGGAAATGCAGGCACCCTCTTTTGTTGCTTAAATATATCTTTATTGATTTCAGAGAGAGGAAAGAAGAGGGAGAAATAGAAACATCAATGGTGAGAGAGTCATCATTGATCAGCTGCCTCGTGCATGCCCCCTACTGAGGATTGAGCTCAAAACCTGGACATGTGCCCTGACAGGGAATTGAACCCCGATCTCCTGGATCCTAGGTCGATGCTCAGCTGCTGAGCCACACCTGGCTGGGCCAGGCACCCTTTTAAAGGGCCAATGCACAAAATTTCAAGTGCAGCCAATCACCTTGTGCTCCAGCAGAGGGAGGACAAAGCGGACTGTGTGAGGAGAATCCAGGGTTGGGGGCTCTGGAGATAGAGCTCAGATTTCTGTGCTGAGTCATTCCCCTATATGGCAAAGGACATCTTTCTCAGGCAGACCTTCGCCATCCAGGCAGCTTTTGCCTCTGAGGGGAAGCAATTGCCCCACCCTGTTAGAAAACCTCTCATCTCACCCTGTGGATTTTACTCTTTGCTGTGATCTATAGCCTTAGGCTCATTAAAAGACTGAGAATAACAACCAGCCTGCAGGCAAAGGTGGATCTCTGAATGCTTTGAGTCTGCCTGATCTGCTTCTGGACCTGGGGCTAGGAAAAGGAGACTTTGGTGCCCATCTTGGTCCTTTCCAAATGCACCCACCCCAGAAGTGGGAGCCACAGCTGTGGACTGCAGAAAGCTCCAAACAGGGTACTTAGGGCCGGTCACAGCCTCTGACATTGTTCTGCACCAGAGACCCTCCAAAATGACTGGGAGTCATAGCAGATCTACCTAATACATAGAAACAAACACAAACAGGCAGACAAAATGGGGAGACAAAAAAACAAGCCCCAAATGAAAGAACAAGAGAAGTCTCCAGAAAAAGAGCTAAATGAAATGGAGATAAGCAATCTATCAGATATAGAGTTCAGAATACTGATTGTAAGGATATTCAACAGCATGAGAAAAGATATGGAAACTATGAAGGAAATTAAGAATGACAGAGAAGTAATAAAGAACACATTGGAAGGAATAAACAGCAGATTAGAGGAATCCGATGATTGGATCAGTGAATTAGAAGGCAGGGTAGAAAAAAATCACTCAATCAGAGAAACAAAGAAAAAACAATAAAAAAACAGGAGGACAGCTTAAGGGAGCTGTGGGACAACATGAAATGTAACAACATTTACATCATAGGAGAACCAGAAGGTGAAGAAAGTGGTCAAGGGATAGAGAACCTGTTTGAAGAAATAATGGCAGAAAACTTCCCTAACCTGGTCAAGGAAAAAGTGACACAAGTTTAGGAGGCACAGAGAGTCCCAAGCAAGATGAACCCAAAGAGGCCCATGCCCAGACACATCATAATTAAAATGCCAAAAATTAAAGACAAAGAGAGAATCTTAAAGGCAGCAAGAGAAAAGCAATTGTTTGCCTACAAAGGAGTTCCCATAAGGCTGTCAGCTGAAACCCTACAGGCCAGAAGGGAATGGCATGAAGTATTCAAGGAAATGAAAAGCAAGGATGTGAAACGAAGGCTACTCTATCCAGCAAGGCTATCATTCAAAATAGATGATGAAAGAAAGAGCTTCCCATACAAGAAAAAAAAAAAAAAAAAAAAAAGGCTAAAGGATTTTATCACCACCAAACCAGCATTGCAAGAAATGTTAAAAGGACTGCTGTAATAAGAAGAGAATGCTTGGTGGGGCTCCCATGTGAGGCCATCCAGACCAAGGCTTTTGTCTGCTGGGAGTTTTTTGATTGCTGCTTCAATTTCATGAGTTGTTGTTGATCTATTCAGGTTTTCTGATTCTTTCCGGTTTAGTTTTACATGATCTTCCCAGCTGGAGTGGCTCAGTGATTGAGCATTGACCTATGATACAGGAGATTGTGGTTCAATTCCCGGTCAGGGGATATGCCCTGGTTGTGGGCTCAATCCCCAACAGGGAGTGTGCAGGAGGCAGTTGTTCAATGACTCTCTCTCATTATTGATGTTTCTCTCTCTCTCTCTCTCTTCCTCTCTCTGAAATCAATTAAAAAAATACATGATCCCACTCATGTGGAATCTAATGAACAAAATAAACTGATGAACAAAACAGATCCAGAGACATAGAAGCATGGAACAGACTAACGAATCTCAGAGAGAAGTGGGGGTGGGTGGGTGGGAAGAGATTAACCAAAGAATTTATATGCAATATTATGCATAACCCACAGAAACTGACAATAGTGTGGTGAAGGCCTGGGGCAGGGGTGGGGGTGGGGCAAGGGCGGTAAAAAGGGAGACATCTGTAATACTTAAAACCATAAAAACAAATTTTAAAAATAATACATCTTATCTCCTCCAATGTCCAGTGTCCAAGCCACTGAAACCATTGCCTGATTTACTGCAATAGCCTCTTGACCTCCTTGCTTCCCCTTTCCCTGCTCCCACCTTGGTGTACACGTGGCAGCCAGAGCTATTTTGAAAAGACAAGCCTGGTCATGTTTCTCTCCTCTGCTCCAAACCCCTCAAATGGCTCCTTATATCACTTAGAATAGGATCCAAAAACTTTAAATGGCCCTGCATGATCTACCCCCATCCCATACCTCTGGGATCTCACTTGCTCAAGCTGCACTGATATGCTTACTGTTCATCCTGCCCAGAATACTCTTCCCTCAAATTTCCACATGGCTCACTCCCTCACTTCAGGTCTCTGCTCAAATGTCACCTTATCACAGAAGCTTCTCTGATCATCCCAAATAAAACAGCAATCTCTAGTCCTACATAGCCCTTCCAGTTTCCTAATCAATCTTATCTCCATAGTGCGTGTGTGTGTGTGTGTGTGTGTGTGTGTGCGTGTAATCCTTTCTCTTTTAATAGGAGTTAAGAATAACTCAAAGGATAAGGATATTGTTCTGCTTAGTATTCTATCCCCAGCACTGAGTACAGCGTGCCTGGTATGATGTAGGCACTCAATACACGTTGAATAAATGAATGAATGAATGGTCAATGATTAGTTGTTAAATGAATGCTCATGGAAATCAGGAGCTTACTCTTACTGGACAGGGACCAGGCTCAGAGTTGGTCAGCCTCAGGCTGGCCTGTAGTATGCAGCTTCTTGACGTCTTGCAGGAGAGATTTCACAACATAAGTTCAGGCAATTTTGAGAGTATGTTTATTAAAGCTGGGGACGGTGAAACAAGGAAGGACTTAGGACAGAAGCAGCAGCAGGGGAGAGACTAGGGGGGCTGCTTTGGCTCTCTAGAAATGTTATAGCAAAGAAGTTAGCCAAGGAGGAGCTGCTGTCAGCTCACTGGAAAGTCGGAGAAAAGGGGGACTTGGAGACAGATTTGGGGGTTAACCTGGGACAAGCTGCTGCTGCCTATTGCTCCCCTGGTTGCAAGTCTTCTCAGAGTTTAGGAGATTCATGTCTGTGGGGGAAGAAGGGGAAGGGAAAGGCACAGGAGAGCTCCCAGGAGGGAGAGCGTGCACTGGGACCTTGGTTTTGAGTGTTTAAAGGGCTAGGAGTTTGGGAGAAGTCTTAGGGGAGAATCTCAATAGAATATTCATCAACTTTTCCAAATGAATCCAGGGTTGTGGTCTACACTGATTGGTGGGTGCCAGCACAGGGGGTTTTAGTCATTGAAGCTGGTCCTGACATCGCCCACCTGATTTTGCTGCTTTTCTGAGCTTGGAGCTGAAACACAATTGAGACCCAGAGGTTATCTCTAGGGAGGAAAGGTCAAGGGAGGGTCTGAAACATATGACCAGTGATATGAAAGGTCAGGGGGTCTAAATCGCATGGCCAGTGATATGCCAGGGGAGGAAGCGCCACCCTAGGGGCGAGGCCCTGCACCAGTTTTGCCCGTTGCAAATATATATATATATATATGTAATTTTAAAGAGATTGAATTCAGGAGCAGATATGACAATCTAGCTGTGTTCTAATAAGCCAAACAGTCAAGAGATTTGCAGAAATGTAAAACAATGCTACTCTTCCAAATTTTTTTTGTTTTGAAAAATAGCTCTTTTTCATTGTAAAATGTTATCTATGTTAACGTGTGACAAAAATATGACAATTCTAGGAATGGAGCTTTGAGGGGAGTTTCAAGCCCACTTTCCTCCATCCATCCAGCTAGGTTGCTTGTTTTCACCAGTAGATGGAGCTGGGGAGAGAGGAACAGGAAAAAGGCACATTAAAATTTCACAAAACTTGTTCTCAAATAAATGCCCTTTGGATTGTTGCAAGTATTTGACTAACTTTTAGAGTTCTCAAAAACTTGATTTGGGCCCGACCGGGTGTGGCTCAGAGGTTGAGCATCTACCTATGATACAGGAGATCACTGTTCGATTCCCAGTCAGGGCACATGCCTGGGTTGCGGGCTTGATCAGTGACTCATCATTGATGTTTCTATCTCTCCCCCCGCTTCCCCTCTCTGAAATCAATAAAGACATATTTTTTAAAAATTAAAAAGAAGAAAATCTTCCTCTACTTTGAAAAAAACACACACTTGATTTGGTCCTGGGCCAGGTAGCTCAGTTGGTTAGAGTGTCATCCTGATACACCAAGGTTCCGGGTTCAATTCCCAGTCAGGGCACATACAAGAATCAACCAATGAATGCATAAATAAGTGGAACAACAAATCTCTCTCTCTCTCTCTCTTTCTCTCTCCCTCCCTTCTTCTCTCTCAAATTAAAAAAAAAAAAAGTTGATTTGGGCCCCCCTTTTTTTTTGGCCAGTGTTCTCATTGCTTTTATGGACGAATGGGTTTTTGGAGTTCCCTGCTCTGCCATTCAGAAAGTACTCTCCATTCATATTCTAATGGGGATTCAAAAAAAGAAAAAAGTACTCTCCTCTTTCGGTACTTTATTTATTATTATTATTTTAAGTATATCTTTATTGATTTCAGAGACAGGAAGGGAGAGGGAGAGAGAGAGAGAAATAGAAACATCAATGATGAGAGAGTCATCATTGATCGGCTGCCTCCTGAAGGCCCCTGACTGGGAATCGGGCCTGCAACCCGGGCATGTGTCCTGACCAGGAATTGAACCTCGATCTCCTGGATCCTAGGTCAATGCTCAACTGCTGAGCCACACGCTGCCGGGCTCTTTCAGTACTTTGAAGATATTGCCCTACTATTTTCTTGTTTGCATTGTTTCTGAAGGGAAATCTGGTATCATTCTCTTTTTCTTCTTTACAACATACCCTTTTTCTCCAGCTATTTTTAGGATTTTCTCTGTATCATTAGTTCAGAGTAATTTTATTACAGTGTGACTTTGTTTAGCATTTTCTTTCCTTTTCTTTTTTTAAAATATATCTTTATTGATTTCAGAGAGAGGAAGGGAGAGGGAGAGAGTTGAAACATGGATGATGAGAGTCATCAATCAGCTGCTTCCTGCACGCCCCCTGCTGGGGATGGAGCCTGCAACCCCAGCATGTGCCCTGACCAGGAATCAAAGTCCATCTCCTGGATCTTAGGTGTATGCTCAACCCCTGGCCCTGCCCGGCTGGGCTGTATAGTATTTTATATGTCTCTTGTGCTGGGGTTCATTTAACTTCTTGGATCTGTGGGTTTATATTTTTCATTAATTTTGGAAAGTTTTATTTCTTCACATACACTTTCTGTCCCCCATCTTCTCCTTTGGGGATTATATTTCCCTGCATATAAGGCCACTTAAAACTATCCCACAGCTCACTTATGTTGTTTTTATTATTTTTTAAATTCTTTTGTCCTCTGTTTCATTTTGTTAGTTTCTATTACTATGACTTCAACTCACTAATGTTTTTCTTCTCCACTGTCTATTCCTAATCCCATCTGGTGTATTTTTCATCTCAGACACTGTATTTTTCATCTTTATAGGTCTTTTTTAATTTTTAAAAAATATACTTTTATTGATTTTTTTTAGACAGAGAGGAAGGGAGAGGGGAAGGGAAAGAGAGAGAGAAACATTGATGTGAGAAACATCAATTGGTTGCCTCCTGCACGTACCAAGACCAGGGATAAAACCTGAAACCTGGGTATGTGCTCCGATCAGGAATTGAACCAGTGACCCCTCAGTTCACAGGATGACACTCAACCAACTGAGCCCCACAGACCAGGGCTGTTTTAAATTTTTATTTATTGATTTTAGAGAGAGAGAGGAAGGGGGGAGAAAGAAACATTGATTTGTGTTCCACTTATTTATGCATCCATTGGTTGATTATTTTTTTAAATATGTTTTTATTGATTTTTTTAGAGAGAGGAAGGGAGAGGGAGAGAGAGATAGAAACATCCATGAGAGAGAATCATTGCTCAGCTGCCTCCTGCATGCCCCCTACTAAGGATCAAGCCTGCAACCCAGGCATGTGCCCTGACCAGGAATTGAACCAGCAACCTCTTGGTGCATGGGACTTTGCTAAACCAACTGAGTCACAATGGCCGGACCATTGGTTGACTCTTGTACGTGCCTAACTCTTTTAACACATGGAGCACAATTTTAATAACTTATTTATTTAAAAGTTTATGTTTTGCCCAGCCAGGCATGGCTCAGTGGTTAAGCATCGACCTAGGATCCAGGAGATCATTGTTCGATTCCTGGTCGGGGCACATGCCTGGGTTGCAGGCTCGATTCCCAGTTGGGGGAGTGCAGGAGGCAGCCAATCCATGCCTCTCTCATAATGGATGTTTCTATCTCTCTCTCTCCTTCTCCTTTCCTCTCTCTGAAATCAATAAAGATTTTTTTTTTTTTTAAAGTTTATGTTTCAATTACTGTTTGCGCAATAACCTTTCTTAAAGCATCATTCTCTCCTAATTCAGACATCTGCGTCCATTCTGGGTCAGTTTGCATTGATTCATCATTATGGGTCATGTTTTCCTTTTTCTAAAAAAATAACACCTTTATTGAGATATAATTCACATACTACATAATTCAGCATTTAAAGTGTACAATTAAATGTTTTTTAAGTATACTCACAGAGTTATGCAACCATCACCACAATCACTGCTAGAGCATTTTCATCGCCCTCAAAAGAAGCCCCAAGCTCCTTATCAGTCACTGCCTCTTCTTCCTCCTCCTACCCCAGCCCCAGGCAACCACTAATCTACTTTCTGTCTCTATGGACTTGCTAATTCTGTACCTCTCAGATAAATGAAATCATAGTATAATATATAGGTGGTTCTTTGTGAATGGCTTCTCTCATTTAGCATACTGTTTTCAAGGTTCTCTCATGTATGTACCTCCTGCTTCTTGCTATACCTGGTCAACTTTGTTTGGATAACAGACATTTTAAATGTTACCTTTTAGGTGCTGGGCTTATTATTATTATTATTCCCATATATCTTCCTGACCTTTGTCCGGAGATAGATAAATTACTTGGAAACAGTTTGACCTTTCAGGGTCTTCCTTTTATGATTTAAGTGGGTCTGAAGCAGTACTAAGTATAGGGCTAATTCTTCCCCCCATTGCCATAGTATGGAAACTCTCAAAGGACTATGCTATGGCAATTGTAGGGTTCATCTTGTTTCCCATTTCTCAAGGATCACTGTCCTTCATTGCCTGACACCTGTCTTGAAAACCATTGTTTCACATATTTTGTCTATTGGCGGGGGGGGGGGGGGGGGGTTCATAGGAGAGGGCAAATTTAGTTCCCATTACTCCATCTTGACTGAAAATGCATGACTGAGGGGTTGTATTTATGACACCTCTTGACAGTGGGACCAACAGTGGGACAGTGGGGCCAATGACAATGGAGAAGAATCAAGCATGATATATCTGCTCTTTTTAAAAATGTTTTTGTTGACTTTAGAGAAAGAGGAAGGGAGAGAGAGAGAGAGAGGGAGAGAGAGAGAGAGAGAGAGAGAGAGAGAGAGAGAGAGAGAGAGAGAGAGAGAGAGGGAGGGAGAGAGAGAGAGGGAGAGAGAGAGGGAGAGAAACATTGATCAGTTGCCTCCCATACCATACACACCCCAACCAGGGATCAAACCTGCAACCTGTGTATGTGCCCTGACCAGGAATCGAACCAGCAACCTTTTGATGCATGGGACAACGTTCAACCAACTGAGCCACACCAGCCAGGGCAGATATATCTGCTCTTTGACTTGAGTGACAAACTGGTTGTTGTGGTGCCGTTGGTTGAGATGACAGAGACAGGAGGATATTTGATCCAGGGGAATCCCAGAGATCTGTTTGGATGGGTTAAGCTGAGATGCCTTATGAGACACCCATGTGAACATGTCAAACAGGCCATAGCATATACAAGTCTGGTGTTCAGGAGAGGTCTGGGATAGAGGCCTAAATTAGTGGATCTTCCAAAAAATTTGCAATAAGTAAGACTATGAGACAGATGAAGTCACTTAAGGAGATAATATTGGCTACAAAAGTAAGGGGGTCGGGATCATACCCAAGGAGACTCCAATATTTAGAAATTGGATAAAGATGGAGGGTTAATCAGAGAGGTAGGAGAAAACTAAGAGAGTGAGAGCAAGAAACTGTGGAATGTGCTGGGCAGTCACAGGAGAGGGTAGGGAAGTAAATGCTGCTTTGACAAGATTATTATTCATCGGTGAGCCAGTTGAGCAGTGTCAGAGACATGAGAGTGACAGAAGCCAAACTGAATTAAATTAAATATAATCGGGACATGAGGAAATACAGCATGAAGAAGGCCAGAAGACTAGCTTTGCTGAGGAGCATAGCAATGAAGTCACTCCATGGATGTTGACAACACAATACATGCAACAACCTAGAGAGATGTCCATCAGTAGGGGAACAGCTGAACAATGCTACATTTATTCCACAGAATGCCATGAATCTGTTTAAAAGGATAAATTAAACAGATGTCCTCTATATACTAATAAATTTTTTTTGAGAAAAGGAGAGAGAGAAACATCGATCAGTTGCCTCCCATATGTGCTCCCACCAGGGATTGGAACCTGCAGTCTGGGTATATGGCCTGACCAGGAATCAAACCCACAACCCTTTGGTGCATGGAATGATGCTCCAACCAAGCCGCACTGGTCAGGGCTATATATTAATAATTTTTTAAAAATTCACTGGAGGATATTTTTTCCATTGCTTTTCAGAGAGAGTGGAAGGGAGGGAGACAGAGAAACATCAATGTGAGAGAGGCATATCAATTATTTGCCTCTGGCACACGTCCCGACTGGGGCCAGGGCACGAGCCTGCAACCGAGGTATAAGCGCTTGGCCGGAATCAAACCTGGGACCCTTCAGTCCATAGGCTGACACTCTAACCACTGAGCCAAACCAGCTAGGGCTACATTAATAATTTTTAAACAATACTTGGAAATAAAATAAAGGATGGGTGGATTATATCAATGTCAATATCCTGAGTTTAATATTTTACTATAGTTTTACATGTTATCTTTGGGGAAAACTTCGAGTACATGGAATTTTCTCTGTATTATTTCTCAAAGCTACATGTGAATCCACAATTATCTCAAAATTTAAAAGTTGAATACAGGCCCTGTCCGGGTAGCTCAGTTGGTTAGCGTGTAGTCCCTTTACATCAAGGTTACAGGTTCGATCCCCAGTCAGGGCACATGCAAGAATCAACCAATTGCCCTAGCCTGTTTTCCTCAGTGATTAGAGCATCGCCTGAGGACTGAAGGGTCCCGGGTTCGATTCCGACGAAGGGCACATACCTCGGTTGCAGGCTCGATCCCGGGCCCTGGTGGGGGAACATGCATGAGGCAACCAATTAATGTGTCTCTCTCACATTGACATCCATGTCGTGTCCCGTCGCCGCCCCCCCCCCCCCCCCCCCCGAAAAGCAATGGAAAAAATATCTTCTGGTGAGGATTAAAAAAAAAAAAAAATCAACCAATTTAATACATAAATTAGCAGAACTACAAAAAAATTGATGTCTCTCTCTCCCCCTCTCTCTAAAAGCAATTCTTAAAAAGTTAAATAAAAAAAAACAAACACATTTCCAGTCCTGACTGGTGTGGCTACGTGGTTAGAGCGACCGTCCTTGCACTGAAGGCTCCGGGTTTTGATTCCCAGTTCCCCAGCTCTGCAGTCGGGGCTCCTGCAGGAGGCAACCAATCAATGTATCTCTTTCACATGAACCTCTCTCTCTCCCTTCCACTCTCTCTAAAAATCAATGGGAAAAATATATCCTCAAGCGAGGATTTAAAAAATGTTTCCGGTATGTGCTTAACTGGGGTGTTTCTTCCCCCACAGTAAACATTTACACCTCTTGCCATCAAAACACCATTTAAAAATTTTTATTTATTGATTTTAGAAACGGAGGGAGAGGGAGAGATTTGTTGTTCCAGTTATTTACTTTTTCGTTGGTTGATTCTTGTTTGTGTCCTGGCGGGTATGGGGTGGTGGTGTTGAACCCGCAACCTTGGAGTATGCAGACCACATTCTAACCAACTGAGCTACCCGGCCAGGGCAAAACACCATTTTCATTTTGTAAATAAAACAAAGAGCTGGGTGGCAGAATCCCACCCCTGGATTCTCAAAGCCAAGGATGGATAGTCTCAGCTTTCAAGATCTCCAAAACCGCTTCCGCCCAGAGGGTTCCTAGTCTTCGCTCTAGGAGTCTGGGAGAATTACGTATTAACCGGGCGTGGCCACTCTAGCCCACCTAGGAGGTCCAAGTCTCGTTTGCCCAGAAAGTTAACGCCTCTAGCTCGCCGAGCCAAATCGAGGTGTTAAATGCTCGAGGAGAAGGCTCTGTCGCCCACCCTTCTTCGTTTCCGTCAGACACTCATGGCCTTGTGAAGCTTCCTCTGCTCTCTGAGCCCTCGTAAGAGAACGCAGTTTCCCCCGGTGTTGCTGCCAAACTTCAAGACCTGAATGAGGAGGGCTGTGGCCTCATCTCCCAGCTAGGATGAGTCATTTCCGGTGACAGACTCCCTCCCCCGGAAGTGAGACCTAATGTAAACACTAGAGCCGGGTGTCAAGGCCCTGGAGGTCAGAAAGCCGTGCCGCGGGCGGCACCGAGAGCTGGGCCTGGGATCCCGACGCACACGGAAGTCAGGTCAGTACAGGTGGCGGGGAGCTGGGGCATTACTCCAGAATTGGTTAGAGTTTGGGGGATAGGCTGGGAGGCTTTTTGAGCAGAGTTCTTGGTGGATGAGGGGATCTAGGACAGGGATCTTGAGTGGGTGCTGGTGTTGGAAGGAGTAGTAGTGCTGTCATGGACTTGAAGAAGTGCTCGGGAGGTGGGGCTTTGTGTGAGGCATCCCTGGGCAAGGTTTTTGGGTGGCTCGGATGTTTGGAATGGGAGTCCAAAAAAGGGGATCTTGGAAGGTGAGACCTTCAAAAGAATGGGTCTTTGAAGAGTTAGGTGGTACGGGGGCAAGGTAGGATGTTTGGGCTCTTGGAGAATGGAGAGAGGTCTGCCTGGGCAAAGCTTTTGGGGACATCAAGGTTTGAAGGGAGTATGGGAGCTCTAGGACAGGAGTCTGTGGGTTGAGTTATCCCAGGTAGGGGTTTGGGGAAGTGTGTGCCCTGGACAATGGTCTTAAGGGGGTAGGTGTGCCCTGGGGCAGGATCATGGGGAGAGGATAGGGGGTATGGAGGAGGAATCTGTCAACATAAGAAACATCCAGACCTGTTGGGAATTTTTTTGATTTTACTTGAGCCAAAACTGACTACAATTGCCAGGAGACAAGATCTCAAATGCTTTGGAAAACAGTAGTTTGCAGTTTATTTTATGCATTTGAGATTAAAGCAAGAACATAAGGAAGATTACATGAAGGTGGGAGAAATCGAGGTGGGAATCAGATTAGAAGGAGGGAGGGGTCTGAAAGGTGGCATTTCAAAGGTGTGTTAACCTAGATGAGCAGAAACAGTGGACAGGGCTTGCTTAAGGCAAAGATAAACCTTTTACTAAAGAAGCTATATTCCTGCTGTGTGACTGCCCATGATTTGCCCAGTTAAGAATTTATGATCAGATCACCTTGTGAGGTTACTTTCTGTAGAACCCCTTTTTTGTCCATAATTCTTAGTGGGACAGGATTCCTGGGGGTGGGTCCAAGCCAACCCATATTGGAATCAGGGACAGCAGAGTACATGGAAGCGGCTATTCCAGGGGTGGGGGATTTGGAGTGATAGAGGATTCTGAGGTAGGGTCTTTAGGGGATAAGAGGATCTGGGGAAACATCCAGGCTGGTCCTGGTGGGAGGAAGTTAGCATGGCATGAAAAGAAGTAATCTCGAGATAGGCTGGGATCCTGAAAGGGTTTGGGGAAGCCTGTGAGGAGGGAAGGTGTGAGAGCACTCTAGGGTGGTGTAATAGGTTGGGTGGTTCAGAAAGGCATGAAGAGGGGAGTTCCCGTGGATGGTGGACCAACCATAGTTGGTCTCAGGCCTAGGTCATGGAGGTGCAGGAAGAGGTGGATGTCCTAGCCCCCTCTCCCCATTTGTTGACATGTGGAGTTGGGTGCTAGGTTCAGGTGTGAAGATGAGAAATGAGTGGGGGCTGATTTCAAGCCATTTTGGGCATTGGGGCCAGGACTCTCTGGGGGTGGGGAGGAGGTGTTACTGGGGCAGTTACTTTCTTTTTCTTAATCCTCACCAGAGGATATTTTTTCCATTGCTTTTCACAGAGAGAGGAAGGGGGAGAAAGAGAGAGAGAAACACTGATGTGAGATTGATTGCCTCCCGCACAAGTCCCGATCAGGGCCGGCGATTGAGCCCACAACTGAGGTATGTACCCTTGGCTGGAATCAAACCTGTGACCCTTCGGTCAGTGGGCCAGCGCTCTAACCACTGAACCAAACTGGCTAGGGCTTTAGATTCTTTCTTATTACTTTTTTTTAAATACGTCTTTATTGATTTCAGAGAGAGGAAGGGAGAGGGAGATAGAAACATCAATGATGAGAGTCATTGATCGGCTGCCTACTGCACCCCCTGACTGGGGATCAAGCCCGCAACCCGGGCATGTGCCTTGACCCAAAAACAATCTGCAATCTCCTGGAACCTAGGTCAACACTCAACTGCTGAGCTACACCCAGCCGGGCTCATATTACTTTCTGACAAGCAATTTATTAGGGCTAGGGAGTAAGGAGGAGGGGGGTTCCAGGTCAGGGTCGCTGTGGATCTGGGTCAGCCAAATGTGAGATGGGGAGGTTCCCGGCCATGCTGTTTGGGGTCTTGGGAGTTTAGAGTGGAAACCCCAGGACTCTTCCCCCTGTTTTTGTCTTCTTGCAGTCCTGCTGTGGTTAGTAGGTAGTAGAGTGAGAGGAGGAAGAAGAAATCAATTAGGGACAGGAGTTCTAGGACTTGGAGGCAGACCCCAGGACTGTTTCCAACCCTTTATCCATCTGTGTCCAGGGAAGCAATCCTGGATCATGACTCAGCAGCCACTTCGAGGAGTGACCAGCCTGCGTTTCAACCAAGACCAAAGTGAGAGACTTGCGCCTGTACCCTTGTGGGAGGGAGGAAGAGAGGGAGAGAATGGTCAGAGGTGGGTGTTAAGCAACCCTAGCTTCCCAAATGAGCATCCTTTGAGGCAGCCTGGATTCCTCCCATTCCCTAGGCTGCTTTTGCTGCGCCATGGAGACAGGTGTGCGCATCTACAACGTGGAGCCGTTGATGGAGAAGGGACATCTGGGTGAGCCATCAGTGGGGGAGAGGCAATGGGCAGAAGGGACAGGCTGGGCTGTGCCTCCCATCCCTACTGACACCCTGGTCCTTGTCCAGACCATGAGCAGGTGGGCAGCATGGGCCTGGTGGAAATGCTGTTCCGTTCGAACCTGCTGGCCCTGGTGGGCGGTGGCAGCAGCCCCAAGTTCTCAGAGATCTCAGGTAAGCACCCTCATATCATCCCGCCCTTGGCCCAGATTCCCTGGAATCCTGGCCTCCCCCAGGAACCCCAAGGCACTGGCAGATGAAGATGCCAGAGCACCTTAGAGTCACACAGTGAGGCCTACAGCTTGGAAGTCATGGGTCTTATAATTTAAGACGCTTAGTGTTTTGTTTCATTTAACAAACATTATTTGGATGCCTCCTGTACACCATATCTTTACCTATAGAGTGCTTGCTGTGAGCCTGGTACTATTCTAAGCACTTTACGTGTATTAACTCTCACAGTAACTCTATGTGGTAGGAAGTATCATTATCTCATTTCTACAGATGAAGAAACTGAGGCCCAGAGAGGTTAAGTGACCCAAGGTCAAATAACCAATAGGTTTTAACATCTTGAAGCTGTCTCCCCAATGCCCACTTGCCTTGAGCCTCAAGTGCCATCTTGTTTTAAAGGTTTTTTGGTTGATCCCATTGGGACATGGCAACAGACTTGCCCTAAACAAATCACAGAGCCTAGGATTTCTCACAAATCTTGGGAATATAGGGACTAGGATCCTGGAGGCAGAAATAGTGACAGGAAGTTACAGGTCTGGCTGCAAGTCCCTGCTTGCTTGCTGTGAGGTCCTTGGCCAAATACTCAATCCCTGAAAGCCTGTTTCCTTTCCCATAAATGGATATAACAGTTCTAGGACCTGTTCTCTCAGGAATCACACCCACAAATGCTTATACTGTGTGAGGCTCACATTGGGTATTAGTGAAAGGTTAAACAAGTGAGTTGAGGTCCCATGGGGAGGAGGGGTGGGTCTTGTGTCAGCAAGGCTGCCTCTCACTTTAAACCTTGGTCCCGATAATGCACCTACCTGCCCAGCAGTGCTGATCTGGGACGATGCCCGGGAGGGCAAGGACTCCAAGGACAAGTTGGTGCTGGAGTTCACCTTCACCAAGCCAGTGCTGGCTGTGCGCATGCGCCATGACAAGTGAGCCTGAGGAGGACTGGGGGTGGGGGAGGTGGGAGGTCCCCACAGCAGGTGAGAGGGTTAATTCTGCCTGGGTATCTACCCTCCCCTCATGGCTGTCCTGTGTTATGTGATGCCCACAGAATTGTGATTGTGCTGAGGAACCGCATCTATGTGTACTCCTTCCCCGACAATCCCCGAAAGCTGTTTGAGTTCGACACCCGGGACAACCCAAAGGGTGAGAAGACCCAGATATGCAGGAGTAAGGGCAGGAGGCAGTGAATGAGGTGGAGGGGAAGAAACGAAGAGAAAAATGGGAGCGGTACACAGAGAAACGGGAAAAGAGAGGCAGGGAGTCTTTGCACAGAGATGCTCAGATAACCTGAGATGCACAAACGGGTGGGCAAAAGTAGGTTTACAGTTGTTTGTATAAGAAAAGACATGCAGGTTCTTATTATTACAAGAGCTTTATAATTACAAAACATCACAATGCAGCTGTAAACCTACTTCTGCCAACTCCTGTATTCCCCATCTATCCATCTTTCCATCCCTTAACCAGTTCTCTCTCCTCACCCTTAGCCCTGTCCCACCCCTGTGTGCTCCTGATAGCAGAGCAAATATACCTTGGTGTGTTTTTTTTGTTTTTTTAAACATATCTTTATTGATTTCAGAGAGAGGAAAGGAGGGGGAGAGAGAGAGAGAGATAGAAACATCAATGATGAGAGAGTCATTGATCAGCTGCCTAGCCCACAACCTGGGCATGTGCCCTGACCGGGAATTGAACCTCGATCTCCTGGATCCTAGGTCGATGCTCAACCTCTGAGCCATGCCTGGCCGGGCAGCAAATATACCTTGTAAGCACATGGGTGGGTGTGTCAAGGACCCCTGGGCCTCCTGGAGCCGCCAAGGCTGTGTAGGGAAGAAGGGAATAGCCTCACTGGTGGGGAGCACAGCTGAGGGCAGCACTCAGGGCTCTGTGGGTAACATGTATCATGGAAGGCTAAAGTCCAGCCCTTATCCAGCTCTGTCCATTCTGAGACCCTGCCTGGCCACTGCCTGTTCCCTGCTTCCCCTTTACCAGCCCACCCTCTACTTCCTCCTCATACCCTAGGGCTCTGTGACCTCTGCCCCAGCCTGGAGAAACAACTGCTAGTGTTCCCAGGACACAAGTGTGGGAGTCTACAACTTGTGGTGAGTTGTCCAGTGAGCAGGGATGGGTAGGTGGGTGGGCTAGTTCTCACTGTGAACTCGGGAACCCTGTCCTCCATACTACCCCAAGCCCAAACTGCTCCTTCCCACCATAGGACCTGGCAAGCACAAAGCCTGGCACTTCATCTGCTCCATTTACCATTAATGCACATCAGAGCGATGTCGCCTGTGTGTCCCTAAACCAGCCAGGCACCGTAGTAGCCTCGGCCTCCCAGAAGGGCACCCTTATTCGCCTTTTTGACACACAGTCCAAGGAAAAACTGGTGGAACTACGCCGAGGCACTGACCCCGCCACCCTCTACTGGTGAGCACAGGGTATGCATGGTGGGCCAGGGACTCCATGCCACATGACATGTGGGTGTCATTGCTGGTTTGTCTTCCAGCATCAACTTCAGCCATGACTCCTCCTTCCTGTGCGCTTCCAGTGATAAGGGCACGGTCCATATCTTTGCTCTCAAGGATACTCGCCTCAACCGCCGCTCTGCGTGAGTACCCCCACCCTGCCATGTCCCCATCCCTCTGCCCCACCCTGCCATGTCCCCATCCCTCTGCCCACATACTACACCTCGGCTTAGTCAGTGTTGCCTGCAGGCTGGCTCGCGTGGGCAAGGTTGGGCCTATGATTGGACAGTACGTGGACTCTCAGTGGAGCCTGGCGAGCTTCACAGTGCCTGCTGAGTCAGCCTGTATCTGCGCCTTCGGTCGCAACACTTCCAAGAATGTCAACTCTGTCATTGGTGAGTGGGACTAACCCTTGACTGGGGGTATTGCATGGGAAAAGGCCTGCAGGTTGGACCTGAAAGAATTTTAGGGAATAGGAAGCCTGAAGAAGCTAGAATGGGTGGTTTAACTCTGTTATCAGTGAGGGGAATGGCATGTGGGCAAAGCGCTGGAAGGAGACTGTAGGCCATGGGACACTTGGATTCAAGTGTATGGCTTTGGCAGCCTCTAACTTTTTACTGATCTTCCCCCCCCTCCAGCCATCTGTGTAGATGGGACCTTCCACAAATATGTCTTCACTCCTGATGGAAACTGCAACAGAGAGGCTTTCGATGTGTACCTTGACATCTGTGATGATGATGACTTTTAAGGACCCTGTGGGTTGTGCTAGGGACCTGCAGTGGCAAAGTGCAAAGCATTTATTGGGGTGGGAGTGCTAGAAGCCACCAGCCAGCAAGCACTAATGGGGCAGATGCCCACTTTCCACTCCTCAGAGCAATGCCTAAACAGCTCATTTCTTCCAAGCACTTCTTGATGATTATGTCCTTAAGGACTGTGCACCCACAAGGCCAGGCCAGGGACCCAGAGGGGCAGCAGATGCCCTGGGGCGCCCAACCTGGAGAAGAATACTAGGGACCCAGAGGGAGTGCCCTAATCCAACCTGTGGGGATAAAAAAAAAAAAAAGTCTTCCGAGAAAGAGCCAATCTCTGATATGATGAATTTGAATAAAAAGCCCTTAATAGTATTTATGGCTGGACTTCGGGGGTGGGGCCTGGAGGAGATGAGGCTGAAAAGGCACTGCAGGAGTTTCCAGAAAAGGTGTGACCCTCTTGGACAGAAAGGAGGTGGGACCCTGCTCCGGTCCTTCTGACAGTCCCTACCGTCATCTCTGCTTAGTCCGTTTGTCTGGCTACTGTTATTGCGCCGCCCGGAACAGGGCTCCTTGGCGCGCCTCCATCTGGGATTGGATGGAAACGCCTCGCTCCGCTGCCAATACTTAATTTCCCGGCAGTTCCTGTTCTGGCGTTTTCATTTCCGGTCACGTGCGTTGCTGCGCCTGCGCCGTCCACCTAGGTGGGTAGTGTAGCAGCAGTCCCTCCCAGACTCCATTTCCCGGTGTCCGCTGCGGTGGCGCGGGGTGTAACGGGTGTTGTAGTTCGGCTGCTCTTCTGGCTGGTCCAGCGACATCGACTCGCAGGATGTCGGAGGTGCGGCTGCCACCGCTACGCGCCCTGGATGACTTCGTTCTGGGGTCAGCACGTCTGGCGGCCCCGGATCCATGCGACCCGCAGCGATGGTGCCACCGCGTCATCAACAATCTCCTCTACTACCAGACCAACTATCTTGTCTGCTTCGGCTTCGGTCTTGCTCTGGCTGGGTGAGGGAGGGAGGGAGGAAGAGAGGGAGGCGCCAGTTGGCCGGGGATGCCTGCAGGGCATGGAGGGTGGGCCCGCGGTGTTCTGAAAACCGGGAAGGGTAACCTGGGGGGGGGAGTGGGTGCAAGGCACGGAAGGGAAAATTCAGAGATGGAAAGCCTAAGGGGTTTGGGAGTGGGGACTTGAGTGGAGTGGGACCTAGTTATAAGGAGGGACTGGAGCTGGATACAGCCTGGCTGAGTGGGGCCCGAGGGGGTTAGCGGGACTGGAAGGAAGACCTGAGAAGGGTGGAGAATGTGGAACTGAAGGGGAAACGGCTGGAAGGTGGACCTGAAGATAACGAGGGCTAGAAAGTGGGGTGTGTGTCTGGGGGTAGTGGGTCCACTTGAGTGATGGGTCCGGAGCGGCCCTGGAGGCCTTAGGGTAGGGACAGGGATGTCCCTGTGGTCTAATTGAAGGGTTTGGAGGGTGGACTTTTGGAGAATCAGGGCTTGGAGGGAAGTCTATGATTGGAACGCAGTTAGGAGCAGGTACCTGTTGGGGAACTTGAGCCAGGAAGGAGGATCCAGGGACCGAAGGCCTGAGACCAGAGAGGGTTGGAGAGCCTGGAGGAGGTACTTGAGTAGGGTTGGAAGTTAAGAGTAGGACCTAAAACCTGGGGGGGGGGGGGTCGGTTCCTGGAGGGAACCTGGGCCTGGGGAGAGGGAAATGCGTGGACACAAGGCCTGGAAAAATAATCTGCAAGGGTTGGGCTCAAGGGTAGGTTTGGGGACAGGATGGAGAGGGGGTAGGATCAGAAGGAAACAGCAGGGAAGGAGCCAGCTTATCGGGATGGGAGCGCCTGAAGCTCAGGAAAATGGGGCTGTAGGATTGAAAAGAAAGGGTCCATAGGGAGTCCAGGGCTCCTGGGAGTCGGGAGCCCTGAAGGGTGGACTTGTTGGAGACAGGGCTGGCGGGAGTATTTGTCCGGCTTGCAGGGTCTGGAGAAGAGGGACCAAAGCTCTTAGGGCCTGGGATCCTGTCCACGGTGGTCTGGGGGGCTTGGAGGCCGAGCGGCCCTCTCCCCGACTGGCTGACTAGCTTAGTTCTATTGTCCCCGCAGGTACGTGCGCCCGCTGCACACCCTCCTAAGCACGCTGGTAGTGGCGGTGGCCCTTGGGGTGCTGGTGTGGGCGGCCGAGAGTCGTGCGGCCGTGCGCCGCTGCCGCCGCAGTCACCCTGCCGCCTGCCTGGCTGCAGTGCTTGCCGTTGGCCTCCTGGTTCTCTGGGCGGTGGGCGGTGCTTGCACCTTCCTGTTCAGCATTGCCGGGCCAGTGCTTCGTGAGTCTCCATTATCCTGAGATAGCCGGGAACAAGGCCTGCGCTTGTGCGTGGCGCCGGGCCCGCCCTGCCCTGGTTCTTGGGGGGGGGGGGGGGGGGGGGGCTGGGAGAGCCGGTGGGCGTGGCCACGCCCCTTTACAAAGCACCTTCCCTGGCTTCGTTTCCCTCTTCTGGGAAGGTCTCTCTAAATACTGCCTTTCCAGGCCTCACTCCTGGTATTAAGTACCTTCCATGGCCACGCCTCTGTTACAAAGCGTTACTCTGCCACAGTTTAAGGATCAGAGGTGCCCTGTCCACTGACCACTCCATTGGCCTGCCTGCGCTCCACTTCCCCTCTGTGGGCCCCATTGGCTAAAGGTTGATGTCCCATTCCACTGACTCCACTCCTTTCGGTATTGCCCACAGTGATCCTGGTGCATGCCTCGCTCCGCCTGCGCAACCTCAAGAACAAGATAGAGAACAAGATCGAGAGCATTGGTCTCAAGCGGACACCAATGGGGCTGCTACTGGAGGCGCTGGGACAAGAGCAGGAGGCTGGATCCTAGGGCCTTGGGATCTGTACCCAAAACCTGAAGGATACCACCCGCAACCCCGACCCATAACTGAGATTCAGAGTCTTTTCCCAGCCCTTAAAATAGGAGCCCCTTGCCCAGTTCAAAAATAAGGGCATCTATAATGCTGCCCCCCTTCCCTGAGATCCAAAACTGGGATATCCCTCATACCCAGTCCCTGTTACCTAGAGGAACAGAGTTCCTCAGTCCTGAACTTAGGACACAGAACCACCCACATCCAGCCCAAAACTGGGGCTTGGAGACAGGGGTATCCATGGCCAATATCAAACTAGGTAGACACTCCCCCAAACCTAATCTGGGATACACTTGTCTCCCATGCTCAGCCCCAAAGCTGGGGTGTGGGACCAAGGCATTCTCAAATCTTGAACCTTAGACCAAGGCTTTTTCAGACCACACCACAGCTTTGAACCCAGAACAAGGCATTGCCAAATCCTGACTCCAGGAACCAAGTGTTGTCGGTCCCCCTCTGGGTAGAAGTCAGGTATTCTGACCCTGTTGAACCTTGATCCCAAGTTACCCTAACACTCACCAGTCCCATTTGCCTCCCTCCAGCTCTGCTTAGGGATTCTGCCCTGCACGCCCCCCCCCTCCAAGTTCCACTGTGGTAAGGACCATGGGGTGGGGTGGGGGTAGTCCTAACCTGGAATGAGGCATATATATCAGTGTTGTTGCTACAATAAAGGCTGTTACATCACTCAAGCTAATGGGGCCTATCATAGTGGCCTTCTTTTAAATTCTGTTAGATTCTTTCTGACTGGGTAGGTCTCTGTCAGATATGTGGGTTGATGGGGTGATCTCTCCTGGGAACCTGTTACCTCCGGCATTAACGCAAAGGTAGTTAAGGGCATGCAGTGTTCCCATTATCATTTGTATTACTAAAGGCTCTTGTTCAGGGTTGGCTAGAAAACTGATCACAGACAGGCAAAGAAGTTGCCCCACCTGGCAAAACAAGTAAAGCTAAAAGCAGATGACGTTGTCACAGGCTATTTCCACAGTGTTATATTTTTCATAACACGGTGTTATAAAAACATATCTGGTCTTAACTACAGGTATGGGACCCAAGGCAAGGCAGGGAGAAGATCAACACATAGGTTCAGTTTACACATTTATTCTAGAAATCCTCTTCCAATGTGGGTAGTGTCTTGGGCCCAGATCCGCTGATACAAAAAGAAAAGTTTAACACCAGGTAAAGGGTATGGGGACCCCTAGCTGCAGAAAATCACAGACAGGTATAGAAAACACAGGTTGCGTAGATTTGTTTAAAAAGTGGCAGAAGGAAGGAAAGTCAAGGAAGATGTGACGCAGCCTGTGGCCAGGCGTCACCTGAGGTTCCACCACAGCAGCATCCCAGGACACAACACACCCAATGGCTCTGTCCTTGGGCCCTCCTGTGGAGCCTCCAGAGTGGGGATAGGGTAGAGGCTGCTGCCAAAGGTTGGGCCATCTCGGCCTGGGGGCAGAGGAAGCGGGCACAGACAGGCAGACAGGAACTGGGGCTCCTTCCCACACCCCTGGGGTGGGAAAATGAACCCAAGCCCCCCCCACCAAATGTGGGCAGAGAGCTCACCTCCCCAAGAACTGCCCTGGTGGGGGGTGGCAGAGAGTTCTGTTCACACCAGAGTACCTAGCTGCCCCAAACAGGGCCCTGCAACTCTATATGGTCCATTTCATGGAGGGGGTTTCCTGAATGGAACAGGCTGGGCATGGAACAGGAATGAACCCAACCAGACAATATCACAGTTTCCCTTTTATAAAATGTCTAGTGTTGGGGAGAGACAGTGAAAACCTAAATCACAACTGTAAACAGAAAAGGAGGAGGGGGCTTGGAGCCCCCATTACACCATCCCCCCTCTTTTAAGCTGGCTGAGGGCCCCCAGTTCCCAGCACAGTATGAGAGGAGAAGCAGGGCGTCAGACACCTTCATGGGCCCACACGGAGCCAGGGGCCTTGGAAAATCAGGTTGGCACCCCTCACCCAGGACCAAGAACAAGCAGACCCCGGGACTCAGCGAGGTCAGCTGTGTGCTCCCCAGCCTGGAGTCATGCCCAGGCCAACAAGGAGCGTACCAGAAGGGGTCAGACCAGTGTCCCCGGGGTCTGAGGATCAGAGCTGGAGGACTGCTCCCCCTCTAGCGTCAGGTCACTTAAACGAGCGCTCAGCTCCGGGGGGTACAGGAAGTCCGCGTAGTATCTTTAGAAGTGGGTAGCAGGAATCCAGAGGACAGGGTGGGAAGGCAGAGAAGAGAAGAAAAGACGTACAAGACACAGAAAGAGAGAGGAAAATCGGCTCATTAAAGCGGCGGAGGGAGGCACAGGACAGCACCTGGAGGCTCACAAGCACAGGGTGTGGTGAAAAGAGGAAGAGAAAGGCAAGGGCACAGGATGTCCCTTCTTCCCAGCACCCTGGTTCCAAGGTTCATTTTCAGCTGGCATGCACTGGTTGTTAAAATATTAAAATCCTTCTATAGCTTGGTAAAGAACTGCTGCTACCAGGGCCCAAGATACCCCTCCACTGAGACCCTATGCACTAACATAGGTCAGGCAGAGCCCAGTGACCTTGTGCCAACCTGCAGTTAGCACTCTCATTGTCCAAGTCATTAGCACTCACAACTATCTGTCCCTTAACCTGGAGACTTTGCCGTCTACCTTAAGAGACCCGTACCCATCAGTAAAAGCACCCCCCATACCTGCCGGAGACAGGGGGCGCCGTGAAACTCCTCGAGTGCGGGAGGGGTGCCTGGCTGGGGGCCCCATAGAGCGCCTGGCCCACCTCATAGCAGCGGGCATGGAGGAAGGGCGGGTGTTGCGGGCCCATGTGGGAGAGCACAGGCCGGCGTTGGGGCCCCGAGGCCAGTCCCGAGTTCCGGATGTACCAGTCCCGTAGCCCCTCAAGGGCAAGGTTCTTGTGGCCACTGCGCTCGCCAGCTGGAGGGATACGAGTGGGTGGGGGCATCCATAGCAGAGGGTTTGGATGCACTTCTGGACCCTCTGCAGCCTCCAGGGGCAGGCCACAGGGCTTGGTGCGGGTGGCACGGGTGTGGGGGTCCTTGCTGCGGAGGAGGGGGCTGCTGCCATCAGCTGCATACACAGGTGGTGGGCCTGGGAACATGGTGAGGAGCCCATCCCGGCGGGAGAAGGGTCCTGGGACCTCAGCTGCAGGCAGCAGCTCCCCCCAGCCTGGCCCACCAATTCCTCGGGGCAGGCCCCGGTCCAGGGAATAGTCCAAGAGGAAGTCTCCACACATAGGTGGGAGCCTGGGGGCCCCACGGGACGCAGGGGCAGCTGAGCTCGGCCGGGCAGCCCGGGGAGGATCTAGGGGGCCAGCTGTGCGGGAGGAGAAGGCAGGGGCTGGTTGGGGGCGCTCATACAGCACCTCACTGCTCTTGCAGACTGGGGGACCAGTGGCAGGGGGAGCCAGAGGCACAGGTGGGGAGCCAGCTCCCCCTGCAGCTGCCCGGTCCACTAGCAGGGCCTCAGAGCTGTTGCTGCGGCGGGTGCGAGCTGCAAAGAGTGAGGCGCGGTGGTCCGAGGCCGGGTCTGCCCGAGGGAATCCCATCTGGGAGTCCTGGCTGCCAGACCACTGGCGTGAATGGAGGCCTTCAGGTCTGGAGGAGAGGAAAGAGGGTGATGGGAGGAAGGTCAGATATATCAGGCAGATGGGCTGAGTGCCCCAGGTCCATACCATACCTCTCTCTGAGCCTTCACTTTCCCATCCCCTAAATGGACCCAGGATCAGAAACTGTATGTAAAAACGTGTTAGGTAGAGGCATGTAAAGGGCAGAAGAGGTTCTGTCCCAGATTGGAGGGGAGAGGGATTAAAAATGTATGGGGGGCCTGGGACTGTTAGCTTCAAGGTAGATGCCAGTGTGTGGGGGGCTAGAGAGGAAATGCTGTCAGGGAAAGGCCCGAAGCAGGCTCTTCTAACACATCTGACCAGCACCTTTTACTAAGGTGCTTCTCATGGCTCCCCACCTCCTCCACAATGAGGTACTAATCCTTAGGCCTCGAATTCAAGGCCATTCCTAAATTCTCTGTACCCCCCCATGTGTATGAACCATCCAAAACTATCATTCCACAAGCCACCACCACAGAATGCAAGTACCATAAGGACCAGGACTTTGTTTTGTTCATAGCCTGAGAAATGCAGGCACTTGGTATTTAAGAAGCAGTAGAGTACAGTGGTTAAAAGCACTGAAACTAGAGTCAAACTTAGGGTTCAAATACTAGGTCTTTGGTTTACTAACAAGTCACTTAGCCTCTCTGTGCCTTGGTTTCCTCATTTATAAAATGGGAATAACAATAGCACCTCCTCAAAGAGATCTTGTGATTAAATGAATTGATACCATGTAGTGCACTGATCCCTAGCAGACATTCAGTACTCAGCGTATATTAACCAAACTTACTATGCCCACAGCATCTTTCAAAGGCAGATGTTATTATTCCCATTTCACAAATGAAAACGGGATTCAGAGATGGAAAATGACTTGTCTGAAATGCACAGAGAAGCCCATACTTGATCGTTGGGGCTTCTGCCCCCAAGTCCCTAACCCTTTCTTTTCTACCAAAAAATCCCAATTCACATTTCAAAGCCCAGCCTCTCATGTCCCACACCCTTTGGTAATGCTTTCCCAGTTAGAACTAACAGTTCCTTCCTCTGGTCATCAAACCCACCCTCCAAATCCCCTTACTTGCAGAGCTGGGGGCCAGGGCCCCGGGTGAGGACAGGGGTGGCAGGCACACTTCGCCCCTCAAAACTGGAGGCACTCCTGGGCAGCGAGCGTGTGGGGCTAGACAGAGACAGGCAGGACCGGGTACAGGTTAACGTTAGAAACTGTCCCCACTGGCAGGCCCTCCTGCCAGCTCAGGCTCAGGACCCAATTCCTGGCTCATGGGGAAAGGAGGGGAGGGGTTCGCCCTCACCTGGTGGGGCTGGCCACAGAGTTCCGTCGGCTCTTCAGGTCCCCATAAAGGTCTGACGGGGGTGGTTTCCATGGGGTTCGCCGCTCAGGGCTGCCCCCAGACACTGCCCGCAGCTGGTCCCAGATCTTGGGTGGCGAGGGGCGCTCAGCCAGAGAGAAACAGCCACGAGGCTCCTCTGGGTAGAAGAAAGTGGGGGAGAATTCATTGAGAGGGGGCCAGATAGGTTGGTCGTGGGCAAAGCAAAGGGCAGGGGCTAGGGAGGCAAGGAGGGGGAGAGGGCTGGGCAGGGCTGAGCAGGCTAAAAGCGAAGAGGGGAGCCCCACTGGAGGATGGGGCATGGCTAACGAGAAACTGGAGAGGGCAGGGAGGAGCTGAGCATCAAAGGATGGGTGGGTTTGGGTGAAAGGTGTCCTCACCATTATCATGGCTGGCCCCAGACTCTGAGAGAGAGCTGCTCTCTGAGTGCAGAACTACATCCTCTACAGGCGAGAAGGGAGAGACCCCAGCCCATCAATGCCAGGCCTGGGGCCATCCCCTTATACCACTGGCCAGTACCCTCCCCAAGAATCCACCTTTACTTGAATCCCAGACCACCAGGGACTTGGCTCCACCTATGGGTCAGTCCCAATGGCCCCACCCTTGCCCAGAGCCAGTTTATCACCACTCCTCTTATTGTTCAGGTCCCTTAGGTTCTGCCTGCCGCCCACTTTTCACTGGCTGTTCCCCACCCCACCTTAGCCAATGCCTATTCCCCTCCTATCACTGGTCAGGTGATGGAGCCTGGCTCACCTTGGCTGAGCTGAGTGAGGCGTGTGCCCAGGCAGACATTCTGGGTGGTTATAACTGCCCCTGTGGACAGCGGGAGCACTGGGAGACCTAGGCGGGCTCGGACGTCCCCGAGCTGCTCTTCCAGCTCATGCAGCCTCCGAAGAGCATCTGCCTGCACCTGGCGCCGGCGCCGGCGCTGCTCAGCACTCAGCTCAGGGGCCAAGGCCAGGCGGCGGGCAGCTGCTGTGATCTGCTGCTGCACTGACACCTCGCGTTCCAGAGCCTCGAGAGCCAGCTCCTGCGGGGCCCACCCAAGAGAATGGGACAGAACCAAATGTTGGAGAATGCCAAGCACAGGAGCCAGGCGGTGGCAGGTCCCATCTACATTTGAGGTGGGGCCTGTTCTTCCTGGGGGTAGGGCTGGTCTTGATTAGGGTCTGGGCCTATTTCTCCCAGAGGGTGAGAGGCTTTTCCTCACAGTTGGGGACCAGCATCCTCTCAGACCAGGAACCCACCTACCTCCTTCAGGCAAGGTCCCTTTTCATCTTGGCATCTCCTTCCCCTGGACACAACCCCCCTTTCTGCCCAGGTTCCCTCCCGGCTCCTCCTCCTCTGTATCTGTCCCACCCCCAACTTGTTCTCTCTGACCATCTGCTCACCTCAGCAGGGCACAAGGAGTGGTGTGCTGGGTTGGGGGGCGGTGGAGGGTAGGCTCGGGCTGCAGGGGGCCGCCGGCGGACCAACTGGGGCCGTTCCCCAGGCTCCAGTGGGCACTCAGGGGGCAGCTGGCCAGTTAACTCCTGAGGGGGTGCGGCAGGGGTAGAGACTATCAAGGGTCAGTTGGGAAGATAGGGTAAAGCAGTAAGGACCCCAGAAACTACAGAAGTCCTACTAGGAGCCCAGTCCTGCTCAGCATCACATGCCTGTTATTTCTCTTCCTCCTTCGAATTCTCTACCAGGCAGATGTGCACCCTGGACTCTCAGCCCCTTGATGGCCCAAATCCCAGGCAGTGGGGATGGGAGGCGGGGAGACTTGCTTTGAGACCCAGAATTTCTGAGTTTCTATGAAGACACAGTCTATATACCGCACATCATAGAACACTCCTTTAGGGCCTGGTGCTATATGCTTTGAACTGCATTATTATTTTGGCAAACTGTGGACATTCACACCAAGAGGGGTAAATCACCACTATAAATCACCCCAGGTCAGTTCAGATCAGGTTTTACTACCAAATTTTGGAAAGAACAATTGTTTTGTGAGGGGTTTTTTGGATTTCAAGTTGTTGAGGGGGAGCCTCCATTGCCATATTTTATTGATTGTAAGACATCTAAGATGAGCTTTGAGGAGCTAAAGGGTGACAGAATTTGCAGCTCAGACAAGTGGCTCAGCAATGGCCACCGCAGTCTGCCTAAGGAGGGGTCCCAGATTCTCACTCCCCACCCGACACTCTTAGGGCCAGGCCCTCACCGCCTCTTGGAGGCACACTTTGCGTAGCTCCTGAAGTTTCAGACTCAGGGCCTCCTGCAGAGCTCTCTGCCGGTCCAGCAGTCCCCTCAAACGCTCTGACTTCACCTGGGGAGCAGCCTCTCCGAACAGGGCAGCTGGACACAGAGGGAGCAAAGATCAGTGGGGCAGCCATGGCATCCTTCATCCTGTGGGGCCAGGGACCAACCCTTCCCAAGTGGGCGAGCAGGTGGTGACTCAGAGCAAGGGAGGAGGCAGCAGAAGGAGGAACCAGATACCAACCTGAGGCATTGAAAGTGGGAGAGCTGATCAGCTGACCTTTGACTTCCATCCCGGTGTTGTCAAGAGGCCGTGGCTTATGGTGGGACAAGGCCTGGCAGTGATGCACGGGAACCATTAAGAAAGCACATGTGTGGTCCTTCACCCAGCTTCCCACACCCCAGGAAGAAAGGGTATCCTGACCCCACCCGCCTGCTTGACCTGCCCTCTCAGAATCTGTATCAA
This sequence comes from Miniopterus schreibersii, assembly GCF_964146895.1. Classification (NCBI taxonomy): domain Eukaryota; kingdom Metazoa; phylum Chordata; class Mammalia; order Chiroptera; family Miniopteridae; genus Miniopterus; species Miniopterus schreibersii. The sequence goes on from NC_138104.1 coordinate 74,617,147, forward strand.
CATCTGGCCTCCACTTGGCCCTGGTACCTTGGTTCCCTTCCCATTGAGTGGGAGCACAGCAAGTGGGGAGCTGGGTGGACTTATGATGCCTCCTCAGAGGCCCATGGGCCACAGTCAGGAGTCTCACCTGGGAAGGGAGAATTAATGTCACAGATTCAGTCAACTATAACAACAGTGGGCATTTATTAAGCACCGGAGTGCCTGGAAGAGTTACCTTATATGCCACCTTTAATCTTCACAACCACCTTGTGATGGCAGTTCTGTGATTATCATTACCCCTAGTTTAGAGATGAGGAGAGTAAGACACAGAGGGGTGAAGTAACTTGCCTCTGGTTAAGGATAGAGCCCAGGCCTACCCCTTTGGTCCAGCACTCTCCATCACTAGAGCTACTCCAACCCCCCCAATCCCTCATAAGTTCGCAGCCCATTTGACCTCAAGGCCTTTGTCCAGGCTGTGGCTGCTGTGTGGAGTGCTCTTTTCACCTCTCACCACTACACCAGCCCCTGGTCCTCACATGCTGGGACTTAAGTGTCCCTTCCAGAGGTGGGCCCCCACATTATGCCCCCCCCCACAACTGCTGTCCAACAAGAGACTACCTCCCTCGTACATTCATGAGGACAGGAAACGTGTCTGTCCTGTTTTCATCAGTATCTCTGGCACTCAGGACAATTCTATGTGCACAGCAAGTGCTCAGTGAATGTCTGCTGGATGAATGAAAGAATGACGAGGCAGTCAGCCCAGGGATCAGGCTTAGATCTATGGGTCACTACTTGTCCCAACTCTATCCTGCAGCTCTGGTGTGGCAGGGAGTGTCCACTTGGCTCCAGGACCCCTCCAGCCCCTCTGTCCACCCCAGCCTGTCCTTCACCCAGCAGAGGGAAGTGCCCCTGCTGGGACTTTGAACTCTAAAGTCCACAACTACTGATAACAAGCCAACTGTCTTCTGCCTCTTTCTCTGCCCCAAGCTGCCCTAGCTGACCATGGGGCCTGCTTTGGCTGCCTACCAGCCCTGCCCTCCTCCCCTCCTCTGGAGTTTGTTCCCTCCCTCCCACATCCTGCTCGGTCCCCAGCTGGGCAGCCAGGTGACATCACCTGCCACCACCTGGCCTGACCTCAGTGGTAGGCGGCTGGGAGGGCCTCATGAGGCCACAGAGGTCCCATCCCCACCTACCTCGAACTCCTCAGCCTGTTATGACACACTGGCTAGGTGTGGAGAAGACCCAGGCAACTGAACAAGCAGGAGTTCAAGAACCTTCCCCATCTATACATTGGGAGATGTGACCAAGCAGCTAATTTGGTGCCACCAGTTCCTTGGCAGTCCTCCTACCCACCCCATAGGGTCTGTACCCCTCCTGTGTTTCCCTGTCCTAAACATCAGGGGCAGCAATCAGTACCTAAAGCCCTTTTGCACACCCAGGCAGCAGCGTGTGCTTTGCAGAGGTGCTCACATGCCCATGTTCCGAGGTATGACATTGCCCAGCACAGTGGGGTTTCCTTGAGGTCCCAGCTCAGCCTCCTCTGCCCCTAGGCTCCTGGAAGTCCTTCTACCCCAGCATCCATTTGGGTTTGAGGAACTCTCCCAGGGCTCCCCTAAACATTCCTTCACCCCAACAGCAACCCCCACTCCTCCCCGGTGGACCTGTTCGCCAGGACTGGTCCTACATCTGACACTAAGCTGTCTCAAGCCTTCCTTCCCTGGGAGCTCACGGTATCTTGGAAGTCAACACGGGGTCCAGAAAGGAACCCTGACTCCACCCTATCAGCCTGACCTTGGGGACATAGCTAGGGCCTGAGTCATGGGGTCATTGGGCAGGCTAGACACAGGGTCCACGCCCCACACCCCCGCACCCAGCTCTGGAACTTCTGCCTCTGCACGCCAGCCCTTGAAACATTTGCTTTGGGGCCCAGGGCTGCCAGGTGCCCACCCAGACATGACGCGAAGGGGATCTCAGCAGCCCCCTTCCCAACATCCTCCCACACCAGCCCCTGGGTTTCCCCACTGGTGGGCCTGTGCTGTCCTGGATGGGCTGCAGCAGGAGAGTTCTGGAGAGCACTCCCACACCCAGAGGCGGGCCCAGCAGGTTTTTCAGGTCTGCCCTTCTGACACCACAACCAAGAAATTCCTGGCTATAATGACTGTTTACAACCAAGACACCTCACTTGGGTGGCACCCTAACACCTTCAGTAGGACCCCCATTTCCACATCCTGCCACCATGGGAGCAAATACAAACTCCCAGTGTCTAGACTGTTCATACTGCCCTAAGGGCCCGCTGCCCCACTCTAGGTGAACAGATCGGGGTGGGCAGGCAGGCGAGTTCTCAATCGTCTGGGCTTTCCTGAGAGGCTGGGCCCCAGGTTGAGGGAGGGCAGAGGCTATACTCCCACAGGGAAGGAAGGGGGAAGAGGAAGTGGGAGGAGTGGAGAAGGGGGACTCTGGCTTCTCTTTTCCCTGATCCTTCCCTTCCTCCATTTCCGGCAAGGGATCAGCTTCATGCCAGGAAAGGAAATTGGACATTTTGGGCTTCACCCATCTACTCGGGGGGGCCCCCCATTCCTCACTGTCTTTTAGCATAGATCTAATTCTTTCCCTCAAGGAACATTAGCACACCCCATACCCTCCTCACCCCAACCCATGGGCCCATGTTCCCAGGTGCTCACCAATACCAGATAGGTACTGTGGGGTGGCCTCAGGTACCTGAAAAAAATAGTTGTCTCCACCAGGCCCGGCTCCCGCTGGTAGTGGCAGTGAGCAGTGAGTGCAGTGGCAGCCGCCTAGACCGCCTCCCACTAGGCAATGGCCCAGCCTACCTGGCCTGGGACTGGGCCGGCCCATACCTTTTAACCCTTGCCTGTCTGCCACTGAGGCTCGGGCCACCCTTAGGGGCAGTCTCAGAGTCAGGTACCCTCAGGGTGTCCAGAACAGCCAAGAAGAGAGCCTGGACCTCCCTTCTCACCCCATACACCCAGTTGAGAACTGGGGAAGAAAGACTAAGGGTAACAGCAGTTGTGGCTGCCTCTGGGGCTGCCCAAGTTCCCAGATCAGACCCTGCTTACCCCAGGGTATTACCTGGGAGTTGGGGGATGAAGGTCTGGTGAGGCCCAGGGTGCAAATTGGTGTCTGCTCCTCATCACATTCCCGAGGCCCTTACCCTTTCCTCCCAGGGCAAGACGTAGGTGTGAAAAAGTCTTAGGGCAATTCTTACGCTTACTGAGGTAACAATTTCCCAGTTGGAGAGAGAGAAGGTCAACTTTCCTAATGAGAGGCCAGGTCTCAAGACCCTACCACCTTCTGCAGCTCCAGGAGAAATCATCCCAGCAAAATGACAAAACACACATGTGGCTTAACCCCTTCCGTTCCCTACAAACCTGGGTAGATGGTGCAGACCCAGCTCCTCAGAGTCAGCTTGTAGATGTGGAAGCTGAGGCTTGGAGAGGTGAAGAGGCCTGATGCTGATCACAGAGGCATAAGAGCAGGCCGAATCAGATCTTGGGGGGCTGGGTCTTGGGTTGGAGGCTGACAGAGGCTACTCCTGCAAGGGAGGAGTGGGAAAGGGGACTCATGCTGCTTCACATCCATGCTGGGGTCCCCCCACCATTCTTCCCTGTTGGGCATTTATGGCTAAGAGTCAAGGAAATTGAGCGCTCTGAGTGGTATGATGTACTGTTTCCCCAATACCACCACCTGGGCTCTGGGACTGCACCAGCACACATCACACATCCTGCGTTCCACTTGGGACCATCTGCTCTATGACCGAGGCCCAAGCCCAACCCAGGACCCTGCAGCAGTCCATGCTGGAGGTGAAAGGGCAGAATAAGGCAAGTTCCCTGCATGCTTGGCAGGTGAGCCAAGCCTGGAGAGGAGCTCCCTCTGTATCAGCAACACCCCACATTCATGCCTCCTGCCACTCTGCCCACCTTTCTTCCTGGGTATGAGATTTCCGGCAGGGAACACAAAGGCCCCTTTCATCTCCCCCTGCTTCCCCCCCACCCCGTGCTGCCTGGGGCTGATGGAGGCAGCAGCCATAAGATGGGGAGTATCCTCTCAGCCATGGCCTCTCCCGCCTCTGGTGGGACACAAAGGATGATAGGTCTAAGAGGGATGTTTATAGAATCAGACATGAGAGGAACAAGAGTATCTGGCTGGCAATGCAGATCGAGTCTCAAGGGTTAGGTTTCCTCATCAGAAAAATGGGTAACTGGTGCTTACAAAGCTGAGAGGCCAAAGGCACTTTGGAAGGCATTCCACAGTACAAGGTCACTCATACCATGTCATTCATGACTGTCAATAACAACAATAATAACCTCATGCAGAGGTGGGCTGGTGCGGGAATAAGGAGAAGAGAGAGAAGGTAACTAGGCCTCTTGGGCCAGGCAAACAGGCAGAGCAGAGTCACACATACACGTCATTAACCTCATCCATGACTTTTAACAGCCTGGAAACTGGCCAACCTCTAAGCCCCACTGCAGCTGAGACTTGAGCCTCAGGTGTCCTCATGGAGGGGTAGCAAGTGGTGAGTGTGGGATTCAACCCAGCTCTGCCACTAACTGGCTGTGCAACTGCTTGGACAAGTCCCTTAACCACTCTGGGCCTCAGTGTTCTCATCAGTAAAATGGGGGTGACAGTGACCATATGTACCTCACAGGGTTGTTGTGAGCATGACATGAATTAATACATTTAAGGCTTGCTTAGAAGAGTGCCTGGCCTGAGCTAAGTGCTCAATATGTACTGGCTGTCACAATTACAAGAAGTGTTCCTCCCAATCCAAAGTCAGAAGTCAAATTTTATATATATATATATATATATATATATATATATATATAGCAGAGCTGGTATCCCTCAGCCTCACCTGATAAATCTGAAACAGAGCTTTTTTCATGAAAATAACTTGTCCAAACTCTCACTACCAAAATCAGGAACTAAATATATTCAGGCGAATTTCTGAGACAGAACTAGTATCCCTCAGCCTCAAAACCCTCCCTATTTGCTACCCAGACCTAGATCCCTCCCTACTCGCCAAACCAGACATAGTTGAAACAGAGCTGTTTTCCCTCATCCAACCTCTCCCTACTCAACATCAAAAACGCAGGAACCAAATATATTTACACAACACAGTACCCTTACCATCCCAATTCTTGCCACTGGAGCTCAGGAAAATGAAAAGATTTGAAAAGGTTTTTGAGTTAGAGATGATATTCCTCATTATCTGCACTCTTTCTACTCACTATATAAAATGCACAAACATTTGTTTTTTTAACAGCCAGTTTATCAACACACCACCAGATCTGTGTGACAAAGAGGAAGAGTAAAAGAGCTGGCAGGAAACACACACACACACACGCACGCATGCACGCACGCACGCACACACACACATACACAAAATGCAAAACCAAAATCCCTTCAGATAACTTGGGGTCTTTCACTGTCTGAACTATCAGAGCTCTCCCTCTCATAACTCAGGTATCAAGTAGATTGGGACAGTGAGGGATGCTTGTGTTGTTATTACTAGGTTTGGATAAATGTTTTAGGTAAATGAGATTGGTATGGTATCTCGTTCCTCAAACTCTCACTACTCTATGAGAAATGCAGGAACAAAACATAAATGAATAACACATTACCTCCTCACTATCCAAATTCTCCAACTGTCCTCAGAATCAAGGAGATTCGGACAGCAAGGGAAGCTTGTTGTTGTTTTGTCATTGCTGTATGGGCCTGATTCTAACACCCAGTGACTGCCCTGCCCCAGACCTGCCCCACAGAGGTTGGATGCACTTATCACAAGGATTTGTATGTTTACTGCTGAGAGAAGGGGTTAAGCTCCTGCCCCATCCCACCCCTACCAAACCTTGAAGTCTCTGGCCTAGAATGTACTTTTTTTTCAGGCCAGGAAAGCAGGGATCATGCACTCAGGGTCAAGACCAGGAGATGGGGTGACAGGACCTGGAAGAGCCACACATACCCTTGAATCTCCCATCCCCACATATTTGCTCACTCCCCCATGGGGCAGCCCCCAACCTAGCAAGGCTGGAAATATGACCCAGACCTCACAGACTCCCAGAGAGTCACTGAATAATTTAGGGTGTTCTTCCATACTTAGGGAGGGTGGGGAGCATAGAAACAGTTCTATGCCCTCTTAGGGCAAGGAGAGAAATGCAAGCTCTGTGTGAGATCACTGGGCCGGCGTGGGGGAAATCACATACAAAAACCACTTCGGCCACATGAGGCCCGAAAGGCTGCTTGTTCTTCTCATGCTAAGAGAAGCATTCGGGATGAACTTCAGAGACAACGGGAACAGCGGAACCTCCCAGTTCAGGGCAGGGTATAATGGGAACCCTTTCCTTCTGGCTCAGAGGAGGTAGAAAGTGGGTGTTAGGAAGGAGGGAGATCTGAATAGGGTAGAGGGGCATGGAATGGGGTAGGACAGGAGCCTGGGGTTGGGACAGAATGAAGGGACAGGACAGAAAGGAATATAGGGGGCAAGATAAAATCAGTCATTGTAGGATGGAAATCAGGAGGTTGGACAGAGAAGGAGCCAGGACACTGGCCAGGAGATGGGATGGAGTGAGATTCAGGGCAAGGGTTAGAGAAAAAAGTAGGTGGCAGTAGAGAACAAAAGGGCAGAGCAGGGGTCAGGGTCGGCATAGAACAGTAATCAGAAGACATGATGGGTGACAGTGATCAAAGGAAGGGATAGGAAAAAGGGCAGGTGCAAGATGGAGGTAAGGAACAGGAAAAGACTGGGGTAGAACGAGGATAGGAATGAGGACAGTGATGGGACAAGAGAAGACAGAGGAAAACAGCACAGGTTTGGGGGCAGGGATAGGGCAGAAGACAAAGGGATGATCTAAAGGTGGTTAGCCAGGATGGAGACCAGGAGTCAGGAGAGGGACCAGTGGGATAGTACAGGGCTGGGAGAAAGTACAGATGTCAGCGGTCAGGAATCTGGACAGACGGGGATCAGACTTGGGTTAGGGAGACAGAATAAGACTGGAAGGAGTTCAGAGACTGCATAAGAGTTTAGGAAACAGACAGGTCAAGCATCAGAGCAGAAACTGGGGTGATCAAGACAAAGCAAGATGAGCTTCAGAGATGGAACAGGGTCAGGCAAGGATCTGGGGTCAGGCCAAGACTCCTGAGAACTGGATGGGGTTTGGGATCAGGACTAAGTTAGGGTGACAAAACAGAAGTTGAGCATGACACCAGGCCAGAATATGGTTAGGTCAGGGGTCAGACCAGAGGTCCTCCAGTCAAGAATGGCCCGGGTTCGAGATTTTTAAAAGATGTAGTCAGGTTCGCTGGGGTAGAGTGAGACCACGGGGTCAGAGGTCGTGTGTGGGGGGGGGCGGTGCGTGCTCAGGTAAGCGCCGGGTCAGCGTCTGGGCCCTCACCCCGCCCAGTCTCCTCCCTTCCTCCCCCAGGGGCTTTACTCACTCAGGGTCCTCGCCCGCGGCATGGGCGGGGTCGGTGTGGCGGGGAGGGATGGTGGGCGCGCCCCTTCTCTTGCCGCCCCCGCTCGTCCCCGGGCTCACGCCCGCTCCTGTTCAGCGCCCTTCGGTGGGCCCCGTTTGGCCGAGCCACCATTAGCCGTGGGGGGCCAGATGGAGGGTGCGGGGAGAGTGGGAGAGCGGCGCCAGCTCCGACGCGGGCGGTGGGCCCCAGCCCCCCTACAGGTAACTCGGGTCGGTCCACTCCCGACTGCACCGCCGCTGAGCTCGCGCCTGAGGGGGGGAATAGGGGGGGGCGGCTGACAGGGGGCGGGGCGCGAGACCACAGCAGCGACGGAGAGCAATTGCGCAGGCGCCACTTCGGTCTCGGAGCTTGGGAGCGCCAGGAGCGAACCCGCTGGGAGCGCGTGCGCACAGGCTTTCTCGAGGGCGGCGGAGCTCTCTCCTTCCCTGGCCACGCCCCCTCAGTGATCAGAGTGGCGCCCCTCACCCTAAGTCACCCCCTAAAGGACCACCAAGCAGTGGCTCAACTGCCTTCTATTAGCCACCACCACACCTCTAAACTCCCCCAACTACCCTCCGTCCCCCAAATGCACCGCAAACCACCCTTCATCATCCCCTAAATTGTATCCTCAAACTACTATCCTCTGATCCCAAGCAATACCTCCAATCAGCCTTCCTTGGACACCCAAGCTGTACAGACTACCTTCCACTACCCCCAAGTTGTTCCTCCAAATCATCTGCAATCAGCCCTGAAACCATTACCCTCCAAAACGCACTTTCAAATCACCCTCCATCTACCCCCAATATGCACACCCTCCACTGACCCCAAACCACTCTCCAAATACCCTCCTAACCATACTCTATTGATCCCCAAATGGCTCTTCAAAAACCCTCAACACCACCCCAAACATTCTCAACTACCTTTGTTGTGGCGCCCGCTGACACCCCAAATCAATTTCAACAGTCACTGGTTCCACCTCCAAACCATGTTCCGTGAACTCCCCACCAAACCTTTCATTGACCAACCTTATGCCCTGCAAAACTATCTTCCAACAGCCCCTATCACTATCCCATATACTCCCAACTACTCAATGTGATCCTCTAACTGCACTTCAAATAACCCTCCAACACACTGTCCACCTCCAAACCACATTCCACTGATCCAAACTCCACCCTAAAGCACTCTCAAATAGTCCCAACTATACTTCCAAATAAACACCAACCTTCTCTCTGTAGTTACCCAATCAGACCCCCAAATCATACTTCAGACCCAAATATATTAGAAAGCACCCTCCAATGCTCTTTTCTTTTTTAAATATAGCTTTATTGATTTCAGAGAGAGGAAGGCAGAGGGAGAGAGAGAGAGAGAGAAACATCAATGATGAGAGAGTTGTCATTGATCAGCTGCCTCCTGAACGCCCCTGACTGGGGATCGAGCTCACAACCTGGGCATGTGCCCATTCGCATTCCCAGGGAACCACTAATTTACTTTTTATCTCTATAGTTTTTCTTTTTCTGAACATTTCATCTTAAATGCAGTATGTGGATTTTTGGTGTTTGACTTTTTTTGCTTAGCATAATGTTTTTGAGGTTCATGTTATAGCATGTACTGGCGGTTTGTTCCTTTTATTGCTAAATAATATTTCATACAATAATCTTTAACTGCTCCCCAAACCACCCACTAAAAGCTCCCCAACTACAATTCATGATAGCCCTCTGACATCCAGACCTCCAAACAGGTCCCCAAACTTCATCTGAGAGTGTACCCACCAGCCCTCAACTACATCCCCAAACCACACTATTGATCCTCAAACTTCATCACGAAACTATCTTCCCAAAGCCTTATCTTCACCCCAAGCCTCCTTCCAACAACCCCCACTCTACTGTTAAACTGCTATCTGATTCCCAAGGATATCCCCAAAGTGCCCTTTCAATGATACCCAACTCTAACCCCAAACTACTCTCCAACAATTACAAACCTTACCCCTAAAATTCTCCTTCCAAGAGCCCCCAAATCTACTTCTAAATACCCCTTAACCACCTTCCCTTGGCCCCGAACTATACCTCCAAACCACTCTTTAATGATCACTATACCCAACCTTGTCTTAAATTACATGCAACTATACCCACAAGACATCTGAATTTTTCCCAATCATACCACCCTAACCACCCTCCAAGAACCCCCAACTACACCCTAAACCAGCAAGTTTCAACCCTTTTCATCTCATGGCACACATAAACTACTAAAATTTTGTAGCACACCAAAAAAATTATTTTTTGTCTATCTGACAAAAAAAAAGATAATTTTGATTTATTCACACCAGGTGGCTATTGTGTTGGCTGTTGTCATTTTTTTAAATCCTCACTCAATATTTTTTTCCCATTGCTTTTCAGATAGAGTGGAAGGGAGAGAGAGAAAGGAAAAAAAAAAAATCGATGTAGGAGAGACAAATCAATTGGTTGCTTCCCACACGCGCCCCAACCAGGGCCGGGGATCTGGCCTGCAACCGAGGTACATACCCTTGGCCAGAATCAAACTCTGGATCCTTCAGTCTGCAGGCCAACGCTCTAACCACTGAACCAAACCACCTAAGGCACTGTTGTCATTTTTTTATTTGACAATCTAAGGGAAAAGAAGTCAGTGGCACACTGGTTAAAAATCACTGCGCTAAACTGTCCTATAATACCCCCAGTGCTATGTAAACACTTCCCATCTATCTTCCCAATCTCCCAACTATACCTCCAAACCACCCTCTGGTGACCTCCAAACCCCACCTCAATCTCCCCTTTGATGGCTACAACTGTATTCAAACACTTTCCAATGGCCTATAATCATACCCTTAAACTTCCCTCAATAAACCCCAGGCATACCCCTAAGTCCCTCCAACAACCCCCAAATTTACCCCCAAGCGATCTGTGGCTGCTGTAACGAATTACCACAAACTTGATGGCTTAAGACATATGACATTTTTTTCTTTTTCTTTTTTTAAAATATATCTTTATTGATTTCAGAGAGAGGAAAGAAGAGGGAGAGAGAGAGATAGAAACATCAATGATGAGAGAGTCATTGATCGAGCCCACAACCTGGGCATGTGCCCTGACCCGGAATTGAACCCCGATCGCCTGGATCCTAGGTCGACGCTCAACTGCTGAGCCACGCCCGGCCGGGCAGACATTTTTTTCTCTCACAGTTCTGAGGGCCAGAAGATAAACATCAAGGTGCCAACAGGGCCATGCTCCCTCCAGAGGCTCTAGGAGAGAATCTGTTGCCTCTTCCTCTTTTGGTGGCTGTCAGCGTTCTTTGGCTTGTATCTGTATCACTACAGTCTCTGCTTCCATGGTCCCATTGCCTTCTCTGTTTTCTGTTTGTCAAATCTTCCCCTGCCTCCCTCTTTTAAAAAGAAATCCTCACCTGAGGATATGTTTTTATTGATTTTTAGAGAGAGAGGAAGGGAGAGAAAGAGAAACATCAACATGAGAGAGACACATCGATTGGTTGCCTCCCCCACACACCCCAACGGGGTCTAGGGATCAAGCCTGCAACTGAGGTATGAACCCTTGTGGCTGGAATCGAACCTGGGACCCTTCAGTCTGCAGGCCAACACTCTAACCACTGAACCAAGTCTGCTAGGGCACCAGCAGTGCTTTTAATATTCATATTTCTACCAACAGTCTGTTTAAGGCAATCTAGGCTTTTTTTTTTTCTTCTTAGTCTAAACTTTTTCTATCATGTGCCTCAAAGTTCTTCCAGCAGCTGACGAATGTCAGAGGGATGGAGGAGGGCGGGTGGGTGGAGGAGGAGAGAGTAACCAAAGAATTTATATGCATATATGCACAACCCAAGGACACGGACAATGGTGGGGAGAGGGACTGGGGAGAGGGATGGGACGGGGTGGAACGGGTCATTGGGGAGAAAAAGGGACATCTGTAATATTTTAAACAAAAATAAAATGAAAAAAAAAAATTCTTCCAGCTTCTACCCACTATCCAATTCCAAAGCCACTTCAGCGTTTTTAGGTATTTGTTACATGTTATAAACTGAAATGTGTCCCCCCACAAATCCATGTTGACATTTTAACCCCAATATGACTGTATTTGGAAATAGGGCCTTTAAGGAGGTGATCAAGGTGAAATGTGGTCATAAGGGTGGGGCCCTAATGCAATAGAACTGGTGTCCTTATAAGAAAAGGAAGAGCCCAGTCAGTGTGGTTCAATGATTGAGCATTGAACGATGCACCAAGAGATTGCCAGTTCAATTCCTGGTCAAGGCACATGCATGGGTTGAGGGCTCTGTCCCCAGCAGGGGCCATGCAAGAGGCAGAAGATCGATGTTGATGTTTCTCTCTCATCAATGTTTCTATCTCTCTCTCCCTCTTCCTTCCTCTCTCTCTAAAAAAATAAAAACATTTAAAAAAAGAGAAAAGCCCGGCTGGGCGTAGCTCAGAGGTTGAGCATCAACCTATGATCCAGGAGATCGTGGTTCCATTCCTAGTCAGGGCACATGCCCGAGTTTCAGGCTTGATCCCCAGTAGGGGGCATGCAGGAGGCAGCTGATCAATGTCTCTCTCATCATTGATGTTTCTAGTTCTCTCTCTCTCCCTTCCTCCTTTTGAAATCAATAAAGATATATTTTTTAAAAAGAGAGAAGAAAAAAAAGAAAGGAAAGAGGGAAGGGAAGGGAAGGGAAGGGAAGGGAAGGGAAGGGAAGGGAAGGGAAGGGAAGGGAAGGGAAGGGAAGGGAAGGGAAGGGAAGGGAAGGGAAGGGAAGGGAAGGGAAGGGAAGGGAAGGGAAGGGAAGGGAAGGGAAGGGAAGACACCAGGAGTGCATATGCACAAAGGAAAGACCATGTGAGGATACAGCAAGAACAGCCATCTGCAAGTCAAGAAGACAACTCTCATCAGAAATCAAACCAGATGGCACCTTGAACTATGAGAAAATAAATTTCTGTTGTTTAATACACTCAATATGTGGCTGTTATGGCAGCCCAAGCAGACTAAGACACAGCAGCATCTCACACCCAGGTGCCAAAAATCTGTATTAATTTCCTGTGGCTGCTGTAACTAATTACCACAAACTTAGTGGCTTGAAGTATAAGAAATATATTCTTTTACACTTCTGAAAGCCAGAAATCTCAAATCAGTTTCATTGAGTCAAAATGAAGGTGTCAGTAGGGCCATACTCTCCCTAGAGAATCTAGGGGAGAATCTATTGCCTCTTCCAGTTTCTGGTGACTGCTGGCATTCCTTGGCTTATGGCTGCATCACCGCAATATCTCCTCCAAGGTCGCATTGTCTTCTTTTCTGTCTGTTATATCTGCCTCTGCCTTCCTCATAAAGTAACTTGTGATTACAATTAGGTTCCATTCAGATAATCCAGGATAATCTCCCCATCTCAAAACCCTTAATTTAATCACCTGCAATCCTTTTTTTGCATATAGGGTAACATTCACATGTTCCAGGGATTTGGAGATGGACATTTAAAAAAATTTTTTCTTTTTAAAAATATTTTTTAATTTATTGATTTGAGGGAGAGAGAGAGAAAAACATTGATTTGTTGTTCCAGTTATTTATGCATTCATTTGTTAATTTTTGTATGTGCCCTGACCGGAGATCAAACCCACAACCTTGGCATATCAGGATTATGCTCTAACCAACTGAGCTACCCTGCGAGGGCGGACATGGATTTCTTTTGGGAAGCCATTAGTCAGCCTACCATGCCATCCTATGACAGTTACCAGCTCTACTCCTTATACTCCCTTACAGAAGATCAAACTCTGTCTTTAAACACTCACTGTCTTCCCATAGTCCCTCCAATTGCACTCCAAACCATCTTCCAACCCCAATTCTATTCTCAATTTACCCTCCAATAGCTACCATCTTGCACTCTTAAACTGTCCTCCAGCAGTACCATTCCTCCTGAAGACCTTCACATGATCATTTAGTTGCTTGAAAACTGTCCTGTAGTAGACCCCAAACTCACCCCAAGCCACCCTCACCACTCACATCTATCCCTAAACACACCAAACTTCACCATCCAACTGCCCTCTTTCTTTCCTCCATATCTCCCAATCACCCCAGTCCTTAGTTGTCTCTTAATGAAACCCCAGCTGCATGGGAGAAAGAGGGAGGGAGAAAGAGAGAGATTGAGAGCAGTGTTGAAAAAAGTTGTGAGCGAGAGATTAAGAGAGAGGGGCTAAGAGGGATGGAGGATGGGTTTATTGTGCAGGATATGTGATGGGGAAGCACTTACGGAAATATTTGGTATGTGTGTATGAAGCTGGTGTTTTTAGGGTTGAGGTGTGTTACAGGATAATTAACCAGTGTTTCTAATGCTGTAAATTTTCTCTCCCACTCTGCTGCAAGTCTTTTAACTTTGTAATGTCTTTCATCAGATTATCGCTTTATATTTTGATGTGGTCAAACTGGAAAGATGGTAGAGCATGGTGGTATAGAGTGCCTGGGTTCCAGTCCTAGGTTTTATAAACTGGGTTGACCTAGGGCAAGTGGCAACCTTGCTGTATCTTGGTTTCCAGATCTATAGGTTGGGATAATAAATGTAACCCTCCTCAGAGGTTTGTTGTGAGGATTAAAATGAATTAAAGCAGATAAAGTGCCAAGAATAACCGACCAATAAATGTTGCTTATTTTTACTTTTCTTTATATGTTTTGCTTGTTTCTTATTTAAGAGGACCTTCTTTTTTTGCCAAAGTCTTAAATGTGTTCTCCAAAATAATTTTGTTCTGATATTTTTAAGTTATTTTTTTTTAATGTTTAGGTCTTTAGCCAATTTGGAATTAATTTTTCTGAATTGTGTAAATTAGGAATGTAATCCCACCCCCCCAAAGATAGTAATTTCTCCCCAAACCATTTTAGTAAATAGTAGTCCATCTATCGCTTAGTGACTTGAAGTATCATTTTTAAAACTTTTTTTTAAAAATATATCTTTATTGATTTCAGAGAGAGGAAAGGAGAGGGAGAGAGAGATAGAAACATCAATGATGAGAGAGTCATTGATCGAGCCCGCAACCCAGGCATGTGCCCTGACCGGGAATCGAATCCCGATCGCCTGGATCCTAGGTCGACGCTCAACCGCTGAGCCACGCCAGGCCGGGCTTTAAAACTTTTAAATAAAATTTTTATTTAACTTTATATTATGGAAAATTTCAGAAGCTGGTATAATGAATCCTATGTACCATCACCAGTGAAATATAATTTTTATCATTTACTAATTCCCACAAATACGTAGGTCAATTTTGGGATTTTTTTTTCTGTGCCATTGATCTAGTTTTCTATTCCTACTCCCATATCGCAATGTTTTAATTACTAGAGCTTTGTAATATATTTTGAATCGGCAGGACAATACCCTCCTCCTTCTCCTTTTATAAAATTAGATGTCCTTACATATTTTAGGCACCTGGACCACGGCCGGAGATCCAGCCTGCAACCGAGGTAGTGCCCTTGACCAGAATCCAACCTGGGACCCTTCAGTCAGCTGGCGGACTCTCTAACCACTGAGCAAAACCAGCTAGGGCCACCATAGGAGTTTTAACATCAGGTCTACAAGTTCCATTTTGGAATTTTTATTGGTAATTATTGATTTTTCAAAGGTTTATTTGTGGAGGAATTGTCTTGATTATGTGGATAATGATTTTGTGTGAGCGTGTAGGGATGTGCATGTTTACTAAGCCAACTTGGGAAATAAGGGTGCCAATACCAAAAGGTGCACGACAAATAGGACCTCAGTGAAGTTCCCAGAGGTCCAATTGATGGTCAGGGTCTTGGGATATTGGAAAGGAGGAAAGGAAGGTTGTAGATCCAGGTGTTCTGTGAGCTGACTGTGCACCTGAAAGTAGGGATAGAACCCTTTGCTGTGTGCAAGCTGGCTTGCATGTATCTGGCACACACAGAGGAGCTCTATAAATGTTTGTTAAACCAGTGCACAATTGAATGAATCAATTAATTTTAGGAGAGTCTGTTGTATGCCAAACAACCTGCTAGTACTTTTCATAAATCATCTCTAATCCTTGTAACAAACTTGCCAGACAGTTACTATGACCCCCATTTAATAGGTCAGGAAAGCTGAGGCTCCCTTGCCCATATTCAAACCTTGGTTTTTAGATTCCAGAAGTCATTCACCGTGAGGATCAGATCTAATTTCCATCCTTCCACTCATTCATCCATCTGTCAAGGATTTATTAAGCATCTAGTGTGTAGCACACAGACCTAGTACAACAACCCCTCCAGAAGACATAGAGTAGGCGGAGCGCTCCCAGGAAGACTAGCTGAGCGGCTGGACTGTGGGTACCAAAAGGGCGGGGTTTCTGGTGCACATCTCCTGGGTATGCAGCTGCCTAGGCCTCGTAGTCATGGCTTTGGCTAGATCGAGGTTACAGCGCGGTCTACGAAGTCGACATTACGAATTTTGGCTGAGAGGGGGCGCAGTTCCGCAGCTAGAAGCGTGGCCTGAAAATCTGGGCACCGACTGACCATTGGTGCGCAGGCTCAGAGGACCCAAGGAGCGGTTTAAGGGCCTAGGGAGGGGTAATTTGAGAGGAGAAGGCGTGGCTTTGAGAGGAGAATGATTTGCTTCTGTCTCTGAGGGCGTGGCCTAGGCGCCCCCTTCTCTGAATGAGGGCCGGCCAATCTAGTTTTCCCTTCGCGTCAGAGGCGTGGTTTAGGGCGGGCCCTTGAACCAACCCTTGATGATTGGCTGCCTCGCTCAGAGGGCAGAGCCGGGAGAGCTGTCCATCTTACGTACGCTCACTTCCTGTGGAGTTTCCCCAGCCCTGGGAGGAGGGGGAAGAGGACGAGGGGGAGGAGGGCGGTCGTCCGGGGTTAGGTTCTGAAGTGGTGGTGGGGGGGGTGGTGTTGGTCCGTTGAGGGCGTGGGATGACTCACAGCCCATCCCATCTCCCCGACGCCGCCCGCCCGCGCAGAGCTCGCTCCATGGCTTAGCGGAGGAGGCGGTGGCGAGCAGGGGGAGGGGGACTCTTATTTTGTTAGGGGGACCGGGCTGAAGCCCGACCGGCCTGGCAGGGCTCGCCCGGGACCGGGCGTCATGTCTCATGCGGCCGAGCCAGCTCGGGAAGGCGTAGAGACCAGCGCGGAGGGCCCTCGAGCCGTGTTCGTGCTGTTGGAGGAGCGCAGGCCGTCCGACTCAGCCCAGCTGCTCAGGTGCGGGGCCGCTTGGGTCCAGTAGTGCCGACTGGTGTTCCCGGGAGCCTGATTTGGGTGCAGTGGGGGCCCTGGTCTGGGAATGGAGGGCCTCGGCCTAGGCTTGGAGGACGTCGGGGCTCCGGTCTTGAGCGGGGGGGCACCAAGGAATCCGGTGGTGGCCTGCTTGGAGTGAGGCTTAAAAAGAGTCGTGGAAGTGCATTAAGGGAGGCCTGGTTCAGATTTGGAGGGGTGGCTTGGCTGGATCTAGAGGGACATATTCTGTTGTGTCCAGAAACTGGTCTAGGGTAGCTGAACTTGGGCGACTGAGGCTCTGATTAGAGTTTGAATTTGGGGTCCTTGAGTCAGACATGAGGGGGATGAAGTTGAGGGCGCATTCTGTAGATGAGGCACTGATTTTAAGGGCCTTTTACCTCAGTGTCAGAGAAGGGGTTCTGGGGAGCAGAGGTGCTGTCTTAGGAGCGTGGTGATTCCCAGTGGCTGGTTGCTGGAGGCTGTGTTTGGGAGTAATATGAATCTTGTAGGATTTGGGGGTGTCTCAAATAATGCTGCGTGGGACCAGCCTTGTGAGTGTGTGTGAGCAAGACAAGCAACATTCATCAAGACTTGACCAGAATAATCTCTTCACCCCTGCCCATCCACCCAACTGGATCTGATCCCAAGGATAGATTCCCCCCCCCGGGGGGGGGTGTCTTGAATGGGAGACAGGCAGACAGAGGTGATGGTGATGGTGCTACCTCTTAGCTCAGTGAAGAAGGCTTCAGACTTTATTTGGGAACCCAGAGGAGGGTCTTGTTCCTGTTGCCACCTGCCCTAGCCTCTCAGCAAGCCAAGCTCTGCTCATTACACACACACACACACACACACACACACACACACACACACACATTCACACATGTTCTTTTTATCTCACCCTCCTAGTCTGTCTCTCAGACCCAGGGGATAATCTTGAATCTATCACCAGAGCTGGAATGAGCACCAATTGCACCATCCCTGTCTGGGTGGGCCCTATCTGACCTCTTAATCCTCACTTCCATCAGTGGCCTTGGAAGCCCCAGCCCCCTTCTCTCCCAGGTTCTGTGCAATGGGTGTGTAAGCATGGGAGGGGGTTTTGCCTACTTTCTGCCTGGGATTGTGCTGAGTTTGGCGGATCCTGGAGCTTCCTCTTCCCAACTTCCTGGGTGGTTTTAGGGCCCCGTCTGAGGGTGAGGAAAGGAAGGAAGACAGATCCTTGGGGAGGGGAGAGAATTCTTGCCAAGTGAAATCACCCACAATCTTAGGATTCTAAATCTTTGACTAAATTCAAGGATGCATATGCATCTGTGTGCATGTTTATGTCCCCTGCACACTAGGGTCTTGCAAGCAGCATGGAGAGCTGAGCAGGAGCCTTTGCGTATATCGATTCACCATCTTCTAATGCCTTTATAACAACCTAGATCATCACAGTAGTTGAAAGGGAGGGGTGTACAAGACTTCTTTTGTGTGTCAGTGGGCGTTGGTATTGGAGGCGTGTGCGTTTTTATCTATTCCAAAAAAACTGGAGAGCTGTGGGCAGGCTCATCTAGCCAAGAAAAGAAAGCTCACATAAAGTTGATCTTCCACCCAAATTCCCCCTCTTGTAAATCGAGATTGTTGGACTGAGGGGAGCCTTTGATATTTTCATTTTGTGTTTGGGTATGTGTTGGCATCCTGTGAACTCTGGCTGGGGTGGGGAGAACTCATTTGCAAAGTGGTGGATCCTTCTATAAAGTGAATCATTGACCCCAGTTCTCTTTGTGATGCATTCAGTTTGTGTTACAATGAGCTGTTATACTGAGGGATGCCCCTACCGTGCTGCATGTGTATGGACAAACGTGGGCTCACATTCAGCTGCCAGGAAAACAGTAGGGGGTGTGGGGGCTGGGAGAACTCTGAATGCAAAGTCAGGAAGCCTGCAAAGTGAATCTGTCATTCCTAAATTCTACATTTCCATTTTCCTCAAACCCAGGTTGTGGTTACACGTGAGTGTTAGAGCAGGGTGTTGGGATCCAGGCACTCTTATTATTTTGAGTCGTAAGGGACTATGGGTAACACAGCAAAAGAGAATGGGGAGGAGAGGATGTGGGAAGGGGAGAAGACATGGGAATTTATGGTGGTGGTTCCCAGCAGAGTGGCTGAATGTTTGAGATACAATGTCTCCCTCCTTATCTCCCCCACTCTTTCTTCCTTGGAGGGGAGTGAGGTCTTTATACAATAACTGACCACCACCCCTACCTCACCCTCATCCTCAGCCTGAACTCTTTGCTTCCGGAATCTGGGATTGTTGCTGACATCGAATTAGAAAACGTCCTTGATCCTGACAGCTTTTACGAGCTCAAAAGCCAGCCCCTACCACTACGCTCAAGGTATGTCTCCTCTGACTCCCCTCCCAATTCCTCAGTGGAGGCTAGAGGCCCTCAGTGCCAGCCCAACCCATTCTCTTCACTAGCTTGTATTTTCTAGTTAGTAAAATGAGGGGCCAGAAAAAGCATGTCACATGAAAGCAGGTGGCCAAGCTAGGATTCCAGTATCTTGTACTAGGCCTCAGCTGCCTTCCCCAACCCCACCTACACACCCATTCATTCACAAATATGGCTGCAGCATCCCTAGAGTGCCCAGAGACTGGGCGTGGCTTGCTCTAAGTGTCCAGGTGGGTGGAGCTATACCCACAACCCCAGCTCACCCCTCCCCCACTCAACAAACTCACCCACCCCCAGCCCTTGAGGAACCCCTGCTGGTCTTTTCTTTCCCCTAGCTGAGGAAGTCTAAATGTGCTGAGTCATGGGCTTGGGCTATAAGAGAGGGGAGGGGACCTGGAAGAGGGGCAGGAAGAGAGGATTGTGAAATTTCCGAGATTTTCAAGACTTACTAGCTCCTGGGACTAGAGGCCCAGGCAGGGGAGGAAGAAGGGCCTGTGATTGCCCTGTAGCCTGATGCTCACCCCCAGGAGCTAAGGGTGCATCTCCAGCCCCAAATTGAGCCTCAATTCTGCTTCCTTCCACTCTCCTTTAAATAGGATAAAGCCCCTCTCCCAGAGCCAAGCAGTGACATCTCTGCTCAGTATATGAACAGACCCAAATCCAGGTTTCACAATAAGGACTAAAGGCTTAAAATTCCCCCTCTACACTGACCAATGAGGGCTGCTACCAGGCCTGGTTCCTGTGATTACTCCATCACACTATGACTCCTTAGGTTTGGGATGAGACTTTTAGCTTACTTGTGGCCCCATATTTCCCATTCCACAGCCACCCAATATCACTGCAGGCCACCCCAGCCACCCCAGCTACACTGTCTGCATCATCTTCTGCAGGGGGCTCCAGGACCCCTGCCATGTCGTCATCTTCTTCATCGCGGGTCTTGCTGCGGCAGCAGCTAATGCGGGCCCAAGCCCAGGAGCAGGAGAGGCGTGAGCGTCGGGAACAGGCTGCAGCCTCTCCCTTCCCCAGTCCTGCACCTGCCTCTCCTGCCATCTCTGTGGTTGGTGTCTCTGCTGGGGGCCACACATTGGGCCGTCCTCCCCCTGCTCAGGTGCCCAGGGAGGTGCTCAAGGTAAGGTCCAGAGGCCCTGGGGAGTGGTCCTGGTGACTTTTAGGTGAGGTCCTGGGGCTCTAAGGAAGGTCTTTTAGGTACTGTTAAAGTAGGCTGTGCTAGTGTCCCATTGTTTTTAGGGTTTCTGAGATGTTCTTGTAGAACTGTGAGGGGTTCTTGGGGGCCATAGAATGTCTTGGTGGACAGTGGAGGGTCATGAGTGCCCCAAGTGGGCCCTAGGGTCTGTAGAGTAGCTTTGTAGGAAGAGCTTCATGTATGTGTGGTGCATTAGGAGTTCTTTGGCCATTGGGATATCTTGGAAAGCAATATGTAGTTCCTGGGTCTGTTAGGTGGTGTCAGAGACAAGGGTAGAGTCTTGGGGACTGTGATGGAGGGGGCTCCAGAAATTGAGGGATTCTACCATCCATGGGTGGATCCTAGTGGCTGTGAGAGATTTCCAAGAAAGGGAATTTGGGTCCTGGACAAGACTCACCAGTATTTTGGGGGGTCTCAGATTTTTGGCGTGGTTTGGCCAGTCACCCCTCTGAGTCCTGTTCTACTTTGTCCCCTCCTGCTCTTCCTCCCCCTCATCCCACAGGTGCAGACCCACCTGGAGAACCCAACGCGCTACCACCTGCAACAGGCACGCCGGCAGCAGGTGAAACAGTACCTGTCCACCACACTTGGGCCCAAGCTGGCTTCCCAGGCCCTCACCCCACCACCAGGGGCTGCTAGTGCCCAGCCGCTCCCTGCCCCTGAGGCTGCCCATGCTACTGGCCCCACAGGCAGCGCCCCCAACAGCCCCATGGCACTACTCACCATCGGGTCCAGCTCAGAGAAGGAGGTATGTGAATGCAGACAACCCTCCTATGCCACACCCTCCAACTTCTTCTAACCCTCTTCCATATTTACTTTTTCCCCCAGATTGATGATGTCATTGATGAGATCATCAGCCTGGAGTCCAGTTACAATGATGAGATGCTCAGCTATCTACCTGGAGGCACTGCAGGGCTGCAGCTCCCCAGCACAGTAAGGCCCCAAGATGGGAAGTTGATCTGACAACTTGATTAGCACATCTCTGTGTCACTGAGACTACATCAGGACTGGCTATGTGTACAAGGGACCATCACCTTGGATTGCATTAAGATAGAGAGGGAGACTGTACAATGATAATAGGGCATAGTAATGCCCTGGGGACTTGTGTTGGATTGCATAGAAAGGTAGACCTTGTAGATTTTGATACATACAGGATGGGGACTTCATGGAGATAATAGGGTATAACAAGGCACTCGAACTTCACTGTGAGAGGGACCAAGAAATGGGACTCTTCTCATTTTGAATGTACCAAGAGACTAAAACGCACCAGAAGTCTCAAAACTTGGCCTGGTTGGACCTTGAAGTGATTCCATGTACCATGTACCATTTCTCTTACAGTGAACTGTGCCAAGAGGCTGGGGCCTTGTAGAGAATGGATAAAACTTTTTAGAGCAAGGGATGTAGCAATAAATTGTAACATTCTGGTTCTGGAACATTCCAAGAATCCCATAACTTGCTTTGGGGCATACCAAGTAGCTTGTAGTTTTGCTACTTTCCAACTTATCAAGAGGATAGACGCGCATATAAAAATTGTACCAGTTTTCCCTAGCCGGCTTTGCTCAGTGGTTAGAGCATCGGCCCATGGACTGAAGGGTCCTGGGTTCAATTCCAGCCAAGGGCAAGTACCTCAGTTGCAGGCTCCATCCCCAGCCCTGGTCAGGGCCCGTGCGGGAGGCAACCACTTGATGTGTCTCTCTGACATCCATGTTTCTGTTTTTCTCTCTCTCTCCCTTCGACTCTCTGAAAAGCAGTGGGGAAAAAGAAATTGTACCAGTTTATCAGAACTTTTTATTGATTTGGACACAGCTAGAGATTGGGACTTTATGGTAGATGGATCCAGCAGATTGGTGGGGGTTTCAAGAGATGAAATCTCATCAAGAGATGGGACTAATTACTTACAGATTAGTATGTTGCCCTAGAGTATATCCAGGAGAGTGCAAAGGGGAGAAAACAATCTAGGCAGACATAAAAGCAGTGCTAGTTGTGTAGTTGGACAGTTAATCCTGGGAGATCAGAATATGCAAGAAGGTATTAGAGTCAGGACCTTGGTGCATGCAGCTGGAGACCATGTATGTAAGGTGGTGCAATGCAGTCACAGCAAAAGACTGGAGATTGGGCTGGAACTCTCCAGAAGGCCAGATTTGGGATGG
The DNA here is from genome assembly GCF_964146895.1 of Miniopterus schreibersii. Taxonomy (NCBI): domain Eukaryota; kingdom Metazoa; phylum Chordata; class Mammalia; order Chiroptera; family Miniopteridae; genus Miniopterus; species Miniopterus schreibersii. Next base: position 74,639,561 of record NC_138104.1, read on the forward strand.
AACATTGCCATGACAATTTCCCAAAGTCTGAGAAGATTGGGTTGGAGTGTTCCAAGAATGTTGGATTGGAATGTCGTTCTGGGACCAGGAGCGGGGGGTGGGGGGGTGGCTAACAGGCTGAAATGTTCCATCAGAGTCCACAAAGACCTGAGAAGGGTGGCTTTGCAGCATTTTTTCTTAGAGCTAGCCCCTGGGTTTGGGAGAGGGGCTTCAGAGTTCACTGAGCGATTTGAGGGGCTGCAGGGACATGATTAACAGTCTAGGCAGGCTCTAGTCCCTGGCAAAGCAAGGTAGGTACACTTGACCCTGTCCCCCCCCTTATTGAGTCGCCAAATGAAATTCCCTTGAAGGAGAAGGAAGGGTTTCTATACTGAGTCAGCTGATCCTTGCATTAGGGGGCCTGTCTTTGGGGATGTGTGGAGGGTCAGGAACCTGGTTCTGAGATGGGGCTCAGCCTGTGTCTGTTGCCAACCATCCTTTCTCTGCCATGCCTGCCCCCAGCTGCCTGTGTCAGGGAATCTGCTTGATGTGTACAGTAGTCAGGGTGTGGCCACACCTGCCATCACTGTCAGCAATTCCTGCCCGGCTGAGCTGCCCAACATCAAACGGGAGATCTCTGGTAAGGGCCAGGGTTAGGCCCATGTCTACCAGGTTGGGGGGTAGGCCTGGTTCTGGGGGAAGTGGTTTAAGCAGACAGAAATGGGAACTCTTTGCCCTCATTTTCCACATGCCCATGGTCCTGCTCTCACCCCACTGCCTCTCATCTTGGGTTTAGTAAATGGCCTATCACTATTGCTTCTTGAAAAATAGTAAGAGGAGTGGCATTTTTTAAAGTCACATCCCCTGCCTATGCCCACTAAAGCCTACCTCAGCAGCACATGCTGCCCTCCATCTCTACCATGCCCAGAGGCCCTGACTACCTCCACTCTCTTCCAGAGACAGAGGCCAAGGCCCTTTTGAAGGAACGGCAGAAGAAGGACAATCACAACCTAAGTGAGTGAGAGCACGTGCCCTTGCCAGCATGCTATGCAGCCCTACCTCGCTCTGCACCCCAGCCTGCCTTGGGAGTCCCCTCCCTGCAACAGCTTCCCAATACCCCAATTTCTCCTTTTCCTTCCTTGACCTATTGATGATTCTTTCCCACTTTTATCTGCCCATCCTCCAAAGTTGAACGTCGAAGGCGATTCAACATTAACGACAGGATCAAGGAGCTGGGCACCCTCATCCCCAAATCCAGTGACCCGTGAGTCTGGGCCGGGAGCCCCAGGCTAACAGAAGGTGGGGTGGGGGACCTTGCTTTCCTAAAGTCGTTCCCAGGGAGGCCCACCCTGGGTAGGAACCACCCAGAAGTTTTACTCCTCTGGCCCCTTCCCACCCAGTTTTCCTCACCCTGAGCCAGCCCCTCACTATGTCCCCACTGAAAATTTTAGGTGCATGACATTATGGTCCATGTGTCTCATCAGGTCCCTGTAAGACAGAGACACTAAGTTTTCTGTTTCTTTCGTGCTTCCTTTGTTTAGTCAGGAAACACTGAGCTTCTGCTTTGTGCCAGGTACAGTGCTAGGCCCTGAGGCGACCGGAGGGAATGAAACAGATCCCTGACCTCATGGAACTGATATTTTAGAGGGGGCAGACAGACAGCAAACAAGATAAATAAGTAAAATTCGTGCAATTCTGATGAATGTTGTGGAGAAAAATAAAGAATGGGAGGAAGATGGGGGAATATTGGGGAGGGGTACAATTTGGTGTAAGGACAGAAGGGACAGAACAGGCCTCAATGATCAAGGAAACATTTGATAAACAGCTTAAGGAGAGGAGGCAGGAGCTGTATGGGTGTCTGGGGGAACAGTGTTCAAGGCAGAGAGCAAAGCTGAGCTAATAGCCCTGAGGTGGGAATGGATTTCCATGTCCTGGGAGCATTCAGAAGCCAGTGTAGCTGTAGTGAGATGAATCAGGGTCAGAGGTGACAGGAGCAGTAAAGGGTCAGGTCAGAGAGAGCTTCCTGGCTTGGAAGGTTCCAGGCTGGGGGTAAGCCTTCCATACCCTTGATGTACCTCCACCTCAAGTTCTAGGCATGGGGCAGGGTGCTCCATCTACCTGTTACAACACTCCCAGATTCCAAGAGACTCCATATGCAGCACTTCCTTTTTCCTTCCCCGTCGACCCCATAGGGAGATGCGCTGGAACAAGGGCACCATCCTCAAAGCCTCTGTGGATTATATCCGCAAGTTGCAGAAGGAGCAGCAGCGCTCCAAAGACCTAGAGAGCCGGCAGCGATCCCTGGAGCAAGCCAACCGCAGCCTGCAGCTCCGAATTCAGGTCTGGAAAAGGAGGAGGTGGTGGCAAGGGTAAGGGGGGCTTCCTGCAAGCAGAGGCAGAGGAAGAACAGCCCAGAATTTCATTTCCCCTCCTGGCATACTTGGGGGATCCCATGGCTTCCTGACTCCCATCATGATGATGATGGTGGTAATCATAACATTAAAAAGAATAATAATGAATATTGGCTAGTGTGATTGCGTTTATCTTGTGCCATGTACTGTGATAAGAGCCTTATCTTCATTTACTAAGTTAATCGTCACAATAGCCCTATGAGACAGGGACCATTATTATACCCACTTTACAGATTGGGACTCTGAAGCTCAGGAACTTTAAGCAACTTGCCTAAAGTTACGCAACTAGTGAGTGGTAGAGGCTGAATGAGAACCCAGACGACCTGCCCTTCTAACTGTGACATTCCTCTGCCTCTGAGGGGCTCTGAACTCCATCTTATCCCACACCTACCCCCTACTTTTTGCAGGAGCTCGAACTGCAGGCCCAGATCCATGGTTTGCCGGTCCCTCCCACCCCAGGGCTGGTCTCCCTGGCCACGACTTCGGCCTCTGACAGCCTCAAGCCAGAGCAGCTGGATGTTGAAGAGGAGGGCAGGCCAGGCGTAGCAACGTTTCATGCAGGGGGGGGCCCTGCCCAGGGTGTTCCCCATCAGCAGCCCCCAGTGCCACCCTCAGATGCCCTCCTGGACCTGCACTTTCCCAGTGACCACCTGGGGGATCTGGGGGACCCCTTCCACCTGGGGCTAACGGACATTCTGATGGAGGAGGAGGAGGGTGTGTTGGGGGGACTCTCGGGGGGTGCCCTGTCCCCACTGCGGGCTGCCTCTGACCCCCTGCTCTCTTCCGTGTCCCCCGCTGTCTCCAAGGCCAGCAGTCGCAGAAGCAGCTTCAGCATGGAGGAGGAGTCCTGATCAGGCCTCACCCCTCCTCTGGGATTTCCCCACCCAGGAAAGGAGGACAAGTCATGATGAGGCCCTGCCTTTCCTTCCCCCTCCCATGAGACTGCCCTGCCCAGGTGTTCTGGGGGAAGAAATGAGGCCCCACCCCTATAACTAGGCAAGGAGGAGGAGTCAGGTGATGCCCCACCCCTTTCCCACAGGCCCAGCCAGCACCATGGCATCAGGGCCTGTCCGCTGGAGATCACAGCATTTCCTCAGCCCCGTGAGACCCACCCTTGCCCAGCTGAGGGAAGGAGACAGGATGAGTCTGTGCCTGTTCTCTGGGGACTATCCTAGCCAGGTCATAAGGATGTGTCAGGATGCTGTTCCATCCCCTCTCTTGTAGTGGCCAGTCTACTCCATCCTGGCAAGGAAGTGGTGTCAAAATGTTAGAATTCCCACCCTAGGGGTTTAAGCCCTGCCCCTTCACTATGATCCCTGCCCTGCCCAGGCCAGGAACACAAGTGAGGATGAGAGCCAGAACTTGAGAACCTAAGAACTTGGGTTATGGCCTAGCAGTGGAGGAGCCAGGCTATACCCCCTTCCCTCTAGGAACAGCCCAGCACCAGTATTTCCAGCGTGGAAGAGTCTGCAAGGTCAGGCCACCATGTGGAGATCACAGCCTTTAGTCCTCAGCAACATCCCATCCAAGCATTCCACTGCAAGGAGGAGTGGTACTTAATCTCACTGCCTTAACTGAGAGAGAACATGGTGACTTAACCTAGGAAGGCTCTGAGCTGACCTTGCCCTCGGGGAAGGGAGCAGATTTTGAAATCTTGTGGCTTGACATTCCAGACCTAGGTCAGAAGTGAGAGTTAGACCCCTACCCTTGGGCAGAGTCCTACCTCCTCCCTTGAAGGGCAGTTTGGGGAGGTGATGGGGAGCAGGAGGTACTGAGTCCAAGTTCCCAGAACCAGCGCCCATTACTTTTCTTCAGCGTGTAGAGGAACAGGATGAAGGAAGGGGCCCTTCTGGGGATTTCCCCAGCCCGGGGAAAAAAGTAGAAGCCTGTCCCACCAAGGCAGAGGCTTGGAGGAAGGGTTGTAAAAACATGTACCCCTCTTTTGTTTATCTGATTTTTTATTGACCCCCCTACTTAGAAGTTGATCACCCCAACCTCTGGCCATCAGTTCTTCATTTGGAGGAATATTCCCAGTTTCAGAGTTATCAACAGACACTCCCCACCCTCCCACCCCTCCTACCATGTATACCCAAGTTTGTCAGCTTTGGATTGTTGGGTCCAAGTCCCAAGGACGGTGTACTGAGGGGTCTGTAGGTTTGTGATTAAATAAATGCTAGGCGTGTTTGATGCGCTTTTAACTTTGGCAAAGAGTCTCCTCTCCTTGCTTTTTTTAATATGTTTTTATTGATTTCAGAGAGAGGAAGGAAGAGGGAGAAAGACATAGAAACATCAATGATGAGAGAGAGTCGATTGGCTGCCTCCTGCATGCCCCCTACTGGGGATTGAGCCCACAACCCCAGCATGTGCTCTGACCAGGAATTGAACCATGACCTCCTGGTTCATGGGTCGACATTCAACCACTGAGCCACACCAGCCGGGCTCCTCTCCTTGCTTTTGACTATGCAGTGAGCATGGCTCATGCAGGCCAGAAGAAGGAAGGTTCTTGGAAGAAACAAATTTAAGAGTAATGGATGAAAGAATTTAACTAGAAATAAGGGCTGGAGGAAAACAACCTGCAAACAAAAGCAATCAGTCCATAACGACCTGATAGGCACCCTCCTTACTGTTGTCAAGTGCTTCACCTAATTTATTCTAAGGAATATTCAAGAAAGTGCTGATTCTTGTTTCCATTCATGTTTAAAGAAACCAAAGAATAGAATTTAAGTAACTATCTAAAGATACGCCTCTAGTAAATGGATGAAGAACTAAATGATAAACTTAGGTGTGAGGGCTCTGGTTTGAAAAATGTCACTGAGGGCAGAGGGGCAAAGATTTTCTTGCAAGTTCACTTTTGAAACTGATAAGGAAGCATGTGAAGACATCTACTGGCAGACAGAACCATTCCAGGTGGGGTAAAGGGCAAAGACGAACCATTAAAGTCAGGAACAGGCAAGCAATTCTATTTTGGAACAGATGTTGACATTTGGGGGGAATTTTATAAATAGAGGTGAATAGACACAAGTATCTTGAAGGCTAGGAAAAAATATTCCTGGAATTCCTCAGCCAGACTCTGACTCCCAGGACAGGCATCAGGTTTGGTCCCGTGTCTCCCCCAGCAGAGAACCCCCGTCTGGTCCTTTGTCTTCCCTGGATGACTGAGGATAGTACTTTCTAGCCTATCATCACACTGTGACTCCTAATGCGTAGTTGTTGAATCTACCACCAAGCTGGTGACTCCCTAATATCTTTATTTTTTGCTCCTCAAATTTGCTATATTCTCTTTATTTTTTTAAAGAATAGTTGATTGATTTTTAGAGAGAGAGGAAGGGAAATGGAGAGAGAAACACCAATATGAAAGCACAACATTGACCAGCTGCCTCCTGCACACCCCCTATAGGGGATCGAGCCCCCAACCAGAGCATGTGCCCTTGACCAGGAATCTAACTGGCAACCTCCTGGTGCACAAAATGACTCCCAACCAACTGAACCACACCAGCCAGGGCTATATTCTTTTTATTTTATAAAAATAACATGTAATACCCAGAAGAGTTGCAAAGACAGGAGTTTCCGTACCCCTCACCCATCTCCCCCAGTGTTAACATCTTACTTAACCATGGTACTTTTAAAAAAAGTACATCTTTATTGATTTCAGAGAGGAAGGAAAAGGGAGAGAGACAGAAACATCAATGATGAGAGTCATTGATCGGCTGCCTCCTGCACACCCCGCATGGGATCAACCCTGCAACCTGGGCATGTGCCAGGAATCAAACTGATCTCCTGGTTCCTAGGTTGATGCTCAACCACTGAACCATGCCAGCCGGGCCTATGGCACATTTATTGATGCAAAGGAAATAACATTTGCACAGTACTAGAAACTCAATTGAAGACTTTATTTAGATTTCACTGGTTTTTCCACAAATGTCCTTTTTCTGTTTTAGGATCCAAGTAAGGATATTCTATTTGTGATCTCTTTCTGTGTAATAGATTACTACAATCTTAGTGGCTAAAAAAACATGCATTCATTATCTCCCAGTTTTTGTGGGTCATGAATCCAGGCTGGTTTAGCTGTGTCCTTTACCCCAGTGGCTCCGACCAGGGTGTAATAAAGGAAGCTGTTAGGCAGGATTAAGGGCTCATCTGAAAGTGGGACTGGGGGAAGGATCTCTGAACTTCCTTGGTTTATGGCAGGATTCAGTTATCTGCAGCCTGTTGAACTGTGGGCCTCAGTTCCTTGCTGGCTGTCAGCCTGAGGAACCCTTAGTCCTTACCATGTGTGCCTTTCCTTCCATGAGGCGGCTTACAGCATGGCAGCTTGCTTCATCAAAGCCAGCAAGTGAGAGTCAGCAAAACAAGTTACAATCTCTTGTAATCTAATCATGGAAGTGACATCCCCTTGCTACTCAAGCTTTCTGTTTGTTAGAATCAAATTATTCAAGAGGAGGGAATCACAGAAGACCATGAATATTAGGCAAGGAACAATGAGAGGCCATCTTAGAAGCTCCTTACCACAGATACCACATTGCATTTAGCAGCCATATCTTCTTGGTCTCTGACAGTTTCTCAGTCTGTCCACTGAGAAGGCCTAAACATTGATTCCAGAAGCAATGAGCATGTCTAAGTAACCCAAATCTTGGTTTCTAAATGCTATTCTCTAATAAAATGAATCAGGGCTTCTTGGAGAAATGGCTGATTTTAAGGCCAGGGTAGGAAAATACAAGATGAGGCTGGAACATTGTGTAGTGCCAGAAAGTAAGAAAAGACAAAAACAAAAAAAAAAGATGGGATCGTGTCATTCATAAGGATACAGGAGCCAACCTGAAAGAGCTCTCAATGGCCAAAGCTGGAACAACTTGAGCAACAAAAAAATAATGATCGCATTGGATTATAGTCCAAAAAAGAAAATAAATATCCATGGTTCCATGATATATAAATAAGTGATATGATTGAATAAATAAATGCTGGACATGGGACAACTCTTCCTTATGTAAGAATTCCAAATAATTAATATAGAAGGAATGAGGGAAATAGAAAATTGCCACAGTAATAATTGCTGCAGATCTGATCCACTAAATGCTAAAATTAGTGGGCAAAACTTTAAGGTGAACACAAGAGTTTCACAGCCTTAAAGTAGCACCTCTAAAGTATTTTTTAAATAAAAGCATACCTCGGAGACATTACAGGGTTGGTTCCTGACCGCTGCAATAAAGGTACTCATAGTCTTTTTTCTGGGGGAGGGTTTTGCCTTCAATTTGTAAAAAAAAAAAAAAACGCAATAAAGTGAACTGCAATAAAAAAAGATATGCCTGTATTTGATTCTCTTCCCTCTACGAGTTGGGCTTAATTCCCCTTCTTCTCTTGGATATGAGCTTGATCCAGTTACTTGCTTTTAATGACAAGAGTATGGAAAGTGCAATAGTAACTTCGCAGTGGAGAGATCTGGCAGACAGTCTTACCCAAGAGATGAATGTTAACATCACCAGTAATAAGGCATGGCTGTCATGTACCCTGTGATGTGATGCAATGAGAAGGACATTTCTCTTTCATAGTATTCTTCCCCCAATTGAGGGACATCCTACAAAGTACTCAACCAATATTCTTCAAAAGTATCAAGATAATAAAAATCAAGGAAAGACAGGTTGTATATTTAAGCAAAGTTGTTTTTATCTCTGTCAATTCCAGCTTTTTTCTTTTTTTGGCCATGAGACCAAAACTAGTGTCATTCTACAGATATGTCTATCAAGGCTCCCAAACATCCTATGCTCCACTGAATGGAGCGTGTTGGCTAAGAGAATGGAAGCACACAGAGAGCCTGGCTGGTACCCTCTTTCTGTCGGGGTCAGTTTCAGGACCCTCTCATAGGGAAGTGGATGGAGCCTAGGCAGAGAATAGCAATATAGCTGAGCTGGGGGAGGGGTGCATGTAAATCAGATTTCAGGATTGAGTGTAGCAATCATGGTACTGGAGAAAAAGGAGCTTTGTAGAGATAGGCTTCCAGAAATCACCAGAGGTGCTCTTTTAGGTCTTTGGCTAAATACTAGCCTGTGCAGGTTTTAGAGTGAGAACTGAGGCCAAGCAGAGATCAATCCTGGGCTTCTGTCAACTGAATGGATGCTTGTACAGTTCTGAGAGACATAGGTATTTTGACTAGCTTGAGTGGAGAGCCATCACCCAGTACCCCAATGAGAAATAGACACACCAGAAAGGCCTTGCCTTAAGAGTATGGCCACCTCTGGCCTAGAGTGGCTAGAGATGCTCTCTAAAATATCCTAAAAACATACCTCAAAGGGATCAAGAAGAATTGTGGGATTTAGAATGTATGTGGATATAATATATATAACAGTAACACAAAGGACAGGATTTGGGAAATGAAACTATAGTGTTGCAAGGTTTTTTTCCATTGCATGTGAAATGGTACAATATTAACTTTCAGTTGACTGTGATAAGTTCAAGATGGATTTTGTAATCACCAGGGCAACCTCTAAAGAAAATAATGGAAACAGATACAGCTGAAAAGCCTGTAAAGGAATAACAATTGAATATTAAAATATATTTAGTTAACTCAGAAGAAGGTAAGAAAGGAAGAACAGAGGATCAAAAACCAGAAGAAACAAATAGAAAACATAACAATGATGGAGCATAATCTGGCCATATCAGTAATTCCATAAAATAAAAATGGGCTAAAAGCTCCCATTAAAGGCAAGGATTTAAGACCAGGGGGAAAAAACAACAACAAAAAACAAGACCTAACCAGAGCTGCGATTAGAGTAAGGCAAGTGAGGCACTTTCCTTGGGTGCAAAATTTAAAGGGATGCCAGGAAATGCAGTAATCAGGATAAATAATATTTTAATCAGTATTGGTAATACAATCTTAAACCATATTTTGTCTGCTATTAATATAGGCATTCCAGCTTTCTTTGTGCTTTTTTCCAACAGAAATATATGCTAAAATCTTTTAAAATTTGTTTTAGGTTTTAAATGTTTTTCTTAACAATTTGATTGAGATGTAATTCATATCCCATTCAATTCACCTATTTAAAGTGTATGATTCAGCCCGGCCAGCGTGGCTCAGTGGTTGCATGTTGCCCTATGAACCAGGAGGTCACCGTTCGATTTCCGGTAAGAGCACATGCCGGGGTTACCGGCTCGATCCCCAGTAGGGGGTGTGCAGGAAGCAGCCAATCAATGACTCTCTCTCATAATTGATGTTTTTCTCTCTCTCTCTCCCTCCCTTCCTCTCCCTGAAATCAATAAAAACATATTTTAAAAAATAAATAAAAACATATTTAAGAAAATAAAGTGTATGATTCAATGTGGTATATGCATACAATGGAATATTATTCAGCAATAAAAAGGAATGCAGTACTGATGCATACTTATAGCATAGATGGACCTCAAAAACATTATGCCAAGGGAATGAAGCCAGTCACAAAAGACCACATATTGTAGGATTTCACTTACATGACATGCCCAGAAAAGACAAACCTATAGAAATAGAAAGTAGATTAGTGGTTACTGAGAACGAGGGGAGTAGAAAGTGACTACTCATGGGCACAGTTCTCTTTGGGGTGATGAAAATGTCCTAAAATTGTGGTGATGGTTGCACAACTGTGAATATATACCAAAAATACATTGAATCATACATTTTAAGTAGGTGAATTGAATGGCATGTGAATTACATCTCAATAAAGCTGTTAAAAAAGAAAATAATTTAAAACCTAAAACAAAATTTAAAAGATTTTAGCATATAATTCTGCTGATAGTTAAAAAAAAAAAAATCTACCTAAATATGGAAGAAACAAAAAGAAAAGGTTGAAGGAATTCATCACTAGCAGACAAGTAGTACAAAAAATGTTAACAGCCCTGGTCAGTTTGGCTCAGTGGTTAGAAGGGTCAAGCCACAGCTTGAAGGGTCTCAGGTTCGATTCTGCTCAAGGGCACGTACCTAGGTTGCAAACTCCATTCCGGCCCCAGTTGAAGCAGGTGCAGGAGGCAACCAATTGATGTTTCTCTCTCTCTCCCTCTCCCTTCCACTCTCTCTGAAAAGCAATGGAAAAATTATCCTCTAGTGAGGATTTTAAAACAAAGAAATGTTAATGGCAGTCCTTCAGGCAGAAGGCAAATGATACTAGATAGAAATGTAGATCTACACAAAATAATGATGAGCATCAGAATTGGTAACTACATGGATAAGCATAAAGAGATTTTTTTAAAAACCCTCAGAAAACTAGAAATAAAAGGTAGTATCTCCTCAACATCATAAAGAGCATTTACAAAAACACCTATAGAAACGTCAAACTTAATGGTAGAAGACTTGAGTGCTTTCCCTCCTAAGATCAGGAAAGCAAGGATGTCCATTCTCATCACTTCAATTCGAGATTGTGCAGGAGGTTTTAGCCAGTGCAATAAAGCAAGAAATAAATAAAAGTCCTACAGACTGGAAAGGAAGAAAACAAGCTAGTTGTCTTTATTGGGAGATGATATGATCATCTATATGCAAACTCATATAGAATCTACCAAAAAGCTACTAGAACTAATAAATGATGTTGGCAAGATTGCAGGATATAAGATCAAAATACTACACTTAGTTGTATTTCTATACACTAGCAATAACCCATAGAATATTGAAATTTTAAAATACCGTTCATAATAGCATCAAAATTATGAAAGTACATGTGCAAGACCTGTACACTGAGTTCAAAACTTTGCTGAGAGATATTAAAGATCTAAACGAATATAGAAATACATCATGTTTGTGGATCAGAACACTCAATATTATTAAAATGTCAACTCTCCCGAGATTGATCTATAGATTAAACAATCTCAGCAGGTTTAGGGGTTTTGTTTGTTTGGTTTGTTTTATTCTTGTAGAATTGACAAGCAGATTGAAAAGCAAGAACAAATTTGGAGGACTTGCACTTCCTGAATTCAAGTCTTATTGTAAAGCTGTAATAATCAAGACATTGTGATAGTGATGTCAAGACAGCCAAATAAGGGGGTGGAAGAATTGGACGAAGGTGATGAAAAGGTGCAAACTTCCACATATAAGAAATAAGTTCTGGGGATATAATGCACAGCATGATGACTATAGTTAACACTGCTGCATGGTATATTTGAAAATTATTAAGAAAGTAGCTCCTGCTCAGCCGGCGTGGCTCAGTGGTTGAGCATAGACCTATGATCCAGGAGATCAAGGTTCAATTCCCAGTCAAGACACATGCCTGGGGTGCAGGCTCGATCCCTAGTAGGGGGCATGCAGGAGGCGGACAATCAATGACTCTCTCATCATTGATGTTTCTATCTCTCTCCCTTCCTCTCTCTGAAATCAATAAAAAAAGAAAAGAAAGTAGCTCCTAAGTTCTCATTGCAAGGAAAAAACATGTTTTTTGTTTTGTTTTGTTTTGTTTTTTGGTATCTGTGTGAGACAATGGATGTTAACTAAACTTTCTGTGGCAATCATTTCACAGTATATGTAAATCAAGTCATGCTGTATACGTTAAACTTATACAGTGGTGTATGTCAATCATATATCAATAAAACTGGATTAAATAAGACAGCCAAATATATCAATAAAAGAAAGTAGAAACTCCAGAAAGACACCCACACATATATGGTCAATTGATTTTTTGAAAAAAGTATAAAGGCAGTGCAGAACGAATAATATTTTCATCAAACTATATTAAAACAATTACATATCTACATGCCTAAAAAAATCAGAACAGTGATTGCCCTATGGGGGAGGAGATTTACTGGGAATGAGTAAGAGGGTACCTTCTGGGGGTGATATAAATATTCTACATCTTTTTAAAAAATATGTTTTCATTGATTTCAGAGAGAGGAAGGGAGAGGAAGAAATAGAAACATCAATGATTAGAGTCACTGATCGGCTGCCTCTTGTACACCCCCTACTGGGGATTGAGCTCGAAACCCAGGCATGTGCCCTGACCGGGAATCGCACCTCAATCTCCTGGTTCATGGGTCGATGTTCAACCGCTGAGCCACACCAGCCAGGCTACATTCTACATCTTGATAGGGATATGAGCTGCTTGAGTATATACATCATTTATCAGGAAGCTATGAATTTTGTGAATTTTACTGTGTAAATTTTACCTTTAAAATGCCTGTAGACAAATATTGAACTCTAGTAAACAGATTTGCTTTTGCAGAGGTATAGCTTAACAATTTTGAAATTTCCTAATCTAGACTTGAGGAAACAAGTAAATGTATTAGGGATTATTGGAGCCAGTTTACTTACTAAAGGAGTTACAGGTACAAAAAGGAAGCTGCAAATATGGATGGAAGAACACAAGAATGTACCCCTGCAGTGTTGAATTGAAATTGGAGGTATCAAGATGTTCTCATGATTTTTGATAAGACAGAGAAAGGGAATTCTGTGTGAGTGCATGTGCACACGCGCATGTATTTCCCATGTCTGTTCACTGAGAAGGCCTAGAAAGCAGATAGACCTCTAGTGATGATCAATGAACCCACGTAGGATACAGATATTTCATTTTCCATTTTCAAATATTTATTTTGAAATAATTTCAGGTTTACAGAAAAGTTGCACAATAACAATTCCTATATACCTTTCATTCAGATGCTCCTTATGTTAACATTTTGCCACCTTTCCTTCATCATTCTGTCTCTGTCTCTTTCTCTGTCTCTCTCTGGGTCTCTCTGGATGTGTGTGTGTGTGTGTGTGTGTGTGTATTCATGTTAGGGGTCCCCAAGACCATGCCCAGGTTTGGTGATTCAGCAGGAGGCCTATGGGATTCAGCAGATAGTTGTACTCAGCTAAACTTTAACAGTGAAAGGATAGATACATGATAAGATCAATAAGAAAAAAAAGGACACAGGTTGACTCTGGAGAAACCCATGCACAGACTTCCTATGCTGTCCATCTCCCTTGAACAAAAGCAACAGGCACATAAGACAAAGTCTGGAGGAAACCAGGTACAAGCTTCCAAGAGTCTTCTCTCAGTGGAGTCACGCAAGATACATTTAATCCCTCCAGCGAAGAGTTGTGATGTGTTGTGTATGAGTGAAGCTCATTAGTGACTCACCACTCAAGGTTTTCACTGGGATCTGGTCATGAGTCACCCTCTACCTAGCATGTACCAAAATTCCAGACGACCGGAAGGAATGCAGGTGCTCCACATAAATCACATTGTTTGTACAAACAGGTTAGGTCCAGTGAGCTATTCTTATAATTTAGACAATGTTTTGTATCAGTGTAAGGAATTGTTTACCAGCCAAGTTTCCAGATGCTAGTCAAGGGCCAACCTTGCAATTGGGTCTCTATAAGGCAAGGCAGTCTCGGGCCTACTATGTTAACTCTTACCTGTACAAAGACATATAAGGGAAAGGCATTCCCTTATATATTTACAGTATCATTATCAAAATCAGGAAATTAATACCAATACAATGCTATAATCTATTTTACAGACATTGTTCTAAGTTTGCCAATTGTCCCACTGGCATTCTTTATAATAAAATAAAAAACATGTTGCATTTAGCTGTAATGTTCCTGAATCACTTCTTCACTTTTCCTTTGGTTTCTTTTTTATTTTTATTACTTTGATGTTTCTGAAGAGCACAAACCTGTTATTTTGTAAAATGTCCCTCAGTTGAGGTTTGCCTGATATTTTCTCTTGATTAGATTCAGGTTATGCATTTTTGGCAGAAACACCCAGAAGTGAAGTGTCTTTGTCAGTACATCAATCACATCAGGAAGCAGGAAATACCAGTTTGTTCCCATATTGTTGATGTCAATGTTGTCCACTTGGTTAAGGTTGCGTCCACTTTCTCCACTGTAAAGTTACCCTTTTGCCCATTATAATTAAGAGGTAATTTGTGGGGCGATCCTTTGATACTATGTAAATGTAGGGTTCTTCATTACATTTCTATCCATTAGTGTTAGCACCCATTGATGATTATTACAAAGGTGGTTGCTAAACAATGATTTTTATTTTTATATTTTTATTTTTTAAAAAACATATCTTTATTGATTTCAGAGAGAGGAAAGGAGGGGGGGGAGAGAGAGATAGAAACATCAGTGATGAGAGAGTCATTGATCGGCTGCCTAGCCCTCAACCGGGGCATGTGCCTTGACCGGGAATCGAACCCCGATCTCCTGGATCCTAGGTCGATACTCAACCCCTGAGCCATGCCCGGCCGGGGAACAATTATTTTTTAAATTCCATCATTTCTTATATATTTATTAGTTGGCGTTCCTTTGTAAGGATTAGTTTCTCTTTGTCCTCCATTTATTTATTTAGATCAGTATGGACTCATGGATCCTTTTTAAATTCAAATTCATTTAATGGATGGTAAAACAAGATCCTCCAGGCTCATCTTGTATTTTCCCCGCCCCAGCCCTGGAATCAGATTTCAACAAGAAGCCCTGGTTCCTGTTAGTGAAAAGTGGTAATTAGGGAAATCAATCAGAGGCACATGAATTAGAAAAGAATAAAGAGATCTCCATTTTCAGAGATATGGTTTTATATCTGGCAAACCCTAGACAATCAATGATAAAACTAATTCTAACAAGAAAAGTATTCACCAAAGTGGAAGGATATAAAATGAGCACAGAGAAATCAGTGGCCTTCATATATACAAATAATAACCAGCTAGAGGATATAATAATAGAGAAACCCTTGCTTATACTAGCAACAAAGATAACATACTTTAACAAGGAACCTAACAGGAAATGTGAAAAAAAATTTATGCAAGGAAAACTTTAAAATGTATTTGTCAAAACACATCTTTATAGCACACACACACAAAAATGCATAATAATGTGTGAAAAAAATTTTAAATTCAACAAGGAGGTCAGGGAATTCCAGAATGGCATGAAGATTGCAACAACATAACCTAACTGTTTACAAATAACCCCACTGAAGGGCGTGGGGAGAAGACATGCTGACCTAAGTAACCTTGGAAAATGATATTTTACTGGAAACTCCAAGGCTAAAGACAAAAGGAACCATAGAAAAGCAGTTAAACTCAATTTTGATAACGTTGTTTCCCACGGGGTACAGGTTAACAATTCTGAGATTGCTATACATGTCTACTGGGATTGAACAATTAAGTAAATGAGTGGTAGATGGCTGGAGCCAGGTTTCTCACGGTTGGAGTAGGAGGCTACAGATGAGCAAGAAAGGAAGGCTAGAATGAACCATGTGGTACTAGTATGAATTCATGTTTATCTTAAAGTATATACAGATTAATAGAAATGGAAATAATTAGAGATATGTATGTATACATGAGCTAGTATACATACATCTATTTCCTAGCTCCTAGGATCATAAACATATTCAAAAAATTACTGACACACTGTGAGAAAATATACGCAACATATATTACAGTACAGTGTTAATATCCTCAACATACAAAGAACTTTTGAAATTGAGGGGGGAAAGTCCCAAAAGCCAACAGAAAAATAATCAAAAGATGTGAATAGATAATTCACACATTTAAAAAAATTTTTAAATATATTTTTTATTGATTTCAAGGAGGAAGGGAGAAGGAGAGAGAGAAACATCTATGACAAGAGAGTCATTGATCCACTGCCTCCTGCATGCCCCCTGCTGGGGATAGAGCCCAAAACCCAAGCATGTGCCCTGACCAAGAATAGAACCTTGATCTCCTGGATAATAGGTCGATGCTCAACCGCTGAGCCATGCCGGCTGGGTGACAATTCACACATTTAAAAAAAGATTTTTAAATGGCCCTTAAATATATGAAAAGCACAATCTCACTCTTAATTAGAGACACATAAAATAGAACTACACTAAGAGAATGGATAAAAAAAAGTTGTGATATATCCATACTATGCTATCCTACTCATCAATAAAAAGGAAAAAACTCTGATACACACTACAACTTGGATGAATCTCAAAAGCATTATGCTGAGTGAAAGAGTACATACTGTCTGATTCTATTTGTATAAAACTCTACAAAAGACAATTTTTTAAAACATTATTATTATTTTTTAATCTTCACTAGAAGGTATTTTTTCCATTGCTTTTTCAGAGAGAGTGGAAGGGAGAGAGAGAGAGAGAGAGAGAGAAATATTGATGCGAGACACATTGATTAGTTGCCTACCAAATGCGCCCCAACTGGGGTTTGAGCCTGCAAACGAGGTACATGCCCTTGGCTGGAATCGAATCAAACCCAGGACCCTTCAGTTCGAGGGCCGACGCTCTAACCACTGAACAGAACCAGGTAGGGCTACAAAAGATAAATTTAATCTACAGTGATAGCCAATCAGTGGTTGGCTGAAGTGGGGAGGGGTTGAGATGGGGCATAAAGTAACCTTTTGGGGGTGATGAAAATGTTTTATATATTGACTGTGGTGGTGGTTACAAGGTTGTATACATTTGTTAAAACTCACTGAACTGTATCTTTAACATAGATACATTGAAGGGGAGCAGAATATGTCACTCCAAAATGTGTTACTTTTTCATGTGGATTCCTTTGAGCCGAAGGCAATCAAGACCCAAAAGACTGAAGGAGTTGGTCCGAAGGTTGTGAGTTATTGTTAAGCTGATTAACAAAAGACTCAAGGAAAACTTTTACCTCTCCCCCAGCTGCCTAAAAGAATTTAGATAGGGGAGCTGTACCAGAAAACTATTATCAGAGATAACTTTTTATCTGAAAGACTTACTTCATGGCAGGGCAAATATCTGACTACCAAACATCTGCTCTTCTCATTTTCCTGTGGATTGCCCTCCTTACCTTTGAAGTCCCAGGCCCCTGTCCCATTCCTTAGCTCAGGATGGCATATAAGCCTCAATTGCTTGCCTGCCTTTGGGTCTCATATTTTATGGGAGTCCCACATGTATGAAATTATATTTGTTTTTCTTCTATTAATCTGTCTGTCAATTTAATTATTAGATCAGGCCAAAGAACCTAGTAAAGTCATTTACACCTATGAAAATTAGAAAACTACAATAAGATGCCATTTCTTACCTCTCAGATCAAAGAAAAAAATTAAATATGACAACACAGTCTGTGTAGAAGCTGAGGCACTCAAATACATTGCTAGTGGGAATGAAACTGGAATAGCCCTTTTGTGAAGGAATTTGGAAATACCTAACAAAACTCTTACACTTTCACCAATCCTAGTTCTATGAATTTACCCTGAAGATACACCTCAGATAATATAAAAATACGTATATGTACAAGGGTATTCTTTTTGACATTGTTTATAATTGCAAAACAATGGAAACTATCTACATGGGCAAACATAGGTGAGTGGTTAAATTATGATACAGCTACAAAAGAGTACTACATAGCAGAGAGAGAGAGCGAGAGAGCAAGATTATCAAACAGAAAATGCAAAGTATGCTGTTCTTTATGTAGGATAAATAAGATAATATACATGTATCTGTTCATTTGTGCAAAAACACAGAAAGAATAAACCAGAAAGTAAATAGATTGGTTACCTCAACAAGGGTGGGAAGTGCAAAATGGAATTCAACCAGAAACAAAGAAACCCAACAATATTTCAAACGGATCACACAGCCTCATTGAAGGGGGAGGGGAGGGGGAGAATGAACTCAAGTAATTTTTGAATACATCATTTGACTACCATCAGATTAAAGACAAAAGAAACTGCATCGAGTATTGAAGCTATAGTAGGCTTGTTAAACACAGTATTTGATGCTGTTTAACAGAGTATAGACCACCATGAGCCTAAAGACAAAAGAAGCTCTATTGCCCTCTAGTTGGTAGATTTGTTTTTCACAGTCTTATGAGCTAGCAATTCTGGTTATTTAATGTGTATTATATGATTACACGAATAAGTAAATTTATTGTGGTTAATGGGAGACAGGTTTTTACTGGGAAAGAGATTTACAAATACTATGGAAAGTGAAAAAACTAGAATGAACCTTGTACTGTTGGGTTGAAATGGAAGATATCAGTAATGAATTAATGTTTTTTAAAAATATATTTTTGCCCGGCCGGGCGTGGCTCAGTGGTTAAGCATCGACCTGGGATCCAGGCGATCAGGGTTCGATTCCCGGTCAGGGCACATGCCTGGGTTGCGGGCTGCAGTTGATCAATGACTCTCTCATCATTGACGTTTCTATCTCTCTCTCTTCCTCTCCCTTCCTCTCTCTGAAATCAATAAAAATATATTTTAAAAAATAATAAAATTAAATAAAATTAAAATTAAAATATATTTTTATTGATTTTAGAGAGAAAGAAACATTGATGAGAGAGAACCATCAATCGGAGGGCCTCCTGCACGCCCTCCACTGGTGCCCTGACTGGAAATCAAACCAGTGACCTCCTGGTTCATAGGTCGATGCTCAACCACTGAGCCACGCCAGCCAGGCTGAATTTATCTATCTATCTATTTATTTATTTATTTAAAAAATATTTATTGCCCGGCTGCGCATGGCTCAGGGGTTGAGCATTGACCTAGGATCCAGGAGGTCGTGGTTCAATTCCAGGTCAGGGCACATGCCCGGTTGTGGGCTCGATCCCCAGTCGGGGGAGTGCAGGAGGCAACCAATCAATGACTCCCTCATCGTTGATGTTTCTATCTCTCTCTCCCTCTTCCTCTCTCTGAAATCAATAAAGGTATATTTTTAAATATTTTAAAAATAAATAAATAAATTATATATATATATATATATATATATATATATATATATATATATATATATCTTTATTGATTTCAGAAAGAGGAAGGGAGAGGGAGAGAGAGAGTTGAAACGTCAATGATGAGAGAATCCTCGTTGATCTGCTGTCTCGTGCACGCCCTCTGCTGGAGATTGAGCCCGCTACCCTGAATTTACCCTGAAGATACACCTCACTGGGAATCAACTTTGACCTCCTGGATCCTAGGTTGATAATCAACCACTGAACCACACCCAGCAGGGCCTGAATTTATGTTTTAAAAATATGTATACCTATAGCAAAATATAAAAATGGATATAGATGTGTGTACACATGGATTAGAATATACACACATACAGTATACACACAAAAATTATACACTTTGAATAATTATAAAAGCAGTGTTTATTAAAATATATTTCATTTTCAAAATTTAATAGAATCTACAGCTATCAGCTGTTAAAGTGTGTATACATTTTTGGGGGAGACACCCTGTATATTTCCTAGCTCTGTATACTTGAGAGGGCCTAGAAACAATTACATTCTAGTAGTAATGAGGGCTGAAAAAGAATGTGTCTGGAGCATCTTGCAGTGATAGAAAAAAATGATAGGGGCAAGTCAAAGGGACACAGAACTCAGTTTGAAGGAGCTCTCACTGGCCAAATCTGAGACAATTTGAGCGTCAAAGGAAATAATGATAAGTGATTGATTATAATTCACTGAATAAAATAAGAATGTGAGTGTACCAATATAAATACATACATAAATGGGGGAGAAGAGAAAGCTCTTCCTTGCAGTAGAACAGCAACTAATAAGTATCACAGGAATGTTGGTGTTAAGAAATCAACAACGGATGCTGAAGCCAATGGTTCAGAATTTTTATATATAGAGAATGATAAAGCAAAGTTGGCAAAATGTGAACAATGGATGGATCTGGGTAAAGAGTACATGGAATTCCTTGTACCATTCTTGCTTTTCTGTAAGTTTAAAATTAAATCAAAATTAACCCCCCCCCCGAAAAAAATAAAGAAAATAGGGAGTGTCCTAGTACTGATGTGTTGTTGCTAACCATGCTAATTCTTTTATTTCCCAAATAAAAACTACTGTTTGGCTAGTGGGGGTTTGCAGAGAGGGGCTGGAAAGCAATAGAGAGGCCTTTTTTTCAAAAATTGATTTTAAAGAGAGAAAGGAAGGGGGAGAAACATCGATTCCTTGTTCCACCCATTCATGCATTCATTGGTTGATTCTTTTGTGTGCTCTAACCAGGGATCCAATCGGCAACCTTGGCGAATGGCGATGAAGCTCTAACCTGAGCTACCAGGCCAGGGCCCACAAGAAGAGCTTAATAATGCACCTTAATACTTAAGTTCCTGATGTTTCGCCGTTCTGTTTTTGTTTTGTTTTTAAATGAAGCTTTTTCGTTTGATTCACTGCTATTCTTCCCTCTCAGGCATTTTAAATTTATTGGTAATAAGGTCCTTTACCTAAGAGGAAGTACATCATCACGTTAAGAAAATCAGCATCAAATCTTAGAAAAAATAAAAAAAATAAGAAAAAGAAAAAGGCCAAAGGCTTCACAAGAGGCGGGATTCCCCTTTGGAGTCACCCAGGGGAGGGCGGGAACAAGACCAGCTCAGAGCTTCCGCTTTCATTTCTCTGGTTATTAAGTCAACCATTCTCATTAAAGGAGAACGGTGGAAAGGTGATTTTCTGTCGGCAAAAACTCCTTTCCCGACGAGTCCACCCATGACACAGGGATGCCACAGTGTCACATCACAGTGGATACTCTATAAGAGCTCAAAAGCCAGACCAGATGACCTAGAGTGTGGTAAAACATTAAATTGCAATTCATCTGACCTGTCAGTTTAATTATTTTATTTCCGTCTCCAGAACGCCAAACTTCCGGAATAGATTCCTCCCCCCTCGACTCCTGGCCAGTGGTTTGGTCCCACCCTCATTATGACAGTAGAACGAGCTGCGCCTGCGCAGAAAGCTGTCGGGGGGGTGGGGGGGAGGAACATGGCGCAAGCTCTGTCCGAGGAGGAGTTTCAACGGATGCAGGTGCTGCTCACCGGGGAAAAGACCACCGGGCTGGGCTACTGGGGGCGGAGTAGAAAGAGATCATGCCATCGACTCTGAGACGGGGTTGGTTGGGATGGACGTTGAGTCTAAGGGGTTGGTCCGGAGAAGGGAAACTGAGGCTCTGAGTGGTGAGACTATTGAATTCTGAGATACTATTGGGCTCTAAGGGGTTGAATTTTGTGAGCCTTGTGGGCAGAGGAGAGAGTCCTACAGTGGGGGATACCTTACTCAGACCTGGAGCGGATGAGACCTTTGGCCTGTGCGGGGGACACCACGGGTGGATGATGATAACGTTAGGCATTGAGGGAAGGAGATCCTGAGAGGGAGAAACCATTTTGTCTGGAGAGGAAGGAAGTGGGCGTTGGGTCATTTACGTCACGGTGGGGGGAGCCCTTGAGAGGGCAATAACATAACCTGCTGGGAGGTCGAAATTTTTGTGGGAGATACCCTTGTACCAGGGGGTTGGGGAAAGACCCCACATGTTGTCATTGTCCCTGGGAAGGGAAGATCCTGTGCGAGTGGTGGTAGTGGATCCCAAGAGGGGGCAGTACCATTGGATGATTAGGGGTGATTAGGCCTGGGGTAAAGTAGTCCCTGAATGGGTAATACCATTAATCCCTGTTAGAGGGCCAGAGGAATGATACCTTGGACCACATGGAGTGGAGATCACTGGTCTTTGAGGAGGTACCCTGACTGGGCACTCTGACCACTGGATTCTTTGGAGAGGGGGGCGCTCTGAGACAGGATGAAAGGCCAGAGTGGGGCCTTGCAGATAGAATTCCTTTCTGGGAAAGACCATTGGGTTTTGTGGAGTGGGGGAGACTTTGAAAAGGGAAAACCCTGAGTAGCGTCCTGTGGGAGGAGAGAAGGAACTCTGAGTGAGGACAAGTCTTTCAGTGAGGGAAACCAGTTGTCCCTGTGTGAAAGATGCTGAAGGTGGAAGGTTGAGATCATTGGACCATGAAAGGGGAAGACCCCTGTAACTTGTGCAGAGGGTTCTGAGTAAGAGTAATAAACTGGCCCACCCAAAGCCTTGTGGAGGAAAAACTCAGAAAGCTGTAGGGCCATCTCATTGGATCATGACTGGGGAGATCTTGAAGGGGTTGGGACACTTGAGTGGGGAAGATTGATTTCATTAGGCCATGAGTGAGGTAAAAACTATTGGTCTTTGATGGATAGGAATTCTAGATGGGTGCCAAGGGTCTACCAATTGGATTATGACTGTGGGAGACAGATGGCTGGGTCTGGGAGAGGACAGAGACAGGAAAGATTCTGTAGAGGCCAAGCCCTCTGACCTTTAGCACAGCACCAGAGGGGTGGAGGGTGGTGCTATGGGAGGGAAAGGTCCAGGTGGAATAAGGGACAGTAGTTCTGGGAAGAATCTGCACCGGTGCCCTATAGGGCTGGTAAGTAGGTGTACGCTGTTTGACATGGTTCATACTTTACTTTCCCTCAATTCTTGAAAGGGGACTGGACATATTTTGAGAGTCTTGGGGGTGGGGACTCTGGCAAGCCCTTTTTTACTCAGTGAAATTTGTCAGGAGACTACCAGGCCCTCTTTCCCTGGGAAAGAGGAAGGAAGGCAAGCCCCTGCCCCCTGCTCTGGCAAAGAGGAGAGAAAAAACTCACCCCTAACAGACAGTCAGGACAGTGTTTAGTGTGTGACAAGGTCTGCCAGAAGGAAATGGAGGAACTTTATCCTGTGGGCATTGAGAGCCATGGAACACACATAAGCAAGAGCCTGACTAGGTTAGTGCATAGTGGATTAGAAGAGGAGAGATGGAAGCTGCAGGGAGATGGAGAGGTTCAGCTGGCTGTGATTATAAGTAGAAATGGAGAAGATGGGGCAGGAGCTGAGAGTCTGGAAGCTTATTTGGGATGCAGTATGCACAGGTCTTAAGGAGTGACTAAAGAGGCACATGGAGGGCAGCAGGGTCTATGGGGCTCAGGGGATTGGTACCCTCATGGTGAGGATAGGGGGCATATTCCTGACCAAATAATTCCCCTTCCCTGCTTCCCCCCCAAGGCTCAGCTCCTGGAACTCCGGACAAACAACTACCAGCTTTCAGATGAGCTACGCAAGAATGGTGTTGGTGAGCCAGGCGGGTCTCATTAGAATGGGGGTGGCTTAGGGGGACAAAGGCTAAGGGAAAACACCCCAGAGGCTTGGCAGGAAGACCTTCCAGCTCCTGGCCGCTGACTGTGGCTGAGACTCCCTGTTTTCCCCACACCAGAACTCACAAGTCTTCGACAGAAGGTCGCCTACCTGGATAAGGAGTTCAGCAAAGCTCAGAAGGTAGATCCCTCCACCACTCACCCACCCGTGCTTCCCTGTAGCCATCTGACTCATTCATTGGTCCCATGAGCACCTACCATGAACCAAACCTAATGTTCCATGATGTCATTAGTCATTCAAAAAATTCTCATGGAAGTCTCTCTAGTTTGCTAATTTTATCTAGTTCTGCTTAATTTATCGATTAATTTTGATTTACTCAATTCATTTTTAATTTCATTTACTTATTTCAATACTTACTTATTCTCATTCACTAACATCTAACTAAAGAGTCAAATCTAGTGGTAAATCTGCCCTGAATTTGCCTCCTCTCCTCCACTCACTCTCTGGCCTTGTGCTCCTACTTCCCATCCTTGTACTGGTCCTGTTGGTAAAGTGAGACTGAACCTACCTCTCCAATCCTCTGAAGATGAGATGGCATATAAGCTATTGTGGCCCTCAAGGTATTCAAGGCCCTCCTTTGTCTGTTTCTTCACTGCTCAGTCCCCATGCATAGCACAATATTATACATAATGTGTGCTCCATAAATGTTTGTTAGATGAAGGACTACAGAATGCAGAAAGTCTGGCAGTCAGGAAGCTGGGTTTCTCTTTAGTAGGGCGCTGATTCCCCCACCTGACAATGCCCTCCACTGCTCAGCAGAGGAACAGCAGTTTCCGTGGTGCACGGCAGGGATCCACATAGACATGTTTGGACAGATATAGCAATACAGCTACAGCGTCTGAGCCTGGAGACCCAGCCCATGAAGGGTTAAATATTAGACGACCCCCCCCCCCAACAGCCTCGAGCTTAGAGGAAAGGATGTAAGCAAGGTGCTACTCACTCACTGTACTGTTCCTGTGGGCTACAAATTGTCCTGCAAGTTCTGTGGTTAAAGATGCTCCCATCCCCCAACCCCTGTTATTATTGTCCCCTTGACACTTGTCCCTCTCTGTTTACCTTTTCTCTCTCCCCTCCTCACCTTTAGGCATTGAGCAAGAGCAAGAAAGCTCAGGTAAGGGGACCCATGGTGGGTGAATGTACCTGGGAGACTGTCTTAGCGGGGATATTTCTGTATGCGGAGATCTCCTAGTACTGGCCTTTGTGTGTGTACTTGCATCTGTGACTGTCCATCTCACTGCCATGTGTTACTGTGTCTGTCTTTGTTTACCTGTCTTCATTCATCTCATTCTGTGCCCCTCTCTGTGTGTCTTTCCTTTTCCCCCTCTTTAAACCTCTCTGACTCTGTCATCTTGTTCTCTCTCTCTCTGACTCTTGTTTCTCTCCCCTACCTTCTCTTTGTCTCTCCCTGACCTGTACTTATCTCTGCCATCATTTCTCTTTTCTTTATCTCTCTTTCTGGCTCCTTGTCTCTCTCTCCACCATTACTCTATCTCTTTCCCACTCATTTCTTTCTCCAACACCCTCTTTCCTCTTTTTCTGTTCTGTTCTTCTGTTGGTCTGTCTGATCCTATCTATCTTCCTACCTCTTCTTTTTCCTCTCTCCCTCTCCATCCCCCTCTTCTCTATCCATCCCATTACCTCATCTCTCTCTACCTCCTCTCTCCCCTATTTCTATCTACCCATCTCTTTCCTCCCACTCTCTTTCCTTCATGTCCATCTCTCCCTCCCCATTTTCCCTTCTCTCTGCCTCCCATGTCTGTCTCTCTCCTTGGCTCCCCTTTTATCACTCCTGGCATCTTTCTCCCTATCTCCTGATTTCACCCATCTCATTCTCTGTACTCTATTTTCTCCCTACCCATGTCATTTTCTCCCTCTCTCTGTTCCTTTGCCCTACCTCCCCATCCTTCCTGCCCCTGTTGGAGACCTGGCCCATGTCTGCCACTGCAGGAAGTCGAGGGGCTGATAAGTGAAAATGAAATGCTCCAGGCAAAGCTGCACAGCCAAGAGGAGGACTTCCGTTTGCAGAACAGCACGCTTATGGCCGAGTTCAGCAAGGTGCTGGTGCCCGGGATAGCCAAGGGGAATCTAAGGGGTAGGGGCTAGCTGGACTGAAGCTGGAGGGCAGCTGAGGGTGGTTGAGGCTGGTCCTGGACCACTGTCCATGGTGCTGAAATGGATCCTGAATCTCTTTGCTGTGGGTGGGGGAGCAGTGCTTTGACAGACAGGGCTATCTACTGTGCTGGGATTGGAAGGCCCCAAGCCCTGAGGTCAGCTGGTTATTCCTTTTCTCTGAGCTTCAATCTCCTTGTGTATATTTTGAGGCTGATGCTATGGAGGCTGTTGGTGGGTTTTCAGTAAAGTTCTTATGTTTAACATGGGATGGACAGATGTTCAAGTTACTTCCCTTTTCTCTTTCTTCCTGACATGAGCCTGGGGTTCTAGTTCTACATAATTCATCCTGGATTGGATAATTCTATCTTCTCACTGATTTTAGTGTCCTGGATATATCTAAACCTACTGGACATTGTCTTTTGTTCCCTGTCTCTATTCTGTATTCATGCTCAATGATTTCTTAAATTTTTAGTATATTTTAAAGAAAAAAGTCTCATGACAACAAAATGACATTTCCAAGGCTCCGTGTGAGACTGTAGTGCTTAAGACCTTAAAAAACAAAACAAAACAAAACAAAAAGCAACCTTTAAACAGGTACAGTTCCAGGAGAGGTAAGCAGTAATTAAGAACCAGGTGACCTAGATTCAGCTCTTGGCTCTCCCTTTTACTGACTGCAACCTTGAGCATGACACTTGACCTGCCTGTTTTTTGGTTCCCAAATGTTTAAAATGGAAATGATGATAATGACAGTACCTGCCCTGCAGAGCTTTTGTGAGGATTGAATGAGTAAATGTCTGTAGAACACTTTCCTCCTTCTAGGAATGGGAAGGGCTCACAGAGAGACCTGAGTTCAAGGTTTGCCTCCCTTCACTGCTCATTTGCCAAGATATTTAGAACACAGCCTTGCACATAGTATCAGCTGTGTAGATGTTAGCTGCTAGTAGTATCCTTTTATTAATTTATTTTTGCAAAATATTTCTTGACTATTTAAAAGTTTTATATCCATCCTGTGGCCCTGCCCCACCTCAGCCCTTTCCACCTCTCACATGCTTTATTCCTACAGCCTCCTTACTGGTCTCCTCACTTCTAGCTTCTTCCACTAGACCAAGCCCTAAAGGGTGTCCTGACTAGCAGGTCTTACCACATCACTCCTTTAAACAACACCTCCCAGTAGGTCCTTGCCCCCTACAGTTCAGAGCTGCTGGTGCTCACATAAAAGCTGTCATCATCACCTCACTTCTCACTGCTTCCTGTCTCCAGCCTCAATGGTTTCATGGTTCTTACCAGATGAGGCAGGGATAGATGTTCCTCCATAAATCCATCTCATGTTCCCCAGCATCTGCCCTGTGCTAGGCCCTGGGCCAGGTATAGAACCTCCTTCACACTTTCCTCCTTCTGGGAACTGGAAGTCCTCACAGGGAGACCTGAGTTCAAGGCTTGCCTCCCTTCACTGCTCATTTTCCAAGATATTTCAATTCAGTTGTTCCTTCAACAAATATTGAGAATCTGCTACATGTTCTGTGTTATGAAAAGAGTTGTGAGAGGCACAAAATGGTCCCCACTCTTGGGGAGCTTACATTCTAGGGGTAAGATGGGTTAGTATCCCTATTTAACAGATGAGGAAAACTGAGCCCCAGGGAGAGGAAGCAATTTGTCCCAAGGTCACACAGCTAATAAATGGCAGAGTAGAAATTCACATCCAAGCAGCCTGGTTTCAGAATCTGTGTTTTTAACCCTATATTACAAAATAAAATGTAATCACCAATCAAAATTTATGATCCAGAATTTTTCAGAGCTTTAATAAATTAAAAACATTAGTTAAATTTAGTTGTGATTAGTGTTAGGTAAGAAAGAAACAGAGTATTATGCTAGAGAGTATTGGAATTTCTGTGTTAGGGGATACTACTTGAAAGGTGACATTTGAGCAGAGCACTGAAGGATGCAAGCCAGTCATGTGAAGAACTGGAATAAAGGAGTAATGTTCTGGGGAGAAAATAAAAATTCTCTGTGGGTCTCAGTATTATCATCTGAAAATGTGAAAAAGGATCTTGTCAGATCTGCTGTGAGAACTGTATTTTAGCCTGGAGTTGATCAAGGGGCTAGCTTAGTTTTATTTGCATTTACACCTCTCCAAGGCCAAGGGATGACGATATGGGGCTATGGACAGTGCTGGCCTTGGAAATGCCCTGAAAGCTGTCTGTGGTGCCTAGGCTCCCAGACACAGACCCCTCCACAGAAGAGGGATGGCAGTGAAGCTCTCTGTGATGCTGACATCTTGGACCAGCAATTTCCAGAGGAGCCTCAGGTCTTGGATAGCAACTGTGAGGTTGGAGTGGGCAAGCAGGAAATTGTTCTCTATATTCTCAAACTTCTATGGCTGCCACTTAACAGATGTGTGAATTTGAAGTCGTTTAACATCTGTGCCTCAGTGTTCTTATCTATGAAGTGAGGATAATGAATAATGAGAGCATCTATGTCACAGGAGTGTTGTGGGAATTAAATGAATTGTAAAGTGCATGGACCAAGTACTTTGTATATTTCAGCAGATACTGTTCTGATTGTCTGCCTCTCTGCTACCTCACTCTTCCCCTGCTCAGCTCTGCAGCCAGATGGAACATCTGGAGCTGGAGAACCAGCAATTGAAGGATGGGGCTTCCAGGGCAGGGGCTGCTCAGGCCGGGAGTGTTGTGGATGGGGAGCTGCTGAGACTGCAGGCGGAAAACACAGCCTTGCAGAAGAATGTGGCAGGTACTTGGAGGCCCTCCTGGGGATGTGTGGGACCTTGGGGCTTGAGTAGGGTGTTTTCCTCCTGGGGAAAGGTGGTAAAGCTTCAGAATCAAGCTTGGCTCTGCCATGAACCCCAGTGTATGACTTTGGACATTTCACCTCTCTGAGCCAAAGCTTTCTCATTTACAAAGTACGTGTAGTGATGTCCACCCCCTGGGAGACTAGTAGAGCTAAGAGGTGGTATCTTTCTGAGTGCCTAATTCAGTGCCTGGTACCTAGAAGATCTTACAGATTAGCAAACGGAACATCAGAAAACAGATGTTTGCTAAATGGAGACAGGAATGAAGGAACGTTGGGAAGATTCTAAGCCTAGATTGTCAGTGGTATCTGAGATCAAAGTTGAGAGAAAACTTGATAGAATGGGGGAGGGTCCTGATGTGTGAACCTTTGGAGAGCAGCTGGGGCTTGTGGGGTAGTGAGTGGTAGTTCGGTGATCAGGAGGGAGACTGTAGAATGTGGCTGGGGATCAGGGAGTTATAGGAAGAATTCAGGTGTAAGTAGGCAGTGGAGAATGATGGGCATGACCTTGGAGGGCTGCGGGCAGGGCTTGGGAAACAAACTTGGTCTAATTTGATGGTAGACGGGATTTCAGTAGTTGGTGGAGCTTCAAAGATTTGTGATTTGTGTGGATGAAGCTAAACTTTTTTTTTAATGTATCTCTATTGATTTCAGAGAGAGGAAGGGAGAGGGAGAGAGAGAGATAGAAACATCAATGATGAGAGAGTTGTCATCGATTGGCTGCCTCCTGCATGCCCCTGACTGGGGAGCGAGCCCGCAGCCCGGGCGTGTGCCCTGACCGGGAATCGAACTGTGATCTCCTGGATCCTAGGTCGATGCTCTGCCCTGAGCCATGCCCGGCCAGGCTGAGCTTATTTTTTGTAGGCTTGTAGGTCATTTGGGGCAAGGTCTCTGTTACATGAGGGGCTGAAGATCAATTGGCTCTCTATTTGACACATAGCAGGGTCTTCGGAGATCACCTCATCCCATCATATGTTTCTGTTCTACCCATTAGCCCTGCAGGAGCGCTATGGGAAAGAGACTGGGAAGTCCCCAGCTGCCAGTGAAGGCCAAGGGGACCATCCAGAGGGCCAAGCCCCTGCTGCTATCTTGTCCCCCATGCCACTGGCAGAGGTGGAGCTGAAGTGGGAAATGGAGAAGGAGGAGAAGAAATTGCTCTGGGAACAACTACAAGGCTTGGAGGTGAATTTGGGTTTGTTGGGGTTGGGGTGCCAGGTGGCGGGCAGATGCCCTAGCTCTGCCTGTGATCCCATGGACATGTTTGTGACATCACAGTCTCGTGGGCTGATAGATTTAGGGAGGCAGGAGGGTAGGGGAAGGCACAGGCCTTACCTCCCCCCTTGCTTATAACAACTCCCTCCTTTTTCTTTCCCTGCAGAGCTCTAAGCAAGCTGAAACATCCAGGCTACAGGAAGAACTTGCTAAGGTAGGACAGCCAAGCTTTCCCTGGCCTTTGCCTTACCCCATTTCCTACCTGCCGTGCTTCCCCCAGCAAGGCAAAAGCTGGTTGAGTACCCTCTCATAGCCTGTTTTGTCATCTGTGAAATAGAGACTCACATTTATGTCTCAAAGTTGCTTTCAATATGGAATGGGCTAAAGTGGTCCCACTATGTCTTGTACATGGTGGGCCCCATTCCTTTCTTCTGTGTCCTCCTAGCTCTGCTTGCCCATCTCTCCATCCATCCATCCATCCATCCATCCATCCATCCAAGAACTTATCTTGGCTCTTATCTTAGGAACTGGAGAGCCAGTGTTGTGGAAGGCATTCATGATCCTGCTTTCCAGGCCTTCCAGCCTAGCCATTCTATTATGTAGTTATTGGTTGATACATTGGGGATATAAATGCTGGGCTGTGGAGCCTGAGGGAGCTAGATGGAGATCATATTGTTGCTGCTGACCAGCTGGGCTACCAAATGACTGAACCCTGTGGGACTCAGTTTCCCAATTTTTTTTTTTTTAATCCTCACCTGAGGATATTTTTTCCATTGATTTTTTTTTGAGAGAGTGGGAGGGGGGGAGAGAGAGAGAGAAAGAGAGAGAGAGAGAGAGAGAGAGAGAGAGAGAGAGAGAAATATCAATGTGAGAGAGATACATTGATTGGCTGCCTCCCACATGCACCCCAATCAGGGCAGGGGATCAAGCCTGCAACCGAGGTATGTGCCCTTGGCTGGAATTGAACCTGCGACCCTGTAGTCTGCGGGGCTGACATTCTAACCACTGAGCCAAACCGGCCAGGGCTCAGTTTCCCAATTTGTAAAACCAGTAATACTTCTCAGGAATGTTTTGAGGATTCCATGAGATAACATAAGTAAATTCAGCTTCCAAAAAGGAATTAGTAAGAAGTGTCTGTAAATATTAAATTTATTTTTGTCTTTACTAATATGATCATTATCCCTTGTGTGTATCTCCTCTCCCCCCCCCCCCCCAGCTCTCAGAGAAACTGAAAAAGAAACAAGAAAGGTAAATTTCTTTTTTCCAGAGGTGGGGGCAGGGATCTGGTGGGACTAGGGAAGATTGACTTATGGAACTGACTCATCTATGTCTGCCTGTCCATGCCCAGTTTTTGCCGTTTACAGACAGAAAAGGAGACACTATTCAATGATAGCCGGTAACTACCAGGGTTGGTGGACAACAGGGGACAGTGCCCAACAGATTTAACTGAAGACCACAGGGGCAGAGATGGGAGATTAGGCCTTAGACCATGGTCAGTGTACCCCCCCTCGCATCACCCTTAGGAACAAGATTGAAGAATTACAACAGCGGAAGGAAGCTGATCTCAAAGCCCAGTTGGCTAGAACTCAGAAGCTGCAGCAGGAGCTCGAGGCTGCCAATCAGGTGAGGGGCTGGGTTCTGAGATCACTGGTATAGGGACGAAGGCTGGGAATCCAGGGAGCTCTGAGGTCTACGGAGACTAGTTGGGGAGTCTGAGATTTCTTGTGTTGGAAATATAGGGACTGGATGGGTCCTGAGCCTCCCAAGAGCTAGGGAAATAGGAACTAGGGAGCCCCGAGAGCCCTTGGAGTTGGGCTAGGAGTCCACATGAATCAGAGATCTCGGGACTGAGGACAAACCTGCAACTGGGGTATTGGAGACAGGAGTCTGGAGAAATCTGTGATCACTGGGGACTGAGACCAGGAGTTGGAGTGAGTCTGAACTCCCTGGAGGTTGGGTGATTTTGAGACCTATGGGAGCAGGATAGATACAAGACTTTCAAGAGTGAGACAGTTGGGCCTGGAGGCTGAGTACATTTGAGACCCTCAGGGTATTGGGTCTGAGGCACCTAGGAAGTTGGATCACGTGGACTAGATGGTCCTGAGACCCCAGGGAGCTATGAATAGAAAACTGGTGAGTGTGAGACATCCAGAGACTGGAGCAAAAGTCTGGTTGGGTCTGAGGCTCCTGAGGGTTGGGAGTTGGGTGACTTTAAAGCCTCCAGGCCCTAGAGTAGGTGAGTCTGAAGTCCTTTGGATTGGGGAAATATGGTAGCTTGTGGGTCTAAGGCTCTTAGGAGCTGGAGACAGAAATCTGGGTAAAGCTAGGTCTTCAGTTAGCTAAGTCTAAAGATCCCCAGAGACTGGGACAGGAGTGGCAGATGGTGGGTAGGATTGTCAGTCTGAGACTTCACCAGGAGCTGGAAACTAGGAGTCTGTATGAGTTTGAGACCTCTAAGGTCTGGGGCTATGATTTTAGGTGGGTCTGAGACTCTTGGGAGCTAGGGATATGGGGGTTGAGTATGTTTGAAACCCCTTGAGGTTGGGGTCTGGAGTCTGGATGAAGCTATAGTCCCTGGGGGCTGAGTGTGTCTGAGAATCCTGGGGCCTCCAAACTGGAATCTGGGTGAGTGTGATATCTTTTATAGATGGAGGCACAGTGAGTTTGAAATCACCAGGAGCCTAGGTATTTTCTGAGATGCTTGGAACTGTGATATAGGGGTGTCTGAGGCTTCTGGGGGTAATGACCTAGAGTCTGGGTGAACCTGAGATCTCTGATGGCTGGGTATCTTGAGACATGCCCCCAAGTGCAGGTGGTCAAAAAGAGAGTATAGTTCTATGTATCCCAGAGGAGACTGAGGTCTAGAATGGTCTCCCTGACCTGGTCCCCACAGAGCTTGGCAGAGCTGAGAGATCAGCGACATGGGGAACGCCTGGAACATGCGGCAGCTCTGCGAGCCCTACAAGATCAGGTACATCATTCTGGTGGGCTCAGGGAGATGGGGGATGAAGGCAGGGCAGTTACACAAGTGTATATTGTAAAGGCAAGCAAGGCCCCAGGCATCCTACTTTCCCTGATTGTGGTTCCTGTGTGTGTGTGTCCGTCTGTCCGTGTCCTTTCTTGGCTGTCCTGTTCTGGACCCACTCTCACCTGTTGTGGGGGTGGAGCCAGGTGTCCATCCAGAGTGCAGACGCGCAGGAACAAGTAGAAGGACTTTTGGCTGAGAACAATGCCTTGAGGACTAGCCTTGCTGCCCTGGAGCAGGTACAGGACACTTGGGAGCCCTTGCTGATCCCTCCTCAGTTCCCCATCTCCCTGTGCTTCTGATTCATATTGGGGCAGTGTAGTCCTGACCTCATGCTGTTCTCCTACCTCTATTTCTGTTTCATTCTCAGCTTCTTTCTGTTGGCTTCCACCTCTCTTCTCTTTGACCATCCACCCCTGCTGCTTTTGCATTCTAGTTTCTCTCCAGTAAAGTGCAAGAGATGGACTAGTCTTAAGTGTACACTGTAAATCATCTCTGTCTGTCTGTTTATCTATCTCCATGTACCCACCACCCAGATCAAAACACAGAGCATTTATTTTCTGCACCCCAAAGATCCCTTCTACCCTTTCCCAATCCATACTTCCCCCGAAGTAACCACCCCTCCGACCTCTTCTAACATAGGTTTGTTTGTCCTTTAACTTTGTGTAAATGGAATCAGACACCCATTTTTGTGTCTGGCTCCATCCTGTCGCATTATATCTGTGAGGTTTATTCATATGTAACACTGGTTTGTTCTTTTATCTCTGTGTAGTATCCCATTGTATGAATGTACCATGTTTATCCATTCCCCTGTTGATCTTTCTCCCACTGTTTTCCTCTTTGAAATTCTTCCTCTCTCCTCCTGGCTCTCTTTCCACTTCTCTCACTGTCTCTCTGAAACTGGGAGGCTCACACCCTATGACTGGCCCCCAACAGCCCCTTTCACTCCACTTCCCATCAACACTACTTTCTCTAGATCCAAACAGCAAAGACCCAAGAACTGAATATGCTCCGGGAACAGACTGCTCAACTGACAGCTGAGCTGCAGCAGCGGCAGACTGAGTATGAGCACCTCATGGGACAGAGAGATGACCTCAACTCCCAGCTTCAGGTGACATCTCTGGCTGTGACCTGCCTTCTCCTAGTTCCCTAGAATTGGCTCAGTGGAGTTTGCAACGAGGTGCAGTGGGAAGACTGTACAGTCAGGAAGACCTGGTTTCCAGTGTGGCTCTCTAACATACTAGCGCGTGTGTGTCCTAGATCAAGTTGTTTCACTTCTCTGAGACTTAGCATCTTCAGTGTAGTTAGGAGAGCCATTCTGATTCCATAATTGACAGTAAAATAATAGTGATTCTACTGAATAAGAGAGAAGTTTAGTTCTCTCTTATGTAAAAGTCTAGGTAGGTTGCCCAGGGATGGGACAGTGGCTTCTGATCTATCACCAGTGACTCAGATTCTTTCTACATTGCTGTTCTGCCACCTTCAACATAAGAGTATCTTGGCATAAAAGATGCTTGCTCAGGGAGGAAAAGACCTAGCATGCTCCTTTCCTTTACAACCTGTATTATACTCACCACTTTTAATTCCGCACCTCACTGGGGGCAGCGGGGGAGGCAGGGAAACATCAGCTAAACCACCATGTGCCCAACCACAAAGTCTGTTGCTAAGGAAAGAAGGGAGAATGTATCCTGGAGAGCAGCTAGCAGTCACTGCCATGTTTCTCATGTAGAAATGCAGAGGACAATACCCACTTTAAAGGATTTAGAGAGACAGTCTACTGGAAGTGTCCTGGATGACCAGCACCTCTTGTGGGCTCTTTATCAAAGTCACCCCCTTTGTCCCTGCATTAGGAATCATTACGGGCCAATGGTCGGCTGCTGGAACAACTTCAAGAAATCGGGCAGGAGAAGGAACAATTGACCCAGCAACTTCAGGAGGCTCGGAAGGTGGGCAGCTCTGGGAAGGCTGCAAGGGGAGGGATTGGCCTGGTTCACAGGGATGGGGCAGGTGATGTGGCCCAATCCACGGGAAAAGGAAGGGACAGAAAGTTACCAATTCCATAAGGATGGGTGAGTAACAGCCGGTTCTGTGGGGATGGGGAGGAGGTGGAGTTTGGCTCATTCTTTGGGCCTGAGGAGAAGGTTGTGGGCCTTCTTTGGCCTTGTGGGAGGATGTTGACTGACATCCTCCTGCCCCACCTTCCTGGCCCTCAGAGTGCTGAGAAGCGGAAGGCCATGCTAGATGAGCTAGCAATGGAGACACTGCAGGAGAAGTCCCAGCACAAGGAGGAGCTAGGGGCTCTCCGACTTCGGCATGAGAAGGAGGTGCTGGGGGTGCGTGCCCGCTATGAGCGCGAGCTCCGCGAGCTACATGAAGACAAGAAGCGGCAGGAGGAGGAGCTCCGTGGCCAGATCCGTGAGGAGAAGGTGGGTGGTTAAATGATGATGCACGTCTGCCTCTCAAACAGGAGGAGCACAGCACTGCTGATGGGCCAGGGGATGGCATGGGAGAGGTGCCCGCTCCTCCACCTGCCTGGCCCAAGACAGTCTGCCTTCTCCCAGGCCCGAACACGGGAGCTGGAGAATCTCCAGCAGACAGTGGAAGAACTTCAAGCTCAGGTACACTCTATGGATGGAGCCAAGGGCTGGTTTGAACGGCGCTTGAAGGAGGCTGAGGTGAGTTGGTGCCTGGTGAGGCACAGGGGCTGGTTGGAGGACATGCCAAACCAGGGGACAAGGAGTGGTCAGGCCCTGGAACTTCCTGAGATGCCCTGGACTTGGGTATCCCCACAGCCTCCCTGGCTCACTAGCAGCCCTGTGGAGGGGATCAGGGGATGGCCATCAATAAGGCAGAAGGTGAGATCTGTATATTTAAAAAGGTACCTCTTCCTTCTGAAATTGTACTTCTGTCAGGAAGTGATTGTAACATACTCATTTTGTTCGAACACAAACTTTTACTGCCATTTTCTGGAAAACTCATCATAATACGTGAGAGGCAGTGTCACATAGCCATGAGGAGCAAAGATGCTGGAGCCAGTCATTTGCCTGGGTTTGAGTCCTGCCCAGGTCACTTTCTCGATGTGTGACCTTGGCCAAGTTACCTGACCTTTTTGTGGCTTGTATTCGTCATCAGTAAAAAAAGGATGACAATAATACCTACTGCCTAAGTATTATGGGGGATATGCAAAATAAGTTAATTTATGTACAATCCATATAACATTCCTGGCCTGCAGTAAATGCTGTTATGTTTCATTAAATAAAATGTAAATGCAAATATCAATCTTGAATGTGAACACAGCTCTAGAGACACTTCTATGTATTGCTTAAAGGTAACCAGTGTTCCCTGCAGGAGTGTCTTCTCTGCATACCTGGGGGCCCCCTGCTGCAGGCCCTCACACCTCTCACTGGGCATAATGGCCTCTGGGGTGCCGTGGCCAGACCTGGGACTTGTCTTGTAGGAATCTCTGCAGCAGCAGCAGCAGGAACAAGAGGAAGCCCTGAAGCAGTGTCAGGAGCAGCACGCTAGTGAGCTGAAGGTGCCTGTTGCATGGTAGCATTCTTCTCCAGGGAGGGAGAGGTTCTGGTGTAAGGACTGTCTCCCAAGTTGAGGCCTGAGCTGCCCTTTGTTTCCAGAGCAAGGAGGAGGAGTTACAGAGTGTTCTGGATCAGCTTCAGCAGGCCCAGGAGGAGCGTGACTGCCACCTGAAGACCATCAGCAGCCTGAAGCAGGTTACTGCTTCCTCCATGGTCCCCAGACACACTCTAGACCTCAGCTTGCAGTAATGGGGCAGGGAGGGAGCACAGTGCATGCAGCCATTCCCGTGCCCACCAGCCATGCTCTCTCTCTCACGCAGGAGGTGAAGGACACAGTAGATGGGCAGCGAATCCTGGAGAAGAAAGGCAGTGCCGCGGTACGATGGGGAGATGTTGCAGCACAGCCCCCTCCTGCCGTGCATCCCCCCACCTGTGACCCCACTGGACCTCAGCTCCCATCTTTCCTCCTGTTCCCCCAAAGCTTAAGGACCTCAAGCGGCAGCTGCATCTGGAGAGGAAACGGGCGGATAAGCTGCAGGAGCGGCTGCAAGACATCCTCACCAACAGCAAGAGCCGCTCTGGTGAGGGACATGGACCCCTGGAGGCTGAGGCCCAGGGAGGCAGGGCTTGGGCCAGAAGGCCAGAGCTGCTGCTTGTACCTCATTCCACCCGCTCTTCTGAGTCTTCTGTCCCTCTTGAACTTGGTCTGTTTTCCCTTTTTTCTGTGTCTCCATCTCCTTTTTCTGTGTCTCTTCTGTTTCTGTCTCTGCATCTTCGTGTCATCTCTCTCTGTATCTGTCTTTCCCTCCCCTGCTTTTTCTAGTTCTCTCCTTTTTTCTCCCACCTTTTTTTTTTTTTTTTTTTTTTTAAATATATCTTTATTGATTTCAGAGAGAGGAAAGGAAAGGGAGAGAGAGAGATAGAAACATCAATGATGAGAGAGTCATTGATCGGCTGCCTCCTGCACGCCCCCAGCTGGGGATCAAGCCCACAACCTGGGCATGTGCCCTGACCAGGAATCAAACCCCAATCGCCTGGATCCTAGGTCGATGCTCAACCGCTGAGCCACACCCGGCCGGGCGCTCCCGCCTTTTTTTCTCTCTCCTTTTATCTTTTTGTCTCTCTGTCTCTCTGCTCTTCATGTCTTTTGTCTGTCTATATCTCTGTCTTGTCTCCCCACTACCCCCACATGCACACTTCCATACCTCACCCAGTGTCTCTAAATCTCTTGTATCCATCCTCATCTATAAATATGGACTGAGCCCCCACGCTCATGTGCAGAGTCCCTGATGGGAAAGCCTCCAAGCCTCGGTCCCCCTGGGACTCCAAGCTGAGCTAGGGGGACAGACTTAACAATCAGGCAGCGGCACTGTGGTGTGATCATTATGCAGCTAAAGTTCATGTTATTTCTGACACTTAAGCCAGAAGATGCATCAACAACAACAAATTGAGTTGCTTTGGACTTTTTTAAAGAAATGGCCTATAAATACGTTTAAGTAGATAAGATGCATTGACAGCTCTGGTGCATCTCTCATATCACAGGCTCAGAGAAAACTTGCTTCCTGTCCCCCCACAGCCACCCTGCTCTTGCTGGAGATCCTGGGGTATGACGTCAGCCCCCCATCCTGATACCTTGAAGCAGCTGTAGGAGCAGAGGCCTAAGCACAGTGGCCATGTTTTAAGTGACGTAGCAAAAATGAATGTATTTCTCACTAAATCAGTGTCTCTCCGAGACACTCTGTCTCCTGAAGTAACCTCTTTTTATAGAAGAGGAATTTGGTTTCTGTTTTGTTACAGATTAATGTATGAATCAACAAACACATTCCAATTCTGTGCCATATAATCTTCTTGTATGTTAGATGGAATTCAGATTTAGGTGCCTGGCTATGGGAGTTATCTCCATATTTTCCTCTGTCTCTGGTCTGACTCATGTCCTTATCCAGGGTCTGTGCCTCTGTCATCTGCTCCAGCTTGCTGTCTCTCTGAGGTTTTCTCTCTGCATGTGGTGGTTCCCCTGTGCCCTCTCGAGCTGTCTGTACCTTGAGCCTGAACGCATATGCTACTTTTATGCCTGTGTGTCCACATCACCATCTTACCTTTGTTTCTGTTGTGTGTGAGTTTGCCTAGAGAGGCAGCTCCTTTTTCCGATTCTGCCTCTCCCTATCCTTCTGTCTGCCCGTGTCTTTTTACCTTTTTCCATCTCTGTCAAATCTATTTCTGCCTCTTCCTGCCAGTCGCTGCCCTGGGAGCCTGGGGGATTGGAGCTCAGGTTTCTCTTCCCTCTCTGCCTAGGCCTTGAGGAGCTGGTTCTTTCAGAGATGAACTCACCAAGCCGTACCCAGACTGGGGACAGCAGTAGTGTCTCCTCCTTCAGCTACCGGGAGATCTTGCGGGAAAAGGAGAGCTCGACCATTCCAGCTAGGGTAAGGGGCAAGGAAGAACCTACAGCTCTAGCTTCTCCCCAAATTCTGGGGCCCTCCGTTTTCCCACCACTGCAACCATCTGTTACTCTGGGCCCAACACACACATTTCCTTGTCACCTTTTCCCCAAGCTCCCCAACTTAGATTCAGATTGCTAAGTAGGGGATGGGCAAATTATTCTAATACTTTCTGTTTCATCATTTCTGGACCAATTCTGCCTTTCCTGGTGCCATAAAAAAAGTGGTTCATAGTAGGCGCATCATCCATGTAAGAAATCCTTTGTCCCAACTCATAATTATCACTTGTTACTGTTTCCTATTATGTCAGCTTCTTTGCCAGCTACTTTTTTTTTTTATTCCATATGTGTGCATTGTAGAAAAAATTTAAAAACACAAAAGCAATTTTTAAAAAAAAATCCAAAGCAATCACACTTTCATCCAGAGAGCACTACTGTAAATCCTTAGTTCATACCCTTCCAGGCCTCTTTCTCTTTTTTCAACCTAAATAAGATGATAAGCAACCTGTTTTTGTTCAGCTGATCTCTACCCTCCGTATTTGGTAAATTTCTCATCTTACCTAATACTTTGACCTTAATCACATTTCTCTAGTTGGCCACAAAATGTCCTTTATTACTGGTTTTCTGTAAACCAGCATTCCGTTTCAGAGCACATGTTGCATCTGGTTGCTTTATGTGCCTTAAGTCTCTTGAATCTAGTGTGGTCATTTTTTATCATAACACCAACCTGTAGAAAAAGACCAGCCCAGCTGACCTGCAGATAGTGTTCTGCCTTTCAGATTTTCCTGCTGGCTTTCTAGTGGTATCATTTAGCTGGTTCCTCTCTCCCCTAGTTTTCCTGTCAGCTGGAATTTAGGTCAAATGTGCTACAGGTTCTCCCTTCACGCTCTCCATAAGGCTATGATGTGGTGGTTCCTGTCTTCCCCTTTAGACAAACGGGGATCCAGAGTCTCTGAGGATAATGAGACTTGCCTACAGCCCTGGATGCAGAACCCACCCTGCCCCCCACACCCTGGCTTGGTTCGAATTCTCAGCCCTAGTCCTGTCTGGGGTGTGGCACTGAGCCCAGGCTGGGCCTTCCCCTCCTCTTCCCTTCAGTCCTTATCCAGCAGCCCTCAGGCCCAGCCCCCGAGGCCAGCGGAACTGTCAGATGAGGAAGTGGCTGAGCTCTTTCAGCGCCTGGCAGAAACACAGCAGGAGAAATGGATGCTGGAGGAGAAGGTGCTGTCTGCCCGCTTGCCCTTACATGGCCAGAGGCCAGGGTGGGGTTGGTTGATGTTTGGCCGGCCCCTCCTCGTGTGTGAACTTGCACAGTTGAGGGGTCTGAGGTGGGCTGGGTGACCCCACAGGTGAAGCACCTGGAGGTGAGCAGCGCCTCCATGGCAGAGGACCTCTGCCGGAAGAGTGCCATCATTGAGACCTACGTCATGGACAGCCGGATCGGTCAGTGCTCCCTCCCCAGCCATCACTGCTCATCCAGCCTCTCCCCTGCTCCCTCCTTCCCTACTGTCCAGTGCTGAGGCTTCTCTCCTCTCCTCTTGGGACTCAGCAGTTACTGATGAGACCACAGCTGGCGAAGGGGAGAGCAGGGCAGGCCTGTACCTGTTCTGTCTTATCTCGCTCGGCTCCTCCCTCTTCTCAGGGTCTCTGTCATCCCTCCGTTCTCCTTTCTCTAGTGTGTCTCTATGCCTTCTTTCTCCTTTCTTCCCCTGTGTTTCTCCCTCTTCTCTCTCTCCCTTCTCTCGTCTCCCTGTCTCTTTCTGCCCCATTCACCCTTCATCTGGTCACACTGTTCCTATGTATATTGTTCCATCTCCAGAAATTCTCTTTCTCTTATGGGTATCCCTTTGGGGTCCTTATCTCTCCCTCACCTTTATCCTTCCTCTCTCCTCTTCCTCCCCTCTTCTCTCTCCTCTTCCTTTCCCTCTCTTTTGCTCCTTTCTTTCAAACCTTCTCTCCAGTTTTTCCTTATGAGTCAGGATGATACTGACTGACATGTGCTGAGAGCTGACTGTGCTCTGTGCTTTACATGTGGTCATATACATTTTTCCAGCTCCATGAGTTAGTTATTATCCCCATTCTCAAGGCTGCACAGTTAGAGATAGCCAGGGTCCACATGGCTAACCCTCTGCCCCCTACATAATATGGCTTGTCCCCTGCTTTTCTCCCTCGCTGTTTCCCTCTTTTTTGCACCGTCTCCGGCCATCTCTCCTCTGGCTCTACTGAGGGGGCAGCTCTCAGCCTACGCCCTTGCAGATGTGTCTGTGGCAGCAGGCCACACAGATCGCAGCGGGCTGGGCAGTGTCCTGAGAGACCTAGTGAAGCCAGGTGACGAGAACCTTCGGGAGATGAACAAGAAGCTACAGAACATGTTGGAGGAGCAGCTCACCAAGAATATGCACCTGCATAAGGCGAGTGTGACCTACCAGCCTGCCCATCTGTCCATGCAGCCACCTAGGTCACCTGTCACACAGCCCCAAGGTCATCTGCCAGTCCCTCGTGTCCACCCATCCCATTCACCTACCATTCCTTCATCCTCATCTTCCCATCCTCCCGTCAACTTACTATTGTCAGTTTAGTTGTTCACTCACCCCTCCGTCCTTGCATCCATCCACTCATCCAGTCATACACATAGTCACCCAACTCTCCCATCGACCCACCCTATTATTTGTCCCTCTGCCCTCTACCCATCTAATCATGTCTTTCCACAAATTTCCTGGCCTACAGCTCTCTTTCTTACCTACTCATCAATCATCCCTTGTCTTAGCTTTTACCCACGCACCCAGCAACCTGACTGCCTACCTGTTGTCCTCCATCTGTCCTCTGAATAGTTCATTTGTCCACCTGTTTGCCTACTGTGGATTCCCCGTGTGTCTACCTACACGTCCACTTGCCCATCCTACCACCCAAATATTTTCTCCATCTCCGGGGGAGTCAAAAGGAATGCAGACCTGGCACCTGCTTCTGAGAAGCAAGCTCACCATTTACTAGAAAGAAGGTGACGAGGGCGGGGGTCATATCCTCCAGTACACCATGCACAGCAGGCAACCCACTCCCATATCCATATCCCAGCTCCAGAGGCTTCCACATCCTCACACATCTACATTTCCTGAGCCCAGCCCACTGCTGGGGGCTCTTGAACTTCTCCAAACACCTTTCTGTCCTGGGCTAGACTTACTTGGGCATTTATTAATGAGGTGAGAAGGATGATACCCTGGGCTTGGTGAAGGAGCTTCCCCTGCCACCTTCTCTGGCCCCTGATGGCTTGTTTGTTTCTTAGGACATGGAAGTTCTGTCCCAGGAAATTGTGCGGCTCAGCAAGGAGTGTGTGGGGTCCCCTGACCCAGACCTACAACCAGGAGAAGCCAGCTAAAGACCTGCAGGCTGCCCCTACTCTCTCCCCTCCCTACCCCCAGAACACTATTTTCTTGGGCTGAAGTGGGGAAATGGGGGCCCGCACCAAAATCAAATAGTTTGGGTGACTGGACATTAAAGGGGTTGGAGGCCTGATGGCTGGTTCTTAGTGACCCTGTCTTAGAGCAGTGGTCCTAGGGAGTGAGGACCTTAAGGGGAGGGGCAGGGATTTCTCATCCTCCTTGGCTCTGGGTCCCAGGGGCATTTGCCTTCATCTCTGCATGAGCTCTCCCAGAGACCAACTCTTTTTTATTTTATTTTATTTTTAATTTATGTCTGGAAACCTGGCTACTCTGCATTTGGGATTGGGGTTGTTGGGTGGGGCGTGGTCCATGTTCAACATTCTAGCAATCTGTGTGTGTGTGTGTGTGCGCGCGCGCGCGTGTGTGTGTGTGTGTGTGTGTGTGTAAAGGCTGTGCAGCCAAAATACCATCTGGCCAGACGGGCCCACCCACTGACTGTCTGCTCTCATTCTTTCCAACCAGTAGGGATGGACTGGGGGAGGTGAGGTCACACTGTTGGAATGGGGAGGGAGGTCTCTGGCCACAACTTTACTCTCTTTCCGCCACCCTCACCCAGCCTGTCTCCAGTTACTGCTGACTAACCCCTCAAACTGAGTGGAGCAGAAGTATCTGCAGATATATATGTGGGTGGATTTGTATGGGGTGTAGTTGTAAATGACTGGACAGGTGGGAGGATGGGTGTTTGGATGGACTGATGGATAAATAAGTAGAAGGTTGCATAGATTGATGATGGATAGATTGGGAAATAAATGGACAGATGGATGAATAGGTGATTGGATGAATAAATGGATAGATGGATTGGTGAGTGAATAGGTAGAAGATGGGCAGGTGGGCATGTAAGTGGACAGATGGACGTCTAGGGGAATATCTGGATGGATGAGTGGGCAGATGGATGAGCTAATGAATGAGAAGAGAAAGGTGAATAAATAATGGGCGGGGCTATGGATGGATGGACGGGATTACATATGGATAGCTTGGTGAATACTTAGGTGGATGAAGTAAATATACAAATGAGTGAGTGGGTGGGTGAAATGGATAAAACAGGAGTGTGATGAGCTAGGAAATGGAGGTAAATTGATTGAAAGGCTAAAATTGGCCCTGCATTACTGCTCCCCAGCACCATACACATTTAATTATTAAAAAGGAGGCCTCTGTGTGCCATGCCCTATGCATCCCTTTTCACATCACTCCGTTTAATGCTCCCAGTGACACCATCAAGTTGGGGTAAGTCTCTGACAACTGAGGAAACAATACAAATCACTTGCTCAAGGACACAGCAAGTCCGAAAGCTGGGGTTTGAACCCATCCATACCAGAGGCACCTGGTACCTAGTGTTCTTGCCACAGCAGAGCCCTCTAGGGGAAAAGGTGTGATCTGAGGCTCCTCTCCTGGATGTGGGCAGATGGAGACTGCCCCTCAGAGTGGGGCCTGCCTGGGAAACAACCTGGTATGGGGTGGGACCTTGCTTGTCCCCATCTGCACTCTTACCCTGCCCCCCCCCCATTTCACATTAGCAAACAGGAGGACAGTGCTCCAGTCCCAGCAGTCTTGGTTAAAGCTGGGCTTTAACCCATGCCCTCCCCCCCAACAGCTTAGGGGGTCTGGCCGTCTAGAGAAATGCCCCCCACGGGTCCTCCATCCACACCTTCTCCAGCCTTGGGGGCAGGGAGGGGACACAGCGCTGCATCATTCCCTGTGGCACTCCGCTCTAGGGCCATTAACAGACGCCTCCCCATCGATCGCATCTGCTAAGTGCTGCTGATTCAGAAGGGTGGGGGTGGGGGCCCCTGGGGGCAGGGGGGGTAGGAGCTGGGCAGGAAGAAGGGGGAGTCCAGGAAGGAGGTGGGGAGAACTGGCAAAGCTCCCTACCACCCCCATTTTCCAGATGACGCGACTGAGGCCCAACCAGCTTTGTAGGAGGCGGAGTCTCCCCAGGGTCCCTCAGGCGGTCCTAGGGGAGGGGGCTCTGGGAGCCACGAGGCCCCTCCCTGCCTCTCCATCTCCCGGCAAGCTCAGAGGGGCGGGGAGAGAGCCAGAGGAGGAGGAGAACTCGGGCAGCTCTGCAGAGGGGGGCAGGAGCTCCGGTGTTTGGTACCCCCAGCCCCTCCGCTGTTGCCGCTGCTGCAGTGGGGACACAGGTGAGGTTGGCCCTGTGGGTAGTGGGAGGGGACCACTAACAGCCCTGTCCTTGCCCTTCCCTGGTCCAGCCCCCACACCCTATCCCATCCTGGGACAGTACCCCTGGGTCCTGCTGGACCTTGTCCTTCCAGAGCCTCCTTCCAGGGACCCAGTCCCCTCCCCTGTCTGTGCTGCCTTCTCTCCCAGGCCTGGCTGTGGCTGCTTCTCTTCCTCTTCCTGCTGCCGCCGCTGCTACTGCTGCTGCCCAGCGCACACCACCAGCCCCTCGGGGTGTGGTTTCCCCAGACCAGCCCCCAACAGTGGGACACAGCCTTATCTTGGCCTCCCTCTTCAGCCTCCTGCAAGGCCCAGCAGCCCCCCTTCTGGAGACACACCCAACTCCCTTTCAACATCCCACTCTGATCTCCAACCCATTTGGGGGAGACCCCCCTTTTCATCAGTCTTTTTCTATCCTCTGGGTGCTCCAGATCTGTGCCCAACTTCCAGTTGAGCCCCAGCCCCCAGGGATTCCCCAGGCCCCTTTCCTGAGGGTGGACCACACTTTCCCAGCCCCTCCCATACCCCTCTCCCCCAGCCACATCAGCCTCTGAAAAGTAACCTAGCCCTTTACCCCATTAGATACCCCACTTCCTTCTCCAGCCCCACTAGGGGCCCCACCTCTCCTTCCTTCCCCAGAAGTCCTGTAGACTGTAGACACCCCCCAGGCTATTCTTGGCAGCTCCAGGCACTTCCAAGACTACCTCTCAGCCTCTTTACAACCTCCTGGCTCTGTAGACATCCCTTAGAAGCA
Source organism: Miniopterus schreibersii (assembly GCF_964146895.1). NCBI lineage: Eukaryota > Metazoa > Chordata > Mammalia > Chiroptera > Miniopteridae > Miniopterus > Miniopterus schreibersii. The sequence continues at coordinate 74,684,328 of NC_138104.1, forward strand.
CCAATCCCTTTCCTAGATCCAAGAAGGGACTCCAACCCCCTTATCTTTTCCCAGGAGCCTTCAGGGTGTGGACTGCCCTCCTCACCTTTGTCATCTCCCCCAGAAGTCCACTCCAGACATTGATAGCCTCTTTCAAACACTTCTGGTCCCATTTCTACCCCTCAGGATGCCCCAATCCCCTCTCTAACCCAGCTAAGTAGTTCTAGTCCCTTCTTCCTTCTATCAGAACTGACAGTGTGGACAGTTCCCCAGTGTTTTTTGCTTTCACTCAGACACCCTCAGACATCTCTCAGGCACATGCTGGCCCTTCTAGAATCATCTCAGCTTCTAAATGCTCCCTCAGATCCTTCTCTGTCCCTCTAGACACCCCTTCTCTGCTCCTTTCCATGTCCCCTAGCCCCTTCTCAGTCCCTCAAGACATCACTCAGGGCCCTCCCAGACCCTCTAAATGATCCCCAAGCCCCTGCCTCTGTCTCTAGTTCCTCCTCCAGGTTCCTCTTGGCCTCTCTAGCCAGTTTCCTTGTGCGAGTGGCCCAGGGCCCCTCCAAGTCCCCACCACCCTGGAGACAGCCACATTCTCCTAAAGGCGCCCCCCCCCCCCCAGTCTCTGAGGGCCCGGGGCGAGGCAGGATGGCTGCAGGCGTGGCCACGTGGCTGCCTTTTGCGCGGGCGGCTGCGGTGGGCTGGCTGCCCCTGGCCCAGCAGCCCCTGCCCCCGGCGCCAGGGGTGAAGGCATCTCGAGGGGATGAGGTTCTGGTGGTGAACGTAAGCGGACGGCGCTTTGAGACCTGGAAGAACACACTGGACCGCTACCCAGACACCTTGCTGGGCAGCTCAGAGAAGGAGTTCTTTTACGATGCCGACTCTGGCGAGTACTTCTTCGATCGCGACCCGGACATGTTCCGGCACGTGCTGAACTTCTACCGCACGGGCCGTCTGCATTGCCCACGGCAAGAGTGTATCCAGGCCTTCGATGAAGAGCTGGCCTTTTATGGCCTGGTGCCTGAGCTCGTTGGCGACTGCTGCCTGGAAGAGTACCGGGACCGCAAGAAGGAGAACGCTGAGCGCCTGGCGGAGGATGAGGAAGCCGAGCAGGCCGCGGACGGGCCAGCCTTGCGGGCCGGCAGCTCCCTGCGCCAGAGGCTTTGGCGGGCCTTCGAGAACCCACACACGAGCACTGCGGCCCTCGTCTTCTACTACGTGACTGGCTTTTTCATCGCCGTCTCGGTCATCGCCAACGTGGTGGAGACCATCCCTTGCCGAGGCCCCGCGAGACTGCCCTCAAGGGAGCAGCCCTGTGGCGAACGCTTCCCGCAGGCCTTTTTCTGCATGGACACGGCCTGCGTGCTCATATTCACGGGCGAATACCTCCTGCGGCTGTTTGCTGCCCCCAGCCGCTGCCGCTTCCTGCGGAGTGTAATGAGCCTCATAGACGTGGTGGCCATCCTGCCCTACTACATCGGGCTTTTCGTGCCCAAGAACGGGGATGTCTCCGGCGCCTTTGTCACCCTTCGTGTGTTCCGGGTGTTCCGCATCTTCAAGTTCTCCCGGCACTCACAGGGCTTGCGAATTCTGGGCTACACACTCAAGAGCTGCGCCTCTGAGCTGGGCTTTCTCCTCTTTTCCCTTACAATGGCCATCATCATCTTCGCCACTGTCATGTTTTATGCTGAGAAGGGCACAAAGAAGACTAACTTTACTAGTATCCCCGCAGCCTTCTGGTATACCATTGTCACCATGACCACACTTGGGTGAGTGCAGACCCTGTGTTCGGAGCTGCCCTGTCAGGCAATTACACTCACCTTTTCTGTAAAAGGTTAAGTAAATGCTCTCTCTCTGTTTGAGCTTCAGTTTACTCATCTGTAAAAACTGAGGGAAGTTGGACTAATCTTCAAATCCTGCCCAGCTTTGACAATGCCTTGATTTTCCAGGTCAAGAGACTTGGGTTCAAGGATCGTCTTAGCTGTAATCTTTCTGTTAACCTTGTGTTCTCTGGGCCTGTTTTCCCCTTTGTAAAATGAGAAATGATGATCCCTTTTGAGGGACTTTAGTGACATCGTGGTTGTGAAAGTTCTCTGAAAGTTTCTGGTGCAGGATAAACAGGTGTTGGCTTTCTATCACCCCCTTTTCCATCTTGAGGACCCATAGCTCCCAACCCTCTAGAACCATAGTGTGAGGCATTACCTCCGTGGCTCCCCAGAACAATATATTTTCAGCATCACTTTTTTACTGCCAATCCTTGAAAGAAAATAGTTGGGATAAAAACATCAAGTGGAGCCACCAAACTCATGTTGTTCTTAAAGACACTGTCTAGGGTAGAGATTGAGCCTTTTCTAACTTCCATCACCTGGATTAGGTATACAATTGCTGCTCAGTATCTGTTGAATGGATGAGTTGAGCTTGCTCAGTGCTTTAATAGAGGTGTAGAAAAGTTGATCTGAGGTTTCTAAGGAGTAGAAATTAATTCTGGTTGGAAGTTCAGGAAATTAATTCTGGTTGGACAAGCAAGTACTGAGCCTTGAGAATGGATTGGAACTGGGTATTTTGATCCTTTTACCCTATTCAGTCTTCACAACAATCCTGGGTGGGTGGGCAGCTGCCCGTGTCTCCTAGTTGAGGACAGAGTCTGAGATGACACAACACAGAGCCAGAAATGACCAAGTTGGAGAGACTTTTAAACAAGTCAAAACAAATAAATGAGTCAAAGTAAAGAAATAAGGAAGACCCATGGGGGGGGGGGGGGTATTTTGAGCAAAGGCCTAGAGGCTTAAGCCTGCAGAGGCTGCACTTTTGTGGAGGGGATCTGATTGGTCCTGTGGTTAGAACAAAAGTATGCTGTGTGATCTTGAGTAAGTCAGTCATGGAACCTCCCTGACTTTGGTTTTCACCCCCTCTGAGATTGGCTCTGCTTCATCTCTATGGGAGGGGGGATGGCATGGAGAAAAGGATGGGGGAGTTTTAAGGCTCCCCTTTATTTTTACATGTAAGGACAGTTTCAAGGTTTCCCCTGGGGGAATAGGAAGGGGTCCTACCTAGAGAACGTAAGACAGATGCAAGCAAAACAATCAGAGCACTCTTGTGGGGACTCAGAGCCCTTCAGCTGGCTTGTAGTGATGGAACTCTCTCCCCAGGAGGCTATGTTTACTGCCTGTGACTTCCTCCTTCTCCCCCATGCTGGGTATTAATAGATTTCCAGCTGAGTCAGATGCTCAGTGCACAGTGCACAGCTTGCTCACTCCGATGGGGGCAGCAGATGGCAGGGGCTGAGGGCCCATTTCTCATTTGACCCCCACTGGTGGCCAGAAAGGTCATCCCTCACATTTTGCAGAGCAAGAAACTGGAGCTCAGAGAGTTCACGCGCCTGGCCAGGGTCGCAGAATGAGTTGGATTAGATGAGATGCAGTGGGGGACTGAGGGGTGGGTGGGCACTCTTCTTGACCTTGCCTTACATTCTCTGGCCCCAGATATGGAGACATGGTACCCAGCACCATTGCTGGCAAGATTTTTGGATCCATCTGCTCACTCAGTGGTGTCTTGGTCATCGCCCTGCCTGTGCCAGTCATTGTTTCTAACTTCAGCCGCATCTACCACCAGAACCAGCGTGCTGACAAGCGCCGAGCACAGCAGGTAGCTGTGCCTTCCGCCTGAGTATCTCCTATTACTCCCACCCACCCCAAGCCAGTCAGTCACCTCTGGTATTTACCCACCTGACTCTTTTCTCTCTGTAGAAGGTGCGATTGGCAAGGATCCGGTTGGCAAAGAGTGGTACCACCAACGCCTTCCTGCAGTACAAGCAGAACAGGGGCCTTGAGGTGGGTAGGTCCAGATTGGGGTTGGGCATGAGCAGTGATGGGAGGAGAAAGGAGCTGACCTCATTTCTCTGCTCCATCCACTCCAGGACAGCAGTAGTGGGGAGGAACAGGCACTGTGTGTCAGGAACCGTTCTGCTTTTGAGCAACAACATCACCACTTGCTGCATTGTCTAGAGAAGACAACGGTGAGGCCTAACGAGAAGTGGTGTGGCAGGGTAAAGGGGATCCCCCTGCTACCAAGCCAGCTCCCCCTGCGGAATTGGAGGCTCACTACTAACTGTGGGGGGTTTCCTGGAAGAGGCCCGATAGAGCTGAGCCTTGAAGGGTAGGCAAGGGGAGGGACAAGGGAGCACCTTCCAGAAAGAAAGGAACAGCATAAGCAAAGGCCTGGCGGTGGGGGCAGCTCCTGTGTGGTGCCTTGTGACCATGCCTCCCTTCTTCCCACAGTGCCATGAGTTCACAGATGAGCTAACCTTCAACGAGGCTCTGGGTGCTGTCTCACTGGGTGGCCGCACCAGCTGCAGCACTTCTGTGTCTTCCCAGCCAGTGGGGCCTGGCAGCCTGCTATCCTCTTGCTGCCCCCGCAGGGCCAAGCGCCGTGCCATCCGCCTTGCCAACTCTACTGCCTCGGTCAGCCGTGGCAGCATGCAGGAGCTGGACACTCTGGCAGGGTTGCGGAGGAGCCCTGCCCCTCAGAGGTAAGTAACCCTCACCAGTTGGCCATCCTTGGGGAAGCTCAGAGCTTGGACCAGAGGGTCTGAGATTTCATGACTCCAGGCATAGCAAGTCAAGCTCAAACCAAAACTCCTCCATGCTGGGAGCTTGGGCTTATCTTGTCTGGAACTCTTTGTTCTTCATTTGTTGTTTCAACAAACATTTATTGGGCACCTACTATATGCCAGGCACAGTTTTAGGCATTTTGGAGTTCACTTTATGAGTTTAGGAATTTAGTTCACTTTAGGCAGTGAATAGAACACGCAGAAATCCCTGACCTTCTGGAACTTATATTCTAGTGGGATGTAACCATTAATAAACAAATACACAGATCATGTAGTGTATTAAGTGCCAAGGAGAAAAATAAATCAGGGATGGGGGAGAGTGTAGAAGGGGTGTAATATAGTTTTAACCGTGTGGTCAGGGAAGGCTTTGCTGAGGTGACGTCTGAGCCAAGATGTGAAAGAGGTGAGAGAGTGAGCCATGTAGATATCAAGAGGAAGAGCTTTTCAGGCAGAGCAAACAGCCTTTGCAAAGACCTTGAGGCAGAAATGGGTCTGTATGTCTAATGACGCATAGCCAGGAAGCTACTATGAGTAGAGTGGAGCGAGTGAGGGAGAGTGGTGGGAGGTAAAATCAGAAAGGAACAGGGACCAGATTATGTAGCTCTCTTACTGTAGACTATTGTGAGGACTTAGGCATTGTAAGGAGTCTGTCATAATAGATAATGTTTTGTGTGCGTGTTCTCATTATGTTCCAGGTACTATTCTAAGCACTTTGTATCATTTATTATCACAATTAATCTCCACAAGAACCCTATGAGGTAGGAAATACAGCAGGTCCTTGAATAACATTACTTTGTTCAATGTCATTTTTTTTTGTTCTTTTTAAATTATCGTTTACATTCAATATTATTTTGTATTAGTTTCAGGTGTACAGTGTAGTGGTTAGCTAATCATACTTTACAAAGTGTTCCCCCCAATATTTCCAGTACCCACCTGGCACCATACAATATTATTATTATTTTAAATATATCTTTATTGATTTCGGAGAGAGAAAGGGAGCGGGAGAGAGAGAAACATTAATGATGAGAGAGTCACTGATCGGCTGCCTCCTGCATGCCCCCTACTGGGGATCGAGCCTGAAACCCGGGCATGTGCCCTGACCAGGAATTGAACCACGATCTCCTGGATCCTAGGTCAATACTCAACCACTGAGCCACACCCGGCTGGGCACCATACAGTATTATTGAGTATATTGCCTATGCTGTACTTTATATTCCCCTGCCTATTTTCTAAGTATCAATCTGTATTTCTCAGTCCCTTCACCTTCTTCATCCAGCCCCCCAACTCCCCTCCCCTCTGGCAACCATCAGTCTGTTCTCTGTATCTATGAGTCTGTTTCTGTTTTGTTTGTTCATTTATATTGTTCTTTAGATTCCACATATAAGTGAAATCATATGGCATTTTTCTTTCTCTGACTTATTTCACTTAACATAATACCCTCTAGGTCCATCCATGCTGTCACAGATGGTAAGATTTCATTCTTTTTTTACGACCCAGTAATATTCCTAATGTAATTTTGTTATAACATTGATGAGATACCTAGGAACATAACCCTTGTTTTTATCAATTAGCCTGTGGTAAAATTTGTTTTGCTGCACATCATTTCACTTAAAATCACAGAACCTATCGACAATGTTAAGTGAGGACTTATTGTATTGTTATTCCCATGCTTCAGATGAGAGAAAAGAGAGGTTTAGAGTGGTAAAAGTGGGACCAGGGTTCAAACTCAGGACTGCCTGACTCCAGAGCCCTCACTCTGCACCACCATAACTGGGGGTGCAGGGGAACCATTTAGCACAGTGCCAGGGATCCAGTAGCTGCTCAATAAATGTCATGATTGCAGTAGCAAGTATTAAGATGACTTTTTAAGAACCTTCCATCTTCCCATTCTTATTCATAGCCGCTCAAGCCTCAATGCCAAGCTCCATGACAGCCTTGACCTGAACTGCGATAGCCGGGACTTCGTGGCTGCCATCATCAGTATCCCCACCCCTCCTGCCAACACCCCAGATGAGAGTCAACCTTCTTCCCCTGGTGGCAGTGGTGGTGGCGGGGCCAGCAGCACCCTCAGGAACTCCAGCCTGGGTACCCCTTGCCTCCTCCCTGAGACTGTGAAGATCTCTTCCCTGTGAGGGGTGGGCCCATCCAGAGGGCCATCTTGATTCTTAGGGACTCCTTTCCAAAGCCATATTATGGGGAGACAGACAGGGGCAGACCTGGGGACCCCTTCTGTCCCCCACTGAGAACTATGCAATGGAATTTCATGGAATGGCTCACCTTGTGGGGATGTAGCCAGGGAATGGGACACTTCCCCCACTCCAGACAGTTTTCCTGTGGGAGCTGAATCGCTGGGCTTCCTCAGGCCCCTGGCTTCCTTGCCCCAGCACACTGGGACCAGACCTTCTCCCCCAGCTGGCCTCCTGCATGCTCCTCCTCTCAGGCCCTCAGGCTCCCACCTGACATCTGAGCTCTAGCTGAGAAGAGGTGAGACTTCCTCTTCTCTCTGTCTGGTCTGTGGAGGTTTGGGGGTTCAGAGAAGAGAATCATCACCTCTGATCTAGCCTCTAAGGGAGGTCCCCAGCCTCCACCAGGCCTAACAACACCCAAATTCCAAAGCTTGGAATGCAACCACAGGCTTCATGGGCTGTGGCCTCAGCAGTGACCTTCCACCCCCAGGCCTTGGCTCAGGGGTCAGGCTGCCTCTCCCAACACACAGATAGCACAAACACTACCCCCTTCTCTGGCTGCTGGAAATGGGTCCTCTCAACCCCATCCTCTGCTGGGCCCCCAGCAAACTCTAGCAATAGCAGCTGCTGCCGTGACATTATGCAAAGCCTCTGCCCCATTTGCTGCAGCATTTACATCTGCCCTAATCAGAGGGACCACCTCTAATACTCCTCCTTCTCTCTCCTCTGGTTTGCTTCCTTCCTGGGTTGGGCTGGAGTCTGGGCTGTCTAAGATAAGCACCTGGCAACCAGCAGGGGCTGGGCTGGGTTTGTAGATCATGAGCTGATTTCATGTTCTTGGGCAGGAATCCAGAAGCATCAGGGGCTGAGGCCTGGGTTGTTCTTGAACTCTGGGAGTTATAGGAGGCAGGAGGAATTTCTTTATCTCCTCCTCCCCACAACACCTTTTCACATATTCCTCTCTCTTCTCCTTCTTGGGTCACCTTCTGGAACTCTGTGTTTGCTCTCAGGCTGATTATCTGGCATCATCTCAGGTTCCCTGTCCCCAGCACTGTCCCTGTGGAGCTGGTGGCTGACAAAGATGTAGTTTCCATCAGTCAATAAAACCTAAGAGATGAGGATGAGAACCTCCTGGCTCTGTGGGTTTGGGGGCTGGATAGGGCTGGGGAGTTAAAAGCACTCTGATTTCAATTCAACTAGTAGAAGGGCTGGTGTGGGTAAAGGTATGGGAGGTAGATGGTTGGTGATGTGTTCTGGAAGATGAGGATCTAGGAGAAATGAAAAAGCGGGGTTTGAAAAGTTGCCTCTCTAGGCTAGGAGGTCCTGAGACAAGCCCCCTTGGACATCATCTGCTCTAGCTCCTTCACTCACAGATGGGGAAACTGAGACCCAGAGCAGCACATGCTTGGTTTGGGGGAGACTTAAACCCAGGTTTCCTCACAGCAGATGGCTCTGAATTGAACCCTGATGAAAAGCATCTCTCAGTGTGGCAAATTCCCCTTCGTTGTGGATGTCCCCTACATTTTCTCGTCTGGGCTACTGGGTAGACTAGGCTAGTGTGTGACTCAGCTCTGTGGAGCACTGAGAAAACAGACCTTAGATTCAGGTGGACTTGAGTTCCAATCCCTGGGAGAGAGAATTATTTACCTTTTCTTCACTCAGGCTGCTAATCTGTAAAAGATAATTTTATTCACCAAATATTAACTGGATATCATGTGCTAGCCCCTAGGGGTACAGAGATAGGCAAAGTAGACATCATCTCTGTTTTACAGAGGAGAACATGGAAGGCAACTAAGCAATTACAATATAGTGCAAGAGAACCAAGATCGATGGATTACAGAAGCAGGTAGATGGCAGGAGAATCTAACCTGGCTAACACACAAAGAATGAGGTGCAGTTAGCCAGGCAAAAGACAAAAGGGTAAAAATGTTTCAGGCAGAGGGAACAGCATGTTCAAAGACCTGGAGGTTAGAGAGTGAGCCTGGGTCCTTTGGGGAACTTAAATTAATTGAGTAGAGTTGGGAAGAAGAGTGTGAGGCTACGATGAGGATCAGAATGTGGAGGTAAACCAGATTACAAAAGGCCTTTGAAGCTAGAATACAGGTTTTAGACTCCAACCTAAGGATAATGGGGGCCTCTAAAGGCTTATAAACAGGAAAGTCATCATGAGGTTTGTGTTTCAGAATGATCATTCTGGTTGTGGATAGTGGATTCTAGAGACACAGTCCTGGAGAGAGGATGCTTTTTCAGTGGTCTAATTGGTAGGTGATGGTGCCCTGGCCAGGTAGTGGCAGAGTTGGAAAGTCAAAATATTTGAGAGGTAAAATTGGCAGGGCTTGGGATTGACAGGTATCTGGGAGTAGAGGAAGAAGCAAGGCTGACTCCTAGGTTTCTGATATGGGCAAAGGCTGGGGGGGTGCCATACACTGTCAAAGGGAACATCAAAGCTGTTAGCACACAGTGCCAAGCATATAATAAGTACTTGGTGATGATTAGCTACAATTATTATCATAAGTTCAGTTTTAGATATGTGGTGCTGGACAAATATCCCGTAGGGAGTGGGATATATGGGTCAAGTAATATGGTCATAAAAAGATTGAATGTGAAAATATGCATAGACATCGGGCACAGTGCCCTGAACACGATAGGCTCAGTAAACCTGAGTCCTCTCCCATTAAGTCTCATGTAAAGAAAACACAATAGTACATTTATTGCTGACACCCTTCAGGGAAGACTTCAACTAGGTTTGGCATCTGAAGGGAGAAGGTTAGGTAGCACTCAGATGAGCTTTTTGATGGTCTCTCCTTCAGTCAACCTGTTCTATGGTTTGGCTCCTAAGCCCTCACCTCTCACTACAGCTTTTTGGTTTATGAGCTCATCAGAACCCCATAACTACTCCCTGAGGTAGTCTGGGCAGGGATTATCATTCCTGTTTTACACATGGATAAGCTCAAATTTGAGACACAATAACTTGCTCAGGGTCCTACAGTTGGTAATGGGCCATCTGTGCCTGGAACTGCCTTCCTGACTCCAAAGCCTGGGATCGTTTCCGGCGCACCGTCATGCCAACTAATTTATTGAGCATTTACTATGTGCCAGGAATACTACCAGGCCCTTTACAAGCATGAATCTCTGACCCTTAAATTGGAATTACCATTGTCATTTTACAGAGAAGTAGAAATTGAGGATGAGGTGTAAAATGACTTGCCAGAGTTCACTCGGACAAGAGCACAGCTAGGATTAGCTTGTAACTTTACAAACCCCATTGTGAGACGCTGGCTGGGGACAGAGATGGCTACGTAAAGGTTTGCTCGATCTAGGTAAATTTCATTTCAGGGAAAAAAAAAAAAAAAAAAGAAAAAAAAAAAAAAGCAGCTGTGCCGCGCCTGCGCACTAGCCACAGGGGCGGGGAGGTCAAAGCGGGGGCGCCAAAGAGGGCGTGTCTGTTTCCCAAACACCTACTGTCCCAACTGTGCAAGTCCGTCCCAAGGTTGGCCTGTCCAACGCGAGTGACTGCATCTCTTAACCAATCTCCGCAGCTCTCAGCCTTTTGCCAGGACGAAGCGGCGCCCGCCTCTCCACTGATGCGGATTTACTGGTGGGTGTGACCGGAACTGACGCTTCAGGGGATTGCTATGCTCTGGGAGTGTTGATATTTTCCTGTCAGTCCAACTGACAGCGGCCAAGTTGGAAGCCTGGAAGGTGGTTTTAAAACTATTGTGTGTGGGGCAGGCCAAGCTGTCCTGTCGCAGTACTGCCGCCTGCGAATCAAAGCCTGAGGGTGAAAAGTCAAGAGCAGGACAGCATGGACGAAGTGAAAGGCCAAGAACCAGGGTTCCGACTTTGACTGAAATCTGAGACGGAGGGCACAGGAGGGCGACCGCTCGCCTTTGATTGGCCCTTGGGCTTCAGCAAGGACCCACGCAGTCACTTCGATTGGTTGGTGCCCGCAATTGTTGTGGCTGCAGCGAAGATTTTGCCCACGTACTTCCGAGCAAGAGGCGGTGCTGTGCTCCGGCGCGCGTGCGCGGCGCCCTGGGACCCCGCCCGGTAGTTCAAGAACCTGCGAGGGGGCGGGGCGAAGAGGTGCTTGTTTTGGTTCTGTTTCCTTTGAACCAGAAGGCCGGAAAGAGCGTAACAATCAACTTGCCGAACTTGGAGAGTAGGCGACGACACTCGCCCCACTGCCTTCACCTTCGACTTCACATCCGGGTTCTTCTGTCGCGTGACCCGCGCGCCGCCTACGGCTCTGGAACCGGTGCCTCAATCTCTTTATCCAGGCCCCGCCGATCCCGTGGTGCTTCGCGCACCACAGTAGCCCCTCATCCGGGTTCTCTCCCGGCGTGCCGCGCGCCGGGTTTGCTGGGGGGTACTCAGCGGTGCCGCCATGACTATTCTCCCAAAAAAGAAGCCGCCGCCTCCCGACGCCGACCCCGCCAACGAGCCGCCGCCGCCTGGGCCACTGCCCCCGGCGCCGCGCCGCGGCGGGGGTGTGGGCGTGGGCGGTGGCGGCACAGGCGTGGGCAGCAGCGACCGCGACCGTGAGTCGGGCGTCGTGGGGGCCCGTCAGCGGGCCTCACCGCCGCCTCAGGGCCCGCTGCAGGGGCCACCGGGTGCACTTCATCGCTGGGCGCTGGCTGTGCCGCCTGGCGCCGTGCCGGGTCCCCGGCCTCAGCAGGGCTCTCCTCCTCCTTGTGGGGGCCCGGGCGGTCCTGGCGGCGTTCCGGGCGACGCGCTTGGTGCAGCTGCAGCAGGTGTAGGCGCGGCTGGCGTGGTGGTGGGCGTGGGCGGCACGGTGGGCGTGGGCAGCTGCTGCTCCGGGCCTGGCCACAGCAAGCGGCGGCGTCAAGCCCCCGGGGTTGGTTCGGTTGGCGGGGGCAGTCCGGAGCGTGAGGACGTCGGCGCAGGTTACAACAGTGAGGATGAGTACGAAGCGGCTGCAGCACGCATCGAGGCCATGGACCCAGCCACTGTCGAGCAGGTATGGGCTGGAGATGACAGGTGAGCTGGTATGGTGGATGAGATCCCCAGACTGGGTAGGGAACCAAGGGACCCAGGGGACTTAAACGTCTTCTCCTGGAGCCTGACACTTTTCTCTGGTGGTAGGGGCGTGAGACACCATCTTTACCCGCCCCCTTTCCCCAAGGACTTTAGGTTAGAGGCCCCAGATAAGACGAACTTAAAGATGGTAGCTGTGGTCTCTTCTGGGTCCTGGGACCTCATCTTGCAGGGCCAATAGATGGGAACTCCCCAGGAGAGACAGGCAGGATGAAATGCCTCCTGAGAGGGGAGTCTCATGACTCTCCAAGGGACCTTGATCTTGTGTTCAGTGGCTTGAGATTTGTTTTCCTCTGAGATAAGAGTTTTAAGAATCCCTCTCCAGTAGACACGAGTAAGGTGGAGACCTCAGAGATGTTTGAGTGTCCCCAAGATACCTAAACCATTTCAGGGGTCTGACACACTGAATAGGACAACCTCTCCCCTTCCTTCTCAGGGGGACACAACACAAGACCCTCAGCAGTGGGGTCTGACATTTCCTCAGGGGTACTAAGGTTGCTTTCAGGGGCCTGAGACTCTTCTAAAACCAAGGGACTGACACTGACACACATATACATCCCCTTTAGAGAGAGGAATCTTCTGAGCTTTCCTCCAGGAATATGACTTCTCTTGGGGAGATAAGATTCCCTTACCCTTGGGGACAAGAGCCAAAATCAATACCCAGGGACCAGAAACTACTAGGATACGTGAGACTCATTCTCTTACGTGACTAGGGTCTATGCTTCCTCTCAGTAGTATGAGACCTCCTTGGGGACAGGAGTCTGAATCTCTCTTCAGGAGCTTAAACTTCTTTTAAGTGATAGACCTTTGGCCCCTCTCCCCCACCCCCACCAGGCCTGAGCCTTTCTTCAAGAAAATGAGATTCCCTGTTTTGGGTACTGGAGCCTAAGATTCCCCCTGCTTAATGACTCAGGCTTTCGGAGACTGGGTCTGAAGCCTCTTCAGGACACTGCTATCCCCCCACAGAGGTCCCAGGCAAGGTGAAGTCTTTAGGCAACCTTTCTCCTCAGGGCCTAGTGTCCAAGTGTTTTCCTTGGGGGCCTGAGACACCCCCCACACACATACAAATACACAGGTATATGAGCTCCTTCTACCCAATTATGAAGGACTGAAACACATCTTGGGGACATAAAAGCCCCCTCTCCCCCTGTAACGGACCTAAGCACCCCCCGCCCCCAAGTGTCAGGGATGTAAGATTTCTGCCTTGGGAACTCCATCCTGAGACCTAGGCAGCATGGAGTCCCAGAGATGTAGTCTGAGGCCTCCCCATGGACCTAGGCCTGCCTTCAGGGCCCTGAGACCCACTGTGCCAAGGACGCTTGAGCTTTCCCTCAAGGACAAGAAGCCCTTATGTACCCCAGTGACTGCTGTGTCTCTATAGATGAGGTCTGAGCTCAGGAATAGAACTTCCCACCAGAATGGATTCCTGAGACCCTTTGAGGGCATTGTTACAGAGTTCCTGGGGAATAGGGTCCTGAGTTTTCGCCTACACTCCAAGAGTTTGAACTTGCCCTCATGTATATGAGACACCTCCCCCACCTTAGGACCTGAGACCTGGGCCTACCGTGAGAGTATTGACTATCACCTCACTTCAGACAGCACACATATACCTGCGTCATAGCAGCCTTTTAGAGGCATAAGATTTCTTGTCTTGTGGACTTGAGCCTAAGACCACCTTCCACTTGTGAACTAAGCCCTGAGAACTGCCTATTCCTGCTGGGACAAGATATGGCGGGGTTCTGAGGAAAAGAATCTGAGCCTCTTCCCAGGGGCCTAAACTTCCCCTTAGGGACAGGAGATCCTTCATCTCAGGGAGGGGTCTGAGCCTACACCTGCATGGGTATGAAGTCCCCCCTCCCCCAACCAGGCAATAATGTTTTATCACCAGGAAGAAGGACATGAGGTCCTCCTCAGGGTGGCCTAAGGCCTACTGCATTGGACAGAAGTACCTGGGTGCTCTTCACAGTCATAAGAAACCCTTACCCTCGGGCCAGGAAGGTCCTCTTTCTATGAGAAGGTTGTCAGTTTCAGGGGACTGGACTGAAGCCTCCCCTCAAGAACTAGCAGATATTCTGAGACTCAGCCTGACCTAGCTCTGCTTGCTGCTTATTTCCAGAATCAGGGAAATATTCTGAGCTTCCTGAATTGCTTTCAACAAGCTTTTTTCTTCCCAGAGACAGGAAGGGGGTTTGGGATATCCCCACTCCAGGGAAATTCTCCACCCATATCCCTGTCCCACTTGACTCAAATCTTTCTGTACTTCACAGGGGTCTGGGCCACGTCTTGAGACCCCCTCCTTGTTGCCTTTCCACCCGTTTCTACTCTAGGTAGGATAAATTAGCTGGACCCACTGAATCAGGACCAGGAGTTGTTTCTTCTCCTCCTGGTTGGGGTCAAGTCTGTCTTTCCTCCTTCACAGAAATAGGGAGAGATATATCCCTGGTCCCAGGACAGAGACGAAGAAAGTTGCATGCTGCCGTGGTGACTAGAATGACACCTCCTTATACCCCCTTTGCATCTCCTGGGCTGGGAGTTCCTCCCTTATACTTGTCCCCATAAGAACATGGAAGTAAAGCTCTGTGGCTGCATGATATCTTCCCTTCCCAACTACAGGGGAAAGGCTTCCTGTCCTCCTACTTCTTGGGGTAAAAGGAGGAAGATGCTTCTCCCTGCTACACCTGGTCCAACTTGGGACCTTCCGGTGACGATAAGAGGGGGAGATTCTTCCTGCTGCCCCAGTCATGGCCTTGGACTGTCACTGGGGCATTTGTAGCCTGGAGGCCAATTCAATCCCTTGGGAAAGAGGGGACTTGTTGAGAGGGAGCCCACATGGTGAATCTGGTCCTTGTTCTGACTACTCAGGTTTCCTGTTTGTCCCAATGTTGTGACTGTACCTCTAACTGCCTTTAGGAACCCTTTTGGCAACTTAGGGTCAGGAGTTTCCTTTCCCAAGCATGGCCACCTTATGGAGAATTTACTGTATGGAAGGAATAGATTCAAAGCATCCTCAGCTTGAGGACCCCACAGAGCATTTTGAGAATGGGGCATGCATGCTCAAAGAAGCTGAACCTGGCACTATAGCCAGTGTGCCTGGGTTCCCACTCAGGCTTTGCTGGGGCTTTGCTGGATGAACCAGAATAGTTCTGCCTCTGTTCTCTGGGCCTCTTTCCCCATTGGTCAGGTAAGGAGCTGGTGGGGTGTCATTTAGGTGTAAGATTTTAGAGAGCTCACACCAAAACCCTTTGGACCTGGTGGTGACAGAAAATGGTGGGTGTCTTTTGAGAAAGAACTGGGTTTCTCCCCCTCTCTCCCCTGTGCCCGTTTCCTCCCAGCCATCCAAGGTTGGTGGGCAGGACAAGCAGCCTATTTGGTGTGAGGCTCGGGTTTCTTGTATGTGTATGTATGTATGTTTGTCACCTGTGCTATGGTGAATAAGCTCGGGGGTTGCCTGTCACGGGGCCTATTGGATGATGTGGAGGTAAGGCTGTCTGTGGAAAGAGTTTGGGCTTTTGAATTGGGCAGGCCTTAGTTCAAACCCCAGGGTCTCCTGCTTAGCTACTTTATAGCTTTGGGCAAACTCTCAGCTGCCTTTTTTTTTTTTTTACATGGTCCACCCATGCCCAGTGATTGAATGTGTGAGTACCTGACTGACCCACCTCAGACCTTGGCTGATTCTTCTCTTGCAGTTTCCCCAGGATCACCTGGGTTCTTTCTAGGAGCCTTTGTAATCTGCTGATTCCTTTAGTGGGGAGGCAGAGTGGTATAGCAGAAAGTGTTCCCTGCTTGGGCAGTCTGGGTTTGAGTCTTGTATCTTTGGGCAGTTCCCTTTTTTTGGGTCTCAGTTTCTTTATCCATAAGATGGGTAGTGGTGGGGAGGGAAGTTGGACTCGGTGTTCTGAAGCTAGTTGTAACCTCTTCTTTAATTCCCTATTCCCCTCTCCCCCCACCCATGGTGAAAGTTTTGAGTGGGGCCTCTTGGCTTTTGGTGGGGGTATGATAGGAAGTTTCAGGCAGTGTTCCACTTCCTTCTCCCTAGCCTATAGGTTCTTGGGTGGTTGTTTTTAATTTTTACAGCTTTATTGAGATACAATTCACACACCATGCAATTCAACAATTTAAAATGTACAGTTCAGTGGCTTTTAGTGTGTTCACAGAGTTGTGCATCCATCACTACAATCAAGTTGAGAACAGTTTCATCACCTCAAAAAGAAACCATCATTATCATCATCCCCCAGTCCCCTCACCCCTTCCCAGCCCCTGGCAACCACTAATCTACTTTTTATCTTGATTGATTTGTCTCTTCTGATCCATGTTGTAGTAGCATGGAACAGTACTTTATTTCTTTTTGTTGCATAATAATGGAATCTTAGAATCTTCTTTTTTTATCCCCTCCCCCACCCCCAGTGGCCTGGCATTAAGTTTTAGGGCCTTGCTCTTTTCCCATCCTTTTGCCCAGGAGAGCTTATGTTGGTCCTTAGAGAGCAGTGCATCTATCTTTTTCTTGTTGGGTGGGTTGCCTGTTGTTTTGCACATGGAGCTGAGCCAGTGTTCCTGGGTGTTTTGGGGGGACAGGGGTGGTCTTGGCACCAGGCCTGCTGGGACAGAGCTATGAAGCCCAGAATACTTTAAACACCTCTTTGCCATGGGCTCTGGGAAAACGTCCGTCAATGAGCTGCCATTGCTGCCACCATCTTCTGCTCCCTCTCCCCTTCAGTGGCAGCTCATTTATTGATGGGTAGGGTCAGCAGCTTCCCAGGCCGGGGGGTGGGTGCTGGAGAGGTGGATCCTGCGAGCTGATAGCCATATGGCATTGCCTCACAGCTCACACCAGGAGTGCTACCAGGGGGTTGTATTATTTTCCTGTGGCTGCTGTGACAAATTGCCACAAACTAGGTGGTTTAAAACAACAGACATATTCTCTCACAGTTCTGGATGCCAGCAGTCCAAAATCAGTTTCACTGGTCCAAAATCAAGGGGTTATCAGGGCCACACTCCTTTCAGAGGCTTTAGAGGATAACCCAGTCCTTTTCTAGCTTCTGGAGGCTGCTGACATTCATTGGTTTGTGAGTACATCACTCCGACTTCCATCTGTCTTCGCGTCATTTTCTCACCTGTGTATTTGGTCTCTTCTGTCTGTATCAGATTTTCCTCTACTGTTCTAAGGCCACTTGTGATTGCATTTAGGTACCATCCAGATACTCTTAAGATAATCTCTGCATCTTAAGATCCTTAACTTAATCACACCTACAAAGACCCTTTTTCCTTATAAAGTAACATTTACAGGTTCCAGGGATTAGGGCCTAATATGTTTGGGTGGCTGTTATTCAGCCTGCTACAGGGGTGTTCTTGTTTCCCTTTAAGGGAGGGGGAGGGAACTCATTAAGTGCTCTCCTACTGAGCAGAGTCCTGTAATATTTGAGTCTGCCCAGTATCCCTATTATTGGGAAGCTTGTTATCCCATTTCACAGATTGGAAAACTGGCTCAGAGCAGGTCATCACATGGCTAATCATTGGAGCTGAATTGGAACCTAAGTTAGGTCCCACAGTCTGTTTCAACTTTTTTTGGGCCTTTGGACCAGTAGGTTGCAGAGTCTTGTACCTGGGATCCCCTGGTGTCAGAGGGCTTTGTCCAGCTCCTTTGTGGAGGCTCAGAGATGTGGATGGACTTCCCCACAGACTCAGTAGTGGGCTTGCAAGATTGAGGGTCTGGACTTGACTTCCTCAGGCCTAAACTTTTCTGTGGCTGGACCAGCCTCCCCCCCACTACCTCCTGCCTGTTCTTCCTGGGCCATTTTCCTAAACAACTTCTAAGTTGGCACCTTTCTTGGAGTCTCCTGTCCAGCTAGGGTAAGGAAGAGACTGTGCTAGGAGCTCCTGGGACTGTATAAACTCTTTCTGGAACTCAGGATCAGGATCTCCCCATTTTCTCTCCCCACAGGGAGAGAAAGAGAGGGGGTTTCAGCCAGAGCCCAGGATCTTAAGGCTGCTGGTGCCAAAGCCTGTGGGTGGTTATGGCTTGGCCTCCAGATCCAGGCACAGATGCCACTCTGGCTGCCCCAGGACTGAAGCCCTGCTTGTGCAAAGGGTATGCTCAGGCCTCCTTCATTTTTAGGGACAAACCAGGCTTTTCCGAGGATTGCCTGCCAAGTATGTCTCCATGCTATGGCTCGTGAGGCCTCCCCTGTTGCCTCTACATTAGGTCTTTCTGGTGCCTAAACCCCAGCTCTTTTTTGCCTTCATAAAATGAGAATAATGCTTCCTGCAATCTGGGCTCTGGTACAATTAAGAGGTCACCTTTTGCATCTGGCACCTGGCATGAAGCAGGCATTTGGCTACTATGAGTTCATCTTTCTTCCTGGCCCTGCCCTGTTTACTTTTACAGTCCTACCCAGGACTTGAGCTCTGCTGAACTCATTGCTGGCCTCTGGCGTCCCTGGTGCTTTGTGGCAGAAGTGATTTCTTATCCAATTCACAAGCTTTTCTGGAGGTCTTGGTGTTTTAATCCTTTTCTCAGGTGGAACCTCCTCTCAGGTGCCAGCCTTAACGACTGACCAGGTCCCTTCCTCTGTGTTTTCTAGCACCCCTTTGTTCATCTCTTTCACAGCCCTGCTCACACTTGCCTGTAGTCACTGCCTGTTTCCTCACCCCTCTAGCAGTTTGTGAGCTTATGGAGGGTAGAGAGCAATTCTTATTCATTTTTCTGGCCTCATTGCCAGCCCAAGGTCTGACTTAGCTGCCTGGTAACCCTTTGTTGGATAAATAAGTAGGAGGCCCTCTCATCCCCTTTGATCTCCTTTCCCCCTACACTTGAGGGCAGGAGGTTGCTGTGTGCCCTTTTTTAGAACTTCTACCCAGTCTGAGGCTGTAGCCATCGTTGCAGCTTCTCTGCTGGAGACCCCTGGCTAGGGCAGGTGCCGTGGTGCTGGGAGATGACTGACCCTGCGGGGCAGGGATGGATTTTGGGGAACTGGCTAGAGTGTGCCTCTGGGGCAGGAGGGGCACCTGGACTGCTGGTAATATTGTGCACAAACAAGTCTTTGTGCTACCCATGGAAGCCCATTAAGGGCTTCCCAGTGCCTTTGTCATCTCTCAAAAGCCAGCCAGCCATACCTTCCTGGGGTGTGTGCCCTAGTGGTGGGGCTGCTGGGTAGTCCCTTGTCACCCCCTCTTCATCCCCTCCTGTTCAGTCACTCACCTAGGACTTTCTGAGGGCCTCTCAGTTGTACAATATCTGTGTCTGTTCCGGTCTCACCCCTTCTTCTCTTACTGGTGACCACCTTACCAGTATATGGTACATTATTTACAAAGCCTTTTCTGGTCCTGAAGCTCCTATGATCCTCTTGACAGCTCTTTCAGGTATATCACATATCCCCCATTTGATAGGAAACTAAGGATTGGAGTGTTCAGGTAGCTTACCGAAAATGATGCTGCAAGTGAGTGACAGAGCTGGGGTTGGAACCTAGAGCTTTTGGCCTCCAAACCTCGTGCTTCCTATTTTGCCAGGAATTTCTCTCACCTGAGCTGGGGAAAAATGGCCTGCGGAGAAGTGATCCCCTCTGGTTGGCAATTGCCTGGATCCTATAAATCCCTAGGCAGGGTGGTATCCCAAAGGAGCAGGCTTCAGATTTTGGGTACCTAGCCTTGATACTGGATCAGGCTGGCTTCTTCTGATGGCCAGCAGAGGGCGTGAGGGGCCTGGGAAAGGTGCTGCTTTTGGTTTGTTTGGTTTTGAAATGGAAAATATGTTTGAAGTGACACGTGGACATTCTATTTTTTTAATAGACTTTATTTTTTAGAACAGTTTTAGGTTCATAGCAAAATTGAGCAGAAGGTACAGGGGGTTCCCACATACTCCCTGTCCCCACACATACATAGCCTCCCCCATTATCAACATCCCCTACCGAAGTGATACATTTATTACAACTGATGAGCCTACATTGACACATAACAATCAGCCAAAGTCCATAGTTAACATTTGAGTTCACTCTTGGTGTACATTCTAGGGATTTGGACAAACATATCCACCATCATAATATCATACAGAGTAGTTTCACTGCCCTAAAAATCCTCTATATTCTGTCTACTCATCTCTGCATTATTTTAAAAAACACATTTGTACAGGTTCACTTAATCTGAACCCTTGGGGCCAGGTGTGCTTTGAAATTTAGAAAAATTTCATTATTTAGATAACTCACTGGTGTGTATGCTGTGTATCTGTAACACCTCCGGTGGGGTCTGTGGCAGCACCTCATAATCAAACACCCAAATGTTTCTTCATGGAAATGTTTGAATATTCATCTCCAAGTGGAATAAATGGGTTTTCATCGGCTCACGTCAGGTAATGATGCCAAATAAGTTAGATAAAGTCTTGGTTTTCAAAGCTTTCTGAGTTACGGAATTTTGGACAGGGGATTGCATACCTCTTATAAAGAAGGAGGTGAAGTAAAATCACCTGCAATACCAACGCTTAGGGAAAGTATTTTGTTACATAGCTTTCCTAACTTTGTATGCATGTGTGTTTGTATACATATGCATATACATATGTTAAATGTGTTCACTCACACGTAAAATTGTATTTTATATACATTTTGCCTTATACAAGGTCTTGGAATTCCCTAGCTATATGTGGGGCTCAAGAGCTTACCAATCACTTCCTTCTCAACATCTCTCTACCCTAGAGTGACTAGAGGGTTCCCAGGTGAAACTCTTTCAGGGAAAGCCAGGTTCCATCCCTCCCTGTTCTTGCCAGCCTTGGGCCTCTCTCTGTGGGAAGGTCCAGCATTGGATTCCCAGCATGGTCAGCAGGAGGCAGAATGTAGCTGGGGCCTCTGCTCTCAGGGCAGCTGGGGCTCCTTTGAGAGCAAGTCTTCTGCTCATACAATGATTGGTTCCTTAAAAGAAAGGGTCTCCTCCTGCTCCACATGCATGGAATGGTCAAACGGGGCTGAGAACTTGACCCTTCCCAGTGTCCTCTCAGCCAATCAGCTGGGCCCCTCAGGAGCTCGAGGACAGAGCTCTGGGGAGGGGGTACAGGCTTTTCTTGTTGCTGACCCCCACACCTCTTCCCTGCAGCAGGAGCACTGGTTTGAAAAGGCCCTGCGAGACAAGAAGGG
The DNA here is from genome assembly GCF_964146895.1 of Miniopterus schreibersii. Taxonomy (NCBI): domain Eukaryota; kingdom Metazoa; phylum Chordata; class Mammalia; order Chiroptera; family Miniopteridae; genus Miniopterus; species Miniopterus schreibersii. Next base: position 74,705,276 of record NC_138104.1, read on the forward strand.
CTTCATCATCAAGCAGATGAAGGAGGACGGCGCCTGTCTCTTCCGGGCTGTTGGTGAGTCTCTGCCTCAGCCTTCAAGGGCCTAGGGCTGCCCCTGAGTGTCCCAGTTGTCAGGAGTAACCCCTGAGACAGGGTTTGGGACAGAGTTAACTGGTCTTTTAGGGACTCCAGGCCCCAGCCTCAAGTTCGTATTTGGCCTCTAGCCCTTCATCATGAGGCAGTGTGGTGGTGTGAGAGTAAAATAGCAGCAATAATAGTGATAAGGAAAATAACATTAGTTAGGGACAGATTGCTCTGTCAGGCACTATAGGAAACCCTTTCAATTCTTCCCTAAGCTGGGTAAGTGTCGGGACTGTTGCTTCCATTTATCAGATGAGAAAAGCAGCTCAGAGATGGGGAATGGCTTGCCCAGGGTCAGGTAGTACATAGTAGAGCCAGAAGTTGGAATCTGGGTTAGGTTAGCCTGAGGGCTCTTAACTACAGCTTACTACTCTCACCTTGGGATCATAGACCTTTTTTTAACTTACACAAAAGTAGAGACAGTGAACCCTCATGTACCTACCCATCATTCATCTTCCAAATAGTCATCAACACATAGCCAGCCCTGTTTCATCACTACCCTGCCCACTCTTTCTCACTCTCCTGAAACGAGTATTTTTTAAACTCTTTTAAAAATATTTTATTGATTTTTAGAGGGGGGAGGGGAAGGGAGAGAGAAACATCGATTTGTTGTTCCACTTATTTATGCATTTATTGGTTGCTTCTTGTGTGTGCCCTGACTAGGGATCAAACCTGCAATCTTGGCATATTGGGTTTACACTCTAACCAACTGAGCTACCAGGCCAGAGCTGAAATGAGTATTTTTTGTAATATGTTTTTATTGATTTTAGAGAGAAAGGAAGGGAGAGGGAGAGAGAGAGTAAAAAAACACATCAATGTGAGAGAGGAACACGGATTGGCTGCCTCTTGGACACTCCCTACTGGGGATCTAGCCCGAAACCTGGGCTTGTGCTGTGACCGGGAATTGAACCAGTGACCTTTCGGTGCAGGGGGTGCCACTCAACCAAGTGAGCCACACCAGCCAGGGCTGAAACAAGTGTTTTTAAAGCAAAACCCCAGCCCAGCAGTGTGTCTCAGTGGTTGAGCGTCAACCCATGAACCAGGAGATCACAGTTTGATTTCTTGATTCTCTGTCAAGGCACATGCCCAGGTTGCAGGCTCGATCCCTAGTAGGGGGTGTGCAGGAGGCAGCTGATCCATGATTCTCTCTAATCATTGATGTTTTTATCTCCCCCCCTCCCTTCCTCTCTCTGTAATCAATAAAAACTTTTTTTTTTTTTTAAAGCAAAACCCCAACACTGGGTTATTTCATAAATATTTTTGTATGTTTTTCTGACAGATAAGGTCCTAGTCTCTGTCTCTTTCTCTGTCTCTCTCTCTTTCTCTCTCTCATGATATAACCAAAATGTTGTTATTGTTCCTAACAAAATAATTCCTTAATACCATTTACTATCCAGTCTAAACCCAACAAGCAGTCATGAGAGCCTGTGCTAGCATCCAGGGGAAGCTGGAAGTGTGATCTAATCCTCCGTTTGGGGCTCTGATAGCTTCCATAAAATGTGCCCTCTGATAGGAGCTTTGAGCTGGGAGTCAGAAGCCCTGTCGTCTTGCTCTGGCCCTCACTCATAACTTTCATTGTCCCATCTGTGAAGTGGTATTGATTCTGAAGGGTTTCTTAAATCCCTTCTCGGTACACACACACACCCACCCACCCCCTGTGCCTGCTGGTGGGGTGGACTGACCCAGGCTCCACTGTAGAACCCCCCCCCCCCCCCCCCGTGCCTGCTGGTGGGCTGGACTGACCCAGGCTCCACTGTAGGCTGTGCCACTGATTCTTGGTTTGACCTTGGGCAAGCAGCTTTTTTATCCTGAGCCTGTTACAACCTTGTAACAGTTAAATGAGATGACTTCAGTAAATTCCTTTAGTGCCTGAGAGCATAGTAGCCCCTCATGGAACAATAGCATTGGTAAAGCCTGAATGCTGTTCTCAGTGGTGCCTCAGAATCACAAATGTTTGTTGAGTGGGTGAAAGAAAGAAGGTTAGGTAGGGGTGAGTGGTTGCCTCCCTGTTTCTACTAAACAGAAGAGGTTTGGGCAATGGACTCTGCTGGGCTAGAATATCCCAACCTCCTACCCCTGTGATTCAAGTCTGTATTCTCCCTGGGATGTTTCCTAGACAAAAAGTTTAGGTTTGGAGGTTTCTTGGACCAAAGGGAAAGCAAAGAAAGAATAGGTGGGGGCCTGTTCGATGCTAGGTCCTGTTCTAAGACCTCTGGCTGGTTGTGGGGTAAGCAGGGCTTCTGGTGGAGTGAGGGTCAGAGAATGCAGCTGGGTATCTGGGTCTCAAACGGTCTTTGGGACAGACCTTGGGGCTAGTGATGACCTGATTTGTGTAGTAACCCATATCAAGAGCAATATTTGCACATGTGTTCATTTAGCTATTTTCCCCAAACATCCTCTGACCCTTCCCCCTGTTGGGGCCTTCCAGTAAGAGGCCTGAGCTTACAGGAAAAGCTGACCATGGCAGATTGAAGGCCTTTCCTTATCAGCACTATGGCTATACATTTCCCCTGACAGCTGCCCTTGGCTTTTAAACTCCATAAAACCTCAGAAGCCCCATGGTCTCTCCTCTGAAGTACATGGCCCCTGGGCCTCTAGGCCTTGAATGGAATTTTCCCTGGGGCAGAGTGCACAGGACCTGTGCTGGGAAGGGGACTTTGTCCTCAGGCTTTCTGCTGCCTCTCTGTTTCCAGCCTAGCTTGAACAGGGACAGGTGGCAATTGCCCTAGGCTCTGGTGAGAAGGCTACAGGTTCTAACTTCCTGCCATGCATTCAACAGTGGAAGGAGCACAAACTGAGGGTGGGAGTTGAAGGGGGGACTGTAGACATAGGGGCCACTTGTTCTTTGACCCTGACTCTTTGCTAGGCATTCAGCTGGATGCTTCAGGTTCACCTGTAAAATTGGGATTATTATCCCATGAAACAGTTGAGAAGATTGAGGCTCAAGAAAGGGAAATGATGCCCAGCTGGTGTGGCTCAGTGGTTGAGCATCAACCTAGGAACCAAGAGGTCATGGTTGATTCCTGGTCAGGTCACATGCCTGGGTTGTGGGCTCGATCTCCAGTAGGGGTTGTGCAGGAGGCAGCCGATCAATGACTCTCATCATTGATGTTTCTATCTCTCTCCCTTCCTCTCTCTGAAATCAATAAAAGATATTAAAAAAAGGGGGGGGGGAGGGAAATGACATGCTCAGGTCATTAGTGGCAGAGCTGTATGAGAACCCGGAGGTGCCAAAGGACACATTCTTTCCATAGCCCTGGGAAAGCCCAAGCTTTTTTGTTTAGTTCTCAACTGGTTGAGTGACCTCAGTTATATTCCTTCACCTCTCTGGGCCTTACTTCCTCCAACTAGGAGCCTGTGGCCCTCTACTGTTAGAAATCCTGAAGCAGGTGGCTTTCTACCCTCTGTTTTGCCTGTGAGGTCTGGGTGTCCCCAGTGTGAACCACTATCCACTGCCTGTGCCCAGTTCTCTCCTACCACCCCCTACTGGGGATTTGTGAGTATCAGCAAAGGCTTGGGTGGAATGGAAGTGGGAGCGTGAGTCCCAGAGGTATCCTGTGGTCCACCCTGCCCCTGCTGTGCTCAGATAATCTCCTGGAAACGTGAGTCTGCATCTCTCCTCCTTCCCTCTCCCCATATGCTTTGACTCAGCAAATCCTCTGGCCCTGGCCTCTGTGAGCAAAGTGGAGGCCACGTGTGTGTGCGCGCGCGCGCGCATGGGCCATGGAGAAGCAGATGGGGGCGGCAGGTTTACAGAGATGAGGCCTAGAAACATTAGCTAGGCCCCCTCGTCTGGGCCTTTTTGTCTTGTAACATGGACCGTCAGCATTGGAGGGATAGATCTTAGATCAGTTTTGACTGTTTTATAAATGGGGAAACTGGGACCTCAAGAAAAAGCCAGGACCCTATTATCTAGGTCACACAGGCAGGTGTCAGAACATTGGTGTTTGAGGTTGAACCAGGCCAGAAGGAGAAGATCTCCATGTATGCCAGCTTCCATTGGCCTTTGCCCTGCTTCCATCAGTCTTTCCGTCTTTGTCATGGGAGTCCTTGAGTAGAGGAGCAGGTATCTCAGACAAGGCTATTGAGAGGACTGAGTTCTGCCATCTCCCCACTGTCAGGTATGCACCACAGCTGCTTGACAGGCAGGTGAGGCTTTTTCCCTGGCTCATCTCAGTTGGGCCAGGGTTCCCACTGGGCCAGGAGGGAAGTGGGAACAAACCAGGTCCCTGTCTCCCTTTGCTGCTGTGTGTACACATTTGTGTGGTTTGTTTTTAGATTTCCTGCAGACACCAAGCTTCCTTTTCTGTCCTGAGTGGAACTTGCTGTGGCTCTTTTAGCAGGCAGGCCAGCAGTAGCCTGGCAGGGAGGCAGCTCTCAGGTGCCTCCAAAACAAATGGTAGGGCCCTGTACTTAAACTCCTTTAGATGGTCCAGGCTCTCCTGTCTTGCTTCTCATAACTACTCTGCAAATAGCGACTACATTTTAGGGAACCTGAGGAGATTTAGAGACTGTCTGCCAGGCAGCAGTGGAGGGAGGTTGAGGCAAGTCTGTTAGTGCCATTGGCTTTTCCCCTTTCCCACTAACCCCTGGCAAAGGCTAGGAAGGAGGGGGGCAGGGTCCTCAGTTTGCAGAACCTCACATCTTTTCCAGCCTTCAGTCTTTCCTGGACTGAAGGTGGCAAGGGCATCTACTTGTTGAATGTGATAGTTGTATGTAGTTGTGGGGGTTGTCATGTCAGAATTTGTCCTTGGGGAACATCTTTGGCAGGATCTGCTGGCTGTGTGTATATGCACATGTGCATTTCTATGCTAGTGTCTGTATGCTCAGAGAAAGAACAGAAGCGGGGTCTGAAGAGGTAAGGTTCATGCTGACCTCTGTGGCCCTAGTGAGGGATACAGCCCCTGATATTTGTAATCTCTGCCCACTCCCAGACCTTTCCAGTTGATTTCTGCTTATGCTGGCGGGGAAACTGAGGTGGACAAGATCAGGCCTGGCCCCAGGGAGTCAGGTGGTTAATATGATAGCTGGATTGGAGTGGTGGTAATGTCATCTTGGGCATCAGTGCTTGAAGTCAGTTCTTGAGAGCCTAGCCTCCCCTTCACCCTCCCAAATACATGACCTTGGGCCAGCTGTGCCACATTTCTGTACCTCAATATCCCTCCTGTGTGAAGTCGAGAGCTTTTTGGGTGAGGGAAGAATGAGTTGGAAAGTAAAGAGGCCTTGGGGGGAGGTGGCAATTGTTATATTGTATCGAGGATTTCCAAGCCCTTTTTGCGTTGAGGACAGAGGTGAGGTAGTAGGGGACCCTCTTCCAGCTGGACTCTGGGAGGGGAGAACAGGTGCGGATTGCCCGCAAATGCAGCGTCAGCAAGAGGAGGAGTTTCAGTTTCTATCAAAACAAGTTCTCTGAATTCCCCTACCTCTGCAAGTCCATTGGGCCCTTTCCCCACCTTGACCCTCACAGGGAAGTCCAGCCCAGTCCCTAGCCCCCGTGCCAACCTTCTGGGAGGAGAAGAGCTTTCAGGAGGACAGAGGTGGGACTGGCAAAGTCAGATAAGAGCCTCCTCAATGAGGATTTCCTGTGTTCTTAGCCCACACTGGGTATTTTTCCCACCTTATATTGTTGAAAAGATCCTTCTACTCTCCCTTGTTGGAGAGGTACTATTGCTCTGTGTCCTTGACCCTGAGGAGCATGTTTTCTTCTACATTAATGATCCCTAAACTAGACTGTATCTTATAATCAGTGAGGTTGGTCGTCCCCTCCCAGCTGCGATTAAATATATGGTATTATACCACCTATCAGTGCATCTTAGAATTGAGGAGAGAAGGTTATATTTTACGTTTTATTGCTGAGTAGAGAAGGTCATACCTTGCCCACACTTAAGGATCCTGTTCTGTGAAGTCTGTATTATTGATATTGACATTAATTTGGTTACTAAAGGTTTGCAGTACAATTACAGAAGGGGGGTCTGTGGCCCTTTGGCGTCCTGTTGGTTCTGCGTACACGAAGGACAGCCTAGACTCTGGGTCTGGGGCTTTCCTCTGGCTGAGGAAGTAAAACAGAAATGAAGAAGGGCTTAATAAGTGGTTCTGGTGACATTCTAGCTGACTTGTGGGTAGCTAGCTACCTGAAGGAGTCATTGTCTTCCTCATGACAAATGGAGCCCTATTTCTTGAATACCTAGTATGCCTCAGATGTTTGGCAAACCATCCCCTGTAGTCTTTACAACGCCCTATGAGAGAAAGAGGAGCTACTCTCTCAACTTTTTGGATGAGGACATTGCAGCCTGGAGAGTTTAAGGGCCTCGTCCAGTACCACACAGCTAGGAGGCAGCAGAGCCTCTCTGCCAGGCAAAGGAGTCAGTGGCAGGAAAATGTGGGGACCCTCATGAGGTTCTCCCCCAACTCCCTTCTCTCTTCCACAGTCTCCCTCTTTCCCCCATTTTCTTGCATCCAGCATCTAGTTAAGGTAGATGTATCCCTTAGGCCTGGAAATGCTGGTTGACCCTTCCCTAGGAACAGCTCAGCTATCTCCTTGATCCTGGCAGGCCAGTCACTATTTAACCCCTTTGCTCCTGTGTCAGTTCCTGTTTACTGCAGCTGCCCACAGCACTGCCTCCTCTGGCGCCCAAGCCCATCCTACAGAAATAGCTTGTCAGGCAGCTCTGGCAGGTAGGCAGCCGCAATGGGCTATGTGGTCCTGGCTTCTAAGAAAGGCTGCAGCAGGGGGCCCCCAGCCTGTGCACAGGGCATGTGACTTGCTGGAAGTGCCACTGGGGGGCGGGGGAGAGTGTAACCACAGAACCCACATCCTTGTTTACATCAGTGATGGGGCTACCCCTTCCTACCTTCACGGCCCATACTCCCCCTTGCCCTCCGGTCCCTACATACCTCCAAGAGGACTCGAGAACAGGCATGGGCCCCATTTTCTATCTCAGAGCAGTCTTTCCTTATCTCACAGAACCCTCCAGGGAGGGAAGGGAGGGCAGCGAAGTCATTCTTCTGGCGATTCTTCACAGAGGTGGAAGAATTCTGTGGTGTTCCCTGCGGGAGGGACCTGCCCCTGCCCCAGTGCCCCAGGGAGATCCAATCAGAGCAGCGGTCTTCTGGGGAGACAAAGGGAAATTCCCTCTTTGTCTTAGCCAGTGGACCTAATCTGTGCCTCATCTTCAAGCCCACCTTAATTTCCCAGGGAGAAGACTCACTGGCTCCCCCAGTGTGTCCATTCACTCAGCAAACTTCCCGATTTCCTGCACTGTACTGGGCCCTGAGCTGGGGGTAGACTTGGATGTGAATTGCCCTCTGCCCTCAGTAGGAGCCCAGTGTGATCAGGCAGATGAATTCTGTACACATCTTTGATAAATCTGGTGATAGAGGTGCCTGGTAGAGTGGGGAACTTTTAAAGAACACATTGGTTTTTGATAAGTAGGCAGTCAAGCAGGATGGAAGGGACGTCCTGAAATGAGGGAAGACATGTGTGAAGATCCTCAAGTGAGACAGAGGGAGCCTACATTTTAATTTGACCAAAACCCCCTGATGCCTGCACCATAGGGCCATAGACTCCCCTTCCTGAATTAAGCTTAGATGCATATGTATCTTATCTCTCTTACTAGACTATGTGCTTCTTGCAGATGGGGGCAGGATTTTACTCAGCTCTGTCACCTTCACAGTACTCCACATTTAGGCCCCACTAGGGGGAAGGGGACTCAGATTTACTGAGTGACTGCTCTGTCTCAAGCCCAGTGCCGGTCACGTTATACCCATTATCTAAATCTCACAAGAAGGCCTGCCAGGGAGTTATCCAGCTTGTTCCTGTTTTACACGTGAGGCAGGTGAAGCTCAGAACACTTGGGTCACTTGCCTCTGGTCATTTAGTTCAGTAGTACCTGGCAGAACTGGGCTTACAGCCCAGCTGTTTTCCCTTTTCTTTTTCTTTTTAACCTGTAAAAGCCATGCTGACTCCAGGAAGTCAGGCAAACTGAATTCTAGAGTTGAATTTGTCATAGACTGACTTTCTGTATGAACTTGGTCAAGCCACAAACTCTCCCTGAGCCTCAGTTTTCTCCTGTGAAGAGTGAAGGTGAGGGTGTGGGATTGATAGTGCTTCAGGCCACTTACGGGGCTTAAAATGTTCATTGACTTGTCTGAGTGGGCAGGCAAGCCCTAGACAAGGTCATCTGCACGAGAAGCTTGTGGTTGTGTCCCTTTCTCCTGTCTTCTTGTTAAAGACTGTACCTGCCTGCCTCTTTTTCCATGACCCCATTCCAGCCCACAAGGCCAAGAACTCTCTAGGCCCTGTGGTAGGAAAGGAAGTTTTCCTGGCCCCTGGCCCTTCACCCCAGGGGTGTTCTGTGACTTGGAACTCTTCTCTGGTGGCAGTTCTGATCCCAGTGTCTTCTTTCTTCTGCCTCCACAGCTGACCAGGTGTATGGAGATCAGGACATGCATGAGGTTGTACGTAAGCACTGCATGGACTATCTGGTGAGACTTTGCAGAGACCTTGGGTTAGGGGCAGAGTTGGAGCATCTCCTCCCCACACAAACCTTGACCCTCTCATCTGTTCTGCAGATGAAGAATGCAGACTACTTCTCCAACTATGTCACAGAGGACTTCACCACCTACATCAACCGGAAACGGAAAAACAACTGCCACGGCAACCACATTGAGATGCAGGCCATGGCGGAGATGTACAACCGGCCTGTGGAGGTGTACCAGTACAGCACAGGTACTTCTGTGGTGGGTAGGTGAGCGACTGATTGTGCCTGATCTGAGCCTGCCTTACCCGGCCCACTGTGGATGTTTACTTCCTTTTCTTTTCTGCAGAACCCATCAACACATTCCATGGGATCCATCAAAATGAGGATGAACCCATCCGTGTCAGCTACCATCGGAATATCCACTACAATTCAGTGGTGAATCCCAACAAGGCCACTATTGGTGTGGGGCTGGGCCTGCCATCATTCAAACCGGGGGTAAGCATGTCACCACGCCCAAGATGGCTGTTGGATTTAGAGGCCAGAAACCTTTGTTTGGGTCTCAGTTCTACCCCTAGCCCACAAAAATGTCCTGCCTCCTACTAGGCCTGGTGCCTAGTAGGTCTGAGTTACTCCTGAGGTCTTACCTCTGAGAAATCAGGGAGTCACCCAGGGTGATCTCTCAAGGCTCATTCTGTGGTCTCAGTTTGCCTGTCTGAGCTAGCTCACCCATCTTCTGTGCCTCTGGAGGGTTGGCATTTTGGGATATGGAGTCATATTTGGGAACCATGAGCCAGGGCTCGGTTTGGGTGTCTTGGTACCCACATGGATCCTCCTCTGAAACTCAGCAGTTACAGACCTCCGTGGTCACAGAGACTTGGGGTTCAAGCCTGGCCCCAACACTCACTGGCTATGGGACCTAGGGCAGTATTCACAAGTAATCTGGGCTGGCAGCTCGGCTGATACAGATAGCACCTAGCACTGGGCCTGGTGCCTAGTAGGTGCTCAGATGGTGGCAGTACATTTTCCCGGCCCACAGGGGCAGATTCGCATTCTCTTTCATAAACAGTCGACTGCTGGGGGTTTTGATACCTTCTATTCAGGTTTCACTTCCTACAAACAGAAAGTGCTCCTGCCTCATTTTAGGAAATACACACCCTAACACCACCCCCCCCCCCCAACATTAGGGGTTTTTTTTGTTTTGGTTTTTAAATAAACTTTTAATTTTAGAACAGTTTTAGATTTTTACAAAATTATTACGCTTAGAGAATTCCCATATACGCCACTATGATTAACATCTTATTAGCATAGTACATGTGTCACAATTAATAAGCCAATATTGATATATTAACTGAAGACCGTATTTTATTCAAACGACCTCAGTTTTCCCCTAATGATCTTATCTGTTCCAGGATCCCATCCAAGACCATATTACATTTAGTCCTCGCCTTGTCTCCCTTGGCTCCTCTTGACTGTAACAGCTTCTCTGAATTCCCTTGTTTTTGTTTTTGATCTGTTTATAGACTCTATCATTTCGCCTTTTCTAAAATGTCATATATTTGGAATCATACAATGTATAGTTTTTTCAGAGTGTCTTCTTTCACATAACGCTATACATTTAAGATTTTTTTGTTTGATCGCTTGTTTCTTTTTTTTTTCCTTTTGAAAAAAATGTGAATGCCTTAAGTTTACAGAAAAACTAAGGAGATAGTACAGAGTTCCCATGCATACCTCCTCCATCCTGCACCAGTTTCATTATTAACATATCAGATGACTATGATTCATTTGTTACAATATATGAACCAATATTGACACATTATTAACTAAAGTCATCATGTCTCTTTAGGCTCCCTTGTCTGTGACGGTTTCTTACACTTTCATGTTTTTGATGACCTTGACAGTTTTGAGGAGTACTGGTCAGGTGTACTGTAGGATGTTTCTCTTTTGGAATTTGTCTGGTGTTTTTCTCATGGTTAGACTGGGGTTATGGGTTGTAGGGAGGAAAATCACAATGGTAAAGTGCCATTCTCATCACATCATATCAACAGTATGTACTGTGAACATGATTTGTGACTGTTGCTATTGACCTTGATCACCTGGCTGAAGTAGTGTTTGTTAAGTTCTCCACTGTAAAATCACTCTTTTCCGCTCACTCCCTTTCCCACACTATTGTGTTTGGAAGGAAGTCATTGTATGCAACCCACCCTTAAGAAGTGGGTGTTATGCTCCATCTTCTTGAGGGCAGCATATCTACATAAATTATTTGGAACTCTTATTGTAAGGGAAATTTGTCTCTTGTCCCCCATTTATTCAGTCATTTGTTTATATCAATATGGACTCACAGATATTTATTTTATACTTTGGGTTATAATCCAGTGCTATTTTTATTTTGATGATCAAATTGTTTCAGTTTTGGCTATTGGAAACTCTCTTAGTTGGTTCCTGTGTCTCCTTGACATACTCCCATCATTGTGGTGGTGTTTTTTTTCCTAATTTTTGCTTTTGGGTTTTTGTTTTGTTTTGTCTTTGTTTTTTTGTTGTTTGATGTTGTCTTGTTTTGTTTGTTTTGTTTTTTGAGCACTTCCTTACTTTCTGACACTAAAGATGCTTCAGGCTCAGCTTGTATATTTCCTTCCCTAGTCTTAGAACCAGCCATTTCTCCCAGGGGCCCTGGTTCCATTTATTGGACTGTTATTAGAAGCCACGATCCAGGTGCTGAGTGTGCTCCTTGGTACTGGGGTGTCCTTCCTTCTAGGCCCTTTCAGCTGACTGAGTAAGGAGATATATTTGTGTATACTAACCTGTGTGTATACACATATTCAGAATTATTTCTCTATGTAACTATCTATATCTATATGAAGCTACCAGCTGATAGGTACTGCTTTAATTTTCAATTTTCTAATGACAAATGGTGTTAAGCATCTTTGCATGTGCATATGAAATTGTTTAAATTTTTGCCCATTTTTAAATTGTCTTGTTCTAATAAAGAGTTTTACATACTTTTGGACTATTATCCATAGGTAAAATATTATATTTTATATTACTCATGTGCACACACATTGGTGTGCAGTGTGTATATGTGCATTAAAATAATGTTAGAATTTTGCTGAACAATACTCACATTTACTCCCTGGGATATGCTCTGATATTTTTTATTACTTTGTTTTTTAAATACAGTTGTATCTCACAGTCTAACAGAGCACTCTCATACAGTGTCCCACAACTCATAGCACCTCACATCATGCTAATACTACTCCCTCATCCCCTTAAATACCTGACTACTCCCTCCACCCTGTGCACATACAGCTAACTTCTCAGGTGATCTTTTCTCCTTGTGCCATCTGAGCATAGATGAGGAAGGCCTCAGCATTGTGAAACTGAGTCATCACTGGGTAAGGCTTCTTTAAACTCCAGCCTAGGCTGGAGGGCACCTGGCTGCCCCAGACTTAGTACTTCATTTGAGTTGTCTTGGGGTTGGGAGCAGGGCTTCTGAGTGTAGGAGTTTGGAACTACTAGTCCCACCACCCAAGCCTGCTTTTCCCCAGTCCCTGATGAATAGGCAGCCTGCCCAGGGGGATGCTTAGTAAGAGTACCTGCCTTCCTATCTCCTCTCTTGTGGGCCTGTGGGCTCACCTCCCTGAGCCAATTATGGCTCTTGGCCAGAGTTCAGAGTGTCACTCCATATCCCTGTTCCTCCCACCTTTGCAGTTTGCAGAGCAGTCCCTGATGAAGAGTGCCATAAAAACATCAGAGGAGTCATGGATTGAACAGCAAATGTTGGAAGACAAAAAGCGGGCCACAGACTGGGAGGCCACAAATGAGGCTATTGAAGAGCAGGTGGCTCGAGAATCCTACCTGCAATGGCTGCGGGATCAGGAAAAACAGGCCCGCCAGGTCCGCGGCCCCAACCAGGTGGGTCTTGTGCTCTGTCACTGGTCTGGCCAAGAACCCATTATTTCCCCTGCTCCGCCCCAAATAGGCAGAAAAAATTAAGCAGTTTTGACATTTGGAAGAGAAGGAAGTTTCCAACCCTGTCTGAACCTCATCTTGGCCTTAGTTTTGGCATTGTGCCTTAGAACTCTCAACGCCTGTGTAGAACAAGCTCTTAAGGAGTAAGAGAGAGAGAACAGTCACTGGTGGTGCCATGAAGGATTGATGGATAGTTTCAGAGGGACAAGCTTTTGTTGAATGTCCTTGTATGCCAAGCTCTGCTGAGAATGTAAAATCAGGTTTAGCCCACTCCACCCTCAGTGGTCCCCTGTCTATTGAGGGAGACAGATGCATCAGAGGGGTCCTTGACCCTGGCTGGGAGACCAGTGGATATAGGGGCTCTAGTTAGTCTTTACACAGGAACGTTAGGGCAGGGAGAGGGCAAGATATACAGACATTTGAGGAATCATGAGTTTAGAGTGATTGTAGATGTTGGCAAGAGCTGAGTAAATTGTTCAACAAATATTTATTTAGGTCTATGCCCCGTACTCTTCTAGGTATACAGAGGTGCATTGGTGAGCCAGGCAGGCCCAGATCCCTGTCCTTGTGATGCTTACGTTTTTGCAGAGCGGAACAAAATAAACAGTAAATGTAATGACTAAATTAGTTGAGAGGTGTTATGGATGAAAAAACATAAAGAACAGGGTAAAGGGAATAAGTAGGGCTGAGTGGCGCTGGAAGTTCACAGTATTAAATAGTGTGGACACAGTGGGCCTCAGAACAGGTGAGATTTGAGCAAAAACTTGCCATAGGTGAGGGAGTTAGCTAAGTGCATGTGCCGGGATAGGCAGAGGACCAGCTAGAGCAGAGGCTCTGAGGTAGCACACCCCTGTTGGGATTCAGGAGTTGCCAGAAGCCAGTGTGGCTGAAAAGACGTCAGAGGTAGTGGGGCCAGATTGGGAAGGGACCTGTGGGCCGTGGTGAGGACTTTGGCTTTTATTCTGAGTGAAGCAGACTCTGTGGAGGGTTGTGAGCAGAGGAGGGACAGGATCTGACTTAGGATTTGACAGGAACCCCCTGACTGCTGGGTATAGAATGGAGTCTGGGTGGCAAGGGTAGAACAGGGGACCAGCAAGGAGAAGGCTGCTATAGTAGTTCAGGTGGCTGCTGATGGCTCAGGCAAGGGGGAGGGGAAAGTTGGGGTAGGGGCACTCTGGATCTATTTTGAAGGTGGAGGTAACAGGTTTCTTGTCCGTTTGGCCATGAGGGTGTGAAGAGGGTTAAGGGGCTTACTTTCGTCCTTTGGTCCATTGTGTGACGGAGTAATGGCGGTCTATGTAGAAGCTGTGTCATAGCCAGGATTCCCAGAGGAAGTGAGCCCTCAGGGATGGGGCAGAGGAGGGTTGAGACTGTTATAGGTTCTTACCTCTTACTCCTTCCCCACCGCAGCCCCGGAAAGCCAGCGCCACATGCACTTCTGCCACAGCAGCTGCCTCCAGTGGCCTGGAGGAGTGGACTAGCCGGTCCCCACGGCAGCGGTCACCCGAGCACCCTGAGCTGCATGCTGAGCTGGGCATCAAGCCCCCTTCCCCAGGCACTGTATTAGCTCTTGCCAAACCTCCTTCACCCTGTGCACCAGGTCAGTGACTTGCTGACAGGGAACATGCAGGGCTTAGGAGGTGCTGCCTAAGTCCCGGACCCTGCCTCTGACTGTCCATCTGCCCCAGGTACAAGCAGCCAGTTCTCAGCAGGGGCTGACCCGGCGACTTCCCCCCTTGTGTCCCTCTACCCTGCTCTGGAGTGCCGGGCCCTCATTCAGCAGATGTCCCCCTCTGCCTTTGGTAAGCCTCCTCTGTCTAGGAGCCAGGGGCCAGCCGGGAGCTGGGGAGAGCTGGAAGAAGCAGTAAGTCCTGAGGGGGTTCTCTGGAGCCTCTGGCCGTCTCCCCAGGAAAAGGGAATCGTTTAGGCCCAAGGGATCTGTCCCAGGGAGGTTCTGAGCAGGGTTTCATAGGCTCAGAGGAGCCTTTTTATAAATAGGAGTTAAAGGGGCCTGGATGGGATCGTTCCAGAGCCAGGGATCAGTGAAGGGTGAAAAGACAGGCTCCATCATCCTTTTTACCTTCTTGCCCAGCAGGTCTGAATGACTGGGATGACGATGAGATCCTAGCATCGGTGCTGGCAGTGTCCCAACAAGAATACCTAGACAGTATGAAGAAAAACAAAGTGCACAGAGATCCACCCCCAGACAAGAGTTGATGGAGACCCAGAGACTGGAGACCATCTCCCAACCCCCATCACTCCTGCCCTCCGGTGCCACCTCACCTTTGGCTTTCTTCCTTCTTGCCGTCTTCCTCCTTCCCTTTCTCTTCTCCTTTTCCTCCTCCCCACTTCCCTCTTGCGGGCCCACCCCTGCACCCCTCTCATCGCTGCCACCACCACCATCACCTGTCTCTTCGCCAGCTGACGTGCCCTGTTGCCCCCTGCACAGCACCATCCCTGCATTCCACAGGGGACTCGGGCAAGGGTGCCGAAGGTAGGCGAGAGGCACACAGAGACAAACCAACTGGCAGCCAGGCAGCCCCCGAGGAGAGACATTCAGACAGAGGAAAGCCTCCCTGACCCCTATTCCTTCCAAGTTCAGCAAACCTTGTCACCCCACCTCCACAACTATGCCAGGGAAGTGGGAGGAAGAAGTGGGAAATTCCCCTTCCCAGTACCCTAAGAATGTCTGAGCCTTCAATGTTGAATTTTTTCTTTATTAAAATGTACTTTTATCTTATAAAATTAACCAATCAAAAACCACATAGACAACAGCATTGACTCTATGAAGGTGGCATCTCTCTGGTTTGGGGGTAGGCAGGCCGTGGGGCACAGAAGGGGCACAAAGATATGGTTGCTGTCTCTGGTCTCCAGCCCTATGGAGATGGGCAGGGTCTAGAATATGAACCAGGGCGGAGTAGGGGAGCACGGGTGGCAGGTGTCATGTGGGCTTTGGACAATGAGACTCCGACCTGACTGCATTCCTACTGCTTCCACCACCACCAGTCTCTTTGGAATCTTGAGGTGGGGGCACCTTTGAGCATTATAGCCGCCGCTCAGGATTTGAATGTGGGGAGTGGGAGCAGCCTTGGCAGATGGGGCACTTGTGCCCTGCAGGTGTTGACAAGATCTGCCATCTGTAATGTCCTTGGCACAATAAAACCAAATGTCAGTTTCCCCGGAGCGCCTCTGTTCTGTGTCGGGCAGAGTGTATGTGTGTGCGGGCAGGGGGGGTGTGTCTGGGCAAAGGCAGTGAGGCTACAGGCCTTGGCTTGACCTCTGAGGGCTGCATGCTCTCCAGTAGGGTCTCTGGGGCCCAGAGTCTGTTCATATTTGGTTCACTGCTTACTAATACACCTCTAGACCTGTTACCACCAAGAAAGCCCTATCTTTACCTGCTTTCCCTGCCTCAGTACTGGCACAGGATGTATCCTGCCCACCTTATTTCCTGGGGTGTGATGGGAGCAGAGGACTGAGCTTGAGGGCAAAGACTGAATTTCCAACTTCTCTGCCTGCCTCTTTCACCATGTTTGTTCTTGTGATTGTTTGATGAGGAAATGCTTTGGAAAGGTACAGTAGAAGCTTCGTAATACCATGAGTTCAGTGGAAGTGACCAGATGGACCTCCTCCACTGGGTTTCAGAAGCTGAAGAATGGCTAAACCCTTTTTTGTTTTTCATGTCCCCCAGTTCTCTGACACTTCTGTGTCCCGACCTTCCTTGAGGTAAAGGCAAGGCAGAAAAGGATGGCTGGCCCAGTGTCTTTTTTTGCTGTGCCTCAATAATGGGGCCCCTGTGGAAGGATGCTTGTCCAGCTATAAAGGTGAGGGCGTGGCTGGCTGAGTGGCTGTCCAAAGGATGTCTGGAATCTACTGGTCAAAGCATGTGTATTTTGGAGAATTGGTTTGAAACCTTTCTTGGCTTTTTCTTGCCATGTGGCCCTGGTCAAATCACAGGCTCAAGTTTCAAGTGGCCTATGTGTACGACAGGGGTGATGAATGTCTACTACCTCACATTCTCTCTGTGAGCATTGAGAGAGAATGCATATGGTCAACATAATGAATGGCACAGTGCCTGGCACATTCCAAAAGTTCAAATGTTAGTAGATATTTATTCTGTTGAAATTTATATACCATTTGCCCCTGCCTACTTGTTGCCTCCAATTACCTTGGCCTCTGCTTAGAATTGGCCCTTCCCCTGTCCTGAGCCCACAGCCTTGTCTTTCAAGATGTACAGAGGATTGCCTTCTGAGAAGCCTGTCCACATTCTTCCACTTATCAATAAATATGTCTTTACTCCTTCCCCAATAACTGTACTATCAACTTCCTGGGCAAGGGCTATGATGCCTGACTTATCTAGATATCTCTAGTATCTGCACTCCCACCAGGGCATGGTTGGCTTACATTAGACCCCTAATAAAGTCAGGTGAATGAGTACATGTGTGTATTTGCTTTTTGGGTGTTGTCTGTGTGTATGGTACTGTAGTGAGTCCAAGTCTTTATATGCATCTCACAGAGTGTTTCTAGTGTGTGTGTGATGAGGGCTTGTTTCCAGGTGTGTCAGATGGTGACAGTTTGTGCCTGTTTCTGAAATGAGTGCATGTTTGTGTGGGTCTGTGATAGCACATCTGTGGTTTCTTCCTGATGGGGTGGATGTCCATTTGTGTTTCTGTGACAGATTCTGGGTACCTATTTCTGAACAGTGTCAGTGACAGTGCTGCATGCCTACAGGTGTATGCATGTCTCTGACTTGGTCTATCCACATCTGTTTTTGTGACACTGCCTATGTGGCTCTATCACACATATATGTCTGCCTTTGTAGCAATGCATGGATGTCTCAAGCATCTGTGTGGCTTCCTGTGACATACTCTGGGACTCTCATTTCTGGGACAGTACAAGTCTTTATGTGACAGTGCACATTTGATGGTGCCAGTGTCTTCGTGACAAGTTCTAGCAGTGTGTCTGACGGACATTTCTGTGTCATTGTCACATGGTAATGTAGGTCTATGTGAATCTTTCTGGAGTGCCTGTCTTTCTATGACTGTATCTCTGTGTCATTCTGGGACATGACTCTGGAAGCATGCCTGCCTGACAGTAAATGTCACTTTGTTACAGTGCATGTCTGTGTATGTGTCTAGGACAAGTTTACATGAATGTGATGGTACGTATCATGTCTCACGTGGTAATTCTGTGTGTGTGTCTTTGGAGTGCGTACCTGTCTTCCTGTGGCATGAGACCTATTTTTCTCAAATTTGTGATGGGGTACTTTACCACCTCTTCGAGTTCTCAGCCCCTGTCTCTCACCTGGAAGCACACCCGGAGGCCGGCACCACTCTGGCTTGCTCCCACTCCTTAAGAACCACCCCCTCGCCCCACCCTTCCAGATTCTAAACCTGCTGACTGGGCTCACGGCCACATCTATCCACATTGGCCTAGGTTAAGGGCTCCAAAAACACCCCCATAGGCTACCCTTTCGAGGATGCTACCTTTGACCAGCATGCCCCCCTCGTGGTAGTCACCGGGTTACTCCTCCCTAGCAGCTGAATAGGATCTTCCAGGATCCCTAGCTTCAGTTTCAGGGCAGAAGCCATGGGTCGCCTAGAGGGCCCCTTTCCTTGGTGAGGAGCACCCGTCAGAGACTGGGTTCTGGATAGCCACAGGCCCAGATTCTTAGAAGATGGGTCTGGCATTATCACCGCGCTAACTCGAGACAGCAGCAAACCAACTCCCCTAGGAAAGGAGGGGGTGCAGGGGTATTTTTTGAAGTTTATATCTATATATACACATACGCACATATATAAAAACAACCCCGAGCAACAACCAAAACAAATGCAGTTGCTGCAAAGGGATTCCCAGAACCGGTTTCCTCTTCGCGCGCGCCCCTCATTTGCATACAGGCCCCGCCCCCACGGAAGATCCGGGCGCGTATTTGCATAAGGGGGTACTTGAAACCTTGAGGGTGGTATGCAAATAAGGGCTGACTCCGATTGGCTGGGGTACAGCAGGTGCCGTGTCCGGATTGATCAAAGCCAAGTGGGCGGGGCTGTCGCCCTGAGCGACTCTCTCGGGAGGCGCGTGCCCCGGCTCAGTAGCGTTGGGGCTGGCGAGCGCGGAGAATCATAGCATTGCGCCGTTTGTGGGCGCTTCTGGGCCACCAGCTTCCCTGCCTTCCACCCTGGCGCCCCCAAGTCCTGGCTCCCCATCCTCGCTGCCCCGGGCGTCGTCGCCCTGCGGGCTCAGCGGGCTCAATCGGCGCAGCGCCTCCTCCATGTTGAGCAAGCCTCTTCAGGGGCTTGAGGTGGCCCCCGTGACCCCCACACCGCCGCCAGGTGAGCGAGGCTTCTTTACCGCTACCAGGCCGGGCGGGATGAAGCGGTGGAGGGCGGCGCGGGGGGAGGGGGGAGGGGTCGCGGCGCGGCTCAGCACGCGGCCACCCTGACTTCCTCGCCTCCCTGCGTAGGAGGCAAGGATCGGGAAGCATTCGAGGCCGAGTACCGACTTGGCCCCCTGCTGGGTAAGGGGGGCTTTGGCACAGTCTTCGCAGGACATCGCGTCACAGACCGACTCCAGGTATCCGCCACGAGGGTTTGGGGAGGGTCAGGTGTGCATGTAGCGGGGGCGGGAGGCCCAGAGCTGGGCTACTGATTGACTGGGAATGAATCCACAATGTGTGTGTGGTAAGGTCCTAAGAACCAGGATCCGGGTTGGCTGGGGGCGTTAGGGCGCGCGCGCCCTCGTGTGTGTGTGTGTGTGTGTGTGTGTGTGTGTGTGTGTGTGTGTGTGTGTGTGGCGACTCAGGTGGGCGTGTGGGGGAGGGGCAGGGATTCGGGAGGGCTAGGGAGTGAGACCTGGGAGCGGGGTTTCCTGAGGACTCTGGACCCCAGGATCCAGGGGATGTGTAAATGTTTGCGAAGGTGGGGACCCAGAGCTGAGATACGGGGGATTTTGGAGGCAAGGTGTTCAGTATGGAGTCTTGAACAGGACCCTGGGGCAGAGTCGGGCGTCTTGGGGCTGAATTGGAAGATGGAGAGCTTGGGGTGTGAAGAAATTCGGAACTCAGAACCTGGAGTGCAAGGTTCTGAGATTTAGAAGGGATAGCCCAGAGCTGAGGGCCGTGGGAGAGGTGAAGTTGGTCATGGGGACTTGCGGGCTGGGGAGAAGCCCCGGCTTCTTGAGGGTCGTGCTGTGGTGTTGTTGGGGCCACAAAGACTAGGGTGAGGCTCAGGACTGGGAGGGCTTTGGGGGGTTATCTTCCAACCCCCTAACCCCAGCCCGCTTCTCCAGGTGGCCATCAAAGTGATCCCCCGGAATCGCGTGCTGGGCTGGTCCACCCTGGTGAGTATCTTCGGAGCCCTTCCTGACCTGGCGGCGCCATAGCTGACTATGGGCTCACTCGCCCCCTTGCCTTTCTGTGGCTTGTGCGCCTCCCTGGGCCTTGTTACTGGCGAGGAGATCACTCCTCCCAGCCCATGTTTACTCCCCTGCAGTGACATCCACACCTCCACACAGTTCTGACTCACCCTAGTTTCCCTGGAGCCCTGGATTCTCCCCTCCAACCCCCCTTTCTCGTCCTCCCTCCAAATGCTGCCTCAGGGGCTGCCCGCAGGGCATGCTGGTGGGGCGGGGGGGCAGAGGTCACTGGTTGCCATGGTGACGGTGGCTGCTTCTGTGCCGTTAGCGCGCTAACGGACGGCAGGGCGGGTCTGGGCCACTTGTAAAGGTGGGAGCGCCCCCTGGCGGGATCTGGGAAGACTGCGCCTGCGCAAGCGTTGGGACCCTGAGGGAGAAGGTGCGCCTGCGCAGTAGTGGAATTTCCATCACCGTGAGAAACCTGTCTGCAGCTGTGCAAGTCAGTGGCGTGGCCAGGAGAGGGCCCCATCTCAGGCAGGAGAGCTGCTTCTAAAAGTCCTTGTGCCCATGTGGGCTAGTTGGGCGGCTTCTGTGGCTAGTAACATTAATACCCTTTATTGAGTACTCCTCAGATTTTGCTTCATCGTAAAAAGCTTACTGTATTCTAAGTTCCACTAATCACTTTCATTCAACACGGTTCTAGGTGCTTGGTGACAGTAACAAAATATCGTGATAACATTGAGTTCTTAATTTGTGCCTGATCCTTTACAAGTACTCATTTTCAGCTATTTAACAAAAGCATATTGAGCACCTACTATGTGCCAGGCAGGCACAATTCTAAGCACTTGGAAAAATACTATCTTTATTGAGAGCTCAGTTTGTGGTAGGACCTTTTCTACTAATTGCTTTCACCTATTTAACACATACTATGTATTGAGCCCTGCTCTGTTGCCAGCCACTGTCAAGTGCTTGAGCTATGTCAGTGAGCAAAACAGAAACCATTACACAGTAATAGTGTTTAGTGCTAATTCTGTGCCAGATGCCATGCTGTAAAGTGCTTTCATCTATTTAACATTTATTGAGCACCTACTGTGCATAGGGTACTGTTCTAAACTCTTTGGAGATGTCAGTGAACAAAGCATATAAAATATTCCATAATAGCCCTAGTTGGTTTTTCTCAGTGGTTAGAGCATCGGCTGGTGGACTGAAGGGTCCAGGGTTCAATCCCTAGCCCCAGTTGGGGTGCATGTGGAAGGGAACCAATCAGTGTGTCTCTCTCACATCAATGTCTGTCTTTCTGTCTCTGTCCTCTCCTCCCCACCCCCACTCTCTGAAAAAGCAATGGGAAAATATCCTTGGTGAGGATTAAAGATAAATAAAGCAAAGATAATTTTTAAAAAAATCCATAATAGTCTTTCATTAAGAACCACTTTTATGTGTTCTTCAGGTATTTACTGAGCTCCTATTACATGCCAGATGTGCATAGGCTTTGGCTTAAATCATCTTACCAATGGCTGTGTAAGTTTGTGCCCTTAAGATGAGGAAACTGAGACCCAAGGAAGGAATTGGTTTGCTCAAGGCCACATAGTTAGGAGGCTGAAGGGCTGTGATTTAAGTTCAGGCGAGAAGTCAGCCTCAGAGCTACTGGCCTAATGTCTGTGTTCCCTTCTCTCTCCCTGTTTCCTCCCACAGTCAGACTCGGTCACATGCCCACTGGAAGTAGCACTGCTATGGAAGGTGGGTGCGGGTGGTGGACACCCTGGTGTGATCCGCCTGCTTGACTGGTTTGAAACACCAGAGGGCTTCATGCTGGTCCTTGAGCGGCCTTTGCCTGCCCAGGATCTGTTTGACTACATCACAGAACAGGGCCCATTGGGTGAAGATCGAAGCCGCTGCCTCTTTGCTCAGGTAGTGGCAGCCGTTCGGCACTGCCATGCCCGTGGAGTTGTCCATCGTGACATCAAGGATGAGAACATCCTGATAGACCTCCGCCGAGTCTGTATCAAACTCATTGATTTTGGTTCCGGCGCCCTGCTTCATGATGAACCCTACACTGACTTTGATGGTAAGGCTTCCATAAATCTCAGTGGGGAGATTTTTTTACCTTTTATCTTTATGGACTTGACCTTTGATCTCCAGTGCTTGGGTGTCCTGTAACCCTTAATCTACATTGTACCTTTATAAGGTTCTTGATTTCTAATATTGAGGGCTCTCATGCCTTGTCCTCTGTTAAAGCCCTTTTTCTCACAGTGCCCTGACCTTGTTCTGGGTTCTTATTCTGGTGATGAGACCCTGCTGTTTAAAGAGCTCCTATTGTGGTTACAGGACCATACTTCCTGGGGAGGGTGGGGTGGGAAGAAGGACATTATCAAAGAGTAGTCTAACCTCTCTGGCTTACGTGCAGGGACAAGGGTATACAGCCCCCCGGAGTGGATCTCTTGTCACCAGTATCATGCACTCCCGGCCACTGTCTGGTCACTGGGTATCCTTCTCTATGACATGGTATGCGGGGACATTCCCTTCGAGAGGGACCAGGAGATTTTGGAGGCCGAGCTCCACTTCCCTGACCATGTATCCCCAGGTAAGGCCCTCACTGGCCCTAGCCCAGTGGACTCCATACCTCCCAGGGACTGGTGCCCCAACTAACTGCTAATTTCCTGTGTATTTCTGACCTGCAGACTGTTGTGCCCTAATCCGCCGGTGCCTGGACCCTAAACCTTCTGCCCGACCTTCATTGGAGGAGATCCTGCTGGATCCCTGGATGCAGACACCAGCTGAGGATGCACCCCCTAGTACCCCTAAAGGGGGTTCTACCCCTTTGACCTGGTCCCTGCTGCCCTAGTTGGGATAGCCATCCCATGGCCATGCTACAGGGATAGAAGGACATCTGTTGATCTGGTTTTACAGGTCATTAAAAATCCAGTGTTACTAGGGTCAGAGATTGGGGATCAGGGGTCAGAAAACATAAGCCAAGTCTGCCCAGTCCCCATTCCAATCCTGTTAAGGAGCCTTCCTCCCAGAATTTACGGTTTCTTATTCTGGAGGGGGGTATTTCCTTGCTTCTCATTTTACTAAGGATGTTTATTTGGTTGAAGTTAATTCCATTCTGAGCCCCAGGAATCTTATTCTGATGTGTTACAACCCTTACACTGGCACCTCCTGCCTGCTACCACCACACAAACTTAGTTCAAATGCTCTAACTTGGGCAAGGGTGCTTTCCTTTGAATACCCCAGCAGCTCTTATTTTAGTAAAGGAACTCTTTCCTCTAGCCTAGGGTTCCATATTCAGTCAAGCTGCTTGCCTACCTCAGCCCAGGGTTGCTTATTCTGGGGGAGGTAATGCCCTATTGTTATCCCAGGGCTTTTTTTTATTTTTTTTTTTTAATTTTTAATTTAATTTTATTTAATTTTATTTTATTTTTGGTGAAGGGACCCTACTCTGTTATTCCAAGTGCTCTTATTCTGGTGAGGAGAAACCCTACTTCCAAGATTTGGGAAGGAATGGGAGAGATGGATACCACCAGAGTCCACTAGGATGGGGTGGATGGTTTTGGGGGGCTGGGGTGGGGGAAATAAGTCTTGTTGTTTGTTCTCCTAGGGCCTCCCCCTCCACCTTTTTTGGATTCTTGCTGCCTCCTTCTGAGCCAGGATTGTCCAGTTGCTGAAATGTAAATACTTATGTATTGGGAGGAAGGGAGCTCCAACTGTGTCATCCTCTCCCTTCTCCACATGCCTGGATTATTTAAAAAGCCATGTGTGGAAACCCACTATTTAATAAACGTAATAGAATCACAAGTGACTGGCCAGTTGTAGTTGCAGTGAGGCGTTTGTGGAGCATCTACTGCATGCTGAGCCAAGAGGGAGATGGACCTGGATCTCACCTTTACCCCTCAGGAAGCCTCAGTCTTGTGGTGCCATCCTAAAGATCTTTTATGGATTCACACAAAGAAAAACTATTGACAGCACCCCTTCCCCAGCTCTTATGTAATGACCAGTATGTGCAGAAGGGCTCCATTGGAAATAGACACTGAAGATGTTTGGGACACATACCCAGTTAAAGATGGCTAGCTCAGGGGTAGGAAAAAAAAACTCCAACTCTGGGAAGGGTGTAAATCCCTTCCCCATGGGAGAAGAAAAAGCCCTTTCAGGGCATTGGTGAGGGTGGGGCTAGGTTTGAATGCAGACTGGAATCTTCCCAACCCTTCCTTGATTTCTAATAACCAGGATGTAAGACACTTGTTTTGCCCTTACCTTTTCGCCTCTCCCTTGTCTCCTTAGCTGCTCATCCCTCTCATCCCTCCTTCCTTAATTCTTGACTTACCTTCCCTATTTTATGTTGTTTTCACTTGTCCCCACCTCAGCTGTACCCTCTTCCCCTGCTTTCAAAAGCTAACCTGTAAACCTCATCCGGTTTACTAGTTGACGACTCAGTTCTTTTTCATCTCAGTGTTGGCTTACTTGCCCTCCCTTCTCTGGCTCAACTAAATTACAGTGTCTATTCACTTGTATATACTGAACTCCCCTGATTTATCTGCTAGCTCACCTGCCTGACCCTCACCTGCCTCGCCTTCTCAAACTCCTTTTGCTCCCAAAAGCCCGGAGGCTCTCAAGGGGGCGGGTCCTCGCTGGGAAGGGAAAGGAACTTGAGTCCAACCAGGAAATACCTACTTTTGATGTGGAAAGGGCGGTGCCATCAGAAGACCGTGCCAATAAAGAACTGAGATAGGGGGCAACTGAACCAATGAGACGAGGCGACGGGATGGGCGGTGATATACAAAGCGGGATCGATGAAGAGGGCGGGTCTAGTAACGGGAATAGGTCGAAGAGGCTGTGCAGAGATGGGAGGCTGAGCCGGCCGCACGCCCAGTCTCCCTATCCCGATGGAATTTGGGAGTCCCGAGGCCTCTGTCATAACTTGGCGTTCAGGAGCGGACAAAGAGAGTCACTGCTCTGATCAGCCCTTCCCTCGTCCCCCCTCACCCCGGCGGCCCGGAAGCGGAAGTGACGGACACGGAAGAGGCCTGCTGTTGCCGAGGGGACGGGCCAGGCAGATGCCAACATGGCAGCGGTTGGGTCTGGCGGTTCCACCGCGGCGGCCGGGCCGGGGGCGGTCTCCGCGGGGGCGTTGGAGCCTGGTACCGTGAGTGCGGGTGAGACAGGCTGTGGCAAAGCGGTCAGCGGCAGGGCAGGGGTCAGAATCGCTGTGGGGCGTCAGGAAGGTCGCTCACTGAGGCGAAAGGGAGCATCCCATATGGACCGACCTATGTGTGTGGCGGGGGGTGAGGGTGGGTGGGGGAGGGAAGACGGAACAGACCATTGTCAGTGTTGGGGGCAGGAAAGAGACCAAGTCTGAGGGCGATGGGCGGGGCGGGTGGGGTGTCCCTTCCGCACTAGGAGAGTAGAGACTATTTTGAGTAGGGGGACATTTTCTCTTAGGGAGGCTAAGACCACTAAGACCATTCTGAGTGTGTGTGTGTGGGGGGGGGGGTCTGTCCTTATGGAAAGGAGAGACCATTCCGAGGGTAGGAGAGTTTTCCCCTTATAGAAGGAAGAGGCTGTTCTGAGGGTGGAAGAGTGCTTTCTTATAGAAAGGAGAGGCTATTCTGAGGGTGGTGATTTCTTCCTTATAAAGAGATAGGGGCTATTGTGAGTTAGGGTGGGGCGGGGCCTTCCTTATGTGACTTAGAGAGTCCATTTTGAGGATGGGGATGTCCTTCATTATATGGGGAGCAGACCGTTCTGGGGGTCCCTCATGTGGCAGAGAAGGGATGTTCTGAGGGTGCCGGGCCCTTATAGCTGAGATTGTTCATTGTCTGAATAAAACAAGGAATAATTCCTTGGCTGGAGGTAGGGGGATGCAGCAGTTGGAGGACTGGACTATGTGGAGTATAGGGAAATATTTCCTTATATCATTGAAGGAACCAGACCATTTTTGGTGAAGAAACTTGATTATATGTCAATCCTTGGGACAGTGTGGGAATCACTTCTTATTTGTTAGATTATTTTGGATCAGAAGGAATTTGTCCTCATAGGAGGGAGGGGCTGGAAAGACCATTCTGAGTGTGAGGAAATGAAATAATTTCTTAGTTGGGAGAAAGACTGATTTTTAGGGGGTGCTTTATACAGTGGTCTCATTCCCTGTATTGGGATATCAGTCTTTACATGGGACAACCCCCTCATTAAATAGAAACAGCATTTCATATAAATCTTTGGTTTGCTCACCCATAAAATGGGAATCCTTATAGTTCCTTCAGAGATCAGAGCAATATAAGGGTCTGTTAATCCATATTAATCCCTTAGTCCAGTGATAGGCACACAGTAAGCACTTAATAAATGTTGAGAATTGTAGTTGGTATTTTTCTGGGGGAGAATTGCTTCTCACTTGGGAAAGGGGGTGTCCAGGGCCTGCCCTAGCCATTTCCTGACACCTCAGGAAGGATTCCAGGTATGGGCCCTGCCCACTTCTACCTTTCTGGCTCCTCTTCCTGTGACTGAGGCAGTGGGAGCAGGAAGAGTCAGACTCTTATTGGGTCAGGATGGGCAGGCAGAGGGAGGAGAAAGCAGTGGTGGCTAGGAGGATCCTGGGTGAAAAAGGAGAGGGGAGGGTGGTGGTGTGGCTATGCTCCAAACAGCTTCTGACTCCTTCCTCCTTGCTCCTTCCATTCCCCACAGCTCACCGGCGCCTCAAATACATATCCCTAGCTGTGCTGGTGGTCCAAAATGCCTCCCTCATCCTCAGCATCCGCTACACCCGCACACTACCTGGCGACCGCTTCTTTGCCACTACTGCTGTGGTCATGGCTGAGGTGCTCAAAGGTCTCACCTGCCTGCTGCTGCTCTTCGCACAGAAGAGGGGTATGAGCCAAGGAGGGGGGCTGCACTGGAGTTGGTGGGTAGGATTCTGCCTGTGTGTGTGTGTGTGTGTGTGCGCCCGCGCGCGCGTGCGCATCTGCATCCACATGGAAGGTTTGCTGGGGGAGCATCTCTGTGTCTATGAAACTGCCTGGGAAGTGTGTAAGTGCAGCCAAGCTGCCTTGTTCCTCCAGCTATGAGTAGCTGTATCCATACTTTTATACCCCAAACCCCCTTGGAGCTGGCCTGAGGGTACTGTATAAGTGAGCCAGTCTGTGCCCATAAGTAGCAGGTGACACTTACATGGTGATTGATTTATTTCTCTTTAACTTTTTATTATGGAGAATTTCAAACACAAAATATGAGAAAATGAAAAAATAGTAAAATATGCATGTACCCATCACCCAGATTCAACAATTATTAACTGATGGCCACTCTACCATAAACAGCATCAGTGATTATCCACTCACTACCAATGTATATGTTTGCCTACCTACCCCCCCACCTTATTATATTGAAGTACATAAGTCCTCAATGTCATCAGTGGGTTCAGCAACTTTAAATGAAACTATGTATAATGAAACCAATTTTACTATAGACTAATTGATACAAACGAGTTAAGTTCTTAGGCATTTCATCAACAGTTATAACACAGTGCCCTATATCCCACTTGAAGTATTATTCTGAAGTAAATGCCCTTTATTATCTTGAGTATATATTTTGGTGCATTAAAAAAAATAACTGCAGCCTGGCCAGTGTGGCTCAGTGGTTGAGTGTCGCCCCCATGAACAAGGAGATCGAGGTTTGATTCCTGTCAGGGCACATGCCCGGGTTACGGGCTCAATACCCAGTAGGGGGCATGCAGGAGGTAGCCAATCAGTGACTCTCTCATCACTGATGCTTCTATCTCCCTCTCTCTCTGAAAAAATCAATAAAAACATTTTTTTAAATGCAATATCTAAAATCATACATCAAAAAATTAATAATTTTAAAAGTTAATAAAATAATCAAATATCCAGTCGATGTCCAAATATTCCAGTGATTTCTCAAGTGTCATAAGCATTTTAAAAATTGTATTTGAATCAAATTTTTTTTTATTGAATTTATTGGGGTGACACTGGTTAATAAAATTATATAGGTTTCTGGGGTACAATTCTAATACATTATCTGTATATTGTATGTTCACCACCCCAAGTCAGGTCTCTTTCCATCACCATTTATCCCCCCTTTATCATCTACCTCTCCCCACCTCCCTTCCCCTCTGCTAATCACCGTACTATTGTCTTTCTATGAACTTTTGGGGGGTTTTCTTAATCCCTTCGCCTTTTTCACCCAGTCCCCCAACCTCCCCCCCCCCCCCCGACAGCTGTCAGTCTGTTCTCTATATCTATGAGTGAGTAAAGTTTATGTCAAGATCAGTGTTTTGTACTTGGCTAATGTCTTCTGAGTTTGCTAGCCTCTAGGTTTCCCTCCAACTCTTTTTTTCTCTCTGTAGTTAATTTGTTGAAGAAATCAAGTCATTTGTCTTGTAGACTTTGGGTAACCTAGATTTTGCTGACTGCCTCCCTGTAGTATCATTTAACATAGTCTTCTATCCTCTGTATTTCCTATAAGTTGGCTTTATCTAATTTAAACACCTCCCTGAAGGCCTTTTTTAAAATGTTGCCCAGTCATTTCTCTATAAAGGCCTTACATGTGGCTATGCCCTCAGCACTTACATTGAACAAGACATTCTTATCCACTCTTTAGCTCCAGGGCCCTGGGAGGCAGCAGTTTAGGGACCTACCTGCTCTGTTCCTGATTGATTCTGAGACTTTCTAGTGGACACTGCATGGCAGGCCCTGCTTTGGCTGTGGAGGTGGATGTGTTAGCAGTGTAGACTTGCATCTTGCCCTCATAGGGCTGATATTTTATAGGGGGAGAAACAAATAGCTACAGACTTAATCACAGGCTTTCATCTCTTATCTACAATTTCACACACACACCCCATTTTTCTTTTTCCTGAATTAGTTTGGTGGTAAAACTTGGCCTGACCTGATGTAAGGCTATTTATATATTTGTGTTTTTTCTTTTTCTCATTTGGTGGGAATATGAATGTGCTTGATTATGGTGTGGAGCCCATATATGTGGGATGTGTTTTGCAAAATATATTGTATATATACCATGTTATCTTTCTAACACCTGCAAGTTTTTGAACACCCAAACACCTGGGCCCAGGAAATTTGGGTAAGGGGTTAGACATTGATAATTACTCCTGGGATTAATGCTATGAAAGGCAAGAACAGGGAATGCGAGTGAGCATCAACAGTTCCTGTGATAATCTTGTGCAGTGCTATTTTTTCCCTTGACACTGAACTGCAAAAAAAGTGGGGTGGGCTTTGTAAAGGCCTTATTATATAGGAAAATATTCCCATTTATTGATTTCAGCCGGTTCCAACCAGATTTTCTGCTTAATAGTCAAGCCTGTGTATTTCCACGTGTCAGGGGCAACTGCTTGGTGTGTATAGGGCTGGCAGAAAGAGGCAGCCAAGTGGGAGATGGTCCCTCAGGCAGCTCACAGGCCAGTAAGGAGCTAGGTTAAGTCTACAAGTGGAGTCTAAAACTTTCCGTTTGGTAAACAGCCTTCCACTTACAGTCCTTGGGCTTCTGCTTCACAAGATCCTAGTTAATGCTGTGTAGTTCATTGTACAAATGTGTATTGAGTGCTTGCCTTAAATGGGGCTGTGTGCCAGGGAGGTAGGTTCTAAGATGAGTGAGATATGGCCTGTGATTCTCAGGCACAGTGTTAAGTTCAGTGAATGGGGCTCTGTGCCAGGGAGGTAGGCTCTAAGATGAGTGAGATACGGCCTATGATTCTCAGACAGCGTTAGGTCCAGTGTTAATGGACTTCTGTGAGTCCGAAAGGCCTACTGGAGATGTGCTTATACTGTAGGGAAATTGAGAGCACAGATCTCATTCTAGCCCTCAGGGAGTCAGAGTGTGGTGGGGAGATACGACCAGGCCTAGTCCCAGCCCTCAGAGGATCCCTATCTTTGGTAGTCAGTGCTAAAAAGGGCTCTCCTCCATCCACCAAGGTAACGTGAAGCACCTGGTCCTCTTCCTCCACGAGGCTGTCCTGGTGCAGTATGTGGACACATTCAAGCTTGCAGTGCCCTCTCTCATCTACACCTTGCAGAATAACCTCCAGTATGTTGCCATCTCCAACCTGCCAGCTGCCACTTTCCAGGTGAGCCCCAAGCCCAGCATGGCCCTGGAGGAACTGGCTGGGGTGGGGGATGGGGCTGCAGAGAGCAGGAGCTGTATCACTTTTGGAATATCAGTGAAACTTCCTTGACCTGTTTCTTCATCTGTGAGAAATGGGAATGAAAATAGTAATAGCCAGTCACTGGGATGCTGGGATGATTAAAAGATACAATACCGGGGAAGAAGAGCCCTTGGTTGGTGATAGGCAAGCTTTAGGCTATTTGCAGGCAGCCTTGTGAAATGGTTAAAGAGCCTGGATTTGGGGGCCAGGCCATCTGGATTCAAATCACAGCTCTGTTTTCTAGCTGTGTGATGTGTGATATTGGGCAAGTCATTTAAAATCCCTGTTCCTTAGTTTTCTTGTCTTTAAATTAGACATTACAGTAGTGCGCACTTCATACATGAGGATTAAGTGAAAGAATTCACATGAAGTGCTTAGACCCACACCAGGCACATAGTTTGCTGATACTGTGTGGCAGACTCATTTGTATCAACAGGTATTGATCAAGACCTCCCTCATCATGTCAACCATTCATTCATTCCTTTCTGTGTGAGGTGTTTGACATACACCAGCCATATTTTACAGCAGATGATGTCAGGGCTCAGACAGGGCAAGTGCTTGCTCCCTCATTACACAGCCAGGAAATGGGGTTGGGATGTGGGCTTGGGTGTGGCCAGGGATTTCCTTGCACAGTCAGTCTCCTGTGTACCTTCTGGGAGGTACCTCAAAGCTATTTAGTTACCTATCAGTCAGTGACCAGTGGCTGGAGATTTTTGCTGTTTTTATTGTCATCTACCCTCCCCTGTCCCCCCATTGTGCCTGGGGGCCCACAGTGGATGCTGTCCCCCATGTGCACATGTTGGGGGTCAGCAGCAGCCCTCAGTGTCTTCCACGTGCCACTCGCAGGTGACGTACCAGCTGAAGATCCTGACCACGGCCCTATTCTCCGTGCTTATGCTGAACCGCAGCCTTTCCCGGCTGCAATGGGTCTCCCTGCTGCTCCTCTTCACGGGTGTCGCCATTGTCCAGGCACAGCAAGCTGGTGGTGGGGGCCCACGGCCACTGGATCAGAACCCTGGGGTGGGCCTAGCAGCTGTCGTGGCCTCCTGTCTCTCCTCGGGCTTTGCAGGTGTCTACTTTGAGAAGATCCTCAAAGGCAGCTCAGGCTCTGTGTGGCTGCGCAACCTGCAGCTGGGCCTCTTCGGCACAGCACTGGGCCTGGTGGGACTCTGGTGGGCTGAGGGCACTGCTGTGGCCCACCGTGGGTTCTTTTTTGGATATACGCCTGCTGTCTGGGGTGTGGTGCTCAACCAGGCATTTGGTGGGCTACTGGTGGCTGTTGTTGTCAAGTACGCTGACAACATCCTCAAGGGCTTTGCCACCTCCCTGTCCATCGTGCTGTCCACTGTTGCCTCCATCCGCCTCTTTGGCTTCCACGTGGACCCATTGTTTGCCCTTGGCGCTGGGCTGGTCATTGGCGCCGTCTACCTCTACAGCCTTCCCCGAGGTGCAGCCAAAGCCATAGCTTCCACTTCCACCTCTGCCTCCGGGCCCTGCACTCACCAGCAGCCTCCTGGGCAGCCACCGCCACCGCAGCTGTCTTCCCACCGTGGAGACCTCAGCACGGAGCCCTTTCTGCCAAAGTCAGTGCTGGTGAAGTGAGGGCTGGCATCGGTGTGGGGAGACAGGGAGGGGGACTTGGTGGAGGGTGTTGGGCATCTGCAGGACTCAAGTTGCCACTGGGGCCTGGCCCCTCTGGGGTTGGAAGTCTTTTATCCCAGGTCATTGAGACTTTGGAAGGGGCGTGGGGCTGGGCGGGCGTTACGTGAAACCTTCCTTGTCCACTGACCGCCCCCTCCTCTGGAGGGGTTTTTTAGAGCCACCTCCTCTACCCCAGTCTAACCCCTTTGAGGACCAGGTTGGAGGTACTGTCATTTAAGGCCTTTTTGTCTGCCCTCCTCCTTCAGCCAGAGGTGTCCTGTCTCATGCCTGGGAGAGTCCCTCCACCTTTGTAAGAACAAATTGGACAAAAATCCTATAGCTCTTTAGTAATGACTGATGCCTACCTACGGGGTTTCATTTCCTGTAGCTCCAGGCCTTCTCTCCCTCACCACCACACTGGATCATTTGCAGCTCTTTTTGTGGCCTTCAGGCAGCTTCCCTGACACTGAGACCCCAGAAAATGGGTCTTTTGTGAGCACCCAGGGAGAGGTAGGGGCGAGAGCTGAGATTTTTGCATTAGTCTGGTCCAAAAATAGGGCCTATTTGGTTTTTAGTGGTTTGAAGATTGTGTAATCAGGTAATTGATGATCCAGGGTGTGGGAAAAGCAGGGAAAGAGGTCCCTGAAGTGGCTAGGTCTCACTGAATGTAAATCAGTCAGTTGCCAGATGCAGGGTTCTTTTCTGAGACATCTTGAGAGAAAAAATAAAGCTGACAACCACACTCTTGCTACTCCACTGGCTGAATGAGGCATCCTTACTTCATTAGTGGGGGGACCAGTCTTAAAGTTGCTGAAATAGGGAACCTGCCCCATGCACTTCTCAAAGCTTATTAATCCCTTAACTGTCTCCTGTGTGTGCGCACACGCACAGGTGCACTTGCGTGTGTGTGCACGCGCTCCTGGTTGGGAGAAGCCTGGGCTGTCTTTGCTATGTGTAAATAGGGTTGTTGGATCTTTATTTTTGATTAACTTGTTCTGATTTTTTGTTTTTCTAAGGAACTGTAATGAACAAATGTCAGGATACCTAATGCCAAATAAAGATGTTGTATTTATTTAGTCCATGTGTAGCTTTCTGACCCAGGGGACCTGCTCTCTACACATGGGCTCTATTACTAACCCCAGGATTACCAACCTCACTACTGTTGCCCTCGCTTGCTCAGGATGCCTGCCTGCCAGCCCACCCCAGCTTTCTGTGTTTTTCTTTCCTCCCCATTTCCACCACAGGTTGCTCACCAAGGTGAAGGGTTCGTAGCCGCTGGGACTGAAGACGCTGGCCTGGCCTCATTCTCCCTTCTTGCCCTGGCCCAGCCAGGACCAAACTTTGATCAGTATTAGGGGAGGAGGAAGGCAGACACTCACCCTGGTTCCCCTCACCCCCATGCAGGGCTGACTCTGGTAAGGAGGGCCCAGACAGGACCCACCTCAGCCTCCAGCCCCTGCTGCCCCCATGTTCCTGCCACCTTCACAGTATTTCTTAGGTGAGTTTTTACAAATAAACTATTTTGCATCTTGCTGCCTTGGGTTGGAAAGCCTCAAAAATGCAAGGGAAGGAAAGCACTCTGGCCTGGTGAACATGATCCACTGAAAAGCTTTTATTAAAAACCAGGACAGTTCAGTCCTGCTGCTTGGTTCGGGAGGCCTCGGCGTTGGCCCGTAGTACAGCCCCTGGGGATGGGTAGGGGCGTTGCTGGAATAGGGGTCCGGCAGCTGTTGTGTCTGCACCCGTCTTAGCCTCGTTCCGCTTGGGGAGTCCTGTTGACCATGTGCCTCTGGTGGTGACAAGAGGGTCAGGGGGTGGGAATGTGGGATGTGGCAGGCAACCCCCTCCCAAACAAACTGACGAGTCAGGGAAGGAGACAGGCAGAAAGGAATGGTCACCAGTGCAGGGAATCCAGGAAAGAGAAGGGCTCAAGAGGAGTGTCACTTACCGGGGTGCGTCTGAGTACGAGCTGGGGTCCATGGGGTCTAACTCTTCATCCTTCCGGCTTGCAACTGTGGAAGGAGGTGGCAGAGTAAGGTCTTCAATGGAGGCACAAGGGATCCCTGATTGCTGAGCTGCCCCCAATGCAAGAAAAAATGGAGCCCACAGGTGCCATGGCTGCAGCACCTTCTCCCAAGCCCCAGGTTCAGGGACTTGCATGAAGAGAAGTAAGGGCTTCTGTACACGGTGTACCTCTGGTGCCTTGCTGCCTCACCCCAGTCCTGGCCCTGCTCAACTTACCCTTCTTGCTCTTGGGGTAGGGAGCTAGCTCCTCTCGGCGATGGTGGCGCCGTTCTTTGGCCTCTTCTCTGTCAACCTTGTCATACCCACGGTCCCGATCCCGATCCCGATCCCTGTCCCGCTCTCTGTCTCTTTCCACCTTGTCATAGCCACGCTCTCGGTCTCTGTCTGACTTCTCATGGCCCCGGTCGGATTTCTCGTGGCCCCTGTCGGACTTCTCATGGCTCCGATCAGACTTCTCATGGCTCCGGTCCGATTTCTCATGGCTCCGGTCCAATTTCTCCTCAGCATCTAGGGACACAAAAGCCTTGAAGTGACCTTCCTCTTACCACCTCAGGACCCAGTAGCCTTTGCCTTTGACAGCCTCTTGCCTGGGGCTGGGTTTGCCTGTCTTACCTGCCTCTCCTGGATCCACTATCATTTACTGAGCCCTTTCTGAGAAATGCTAGAAGCATTTGAGGCACCCTTGGACCTGCCAACTCACCTGCATTACTGCTCCTGAGCTTCTTAGCAGATTTGGTAACAATGGAGTTGGAGTCATGTGGGGAGAGCCAGGACACGAGGTCTGTGTCCACATTCCAGTAGTAAGGGAGCCCGCTGAGGAGCAGCAGTGGGAAGGAGGGAAGAAGTGTCAGCACAGATGTCCTCCCTTTGTAGCCTCAACTGCTCCCCAATCTGCCTATACCCACCCCATGTCAGGACGCCCCAGGGAGGGCCCCCAGATCCCTTCCCTTGTATCCCCCATTTCCCCAAGGCCAGGAACAGCACAGGAAGGGTGAAATAAGTCAGCTTCCTCTCCCCCAGGTCTCCAGGCTTACCAGGAAGGGTCAAACACCTTGTACCAGCTTGGTGGCAAGCCCTCCAACCGGGTGGCCTCATAATCCACAGGATCATCATCATAGTCCTCAGCAATTATCTCTTCCTCTGGTTCTGCCAGGATAGGCAGAAGAGGAGAGCAGTAAGTACTTGGGATTCTCATCCTACAGTTTGAGCCTGGAGAGACGCTCACATTCACACGGACACATGTGTGTATGCCAGGTCTCACCATCCATGGCACATAGCACTCACATTCCAAGTCTTAGCTAAATAGCGAACTTACCAAACATGTACATACCTAACTGTGCTGTTTCTGGCTTCATATAAGATATACTGTTACCCAAGCCTATTTGGTTTCAGAGTTTAGATAGGGACTTATCCACATTCTTTCGGTTCCTGAGTTCAGGAGTACATAACAGCACACTACCAAAATCTATTTGGATAAAATTAGTTGAAACAGCAAGAGGTGTACCTGAAAATGTCCAAATCTATTCCGCTCCCAAGCTTGGCAAGTAGGGGATTTCTGACTCCTGTATTTTTAGTAGCAAGAATTTGGATAGCAAGGAATTTATCCAAACACTGCTCTGAACCTCTTCAGTTCCTGATGCCCGATGCATACAGTTGTCAGTTAACATCAGTAAAATAAAAAAGGTATATGTTGTCAGCTCTACTAGGCCCCCAGTGGGCCTATCATGGACTTCAGCTGTGGATATAATTAACAATAAAATGTGTATGTCAACAATAGCATAGTGCCTGTCACACTAAGCCCAAAAGAGATGTCAGCTATAATCGTTATCGTTAATTAGATATATACTATCAGAAAAAAATAGGTGCACAGGGCCTGGCACCTAAGAGGCTTAACATAATGTGCATCCAGGCACTTAATACAACCAAAATACACGTCAGCTAGTGATATGGTGAACAATAACATATATGCCAGCAGCATAGTGCCTGGCACCACAGTAAGTCTGGAAAAATGCTATCAGTATGGGTAAAGAACACCACAGTATCAGCATCCTGCCAGTGTCCTTGGCACACAGGAAACTGCAGTAGGTGACAGCTACCCTATTAGATACTCTGTTGTAATTACTTCCATGGTTGGACTGACTCTGGCATACAGTAGGCCCAATTAGGTATCAGCTGTATGAAATGTCTATGTCCCCCCCGGCTCCCTCCTTCCCCCATGCTTGGCACCCAGTAGGAATGGGTGTCAGGAATCCATATGGTTAACAATGAAATGCTTGCCACCCCACTGCTTGGTGCACAGTAGGCCCAAGCACCGTGCCAAATAGCAGTTATCAACAAAGTGCCTGTCATGCCTGGCACGTGGTAGGCCCATCTGCTCTTAGCTCTCACCGGGCTCTAGATGTTTGAGGATGCCTCTCTTGGCCAAGCGGGTCTGCAGAGCAACGGGCAGCGGCATAGCGAGTAGCAGACAGACCTAGAGACGGACAGATCGACTAAAAACCAGCTCAGATGAAAACTTGAATTGATCCAGTAACCAAGCGCCTCCCCTCAGCATGTGCTCATCTGGATCCCCACCACCTGCACCAGTAGCTGGGGAGACGAAAGCTGTGCTCAAAGGTGGAAGAGATAAAGTGGCAATATCACCAAAACTCTCACCAACCCTCCTCTCCAGGCCAGGCGCTCCAGAACCCAGTTCCTCTCCCAGGCCCAGGCTCCGCCCATCGCCGAAGGTCTAACGCGGCTCCCCCACGCCCCAGAAATGGGCTCACCCAACGTCCCCCAAAGACTGCCGGGTGGGAGAAACCAAAGAGAGGATGGGGGTGCACAGTGGAGCACCTCCTCCAGTTCCAAAATATGCATGCCCCTCGACGTTACCAATAGAGTCACACGGGTCGTGGAAAGCTGTCAATCGGGCCGCCTCGCTGTCGTCGCCGCTAGAATCACCAGGACCACAGGACTCTTTTCTATCAAAGCACAAAGAGAGATCCTCTCTCCCCAAGACTCGAAATAAACTGGGCAATGCTCCGGCTGCGAAAACAGATGACGCGTCCTAGGTAGCCAATGAGAGTGCACTGTTGACCTGACGTAGGACGCAGCAACCTAATTGTGGCCGTGGGATAGGTGGGAGCACTAGCGCCGGTGTGCGTTTACAGTGGGGGCGTGGCCCAGCCTGGGCTTAGCTGGACTGCGCGGCTGGACGCCGGCGCCATGGAGGAGTACGCTCGGGAGCCCTGGTACGACGATCGGCACAGGCCTCGGGACTGTCCCTGCGGCACCATGGCCAGCTGTGGGAGGCGGGCGGGGGAGGCACTGGCCCCACAGCGCTAAGGGCCAGACTCCGGAGACGTTTAGTTGTCTCTTTGCGCTCCCCTCCACTTGGTCCCGCCCACTCGGGCTCCGTTAAGAGGGGCCACAGCCATGTTCCTGGAGGAGAAGGTGCGGTGCAGGACGAAGCACTCCACATTTCCCCTGACCCCGTATCTCCCAGCCCGTCTTTAACAAAAAGAGACGCGCTGGTTTAATCCACTCCCGCCGAGGGGTGGCACGGTGTTGAGCGGAAATCCCCAGGGCTACCACGCGTGGTTTTTCCCAGGTTGCTTTAGTGAGTGGGGGAGGGGCCTGGATGAGCCTATTGTGAGCAAGGAGGTGGTGCTGGGTTCTCCCCACGACCCGCTCTTGGTTTTTCCCAGTTGTGAGAGGTTAAAAAGAGGGAAGAGGGCGGGGCTTGGACCCGTTCATTTTCTAAGAAGGGGGTGGGACAATACTAGCCAGGTCACACTTCTATAGTGATTATTTAAACATGCCAACTCTTTGCGCATATCAGCTCATTTAATCTTTGATAGTAAAACCGTTGACTGATTCCTTGGTTAGCTGCAAAGGGGAGGGGCAGAGAGGGCGATACATTTCCCTTTTTGCACTATTTCTTGCTTAAATGAGGGGAGAAATAGTCTCATCTGAAATGCTACTTCCCATTCGAGTGACTTGATTTCTCCCAGTTGGAAAGAGTCCATGTGGCATGGCATAGGAGGAGGGCTCAAATTAACCCCATCCTCCCCTTGACACTTGCAGCCCATGGCGAATTGTGGATGATTGCGGTGGAGCCTTCACTATGGGTGTCATCGGTGGTGGAGTCTTCCAGGCCATCAAGGGCTTCCGCAATGCCCCTGTCGTGAGTCCTGGCTTTCCCTGGGTGGTACGGGGCTCCTGCCCTGCCAGCATGGGATACTGCTCTGAAAACTGCTTGGAGCTGCCAATTACATGCACTTAATCATTTTGGTGCCTGCCTGCTTACTATGTGCCAGGCCTCACTCCAAAATCTGGGGTTTTGGGGAGCTGTAAACATGGCCTCATTCCCAAACCCAACTGGAGCTCCTCTGTGAAAATGCTGTGCTGTGAAAATGGTAATCACTGTCGACATAAGAACATTCAAACCTGTGGAAAAAATTTATAAAAGTTCATTAGAGTTTATTTGAGCCAAATAGAGGACATGCCTGGAAGCAAGATCTCAACAGATTGAGGAAAATGCTTCCCAGAATGACAGTTTGCAGTTTTATACATTTGGAATTAAGGAGTGAACATAGGGAAGATTACATGAATGTAGGAGAAAGCAGAGCAGGGAAATCTGTATGATTGGATTACAGGATGGTTAACAAGATTAGTGCTCTCTTGAGGGTGATTACGATTCTGAGGGGTCTGAAAAAGAAGCATTTCAAAGGTGTGTGAACCTAGATGCACAGAAAAAATTAACAGGGCTTGCTTAAGGCAAAGATAACCTCTTTACTAGGGAAGTTATAGGCCTGACGCATGACTACCCATCATGACCTCCAGTTAGGAATTTGTGATCAATCAGATCAGCCTGTGTGGTTACTTACGGTTAGTTTTTATTGCAGAGCCCTGTTTTTCATCCACATCACCAAATTCTATATGTGTGTGCAGAGCCAGACAGATTTCACCTAGAGGCAGATTCTGGGTCAGAAACCTGGATAGAAGGAAGTGACAGTTTAACTAGCAGAGGGAAGACAGCCTTAAATTTAAAGTGTTTTTAATTTAACGTAAACAATTCTTTCTCTTTCCTGACAACTCCCTCCTGGAGATCTCATCAAATGCCATACTTTGAATGCCATCCATTTGCCAAGGTCTCTGCAATTTATGTATCTCTCCTCATCCCTCCCCTCAACTCCTGTAATTCTTTCCTGGATCTTTACCCAAGTTTCTCCCTGTCATCTTAAGCTCTCAGCACAAATGCCCCTTTCTTAAAGAGGCCTTTTCTTATTCCTCTCCCGGTATCATATCTCTTTATCCTGTTTCCTCTAGGATGCATATTGCCATCTGAAGCTGATTTGCTTATCTGTACCCTTGCCCAGGATCTGTCTGTCCCACTAGAATGTGAGCTATGAGAGGGCAGGGACCAGGTCTACTTTGTTCACTGCTTTATGCTTGCATACAGCATGGTGCCTGGGACATAGGTGCTCAGTAATCATTGAATGAATGGATAGATGGATGATAGCTTCTCAACCCAGCTTTCAGAATACTTGTGTTGGGGTACTCCCCAGTCCTCTAATTCTTGGCTCCTTCTCCACATCTCCACCTCTGAATACCCCTGACAGGACTCCCACCCCCTTCCCTCTCTGAAAATCTAAAAACCCTGTCTGTCAGTGGCCTCAGCCCTGTTCTGACTCTCCTCCTCACTTTCCCCAGGGAATTCGGCACCGATTGAGAGGTAGTGCCAATGCTGTGAGGATCCGAGCCCCTCAGATTGGAGGTGAGAGGCCTGGGGAGATAGCAGATGTGACGGCAAAGTTGGCGGTGGTTGTTGCTTGGGGTCTAGTCCTCAAGTTGGGGGTCCACATTTCAGCCCCAACTCTGCCTGGGACTTCCTGAGGGAGTGACGTTTCCCAACAATTTAATATGGGTGAGTTCTGGAGTTTTTTAAGTCCAGACCCTAGCTCTTTCCTGATGTGTGATCTTAGAGTAGTGGCTTAACCTTTCTGAACCTCATCTGTAACATGGGGATGACGATAGCAGTAACCACTAGAGTCATTTTGTAACTTATGTAATTTACATAGCATTTACTAAGTGCCAGTTGCTCTGCTAAGCACTTTAATAATATTAACTAATTTAAAATGTTAGAAGTCTCCCTGGTCAGTGTTGCTCGGTAGTTAGAGCATCAGCCTCCCCACCAAAGGGTCACTGGTTTGATTCCCTGTCAAGGTTACATACCTGGGTTGCGGGTTCGCTCCCTGCCCCTGGTCGAGGAGCATTTGGGAGGCAACCAATTGGTGTGTCTCTCTCACATCGATGTTTCTCTCTCCCTTTCACTCTCTCTCTGAAAAGCAATAGAAAATACATCCTCAGGTCAACATTAACAATAAAATGTTGCCCAACCAGCATGTCACAGCGCTTGAGCATTGACCTATGATCTAGGAGATCGTGGTTCGATTCCCGATCAGGGTACATGCCCAGATTGCGGGCTCGATCCCCAGCAGGGGGTGTGCAGGAGGCAGCCGATGAGTGACTCTCATCATTGATGTTTCTATATCTTTCTACCTCCCTCTCAGAAATCAATAAAGGCATATTTAAAAAAGAAAAAAAAAAAAGACGTCAAATAGCCCACAGTACCTAGATCAGAAGCCAGGACACAACAAGGCCTCAGTAAACATTTTGACTATCATGTTGTTAACTGGCTTTCCTAACCTGTTTCCTTCTCACTGAAACCAAAATCAGAATTCCAACTCTGTGTATTGGTTTATGAAGATCAAAGTTGCTCTGTTAAAAGCCATATAGAAGATCAATGTGCTTGTAAACACTTGTCACCTCCCTATGAAGGAGAAGGGAATGGCCATTGCAATTAGAGACAGCTTGAAGAAGTAGTAACACAGGGGAAGATGGGGGATATCTCCCAGGAATTTGCTATCTGTTTTTGCATCTGGATGTTTCTCCCTCTTTGCCAGAGCATTCAGGCCTTGTAAGTCCCCAGTCCCTGAGCTCTGGATTCTTGGGATTCCCCAGGAACACTAATTGGACCTCTGTCCTCCTGCAGGTAGCTTCGCAGTGTGGGGGGGCCTATTCTCCACCATCGACTGTGGTCTGGTGCGGCTTCGGGGCAAGGAGGATCCCTGGAACTCCATCACTAGTGGAGCGTTGACTGGGGCTGTGCTAGCTGCCCGCAGTGAGTGCCCCCGACCCCGACTCTGGCCCCAGCCCCTTCCACCCTGTTCTGCCAGCCTTCATCTCTCCCTGCCTCCTTGCTCCTCCAGGTGGCCCATTGGCCATGGTGGGCTCAGCAATGATGGGGGGCATCCTGTTGGCCCTCATCGAGGGTGTTGGCATCCTCCTCACTCGCTACACTGCCCAGCAGTTCCGCAACGGTGAGTATCTGGTGAAGCTAGTCAGGGAGAGGTGGGAAATGCTCTGCCTAGCCTCCTTTGCTCACGTTTACTTGATTCTCCCCTCTCCAGCACCCCCGTTCCTGGAGGACCCCAACCAGCTGCCATCTAAGGAGAGTACCCCGGCCTCAGGCTATCCCAGCTACCACTGAGGAAGTGACCGCCTGTCATCACCATCGTGGGAGCTCCTCCTTGGTTCCCTCCCCGATGATCTACCTCGAAGGGAGGGCTGGCTCCCAGTTGGCCCTGGGACCCTCCAGAGAGGGCCTCTACTCTCTGTTCCCTTGTCCCAGGGTGGGGGTGGGGCACCCAAGCTGCCCTGATGAATGGGTCCTCTTCTCTCAGGGCACCCCAGTCCCATACTCACATGTAACAAGCTCTCACCCTAGCCCCTTCCCATATTGCCCTGATGAGTATTTAAAGCCAGTTTTGAAATGCCTACATATGTACTCATTAAGCTACCTATGGGAGCCCCTCCTTGAGACAAGAAGCGGAGCCCTCTTCAGGGACTCAGAAGCCCTAGGATTTGGAGTCCCACAGAGAGTGGGCCTTAGTCAATGTCTGTAGGATGAATGAGCAGGAGGGGGAAATGAATCAAGATGTTAATAGGTACATGAATAAGCATGTGTGGGAGCCAAGTGATGAATCATAAGTACATAGAGGAATAGACTTGGGAAAGAAGTGAGGAAACACAGGGATTGCTGGGGTGGAGGGGGTGGTTCTGCACTTTGCATGCCTGACCCCTCCCTCCCAGGCCTCATTGCCAAGTCTGGGAAATCTGACCTCACAGTGAACTCTGTCATTCTGGATACCAGTCACCTCACTGGTGTGAAGATAATCCCCCTCCAATATGACCTCACCATGGACCTGGGAAGAAGGGTCAGGGAGACCCAGTCTCTTTTGCACCACAGAGATACTTCTGCTCTTTGTTGCTCAGTGTTGTCAGTATTTTTTTAAGGGGAACCACAAAATAAGCAGAAATGAGTTTTCATTTTGGGCCAGGGGAGTTCTGGGAAAGAGATTTTTCTGGATGGACATTGGCCCCAAAAGCTGTCTTTTCCGGGTAAACCCCTGCATGGGTGAGGCAAACATCTCAATTGGGGTGCAAGTGCTCCAATGCAAATGGCCTCAGGGGAAACAAAAGCTGTCCCTTTTGTGCAAGCCATGGCAAAGAGGTGGAAATGCCCTCTTTTATACAAAGTCATTCCCTGGGGGTGTAAATGCTGAGTCCCAGGGTTTCCCAAGACTACAACAGGAACCTGGTGGTCCTCAGTGGTAGCAGAACTGCAACACTGCCTATTTGATTGACTCAGTGCCAGGCAGAGCCCAGCCAGCCCATGAAGACCCTGGAAGGGCAGGATGATGGTGGCAGGCACTGTGCACACAGTGCTCTCAGGGCCTCAGCAGGGCCCCAGCCTCGAACTGGAAGTTCACACCCAGGCCTGTGTAGTGTGGGGGCTCCATTCAGACCCAGGGTATCCCAGACTGCAACCCTTGTATTTCTGGGCCACTTCCTTTGGTTCTGCCCTTCCTCAGCTCTAGGCCACATCTCCCCATATTTCCATACCCCACATTGGTCCTCTCAAGCACCATCCCATTAGCTCTGGTGAGCCTTTCCCTTCTAGGAGTCCTCAAGTTCCACCCCTGATCTCCCAAAGCTGCTGTGGTTCCCATAGCCCCTAGTGTCTTCAGCCCTGCCCTCTAAGATTCCTGCGGGCCCTATCTCCTTTGTATATCAACCCAGGCTCCTCTGAGGCCCCATCCCTACTGTATCTCCCTGGTTCCCTCCAAGTGGGCCCCGCCCCCACAGCCCCTTAGATCTGCAGCCTCCCTTTCCTCAGCTTCTAGATCTCTTTGCATCTTCTGCCTCCCCCCCTTCAGGTACACCCAAACCCCAGGCACTCCACCTCTCCCACCCCAGGGACCCGTTCACCATCCTGGCTCTGGAAGGTGGCTGGACCCACGGAGCAGTGGAGCAGTTTATGGGGACGTGCGGGGCCTTCAGCTTCAGCTCCTCCACTGCTGGCTGGGGTGGAGCGAGGAGGGGAGGACCACTACTGGGTT
Organism: Miniopterus schreibersii; assembly: GCF_964146895.1. Taxonomy (NCBI): domain Eukaryota; kingdom Metazoa; phylum Chordata; class Mammalia; order Chiroptera; family Miniopteridae; genus Miniopterus; species Miniopterus schreibersii. The sequence continues at coordinate 74,748,459 of NC_138104.1, forward strand.
TAGAACCAGAGGCTCCAGGCGTTGGGTGAGAGGTGGGGGGACTGGAGTCCCCCGTGTCACCCGGCTCCTAGTTGCCCAGCCTGGAGCGCCCAGGTCCTCAGGCCCCACCCCCTGACCAGATAGATGGTTGGCCTACTTTGCAAAAGAAGGGAATGCGGTCTCAGACCCCTGGTGGTTTCCACAGGCAGGGACTGCAGAGCACAGGAGAAGGCAGGAGTGAGGCAGAAACGGATGGAGAAAGAAACTGAGAGAGACGCATAGGGAGATAGAGACAGTAATGGAGACGTACAAAGAAATGCAAGCAGAGAGAGAAGAGAGAAAGGAAAAGAGACAAGGACAGAGTAAGAGAAAGAGACTGGGTGATGGTCAGAAATGCAGGTATGGTCAGAACCACAGGAAAGGGAGGTAGTCAGGAGTAACTATGTACTCAAGTGTGTTGATGAGTCTGTTTTGTCCTAGAATATCTGAGCAGCTCTGAATACGGAGGACGTGTCTGTCTGGTCCAGGACAGAACCCACTCTTAACAAGGTGGTTCTGGCAGGCAGGAACAAGTCTGCATTAAGGTGCTGCTCTTCGTGGTCTTCTAGAAAAAGACTCCAGGACATCAGAGTACCCAGACTTGGCTCCTGGGCTCCAGGAGGCTCTAGGGTCTGTCACTGGTGGCACTATGAGCATTTGGGGCTGGAGAATTCTTGATGGGGAGCCATCCTGGGCACCGGAGGATGTTGAGAGGCATCCCTGACCTCCACCCACTAGATGCCAGTAGCAGCCCCTCATCGTGACAACCGAATATGTCTTCGGACATTACCAGATGTCCCTGGGGGCCAGCTGAGCGTTCCTTAGCCCGGTGGCTTATTTTCTGTTATCTGCTGCCACACAGAGACTGGAAGGATTTTGAGGGAGAATAAAAACACAGTTTCACAAACTCCCTTTCAAGACAGAGGATGACAGTTCCATTTTCATAACAGGCTATGCCCTCAGTGTCGTTCTAATGAAGACCCCCAGAGGCACAGTACCCTCCGTGCCCTGCCTCCTGCCTCCATCCAGTTGCTGTGTTGTCATTGTGATAAGACCCACTCTGGGCTCAGCAGTGATTTTTCTGGAAGACTGCGAGAGAGCTCTCAACTGCTCTCAATGCTGCCCCCGTGGGTTTCCATTCCAGAGGGTGGGGAAGTGGGCCAGTGGGCAGGGCAGTGTCTCATCTGACCACACATGCTGTCAGAAACTTGGACTTCCCTTACCTATGAGCTCTCTCTGCCAAGTGTCCCGAGATCTTCAGCACCTTCCTCGAAGGACCGATGCCCACCCACGCTCCTCGCGAGGTTGCCCAGGCTGTGTTCGCTGCATGCTCTTCCTCGGTATATTCTCATCTTCTAATTGGACGGAATTCAACAAAAGTCTACTTACACCTCTTTGCACTATGGTTAAAATAGTAAAAAGTGGACTCAAAAAAAAAAAAAAAAGGAAAGAAATGCAGGTATGGCTCTGGGAAGAACTTGAGCATCAGATGGAGGCAAACACAGGAGTAAAGTCAAGGTGACACTAGAGCTGTGAACTGGTTGAGGGGCTGGACCAACAGAAGGCTGTCAGGCCAGGCCTCTGCAGGCCTGCCCAGTTAAGTTCTAGCTGAGGGACCTCAGAGCGACACAAAGGTGCCGATCTGCACTCTTGCATTCATCCCTCACCCCCACCCTGGCTGGCCTCTCATCTCTAATTTAATCCCGTCTGCTTCGGATAAGGATTTCAGCTGCTCTCCCTCAGATCTTCCTTCCTGTCTTCCTCCTGGCCTTACTCCCTTCTTTCTTGATCTCAGCCTTTCTTCCCCATGTTTTTCCTTTGATCTCCCCAGCTGGTAGCTCTCTTTTCCTGTGGCCTCTGGGTTTGCCATCCACCTGTCCGCATGGTTGGGGGCTGGGGTATATTTGGTGGGTTACAGAGGTGGACAAAATCAGGGAAGAATGGGGGGGTCCAACCTGGACAGTGAAGTGGGACAATCACCCTATACACCTCAGGCAGAGGCCCTGAGAGGGTGAGGAGAGAGACCTGGGGAAATCAAAGACAGGCAGAGAGAGGGAGACAAAGATACCAAGAGAAAGAGAAGTCAGAGTTTACAGAGACATCAAAGAAGAGACAGAGATGCCAAGAAAGAGAGACACCAACAAAGAGAAGAAGCAGTACAAGTAAGCAAGGGAAAAGAGAGAATGAAATGAGGAAATAGAGATCACAATTGGGAGAGGCAGAGAGACAGGAAAAAATGGAGGGGTAGAGAGTGTCAGAATAAGAAGTGAAAGAGAGAGTTGAGCAGAGAGAGGGAGAGAGAAAGTAAGAAAGATGAGAGTTGGGCGCACACATCTTACCCTGAGTCTGGGAGTTGCTGTCTGAGTGTTTTTATGTCCTCTGTTCTCTTAGTGGCAGTTGGACAACAGGGCCTGACTGAGCAGGAGAGCTCTGAAGTCCCCACCCCAACCATCCAGGTCATCGAGGTGATTAGGAGGGTGCCTGCCCTGAGGATATACCTTTAGAGATCTGTGCCCTGATGTTGGGAACTGGGAGCCATCTCAAGTCCATTTAGTGTCAATCTCTGGAGTGGACCAATGGGGGCCATTTCTGGGGAATCTTCAGCTTCATCACATTGCCTGCAATCATATGGAAGAGGAAGAATGTACAATGATCATTTTTTAAATTGCATTTATTGGAATGACATTGGTTAATAAAATTATATGGGTTTCAGGTGTACAATTCTATGATACATCACCTGCATATTGTATTGTGTTCACCACTCCAAGTGCAATGATCACTTCTGAGGTGACAGAGAAACCTTGCTTTCATTACCCTCATTATATATATAAAGAAAGTAACTTACCCACAGTTATACTGCCTGAAAGTGAGAAAGCTGGGCTTTATATCCTTATTTATTGTGCTTAGAGTTTCAGAGATGTCATTTGCAACATAATTTCTAGGACAACACATTATCAGTCATGATTATGAGTGTCATTGGAAGGGTTTCAAAGGCCATTGCCACAATTTCTGAGCCCCCTTTGTTAAAGTAATTTCAAGGACAAACTTATCTTTTTTTATTTTTTATTTTATTTTAGAGAGAGAGAGGAAGGGAGAGAGAGAGACAAAACATCAATTTGTTATTCCACTTATTTATGCACTCACTGGTTGATTCCTGCATGTGCCCTGACTGAGGATCAAACCCACAACCTTGACATATGAGGATGATGCTCTAACCACCTGAGCTACCCAGCCAGGGCCAAGGACAGATTTATCTTAATGGAGATCAAGTCGGCAACAATTCTGGGCATTCACACAGGGCTCTGTGTTCATACAGGAACTCAAGACAAAGTTTCTCACTTGAATACCTCACCATATTAGATGGTTTGAAGTAGATGATGCAGAATGTAAACTCTCCCTCCACAGCCCACAGAGAGGAGGGCATCTCCTCTCCTCGGATTTCTTTAGTTAATTATGAAGACACTTATAAGACTGGGCTCTGAAATTTTATTTAGTGAGCATTAGAAAGAAAAAACAATTAGGCCTATGGAACTAAAATTTTATTGCAAAATGTGATTTTTTAAAATTTCAGTGAAATAATGAACATGTGTTTTTCTTCTACAAAAGGAGTTCCTTTAGAATCTGCTCTATTGAACCCCATTTCCTTAATAATTTCAGTCCAAACAGAGGCTCTGCACACCCCTCATTTTCCCCAGGCTGGAGTCTGACTTCTGGGGACATGGAGAGAATGGACTGTCCTTGGAGGTCATTACTTCACACAGGCATCTTCCAAGATGTGCCAGGTCCTGTGTGGTCCTAAGGTGTTGACCCATGCCTTATGCTCCTGCTTTATCGCTCAAACTGGCTATAGGGTACCTCCAGGTCTAACTCAATGTCTTGGTTATATCTATGTCCCCCAGGGCAATAGGAAATATTGCTCACTCTCCCCAGCCATAACGGGAGCTTGATGGTTTTATGAGGCTCAATTGCCTAGGCCATCATACAGACAGACATGTGCACCCCGAAAGACATAGTCAGCTTCAAAACACATAAAATTGACAAAGGATGAATAACCACAGTATATAAAGGTCTCCTACAAAGCAATAAGAAAAAGACAAACAACCCAATAAAAAGCAAAGGATGAGGAATTTTTTTTACAAAAAAGGAAACCCAAAGGGCCAATAATATATGAAAATATACTTGTGGTAAGTCAGGGAGCTGTGTGTATTAAGACAACAAAATACTATTTTATATCAATCAGATGGCAAAAAATTTTAAATCTGATAACACCAAGTACTGCTAAGGATTTCTAGAAACAAAGTGTCTTATTCACAGCTATGAGAGTGTAATGGGGACAACAATCATTTTGGAAAACTGTTTGGCAGTATCTACTAAAGCTGCATATATACACACTTATTACCCATTGATGCCATCTCTATGTATATACCTAACAGAAATGTGTACAAAGATTAACCAAAGACATGTACACGAATGCTTATAGCAACTTTATTCATAATAGCCCCAAATTGAAAACTACCAAAATGTATATTAACCAAAGAATGGATGAATACATTGTGATATATTCCCACGATGGAATACTATAGAGCAATGTGTTGGAGACAAATCTCCATGGATTTCTCATGTTCCTGCGTGGTCCAGGCCTTCTGAGCAAAGGACATGTTTGAAAAGCAGTTTTGGAAGTTAGAGATAGTGTATCCCTTTGGAGAGATTTAGAGACAATTTAGGAAAATAAACCTAGAAATGCCCTTCCCACCCCCAAACCGGGAGGTTGTTTACTTTCCAGGGTAACAAGCAATCTCCATTTGTGGCGGGAGAACAGTCAGGTGCATCAGCAGCTTCATAAAAGCTCAGTCTCCTCAGCCTGGATGGATCTGGAGACTATTATGATGAGCGAAATAAGCCAGGCAGAGAAAGACAAATATCACATGATCTCACTCATATGTGGAATCTAATGAACAAAATAAACTGACGAACAAAATAGATCCAGAGGTGTGGATGCATGGAACAGAGTAACAGATCTCAGCGGGGGTGGAGGGGGGATGGGAAGAAATTAATCAAAGAATTTATATACATATATGCATAGCCCAGGGATACAGACAATAGCCTGGGGAAGGCTTGTGGTGGGGCAGCGGCTGGGTGGAAGGGGGCAAAAAAGGAGAATATGGGAGACATCTGTAATACTGTCAACAATAAAAATTAATTTTTAAAAACAACTCAGTCTCCTCATTTCATGTTCCTCTCCTGTAGTGCAACCCACTGCAAGGGAGGGAAACATCTGGCCTCATGCAAATTGGGGCACGAGGAACCAAAGCAAGGTATTGCTCTGGCGGCTGCTTTTTGCTGTGAATAATAAGTAATCTATTTTTCTGACACACAGGTCTTGTGTTGTGTGTGTGTGTGTGTGTGTGTGTGTGTGTGTGTGTGTGTGTGTGTGTGTGTGTAAAACTGCAGCAAGCTAACTTGTTGCTTTGCACATGGGGGGAAAAACCTCAGGTTCTGACTTACCATGAAAATGAACAATTAGAATTCTGTATGTGTAACATGGATGAATCTCTCAATGCTGGGCAAAAGAAGCTCCTAGACATAAAAGAATGTATACTATATGATTGTCTTTACACAAAGTTTAAAAATCAGGCTAAATTAAAGCCTGCCATTGTTATAAGTCAAGATGGTGGTTCTGTGGGGGGCAGTGACTGGAAGTGGGCACAAGGGAGCCCATGAGGTGAGGTGCTGGTCACATTCTGTTTCTTGATCTGGTTGCCAGTTACACGTGTATTCAGTTTATGGACATGTATCAGACTGTACCCTCTGATGTGCACTTTTCAGTATGTATATCATATCTCACTAAAGAGTTAACTATATACTAGAGCCACGTATATCCACATGGATAATTCTCAAACCTACAATGTTAAGACAGAAGAAAGAAAGTTGAAAACAGCTACGTACAATATGATAATTATTTTAAACAATTTTTTTTAAACATGCAAATAGCATATGCTCTTTGTGGATCCTGAATTGCATAATAAAATAATAAAAACATGCAAGGGAATGATAGATAATAAAATGCAGTTACCTCAGAGGAAGAGGGAGAGGTACAGAAGTGGGTAGGGGAACCTATTGGGTAGGCTTCAGCTGGAGCTGAAATACATTGTTTCTTGAAGAAAAAGACGAGGCAAATCACAAAGCATTAGATGTGTTGGGAAAAGAGTTCCCAGGTCTTCATTATATTATTGGCCCCCTGCAGATTACTGTGTTTGAAATATTTCATAATTTAGAAGATTAAAAAGAATCCTGCTGGTGTTAAATTGATTTCATAGATTAATTTGGGAGCACATTTATCCAATGTTGATTCTTCATGCCCAGAACATTATATGTCTCCCCATTTATTCAGGTTACTTTTTCTTTTCTGTAAAAATGTATAGAGCATGTGCTTTTCTTGCTCAATGTATTCACAAGAAGTTGATGGATTTTATTATCGTGATGAACAATATCCTTTTCTATTATGTTTTCTAGTTTTAAGTGTCTATAAAGGAAAGCTATTCAATTTCTTGTTCGACCTTACTTCTAGTCTCCTTGCTCACTTGCTTCTCTTATTAGTCTAATATAATTCTCTTGAATTTTCTAAGCAAATAACATCAATGGACTTTAGCCGAAGGCCAACTGGTGAACAAAGTTGGATTTATTAGCTCATTGCAACAAGGGAGAAAGCACATCATGGAGAACTATAGGGCATCTCAGTAAGATGGGGTTCACAAAAGACATGACAGGGCTTGATCTCAGGAAGGGTTAAAGAAGGCAGACTTCACTGTGGATTTGGCCGCTGTCAGAAAGTAGGGGTAATTCTATGATGCAGTATCTCAGTAATTCATATCAAGAAGACAAAAAGAATGAAGCAGTAACTAGTAAGGAAGCAGCAGTCACTCAGACAGGCCTGAGGGGTGTTTGGTCATTTTGTGGTTTGGACAATGTTCATGTTTTTGTCTGTGCCCAGACTTGATTACAGAGCGGTCTGTTTTTTTGTCTTAATCCATCATGGTCACAGAGTGACCTTGTCTGATGATATTTTGTGGACTTGTTCATGTTCAACAGGAGAATGCCAAGGCTTAGCTATGAGTGCCAAGCCAGCCCCTCGTAACACCAAGGCCTAAGTGATAGTATTAGGCTAGCTCCTGGATGTCAGGGACTACATTTCTCTTTCTCAGTATCCCTTTTGTCCAAGTCAGTGTTGTGATCACTCTGTAGAGACAGGATGGACCCCCCCCCACACACAAGATTTAGTTTGGATGTTAAGCTATACAGGCACCAAGAAGATATGAAAAGGTTTATTACTCATATAGAGGCTTTCTAGAGAAAGCAGAGAAAGGAGACTGGTTTGGGATTTTATTGTGGTTAGGGGTTGGGGCCAGGGATCCCACACCCACCCAGAGCTTTGTGTAGTTTGAATTTCCTGCCCATGCCAAAAGAAGGAGCACCCAGGCTTTCTTATAGCTTGCCCAGATATGGGGAGAAAGGGTAAGGGAGAGAGGGTGAAGTTTAAAAGCTGTCCTCAAACTTAAAAAATGGGGTCAGACTCTATTATAGTCAGATGAAGTCAGGATACTGTATATTCTGATCTCCACCATTGCCGAGATTTTGCCAATCTGGAGGTGGCTCAGAGAAAGTTGTTTGTAATAGGACTGGGGCTAGCCTCTCCTGCTCCTTTTGTTGCATAATGAGTTGTGGGCTCCTCTGATATGACAAGGGCTGCGCTGTAGCATTTGAATGCACCACAGCCAGTTCCAGAAATGATGGTGATTGGTCCTCGTTATAGATCCTGGGAGACAAAGGCCCAGATAACCAAACGCAGCCATGGAAACATGTCCCAAAGTCCAGTTGGTCTCCTGGAGAGAGCCAGTTGGCTTTCTCTTTTAGCCTCTTCAGAAATTGTTCTACTTGACTGATAATATTTATGTAAGTGCAGCAAGAAGAGTTTTCTAAAGCATAGACTCCCCATTGGCTGGCCAAAGGAAATCAAGGGTTATGAGCTTGCTCATGACAACTCTGGTAATGAATTTAAATGTAAACTGGTTTGTTGCATTTCTAGAGTAGAAGTTGTGTCATTTGTGACATCTCCTAAAGTGAGAGACAATTTGGGGGCCACCTTTCCAATCGTATTATCCCCACTGTAAGAATTGCAGTTCACATGAAGAGGAAGCAGCTCCCCCTACTGGGAGTTCTGAGGAGCCTGTGCTTGTCTCATTTTTGGAACTCTCTGGAAATCCTCAGGGAAAATGACCCACAGGAGGAACATAGTTTTAAATATTTGAATGTCCAGAGCAATTACCCTGCATACGCAGAGCAAGTTAGTGTGCAGCAGGCAAGTGTAAACCTCATGTATCCTGGTGGAGCACAGACTGTATTGGGAGTAGATATATCACTTATCATAGCACGAAAAAGGCAATTTGTATCCCTCCAGAAGGGGCATATCTCTTGTTAAATTCAACAGTAGCAGCAAAACAGGTTGGAGCGTCCAGCTGGTTTATCTCGGTGGTTGAGCGTCAACCTAAGAAGCAAGAAGTCACGGTTCAATTCCCAGTCAGGGCACATGCCTGGGTTTCCCGCTGGATCCCCAGTAGGGGCATGCAGGAGGCGGCGGATCAATGACTCATCATAGATGTTTCTATCGCTCTCCCTCTCCCTTCCTCTCTCTGAAATCAATAAAAACATTTGTAAAAACCCAGACAGGAGTATCTCCGAAGAGAACAAAGCGCCCCAATGTTAGCTCCCATCTCTGAAGGGCTAGGTCATGCTGACTTAGTTGTAATGACCTCACCAGAAACACTCTGTGAGGCCAATGTCCAATTTTTACAAGATGAAGGTTTGAGATTAACTTTTTTGAGAGAAATGTTAAGTACCAGAAGAGACCTATCGAAAGAAATCTCCCTGAACAAAATAAACTGATGAACAAAATAGATCCCAAGACAGAAGCATGGAATAGACTGAGGGATCTCAGAGGGAAGGAGGGGAGGGGGGCGTGGGCGGGGGGAGATTAATCAAAGACCTTATATGCTTATAAGCATAACCCATGGACACAGACTTTGGTATGGGGAAGGCCTGGGGGTGGGGTGGATGCAGGGTAGAGGCGATCAATGGAGGGAAAAAGGGTACCTCTGTAATACTTTCAACAATAAAGATAAATTAAAAAAAGAAAGAAAGAAATCTCCCTTCTGAGGTATTTGAAAGAACAACTATATTAAATTTTTGTAAGTTTCAGGTGTGCGTGAGAGAGAGAGAGAGAGAGAGATATTAAGCAATCAAATTCAGAGTTGTAGCCTGTCTGAGAAAACATGAGTTTTGCGGTTTTTTTCTTAAATGACAGAGGAGACCACAGGAGATCAAAGGTAACAGGGTGAGGATAAGGGAAATCATACTAAGAGATTTTTTATTTGCTTACTAGAGGGTTTCAAGATACAATAATAGTTAAAATTAATAGTGAAATACAAAGAAAAGTGCTAAAGAATCAGAAAATTAGTTTTTTTAAATTTATTTTTCATTTACAGTTAACTTACAATATTATATTAGTTTCAGGTGTATAGCATAGTGATTAGATATTTATGTGCCTTGCAAAAGGATCACCCAGATAAGTCTAGTACCCACCTGACAATATCACAGTTATTACAATATTATTATTTTAAAAAATATGTTTTTATTAATTTTTAGAGAGAGAGAAGGGAGAGGGAGAAGGGAGAGAGAGAAACATCTGAGAGAGAAATGTCAATCAACTGCTTCCTGCACACCCCCTACCAGGGATTGAGCCTAAAACCCAGGTACGTGCCCTGCCCAGGAATCGAACCAGTGACCTCTTGGTGCAGGGGTCGAAGTTCAACCACTAAGCACACCAGCAGGGCATATTTTTTTATTTTAGAGAAAGAGAGGAAGGGCGAGAGAGAGAAAGACAAAGACAGAGAGAGAAACTTTGATTTGCTTTTCCACTTATTTATTCATTCATTGGTTGAATCTTGTATGTGCCCTGACCCAGGGTTGAACCCAAAACCTTGGAGTATCCAGACGATGCTCCAACCGAGCTACCCAGCCAGGTCAGAATATTATTGACTATATCAGAACATTAATCTTGTTCGGTGGTCTTGGCAGAAGCTAAGCACCTCTGCAGTCATTAGCTTCTGGAGAATTCCCAAGAATCCTCAGTTTGAAGTCTGTTAATGTTTTTTTCCATTGCTGCTCCAGGGTGTTTTCCCCTTTGATCATGCAGGTTTTGTTTAGGTGGATACTTTGGAAATGCAGACATCTGGAGGCGTCATCTGAGCTCCAGTAGTATTAAATCACATTGGCCTGTAACAGGGTAGACACTAGGGTTCGAAGTGAAATTACAAAACACTGTGGGTAGTCTGTTATTAACTCAAAAGTAACTAACTAGAGGTGGTCCCAGGGGGATGAGGTCTGATTGCCATCAAGGCTAATAGCAACACTTTGGTCCTTGGAAGTTTGAGGCTTTCTCAGAAGTTTGTTGATTTTATTTTTAGAATTTCATTTAGTCTCTCTACTTTTTCTGAAGATTAGGGATAGTAATGGCTGTAGAGTTTCTTTTTATTTTTTTATTTTTATGGCTGTAAAGTTTCCGAGGGTTAAAACTATACAGAGTTTCTAAATAACAGAGTTTAATTAAGTGCAATGTGTGCCCCTGTTATTGGAAAGACAAGTTGAGATACCCTCAATCAGGAATACAAAATTGAGCAATCTCTCCTGCCATTTCAGGAGAAGCTCAATTCACTCAGAAAAGAACCCACAACAAGAACATGCTCATGGCCCCTTTGGAAGTGTTCAAAGGAGCCTCAAGTCTTTGGTTCCTATCCATGTCCTGCCTTTACAGTCTTTGCCATGATCATATAATTGGAGGTATAACATGCAAGGGACCATCTCAGCAAGACCCTTAAAGTTCCCTATCGCCCTGCAGGGTGGCAAGTTAATTGGAGTGTTGTCCCATACACCAAAAGGTGGCGGGCTCAATCCCCAGTCAGGGCACATATCAATTGGTTGCACAAGCCCCAACTGGAACTGAACCTGCAACCCAAGCATGTGCACGGGACAATGCTCCAACCAACTGAGCCACACCGGCCAGGGCTGTTTGTTGACTTATTGATGATAGCTATTCTGACAAGTGTGAAGTGATATTTCCCCTTTTGCAGGATTGATTTAGCTAATCACAGACCTTTATTCTTTTATATAGATATTTATTTATTGAGATATAATTCACATACTGTAAAGTTCACCATTTTAAGGTGTACGATTCAATGGTTTTTAGTATGCTTGCAAAGTTGTGCAATCATCACCACTATTTAATACCAGAAGGTTTTCATTACAAAACACTGGATAGTCTGTTATTAACTCAGAAGTAACTAAGTAGGGAAACCCTGTACCCATTAGCAGTCATTCCCCATTCCATTCCCTTCTCCCCCAGCCCCTGGCAAACACTAATCAACTTTCTATCTCTATGGATTTGCCTATTCTGGACATTTCACATAAATGAAATAATGCAGTATGTGGCTTTTTGTGTCTGGCTTCTTTCACTTAGCATATTTTCAAGTTTCATTCATATTGCAGCATGTATCAGTACTACATTTGTTTTTAGGAGTTAGTAATATTCCGTCATATGAGTAATATACACCTCATTTTTTCTATCCACTCATCAGTTGATGGACATTTGGGTTGTTTCTACTTTATGACTATTACGAAAAATGCTGCTTTTAACATCTGTGTACAAGTTTTTGTGTAAATTCTTTATGTACATTTAAAAATAAGTCTTGTTAATTTTTCTTAACATATTCAGCTGGGATTTAAATTGAGATTATATCAAAATTATATATTAATTTGGATATCATTGAAATATTTAGAATATGAAATTGTCTCATCCAAGAACCTGAAATGTGTCTTCATTTATTCAGATCATCTTTTGTACCTTTTAATGAAGTTTTAACATTTTCTCTATAAAGGTCTTATATATTCCATTTATACCAGTTTTCTATTACAGTGTTATATATTACCAGAAACTGCTCAGCTTAAAACAACATACAACAACATAGTCTTACAGTTTCTGTGGGCCAGGAGTTGAGGTGTTGCTTAACCAGGTTATCTGCGTAGGGTCTCACAAAACTGAAATGAAGGTGTTGACTGGGGCTTCAGTCTCATCTGAGGTTTGACTGGGGAAGGCTCTACTTCCAAGCTCAGGTTGTGAGCAGAATTTAGTTTTTGCAGTTGTAGGACTGAGGGCTTTAATTTCATTTTATATATATATATATATATATATATATATATATATATATATATATATATATATATATATATTTTATTGATTTCAGAGAGAGGAAGGGAGAGGGAGAGAGAGATAGAAACATCAGTGATGAGAGTCATTGATCAGCTGCCTTCTGCACACCCCCTGCTGGGGACTGAGCCGGAAACCTGGGCATGTGCCCTGACCAGGAATCGAACGTTGATTGATCATAAGTCAATGCTCAACTGATTGAACCATGCCGGCTGAACTTTAATTTCTTTTTTAAAATTGATTTTTTGAGAGAGAGAGGAAAGAAGAGAGAGAGAGGGAGGGAGGGAGAGAGGGAGGAAGGGAGGGAGGGAAGAAGAGAGGGAGGGAGGGAGGGAGGGAGGGAGGGAGGGAGGGAGGGAGGGAGGGAGGGAGGGAGGGAGGGAGGGAGGGAGGGATCCATTCGTTGTTCCACCCATTCATGCATTCATTGATTGATTCTTGTATGTGTCCTGACTGGGGATGGAACCCACAACCTTGGTGTATCGGGACAGTGCTCTAATCAACTGAGCTACCTGGCCAGGGGCAAAGGACTGAGGGCTTTAATTTCTTGTTGGCTGTCCCTTGGAGGCCAGCCTCAGCTCCTAGAGGCCATCCTCTGTTCCTTGCTGCATGAGGTTCCCCAAAGTGGCCACTTGCTTCATCAAAGCCAGCAAAAGAGTTAAAGTCTCTTCCCTTGAAATGACAAGATGGTTGTCTCAAACTAATTTTTAATATAATCACTTACATGTAATCATGTACATCTGGTAACCTTTAGCCATGCATGCACTCAAGGGGAGGGGCTTACATAAGAATGAGAATTCCAAGAGGCAAGGATCGTGGGAGCCACCTTAAGTGTGTGTCCATTACACTATCTTTGGGAATTTAATCTTCAGGTCCATAAGAAGATGCATATAAGGATTTCCATTGTAAAGTTGTTTGTAATACTGAGGAGATGGAGGCAGTTAGAATCGATGAATTAGATAAACTCATAGCAACATAAATAGATCTTTCTTTTCTTCACTTTTAATTTATGCCATGTTACCATACTTCATTTTAAGTCCAAAATAAAAATATCTTTATTTTTAAATATCTTATTATAATAGTAATACATACTCAGTGCAACATTTTTTCAGACAACAGAGAAAAGTGTAAAGGAGAAAGTGCCAAATCATTAGTTATCTCCCCACCCATACATAACCACTAACATTTCCTTCCCAACATTTTCCCCCTATGGATACACAAGTTTTACTAAAGTTTTCTTCCCCTTGATGTGTTTGTGTCATTTTAAGTAGCTTGAAATACTCTCTGGAATAATGTATGGGTAAAATCTACCTATCTATGTATCTATGGAAAGACAGGTAAATACAGACGAAAAGACAGAGACAGTAGGAGGGTTGTAGAGATAAAGGGAGAGAAAGAGTCAGAGGCAGGGAGAGACAGATGGGAGAGGAAGAGAAAGTTATGGACACAGAAGGACAAAGAGAACCGCAGAGAGCCATAGAGAGATGATGACACTAGCAAAGAGACAAGGACAGGATGGAAAGGAGCATTTGTTGAGTTCCTACTCAATGTCATTCTTATTAAACCTTCAAAGTCACTATGAGAGGCAGTTACTAGTAACCCCTCTATGCAGGTGAGGGGGTGAGCCTTAGAATGGTGAACTGACCTGTCCATGGTCACATCACCTGAATTGAACCCATGGCCCTGTAAAGGGCCTTGTCTATAGAGGTAATCCCTAACTGTTCATCCAAAAACAAAGTCATACATCTCCTCCTCTGGGCAGGAGAGATGGGGACCAGACCCCCATTCCATTCATTTGAGTAAATTTTTCCAGTCTGTCTGCTAAGGCGACAGCAAGTTGTGTTGCCTGGGCAACTGACCTCCAAGTGCCATGGCAACCGCCATCACAGTCTCCAGCTCTCCACCTTGCCCCTTGGGCATCTCCATGGAGACCGGCAGGCTGGAAGGGCTGCGGGGAGCTCGGTGGACGCGCCTGCGTCTAGTGGCGGGAGGAGGTGGGCAGAGGATGGCAGGGGGCCCCCGATGTGCGCAGCCGCAGAGCACCGCAGCCTGGCCCGCTAGCCCAGGCGCTGCGCATTTGCCAGCCAGTCCGCCCGTCCGGAGCCCGGCTCGCTGGGGCAGCATGGCGGGGTCGCCGCTGCTCGGCGGGCCGCGGGCCGGGGGCGTCGGCCTTCTGCTGCTGCTGCTGCTGGGCTTACTTCGGCCGCCCGCCGCTCTCTGTGCAGGGCCGGTAAAGGTGCGACCCCGGTCAGGGAAGGGGTGGGGGGCGGGGGCTGGCCCCAGCTCCCCGGACGTGCGGAGACATCTACTAGGGTGGCGTGGGGTCCAGTCGCCAGTTTGTGCCCAGGCCAGGCCCGCACCCCCCGGGGCCAGGCTGGGTCTCTGGGTGTGCGGGTGGCAGTATCTTGGGCTTGGCCCGCAGCCGCGCCCTGCCCATCCCTCCCCGCGTGGCGTGGTTGGCGCTGTCCGTGGGACTAGCGCGTAATTAGGAAGGGGGTGCGTGCATCTGTATGTGTACCCGCGTGATGTGCTGACAGGGGGGGTGAGGGTGTGGTGTCTTTGTAAGTATGCGGTGTCCTTGTAAGTGTGTGTCTTTGGATGTGAGCGTTTCCGAGGGTCCATACAAAGGTACCGTCATGGGTCCGGTTGTGCAGTGCGTGTGTGGTGCTGGGGGTGCTTCTGTGTGTCTTTTCTCAGTAACACCCTGTGCATGTTTGTGAATCCTATAGCGATTGCACGACCTTTGGGCGTGTCAGTGTGTGTGTGTGTGTGTGATTTCGGTTTTGTTTGGGAGGGGCATGGTCTTCGTATCCCCGTGTGCGTTTTGGTTCTGTTGGACTGAGTGACTAGGATTTTGTATGTATGTTCATGAGGCTGTTTCTCCCCGTTTCTTTGTGCAGCTATGTCATTGTGGGAAGAGGAGCCATGTCTGTTTGCTGCATTGTGTCTTTAAGGGGTGGTGCGTGTCCTTGCATCTGGACAGCTTGGCGATTGTGGTGCGTGACCGTGTGCAATTCCTTTTGTGTGGGTGTGGCAGTGTTGGGTTGCATATGTGACATCCCAAGGCCTGTTAGTCCATGTGAATGTGTGTGAGGCAGTGATTGCTGGTGAGTGTGATTCCTTAGGGGCTGAGGGGTGGTGGGTGCCAAGGGCACTTGGGCACATCCTCTTCCAACTCTTCAGAGATGGAGGATTTCAAAAATTATTAAATATTTTTATATATGGCATAATATAATTAACATATGTGTTCAATGTAAGGAATAACAGTAAAATAACCCCCATGAGTATCCACTACTCAGTTTAAGAAATAGAGACCAATATTTAGAAGCCTCTGGGTGCCCCTCCGCACATAAACCCCTCTTCTGCATAATCATTATCCCATATTTCCTGTTCATCGATCCCTTACTTTTGTTTGTACCTTATGATATATACAATATCTTGTTTAGTTTTTCCTCGTAGAAATGGAATCATACTGGTGTCTGGTCTCTGGTCGTCACTAGGGGTCACTAGGAAATCATAAGGTGACAGTCTCAGGCAGTCTCCAGTGGAATTCTGCAACCTGCTTTTCTTTTTTTCTCTCTACACTGGTTGTGTGATACCTCCACATTGAAGTGTGTGGCTATAATTCATTTTTTTTAAAATTTTTTTTTGTTATTCATTTTTTAAAATTTTTATTTATTGATTTTAGAGAGAGCGAAGAAGGGAGAGAGAGAGAGATCGATTTGTTTGTTGTTCCATTGGTTGGTTCTCATATGTGCCCTAATGGGAATTGAACCTGCAACCTTGACATATTGGGACGACTTTCTAACCAGGATTTATAATTCATTTTTTATTGCCGTATTTTATCCTATAATATATCATTAGTATATGAATGTCTTTGCCAGGTAGCTCAGTTGGTTAGAGTGTTGTCCCCATACACCAAGGTTGTGGGTTCAATCCCTGATTAACCAATGAATGCATAAATAAGTGAAACAACAGGCCCTAGCCAGTTTGGCTCAGTGGTTAGAGTATTGGCCCTTGGACTGAAGGGTCCACGGTTTGATTCTGGCCAAGGGCACATACTTCGGTTGCAGGCTCGATCCCCAGCCCTGGTCGGGTGCGTGTGGGAGGCAACCAATTGATGTGTCTCTCTCACATCAATGTTTCTCTCTCTCTCTCCCCCACTCTCTCTGAAAAGCAATGGAAAAAAATATCCTCAGGTGAGGATTAAAAGAAAAAAAAGAAACAATGGCTCTCTCTCTCTCTCTCTCTTACTCTTTTTCTCTCCCTCCCTCTTTCTGAAAATCAATTAATAAATTTTTTTAAAGTATATGAGTATATATCATGGTTTATGGATGCATTCTCAATATGCCAGTAGACATTTGGGTTATTTCCAGGATTTTCTTTTTTTTTTTTCTCCCTCCACTTTTATGCTATTACAAACAGTGCTGCTGTAATTTTTAATGAACTTGTGTCCAGTAGCATATGCACAAAAACTATGCTGGAGTGTAACACCCCAGGAGTGAGTCATAAGAGATGTGCATCTTTTTAGACATTGCAAAAATGTTCTTCAAAGCTATTTTGGCAATTGATTTGCAGCCAACAATGTATGAGAGTTTCCATTTTTTTCCATATCCATGCCAACAGTGGACCTTACCAGACTTTTTACTTTTTTAGCAATCTTTTGGCTGTATTATGCATAGCATCTCACTGGCATTTTAATTTGCATTTTCCTGATTACTAATGAAGTTCACTATATTTCATATATTTAGTAACTGCTTTTGTTTCCTTTTTGTGAAATACTTGATCATGAATTTTACCTGTTTTTTATTGCTTTCAAACATTCTCTGAATATTGGATACTAACCCTTTATTGATGATTTGTGTTGCAGGCATCTTCTCTGACTCTGGTTTACTTTTCATCCTTTTTTTAAGTTTATTTTATTGATTTTAGAGAGAGGAAGGCAGAAAGAGAGATAAAGAAAGGAGAGAGAGAGAGAGAGAGACAGAGAGAGGGAAAGAGAGAGAGAGACATCGATCTGAGAGAAAAACATCAATTGGTTGCCTCCTGCATGCGTCGGTCTGGGAGTCAAACTCACCGCCCTTTGGTGTACCAGAAGATGTTCCAACTAACAGAGCCACCTGCCCAGGGCTAGTTTTCATTCTTTTTATGGTGTCTTCAGACAAAAAGAAATTCTTAATTTTAATGTAGTCAAATTTATTTATTTTCCATTTTCTCAAATTTGGGTCAGTTGTTCCTGCATGATTTATTGAAGGGGTTTGACCTGTCCCCACTGCTCTGCAGTGCCAACTCTGACATGTAGCAAGTGTCAGTATGTGTGGATCTGTTTCCAAGCTTTGTTCAATCCTGTTATTTCCCATGCTGTGTCTAGTCTTCTGTTTAACTTGCCCCTTTTTAAAATTTGATTTAAAATGTATTTCTAGATGTTCTAGATGTTTCTTTTTCAAATCTTCATTCATGGTCAGTTTTATGTCTTGGCTCATACTTTTGATACCCTCTTTTATTTCTTTAAACTTATTGAAATTATATCAAAGCTGTCTGAACCGCAAATTAGTCATTGGGTGATTTATTCCACAGATAGACTTGCATACATGCCAAATAATATATGAACAGTTATTCATTCCAACATTATTTACAAGATAGCAAAAGATTGGAAACACCCTAAATGTTCATCAATTGAAGACTGATTAAATACTGTACATCCACACAAAATGGATTCAATGCAGAAGAAAGACGAAAAAAAGAAAAAGGGGGGGGGGAAGGATGCTTTTAAGGAACGGATGTAGATATAGATTCCAAAAAGCTACTTTTGGGTAAAAGAAGTGGACAATAGGAACCTATAAAAATGCAAATCTAGGTTCCTAGGGTACACAATGTTAACATAGAAAAATCTATAGCTGTATTATCTACCATTGCCATTCTATAAAGAAACCGGTCTCTAGAAACCCTGGGCCAAGTTCTGAGCCACTAGGAAATTGCTGTGTGTCTGTGGTGGTAGTGGTGGTGGTGGTGGGTCTAGGGGTCTTTTGTGGCCTTTAGTGTGTCTGGAGATATTTGTGGGTCTCCAGTGGTTTTAGGGGTGCCTGCGTATATTTGAGGGGCCACGATGCCCTTGGAGACCCCCGGGTTCGGGGTCCCCGTCCTGACGAACGCCATCTTTCCCTCCACTCCATCTTTTAGAAGGAGCCCCGCGGCCTGGGCGCAGCCTCGCCATCCTTGGGCGAAGCTGGGGTCCCCCGCCGCTACCGGCGCGCAGCGGCGCGGGGCGAGGCAGCGGAGGCCGTGCAGGAGCTGGCGCGGGCGCTGGCGCACCTGCTGGAGGCCGAACGGCAGGAGCGGGCGCGGGCTGAGGCGCAGGAGGCCGAGGACCAGCAGGCGCGAGTCCTGGCGCAGCTGTTGCGAGTCTGGGGCTCTCCCCGCACCACCGACCCGGCCCCGGGCCTGGAGGACGATCCCGACGCGCCCGCTGCGCAGCTGGCCCGCGCCCTGCTCCGCGCCCGCCTGGACCCTGCGGCCCTCGCAGCCCAGCTCGTCCCCGCCCCTGCCCCTGCCACTGCACTCCGACCCCGGCCCCCAATCTACGACGATGGCCCAGCGGGCCCGGAGGCCGAGGACGCCAGTGACGACACATCTGATGTGGACCCCGAACTGCTGAGGTAGCTGGCACGGGGTGGGCGGGCGCCTGCATCCTGGGCGAACACCTGGGTTCTGGTATCCTAGGAAGGAGTGAGGCCCTGGACCCAGGGTGCGGGTATAGAGATGCCTGGAGGGGGGGGCGGGCAGTGGAGGACATGCACTCTCAGACTCAGGGATGGGGGACTCCGAAGCCAGGTTTTTGGGGGAGAGGACTGAGGAGTACGGACATGGTCTCAAAACAGTGGGCTGGGGACGGCGGATCCCCAGATAGTATGGGGTTGCAGGGCCGTCTGGGTCCTAGCACCCAGGCATTTACACGCCTACAGGTCTTCACTGCAGCCCCGGCGTTAACAGGCCTACACATTCATTCTGCTCCCCTACAGGTACTTGTTGGGGCGGATCCTCGCGGGAAGCGCGGATTCCGACGCTTTGGCTGCCCAACGCCGCCGCCTCCGCCGGGCCGCCGACCAGGATCTGGGCGCTGAAGTGCCGCCTGAGGGTGTGCTGGGGGCCTTGCTGCGCGTGAAACGCCTGGAGACCCCCGCGCCCCCGGCGCGCCGCCTCTTGCCGGCCTGAGCACCGCCAGGATTCTGCGTGCCCTCGGGTCCAGGGCTGCCCCTCCCCCTACACCCCGACTGGTCTTTGTCTGCGTGACTGCTCCCCCGCCCGCAAGGGCCCTTGGCCGCTCCTCCTCCGACACCCGACTGCTCCCCGCTGGCAAGACTGCTATTTGGCCAGCACCACTGCTCCTCCGCCAGTGAGGGCCCATGGCCGCCCCTCCCCTGACACCTGCAGGTCCCCACCAGCAGCAGTTACTGCTCTCTGAACCCCCAAGATCGCCAACCCTAACCCCACAATAAATATGAAATGAAGCAGCTATGCACTTGTCTGTGAGTGGCAGTTTCTAGGGGCTGGTGGGCTGGGTGGTGCTGGCAGCTCTTAGATGAGAAAGAGCGGCCCCTGGCCTCGGTCCAACTTGTTAGAGACCCCTCCCTTAGTCTGTGCCCCACTTCTAGGCCTCACTCGGGCATGCGGAGCCCAGAAGGCTTTGGTGCCACTTTCAAGCTACCGGCTTAAGAGAAAGGGGAGTGAAATGCAAAGCCAGGGCTCAACCTTCCCAACCAGTTCACATCTTGGCATGAAACTGAGCAGTACCAGAAATTAGAATCTGGGCCTCCAGGTCGTTAAGAAAGTGTTATTTGTCAAGGTAGAATGACAGGACATATATCTTCTTTACATTTGTTAGCTTGATTTGTAATGTTTAAATATTTATTTCTATAGAAGCCGATCTATCTGTACCCTTACCTAGTCCTGAAGATATTGGGAGTTGGGAGTGTTCGTAGCTGGTCTGTGGTCATGGCCTTTGCACTTTCTGTTCCCTCTACCCCTAGTTATCTGAAAGTTTTTGCTCAAATGTCACCTACTCAGTAAGGCTTTCCTTTACCGCCCTGTCATGCTTTCTCCCTTCACCTGCCTTTAATACATAGCCTTATGCCATATGTACAAGGATTTGTTTGTGTGTGTCTTGTCTGCCTCTACATCCTTTGCACCCAAAGTAAGGCCTGGCACAAAGCAGGCTTCCCCACATTTCTTGAATGAAAGTTCTCATAATTCAAGTAACATTCTCACCAGTTTCACACCCACCCACATAATGCTTGGTATGATGGCAGCTTTGAAACCTGAGAACACCATTTATTTAATTTTGCTCAGAATCTCTGAACGTGACAAAACAGAACCAACAGTATGTTCCAGATTACCAAAAGCCCACCACCGAACGAAAACCTCCTCAGAGGAGGGGTCCATCTATCCTAAATACACCCAGTGTTCCACACAGCTAGTTGCTCGGGTTTCTCATATCAAGGAAGCATCACCATGGCCTGGGGGATGGTCCACTTTTCTTGATCAAGACCTTCAGGCCACAGAGCAGCCACAGTGGCACATGGTCTTCTGGTGCCGTGACTTATTTTCAGCCTCCTTTGCCATGGCTTCCTGGACCTTTTGGATCTCATGGATGAGCAGGGAAAAGGCCTCCTCTACACCTTGCCGTGTTTTGGCTGAGGTCTCCACGAAGGGGGCCCCCCAGCTCTTTGCGAGGGCTATAGCAGCAGCGTGAGCATCTCCAGCGGTGGTCACAAGGTCGCACTTGTTGCCCACAAGGACAAGGGGCCGGGTATAGTGAGGGCCCCAGGTGGCCCGCATCTGCTGCAGCTGGGTTAGAGATGAGGGGTCATCAAGGGCAAAGACACCCAGCACACCATCCCCAGCAGCCAAGCACTGGTCACGCAGGGCCTTATGAGTGGCCTGCCCAGCTGTATCCAGCACATTCAAAATGTAGCCCCCATGGTCCAGGGTCACCTCCTTCCAGTAGGAATCCTGGATTGTGGGGTCATGGTCTTCCACAAAGCACTGGTGGTTCAGCTGGATGGTGAGTGCACTCTTGCCCACACCACTTGCGCCCACCACGACTGCCTTGTACTCCGGCAGCTGCTTGCCTCTGGAAGATGCCTGAGCCCTGTGGCTCTCCTCCTGGGCACCAAGGCCCCACGTGCCCAGGCCCAGATCAAGCACACTAGGCTTTTTTGGCCGTGCCATGCTCAGGGAAGAGATGTAGACAGTAAGCCCTGCGGCTGGGAAGAGAAGAAAGACAAGGGGGGGGGCATGGGGCGGGAAGTAGGTTAGGCAAGGAGACCATGGGGGCACAGGGGGGCAGTTGGTGTCACTGGGTCAACATTTACTGAGTGCCCAGTGTGTGCTAATCACCTAATATGCTATATACATTACTTATGTTGTTTATTCTCTTTCTCTCATTCCCTTCTAGGGCATAAACTCTGTGAAGGCAGGGATTTTAAAAACAGCTTTGTTGAGATACACTTTATATAGCATAAAGTTAACTTAGTTAAAGTGTACAATCAGTGACTTAGTATATTTACGGAGTTGTGCAATCATCACCATAATCTAATTTTAGAACATTTTCGTCAACCCAAAAAGAACCCCCCTGCCCATTAGCTGTCTTGCCCCACTCCGGAGGGATAACAGGGATTTTGTCAGTTTTGATGCAGAATTTTGAACCGTTGAACCTCAGCCCAGCACAATGCCTGTCATACAGTAAGAGCTGAGCAATAGTCCTGCCTCCAGGGAGTATATGCTCTAAAAGGTGGGGACAATGAACCAAATAAATAAGCAAATTATGAGGTCTGTTAGCCATTATCTAAAATTCAGTCTTTATTACTTATTCAACTTGCTGCTACTGGGAACCTACTGTGTGGCAAGGTGGGAGAAAATAGATAACAAACCCTGCCCCTCAAGAATGTGACCATCTAGTCAGGAAGACAGAAAACAAGATATTTCAGCAACAGGTGATAAGCATGCAGAAGGTGCTTGGTTAATGTTAGCATTTTTGTTATGATTCAATTTTCATTCATTACTTCCAGAAGCTCCCGGCATACCAGGTATTGTGATGGAAGGGAATGGGGGGGAGGTGTAGTGGGGGATTTGGCAGAGAACAAAATAAAGTCTCTGTCCTTGGGAGGATTAGATTCTAAAAGTGAGAAAGAGACAATAAACAAGATAAGCAAGTAAATTACCAAGCAATTAGAAGAGGCTGGGCACACAGCAGGCGCTCAATGAAATGAGTGTTATCTATTAATAGCGAATCACTGCTAAGTTACCTCATTCAATACACAACCTGATTTTAGTTCAATGTGTGGCCTCAGGAAATGCATTTTAATGGCTGATACAACTCTTCCAGGAAACCCGGGAGCAATGGCATTTTGGGGATAGATGGGGGGTTTCAGGTGTCCGCAGGGGTTTCCGTTGAGTTTCAAAGCTGGAGGTCAGAATGGGGAAGCAAGATCCGGCTGTGTGGTCCTCAGCCCAGAGAGATCCCTAAAAAGTTATTGGATGTGCTCGCCCAGAAAGAGTGCCATGATGAGGAAAGAGTTAAACAGGACAGAGTCCTGGGGTCCCCAAAGTTGAGGAGACAAAAAGAGGGAGATTTAGTTGTGAGGATAAACTGAGAGGAGGGGGTGAGGGAGGAAGCAGTGAGGAGGCCACTGCAGTAGTTCTGGCAGGCAATGGTGGTGGATGTGGAAAGGAGAGGTGGGATTCTGGTATATTCTGAAGGTGGAATTAACTGGCAGGATTTGCTGAGATTAAGAGGCAGGGGAGGGGGTCAAGAATGACTCCTCAATTTTGGGCTTGTGCAGATGGAAATCTGAGGGTGCCATTATTTGAGGGTGGGGACATGTGAGATGGGCTCTTCCCTCTTGGCAAGTCGCCATGACTGTGACTATGATACTAAAAGCACTAGGTATTATTTACTGAGAACCTAGCTCGTGCCAGGTGACCCACCTGCCAAGCCTACACTGAGTCCTCCTGACACCGTGATGAGGTGTGGGCTACCATCCCCCGGGCCACTCTATCAATGAGGAACAGCAAAGGATGGATGTTCAGAGAAGTGAGGGGATGGTGAGAAGCCTGAAGTCCCACAGTCCATTAGAAATCAACAGAAGAGAGGTCTCAACCTTCACAAGTAATACAGAACCACTTGCTGTGCCAAGTGCTATTGGAGTGTCATTATGGGGTTCTTAAGACCCTGAGGTCCCCCTCCCCCACCCCACTGCACCCCACCCCCATCCCCACTGCCTGGACCACATCCTTTGTGTGTCCTTTGTGCTCGCCTAACTACCTGTGGGGGGTGGGTTCGGGGTGGCATAGATTCAGGGAGAGTGGGGGTTGGGGGGACCACCCTAATGTTAGCTCTTACAACTCCCCTTTCAGGGACAGCCTGGGACAACCTCAACCGCATTTCCCTGTGACTAAGCCAGGTGCGGTGGAAAGCTTGAGACAGGGAGGAGTGACCCCCAAGTTTCACCTTAAAACCCTGACCCTGTGATCAGTCTGGACCATCTTGGCCAGTTTTTCTTTAGGGGAGATGGGGTAGGGCAGGGGAAGGGACCCCTCACCCCGAGGCTGGGTCTGCGGGGTCGGAAGCCCCGCTTCCCGCCCTGCACGGCCCCTGGCCCAGCTCGGCCTCCACAAAGCCAGAGGCCGGAGGGGCTGGGATGTGGTGGCTGGACCCCAGAAGAGAAGCGGCAGAAGGGGAATAAACCCCACTTCAGTCGCGCTCCAACAGCCCTAGGTGGAGAGCCCTCCCAGGTCGGGGTTGGGCTGGGCTGGGCTGGGCTGAGGGCCCGTCCAGTGGCTCACCTGGGTCCTGGAGAGGAAGGTTGTGCTGGGACCCGAACTCACTGCAGCTCTGACAGGACCGACAGTGGAAGAGGTGCAATACCAGCCCTGGAGCGGAGGGCGGGGGATACGCATGCGCATGGTCCGCCCTCAGGCCCCTCCACCCGCACATCCCCTCCCCTTGCCCCCAGCCTGGGGTGAGCGCGGGTCTTGCCCCGGCCGGCTGGTGCAAGCCAAGGAAGTCAAATTGGGGTACGCTGCCAGCGGCCAGACCTCCTTGCATGCTCTCTGCATCCTGCTGCATCTCACCCTTACCTTGCTCGCAATCAGAGCTGCGGTTTTGGGTTTTTAGTGCGTGGGGGGTGTCGGATTTTTGACCTGAGTGGCTAGACTTTGGGAAATGTTTTGGGAGGGCCTCTTTGAGTCCATGGAGCCTATACTGCCTCAAGAAGGCTTTTTGGTAGCTTGGGAGAGGATTGTGTCAGTTCCTGGAGGGAAAGAGGTGCCAGAGTGTTGTGTCCGTTCCTGGAGGGATAGAGCGGCAGAGGAGTGGTTATTTTGTCAGGGCAGAAAGAACCTGGTATGAGGTAGACATGTGTCAAGCCTAAAACATTTCCCAGACTCCCTTGCAGCTATCAGTCATATGGCACAGTTCTGACCAATGAGATGTAAGCAGGGGTTATTCGGTGGGACACCCAGAATGTTCCTTAAAGGATGGATTGAGATGGCCACAGCTCCCTTTCCCTCCCCCATTCCCCTCCTTCTTGACTGAGTGGAGCTCTGATGGTCATCTTGGGGCCATAATGTGGCCATGAAAAAAAAATCCAGGAAACCTCAGCCCTGGACTCGAGTTGCCAAATTCATTCTCACGTGGGAGAAATAAAACCCCGAAATTATCCTCCAGTTCCCCCGCCCTTGGTCCACAGTAGGCACACCTTCCCTCAAGAAGCTACTCATGGCTACTAAATTTAAGTATTTTAAACCTGGACATCCCCCTTGCTCAAATCAAGACAAAAAGACAGATGGGAGAGACTGAGGCCTGGTGAGGACACTTCCTGATAGTTTCCTTGCCTTCTCAGCCCAGGGTGTAGCTGGGACTGGTTGTGAGGCTCCTTTTTCTAAGGCACTCATTTTCTCACAGATTCCCCCATTTAATCCATAGTAGAGCCAGTCAAGCTGTTTGCTCTATTTCCAGTTGGCTTTTTGGGTGTTGGTTGGGCATGGGGTTTACCTGACAAAGACCCATGCCGTCATTTCTGCTATACTCATCAGCTCTGTTGGCCAGGAGTGTGGGGTTCTTCTCCCACTCAAGATTAAAAGGCTTTCTCCAGGTTTGTAACAGCTTGTACTTTATTACATATGCAACTCTACCATACCTGCCAGTTGATCCCCCCTCCCTCCAAAGTATCATCTTCTTGATATTGGCCCCCTCTTGAGGACACTGAGCTGTCCCTCTTTCTAGGGAAGAGTAGATGGAGTCCCTGGAGCAGGCAGTGGGCAGGGGGAGAGCTACAATTAATCATCATAGTCTTCTTACAGGTATTTAAACTTAAATCAGCACCCTTGGGGAGTTGTAACGGGTTTTCAGGAAGGATGGAATAAAGCTGCCCCTCATCCAAGGTTCAGGCTGGAATGAACCAAGGCTGGTCTATCTTGGGTCTCAGAAGGTAGAGAAGAGGAGCACGTTCTGGGAGTTAGTGTGAGTGGGGCATGTCTTCCCCAAACTTGTTGTGGTGGGCGACGTTCTTCACACCTAGGAGAACCTGAGGGGGCAAGAAAGGGTACGTAAAGGAGAGTGCGGACCCTTCCACCTCAGCCAGGAGGCTGCCCCCACTCCAGCCCTCACCCAACCTGGCTCCTGGACTATCCCACATGCAGAAGGGCCTCCACTTTCCCCTTATCCAATTACAGAAGGTATGTGGAGGGGGGGGGGGAGTGAGTGCGCATATTAGGGGATCCTGCCTAGGGCTCACCTGGTGGTGAACATAGGCCTGACATGGATAACACCAGGTAGACAGGTCAACGTAGCTGAGGACCAGCGGATGTCCTGAACTTTCATGGTGCCGGATCATATGGGCATTGATGTAACGACTGCAGTAGACCTGAGGTTAGGGAGTGAATGTTGGGCAGAGATCAGCACCCACCTATGATTTGCTCCTGGGACAACCTCAGCCCCATCCCCTTTCTCTGCTGCATACCTCATAGCAAGACAGACACGCCCAGTTCTCCTGGACTGCTCCACAGTCCTGACAAGGTTGGGTCACATCCAGGCCTGCTTCAGGAAGGGGGCATACTGCCACCAAATGGGGACACCAGAGCAGTGGTGTCACGGCATAAAACATGGCCTGGGTGGGTGAAACTGAGTAAGCTAGGGATACATCTCCCCATTTATATGTTCCTGCATCACATGATCCTACCTGGAGGCACAAGTGGGTAAAAGAAGGAAGCCACAGTTCCATCCACTCCCTGAGCTCACCTGGTCAATGTCCCCAAAGGCCTGCATTGGTGCTGAATCCTCCTTGTCCTGACCTCCAGCTGCCTCTCCCAATAGCCTCTCCTCTTCTGGGATCTCAGATTCAGGGGCCTCCTGGATACACAGAGGCAAGACATGTATCTCAGAGTCCCGATGGTTGCCCCCCTTTTCCCCCTACCTGGGTGTGGTGGTGGGCCTTACCTGAGCCTTATTGTCTAGTTCCAAGGTCCTGAGATTCCCAATCATCGTACTGAGGGATATCTGGGGTGTGGCTCCCTGCAAAGGTGAGGCTGAAGGAGTCTGGTTATCAGTGTATGAGGCTTGAGGGGTTTGGACCAACTCAGTTCCTACCACAGCCTCCTCTGAAGTGGTCTGGTCCAGCATGGCTCCCCCTGTGGCTGCCTCTGAGTTGGTATGGTTCAGCGTAGTTTCACCACTAGCTGGCTCTGAGGACTGGTCCTGAGTGAGCTCTACCATAGCTGTCTCTGACTTAGTTTGGGCTGGAGTGGACTCTTGCACAGACGATGCTGATGTGGCCTTCCCTATGCCTGCATCCAGAATGCTCTCTTCTAGTGTGGTCAGCTTCTCAGCTGACCCAGGATTGGCTGGTTGGGGTGCCTCCTTGGCGACTGACTTAGAACTGAAGGGTCCCTCCTTGTCTTCAATCTCTGGAACCAGGAGAGGGAGATCCTTGAGTATGGGTGCTATCCCCTCTCTTGCCTCTAATACCTGCCCTCCCCCGAGCCCCCCATCCATTTTCCCCAATTCCCCATGCCCACTCACTTGTGGTCCGCAAGCTGCGCCAGTATCTGCGATGGACTTGGATGGTCTCAGTGATTGATTCCAGGGCCCCTAATAGTGGAGGCCGAGACAGGGTCAGCAGTGGTGGCGGGTCCCCAAGGAGGGTGCGGGTACAGGCAGCCATGGACTCTGAGATGGATGTCAGGTTATAGCCACCCTTTTTAAGGAAAAAGAGAGTGAAAGGTATGATGGAGTGTCCTCAGAGAATTTGGGAGGCAAGATTTCCTGCTTTCCAATCCCGCCTTCAGGCCCTGCAAGTCTGGAGGGTGGCAACTGGGGACAAGTGAATAGAACCCACATCTGTCAGATGGGTAGCACCCATTGTGTAAGGTGGTTGTTGAGGGGGATAAATTGTGATGTAAAATGCAAGATAATGATAACCACAATAACAATAATACTCATAACAATAACATCAATAAAAGCTGTTGTTCATTAAGTGCTTGCTGTATGCTAGGCCCTGTTCTAAGGACCTTATGCACATTAACTCAATCCTCAAACCACACATGCTCAGTCTGTGTAGGAATGTGTCTTCACAGTATAGGAACCCCTGGTTGCACCCAAACCTAGTACAGGAACAACTGTTTTTTCTCTCCACATGAACCCCTATCCTGACCTGGTATGGGAACCCCTTTTTCTCATACTCTATAGGAAACCTAGTCTCTGCTCTTATTACAGATAAAGAAACAGGCTCAGAGTGGTTAGATAACTTGTCTGAGATCCTAACATCTGGGAAGAGGCAGCTCTGGGCTCAGAACCTGTGCTATCTGATGAAAGAGTCCATATCCCTTTTTTAAAAAAAAGTTTTCTTATTTATTTTAGAGAGAGGAAGGGAGAAGGAGAAAGAGAAATATCAATGATGAGAGAGAATTATCAACTGGCTGCCTCCTGCACACCCCATACTGGGGATCGAGCCCACAACCTGGGCCTGGGCCCTGACTGGGAATTGAACTATGACCTCCAGGTACATGGGTTGACACTCAACCACTGAGCCACACTGGCTGGGTAAAGAGTCCATATTCTTAACCATCACCCTGCCCTGCCACAAGCAGTCTGGGCACACTGTGAGACTTTTTCCTAGCCAATTAATCTCTGTGACTTACTGTTCTCATCTGTAAAGTAGTGAAAACAAACACATAAGACTGCTGTTCAAACTATTGTATGAACAGTTCATAATAATCAGAAGCTACAGCACTTCTACAGTGCTTATCATATGTGAGGCACTCTTCCATGATTAGCCAGCCCCATCTTACAGATGAGGAAACTAGGCTCAGGGGGTAGGGACACTGAATAATTTACAAAAGGTCAGTGAATTTACTCTGTCTCAGGAACTTGATAGAGGCGGTTAAGTAGCGGTAAAAAGGATAGACTCTGGAGTCAGGCTGCTTGGATTCAAGCCCTAGCTTTGCCATTATTAAATGTGCGGCCTCTGGTTAGTCATTATATCTCTCTGTGCCTCAGTTTCCCTGATCCTGAGAGAGGAAAATGATGAGGTCAGTGGACTCCATCTCAGAAGGCTGCTTTGTCAGTGAATTAATAATACATGTAAAATGTCAGAAGAGTGCCTTGCACATAGTGAGTGCTCAATGAAAGTTGATAATGCTGGTGTTATTATTAATGCCCAGTATGTGCCAACAATTCCAGGTGGGGACACTCAAAGGAGATCGCCCCCAGTGTTGCAGCCAGCTAGCAGGAAAGGCAGGACTCCAAGTCTTCCAAACCACCTCCCACAGTGGTAGAGGGACCAAGAGTTACCTCTAGGATTAGGATAATGCGGCCATTGGCAAGGCCCATCAGCAGGTGAGTGAGGTGAGCATAGCCCTCAGGTGACAGCTGGCAGCCTCCCAGCGGGTCCCCCCATGCTGCATCAAAGCCAGCTGAGACCAGCACCAGTTCTGGGTTAAACTGAGGCAGGGAGAGAAGAAATGCATGGGCATGAGGGTGGGGGCTTGGGTGTATAGTAGGTGAGGTAGACCCAGAGACACTAAGACGAGGACAAATGAAGACATGAAGATGCAAGTCAGAGAGATGGAGACATGGGACTTGGAGGCTGGGAGACACAAGACCAAAACCCTGAAACCAGGAAGGAGAAGATATAGACACACAAAACAGAGAGACATGGAGAAGGATGGAGAGTCATGGACACATCAGACACAGATTTAGAGACACAAAACACTAGCAATGGACAGACATGAGGCAGAGTTCTGAAATGTGGAGACTCAGCCATCAAGAGATGGTGACATAAGACACAGAGAGACAGAGATATGTCCTCACACACATGCCCAAGGATGAGATCAAGAGTTACATGTTCCCTTCCCTGGGTCAAACATATGACACACATGCACAAGACACAAGGTTTTATACATACAGTGCCAAAGAGAGGTACACACATACTTTCATCACAGAAAA
This sequence comes from Miniopterus schreibersii, assembly GCF_964146895.1. NCBI lineage: Eukaryota > Metazoa > Chordata > Mammalia > Chiroptera > Miniopteridae > Miniopterus > Miniopterus schreibersii. Next base: position 74,778,296 of record NC_138104.1, read on the forward strand.
TGACAATTCAAGTGCCACACACAGAAAGTGGTCACATATAGTCACACACCTGCACACAGACAGTCCCATACAGACCGGACTACACTTTGTACTAGCCATGCACAGTTTCTCACAGAGGAAATAGTAATCCACAGTCACCCCTGCAAGGGACAATCATACATGTGCCATCACTATATAGTCACAACAGTCACACACACACTGTTGCACCCACAAGTGGTCACTTACACACACAGTCACACATACAATTTCACAGTTACACACACAGAGAAGGTAGTCACAGCCATCGTGCATCATCAGACACACATACACATCTGAACATGGACATCTGCAGAGGTCAGAGATGACGCTTTTATCTGCTTTCTGAGTTAGTCACACACATACAATCTGCCACAGACACACACAGTTTACATATGGAGAAGGTGGTCACCTACAGCCACTCATGCAGAATCAGGCAAATATATACATGCCATCTCCAGTCAGAGAGAGACACACACAAACAGCCATAGCAAACAGAAAGATGACTATCACACAGCCTTCCACATGCAGAAAGTCATACACCAGCTGTCACAGAAAGAGCGCCCATCACACAGAGAAATGGTGGTAGAAATAGCCACCTGTGCAGTCTCACACACTCAAACTCCTCCCCACCTTGCACACGCAGTTCCACACAGCAGTCACATGGGGCCACCGTCACATACAGACAGGCACTGGTGATGGTGTACACATAGGACACACACAGCTAGGAATACAAAGACCACACCAGCACACCCAGAAGTCCCTCAAAGTTGCACACAGAGAAGGCAGTCACATACGCAAAGGCCATCACAATCACTCCCCCCTCCTCGTTGGTGTTTGTCTCACAGGACCACCCAGAAGTCAGACACATGTCTGCTTCCCTCCCAGCTACCCACCCAGCTGTACTGCATACATCCTGAAGCGTACCTCATAGGCAATGGGAAGCACCAGACGATGCCAGGCAGCCAGGTACTCGGAGTCACCCATGCGAGGCCCATTCCAGGCCACGTTGACAGTGAAGCCCGTGCCCATGGCCCGGCCCACCTGGTTGCTGGCACCCTCATCCCCCATGGGAAAGAAGGTGCCATAATCATAGCGGTGCAGGGAAATGTACAGCACACTGCCAGAGACAGGGTGGGGAGGGGGCCATGCCTGGTTAGCAGCCTGGCACCCCTGAAGCATGGCCGACCCACCTCCCTGGCTGCACTCTACTCCCTGCCCCAGCTCCTCACCTGGGGTCCTCCTCAAATATGTGCTGAGTTCCATTTCCATGATGGACATCCCAGTCCACAATCAGGATCCTGGGGACGGATAGCTTGTCAGTTACCCAGGACACTGGCCCCCTGGGAGAAGGCAGGGGCTAGACCCCTGGGGCCTGTCTACAGGGGCATATACTGTGGGTGGCTGGATACTGGGTCCCTAGAGACAGTGTTGGGTGGCAAGTTTGTGGGTCCTATCAAAGTAAGGATTACAGCGAAGGCTAGGTCCTGAACAAGCACTCAAGGGCAGACCCTAGGCCCTGTGTGGGTAAGCACTGGGGGCTTGGACCCTGGGTTCTATTGGGATAATCATCAGGGGCCAGAAATGCTGGGAAGGGACCCTGGATTCTGTTTCATAGCACCTGGGTACCACAGTCTTGGGGTCTTATCCAAGTAAGCAATGAGAAGCTAGATCCTCAGTCCTTTTCTGGGAAGTACTAGGCTACTGGACCCTTGAATTTATCTGGGTAAGTCCTGGGGACTGGACCATGGGGCCTACTGAGTAAGCACTGAGCTGGGGGGCCTGGGGAGCCCTCACCGCAGTGCATGCCCACTGATGGACTGGGCATGGCGAGCAGCCACAGCCACAGAATTGAAAAAGCAGAAACCACAAGCAGCATCCTGCTCTGCATGGTGTCCTGGAGGACGTACTAGGGCAACACCATTCAAAACCTGGGGGGAGGAGCAGAGAGCCAAGATCAAACCACTGCCCTCACTGCTTTCTTTCTCCTTGTCCCCTTGCTTCTCTTCTTCCCTCTCTCCCACCCTTCCACTACCAGCTGCCAGGGGAGCCCAGCCGCACAGCCCCACCCCCATGGCTGCACTTCCTAGTGAGCAAGGTCTCTGGTGAGCAGGGGTCTCCTCCTCAGCCCCCTTTCCTCAGGCCCTGCCCAACTTTCTCAGAGTAGCCTTTCTCCATCCCCCAGGCCCGCCTCTCTGAGTCAGAGCCCCACCCCAAAGTAGCCATACCTCTCCTGCCAGCACAGCCTCTACAAGGCAGCATGTGGCACCAGTGGCCAGCTGTGCACAGGCAAAGGTGCTGGGGCAGATGTAGATGGAGTCAAAGTTGGCACTCTCACGGTATAGCTCCCGGGTTTTCATTTTCTCCGTAGCCCGTAGACGAGCCACGTACTCAGCACTGGAGGCACAGAGGGGGCACTGGGGATAGTCAGGTGGTTCTGTCCTCTCCATTGCCCCTCTCTGACTCCCAGCAGCAATTCACACCCAGGCTCTAGCCCCCACGAGGCAAGTGTGCACTGAGGCCCCATCCCACCCCCAGGCATAAGGGTCTCACCTGTGGCAGGTGAGCAGCTCAGCGTCTGTGGCAGGACGTGTGGGCAGGATGAGACAGCGTCCAGCAAGGCCAAGCTCCTCCAGACGGCACATGATCCGTGAGACACGCTGGGGCACCTCCGGGTGAAGGCTGGGAGGTGGGGGCACAGAGGCAGGGCTTAGTGCTTGAGGAGGGGGAAAGACCCCCGCCCACTTAGCCCAGTTCTCCAATTGCATACTTGTCCCACAAGTTGTAGTGATCCATCATCTGTTGGTCATAGACTAGCCCTGTGCGAGCCTGCAACACTGGCCACATCAGGATTGGGAGCGCAGGGGGTGGCCATGGTCCCTCCTCTTCCTCTTCCTCGTTGTTGTCCCCCTCCACATTATCCTCCTCCAGGGAGTCACCTGCAAGAGGAAGCCACACTCACCCTACTCCCCCACCTTGGATTACTGTAATACTCAGGAATTCAGTTTACCCAAATGGAAAAAGGAGTGGGAGGCCTGAAACCAGGCACAGTGAGAGAGAGGGCCTGACAGTCTCCCACTAAGACAGCCCAGGAAAATCAGAGTGGATTCTAGAAGACAGTCTTCCCCCATGGCTCATTCCATCCCTGACTCCCCACTAAACCCACTTGGTGCTTCCTACCTGATCTCACAAGGATCTCCCAGAAGGGCTCCAGGGCTTCCAGAGTGCACGACAGTGATGACTGGGCACTGGAAGGCAGGGCAGGGGAAAGTGTGATCAAATGGCACCAAGGTGGGCAGTAAGGGTCCCACTTTCCCCTTCACCACCTGGGCTCACCTCCTGCAGGGGGCACCGGGGGACTCCAGCATGGGGCAAGGGTCACCCAGAAGGGTGTGGAGCGAGGCACTGACTCCCTCAGCCAGGGAGCGAAGGTTATAGCCACCCTAGGAGAATAGGGTGAGGGGGGTTAGGAAAGAACCAGATGTTACCAGGGAAGAGTAGTAGTAATACTACCATTAGGGTGCTGACTACATGTCAAGCAACAAGAAATTTAGAGGGTGACTTCATTTCGCTCACTAACCAGTGTTATGATGATTATTACTAGTGTTATACAAGGGAGTTCAGTGACTTAGGTGAGGTTATCCAGTTAGGGAGTAGAAATGCTGGGACAGGAACTCCTGCTGGACTTGAAAGCTTTGTTCTTAAGTCCTCTAGGATTCACAGGCTGAGGTGAAGTGAATCACTTACCTCCAGAGAAAGGATCAGCCTGCCGCCTGCTAGTCCCATGAGCAAGTGGGTTAGCTGGGCGAACCCTGCCGGAGTAGCGGCCATCTCACCCTGGGGGAACATGGAGGGTCAGCCTGTCTCCATGAAGCCGCTTTCTGCCTACCTGCCATTCCAGAAAGCCTGACTTACCTTGGGGTCCCCTTGGAGGGCATCAAATCCAGCGGCCACCAGGACCAGCTGGGGCTGGAACTGAGGGGGGGGGAAAGGACTACATGAGGCCACCTTTCCTCATGGCCCACCCCTCAAAGTCACCCCTGCCCCAAATCATCCCAGACTCCCAGGACCTCAAGGGCGACTGGCAGCAGGACTTGCAAGAAAGCGGCAATGTAGTCAGCATCTTGCATCCCCACCTGCAGACAGAGGCACACAATGGTGAGATAGGGACATTCTGCCCTCTGCCTCGAACCACTGAAGGACAGGGGTGAGCCTCACTCTGGGGGCAATGGGTGGGCAGACACTGACCTGGTTCCAAGGCACATTGATGGTGTATCCCTGGCCTTGCCCAAAACCTGTGGTGGACCAGTCAGAAGCCTTCAGGTGGGGCCAGAACCTACCCTGCTCATAGCGGTGGATGGAAAAATAGAGCACACTGGGGGCAGAGAAAAAAAGAGATTGGGAGATTGAGGAGTCAATCCACCAGACACCCCGAACGCACAGCTACAATTGGTTCAACCACTCATTCATTCTCTCATTATTTTCCCCTTAAATTCATGCATTCATTCATTCTTCCATTTATTTACCCATTACCTCACTCATTCATTTCATCTCTTACTGGAACTCCTCCCTTAGCAAATATTGCTGCCCCCTCAATGCCCACCCACAGGTCTAGCTCTGAAACCCTGAGAGCTAGTGGATCTATCTCAGCCCCTGAGAGCTTCTGACTCCATGGGAACTCTAGGTCATGCCCACCCACCCATCTGCCTGCCTGTGACCAAGGTGGTAAGCAGGACAAATCCTGTGACTTTTGGAGGCCCAGAGGGGACATGGGGTTTTAAGTTGGTGGGAGCTAGGTAAGGCTGCCAAGAGCATCAGGCCAGGTTGGGGAGCTTAGTGTTTCTCCTGAATAAAGTGGGAGACTTGGAAGTTAGGGTTAGGAGTTGGTTCTGCGTGTGGAGCTAGAGTGGGGGTGCTGGCTGGGTCTCCATGAGGCTAGTGAGGGGATAATTCCTTCTTCCCAATACCTCACAGGACACCTCTAGTACTTCTTTTATTGTATAGGTGAGAAACAGAGCACTCAGAGGGATTGACACACAGAACAGATATTGAAAAACACGATGGTCCTGAAAGCCCAGCAGGCGGCTGTGGGAGGGCTTAATCCAGGTTGAGGCAATCCAAATGAATAATCTGTCATATATCCATCCATTGGTTCATTGTTCCCTGCCTTGTTCCAGGACAGATTTAAGGTAGCTTTTTTCCCTTTTATAGGGACATGCATGAAATAGTAGTAAGCAATGAATCTACACAAACTTGACAGGCCCATTTTAATAAGTGTTAATAATGTAGTTGTAAAATTTAATAAAATTGATACAAAAAGGTTTATGAAATTGAAGAAAAATAACCTGGGATTAAGGAATGAAAATCATGTGAAAGCTCTGATATTGAGTAGGTAGGGAATGACTGGTTGTTGTTTTATAATTGATAGATAAATATCAGTTCTAAACTTGTTGTTTTTTTTTTACTAAGTTAGTCATTAAAGAAAGAGAAATACACAACAGAGCATAACGATTATCATCAGGGGGAAGAAATAACTAAAGAAAAGATTTGAAGAAAGCCAACCCCACAAGAGAGCCACCAGAATCAACAGAACTAACACCCAGGAAACTAAGCTTATAAAGCAAACAGAAGGAGATTTTAAAATAAGTTCAACTGGCCCTGGCCGGGTAGCTTGGTTGGCTAGAGCATCATTCTGATATGCCAAGGTTGAGGGTTCGATCCTGTCAGGGCACATACAAAAATCAACCAATAAATGCATACATAAGTGGAATAATAAATCAACATTTCTCTCTCTTCCCCTTTCCCTCTCTCTCTAAAAGTCAAGAAATAAAAAATTTTAAAAAAAGAATCAACCAATGAATACATAAATAAGTGGAACAACAAATCAATGTCTCTCTTTCCCTCCCCATCCTTCTCTCTCCCTTCCTCTCCCTCTCTAAAATCAATAAATAAAAGTTAATATAAATAGATAAATTAATTAAATAAAATTCATTGCCCGGGTGGTATGGTTCAGTGGTTGAGCATCGACCTACGATCCAGGAGATGGAGGTTCAATTTCTGGTCAGGGCACATGCTCAGGTTGCAGGCTCGATCCCCAGCAGTGAGTATGCAGGAGGCAGCCAATCAATGACTCTCTCATCATTAATGTTTCTATCTCTCTCTCTCTCCCTCTCCCTTCCTCTCTCTGAAATCAATAAAGACATACTTAAAAAAATAAATAAAATAAAATTCATTAATTAAATGAAATAAGTTCGATTGACTTCCAGTGAAGGAATGATGCACTGATAGCATAGGTTTACCTCCCCACTCTCCCACCATCCCAGTCAAAAGACACTAAAGGAATGTTAAACAAGTATCCACCCAGAAAGACAGAATGGGAGAAAGGATTCAAACAATAAAAGGCTTCGACAAATCCCTGGAAAGTACTCTGAGGCTCCAGGGGCCAAGGGGATGACCTGGGGTTTCCTTCTGGAGAAATCACAGTTCCAAGTCACTGCACACAAAATCAGTCCTGAATAACCAGCTCACTGAACGGCCCATTCACTAAATTTACTTCTTTCTTTTAACTACTTAGCTTTAATTTTCCTGTTTTCCTTGTCTTCATAAGAGTCTTTTTAGGACTGTCTAACTTGTCTCCACCCCAAAACTCTGCTGTTGGAGTTAACAGAGATAGAGATTGGGAGCAAGGAGTTTGCAGGGCATGGATATAAACAAGATTACTCAGAAAGAAATGAAAATCCGACAGGCACCAGACATCTGTCAGCAACACTGAGTGCTAGAAAATAATAAAGCAATGTCTAGAGAACAGCCAACCTAGATTAGATAATGGGCCATGGGATCTCAGGATCTACGTGAGGAAGTGGATTCTATACAGTGTGTTCCATAGAAGAGTGGGTAAACAACAATTACTTAATAGTGTCCCCTACTGAGAAGGACTAGCTCAATCACTTTCTGCTGGAAGGGTAAGCTGGTGCCCTTTCTGGAGGAAAATCTGGAAGTAGATTCCAGACTTTAAAGTATGCCAACTCTTTGACCCAGTAATCCATGATTGGAAATTCACCCTCTATATATACTTAGAGAAGTGTAAAATTATATATTTACCCAACTATTCACTGTAGAACTGTCTGTAATAGCAAAAACTGGAAAGCAACTTAAATGTTCAGGAGCTAAATGACCAGAGGTACAGCAATACAATGGAATGCGATACAGCCCTTACAAAGAAGGAGGTACTTTTTAGAGGTACTAACATGGAGCAGTGTCTACCACATGCTGTTAAGCGCAAAAAACAAGATGCCACAGGCCATGTAGAGGATTACCCCTTTAGGCAGTGTGTTAATAATAATGACAATGAATATTCATACATCTATAGGAAAAATTCTGTAAGGATATAACCTAAACTATCAACAGTTATTTTTGAGGTGATGGGAATTACAGGAGATTCACTGCTATAGACATTTCTGTATTTTTAAAAAATTTTTAATTTATTTAGAGAGACGGAGAGAGAGGGTGAGAGAAACACTGATTTGAGAGAGAAACATCGATTTGCTGCCTCCCACACACACCCTGACCAGGGATGGAACCTGCAACCTGGGTATGTGCCCTGACCAGGAACAGAACCCACAACCCTTTGGTGCATGGAATGATGCTTCAACCAACTGAGTCACACTAGCCAGGGCTTATTTAATTAAAAAAAAAAAAATATATATATATATATCTTTATTGATTTCAGAGAGAGGAAAGTAAAGGGAGAGAGAGGTAGAAACATCATTGATGAAAGAGTCATTGATCGGCTGCCTCCTGCATGCCCCCCACCAGGGATCAAGCCTGCAAACTAGGCATGTGCCCTGACCGGGAATCGAATCGTAATCTCCTGGGTCACAGGTTGATGCTCAACCGCTGAGCTGCACCGGCCAGGCTTATTTAAGTAAATAATTTGTAGTAATCATAATTAGAAAAAAAATAAAGTAGTAATTTGAGGTTCACTCTAGCTCCAGGGTAAATTGGTAAACAAGATCTCCAAATATTTGTGGGCACAAGTCTCATCTCTTCCCATTCTTTTCTGTGTGACTTTATAATCTCTGAGCCTCAGTTCCCCCATCTGTAAAATGGGGAACTCAACAGTCCTTGCCTCAGAGTGAAATTAAGAGAACAGACAGGCAGAGAGCAGCACAGAATCTGGTCCTAAGGCAGGCCCAATGAATGTAATGTGAATGCCTTCCCTTCCCTCTTGGGCCCCTTCTGGCTGAGCTTCTAAGGGTGGGGGGTGGCTGGAAGTCTAACATCTGGGGTGGCTCTTGGGGGCATACCTGGGGTCCTGGTCAAAGGTAAACTGTGTTCCTTGACCATGGTGCACATCCCAATCCACAATAAGGACCCTGTGAGCAGAAGAGAGGAGGGAACTGTATAAGAGAATCCAGGTGCATCTGGGGGAAGTGCCCAGACCAGGCTATGCCACCCCCAGCACACCTGCCCTGATGTTTGCTGCTGACCTCTGAATGCCATGCTTCTGTTGAGCATAGCGAGCAGCCACGGCCACATGGTTGAACATGCAATATCCATCCATAAGACTGTGCTGGGCGTGGTGTCCAGGAGGCCTGGGCAGGATAGGGAAAGCCACAGACTGAGGTTTCTTCCTCTGCAGAGATGGACTCTCCCTTGCTCTCTAATCCTGGACCACCAACTCCCCCAGTGCTGATGCCTGTCAATCTGCCAGGAACTGAGTAACTAGGGCCCTCAGACTCTCACCCCCAGTTTTACTGCTCTCTCTTTGAAGGAACTTGATAATGTTCCTTAAAATCATCAATGCATACACCCTCACACCCAGTCATTTTGCTCCTGGGGACTTAGCCCACAGCCTATATAACAAAATGGGTAAAATAACATGTTTATAAATGGACAACATTATTTGCTGCAGCATTTTTTGGAAACAGTAAATGACTGGGGAGAACCAAAATGTCCAACAGTAGGGAGCTGGTTAACTTACTGTACACTTGCACAATGGCGTTCTACATTGGTCTAAGCTACACACTGTAAGAGAAAAGCTTTCCGAGATGTATAAGTGGAAAATGCATGGTATGGAAGGGAGTATCTTGAATGCTGGAGTGCTCCCCTAAAATAGGGGAGGGAGGAGAAAGGCTCTATCTTCCGCATTTCATCAGTTCTAGGATGCCAACAATGATAAGATGTGCTGGGATTTTACATGCCAACAACAAAGCAGAAAATGCTGCCAACTGAATTCTGAGATGTCATTGTTTATGAGATGCATGTGAATTTCAAGATATTACCAATATGAAAGATATGCATCTTAGAATCAGTGAAATATGGTATTTACTCCATGAATAGGCACAGACTATTTCTGGAGGACACATGAGTTACTGGTTACAGTGACTACCTCCAGGAGAGGAAACAGGTGTCTGGGGGATGGGGGTGAGAGGGAGACTTTTTCTTGTACACCCTTTTGTATCTTAAGCACGTAAATACACTACGCATTACCCATACACTACCCATTATCAATACATTTTACATTTGAGGGAAGAAATTTTTTTAAATGTAGAAAGCCAAATGCTGGCAGTTCCTACCTGACGATGGCCATGCCATTCCGGATCTCGGCCCCCAGGACTGCATCCACCAGCCTGAGGACAGAGCCTGAGGCCAGGCAGGCACAGGTGTATGAATTCTGCAGAGACAGTGGGGAGCCAGAGAGGGAGTGAGGAAGAGAGCAGCCCTGTCCACTCAGCTGCTTCCCCCAGGGTGGGGTAGGTGTGGGGATGGGCATCCCCAGGATTGCTATCACCCTCTGCCCTCACAGTTCTCATCCATACCGGATGCAGATAAACTGAGTCATAGGTGTCTGCTAGGATGCGGAGTTCTCCCTCATTCATGTATTGGGTCGTCTCCATCAGATCTATGTATTCTAGGCTGAGGACACAGACGGGGGAGGGATTAGATTCAAGGGCCTGCCTTCCTCCTTGGCCCTGAGCCAGGGCCCTGTACCCTCCCCAGCTAAGCTCTCCATGCACCAGACCCTTGGACAAGTCAGACCTCCTCAATTATCTATCTAGGGGAACAGATGAGATACAGGCCACATTCCCCGCTTCTTCCCTAGCCTGCCTCATTTCCAGTAACATCCCTTGCCTTCTGCTTTAGCCACACCAAATCCTACTGCCAGGCCTTTAGTCTAGAATGTTCCAGATGTCTGTACCTCCCTTCTCTCAGGCCCCCTCTTCGTCTGACTCACTTTTCTCCTCTTAAAAAGCAGCTCAGATACCCCGTCAAGCTACTTTCCTTGGGCTACAGCACACCAGGCCCCTTACTCTGGGTTCCTACATTCCCTCTGTGGAGCCCCCTGGTCAATTTGTCCACACATCCATAAGCTGTTTACACACCACACTGTAATAAGAACAATAGCTCATCAGGCTGATGATGTCAGGCACCATTCTAAGCACCCAACATATATCAAACCCTCCTGAGGAACTTGTATTTACTAGTCCCCCAGTTATCAGCAATGATACTGAGATTCAGAGAGGCTCAGCAACTTGCCCAAGGCCACAGAGCCTATGACCTTCCTTCCCAAAGCATCTAGTCTGCCCTGGTGGGCCCAGGGTAACCTCCACCTCATCCCTACAAGGTTACCAGGACTTCACCTGTGAACCAACATCAGCTCCTCCTTTTCAGCAAACCGGGCCTGAGGAGATACAAGAAACAAAGGGCTAAGGTGCTGGCCACACCTAGGTGCTGCCAGCTCCTGCCGTCCACCCAAGGCCTGGGAACTCACCTGAAAGGACACACAGCGGTCCAGAAGGCCTTCCTGGATCAGCTGCTCCTTGATGGCATGGAGCCGCTCAGGGCCTTCAGGGAAGCTGGATTGATAGAGGTATAGTCAAATACACACATAGATATATACAGGGACACTCGTGAGCAGCACATCTGGTCCTGCACTCGTCTCCATCCACTCTTGCACAGCTGCTCACACCAGAAGCTTCAAAGTCACCTCAATACCTGTTGGCTCCATTCTCACAATATATCCAGAGCCTGCCCCTCTCCTCATTACCGCCACTGCTGCTAACATAATCTCCCACCTGGGCTACTGCTGTCAGCTCCTACTTCTGCCCTCACTCCCCCAACAGCCCTTTCTTTGCACAGTAGTCAAACACTGGTTAAAATCCAAATCAGATCATGTCCCACCTAAATTCAAAACCTTCTCATGACTCCCATCTCATCAAGCCAAGTACTTTTCAGCTAGCTTTCCCCCCTGCCTATACACTCTGCTCCCAGATATCTTCATGGCTCACTTCCTCACCTCCTTAGATGCCTGTTCAAATATCAGCGAGGCCTTCCCTAACCATCCTATTCAAAACTGAAGAGCTCCCTCCACTGTTCTTTCTGCTACTCTCCCTCCCACTTCAGTGTTTCTCCACAGCACTTCTGTTTCTAACACATTGTATCATTTACTTTTTGCTTGTTTACTGTCTGTTTTCCCCTCCTCAAAATTATAATCTCCACAAAGACAGAGGTTTGTTTGTTTTGTCTACTACCACATCCCTGAAGTCTTTTGCCATTCTGAGTCTTCCACTGGGATGGGGAGATAGACACTGAACTGATAAACACATAAGCATAATGAGCAAACAATGACATGGGCTAGGAAGATCTCAAAGATCAAGTGTATGGGGGAGGGGAGTGGCCAGGCATCGCCCTCTCTGAGAAAGCCTCCTTGAGATGTGAATGTTAACTGGGAGAAGGTGGAAACTAATCTCTGGAAGAGGGATCAGCCAGGGCAAAGACCTGAGATGAGAGAGTGCCAGGCATGTTGGAAGAACAGCAGTGTGAGTGAAATGAAACGAATGAGGAAGAGGACTGGCTGAGAAGGTCACCAAGGTGATGTGGAGCCAGATCACGTGGAACCTAAGAGGGCAAAATGAAGAATTTGAACTTTACCTGAGGGTAATGGTCTGCTCTTGAAAGATTTTAAGAAAGAAAACGTCAACTCATACGTATTTTTTAGGCTGCTGTGTCAAAGACAGCAGGGGTGAGAGTGGAAACGGAATAGGTGAGGGGGCCTCTGCAAGTTTAGGTGAGTGATGATGGTGGTGGCAGTGAAGGCAGTGAGGAGAGGTCAAATATTGAATATATTTAGAACACAGAGCCAAAAGAATTTGCTGAGGGATTACAAATGTGTGAGGAAATGGGAGGTGTAATTCTTCCGTGTCAACACAAATGTCCCTTCTTCAAGGACACCTTCTGGGAACCTGGATGCTAGTCTAGGGTCCTCTATTAAACACTCTTGAAGCCCCTGGTCTTAAGTCTTCCTATATTAAACACTTCACAGTGTTGTTGGCTGTTTCATGATCTGCTCTCCTACTCATCTATCAGCTACTTGAGAAAGGACCCTGTCTGTCTGTCTTGTCCAACACATTTGTATCACCAACTCCTGGCACACAGTAGGCACTCAATAAATGTTTGCTGGCTAAATGAAAAGAACCCTTTCAAGCCTGAGCCCTACCTGTCATCTGCTTCCAGTCTCTAGGCTAGTGCAAGAAAGGATTTGTTCTTGCTAATGGCTCTAAGTATGCATATTTGTGTGGTTTGGGACAGCTGGAGGAGTCAGCCTCACCTGTCATCCCAGAGGCAGTGGAAATCATTTAGCTGCTCATCAAACACCAAGCCAGTACCAGACAGTGTCCTGGCCTCAACGTTCAGATCCTGCAGGTGGGAAAAATAGGAGACACTGATCCATTTAGGGCCTGTTAGAGGTAACATCCCATACTGTGCAGGATGGAGAACCTCAGGGTTTTGTCACAGGAGGCTAAATTATGGCCAGGCCTCTCTCACCAGCCCTTGCAGCCCCTCGATCAGGTCTTGCTCTGCTGCTTGGCTGAGCTTCTTCATTCTGCCTTTCTTCTTTACCTCTGCTAGTTTGGGGCTGGAGCGTAGTCCCGTACCCTTCTTAGCACCTGACTTCTGCCCAACAGAGAGAAAGATCAGAGTCCATTGCACGGCCCACTGCTCCCCTTCCCCCTCATCAGGACTTGTCTGGGGCCTCACCGAGACGATGCTGGAGTCCTGGGGGTGTGTGTCGAGGTTGTGTCTACTCCTTCGCTGCCTGGTTGTGGTGGAATCCTGGCCGGTGGAGGTCATGATCGGGGAGACTTCACCCCTGACGTGGTTCTTGGGGGTGTGGAGGAGGTGACTGAAGGGGATAGGGTGCCCTGAGGACCCACATCCTAGCCTCTTCCCAGGCCTCACCTGTTATGCCATCCTATCTCCCACTGCCTTCTAAAACTCCCTCTCAAGGCTCTCTCCCTCCACTGAGGTGTCCATTCCACCTGGCCCCGCCCATTCCACTAAACTCCGCCCCTTTAACACTATTCCTTCAAAGTTTTGCCCTAGCAAAGAGCAATTAACCCCCCCAGACTCAGTCCATTCTAAGGCCTGATCTTTCCAACAAATCACCGCCCCTTCCGCTCTTTCCCAGATCCATTCCTTCCTCTCAGCCTCGCCCGGACCCCACCTCTTCACAGACTGGCCCTTTCCACCCTGGCCCTTTCCACCCAATCTCCCGGGATAATCACCCACCCTTTCACTCAGCCAGCCCCGGCCCCAGCCCCGGCCCGACTCCACCCTTAACGATCCATTTAACTCCACCCCTTATCCACCAACCCGCACCTTCCACTAGGCCAGATTCTGCCCCTAACGTTTCAACAAGCACCGCTCCTCAGGGACGGCCCTTTCCCTCCACCAAACCCCACCCCCGGCCCAAACCCTACCCCTGACGTTTTCCCAAACCCCTTCAGCCAGTTTCGAGCCACCTCCCGCCAACCCCCGCCCCCTCTGTCGACGCCAACCAATCCCTTCAGCTCCACTCACTAGGCGCCGCGGGACTCTTTTCTCAAACTCCGCCCAGGGCTAGCACCCTCAATTCCACGCGACCTGTGCGGGGCTGCGGGTGCCTAAAGCCCGCTTTTTCATTGGGCCGGTTCTCTCTACTGACCGCCCAGATCCCGCCCACACCGGGGATCTTGCCACAGGGCCGCGCTCTGTGTGAGAGATACACCTCCTTCGAGCTCACCAACGGCCGGTTTGTACGTCATTACGCGGCGCGGATCGTGCTGCGCAAGTGCGAAGTGCACGCCCTCGGTTCTCGACGGCGCTCAGGCTGAAGCTCGCCCCTCCCCCAACCGCCGCCGCTTTTGTCCCGGCTGCCCCAGCCTTTGTCCCTCCGTCCTTGTCCAGTCACCTTAGGAGCCCTCCGAACCCACGACAACTGTGCCTTGCGGTGACTCAAGAGAGCAAGCAAGCAAGCAAGCAAACGAGGGAGTTAGGAAAAGGCGTCTTCTATCCTTCCCGCGGCTTTCCCGCGCTGCGCGCGGTGATGACGTAACGCGAGCGGGCTGGAGCCGAGTTGAAACTGGAAGATGGCTGGTGACAGCCCGAGTGGGAGTGGTTATGACGCTAAACGTGGTAATTTTCTGAGTTAATTTTCACAAAGGTGTCTTGAGCAAGGGAGCATCCCTAGAGGGAATCACTCACACGAGACTTCCCCAATAAATAACCCAATAGGTTACACGCAGAAAGGGGGAGCTTAAGCAATAGAGCAGCAGAGCAAGCCTGACGAAGCCCCAAAGACTGGCGGCCTCCGGGAATAGAGAGGCGCACGTTGGTCTTAAGACAAGGCAGCTACAGTAGCTGTACACCTCTGGGGGAGCGGAAGTCCTGCTGGGTTCTTAGCGTGACCCGTGTGGTACAGCCAAGCTGGTGCATGGACCAGTCGAAGTTTTGAGTTCTTATAGCCCGCAATGGGCGGTGGTCCCACTCATATCGGTGTCCAGATGGAGTCCTTATCAGAGAGTTAAGACTTGCAGTTTTGCGGCCCCATCCCAAGGGCATTCCATTACACCCCATCACCTCAGTCTTGGTCATATTGCCACTTGACACAACTGTCATGGCTGACGCAGACTCCATATTGGATTGGCAAAGTGTCTAAAAAGTCCCCTCTGCTCTTGCTCTATACAAGGTGGTACATGGGAGGCACTCACCAAGTTTTACTAATACTCTGCTGCGGAAATGGATGGTGGGGCGGAAGGCGTCTTAATAGGGGAAAATAATTGTAATGATAGCAAGCATTATGTGTCAAGCGTTGTTGTAAGCCACAGTTCTGTGAGGTAGTTCCCAATATTAAGGCTGCTTTGCAGATAAGGAAACTGAGGTTACATGACTTAGCCATGTGACCTTGGGCAAGTTACTGAACATCTCCGTGCTTCAGTTTCCTCGTCTGGAAAATTGTGATAAAATAATGCCCAGGGCCAGAATGGACTCCAGGAGGGGAGTTTTTCTTGAATGGCAGCTTTCCCTGTCAGCCTCCACTGAGTAACCTCTGCTTCCAAGTGTGTGCCTGGGGTAAGGGGGAGTTGCCCCCTTGTGAATGGGGTGGGAGTGGGGAAGGGGGACAATTCCCTCCCACTCCAAGTCTAAATAGCCCCACAGGAGGTGGGTTTGTCCTCCTAATCTCCCTTTCTCATTCTTCACCATTTCCTACTGGGCTGTAGGCTGGGGCCGGAAAGATAAGCGGTCTGGGGTTCAGCTTCGCTGACTAACAAACAGATTGACAGCCCCACCACCCACTAGCCAGGCCCTCTGACCCTCTTGAAAAGCCTAGTTTCAGCCTTCTCTTCCCTTCCACTCTTCTCCTGCCTGAACAAGTCTTTTGTTTCAGTGGAAGAGAGTCACAGCCCTAAGACCTTTAAACCTCCATATACACCAAAGAAAACACAATGATACACTGAGGAACATTCTGGGGTTGTGATGTCTGCAAAGTAATAGAGTAGGGAGTCTTGTAAGGGTCAAGGCCCATTTTTCTGTATAGTCAGAAGAGAGCAGAGGTTGGCAAACTTTTTCTATGAAGGACAAGAGAGTAAATATTTTAGGCTTCGTAGGCCACCATAGTCTCTGGTATATTATTCTTTCTTTCTTTCCCTTTAAAAATGTAAAAACTGGCTGCAGTCTGGCTTTGGCCTGATGTTTGCTGATTCCTGAAGTAGAGTGTGTCTTTGGTTTCCTTTTACAGGATAAGTGCAGAAGTTCCATGCTTCCTGAAGAGAAGTATTTCTTTTGTGTGAGGTGTGAGGATGGATTCATGGACAGGGTCCAGTCACTTCTGGTGTTTTTCTACTGTGTCAAGCGAATGTTCCTGTACAGAGTGAGGATAGGGATTCCTATAGTTTCTATAGTGTTGTTTTTCCACTGAACCAAGCAGGGGTTTCTTTTCTTTCTTTTTTTAAAATTGATTTCGGAGACAGAGAAAGGGAGAGGGAGAGAGAGAGAGAAACATCAATGATGAGAGAGTCATTGATTAGCTGCTTCCTGCATGCCCCCCACTGGGGATCAAGCCCGCAACCCAGGCATGTGCCCTGACCAGGAATTGAACCAGGATCTCCTGGATCATAGGTCGATACTCAATCACTGAGCCACGCTGGCCAGGCCAAGCAGGGGTTTCTATACAGGACAAGACACTTATTTTTAGAGAGCTCCAGACTGGGGGTTCCCATAAAAGTTCAGAATGTGTCTTCTTAGACTGCATTATGACAGGTTCCTACAAAAAGATCAGGTGGTCCAGTTCAGGCCCAGTACAGGTTCAGAACTGTGTTCATATAGATGGTAAGATCAGATATTCATATCCAGATTCAGTCAAAAGGTTATTATTACTTGAGCTAAATTAGGCTAGCTGTTCTAACAAACAAACCCAGACTCTCAGGGACTTAACAAATAAATGTTTATTTCTTGCTCATACAAAATCCAATGTGAATATTTACTATTGGTTTATTCATGGACCCAGGCAACTTCCATTTTGTGGCTCTGCTCTCCTCTGAGTCCTTGGAGTTCTCACTATTTAGGTGGTAGACGGGGAAAGAGAGAGAGGATTCCATGAGAGGTTTTCATGGGCCAGACCTGGAAGTCATGTATGCCACTCTGCACATACCCAGAACTCTGTCACATGTCCACATCTAATTGTAAGGGAGGCTGGAAAAGTGAGTGAGCTTAGGAAGAAAGGAAACCAGTTTGAAAAGCCTATACCAGTGCCTGCTACAGGATTCTGTAGACTCCACAGAGTTATGCTGTTTAGTGTGGTAGCCACTAGCCACAGTCAGGACAGTGGTTCCTGCACAAGGTGAGGATAAGGCTTCCAGAACAAGACTTGGGCAAGGGCTGTCAGAGTCACATCAGGGCTTCCTATACAGGGTCTGAGTGTTTCCAGAGGCCAAGGTTAGGAATTCCTATAAAAGATCAGGTCAGAGATTCCTGTAAACTAGTCAGGTTAAGGATTTCTGTTGAAAGTGAGGTAAAGATTTTCTGTAGAATCCAGTTATAGGATACAGTACTGTTATAGGCAAGGCTTTCTGTAAGGGTCAGGGCCATGGAGCCAACATGGGGTGAGGACAGGAAACCCTGCATAGTGTCTGGGAAGGGGGTCCTGTGCCAAGTGAGGCTGTAGGTGCCTGTCTAAGATGAGGTCTGGGCTTAAAGTAGAGGGTCAGGACAGGCGCCCCACCACAGGTTCAGGAAAGGATTTTCCATGTAAGTTCAAGACTGGGGTTCACATTGAGAGTTGGATCACGGGTTCCTGTGGACTCTATAAGGTAGGGTGTGAAGTAGGAATTGTTGTGCAGAGTGACGTCAGGGGTCATTGTCAACAATGAACGCAAGGCTCCTGGACTCAATCAGGGTTTCTAAAGTTTGCAGATGGTGATTTCTGCAGACAGAGTCAGGTCAGTGGTTCAGAACTAGATTTTATTGCGGGCGAAGTGTTACCTGGACGGCAGGGCTCTAGTACAATGTGAGGACAGAGGTGTCCTGTCCAAGATCAAAACAGGATTCCTATAGAGAGATGAGGCTCATGAAGAGGGTGAGGATAGGCATTTCTATTAGGGGTGGTGCAGGTGCTTCCTTACAGTGTGGGTTCAGAGATTTCTAACCCGGGTAAGGCAGAGGCTCCTGTGCTGTGGTGGCAGGACAGGGTGCCTCCTGTACAAGGTGAGGACTGGTGTTCCTGTCCATGGTCAGGATGGGTTTTCTGTTGATAATTAGAGGAAGAGTTCCCTTAGAGTTCCAGAGCTAGGTTCCCGTACCATGCTAGGGCTGCCGTTTTTATAGGAGTTGAGGATCCAGGGTTCCTGAATAAGGTGAGTCCAGGCACACTTCCAGCACAGGTTCTGAAAGAGGATTCTGTTCAAGATGAGGACAGGGCTTCCTACAGGATGAGAGGGCTGGGGTTCTGTGGAGTGGCCAGGAAGTTCTGGCCAATCCCTGTAATGAGCATAGACTACTGTGATTTTGCAGTAGGCTGATGTGGTGACTAGCTGAAGGGATGCTGTTATGTTGAGAACAGCTGCTTACCCATACTATGTTCAGTATATGTGGTCCCATAATCCCCATCTCTGGGGCTTGAGGGAAAAAGCCATAAAGAGAAGCAGCTCCAAAGCTAATACAGATTTGAGCAAATTGAGGAGTGAGTGATTTAATACAGAGAGAGAAAAGCAGCCCAAATAAATGTGAGCAAGAATCATTTTGGTGGGGGTTGACCCCATCCAAAATCCACTGCTTAAAGTCAATGTGGTCAGGGCAAGTGACTCAGCAGTTCTGAGCCTCACCTTTTCATTAATGAGTATGAGTGTACTTTTTTTAGAGTGTTTTTTTCCCCCAGGTGTTCATGAACTAAGCAACTGAGGCCTTCCAGCTGTTGTTGACCACAGTGAGCCATCAGTAAATGGTGCTGCGTGCTGTTAGGAGCTTCTGGGTAGTGTGGAGGCTAAGCCATGAAGCCTGGCTAAGCCCCGTGCCACCACCTGTGTGGCCCCACTTAACCTGTCTGGCTTAGGGTATAGCCTTACTCAGTGCATGCTCCTATGTAAGGGTTTGTTCAATGGAAGAACAGATTCCACTTTAGGGGGAGCAATTCAGCCAGTGAGTAGGTGTGTTTGGGAGGGAGTTGGCACTGTGGAGAGCTCCCCACCTATAGGGTCTAAATATCCCCCCCCAGAAGCTATTTTGTCCTCCTAATCTCCCCCTCTCCTTCTCTACCATTTCCCACAGGGCTACAGGCTGAGCTGGGCTGAGAAAGATAAGAGATGAGTGACAGGAGGGCCAATGGACAATCCCACGGTCCCTGACTGGCCTTCTGACCTTCTTCCTGGCTGCCATGCCAGCCCCACTGTTTCCTCCTATTCCTGTCCTGAACATGTCTTCTGTTCCTTGAAAAGGGTCCCTAACTTACACTGACCGAAACTATATATATTGAGCTGCTCACAATATCAGCCACTCAGAGACAGTGTGACATGGCACGTGACATGTAATATGCTCACACACACAGACTTGCACAGAAGTACTGCCGCTACCAGACCCACAAGGATATCTTGACATGTAGTACCTCATGGTCACACTGTTATGTCTCCACACACCATCATACACAGTCCTTGTTCAACATTCCAAAAATGTTTATTGATTAAATTCTGTGCCCAGTACACATGCTGTCACACTGTCTCAAAACCACCCCGCGTGGTGCACAATCACACTAGCACAACCTCACACATTTCCTCACCCTATTACACACATACTTCCACATCCTCTCATATAGTCACTTGTGCCCTGTTTCTCGCAGTCACCTGGTATCACACACACCATCTCTTACAACCTCACCCCCATGGTCACCACCTCATAGGGCAATCAGCCAGACACACACTGTCTCTCCCCATGATGTGTGTATACACATGCCATATCATACAACCCGCTTGCTGTCACATGCAGTTTCACATGCACTGTTACAATTGCACATCCTAACCCACTATTGTGAAGGGTCACATGTGCCAGGTCACACATGTTGTCTCACACAGCCTCATACCATCAAAGAGTCACAGACATCATTACATACCCCACCTGCCACGACTCTTTATTCAGTCCCACACAGACTCACACCTCCAATTTCAGAACTTTGTTGGTTTTATTTTACAAAAGCTTTGAATGTCCAGACCAAGGAGTGTCTGGGGCCCAGATGATTGGGTTGTACAGACTGCTGGCTGCAAGAGGAGAGGGACCCTACCCCTGCTCTGAGGCCATGCTCTATGTCCTCATGAGCTGAGTGGTGCCACCACAGTGGTGGTGGTGGTGGGAGGCATGGGGCCTGTGGGGAAGGAGCCTGTGGGCGAACCCAACAGGGGCCCTGGGAAAGGCATGAGGTGGCTAACAGGCCCTGACAGCACGACAGGGCCCAGGCCTTGGTAGAGATGGGCAGTGCCAGGTGGGCCCAATGTCAAGCCTGAGGCCACTTCCCCACAATTCCCACCACCGCTGCCCCCGGCCACCACCATGAAGCCACCAGCTGGTCCTTCGGCTGTTCCTGTACCTCCCATACTCGACCCTCGTTTCTTTTTCCCTTTTCCAGATGCCTTGCGGTTTCTAGTCTGAATACCATCCTTCCGCATGGTCAGTGGTCGGTTCACCTGACAAAAGGGAGGCCATGAGTGTTTCCCAACTTCAGACCTTGCCTCTATGTCTCCACCAGGGATACCCTTTCCACCCCACTCCTTAAGAATAGGGAATTTGGCATGCCCCAGCTGTGGCACAGATATTGTCCTAAGGAATCATGAGCTTGCTATGCCCTAAGCTGGAGAAGGGGGAGAGCCTCTAGCCATAGGACTAACTGATGGCTGGAGGGGAGGAGGAAGGAGATGAGAAATGGAGGAGAGAGAAGGGATCGGGAGGGAAAAGAAAGGCAGGGAGGTGTAGATAAGAGAGGGATGAGGGGGAAGGAAGAGGGAGAGTAACAAGAAGAGAGGGAGGGAGTGAAGGAGAGAGGGAAAGGAGCTAGGAAGAATACAGGAGAGGAGAAGGAGAAGGAAAGGAGGGTTAATGGGATGGGGGAGGTGAGGGGGGAGGTTCTGAGAGGCAGGGCACACCTGATGTAGCTTGTAGTAGAGGCCACAGGCATTGCACACAGGGTCCCCACTGGCATTTCTGCGCCACAGTGTCGTGGTGGTTGTCTGGCAGTTGGTGCACTGGGTACCTGCCCGTTTGCTGACAATCTGGAAGAAGCAAGAATGTGAGGATCAGTGCACTGGGGGGTGGAGGATAAAAGAGGTGAGAGTCAGGTGAAGACAGGGCTTCCTGGACAGTGTGTGGACTGTGGGTTCTCTATGGGGCGAGGACATGGCCTTTCCATAGTGTGGGGGACTACATCAGTAGTTCTCAACTTTGGCTGACATTGGAATCACTTAGGGAGTTAAAAACAATCCTGATGCCCAGGCAGCACCCCAGAGCAATTAAAGAAACACATCTAGGGGAGGGTCCCAAGGTGATCCCAGTGTGTAGCCAAGTATGAAAACTGCTGTGCAGAGAGTGGAAAGGGTTCCTGCTTGCAGCCTGTGAGGGTAGGTTGAGGATAGGCATTCCTGTACAAAGCTGGGTTCCTGCATGGATGGGGAAGGGATGGGGAATGTGGGTGATGTAGAGCGTGTGGGTCATGCACGGGTTGAGAACAGCAGTCCCTGGGTAAGGGGAGGCAGGCCTTGGGTCTTACCAGGCGTTTCTTTGGCCGAATGAGGGGCCTGTTTTGCCCATTCATCTTGTGATAGAGGCCACAGGCATTGCACAGGTGGTGGCCTGTCCTGTCTCGCCGCCACAGCGGAGTGGCTGTTGCTCCGCAGTTCACACACTCCCTGGCCTCTGGTGAGGTGGGCAGAAGGGAAGAGGGAGCCAGGCTCAGCCTAATTTTGCCTTGGACCCTCCTCCCCAACCTCCCTGTCCCTTTTGGGGAACCTCACCACAGGTAGCCAGGGGCAGGGTTCCACGAAGCTTGGGAGAGGAATAGGCCGCTGGATTGAGGGGGCTTCCAGTGGGAGAAAAGAAGTTACTGGGAAAGTCAGGGCCCCCATATGCACTGCTGGGGACAGGGATTGACGAAGGCACTGCAGGCCCCAGTGTCAAGAGGTCTGGACTTAGTCGCTCTGTCTTTAAGGTCTCCAAGAAACTGCTGCTGCCTTTCCCATCTGGATCTTCTGGGGCCTGCGGAGGGGAGTCCTCGCGGGTGGGGCACACAGTTGAGGGAGGGTAGAGCCCAGTCTTGCCATAGGCCCAGCTGGCATATGGTGAGCCTCCTGGGATCCCCTCCATACAGTTGAGCAATGGGTACACCTGAAAGACTGTTGCAGGGATGGGTATGGGAAGGAAGAAAGAAAGAAGAGGACAGAACAGTCTGAAGTCATCCTGCTTTCAGGGTGCAATGGTGCCCAACAGCCCCAACATGGTGGCCAACTTCCCAACCTTTCCATAGGTTGCCAAAACAGCTGCTGGCCATTGGGTGACTCCTGGATCCTGAGCCCCACTGGTCACTCTGGCAACTGCAGTAACCTCCAGCCATTTCCAAATGGGCTTTGAGGATAACTGTTGTGATTTGGAACCCCATGGATCACTCAACAACTAGAGCCGCCACCACCACCTACTTACAACATTGCTTCCCAGTGTGGTAGGTTGAGAAGCATGGATATGCCCAGGTCTGGATGTAACTAGGGGAAGTGGTCAACAGAGCCATGTGAAAGCTTCCGGCCATTTTCAAGATGACCTCCTTGTGGGGTTCTGCGCTAGATAAGAGTTTCCATGGCAACCCAACAGCATGGAACCAGTACCAGGAAATCCACCCAAAGGAGTTACCTGGGGAGTGTCTGTAGGCCTCAGCATCCCTGTAGTAGGCCAGGGCAGCAGCTGCAGCTGAGGCGGTGCTCGGTGCAGTGGAGGAAGCTGCTGCATCCAAGCCCTCAGGCCCAGAGGGGAAGAAGACCCCCGACTCTGGCAGTGAGGACACCAGAGCAGGGTCCACAAACTGGGGCAGTGGCTCAGAGGTCCCTAGGGCCCCCAGGCCAGGGAACTCCATGGGGCCTCTGAGGTTTGACCTGTGAGGGCAGGAAGGGTCCTCAGACACAGAAATCCTCCCGCTCCCCTACCTACCCCCTCTTCCCTTCTTTCCCTCTCCTCCCACTCCATCTCCTCAATCTTTATATCCCTCCTTTCTATCTTCCTAGGCCCCTTCTTCTCCCCCTCCTCCCTTTCTTCCCTTCCCACTCCTCCCTCATTTCTCCCTAGTCTTTCACTCTATCTTTTCACTCCTCATCTTTCTCTCCTTTCCCATTATCCTCCCCTTTTTGCCCCATTTGTTTTTCCTCTACTCCCTCCCTCTTCCTCTCCCTCCTACACCCCCTTCTCTTCCTTCCCCTTCTCTTCCTCCCTCCTTTTCCTTCTCGTCTTCTTCCTCCACCCTTTCTTCTCTTTCCTCCCCCTCCTCCCTCCCTCCCATCTCTTCTTTTCTCTCCTCACTTAACTTCCCTTCTTTCTCCTCTCCACTTCCTCCTCTTCCTTCTCTTTCTACTCCTTCTTCCTCCTCTCCCTCCTCCTCTTCTTCCCCTCCTCCTCTTCCTCACCCCCTCATCCTCTCTCCCTGGTCCCCCTTCTCTTATCTTCCTGCCTCTTCCTTCTTCTCTCCCCTCATCCCCCCTCAGCCACCTTCTCTCCCTCTTCTCCTTTTGTGCATCTCCTCCACTTCTCTTCCCTCCTCTTCTCTTTTCTCTTCCCCTGTGTCCCTTCCCCTTTCCTCCTCTCTCCTCCCCTCCTTTTTCTTTATCTTTCTCTCTTTTTTTTTTTGCTCAGCTCTTTCTCCCTCACCTCATTTTTTCCTCGTCCTCCTCCTCCACTTCCTCTTCTCCCCTTGTCCCCATCTTCCCTCCCCTCCCCCTTCTAGAAGAGTCTGGATGGGGTGGGCTGGGGTGAAGAATTAGAGTCCCATAAACCCCTTGGTCACCCTCTGGGACCTGGGGGTTCACCCTCCTGTGCTCCCCAAGTTCATCCCTATCTTCTGCATCTTGCCTTCTGACTTTCTCAGAAACCCCAAGGCTTCCGGCTTAACTCCCCCTCCCCCACCTCAGTTGGGTCTGCAGACAGAGTTCCTCCCTGCTCCATGGGGGGGTCAGTACCCTCCATTGCTTATCTCTGCCATCCCCGCCCAACTTTTGAAATCACCCCAAGGCCACTGGCTTCCTCTGAGAAGGGGGACAGGTGGGAGGTGTTCCCTTTACCCATACCCACTCCCCTGGGGAGGCTGGCCATAGTTCTGCTTTCTGGTTCCTTCAGTCTCCACCATCCCCAGGCCTCAGTTTCCCCATTTTCCAGATAGGAGGTGGTGACAGAGCCAAGCCAAAACCCGTAAGATGGCACCTTGTTCTATGCCCCTTTGCCACTATACTTCTCTGTGTGTATCTCTGTCTCCCTGGGTCTTTTTCTCTGACACTCTGTTTCTTCTCAAGTCTGGCTCTGCATTTCTTTCCACTTTTCTACCATGATATATATTGCTCTCTCTCTGTACTTTTATAAATGTTGAATGTTTTTCCCTCCCTTTCTTTGTCTTTTCATGTCTCTATCTCTATGATTGTTTCTCTCCATCTTTATCTCTCTGTCTTTTTAAAAAATATGTTTCTAGCCCAACCGGGCGTGGCTCAGTGGTTGAGCATCGACCTAGGATCCAGGCGATCGGGGTTTGATTCCCGGTCAGGGCACATGCCCGGGTTGCGGGCTCAATCAATGACTCTCTCATCGTTGATGTTTCTATCTCTCTCTCTCCCTCTCCCTCTCCTTTCCTCTCTCTGAAATCAATAAAGATATATTTAAATATATATATATGTTTCTATTTTATTGGAGAGGGGGGAGAGAGAGAGAGAGAGAGAGAGAGAGAGGGAAACATGAACTGGGAATCAAACCTGTGACCCCTCGGTGCATGGGTCAACCAACTGAGCCACAACGGCCAGGGCGATCTCTCTGTCTTTTTTATCTCTTTTTGTTTCTCCTTCTCTTACTTCTTTTTATATCTTTTCTGTTTCTCTTTTCTCTCCCTCTTCATCATATCTACATCTCTCCCACTCTGTCTCTTTCTGCTTGTTTGTCTCTCCTTGCCCCCCCCCCCGGGCCTTCTGGCCTTATTTCTATGTCCCTGACCACATCCCACTGCACACAGTCCCAGATGAAGATCCAGGAAACCTACCCCTGACCTTGACTTGCCTTGTGAACCTGAAGACCTCAGTTTCCCTGTCTGTAGGATGGAGTGATGGAGATAGAATGGAAGGCCCCTTTCAAACCCCTGCCTATGTGATCCATTGTGTAGACAGGCTAAGGGTTGGGCCCGAGGTTGGGGTTTATGCTGGGAAAGAGATGGCCCTGTGGATGTGCCCACAACCAACCTAGGCCCCAGGGTCTGAAGGTGTCTTTCCTCCTCATCTCAGCTTCCATCTCTTTCCTCTCTGTCTTTCCATGATTCAATTTGTGAGCCAGCCCCCCCCCCTTCTTGTCTCATTCTCTGTTTGTGTTCCTGGGTCTCCTGTTCTCTTGCTGTCTCTCTGTTTCTCTTATTCTTTCTGAGTCTCTCTCTGTTTCTCCTTTCTTTCTCTGCATGTCTCTGTCTCTTGCTCTTTTTTCTCGATTTCTTTTTCTCCACATCTCTCTCTTTTTTCTCCTCCCTTCTCTCTCTGTCTCCCTGTGTCTCTTGCTTTTTGTCTCTATCCCCACTTTTCCTTTATTCCCTCATTCTCATCTCACCCCCCATAATCTCCCTCCAGCCCCCCATTCCCCCTGCACCTGACACTTTGGCGGGTCCAGGGCTGACCACCCCTCTCATGGCAGGGGCCCAGCTCCCCCCCCCCCCCCGCCCAGTTATCACTCTCCAGACAGAGATAAAGTTTATCTCGAGGCTGGGGGATATGAAAGCTCCTTATCAGCTGCCCCACTAGAGTAAGTGCTGCCCCAACGGGCAGCAGGCAGCAGGCCGGCACCCTCAACTCTCCCTCGGCCCAGCCCCTCGCCCAGCCCCTCACCCCAGGTAACGTCCCTATTCCAGCCCTCAAGGGAGGGTCCCTCAGGACTAAAGGGAGCAGAGATGGGGTCTAAAGGCAGATGGCATGTTGGGAGGGTTTGAGGGTCAGGTAGGGGTTGAGGAGTCAGAGAGGTTTGGGGTATAGCTATGAGGTTTTAGAAAGCAGATACGGGGTTTGAGGAGCAGAGACAACTTTGAAAGGTCACATTTTGGGATCAGAAATAGGTTGGGAAAGCAGAGACAAGGTTGAAGATCAGGGGTGAAGTTTGAGAGTCAGAGATAAAATTGAGAAGTTAGAGATGTAGTTTGGGGGTCAGAAATGGATTCTGAGGGTCATAGAAAAGTTTGAGGATCCAAGGGTTTTACTGGATCAAGGATGAAGTTTAGGGGTCAAAGATGGGTTTGGACAGGCAGAAATGTGTCTGATGATTAGAAATGGGTTATGGGAGCACAGGAGTTTCAGAACTGAGAAAGAATTGTAGTAGAGAAAGATTTGGGGCCAGAGAGATCTGACGGCCAGACATTTTGGGACTGAGATGGGATTTAGGGAAGGCAGACACAAGAATTCATGTGACAGTACAGATTTGGAGGAGTAGGTTTGGTATTTGGGGTGGCAAAGACATTTTGATGAGCAGGCAAGTGGTTGGGGGAGAGAAATGGTTTTGGGGAATCAGAGAGACGTCACATGGAACAAATATAAGGAGGTTTGAGAGGCAGAAATGGGAGTAAGAAGATGGAGTTAGGATTTGGCAGACCAGAGATAGGTATGGGGGCCAAAGGGAGAAATTAGGGCAGAGGCAAGGATGTTGTAGAACAGACAGGGCTTGGGGAGCAGAAATAGTTGGAGCAGGGGAATGAGTTTTAGGGGAGAATCTGGAGACAGAGACAAGTTCGGGTGAGTGAGAATCAGATTTGGGACAGAAGTAGGATTTGGGGGATAAAGGCATGTTTTAGGGGGCAGAGATGGGGTACATGGAGTGTTAAGGGATCAGGGGAACATAGATATTTTGGAAGGTATAGATGGGAGGGCAGAGAGGGGGGTAGGGTTGGAAGTTGGAAAGACAGAGGTGGTCTGGAGGAGCTATCAAGGGATTTAGGGGTGGTAGACACTTTTGGGGGCAGCGGTAGGCTGGGGAACCTGAAGCAGGCTGGGGGAGTAGCCTTGAGGTAAGAGGCAGCAGGCCCGGAGTTTGCCTTGCTGGGGACTCCTGGGGGTGGGGGGAGGCTGAGACTGACCTGGGCTGGTTGGTGCAGAGGATTCGGCTGCTTTGGGGATGTGGCGAGCTCAGTGTGATCCCAGGGGGTGTCCTGGCTGGCCTTGGCCTTTGAGGCTCCCTTCCTCCTTCCCTCCCTCCCTCCCCTCTCCCTCCTCCCTCCTCCCCAGGGAGTGGCTGGTGCACCAGTGGGTGGGGCAGACCAGGAGAGGGGGCGGGCCCCCTGCTGGTGGGGTACCTCTTGGGCAGTGGGGGCCTTCTTCTATCCCACCTGCCCACCCCATGGATTCTTGGACTCTGCTTGACTTGGGCTCCCATGGACTTCAGTGTCCAACCGAACAATATGGGCTGAAACCAAGATAAAATGAAAATAGCAGATATGATTTCAAGACTCTGCTGGGCTTTTCAGTGAGTGTAAAGCCTCTACTGTGTGCTGGGCCAGGTGAGCTGGACACTTATGTATGTGAGTCTTCCTTGCCATAGGGAAAGGAGGAGTGTTACTGTACCCATTTTGCAGGCTAGAAGAATGAGATTCAGAAGAGTTCCATGGGACTTAAGCCAGAGCCCCTGGGACATCTTGAAGACCCAGGCCCAGCCTGGGGGCTAGGCCAGGGCTGGTGGGAGGCAGGGGCACACTCGCTCAGCACCCCACTGGGGCTTACGCCAGCTCTGGCCTGTCTTGGGGCAGCAGATAAGTCTTATCAGATGGAGGCCACGGTGGCTGTTGGCTCCGCGGTAACAGGCTGTCTTGGGATGGGGGGCGGGGCTGGGGGGCACCCAGGGACAGCGACCTCAACTTCTTGCCCTCCATGCTGCTCTGCCGGCGGGAAACAGGCAAGACCAGGGGTTGGTTCCTCTGTAGATCCTTGAGGAGTGGGATAGGGTGGGAGAAGGGACAGAGAATTGAAGGGACAGAGAAGAGTGAGGCAGAGAAAGAGAGAGAAAGAGAGAGAGAGAAAGAGATGGAAATTGGGAGACACACAGATAAACACAGAGAGAAACAGAGCACAGAAAGAAAGTAGAGACCGAGAGAGGCAGAGAGATGCACAGAGAGAGCCAGAGACAGTTAAAGACTAATGGATAGGCAGAGAACGAGAGACAGAGATGGACAGAAGGGAAAGATAAAGCCTGAAAATGACAGAGGCCAAAGACACAGGTGGAGAAACAGAAGGGAAACAAAGCCGATGCTATAGAGAGGGACAGAGACAGGGAGTCTGAGAGGAAGTCCATGAGACCCCACATGGCAGCCTGGGTACACCCTGGGCAGGTGGTGCTGGGATTGGTGGAAGAGGGGAATGTAGATTGATGTGGACCCATGTGGCCTATGGCTCTGCCCTCAACCTGCTGAGAGGGACCCTCAGAGAGTCCCTTGGCCTCTGCACCTCAGTCCCCATCTTCTTGCCCTGTCCTACTTCCCCCGAACAGTAACAACAGTGACAACAACCAGTGTCTCATGCTGTCATAGACCCATGTCTGGCTTGTTCTGAGCACTTTCTCCGTATGGAATCATTGGACACATGCGCACAATGTACAAATAGGTGTCCAATTTGGGTCCCCATAAGGAAGGGGATAAGACTACCCAGTCATGGCCACAGAACTCTATGGGACAGGGAGCTCTCCTGACCACCCATTCTACAGATGGGGAGACTGAGACCCACTGAGGGCAGAGGGCAAGGATGGAGCCCTGGGTCAGTGGGGTCTGCTTACCCATGGGCCGACGCCAGAGGGAGTTTCCCATTCTCATCTTGTCTCTCTGGCCTTGGTGTCCTCATATGCAAAATGGGAGTTTTGAGAAGGTAAGAGAGCAAGGCCACAACTTCAAATTGATTAAGCTACTGTTATGTCCCATGCTCATGCTGAACCCTCATTGGTAAGAAAGAAGAAAAAGACCCAATGACCTAAGTGAAGATGGTTTCAGAACATCCACTCTGGAGCCAGCCCACCCTCATGGCCGTGGGCAAGTTGCTATCTGCTCTGACCTCAGTTCCTCATCTGTAAATATGGGGTAATAGTAGTGGCTACTCCATTGAGCGATGGAGCCACTAAACGAGATTTAATCCATTAAATGATTGTAACTCGCTTGAATTTGAAATCTCAATAACTCTTAAGTATTCTTATTTATTTATTGAGTACCCACTGTATGTGAGGGATAGTACTTGGACCTTTTTCACGAGAACTACTACTAATTCTGATGCTAATAATATGCTGACACCAATACCAATTCTAATTTCTAATACTAATATTAATTCTAATATTGATAACACTAATACAAATTTTAATAACGATAGTAATATTAATGCTAATTCCAATCTAACAGTAACGTTATTGTTGATACTAATACTATTTCTAAAACTAATCATTATTCATCCTAATTCTATCAACAACAATAATGATAATAATACAATTTGGATACTTTTCTTAGCACTAATATAATAATAA
The DNA here is from genome assembly GCF_964146895.1 of Miniopterus schreibersii. Classification (NCBI taxonomy): domain Eukaryota; kingdom Metazoa; phylum Chordata; class Mammalia; order Chiroptera; family Miniopteridae; genus Miniopterus; species Miniopterus schreibersii. The sequence goes on from NC_138104.1 coordinate 74,807,855, forward strand.
TAACACAGCAATAATGTTTGCCAAGCCACCCCAGGCACTGTGCTCTCCATGCATAATTTTATCCCATTCTCACCAGGTCCTTGTGGTGTAAATGCATATAATTGCCCCCCGTCTTCCAGACTAGGAGTAGGCACAGAGAAATGAAGATGTTCGCCCAGGGCCCTGGGTTCTTGTCTCAGCTCTAAACTGATTTGCTGCCTTATTCCTGGGCCAGCCACCGTCTAAACCCAGTTCCTTCACCTGGAAAATGGGTGAAATCATAGAGCCCACATCAAATGTTGTTGAGATGCCATTCAATACAGGGCCCCCCTGGCACACCATAAATGGTGAGCTCTGTAAAGGTACCTCTCCTCAATGTTAGTATTATTAAAAACAGCAGTTGCAGTGTAGGGGGAGAGGTAGGGAAATCTGTCCTGGGGAAGGGCAGGCTGGAGGCATGTCTCACACAAGGGTTTGGCCGCTAGACTATTAACTGGAGGGAGAAAGAGCTCAGGAAGGGAAGGGAAGGGTGGGGAGTGGGGGCCTCAGAGTCCTGCGTCCATCAAGAGCCAGAAACCCTAAGGCTCTGAGGCCAGGCTTTACCCTATTCCCTCCCCCATCCCGGTGGAGGGGGCACAAGCCCAGAAGTCTGTGGCTACAGTTCAGACAGCAGGGAGGCAGCTGGGAGTGGGCAGATAAGGGAATCAGTGGGGCCAGGCCAGGCTTTGGGGGAGACCCACGAGTGCAGGAGGTGGGGGTGAGGGTGGGGGTGGAGTGTCCCAGCCAAGCATCCTCTTTGTCAGACCTCCACTTGAGACTCAGCTCCAACGACCTCTCTTCCCTGACGTCTTCCTTGACTGGTTCCCTCTCTCCTGGCATCTTCCAGGATTCGAGAGCTTGGTGCCAGCCCATGGCATTTGGACTATTTATGCTCTTCCAGATTGTGGAGTCCACCAGGATGGGGACAGAACTCCGCCTTGTTAGTTTAATTCAGATACTTTTTTAAAAGAAATATTACAGATACAGTTGAAGTCCTTGCACCAATTCCATCTCCCTTTCTCCTTCCACTGCCTTGAGTTTGGTATTTATCTTCCTCACGACTATTTTTATTCCATTAGTACATATGTATAAACAACATAGGATACTGGGGCTGGAGGGCTTGTTTTTTAACTTCATATAAATGGAATCATACAGTATGCGCTTCTTTTGCTCATCATAATGGCTGTGACATTCATCCAGATTCTTGTGTGTATCAATATTTCATTCTTTTTTTTGTTAAGATGTAATTACATATCATAAAATTCACCCTTTTATTTTTTTATGTTTTTGTTAATCCTCACCCAAGGATATTTTTTTCATTGACTTTTAGAGTGGGAGAGAGGGAGAGGGAGAGAGGGGGGGGAGAGAGAGAAACATCCATGCCTTGCCTCTGATCCATTGCCTCCAGCACACATCCTTGACCAGGGCCAGGAATGGAAACTGCAACCCAGGTATGTACCCTTAACAGGAAATCAAATCCTAGACCCTTCGGTGAGCGAAGCCATGCTCTAACCACTTAGCCACTGGCCAGGGCTAAAATTCACCCTTTTAAAGTATACATTTCAGTGATTAATCTGTTCACACTGTTGTGCAATGATCAACACTAATTCTAGATCATTTTCATCCCCCCAAAAGAAGCCCTGTACCCATTAGCAGTTATTTCCCATTCCATTTCTGCTTCCCCCAAGTCCCTGGCAACCACTAATCTAATTTCTGTTCATGGATTTGCCTGTTCTGGACATGTCATATAAATAGAATCATACAATATGAGGAATAGAATTGCAGGGCGTTATGGCAATTCTGTTTAACTTTTTGAGGAACTACAAAAGTTTTCTATACAGCAGCTGTAGGAGGGATCCAATTTATCCACATCCTTTCTAACACTTGATATTGTCCTGCTTTTTGATTCTAGCTGTCTTGGCAGGTGTGATGTCATATCTCCCTGTGGTTTAGATTTGCATTTTCCTCATTACCTATGATGTTAATCACTTTTTTCATGTGCTTATTGGCCATTTGCACATCTTCTTTAGAGAAATGTCTATTCAAATTCTTTGTCCATTTTTAATTAGGTTATTTGTCTTTTTATTGTTAAGTTGTAAGAGTTCTTTATATATTCTGGATGCTAGACTCTTATAGATATGTGATCTTTGCAAATATTTTCTCCTATTTGTGGATTGTCTTTTCATTTTCTTGAGAGTGACTTTTGGCCTGGCCAATGTGGCTCAGTTTGTTGAGCAATGTCCTGTGCACCAAAAGGTTGCTGGTTCGATTCCTGGTCAGAGCATATGCCTAGGTTGCAGGCTTGATCCTCAGTAGGGGACGTGCAGGAGGCAGCCAATGAATGTTTCTATCTTTCCCTTTCCCTTCCTCTCTCTCTAAAAAAAAATCAATAAAAACATATTTTAAAAAAAGAGAGTGAACTTTGAAGCACAAAGGCTTTTAGTTTTGAGGAATTCCAATTTATCTGTTTTTTTCTTTGATTGCTTATGCTTTAGGTGTCATATCTAAGAAACTATTGCCTAATGCAAGGTCATGAAGATTTATGCCTAGGTTTTCTTCTAAACGTTTTATAGTTTTAGTTTTTACATTTAGGTCTTTGATTCATTTTGAGTTAATTTTTGTTTCTGGTGTGAAGTAGGGGTCCAATTTCATTCTTTTGCATGTGGATATCCAGCTGTCCCAGCACCATTTGTTGAAGAGACTATTCTTTCTCCATTGACTTTTCTTGACACACTTGTCAAAAATTAATTGCCCATAATGTACTATTTCTGAGCTCTTGATTCTATAGACATTCTGTATGTCTATTTTTATGCCAGTACCACATACACTTGATTACTGTAGCTATGTAGTTTTTTAATTGGGAAATGTGAGCCCTTAAATTGTATGTTTATTTTTCAAGATTGTTGTAACCATTCTGGGTGCCTAGCATTTCCACATGAATTTTAGGATCAGTTTGTCAATTTCTGCAAAGAAGCAAGATGGGATTCTGATAGGGATTGCATGAAATCTGTAGATCAGTTTGGGGAGTATTGCCATCTTATGGGAGTCTTTCCATTTATTTAGGTTTCCTTTAATTTCTTTCAGCAATGTTTTACAGTTTTCATTGTATAAGTCTTTTTTAAAATCTTTATTGTTGAAAGTATTACAGGTATCCCATCCCCCCCCCCAGTTGACCCCCTCCACCTCGTTCCCACCCCTCCCCAGGTCTTCACCCCGTTATTGTCTGTGTCCATGGGCTATGCATATATGCATATAACTTCTTTGGTTAATCTCTTCCCACCCTCCACCCCCTTCCCTCTGAAATATGATCGTCTATTGCATGCGTCAATGTCTCTGGCTCTATTTGGTTTGTCAGATTCTTTTGTTCATTAGCTTCTTCTTAAACAAGACCCTTCAACATTTCATGTAGTACTGTCATTGTATAAGTCTTGCCCATCTTTTGTTAAATTTATTACAAATCAGTTTATTGTTTTTGATGTTATTATAAATGGAACTGTTTTCTTAATTTCATTTTTGGATTGTTCACTGCTAGTGTATAGAAATATGATTAAGTTTTGTGTGATCGTATATCCTGTAACCTTGCCGAGCTTATATGTTTGTATGCATATATATATAATGGTTTTGTTGTGGGTTCCTTAAGATTTTCTGTGTATAAAAATCATGTCATCTGCCCTGGCTGGTGTGGCTTAGTTGGTTGGGCGTCATCCCCTGCACTGAAAGGTTGCCAGTTTGATTCTCAGTCAGGATACATGCCTGGGTTGCAGGCGCAATCCCTGGTAGGAGAGAGGATGTGCAGGAGGCATCCGATAGACGTTTTGCTCTCACATCGATATTTCTCTCTCCCTCTCCCTTCCCCTCTCTCTCTAAAAAAAGTCAATTAAATAATGTCATCTGCAAATAGAGATAGTTTTACTTCTTTTTTCCAATATGAATGACTTTTATTTCTTTTTCTTACCTAATTGCCTTGACTAGAACCTCCAGTACAATGTTGAATAGAAGTGGTGAGAGGAGACATCCTTGACTTGTTCCTGATCTTTGGGAGAAAGTTTTCTGTCTTTCACCATTAAGTATGATGTTAGCTGTAGATGCCCTTTGTCAGGTTGAGGAAGTTTTTTTGTATTCCTAGTTTGTTGACTGTTTTTATCTTGAAAGGGTGTTGAATTTTGTCAAATGCTTTTTTTCTGCATCTATTGAAATTATGTAGTTTTTGTACTTTATTCTATTAGTCTGGTGTATTTACATTGATTGATTTTTGTATGTTGAACCAATTTTGCATTCCTAGGATAAATCCCACTTGGTTATGTTGTATAATTCTTTTATATGTTGCTGAATTCTAATTACTAGTATTTTGTTGAAGAATTTTGCATTTATGTTCATTTTCTCTCTTGGTGAACTCATCAAGTCTCTGTTACTCACTGCTCCCTCTTCCTCCTCACTGGTCTCCTGCTGTTCCTCACACACACCAGGCACATTCATGCTTTGCACTGGCTCTTCTCTCTGCCTGATATGCTCTTCCTCCAGGGATCAGTGAAACTCCCCTCTCACCTCTACAGGTCTATGTTCAAATATCTCCTTTTCAGTGAAGTTTCCCCTGATCATCCTATTATACATTGGAAATTGCCCCAGCGATTTTTATGTTTTCCCTCTTTTCCATGTTTTCTTTTTCTCCAAAACATTTATCATCCTTTAACATAGCATTTTCCTTACTTAATTTTATTTATTTTGTATCTCTCCCACTAGAATAGTAGCTCCACATACCTAGATATGCTTATCTCTTCTGTTCGATGCTGTCTCTCCAAAGCCTGGAACAGGGCCAAGCACACAGTAAGTTTATTAATTGAGTGAAAGAACGGTGTGGTGGTGTGTATGGAGGCACAGAAGCAGGAGAAATTTGTCCTTGTCCCATCTTCTACTCTGTCAAGTGCTGAGCCTCAATTGAGATGAGTCCGGATTTACCAGATCCGGTAGAAAGTGCCATATTCCCTGAGGGTGAGATCATATAAGGCACACCAAAAGGAGGTAGTATTACCTCGGCTGCTCCTTGAAAGTGCCATGGGAATCATAGAGATCTTGGGGTTCAGTGAGGCTTATGGGGTGGAGGAAACAGCAGACAGTACCTGGAAGAAGTAAGATGAGGATGGATTCGTGGACAAGGACAAATCTATCAGAGGCCTTGAATCCCAAGGGCCTGACCCTGGATTTGGGCCTCAGAGATATCATACTCTAGTCCCTGACTGCCAAACAGCTGAGAGACCTCATGCGCTAGACAACACCCAAACTTAACGCTGAGACAATAATAATGAAGAGCTCATGTTAATTGAGAGGTTATTAATTTATTGGAGCAGCTTGGAAGGAGAACATTCAGTCATGTAGGTTTGGTCCCAAACCCATCTCAGGTTCCCCCAGCAGGATGTGTGAAGTGCCTAAGTCATCAGTTACTGAAGATCTCTGGGTCTGGAGGAAGGAAGGAAGAGGGTAACACTGTAGGGAACAAAATAGAGGAGGGCCAGCTTCAATCACGAGGAAATATAGTTGGACACCTCAATCAGGTTTCTGTCAGGGTCTCGGAAGTAGATGGACATAATGGGCCCTTTTGCCCCAGTTCTGGGGACTGGGCCCTCCTCAATGAGGACATCACAAGCCTGAAGTAGGAGGAGAAGATAAAAGTCACTCATCACATTCTATGTGTGAGACCAAAATTTAATTCCTTGTAGTGGCTTAGAAGGCCCCTGTATCCTTCTGACCTCATCTACCATCTTACCCTCCTTCCCTCTGCTCTAGCCACATACCAGCTGTATGGCCTTGGGTAGATAACTACTCTGTACCTCAGTTTCCTCATTTGTAAAATAGGAGTGATAATAATGTCTACTATTATTTAGTAAGTGGCAGAGTCAGAATTCAAACCTAGGCAGCCTAGGCCAAAATTCATACTCTTAACCCCTATGCTTTCCTTACTTTACTTCCAAACAAGACTTTTTCACTGATGTTTTCCAAAAAAGGAGTCCAGGATATTTGCACAGAATATATTCAAGACCTTGATCTGTGCTTCCCAATAGGAAAACCAATGCCTCCTTTACATGAAATAATTTTAAGTGTTACAGGGCCACCAACATTAAATAATAGCAAATTAGAAATTATTCCCTCTTCAATTCTTTTTCAGTCCTTCTGATTATACCAAGAAGAAAGTCTCTGGTGGATGCTAACAAGTCCTTAGCACCTCCTTAACCACCTGCCAAATCTCCATTTGGAACATCAGGCACCCAGGGAATGGAAATAGCTAGAATCGAATGACATTGTGATGCTTTGATAGCTGTTTCTTTTTACAGTTACCTTTCTTTTGTGCCAAGATATAATGGGTTTTTCACTTACTTGGTTGAACATTTTCTTTTTACATAAATGTATTTATGTAAAGAGAATTCAGGTATAATTTTTCTACAAGGTAATGTAAAAATTTCCTTTTAAAATACATTTGTTGCTTGGCCGGCGTGGCTCAGTGGTTGAGCATCCAGGAGATCGTGCTTCGATTTCTGATCAGGGCACGTGCTGGGGTTGGGGATTTGATGCCCAGTAGGGGGCGTGCAGGATGTGGCTGATCAATGATTCTCATCATTGATGTTTCTCTCTCCCTCTCCCTTCCCCTCTCTGAAATCAATAAAGACATATATATATTTTTATATATCTTTATTGATTTCAGAGAGAGGAAAGGAGAGGGAGAGAAAGATAGAAACATCAATGATGAGAGAATCATTGATCAGCTGCAGCCCGTAACCCGGGCATGTGCCCTGACTGGGAATCGAACCCCGATCTCCTGGATTCTAGGTCGACACTCAACCACTGAGCCACACCCGGCCAGGCTAAAGACATATTTTTAAAAAAATTAAAATAAATAAATAAAATACATTTGTTTACATGAAAAAAAATGACGTCAATAAAAATAATGAGTAAACAATTGTGTACAGGCATTTTTTTGGATGCAAGGAAACCTCTTATGCCTGAAGTTTAGTGAAGACGTCCCTGGGTTATGTTTTTGTTTTCACTGCATCTGCAGCAGCTTTCTCAAAAATAATGAAAGTCTGACTCACCTTGAGGTGCTGGACCATTTCCTCCAAAGGTGCCTCTGTGATCAGACATATGTCCAGGGAGCCAGGAACTGGGTGAGCAGCTTTGGGTTCAAATTCCTTTCCCACTTCATGAAGGTTAAATTTCTGGTCTCCAAAACACAATGCTTTCCTGTCTCCCTATTTGAGGAGAGAAAACAACCTAGAGCTAAACCTCAAAAGATGAGTGTGAGGCAAAGTCCCCCCCTACCTACCCCAACATTTTAAAAAAGGGCTTTTAATGAAAAAACAACCCTGTACCCCACCCTAGTCTCATTCCCTAGAGGCAACTGCTATTTTTTCTTTAATTTTTTGTTGTTATCCTCGCCTGAGGATATTTTTTCCATTGCTTTTAAGAGAGAGTGGAAGGGAGGGAGGAAGGGAGGGAGAGAGAAACACCGATGTGAGCCAATGTGAGAGAGACACATCGACTGGTTCCACTGGTTACCTCCTGCACATGCCCCCACAGGGGGTGGGGAGTGAACCTGCAACTCAGGTACATGCCTTTGACTGGGAACCCACTACCCTCTGGTGCGCAGGCCAAAGCTTTAACCAGTGAGCCATGCCGGCCAGGGCTCTCCCTTTTTTCTTATAAACACAACTCAAATGATGTCAGCAAAGGTTGTGGGTGGGGCTTCTGGGAACCCCCCAGCCCCACTGAGCTGGAACTTTTTCCCCATTCACTTCCTCCTTCTTCCCAGCCATGGCCCACAGCCTGCCTGCCTCTCCACTGGTTGATAAATAAGAGAAAAAGAAAACTATCTTCTTTACCCACTCACTGCTGGTTGTGTTTTCTCCTATGTGCCTCATGACACAGTCCCTAACTGATGTGGCACTATTTTTTTTTTTAATCCTCACCTGAGGATATTTTTTCCGTTGCTTTTCAGAGAGAGTAGAAAGAGGAGAAAGAGAGAGAGAGAGAAAGAGAGAGAGAGATCGATGTGAGAGAGACACATCTATTGGTTGCCGCCTGCACGTGCCCCCACCGGGGCTGGGTATCGAGCCTGCCAACAGAGGTACATGCCTTTGGTTGGAATTGAACCCAGGAGACTTCAGTTCCCTGGCTGACAGTCTAACCACTGAGCCAAACTAGCTAGGGCATAGGGTGACTATTTCTTGATTTAACATCTTTAGATATCTCTATCCTCTCCCTGCTATGATAAGTGAGAATGTAGCTCATCCACATTACTACCCCACTTAATAGAATTCTATCATCACTTTTAGTTCCTCTTTTGGTTCTCTTATAATTTTTAAATAACCCACTTGTATCTTTATGTTCTGATAGATGAACTATAGCCAGTATCTCATTGATCCTATCCTCTTCATGTCTCCTCCCTCTCCTATGCCTCTCAACCTCTGCCATTTCTTGTATTATTTTTACATTTATTTCTTTTATATCACCATGATTGATACCACATCCACTCTATCAAAAAATGACTTTATTTCACTTTCACACTTGAATGATAGTTTGGCTGAGTATAGAATTCAAGGTTACAAGTTACTTTCCAAAGGCCTCTTAAATATGTGGCTTTGTTGTCTTCCTGAATCTATTATTGCTGATAAGAAGTATGATATTAATTTGTTTTTCATTCTTTTGTAGATGATACATCCACCCTCCACTCTTGCAGCTTTTTAGGACTTTTTTTGGATCCCAGATGTACTGAAATTTTACTCCAATGTGTCCAAGTACAGGGAATTGAGGCATCATATGCTTCATTATCACTATTGGCGCATGCAAGGCCTCTCTCTAGCTTTCCTTATGTATTTATTCTTTTAATCTCAATTCTACACTCCTGTCCCCACCTTAATCAACCATTATAATGTGTTTGATGTCTGGTTTTCACAAGTTATTGTAAAAACTGTATTTATTGTTCAATGGGTGTATGTTATAAATGGTACCATACTGTAGACCTGATTCTGTTTCTTTGTTTTTCGTTCAGCATGATCCTTTTAAGACCTGTTCATCTTGCCCTGGCCAGTGTGGCTCAGTTGGTTGAGTGTTCTTCCATGCACCAAAAGGTGGTGGGTTCAACTCCCAGTCAGGGCACATGCCCAGGTTTCAGGCTCAATCTCCAGCAAGGGCATGCAGGGAGCATGCAGGAAGCAGCCGAATTACGTTTCTCTCATCTGTGTTTCTCTGTCTCTCTCCTTCTCCCTTCCTCTCTCTCTAAAATCAATAAAAACATATTTTTTAAAAAGGCCTGTCCATCTTGCTATATCTATATCTATAGATTTTGCATAATTCTATTTTAATGCATAGCACCCCATGTTAGGATTAAATTCTTATCCTGTTTGCCATTCCATGGGCCTTTCAACTTAAGAGATTATATTTTTTTGCTTTCTCTGCATTCCCCACTTTTGTACTTGTTTCAAATTCTCAAAGATAGTACAGTATTCAATCTCTGGAAACCTCCTTTCTTCCTGAGATCTTTCTTTCTTGGGAACTTTCTTTCTCTTGTTCCAAATTGGGCTGATTATCCTCTAGGTATCATTCTGGGATCTCCCCTTGGGATCCAGTGTGTCCTGACTTTGATGTCTTCCTTACTCCTGGCTTAAGCACTCATTTTGATGTAACATAATCTAAATTTTGAAAACAAGTGAGCAAAATTTCTGAGTCTTTTTATGTCTAAGAATGTTTTATTCTACTCTCATGTTGATTAATAGTTTGGTTGGACATAGAATTCTAGGTTGAATTTTTTCCCCTGAGAATCTTATAGGTGTTCTTTTATTGTCTTCTAGTCTCTGATGTGATTCTTGGGAAATCTAACATCTGCATATTTCTTTTTCCTTTTTAGTTGAACTACTTTTCTTTTTAACCTCTCTGAAAGTTCTTAGGCTCTTCATTTTCACTTTGATCTATAGTTTCATAAGAACAGAACTAAATGTCAATGTACTGGATATTCAGTTAATCCTTTCCATATAAAGACTGGAAAGTTCTCTTGAATTATTTCTATGGTAATTTCCTCCCCTCTATTTCTCCATTCTCTCTCTGGAAGTTCCACTATTCAGAGTTTGGAATCTCCTTCACTGATCCTTTAAGTTTTCCTCACAGATTTGTTGTGGGTTTTTTTTTTAAGTTATTTTTTAAAGTATTATAATCAAATTTTATTCCACCTGCAATTTGGCATTTACATAAGTAGTTACCTTGAATGTTATGATCTCCATGCCCAGAATTTTGGAATAAAACATGGTGGTGTCTTTGATACTCTTTACTGTCATCACGATGTGGTCAAGTCTATGGATAAGACATGGGGGAGGGGTCTGGCTGCTGTGCCTCCATGACTAAAAAAAAAAAATCAGAAGAGATCACATTATTACTAGTCACATCGAAGTTTTCTGTTTCCTTCTCCTTACCTTTCCTTACCTCCTCTCACCTCCCCAGTGATTATACTTCCTCTTCACACCTATTTCAAGGGGAAAGTCCTCAGAGGAAATTTTAGTATAGTCTTATTGCCCGTATGTGGATTCACAAGAGCCCATGTGTCTGCCATGACCACTGTCTACTACTTTCTTGTTCTCTTCCTCCTTCCAGAGGGAGAGAGGTCAAGATAAGGGGAGTGGAGACCAAGACCAAATCCTCTCTTATTTTCCCCAAGCTGGAATTCATCTCTTTTGCAAGAAATGACAAGACTGAGAGGAGGCCCAAAGCTAAGAGCACAAGCCCTCAGTTAGTCAATTTCATTCAGTCCCCTCTTTTCCCACTTCGCAGCTATGATCACAGAGGACAAAATAAGAAGGGAGAATCTCAGATAAAAATAAATATTTCTGGGAATGTGTGTTTACAAATCTATCTTGACACTCAGTAGGAGGGTATACTTCCTTCCCTCAACTTCCTGCCCTCTGCACACTTCCCACCAGGTCTTTCTCTTGATTTGTATTCTTTAGTCATTTGTATATTTACATTACATCTGCTATAGGATTGTAAAGTGCCTGTGATCTGGCACTATAGGTAGCAGAGTATAGTGGTTACAAAAACAGACTCTGGAGCCAGACTGACATTTAATTAATCTCTCTGTGCCTTAGTTTCCACTTCTGTAAGATGGGCATGGTTTTATACATATCTTATATAGGGCCATTGTAAACATTTTTAAAAAGAATTGTATATTTAAGGATTTAGAACAATTCCTGACAGCAAGTGCCATAAGAGTTAACGATGACGATGACGATATCATGGTCATCTTGTTAAAATTCAAACTCCTTACCATGACCCCCAATCTCTACACCCTCATCCATTGTTCCTGAACTCCAAGCCACATGCCCTTTTGCCTGTTCCTCATAAGAGCCATCCTTGTACCTTTGGTCTCAGGGCCTTTTGCACATGCTAGTATCTATCTCCTTAATTAGAATATAAGCTTCATAAGGGTAGAGATTTTTCTGTTTTGGTCCCCACTGTGTCCCAAACAGCTAGCAGATGTTCAATATTTGTTCAGTTAGTGGATATCTATTACAATGATTAGGCCCAGTGCCTGGTATAAAGTCTGGCTCCCCTTCCCTTCTCCTTCCCCTTCCCCTTCCCTTTCCCCCTCCCCTCCCCTCCCCTTCCCTTTCCCCCTCCCCTCCCCTCCTCTTCCCTTTCCCCCTCCCCTCCCCTCCCCTCCCCTCCTCTCCCCTCCCCTCCCCTCCCCTCCCCTTCCTCCCCATTTCATCCCATTCCACCATATGCTATTTTATTATGTTTTATTCCACAGTGTTCAATTCCATTCAAGTTATTACATTTTAAACAATTGATTTCACTGAGCCCCAGCTAAAAAAAAATACTATGTGTTCTATTTTCATGAATGGAGGAGGCATTAGCAAAGTTGCTGAGTTCTGTCCTCATGGATACAGAGGACCCACAGGGACACAGAAGCAGTAGAAGGAGAAACTGACTGACATTTGGGCTCCATTAAAAATAAAGTTATATGTTTTAAAAATCTTATTAACCTTTTAATGTTTATAGGATCTGTAATAGGACTATCTTTTAATTCCTGATATTGATAATTAGTATTTTTTCTCTTAATTGCTTGAGAGAAAACAGAAATAACTAATATTTTATTAATCTGTTCAAAGAACCAACTTTTCTGATCTATGTATTTAGAGCTGTATATTTTCCTTAAGCGCTGCTTAGCCACATCCCCAATTTTTTTCTTTTATTAAAAATATTTTTTTATTGATTTTTTTAGAGAGAAAGAAGAAGGAGGAAGGAGAGAGAGAAACATCAATTGGTTGCCTCCCATACACACCCTGACCAGGGATCAAACCCACAACCTAGGCATGTGCCCTGACCAGGAATTGAACTGGCGACCTTTTGGTGCACAGGACAATGCTTAACCAACTGAGCCACACCAGCCAGGGCACATCCCCAATTTCGACTGTCTTTTGGAAATCAACTCAACCTATTCCTCCTATTTTTCTTTTTTCTTTTCTTTTCTTTTCTTTTCTTTTCTTTTCTTTTCTTTTCTTTTCTTTTCTTTTCTTTCTTTTTTTACTGCCACTAGTTTATTTTACTTATTGATTTGAAAGAGAGAGAGAGAGAGAAAGGGGGGGAAGGAGATTTGTTATTCCACTTATTTGTGCATTCATTAGTTGATTCTTGTATGTGCCCTGACAAGGGATCAAACCCGAAACCTTGGCATGTCGGGATGACTCTCTAACCAATTGAGCTACCTGGCCAGGGCCCCTCCCACTTTTCAATACCCTTCCAGGTCAGATTTACTCCCCAGGTTCTATTTTGTATATGGGGAGCTCCATCTTTGTAAATTCAAGGATGAGCAGGGCTGGCTCTCTTTAGGAACAGGAAGAAGGGCAATGTGACTTAGAATCCAAGGATGAATGAGGCATGAGCAGGAGGGGAAGGCAAGGGCCAGATCATTCAAGGTTGCCAAGGTAAGGTTCATAAAAAAGAAGATCAAGACATAGTAACCCCATAAAGCTTACTGTGTGCCTTGTTCTAAGCACTATACAAAATAGAGCCCATTTTATTCCTCACAATAAGCCTATATGGATAATAGAGTGCCCAGACCATGATGACCTCTTCTGCCTCTTTCACAGGGAAGGCTTCTATCTTTCTACAAAGTCCTGTTCAATGTCGCCTTCAAGGTACCAGGGGGCCCTGGGTTTCTTATGGCAAACCTCAAGGTCACTGCTGTTTCGTGGCCCCTCCCTACACTGCCCTATCTTAATGTCCCTGGCTGAACTAGCTCCCCTGAGCCACCCTGAGGGAGTAGAGCAGGGGGCCCTCAACCAGGCCCACTCCTGCAGACATGTTGATGGCTAACATGTGTTAGAGCAGGGCCTTCCCATGTCCCTCTACTGCCATCTGCTTGTCTTTGAAAGAGGAAGAAAGAGAGAAGAAGAGGGGAAAATGGATGTCAGCACACCAGGATAGGACGCATAGAAGGGATGCAGGTTACCAGGCCTGGGCTGGGAGGTCCCCAGCCTTGGTGCCAACACCTATGCCCTAAGCCCCCAGGGGCCACCTGACTCACCTGCTTCTCCGAAGTCCTGCCCCACATCCTGGCTGGCAGCCTGGAGGGTAGACGGCACAGCATGGCAGGCTAAGTGTCCTTGCCCTGGAACCTCCAGACAACCCTCTGGCTCAGTTCCTGGAGATCAAGGGGCAGGAATGGGAGGGCCGTGGGCTGACGACTGCTACTGGTGACAGAGGTAGGCGGTGCAAGTACAAGGATTCTGACATAAAACTCAGGGCCTTGAAAGCAAAAGCTTAAGGTGTGTCTTAGACAGCTTGGGCCAACATAACAAAGTACTATAGCCTGGCTGGCTTAAAAAAACAAAATTTATTTCCTCACAATTTTGGAAGACAGAAGTCCAAGATCAGGGTGTCAGTATGGTCAGATTCTGGTGAAGGCTCTCTACCTGGCCTGTAGATGGCCACCTTCTTGCCATATCCTCATGTGGCAGAGAGAAAGAGCAAGTTTTCTTGTTTCTTCTTATCAGTCACTAATCTCATCATGATGACCCCACCTTCATGACCCCATCTAACCCTAATCACCTCCCAAAGGCTCCACATTCTAATACTATTACATTGGGGATTAGGGCTTCAACATATGGATTTGAGGAGGTGCAAATATTCAGTTTGTGAATAACAGGTATATATGTGTAAGGGATTACTTTGTAATAACACAAAAAACACTCATCTTGAAGTAGTGGGGGGCATTATTCTAGGGTATGAGGCTTCTGATCTCTTTAGGGGGATGTCTCTAGAGTGTGAGATGTCTGATCTGTTTGGAAGTCTGTGTCCAGAGTGTGAAGTTAGGAACTAAGTTAGAGTATTACTACTATGACATATTATGGGTATGTTTCCAAGCCAAGATCTCTAAATAAGCGTTCTCTGCCTCAGAGTGCAATGTTCTTGAATTCTTTCGGGGTGTGAGCTCTGAGGTCTTCTTCATCCCCACCTATCCTTCACCCCACCCTCACTTTCCAATGCTGAAAGGCAGGAAACATTCATCAAACCCATTGCTGTTTCCCTTACCCTCAGCTAGCCTCCCTCTCTCTTGTGGGCTACCTGTCCAGCCCCTGGAGCATATGAGTTTGAGATTCTTGTTCCTAGACGTACCCTAGATACCTTCCCCCCACCACATACAAATGCTCTGTCCTATGGATATTGTTTTAGCATATGATTTTCCTTTATAAAGAGTTATAAAAAAAAAAAAAGATAAACTTTAAAAAAAAAGAGTTATACAAATGATACATGAACCTAGCTTTCCAACAATACCTCAATATATGGAATAGATCAATATATGGACTAAACAGGTCATCCCCACCTCCACCTTCCAAAAATGACCACTGGGATTAGATTCTGGTGTTTCCTTCCAGACACACACACGCCCATACACATACAGTCACCAAAGCTAGCTCCCACCTGCTTTTCCTTATCAATAGCATGTCCTATAAAGGTACCCCTGCCCTCACAGGTACACACAGGTCCCATTCATTCTGTATCATGTGCTGCTGATGCTCTGTGGTATAACATGAACTCCCACCATCATCTCAGTCTGCAACAGTCATTGGCCATAAATGGACAGTTACAGTTGTTTGTGTCTACCAGCTTTGTACACACAGCTCTGGGCATGTGTGTATTAGAAGTGGAATTGTTGGTCAAAGAGTTCATTCATTCAACAAACACTTAATGTGTGTGTTCTGTGTACTGAGCACTGGTCTAAGTGCTGGGGAGACATGAGAGAACAAGACAGACAAATGTCCCTGCCCACATGAAGCTGACACTCTAGTTGGGGAGGAAGAGGGGGTCCAATTTTTATTTAGATGTTTCACAAGGTCCTAGAAGGTTTTACTCTCATCAGTGGGGCACTTACTGGTTTCCTCCCCACTACTCTCTGCACAGCGGGATCTGCAGCAGGAGACTGCTGCCTTGGCTTTTGCTCTCTACACGATCTGCAGGGTCTGGGGCTGGGATATTCTATTTGGGGATATGGGACACATGTGTGCATGTGAGTGTATGTGGTTAGAGAGGTGGATATAGAAATTGAATGGTCAACTAGGGAAAGTAAAGGGAAATCAGAAGAGAAGAGACTAATGGTATCGGAGGGAGCTAGGGACAAAATGATCTACTGAACTAAACATGAACAGCCTCTCCCGGACCACACCCACAGAGGGTGTTGGGAGCAGCAGCACTGAGAAATACACTACTGTCTCAGAATATACCATTGTGCAATTGTTGGGTGGACACTCCTAGGACCACACAGACTAGGGTGTGGACACCCTTGGGGTCACAGAGACAGGGATGTGGATAATCCTGGAGTCATACTGAGTGATGTGTGAACACTCCTGTGGCCACATAGACAGGGTTGTGGACACCACATGTGGTAATGCACACGGGGATGTGGAAAGTCTTGGGTGACTCAGACAGGGCTCTGGGCATTCCAGAGGTCACATACACTGGGGAGTGGGCATTCCTGGAATCACATACACTGGAGACTGTACACTATTGGGGTCACCCAGAGTGGGGTGTAGACATTTCTGGGGTCAGGTTGACTAGCATGCGAACACTACTGTAGTCAAAGAAACGAGTGTTGGCAGTTCTGGGGTCAAACTGATTTGCATGTGGACACATCTGGGGTCACACACACTAGGGAGTGGATTTTTTAAAATATGTTTTTATTGATTTCAGAGAGGAAATGAGAGAGATAAAAACATCAATGATGAGAGTCATTGATCCGCTGCTTCTTGCCCACTCCCTACTGGAGTTGAACCAATAACCTGAGCATGTGCCCTGACCTGGAATCGAACTTCCATCTCCTGGATCATAGGTTGATGCTCAACTGCTGAGCCATGGTGGCCGAGCAGGAGTGGACATTCCTGTCACCTAGACTGGTTAGTGGACATTCATAAGGTCACACATATAACACCCCAGGGGTCAAATAGCCTGGGTTGTGGATGCCCTGGGTTGTGGATGTCCCTGAGGTAGCACAGATTGGAGTGTGGAGCCTCTTGGGGTCATTCAGATGGGATATGGGCCCTCCTGGGCTCAGAGCACCTAAGGTGTGGGCAACTGTGAGGTCACACAGAGAGGATGTGCACAGACATGGACACTATGTGGACACTGCTAGTGTGACACAGATCAGGGTTTGGATACTCCTAGAATCACACACCAGGATAGGGACATTTCTGGCTTCACACAAAGGGGTGTACACACTCATGGTGTCACACGGATTGGGAAAAGGATGCTCTTGGGGGCCACACGGATTGGGAAGAGACTGATGCTGGAGGCGTGTATTTGGAGACCACCAAAGAAGAAGGGAAAGTTCAAATACCACCTGTTAAGATAGTTAGACAAGGGGTCCATTAGACAGGTGGCTCTGATGTCTTGCTAACCTGCATGAGCAAAGTGAAACCTAAGCCAGAGTCAATGCACTTGTATCTGAGAAATCAAAATTAAAGGAAAACTGATCAGCCTGGCCGGTGTGGCTTAGTGGTTAAGCATCGACCTATGATCCAGGAGATCGCAGTTCGATTCCTGATCAGAGCACTTGCCCTGTTGCAGGTTTGATCCCCAGCAGGGGGCATACAGGAAGCAGCCGATCAATGACTCTGATTATTGATGTTTCTATCTCTTTCTCCTTCTCCCTTCCTCTCTCTGAAATCAATAAAAATATATATTTTAAAAAAAGAAAGAAAAATTGATCACAAACAGCCAACTAAGCTTTCCCAAATAAGGCAGCCTTAAGCTCTAGCCAGTTAAATGGTCACCTCGTTTTGCTTCCACATCTGCCCTATAAAAGCCTTGCCCCAGCTTCTGATGCAGAGTGCTCCTACCCACCTCTGGGTGCTGCCCATTTTGAATCGATGTTTGTTCAAATAAACTCTTGAAAATTTTAATGTGCCTTAGTTTGTCTTTTTTGTAAAAAAAAAAAAAAAAAAAAAAAAAAAAGCCTTTATTGATTTCAGAGACAGGAAAGGAGAGGGAGAGAGAAACATCAATGATGAGAGAGTCATTGATCGGCTACTTCCTGCACTCCCCCTTCATGTGCCTTGACCTGGAATCTAATCTCAATCTCTTGGATCATAGGTCAATGCTCAACAGCTGAGCCACGCTGGCCAGGGCTCAGTTTGTCTTTTAACACACCTAAGCCATATACATGACAGACAGACTCTAGAATGTGGGTCTCACTCTTTTTTTTTTTGTTAATCTTCACCCAAGATATTTTTTCCATTGATTTTTTAGAGAGAGTGGAAGGAAGGGGGAGAGACACAGAGAGATGAACATCTATGTGAGAGAGCCACATTGATTGGTTGCCTCCTGAACTTGCCCGGACCAGAGCTGAGGATTGAGCTTGCAACCAAGGTATGTGCCCTTGACAGGAATTGAACCAGTGACTCTACAGTCCATGGGCCAACGCTCTAACCACTGAACAAAACTGGCTAGGCCTGGACCTCACTTTTAATCACCAAGTAAAACCCACAGATGGCCTCTTTTCATGGCTATTGGGATTGCTGGAGGGAGAGAAATCATCTCTAATCCATTGCTTGGAAGGTCTGCAGTGCTTGTGACCTTGGGCTTCTCACATCTTTTCAGAGTTGATCCTACTCAGTTTCTTTCTCTGTGAAATGAGGATCACTTGTTTCCCTCCTCCACTGCCAAGACATTTTGAGGATTGAGTGAAGTTCTCAAGTTAAAACTACTTTGTAATATATAGCACTAGGTCTAAGACTCTTCCTAAAATACAAAACAGTGAGCTGGCTGGTCAAGGTGACATGGGGCACATCTGACTCACAACTTTGGCCCCACTCTGGCGATTCCCGGAGACCCTGCCCCTCCCTACCTGCAAGCTCATCAAAGCCATTTCCAGTGGCTTTTCTATGCAAGTGGCCTCTTGAGCCCCAAGCTTAGAACTTTCCTAAAATCTCTCAAACAAGCAGCAGTGTGCCCCATAGGGCTTGACAAGTGGCTCCAAGCCTGGTACTAGTGGCAGCCTGCATTGGTTCATAGCTTGGCCTCTCCTGGACACCTCCAAGCCCAGCACAAGTAGCAGCCAACTACTACTACACAGTTTGCTGTGTAGCTCATGCTGGGTGGCCCTGGGCAAGGAACTTGCAGAAGCTGAACTTGGACCTCCAGGAGGCCCCAGAGACAGTGCACCTGGTGGTCAGACTCGACCATGCTGGATTACAACCCTACCATATCCATGAGTGACACACTCAAGGGGCACACTTGGTGAACAACAAAGCTCCACTGAAGTAAATCCTGCTCTATAGGGGTGTCTCCAGCACAGCAGCTCTTTGGCTATAGTTGCATCTGGTCTTCACAGCTGATTGGCCTGGGGGTCAATTCCTCCCAGTGATGCCAACAGCAACCAAGGCTCAACTACAACAGGAGAGTGCGCACAGCCCACACAGGGGAGCACCTAGAAGGCCCAACTCAGGTGACTGGGGAGGCTGAGCCACTGGACCCTACAAGACACCTACTACACAAAGCCACTCTACAAATTCCAGGAGACATAGCAGCTCTACCTAATACATAGAAACAAACACCTGGAAGCAGCCAAAATGTGGAGGCAAAGAAACATGTCACAAAAGAAAGAACAGAAGAAATCTCCAGAAAAAGAACTAAATGAAATAGATCCAAGCAAGCTAACAGATGCAGAGTTCAGAATTTTGATTATAAGGATGCTCAAGGATATTAGTAAGACTATTGCGAAAACAAGAGAGACCATTAATGACCTAATAAAATACCTATCAGAAATGAAGGCTACACAAATGGAAATGAAAAATAACTTACAGGGAATCAATAGTAGAGTAGAGGACGCTGAGAATCAAATCAGTAATTTGGAACAGGAGGAAACAA
Source organism: Miniopterus schreibersii (assembly GCF_964146895.1). NCBI lineage: Eukaryota > Metazoa > Chordata > Mammalia > Chiroptera > Miniopteridae > Miniopterus > Miniopterus schreibersii. The sequence continues at coordinate 74,827,274 of NC_138104.1, forward strand.
AAAGCACCGAACCAGAAGAGCAAAAAGAAAAAAGAATCCAGAAATATGAAGATAGTGTAAGGAGTCTCTGGGACAACTTCATGCGGCCCAACATTCGTATTATTGGGGTACAGAAGGAGAAGAAAGACACCAAGAAATTGAAAACCTATTTGAAAAAATGACAGAAAACTTCCCCTACCTGGGGAAAGAAATAGACTTACAAGTCCAGAAAGCACAGAGAGTCCCAAAAAAGAGGAACTCAAAGAGGCCCACAGCAAGACACATCATAATTAAAATGCCAAAGGTTAAAGATAAAGAGAGAATCTTAAAATTAGCGAGAATAGCAGTTAGTTACCTACAAGGGAGCACCCATATGACTGTCAGCTGATTTCTCAACAGAAACCTTGCAGGCCAGAAGGGAGTGGCAAGAAATATTCAAAGTGATGAAAAGCAAGAACCTGAAACCAAGATTCCTCTACCCAGCAAAGCTATGATTTAGAATTGAAGGTCAGATAAAGAGCTTCTCAGAAAAGGAAAAGCTAAAGGAATTCATCACCACCAAACCAGTACTACATGAAATGTTGAAGGGTCCTCTTTAAGAAGAAGCTAATGAACAAAAGAATCTGACAAACTAAGTGGATCCAGAGACATCGATGCACACAAGAAACGATCATATTTCAGAGGGAAGAGGGAAGGGGGTGGAGGGTGGGAGGAGACTGACCAAAGAAGTTATATGCATATGTGCATAACCCATGGACATGGACAATGACAGGGTGAAGGCCTGGGGAGGGGGTGGGAGCGAGGTGGAGGGAGTTAATTGGGGGGGGGAATGGGACATCTGTAGTGCTTTCAGCAATAAAAATAAATTAAAAAATAAAAAAAATAAAAAGATGACATGGGGCAGCCTGGCTGGCTGGTGTGGCTCAGTGGATTAAGCGTCCTCCCTTGCACCAAGAAGTCACTGGTTTGATTCCCAGTCAGGGCACATGCTCGGGTTGGGAGCTCGATCCCAAGTAGGGGGTGTGCAGGAGGCAGCTGGTCATCTCATATCTCTCCCTCTCTCTCTAAAATCAATAAAAAAAATTTTTTTTAAATGACATGGGGCAATAAACTATAAGTAGACACCTAGTTTGTAATTATGGATCTAACTGTATGACCTTGAGCAAGTCACTTGCCTGCACTGAGCCTCAGGTTCCTGGATATAACACCCGTCTGATAGGGTGTCACAGTGATGGTTGGCTGTCCCCAAAAGTCATGTTTCATCTGCCCTACTGTTGAACTGTTGCAAAGCCAGAAACTAAATCTCCCATCTTCCCTTGCACCTGGTTGGGGCCATATGACCAGTCCTGCCCAATGGAACTTGAACTAAAATGATGTGCTTTGTCCATTTGCTTTTTGTCCATCTTTTGGAGGTATAGAGCCTCAGTGAAGGGTGAAACCACAGTATACAAAGAGCCTGGGGTCCTCAGCCACCACATGCAAGTCTACCTGTCAAGCAGGAACACCCACATTAGTCTGTGATAAGAGCAAGAAATAAACTTTTATTATTATGTGAAAACCATAATAATAAAATTGTGGGGTTGGTTCATTACTGTGGGAGAATTAATTCCTGTTGTGTGGATTGAATCCATGTGGAGATGGGCTCTGCAAGATGAGAAGCTCATACATAGGGGCATCTGCTTCCAGGAGGGCCTTCTGGCTTCTAGGAACTGCTCATCCTTCCTTTACAACAGGCAGAGCTCCAGCCAGGGTGAGGGGCTGGGAAGGCACCTGTACCTCCAAGCCGGACCCTGGCTCCACTGCAGGGGAGCAGGATGTGGGACTGTCTTCTTCAGAGACCCATAGGTGAAAGAGGCCCTGGAACTCTGTAGCTTTAATGACGGGTTTCAGGACATACCTAGAGTTCATAGAATTTAGCCACTCCTTTCCACAGATGTATTAAAGATAGCTTTGATTTCACTAAATGTCTGCAACAATGGATTTACTTTTCTCCTTTCTGTTGAGTAACCAAGACTCAGCATGTTCCCTCACTGCTGGCCCCACCACTTCTCCCAGGACAAAGCCCCAGAAGAATTAGCGGGACAGAAACCAGGGTTTCCCAAACCATGGCCATCTTCAGGGCCATTTGATGTTCCCACAAGCACAAGCACAAGCAATGTGCTGGGACAATGCTGGTTTAGAGACTATATTCTACACGGAAGAAAATGCCTGCCTTTCCACCAGATCTGGAGTTTGGAAAGACTTGAGGGAAGGCACTTAAACCACTCAGGCTCTGTAGCTGATTTCCCTGTCTATAAAATGGGCATGCTAGAATCTAGCCTGGCCATCTCAAAGGCTAGTTAAGATTATGGGAAAAGGGTATTTCTCAGTTAGGCATTCTTCTCCTTCCAAGTAACAAGGAACCCTAGTAGCGTGCCTTCAAGTGAGAGGGGTTTATTTACTCCCATTACCAGAATATTGGAGGTTGACAGTCTCAGGCTCAATGATATTGTAAGCGGGGTAGAAGTCTCCTTCCCTCTTTCATCTCGACCATCTTTTAGCATGCACACTTTTGTCTTCATGCTTATTGCCTCATGATCCCAAGATGGCTAGTGCACTTCTAGACCTCACATCTGTATCCAATGCCAGAGGAAGGGATCAGGACAAAGACTTTCTCCTAATGAGGCACTGTCTTTTTATTTCAGATGGACAGTCCTCCCTATAGGTGATCCTTGTATTTCTATATTTCATTGGCCCAAACTGCGTCAAATGCTCCCCCAATTTATCACTATCCAAAGAAAGCAAAATTTCTATGACTGGCTTAGACCAATCATAATCCATCTCCTTGGTCTGGGGGAGGAACTTATCTTCCATTAGAACAGGGAATCTTCACCTACCATCTGAGAGTGGGGATGGGGTAGTAGAGAGGGAGGGAACAGGGGTGAAGAATGTAGGGGAGTCAGTGGGAAGCATCTTTCATAGAACTGCCAAGTGGAAGACAAGGTGAGTTGAGTTCTAGCCCTGGTTCTGCATTGTAGCTGCTGTGTGGCTTGGGTTCTGTCCCTTACTCTCTCTGGGCCTCAGTTTACTCTTCTGTATAGGAGTTAAGCTCAGTAGTCTCAAATGACACTACATGTGTTGGTGACTCTGTGGCCTTGACCTGGACATGGGGGCTGGGCTGCGAAATTCACCACGTAGCAGAGAAAGCCCACTGAGATGTGACTGGGGAAGGTCCAGAGGCTACTTGGCTTGTATTTCCTACCACCAGGCAGGAGCACGGATCTCTCCTCCCTCTGTGATCAAGGTCACTTCGGTTGTCATGAAAGAGGTCACTCAGAGTGTGTACAAGGGATTCCTGGGGCAGAGCAGGGGTTCACATCTAGGTCCAGTTTCTAGTTTCCAGCTACAGTTTTGTTGCTGATGTCATGCTGCATGACCTTGAATATCTCCCTGTCCCTCTCTGTGCCTCAATTTCCCCATTTTTTCAGTGAGTAGGTTAGACAAAATTGTCTCTGCCCTGTGTCGTTTGTTTGTTTGTTTGTTTGTTTACTTATATCTTTATTGTTGAAAGTATTACAGATATCCCCTCTTTTTCCCCCATTGATCCCCTCCACTCTGCATCCACCTCTCCCCCCAGGCCTTCACCACACTATTGTCTGTGTCCCTGGGTTATGCATATAAGTTCTTTGATTAATCTCTCCCCACCACTTCCCACTGAGATTCATCAGTCTGTTCCATGCTTCTATGTCTCTGGATCTATTTTGTTCCTCAGTCTATTTAGTTTATTAGATTCCACACATGAGTGAGATCATGTAAAACCAAATCAGGAAGAATCAGAAAACCTGAATAGGCTAATAACTGATGAAATGGAAGCAATAATAAAAAAAAAAACTCCTAGCAGCCCGGCCAGGCATGGCTCAGCAGTTGAGCATCTACCTAGGATCCAGGAGATCACAGTTCGATTCCTGGTCAGGGCACATGCCCCGGTTGTGGGCTCTATCCCCAGTAGGGGGCGTGCGGGAGGCAGCCGATCAATGACGACTCTCTCATCATTGATGTTTCTCTCTCTCTCTCCTCTCCCTTCCTCTCTCTGAAATTAATAAAGATATATTTTAAAAACACACACACACAAAAACTCCCAGCAAACAAAAGCCCTGGTCTGTATGACTTCACAGGGGAGCTTTCTAATTCTTTAAGTTGTAGGGTTAGATAGTTTACTAAAAATTTTTCTTGCTTTTTGAGGTAGGCCTGTAGTGCTATTAATTTCCCTCTTACAACTGCTTTCCCTGTGTCCCATAGATTTGGGGTTGTTTGCTCATTTTCATTTGTTTCCAGGAAGTTTTTCTTTCTTTCTTGATCTTATTGGTAACCATTCATTGTTTAATAGCATACTATTTAGCCTCCATGTGTTTAAATGTTTTTGAGTGTTTTTACTGTAGTTGATTTCTAATTTCATGCCCTTGTGAGCTGAGATGCTTGATATGATTTCAGTCTTTTTAAACTTGTACAGACTTGTTTGGTGTCTTAACATGTGGTCTGTCTTTGAGCATGAGAGGAATGTGTACTTGAGAGGAATGTGCACTTGAGAGGAATGTATATTCTGCATTTGGGGTGAAATGTCCTGTAAACATCGATTAAATCCATCTGATCTAATGTGCCATTTAGAGTCACTGTTTCTGTGTTGACTTTTGGTCTGGAAGATTTATCCAGTGAAGTCAGTGGGGTGTTAAAGTCTACGACTATGACTGTATGGCTGTTGATCTCTCCCTTAAAGTCCTTAAGGTTGTTACTGATAGGTCCTTATTTATTACCATTTTAATTCTTTATGCCTATGTTTCTCTCTCTATTTCTTCTTATTACAGCACTCCCTTTAACATTTCCTGCAATGCTGGTTTGGTGGTAATAAAACTCCTCTAGCCTTTTTTTGTCTGAGAAGCTCTTTATTTCACCATCTATTTTGAATGATAGCCTTGCTGGATAGAGCAGTCTTGGTTTCAGATCCTTGCTTTTCATTTCCTTGAATATTTCATGCCATTCCCTTCTGGCCTATAGAGTGTCTGATGAGTAGTCATCTGACAACCTTATGGGAGCTACTTTGTAGATAACAGATTGCTTTTCTCTTGCTGCCTTTAAGATTCTCTTTGGCGTGAAATTTTGACATTTTAATTATGATGTGTCTGGGTGCAGGCCTCTTTGGGTTCTTCTTGCTTGGGACTCTCTGTGCCTCCTGAACTTGAGTGACTTTTTCCTCCACCAGGTTAGGGAAGTTTTCTGCCATTATTTCTTCAAACAGCTTTTCTAATCCTTGCTTACTTTTGACCTTCTCTGGTACTCCTATGACGTGAATATTGTTACGTTTCATGTTGTCCCATATCTCCCTTAGACTGTCCTGTTTTTTAATCGTTTTTTCTTTTTGGATCTCTGATTGAGTGATTTTTTTCTACCCTGTCTTCTAATTCACTGATTCGATCTTCAGCTTCCTCTAATCAGCTGTTTATTCCTTCCAATGTATTCTTTATTTCTGCTATGTCATTCTTCATTTCTGACTCATCATTTTTCATAGTTTCTATATCTTTTTTCATGCTGTTGAGCATCCTTACAATCAGTATTATGTACTCTATATCTGATAGATTGCTTATCTCCATTTTGTTTAGCTCTTTTTCTGGAGACTTCTCCTGTTCTTTCATTTGGGGCTTTTTTTTTTTGTCTCCCCATTTTGGCTGCCTATTTGGGTTTGTTTCTATGTGTTAGGTAGGCCTGCTAGGACTCTCAGTGTTTTTGGATGATCTCTGGTGCAGGCCAATGTCAGATGCTATTTGTGACTGGCCTTGAGTACCCTATTTGGAGCTATCAACAACCCATGGCTCGAGGTCTCCTCTGTTGGGGCTTGGTGCATTTGGACAGGACCAAGATGCACACCAAAGTCAGCTTTTCCAAGGCCTGGATCCAGAAACAGATCAGACAAAGACTCAAAGCACTCTGAAGTCTGCCTCTGGCTGCAGGCTAATTAATCTGATTCTCTTAATGAGCCTCAAGTTGTAGAAACTCCACAGGCTGGGGTGGCTGGTTGTTATCAGTCTCTTAATGAGCCTCAGGCTATGGAAACCCCATGGGGTAGGGCGAGAGGTTTTCCAGCAGGGTGGGGCAATTGCTTCCCCCTCAGGAAAAAGCTGCTTAAAAGGTAAATGTCTGCCTCTGCAGTATGGGGGAAATGCCTCGGCACAGGAATCCACAGGGGTGCCCTCTGAGCTCTATCTCCAGAGCCCACAACCCTAGATTCTACTCACACTGCTCCAGTCCACTCTGCCCTCCCTCTACTAGATCCCAAGGTGAGTGGCTGCACAAGAAACTTTGTGAGTTGGCTCTTTAAGAGGGTGCCTGCATTTCCGGCTGTCTCTCCCTGGCAGACAGAAACCAGGCTGCTTTTCACAGCCAGATGTTATGTGGGCACCTTTCTAGTTCTGGTGCTCTGGGCTGGGAAGCTCAGCCTGGGATTTAGACCCCAGAGACCTCAATGTGAACCCCCCACAGCTGAGATATCCCTCCAGACCTTCAGCTGCTGCCTATGGGAACCCATTCAGCCCTCTCATGCCTCCATACTTCTTACCAGTCTCTAGGCAGTCTCTGCTTTTCTTCCTTGGTTATGAGGGTGCTCTCCAGATCATCTTCAGTTGCAGTTGATTATTCAGGATGGTTTTTCTATATTTTAGTTGTAATTACAGTTTGGTCCCGGGAGAGTGTCAGTGTAGCTTCCACTCAGTCCACCACCATCTTTAACCTACCCTGTGTCATGTTAAGTTCCTGAAAATAATGGTTTACTTGTTTAGGCTCAAATCACAAGTTTTGTCTCACCTTCTATGGACAGTAGTTGTGATGTAAGTTCCATTTTCAAAGCCTTTGCTACCCTGTTTTGAGTCTGCTCATGCTAGTACAGCTCAGGAGTGAGCCTGAGGCTTGTGTCAGTTTACGTATAGAATTAGGGGATTCCTTTCTCCAGCTCTCTCCTCTACGGAATTTCCCTCCACATTCTCCAGCCTTCAGGGGCCTGTTTTCCTGGTCCTCTGGCCAGAATGATGCCATTTCTCTAGGATATTTAGCTGCCTACACTGCTGCCATATAGTTCTAAACTAGGACCACCATTGGGGTAAGGCCAGGAGAGAAAAAAGAAAAAAATTCCCAGAGATTACACTTCCTTACACACACACTCTTCAGACTATAGTTGGGTATTGTGGTTCTGGGTATGTGGTTCTGGGTAGGAGATCTTCAGACTTTTAAAAAGATATATCTTTTTTTTTTTTTTAATATATCTTTATTGATTTCAGAGAGAGGAAAGGAGAGGGAGAGAGAGAGACAGAAACATCAATGATGAGAGAGTCATTGATCAAGCCCACAACCGGGCATGTGCCCTGACCGGGAATCAAACCCTGATCGCCGGGATCCCAGGTCAACGCTCAACCGCTGAGCCATGCCCGGCCGGGCAAAAATGTATATCTTTATTGATTTCAGAGAGAGGAAAGGAGAGGGAGAGAGATAGAAACATCAATAATGAGAGAGTCATTGATCAGCTGCCTCCTGCACTCCCCCCACTGGGGAGCAAGCCCGCAATCCAGGCATGTGCCCTGACCGGGAATCGAACCTCAGTCTTCTGGATCATAGGTCAATGCTCAACCACTGAGCCATGCCAGCTGGGCAAACTTAAGACTATTTAAAGTCATTCCCCAGAATATGTGGTCTTTCAACTCTTTGTTATTGTTTTAAATCTGAATTAGGACTTACTTTAACTACTTGGGCACCTGTGACAAAGAGTTTGAGAACTCTGACTATGTGTATGTGTCTGTCCAGTGGATGAGGTCTCTGAGAACTTTTGGTTTTTGTGTCCCATGACATGAGGTCTCTAGGTTGTTTGGTCTATTTCCAGGTGTGAAGTCTCTGTTCCTTTTCAGGGTTTCAGTCCCAAGGTGTGATGTTTTTGACTTATTAAGATACTGTTTCTCATGATGGAAATCTCAGAACCATTTATGAGCCAGTAGCCCAAGGAATGAGATCTCTAAGGTGTTTGGTAGTTTGTGTACTTGGGTGTGCAGTCTCTGAGCTGCTTCAGTGTCCAGATCTTAAGATGTAAATTCTCAGAACTCTTTTGGCATCTGTTTTGCATGGTGTGAGGTTTTAGAATGACTTGAGATATGTTTTTAAGCATGATGTCTCTGTCCTTTTTGGAAAAAATCTTGATTCCAGGGCTGATGTCTCTGATTAATTAGGGGCTATGTGATTAATCAAGGTATGAGTTACCGGGACTATTTATTGGTGTGTTTCACAGGATTTGAAGTCTCTGTACTATTTGGAGTCTGTGTATCAGGGTATAAAGTCTCTGGAATATACGTGGATCTGTGTCCCACAGTGTGAGTTTTCTGAGCTCTTTGGGGATCTCTTTCTGGGGTGTGAAGTCTCGGAACTGTGAAGGTTTGTGTCCAGAGGGCAAAGTCTCTGAGAAACTTTGTGGTTTCTATCCCCGTAAATGACATCACTGAAGTGTTTGAGGTCTGTCTGAGGGTTGGAGTCTCTGACATTCTGGAAATTGCATGTACCAGGCTGTGAGGCCTCAGAACACTTACCAGCTCTGTGCCTCATGGTGTGTGGTATCTGAGATGTATATCCAGAATAAGATCTCTGAAATATTTTGCATTTTTCCCTCAAGAACTTGAGGTATTTGAACTGTGTGTATAGTTTTGTTTGGGGTGTGAAGTCTCTGATCAGTTTTGGAGTCTGTATCCAGAATATGAGGCCTCTGAGGTATTTGTGGGTCTCTGTCCCAGGGTGTGAGGTGTCTGAGCTGTTTGAATTACTATGTCCCTGGGTACATTACATAGTGCAATGTCTTTGAGGTGGATCTTTGTGTTCTAACATAAGAGGTTTCAGAGTTTCTCTGGATTATGTTGTTCACTGTACAATGATTCTGAATTATGTTTTAGTCTGGGTCCAGAGAGTTGAGCTCTCTTAGCTTTTTGGGGATCTGAGCTGTCTGAAGGGTATGAGATGTCTGAGTTCTTTCAGGTTTGTGTTGCTTGCCATGAAATCCCTATGTCATTTGGAGTATGTTCCAAGGTGTGAGGTTTCTCATATTTTTGGCAGTTTCTGGATAAGGGTGTGATTCCTAGGGTATGAGCTCTCAGAATTTGATTGAGTTTTTATCTCACATTGAGGGTATCTTTGCTAATTGGTTTCTATGAAGTTTGTGGGTTATTTGGGAGGCTCTTCAAAAACTTTTACCAAGGTAGGAGGATTTGAAATTGTTTTGTGGTCAAGGTGTGAGGTGTCTGAACTCTTTGGGTAATTGGTGACTGTGCCCAAGCTGCAAGAACTCTTTTTAGGGTCCATACACCATAGTGTTATATCTGTAGGGGGGGGGGGCGGGGTTGGATCTGGATCTCAACAGATGAGGTCTGTGAGCTCATGGGCATCTGTGTTCATGACATGAGCTCTTTAAATTGTTTTGTGGCCTGTGTCCAAGGGTGTGAGTTCTCTGAGCTGTTTTGAGATCTGGGTCCCAGGATGTGAGCTCTCTGAGGTATTTTTTTAAATATTTATTTATTGATTGATTTCAGAGTGAGAGAGAGGGAGAGAGAGAGGAAAAGGAGAGAGAGAGAAATAGAAGAACATCTATTTGTTGTTCCACTTATTTATGCATTCATTGGTTGATTCTTGTATGTGCCCTGATGAGGGATCGAACCCACAACTCTGGTGTGTTGGGATGATGCTCTAATCAACTGAGCTACCCGGCCAAGGCTCTCTGAGGTATATATTTTTTAATCCTCACTGAGGATATTTTTCCCATTGCTTCTCAGAGAGAGTGGAAGGGAGAAAGAGAGAGACATCGATGTGAGAGAGACACATAGATTGGTTGCCTCCTGCATGAGCTCCGGCCAGGGCCTGGGTTCGAGCCTGCAACCGAGGTACATGCCCTGGGCCAGAATCGAACCTAGGACCCTTCAGTCCATGGGCAGACACTCTAACCACTAAGCAAAACCAGCTAGGGCTCTCTGAGGTAGTTTTATAAATCTGTATGCCATGGTGTGACATCTTTAAGGTGTTTCAAGGTCTGTGTCCTGACCTATGAGGTCTCTGAGCTGTTTGGGGGGTCTCTACCCCAGCACCTGAGATCTCCTAGCTGTCTGGGGTCTGTGTCCAGGGTGTGAGTCCCCAGAGCTGTTTGTGACTTTGTGTTCCAGGGTGTGAGGTATCTCACCTCTTTGAATTCTGAGTTAAAAGAGGTGATATCTTTGAAACATTTGGGATGTAAAATCTCTTTTCCTTTCAGAAATCTCTTTTCCTTTACCAAGGTATGGTGTTTTTTTCCTATTATGGATTACTTTCTTGATTGGGATGTCCCTGCCTTATTTGGGGTCAGTTTCCAGAATTACTTATGGGGATGTGTCACAAGATATGACATCTCTATTCTCCTGCCAGGTCTGTATTCTGGAGTGTGAGATCTTTGAAATGTTTTAGAGGTCAGTGTGCAGCATACAAAGTCTGTGAGGTGTTGGGTATCTGTATCTGGAGATCTGTGAGTGGTTTGAGATTCTCAGTTTTAGTGTGCAAGTTGTCTGGGCTCATGTGGATCCTGAGCTCTGTAGTGCAAAGTTTTTGAGTAATTGGAGTTTTATTTCCAGGCATGAATTTTCTGATTTCTTTTGGTAGTCTCAGGTCGAGAGTGATATGTCTGATCTATGAGAGTCATTTCCAGGCAGTGAGGTCACTGAGCTGTATCAGCATCTCTTTTCCAGGGTGTGAGGTGTCTGTGTTTTTGAGTGTCTGTGTTCTTGAGTGTGAAGTCTCATAAGCTATTTGGGGTTTGTTTCTAGGGTCTGACATCGTTGATGTATTTATTTATTTAATCTGTGTGCCAAGTTGTAAGGTCTGTGAAATGTTTCCAGTTCTGTGTCCAAGGTATGAGGTCTTTATGTTGTAAACTCTGTCCCAGGTTTTGGGGTAGCTGAAATGTTTAAGGGCCTTTGTTACAGGTTATTAAGTCTCTGAAGTGTTTTTGGAACCTTTCTTTCAGGGTGTAAGGTCTCTAAGTGTTTGAATGTCTGTGTTCCTGAGTATAAAGTGTTATAAGCTGTTTAGAGATGTTTCTAGAATCTGAGGTCACTGTACTATTTTTAGTTCTGTGTCCTGTTCCAGGGTGTGAGGTTCTTGAGTTGTTTGGGTACTTATGTGCAGGGTGTCACCTTTCTGAGATATTTAGGATCAATACCCCAGGGAGTAGGGTCATTGAAGTGATTATGATTTGGGTCCCAAAGTTTGTGTCACAGCTCTCTCAGCTGTTTGAGTATGAGGTCTCAGAACACTTTGCAAGGCTGGTGCTCACCTTGTCTTCGAGCATTTCTCTCCACTTGCTTCCCCACCCCTCCATTAACAACAGCATGTCTTTTAGAGAGTCCCTCCAGCTGGTACATGTGTGTCACCTTCATTCTGTTTGTGTCTAGGCCTCTGAATTGTTTCATGGTTTATGCCAAGAGTGTGAGGTCTTTGCCCAGATTTTTAATATATATCTCAGGTGGTGAGGTCTCTGGGCCGTTTTGGGGTCTGTGTCCATGGTATGAGGAATGTGAACTGTTTGGGGTTTGTGTCCCAGTATGGAAGGTCCCTGAGGTGTTTTGGTGTCCCAGGGTGTGAGAGCTCTGGGATGTTCATAGGAGTCTGTGACCAGAGTATGAGAACTGTGAATTAACAGATTATCTATGGATCATAATGTGAATTCTCTGAACATTTTGCCAGCTTTTGGCCAGAGTGTGAGGTCTCCAAGCTCTTTGTGCTCTGTGCCCAATGATGTGACATCCCTGGGCACCTGGGATATGTTTCCGGTGGTGAGGTCTCATTCTGTTTCACTGTCAGCCAGAACTCCATGGTATAACAGGAACCACTTATTTTCATTTACACTTTTCCTCTTAGGCGTTTGCTCCTCCCATGCTTATGTAGACAGACCTGTGCGTGTGTATTTCCTTAGAACACATACATAGAAGTGGAATTGCCAAGTCAAAGGAGTCATTTATTCAGCAAACCTCCTTTTGAGCACCTATTGTGTGCAGGGCAGTTTTAGGGCCTGTGGAAACAGGAGGAAACTGGAAATCCACATACACCAGATGGTACTGACATTCTAGTGAGGAGGAGTGCCAATTGTTATTTTTATAGATGTTGCCACACAAATTCACACTTCTATCAGTGGCATCAGGGTAATGAAGGCCTGTTTATGGTCCAGGGCTCTGCGGCAACGGGGTTGGTCACCTTTACTTGGCCTTTAATGACCATCAGGCTATGGGGCTGGGATGGTCCACTGTGGGACATGTGGGAGACGGAGATGAAACGTGGGGGGGGGGGACGTGAAAAAAAGAGTCTACTTAGTTGTGTTGGGGCTAACCGGAAATTTAATGATTACTGGGACATTAACATGAAACAGCCCTTCCTAGGTCACACACACAAAGAAAGTGTGAGGAGTGGGAATGAAGAGTTAATGAGACAGTAAGCTCCAGGACGTACCCTAGCGCAACGCGGAGATGGAACAGTCCGTTTCGGGAGATACCACTGGGGTAGGGGGGTCGTGTATTTTGGAGGAAACCACTTTTGTGTGGGGACACGAAAGGTTTCCTTATCCCGCCCATGGATAGAGCCCCACCCCAAACAGAGAAGAGAACCCTGACACAGCCCACCCTTGCTCAAAGGCCTTCACCTATTTGGAAGCAGCCAACACCAGGGTCTTATCTCTAGTCCCGCCCAGTTGGCTCTGCACACTCAAATCAACAGCTGAGGTGGGGTGGGGTGAAGGCCGTGGATTGGTGATTGGCTCCAGGATGGGTAGGGCGGTACTAAGTCTTCCCCTGATCTCTGATTGGTCGCTGCTAGAGTACCTACCCAAGCTCTTCCAGGGTAGCAAAGGTGTCCGAATCACCTGCGGTGAGTTGGGTCCTCTGGCTACGTGTTGCCATTGGCTGCTGGCTTGGGCGCAGGCGCTGTGGCCCCTAGGCTGGTGTTAGGGGTTGCAGAGGCAGGGCTTTGGCTACTGGAGGTCACAGGTTCGAATCCTGATAGGAACTTCAGCTTATGCACCTGTAAAAGAAGCTGGCATTATTGACTGGCACAGAATGTGTCAGGTAATCTTTTCTATTCTCTTCTACCTGTTCTTCCTCTTTTTAAAGCAATGCTTATTGCATCCTATTATAGTAGTTTCTGGAACCCCTGACCACTCACAACAGCACTGCGAAAAAGTCTTCTCCAGAGTTCCTGACAGCTGTATTTAAAGCAGCCTGTAGCTCTGAATCCTGCAGAGAAGGTTCAAAATGATCTCATGATCCTCCTCCAAGCCATACCCACCTTCCCTTGGAGAGGGTGACTTGGAGGCATCTTGTCCCCTCTGGACTAAGCCTGAGTAGGGGTGTGTGGAGGTGTTTGTGTGTGTGGAGGAGTAGGGTGAGGAGGTGGGCCATGAATGACAAAGATGCATGTTTTCATGCTTTGGGATGGAAGGGTGGGTGACAATGAAAATGAGATTTTGAGGGAGGAGGGAGCATGATTAAACTCAAAGGAGTAAACTTTTTAGTGATGGGATTTTAAACATCTGGCAGGGAAGGTGTTTGGCTGAGTGTAGGTTACTGGGAGGAAAGTGGTTCTCAAGTCAGTTAACTCCTAAGGTAGTTATTACACACTGGGTGCAGTTTGGAGGACTGTGTCCAGGATGTGAAGTCTCAGACTTGTTTTGGAATCTCAGTTCAAGGTGTGATAGACTGTGAAATCTCTCAGCTGTTTTGGGGGTCTGTGTCACAGAGGTTTAGGTCTTCCAGATGTTTGTGGTTCTCTTTCCCATGGTGTGAAGTCTCTAAGTTATTTGGGAGTCCTTGTCCCTGGATGTACAGGTGTTTTTTTTTCCTTCTTAAAGTTGAATTTTATTTTTGTTTTGTTGACATTTCTCTAATTTTTTTTTCATTCTTAAGTATACATCTTGTCTTACCTCCTTAGAGTAAATTCCTTTTTTTTATGTTTTAATATATCTTTATTGTTGAAAGTATTACATATATCCCCCTTTTCCCCCTATATGTCCCCCTTTTCCCTTCCCCCTTGCACTCCCCTCCCCCAGGCCTTCACCACACTGTTGTCTGTGGCTGTGGGTTATGCATATATGCATATAAGTTCTTAGGTTAATTTCTTCCCACCCACCCTGCCTTCCCTCTGAGATTCATCAGTCTGTTCCATGCTTCTATGTCTCTGGATCTGTTTTGTTAATCAGTCTATTTTGTTCATTAGATTCCACATATGAGTAAGATCATGTGATACTTGTCTTTCTCTGACTGGCTTATTTCACTTAGCATAATACTCTCCAGGTCCCACCATGGTGTCTCAAAGGATAAAGGATCCTTCTTTTTACAGCTGCATAGTATTCCATGGTGTAAATGTCCAAGAAGATGCTTGATATGATTTTAATCTTGAACTTGCAGAGCCTTGTTTTGTGTCCTAACATGTGGTCTATCTTTGAGAATGTCCCAAGTGCACTTGAGGAGAATGTATATTCTACATTTGGGGTGAAACGTTCTGTAAATGTAAATTAAATCCATCTGATATAGTGTGTCATTTAGAGTCAATGTCTCCTTGTTGATTTTTTGTCTGGAAGATCTATCCAGTAAAGTCAGTGAGGTGTTAAAGTTCCCTACTATGACTGTATTGCTGTCGATCTCTCCCTTAAAATCCTCCAGAAGTTTTTGGTTTTTTTCAGCCTGTGTGAGTCTTTTGTTCTGAGGTGGGTCTCTTGTGAACAGCATATATTTGGGTCTTGTTTTCTTATCCATTCAGCTACCCTATGCATTTAGATTGGAGCATTTAATCCATTTACACTTAAGGTTATTATTGATAGGTACTTATCTATTGCCATTGTATTTCTTTATTCCTATGTTTCTCTCTGTCTCTATTTCTTCTTATTACAGCAGTCCCTTTAACATTTCCTGCAATGCTGGTTTGGTGGTGATAAATTCCTTCAGCATTTTTTGGTCTGCGAAGCTCTATTTCACCATCTTTTTAAATATATATATATATCTTTTATTGATTTCAGAGAGAAGAAAAGAGAGGGAGAGAAAGATAGAAACACCAATGATGAGAGTCATTGGAGATAGAGCCCTCAACCTGGGCATGTGCCCTGACTGGGAATCGAACCTCAATCTCCTGGATCCTAGGTCTACGCTCAACCGCTGGATGTAGCCATGCCCGGCCAGGCTCACCATCTATTTTAAATGATAGCCTTGCTGCATAGAGTAGTCTTGGTTTCAGATCCTTGCTTCTCATTACCTTGAATACTTCATGCCATTCCCTTCTGGCCTGTAGAGTTTCTGATGAGAAATCAGCTGACAACCTTATGGGAGCTTCTTTGTAGGTAACAGATTGCTTTTCTTTTGCTGCCTTTAAGATTCTCTCTTTGTCTTGAATTTTTGGCATTTTATGATTTGTCTGGGCATGGGCCTCTTTGGGTTCTTCTTGCTTGGGACTCTCTGTGCCTCCTGAACTTGTGTGACTTTTTCCTTGACCAGGATAGGGAAGTTTTCTGCCATTATTTCTTCAAACAGGTTCTCTAACCCTTGCTTACTTTCAACCTCCTCTGGCACTCCTATGATGCAAATATTGTTATGTTTCACATTGTCCCACAGCTCCCTTAAACTGTCCTCCTGTTTTTTAACTGTTTTTTCTTTTTGTTTCTCTGAGTGATTTTTTCTACCCGATCTTCTAATTTGCAGATCCAATCCTCTGCTTCCCCTAATCTGCTGTTTGTTCCTTCCAGCTATTTTTATTTTATTTCTACTATGTCATTCTTAATTTCCTTCATAGTTTCCATTTCTTTTCTCATGCTTTTGAGCATCCTCATGCTCAGTATTCTGAACTCTATATCTTGATAGATTGCTTATCTCCATTTCATTTACCTCTTCTGGAGAATTCTTTTGTTCTTTCGTTAGGAGCTTGTTTTTTTGTTTTTTGTTTGTGTTTTTTTAGGGGCTTTTTTTTTTGTTTCCCCATTTGGCTGCTTTTTTGGATTTGTTTCTATGTGTTAGGTAGATCTGCTAGGACCCCCAGTCTTTTGGGTGGTCTCTGGTGCAGGCCAATGTCAGGTGCTGTTTGTGACTGGCCTTGAATACCTTGTTTGAAGTTTTCTGCACTCTACAGCTTGTGGTTCCCTCTGCTGGGGCTGGGTGTGTTTGAAAAGGACCAAGATGTGCCCCAAGGTCTACTTTTCCATTTCTCTGACTATTAAAGGAGCTTAATGTTGATTTCTGAGCTTGTTGGCAAGATGTATTCAAGTTTTTGTTTTTGCTTTTTAATATTTTTATTGATTTTTAGAGAGAGAAGAAGGGGGAGAGAGAGAAAAAATTGATGTGACACTGAAACATTGGCAGCTTCCTACATGGCCCCTACTGGAGATTGAACCCAGCAACCTGGGCATGCGCCCCAACTGGTAATCGAACTGGCAACCTTTCAGTGCACAGGACAATGCCCCAACCACCTGAGCCATACCTTCCAGGGCAAGTTGTGATTAAGTTTTATAAATTCCCTTTTATGTCCTTTGATCTTTTTTCCTTCTTTATTTTTATTTTTTATTTGTGTGTGTGTGTGTGTGTTAATCCTCACCTGAGGATATTTTTTCCATTGCTTTTTCAGAGAGAGTAGAAGGGAGGGAGAGATGGGGAGAGAAAGAGAGAGAGAAACATCCATGAGAGAGACCCTTTGACTGGTTGTCTACTGCACTCACCCCAACTGGGGGTGGGGAGCAAACTCATAACAGAGGTATATTCCCTTAACCGGGGACTGAATCAGAGACCCTTTGGTGCACAGGCTGACACTCTAACCACTGAGCCACACTGGTCAGGGCTGATCTTTTTTCCTTTTTAAAAAAATACTTTAAAGTCATTTTAGACAAGAAAAATTGCAAAAATTGTGCAGAATTCTTGTATACCCCTTGCCTCACTTCCCCTCATGTAAAGACCTTACAGTTCCCATAGTATAATTTTAAAACCAGGAAATGAATGATACGGTTCCTGAGCTGTTGTTCACCTATTTGGTTTCCAAGATGTGAAATGTCTGAGCTCTGTGGACCCAGAGCTCCTGTGGGTTCTGTGTCTCATATTGAGATGTCTCCGAGCATTTGGTGTATGTTTCCAGATGCTCAGCTTTCCATCTTAGTGGTCTCTGGCCGAGAATGTCTTTGACGTATTAGGGTGTCTCTTTAGGGCATGTCTTCTCTGAGCTTCTTTGGGCTTCCTTGTTCAGAGTGTGAGGTCTCTGAGCAGTTTGGGGGGGTGAGGGGGGGCTCTGTCCAAAGCTGTATGTACTCTCAGTTTTTATTGGTCTTTATCAGAGATTCTCAGGTCAGTAAATGGGTTCTGTGCTTAGGGCAGGGTTTCTTAGCCTCAACACTACTGACATTTTGGACCACAAAATTCTTTGCTGTGGAGGGCATTGTAGCTTGTTGTATTAGTTTGCTAGGGCTACCTACCACAAACTAGGTAGCTTAAGCAATAGAAATTTATTTTCTCACTGTTCTGGAGCTAGAAGTCAGAGATCAAGGTGTCAGCAGGGTTGGTTCCTTCTGAGGGCTGAGATGGAGAATCTGTCCCATGCCTGTCTCCTAGCTTCTGGTGGTTTGCTAGAAGTGTGATGTTTCTGACTTCTGCTGTATCACCCCAGTCTCTGCCTTTATCTTCACTTGGCATTCTCCCGGTATGCATGCATGTCTCTGTGTCCAAATTTCCCCCTTTAAAAAAAAAAAAAGACACGAGTCATATTGGAGTAGGGGCCCACCCTACTCCAACATGACCTCATCTTATATCTGCAATGACCCTGTTTCCAATAAGGTCACATTTTGAGGGGTTATGACTTCAACATATGAATGGGGGGAACACAATATAACCTGTAACAGATGTTTAGCATGAGAAAGAAAGGAAAGGAGGGAAAAAGAGAAGGAGGGAACAGCCTACTACATCCAGAAGCTGACCTGGCACTCACAGCTAGGCCATGTTATTCTCCTGTTAGACATAAACAGTCTCACAGAATACTAAATCCCAGACAAGGTTACTCTGAGACCATAATAAAATGAGACAAAGCAAAGCTACTTTATAGTGTTGTCTAAGCACAGACAAAACAAGGTAACCATGCCACCCACAAGATAGAAAACATCCCCTTCTCTTGGTTAAAATGAGTGACTGCTGCTTCTTTACCAAGTACAGCTTTATCCTCACTAATCTGCCCTCCCTATAGATTTATTGAAACACCCAATCATGAAATTGCCCTCACTTTCTGACATCATCTAATCTGGAATGAGCCCCCCTACACCTCCCTGCTTCTTTAGACCCTCCCCCAAACCACTCAACTGAAGCCCAGGTTCTGTAATTGCTTCTTTCAAATGCCCTATTTTTGTTGTTGTTGTTTTTAAATATGTTTTTATTGATTTTAGAAAGAGAGGAAGGGAGAGGGAGAAAGGAAGAAAGAGAAACATCAATGTGAGAGAGGAACATTGATTGGTTGCCTCTGGAATGTGCCCTGACTGGGGATCAAACCCTCAACCTGGGTATGTGCCCTGACCAGGAATCGAACCGGTGGCCTTTCAGTGCACAGAATGACATTCAACCAACTGAGCCACACTGGCCAGGGGTCTAACACCCTTTTACTAAGACATCCCACAGTTCCTCATGGCGTGTGTTCTCCCTCACTGCAATGAATAATAAACCCAGCTTGTTCAACCACAGGTACGTTCTTGGGGAGTCTTTGGCTAAAGGGCACTGACAAGCAGCATCCCTGATCTCTACCCACTAGATGCCAGTAGCACCTCCTCCTTCCAAGCTGTGACAACCAAAACTATCCCTAGATATTGCCAGATGTTCTCCAGGGCCTAGGGTATGAAGCATTTGAGTAGTATGGGAGTCTTTGTATGAGGTTTGTGTTCTCTGAGAGGTGTTTAGGTCTCTGTCTCAGAATGTGAAGACTCTGGTCCGTGTCAGGGTCTCTGCCCCAATGTTTGAAAACTCTGAGCTCTTTGGCGTGCTGTATCAGGAATGAGTGACCTCATTATGTACCCAAATCCAGACATGAGGTGTCTGTGGCACCCTACCCTCTCCCTGGCCTTATGCCAGTTCAGAAAGACAGTGAGAAGTGAGAGTCACTTGATTGGTTGTGAACTCCTGCACAAGGGTCACAGCAACCCAGGCTTCCTTGTCTAGACCATAAAGTATAGGTTGCGACTTCCTTCAGAACCTCTGTCATGCCCTTTGTTCTGAAAGTCACAGCCTCCCTTAACACAGTGCATGGAGATTGTGTTGTAGGGAGGTACTTGTGTCTCCTGACACCAGCCCTGGAGTGGAAACCCTGTCTCTCAGGATGGACATTGCTTAGATGAACATTGGAGTCCATCTCTCCTCAGACCTCATTCACACCCAGTACTACCAGTTCATGCCTAGTGCAGATGGGTTTTGAAGCCTGGTAGACCCTATTTCAGAGCCTGGAACCCCCAAGTCTTGGTTCAATGGTAGGAGAGTCTAGCTTTTTTGATCATCTTTCTAAGCCTTAACTTGACCTGCTGAGGTTTTACAAGACTGCTTTGAGTCAGGAGAACAGTGTATAACTCACATACCTATACCCCCCTAATTTCAACCCCTTTCCCCTAATCACACATTCCTTCTGAAAGCAGAAGTCAGGGCTGGGAAGGGGACATGATCCAAATAAATGCCATCTGTAGCCAGGGGCCAGTTTGTGTCTGAGACTGTCTCAGTTAGAACGTAGGAGTAACGTGGACATGTCATTTAATATAAATGTGTGTTGGGTTCAAGAAAGTAAAAACTCTCCAGAATTGGGTCTCCATCTCTAGTAAATCCACAATTTTACTTCAGCTGTTCTCTTGAAAATATACATAATAGGCTGTGCATCATAAGGCAAGGATACACAGCGAGAAAAAACATTGGGCGGTTTTGTCGGTTGGAACATCGTCCTGTATACCAAAAAGTTGCGGTTCAATTCCTGGTCAGGGCACATACCTAGGTTGTGGGTAAGATCCCGGGTCGAGGCGCATTCCAGAGGCAACCGATCGATGTTTCTCTCTCTCTTTCTCTCTCTCTCTTGCACTCTCCCCCTTCCTCTCTCTCTAAAAATCAATAAAAACATATCCTCCAGTGAGGATTTAAAAAAAAAAAAAAGAAAAGAAAAACACTGTTCCTCTTGTGAAAACTGTAAATCTGGTGATCAGAGAGGGGTTTGCAAGAGGCAGGGTCTGAGCTCTAGAGAAAGGCTTTGGGGGAGGGTGCAGCGCCTCAGTGAGTCAAAGAAGCCTTAAGAGAAATTTAAAAATAGTTTGAACAAAATGCAAATGCAAATAAATCTTACCAAATTTGTGAGATGCAGCAAAGTGGTGCTTACTTAGAAGGAACTTTAAAAGGAATTTGGCTTCCATCTTGCTCTTTCTTGAATCACTCGCTCTATTGGAAGCCAGCTAGCATACATATTGTGAGGACACTCAAGCAGCCCTATGGAGAGATTCATATACACACAGAACTGAGGCATCCCAGCCAAAAGGCAGCGCTAACTCTGCGAGCCATATGAGTGATCCAACTTGGAAGCAGAGCTTCCAGCTCCAGTCAACCCTTCAGATGACTGTAGCCTGAAAGACCCAAAGCCAATACCACGCAGCTAAGCCTCTCCTGAATTCCTGGCTCCCAAAAACTGTGTGAGATAATGAATGTTTACTGTTGTCTTGAGCTGCTACATTTTAGGATAATTTGTGGTATTCCTGGGGTCTTTGAAAGTCTATCCAGGGTTCGATATTTCTAAGCTTTTTGTGACCTGTATCCATATCAGAGTATTTTGGGCACTCCGTGTTTCACATTTTTTTAAATTAATTAATTAATTTATTTATTTATTTAATTTTATTATTTTTTTTAATCCTCACCCAAGGACATATTTTTATTGATTTTAGAGAGAGAGAGGGAAGGAGAGAGAGAGAGAGAGAGAGAGAGAAATGTTGATGGGCCTGAACCCACACACCCCAACCCAAGATCAAACCCCTGACCTGGAATTGAACCTGTGACCCTGCAACCTTTTGGTGCACGGGGTAATGCCCCTACTGAGCCACACCGGCCAGGGCTGTTTTTCACATTTTTAGATCTCCAGGTTTTTAGATCTTTGAACTATTTGGGGTTCTGTGTCCCAAAGTGTGGGGATTCTGGGCTGTTTTCCAT
Organism: Miniopterus schreibersii; assembly: GCF_964146895.1. NCBI lineage: Eukaryota > Metazoa > Chordata > Mammalia > Chiroptera > Miniopteridae > Miniopterus > Miniopterus schreibersii. Next base: position 74,848,480 of record NC_138104.1, read on the forward strand.
TCATGTCCAGAATGGGGTCATAACCTATTGGGATTCTTAATTTCAGAGTCTGATGTCTCTAAGAGACGCTGTCCTTGGGGCCAGGCTTTGAAGACGCAGCTCTCTGGCAGTCTGTGTTCTGGGTGTGAGGGCATTGAGGTGTTTAGAAGTCTGTGTCTCAAGTTTCACAGCCATGAGCTCCTTGGAGGACCCTGTATGAGTTTTGTTTGTTCTTTGAGGTGTATGGATTTTTAAGTCCCAGGAAAAGACATCATCGAAGTGACAGGAGTCTGCATTCAGGGTGTTACGTGTCAGAGCAGTTCAGGCCACTGAGTCCCTGGATGTGAAGTCTCTGTGGTGTTCAACAGTCTATGTCCAGATATTGCTTTAATGATTTTGAGGATGGGGGAACCTGTGTCCCAGGGTATCAGCTCTCTGAACTGTTTATGGGTGTGTATCCCAGGATGTAAGGTTCCTGAGCTTTCTGTGGGTATATATCCCAAATGTGTGGGGTCCCTGACATGCTTGTAGCTATATGTTGCAGTATATGAGGTCTCTGTTCATTGGTGTATGTACCAGGTGTGAGGTATCTGAGCTCTTTGAGTGTGTGCCCGAGATTATGAGGTCTCTGATATGTTTGGATGTTTGTTTCCCAAGATGAGAGATTTATGATTTGGTTGTGGGTATATATTCCAGGATGAGAGTTGTCTGACCTATTTGGGTGTATATATGTCCAGGATGTGAGGTCTCTGATTTCCTTGTGTGTGTATGTCCCAGTTGTGAGGTCTCTGATCTCTTTGTGAGTATAGTCACCAGAATGGGAGATCTCTGATATGTTTATGGGCGTATGTCCCAGAGTATGAGGTCACTGATCTGTTTGTACATATAGGCCCAGGATTTGACATCTGTGATCTGCTTGTCACTATAATTATCAGTGTGTGAGATGTCTCTCATGGGTGTATGCCAAGAATGTTAAGTTCTCTGATATGTTTGTGGCTGTATGAACCTGGGTATGAGGTGTCTTGTTTGTTTGTGCATGTATATCTCAGTGTGTGAGGTCTGAAAGGTCTTTTTGGGTGTGAGGTCTCTGATCTGTTTGGGGGCTTATTTACCAGGATATGAGTTTTATGACCTTTTTGGTGTATGTCCCAGAATGTGGACATGAACCACTGCTAACTTTGAAGGTGGAGTAAGGGGCCATAATTTAGGAGTGCAAGTGTCCTATGGGAACTGGATTCTCCCCTAGGAACTCCAGAAGGAAGTCAGCTTTGCTGACACCTTGAATTTTACCCTTGTAAGACTCCTTGTCAGTCTTCTGACCTACAGAAATGTAAGACAATAAATTTGTGTTGTTTTATGACAATAAGATTGTGGTGATTTGATACAGCAGCAAATCCAGAGCCCTGAGGAGATAAAAGGCCTGCACCTTTAAGAAATGGAATAAATGTGGTCTTCTTTTCTAAAAAGAAAGGAAGGGGGGGGAGGGGAGAAGAAACTTTTACAATGTCCCAGGTTGTGATGTCTCTGGTTGTTGGTGCACATCCCAGGATGTGAACTCCACATTTGTTTGTGTATCTGATGGTGGGAAGCCTAGATCTGTGTGCAGGTGTACGAACCAGGGTGTGAGGTCTCTGATCTGTTTGATGGTGTGGGTCACAGAATTTGTGGACCCAGCTATTTTGGGGTGCGTGTGCTAGGAGAGGAGGTCTCTGATGTGATTTTGTGTACAGGTCCCATGATGTGAGTTCTCTGAACTGCTGAGGTGTGTATGTTCAAGGTGTAAGGATTCCGAGCTTTGTGAGTATATTTCCCTTTGCTTGAAACCTCTGATCCATTTCTGGGTTCATATCCCAGGATGTGAGACTTCCTGCCTGTTTATGTCTGCCTCGTGTTTGTAAGACATATTTGCTGGTATGTTTCCCTATGGTATGTTTGCTGATGAAGGAAGCAGGGTGTATGTCCCATGGTAGGAGTTCCCTCATCTGCTTGTGGATACTTGTCTGACAGTATGAAGTCTCTAATCTTTTTGTTTGAAGATGTTTTCCCAGGAGGTGAGTTGTCTGATGTGTTTCTGAATGCATGTCCTAGGGTGTGAGGTCTCTGATGTTTTGTGACTGTATATCCCAGAGTGTGAGGTCTGAGCTGTCTGTGGGTGTATGTTCCAGGTTGTCGGATGTCTGATATCTTATGTGGATATTTGCAAGCATTTTTTGTTTGCTGGGATATATGCCATGAAGTGAAATTCTTCTCTATTAAGATATATAGATATATATATCTATATATAGATATATATGTATAGATATATAGATATAAATATAGATATAGATATATAAATATCTGGGATGAGAGATTTCTGAGCTGGTTCTGGGTGTATGTTTCAGGATGTGAGGACTCTGATCTGTTTGTGGGTGTGTGTCCCACCCACATTGACAGCTCTCTGATATGTTTCTGCGTGTTTTTCCGTGCACATTGTTTCCGGGAGGATTTCTGTTCATGGGTATGTATCCCAGGATCTGAGCTGTCTGATCTCTTTGAGTCTGTACACCCCAAGATTTCAGGTGTCTGTATTTATCTGCTGCTTTACCAGCATGTGAGGGCTATAACCTCTTTGTTGGTTCATGCTACAGGATTGGAGGTGTCTGGTGTGATTTGGATTGTATTTCTCAGATCAGGTCTTTGATCTATTTGTATGTATATGTCACATATGTAAGTGTGTCATCTCCTTGGGTGTGTTTGTAAAGGATATGAGATCTGTTCTCTGTATGGTTATATGCCCCATATGTACCATTCTGTGAGATCCCTGATCTGTTTGTGTATGTATGTCAGAGAATGTGGGCTTTTTCCTGCTCTCTATGTCCCAGAGTCAGAGGTCTAGTCTGTTTGGGGATCCTAGAATATGGGTCCCTGGTCTCTTAGTGGGTGTATGTCCCAGAGAGTGAGTTCTCTTATGTCTTTGTGGGTTTAATTCCCAGAGTGTGAGGACTCTAGGCATTCTTTGGTGAATGTCCTGGAATGCATAGCTCTCTCATCTTTTGTATGTATGTCCCAGGGTGGAAGGTCTCTGATCTCTTTGGAGGTGTATGACTTCAGATGTGAAGTCTTTGAGCACTTCATGAGTGTATGTCCCAGGATGTGACGTTTCTTTTTTGTGTACATATATGTTCTGTTTGATAAAATAATGGATCACCAAATATGTCCTCACCCCATTCTTGGAACTTGTTAATATGTTGTCTTATCTGGAAAAGGGGACTTTGCAGATACATAGTAGGTAAGCATCCTGAGATGGGCAGTTATCCTGGATTATCTAAGAGGTCTCACTTGTAATGACAAGGGTCATTATAGGAGGAAGGCAGAAACTTCAAGATCAGAAAAGACTAAGTAACTATGTATGTTGAGACAGGGAGGTACATGTGATGATGGAAATAGAGTCACAAAAAGTGATATGATGGCCCTGGCTGGTTTGGCTCAGTGATTAGAGTGTCGGCCCACAGAGTGAAGGGTCCCGGGTTCAATTCCAGCCAAGGGCACGTACCTCGGTTACAGGCTCAATCCCCAGCCCCAGTCTGGGCACGTGTGGGAGGCAACCAATTGATATGTCTCTCTTATCAATGTTTCTCTCTCTCTCTCTCTCTCCCCCCTGACTCTCTCTGAAAAGAAATGGAAAAAATATCCTCAGGTGAGGGTTAAAAAAAAAAAAAAAAAAAGTGATGTGATGGCAGAAGAAGAGGTCAGAGAGAGAGAGAGAGAGACTTGAAGCTAAAATGCTGAATCCTCTGATCTCTTTATGGACTCTGCCGAAAGATGTCATGTCTGCTATCTGGTGTATTTTTCAGCACATGGAATGTCTGATTTGATTGTGGATGTATGTTACGTAATTTGAAGTCTCTGATCTGTTTGTTTTGTATGATCATGGATGTGAGGTATCTGAGCTGTTTATGGGTGTATTCCCCTATATGTGAGGGCCGATATGTTTCCATGTGTGATTTGTAGGTTTTTGAGGTATCTGATCTGTTGGTGTATGTCCAAGGATGTGAAGTCTCTGAGGGGCTTTTGGGTGTATTTTCCAACATATGTGATTTTTCTGAGCTGTTTGGGGGTGGTTCTAGAAGGTGTCTCTCTCCACTCGTGTGTATTTTGTCAGTGGGAGTTGCTGATCTGTTTATGGCTGTCTTCCCAGGGTTTTATCTGATATGTTTCTGGGTACATGTCTCAGGATCTGTTATCTGTACTCTCTTTGTAGGTGCAGCCCCTGGATATGAGGTCTCTGATCTGTTTCTGTGGTTATTTCCCTGCAAGTGAAGTCTGTAAAACATTTTGTCACTGAATGTCCCAAGATGTGATATCTCTGATTTCTTCATGTATATTGTCTGATTTGTTTCTTGCTGTTTGTTCCAGCATGTGAAATCCCCAACTGTTTGTGGGTATATGTCTCAGGGTGTGTATTTTCTGATCTGTTTGTGGGCATATATCCTAGGGTTTGAGGTCTCTAATCTCTTTGTGGATGTATTTCCAAGGATTTTGAAGTGTATTTCCTAGAATGTGCATCTTTCTAGTCTAGTTTGATGTATGTCAAAGGATGGGCAGTATCTGATCCCTTTGTGAGTGTACGTCCCACGGTGTGTGCTCTGATGTTTTGCAGGTGTGCCTTAAGCTAGGTCTCTGTTGTGATTATGGGTGTTATATACTAAGACCTGAGTTCTCTGACTCCTTTTTGGGTTTATGTCCCAGGATGAGAGGTCTTTCATCTAGTTCTGTGTGTCTTTCCAGCTTGCAAGCTCTACTGTCTGTGGGTGTATTTCCAAAGGTATCAAGTCTTTGATCTAATTGAAGGTCTGTGTCCCAGAGTGTCAGATTTGTTTATGGGTGTACATCAGGATGTGAAATGTCTGATCTCTTGTGGTTGTATGTCTCAGGTTGTGATGGTCTGTTCCTGTATGTCAACAGTGTGTGATCGGTCTGTGGCTATGTGTCCGGGTTGCCAGGTTTTGACCTATTTTTCTTTGTCCCAGCATGTGAGGTCTTAGAGGTGTTTTGGGTTTATGTCCCACGATTTGAGTCTCTGGTCTCTTTGTGGGTATAGGTTTCAATGTGTGAGGTCCCTGATCCACTTGGTTTATTTCCCAGGATGTGAGTGCTCTCAGCCATTCATGGGTGTATGTCCCGGCATGTGAGATATCTAATATTTTTATGTGCATATGTCACAGGGATTAAGGTCTGTGATCTGTTTGTGAGTGTATGTCCCTGGATGCTAATCCTCTGAAATATTTGTGGGTGTATATCTCAGTTCATGTGGTTGATATTGTTGTGCGTATGTCACAAGATGTAGGATCTGTTCTTTGCCAACATCATTCATTTCCTAGAATTTGAATTTTCTGAGCTGTTTTTGTGTGTCTCAGGGTGTGAGGTCCCTGATCTGTTTGGGTGTGTATGTCCCACGATTTAACGTCTCTGAATTATTTGATGTTCTGCATTCAGCATATTAATTCTCTCAATTATATTTTGGGATCTATACCCTAAGTCTCAGAAGAATTTCTAATTCCTGGATTCAAGGGTTCTGAGCTTTTTCTGGTCTACCTTGCAGGGGTGAGTTCACTGAGCTGTTTGGGTGATTGTCCTATAGAATACATGGTTCCTGAGCTCTTTTGGTTTGAGAGTTCCTTGACCTGTTTGGGATATATTTTTAGGTATGAAGCCTCTTCCTCTTGGGAGGTCTCAGACCCAGGGTGTGACATATCTGACACTTTAGGGATTTGTTCCAGGGTTATGCTTTCTGAGCTTTCAAATATATCTTTTTTATTGATTTCAGAGAGAGGAAAGGAGAGGGAGAGAGCGATGGAAACATCAATGATGAGAGAGTCATTGATCGAGCCCGCAACCCGGGCATGTGCCCTGACCGGGAATTGAACCCCAATCGCCTGGATCCCAGGTCGACGCTCAACCGCTGAGCCACGCCTGGCCGGGCATGCTTTCTGAGCTTTCAATGGTATGTGTGTGAGTGTGTGTGTGTGTATATGTGTGTGTGTACACATATACCCCAGTTTTCTTAGCTGTTCGAAGGTCTTTATTTGGTGTGTAAAATCTCTCAATGCTGTGGTGGTCTCTGTGCAGAGTATGATGTCTCTGAACTATTTAGAAGTCTCTCCTTTCAGGTATGAGGGCCCACAACCCTCAGATGAGGACTCTGATGTCTTTGAGTGTCTGTGCTCAGGGTGTCACCCCTGTGAACGGCTTTGAGCCCATGTCCTAGGGAATGAGTTCTCTATGTTGTGGCTTTTTGCCCTTGGGTGTGATTTTTCAGAGCAGTTTCAGAATCCGTTTCCCAAGTTTGATGTCTTTTTATTGTTTCAGACCTCTGAGGTGTGTCCCAGAGAGTGAGATCTCTGATCTCCATATCCCTTGGTGGTGAGGTCCGTAAATGTTGGGGTGTGTTTCCAAGGGCACAGTAGTTCCTGTTGAGGGAGTCTCAGTTCCAGGGTATGAGGTCTCTGACTATTTAGGAGTCTGCTTCCAGCATTTGAGGTCTCTGAGTGATTTGGGGTTCTGCTACCAGTTTAAGATGTCTCTCAGGTGTTTGGGGACATCTTTGTCCAGGTGGTTATGTCTCTGAGCTGTGTGGCAATCTCTGTCCTAGGGTGTAAATTTTGTTAACTCAGAGCATTTGGGCATTGTGTGCCTAATGTGTGAGGTCTCTGGAAAACCTGTGGGTCTGCTTTGCAGATTGAGGTTAATGAACTCCCTGAGTGTTTCTGTCCAATAATGTGAAGTACTTGAGCCGTGTGGACATATGCAGCCAAATGTGCTGTCTCTGAGCTATTTTCGTGTCTGTCTCCCAGGTTAGAAGCTCTCTGAATTGTCTGAGAGGCTGCATCCACAATGTTGTGGGTCTTTGTCCTTTATAAGGTCTCTCTACTGTTTGTGGCAGACTTCGCACAGAATGTGAGGTTTCCAGGCTGTTTGATCTGTGTCCATGAGTGTCATCTGTCTGAAGTCTTTCTGGGTATGAGGACAAAGGATGAGCTCCATGAATGGTTCTGAGGTCTGAGTCCAGGGTGTGATTATTTCTGAATCATTTGGAGGTCTGTGCTTAGAGTATGAAGATTCTGAGCTGTTTGGGGACTTGAGGCCAGGATGTGAGGTTTATAAGCTGTTTGGGGTCTGTGTCCAGTTGTGTGACCTCAGATATATCTGGGGTGTGTATCTCAGGGTGTGAAGTCTCTAAACTATGTAGAGGATTGGTATCCAGATTTTCAGGTCTTTGAGCTCCTCCATGAACTGAGTAAGGACTCTGAACTGTTTGGGGATCTCTCAGTATATGAAGGCTCTGGGTTACTTTTAGGAAGTCTGTGTCCAGTACATGACATCTCTGAACAGGAATCTGTGTCAAGAGCGTGAGTTCTCTGAGCTGGTTTAGGGCCTGTGTTCCAGAGTGTAGGATTTGGGAGCTCTTGAGTATTGTGTTCAGGGTGAGGTCTCTGAGCTGTCTGGTGGTCTGAGAAGAGGGTATGAGGTCTCTGAACCATCTGTCCATCTTTGTCCCAGTTTGTAAATTCATCTCTGAGGAATTGGTGGGTCTATATCCCTGGTTCTGAAGTCTCTGAGCATTGTCGGGGTCTGTAATCAGAATTTCAGATGTGTGGGTTACAAAGTGTGAGGTCTCTGAAGCACTTGGTCATCTTTCCTCTGCTACTCTGAACCATTTCGGGGTCTGTGTCAGAAGGTGTGAGGTCTCTAAGCTGTACATAGATCTCTTTCCCAGGGTCAGAATTCTCTAAACAGGGTGTTTTGGGGCTATGAGATCTCTAAGCTCTTTGAGGTCTAAGACTTGAGGCTCTGAGCTGTTTGTGGCACCATGTTCTAGGGCAGGGGTGGGGAACCTTTTTTCTGCCAAAGGCCATTTGAGTATTTGTAACATCATTCGTGGGCCATACAAAATTATCAACTTGCCCTAGCCGGTTTAGCTCAGTGGTTAGAGCGCTGGCCTCCGGACTGAAGGGTCCTGGGTCCCATTCCAGCCAAGGACTCGTACTTTGGTTGCAGGCTCTGTCCTGGCCCAGGTTGGGACGCTTGCGGGAGGCAACCAATGGATGTGTCTCTCACATCGATGTTTCTCTCTCTTCCCCTTCCACTCTTTCTGAAAAAGCAATGGAAAAAAATATCCTTGGGTGAGGATTAAAAAAAAAAAATTCTCAACTTAAAAATTAGCTATGAAAAAAGCTCCTAGATTTATTGAATTTCTAGTCCCACCTGTGGTTGCCTTGGCAAGGCCAGACCAAATGATTTTGCGGGCCGTATATGGCTGTCCCCCACCCATTTTAGGGAGTGAGGTCTCTGGGATGTTTAGTGCTTTATTTTTCAGGATGTCTCTGAGCAATTTGGGGGTCTGTGTCCAAGGTGTAAGGTTTTAGAATCATTTAGGGATCTGTGTTCTGGGTGTGAGGTCTCAGGTGTTTGGGCTGTCTGTGGTTGTGGTGTGGTATCTCAGCTGTTTGGGAATCTGTCCCAGGATGTGAGAGCTCCAAGCAGTCTGGGACTTGATAATCAGGATGTGAAGGCTCTGAATAACTTAGGTAATGGTATCCCAGGTTGTGAGGTCTTTGAGATGTTTGTGTATTTCTATCCAGGAAAGAAAGTTCTGTGATGTGTTTAGGGTCCAGATCCTAATGTCAGAGGCAGCATTTAGGTCTTGGAGCTCTTTGCGAGTCTGAGTCCACTAGTCCACTAGTTTTGGTGCAGCCTGTTAGTTATTCAGAGCCTGTGTCCAGGTATGAGATCTCCGAACTGCATGGAGATGTGTATCCCAGATGTGAGGTCTGGAGTCAATACCCAGGGTATATGATCTATGAGTTATTTGTCCTACATGCTGTATATAGAGGTCTCTGAGCTGTTTAGGATTCTGTCACCTGTGTGTCAACACTGAAATCTTTGGGTAGTTGTGCCATAGCATGTGAGATCTCTGAGAAGAAACAAGGCATAGGCACACATTCTGGTTGAGGGATGATCAAAACAAGTATATTTGAAACATCATCTCCTTGTTCTCCACTTTCTACCCTAGTTCATACTAGGTGCTCAATAAATACTTGCAGAAAATATAAATACAATAAAAACAGATTTTTATCTTTGAATGGAGCAGGCAGGCTTTGGGTTCAAAGCCTCTAAGAGCCAGGAGTGTCCAGCTAGAATTGTGTATTTCTGTATTTCCACTGTATTTATTTCTCTGGTTATTTTTGTTTATGGCAAGTGATAATGGTTTGTTCATTGAGACAGCAATGGATTTAGTTTGCTTTTTTAGTGCATTTTAAAATTGAAGTATAAAGCAAGCTTATTTTAGGTCAAGATGTTAGATGATGATGTAGGTAGTATGCAGTAGGGGTGTTCTAGTCAAACGGCTGAGGTTTGAGGAACATGTCCCTGGGTACCCCAACTCCCAGCCTCTCATCCCCCAACCCCCACCTACATGAGGTCTTCAATCCCCACACCTTGGTTTGCTCAGTCAACAACTCACTTTATTGATGCCCACCCCAGGCTGGGTAGAGCCAAGAAATATACAAGAGGAGAATCAGATTCAGTCCATGCCTGAAATTCAGTCTAGGGACAGGGAGCACGGACACACAGACAGCCACACAGATCTGGTGGCAGGGCACAGTCTCACAGAGGGGCACTCTGGGCACAGGTAGTCAGGGAAGGCTTCCTGGAGAAGACCTCACAGGGAAAGCAAGGGGTGAGGCAGCCATCAGAGCCTTCGTCTTCTGTACATCTGTGGGCAGGTAACTTTTGAGACTGTACTTGGCCTCCTGCCATATGGGCCCTTTCCTAGGATCCACCTCCACAGTTTTTAAGGCTTCCCTGAGACAATCTATGTAGACCAGGTGCTCAGCCCAGTGCCTGGCACCTCATCACCACCCCATCAATGCACATTTTTGTCCTAAGTGCTATCTACAGCCTACCTAGGTCTTGGTTCCAGCTCTGAGTAGTCCCAGCAGTCGTCACACGCCGACGGGGCTCCCAGGCGCCTTCTGTGCACCTCAAGGGCAGAGCTCAATCCCAGTCCACTTTAAGGGCTTAGAGAGTCTGGACTGCCTTCCTCTCATTGACCAGTGACCAGTGAGCCATGGGCATCCACTCTCCTTCCAGTGGCATGTGGGCTTCTACTTCTTGGATGCAAAGCCTACATGTGAGCATAAGCAGAAACCAGTCCCCAGCCCTGCAGACACCCTTTCTTTCATCAAGTGGGCTGGGAAGTCTGAGCTCTGATGTCAGCCTGCCCTGGGGCAGCTTCTACACTCTTGGAGCAGTAGGGAAAGGGCCTGCAACAGACCTCTCAAGCTCCAGGCAGAAGCAGGTAAATAAACATCTTTCCATTCTGGGGTTGGGGCTCACCCCTTGGACCTCCTTGATAGACCATGAATCTCAACTGCAGAAACTCCTGATGTTGAATTACTTCTCAAGGTGGGCAAAGGGTTGTAAGTGCAACCCATAGACAGAGCTGGGACAGGGAGAGGGGATTTCTGAAAGTCAGTCCTCACCACAACCCCGAGCACAGAGCAGGTGGAGATGGGTGAAGGCAGGCAGGAGGCCCTGGCAGTCATTCCTCAACAGGAGGGCAAGTGGGCACGGGGTGGGTGGGATGGGTGGCTTTAGGTCCCCACAGTCAGTCTGGCCTCAGACTTCGAAGGACTAGAAGAGGTATTTGCGGCAGGATTCAGTCCCACACTTGCATTCAATACGGACCCGCTTCTTGGGGGAGCCAGGGAGCACGGCCAGGCCAAAGTTGGAGTCCATGCGGGTGCTCTCCATGTCCACGGGGTCCACTGTGGAGTCACACAGCCAGGGAAGGTGGGAGGGGGGAGGGGACTTGTTAGAAGGCCTAGGTGAAGTGTCCCACTGCCCCTTTACCATGAGACCCAGGGTTCTTGGGGACTGGGAGCAGGTCTGGGATTTGGGTCAGGATGGGGGTTGTGGAGTTGGTAGTTTGGGACTAGGGCCAGGGCTTAGCACTGGAGGGAGTTCAAGTGTTAGGAAGATGGCCAGGGGTTGGAGGTTATGGGGGAAAGGAAGATGGTCAAGGGTTGGGGTTGTGGGGGAAACGGGGTTGTCAGGGAGAACCAGGAGGGTTGTGTCAGGCAGAGGTCCAGGAATGAAGGGTCACCTGGGCATCAGAGGGGTATCTGAACTCTCCTGCCAAAGATCCCCTCTTGAGTGTCTCAGAGATGGCTAGTTTGTCAAGTAGGGGACTGGTTGGAGGCCATAGGGTGTCCAGAGGCTTGGAATGAGGAAAGCCAAAAAGGATTAGGAACAGGGAGGGTTGGGGGACTGGGGATATTTCAGACAAGACTGGAGTCAGAAGTATCATAACTCTCAAGCCAAACATCTTCCTCCCCCAGGAGTCTTGGGAGAAGTTGGTCCAAGGGTTGGGAATGAGGGGACTCCCAAAGGGTAGGCAGGGGTCCAGAAGTCCAGATGGGAGACTAGGAGTCAGAAAGAGCATCTTAAAGCTCCTTGGGAAGGGGTCCTTGTGTCCCATGTCACTGTGTGCCCCTGCCCCCGGTCCCTTGACACCCCCACCTTGCATGTTGTAATCAAAAGTGAGCTCCTCGCCTGCCCAGATGGTTCTTGTGGCAAAGAAAGCAATGCGGGGCAGCCGCTCATCAAGGTTGTCTATGAAGACGTTGTACACCTGGAGGTTGGGGTCACACTGGGAGAAAAAGAACAGCAGGAGGGTGAGGAGGGGCCCAGCCTGCTCCTCCCAACCCCCGCCCGCCTGCGGGGTACCCACACTATGGTTGACAAAGTGGGAGATGTTGCCATAATAGGCGGCATCCACGGTGTACACATCCTCCACGTAGTCCAGGTCGAAGAGGTATGTGGCACCCTGGCGGTCGTAGATCTGGCCCCGCCGCTCCGCCTCCTCTGAGGTAATGATCTGGGGAGAGGGTCATGGGGGAGGGGGGATTGGCCAAGAAGGCTCAGGAAAGCCAGCACAGTGCCTGGTCCCCCAGGAGAACAAACGAGCAGGAAGGCACCCCCACCCATGTGGCTGGCAGGCAATGGACACATGGGAGGCAGTGAAGCAGAGGATGTGTCAGCCCTTTTCATCAGGGTGGGCCTCAGCTGCCCACCACCCATCCCTCCTCAGGCCTCTGGATGGTCTAGGGAGTCTCTTAATGGTGGGCAGAGGCTGGCCACAAGGTCCAGTAGTGAGACAGTAGTCAGACAGACAGAAAGACACAGATATAGTCCCATCATGAGACCCATAATGAGATATAGGAGACCCAAATTAAGGGTAAGAAAGAAGACCCATGGCTCAACAGAGACGGGAGAGGAGAACGGAGGAGAATGAGAGAGGCTGACTGATCCAGGAAAAGAGGGCCTGAGTCATCACACGACCCAACCCAAGAGAAGAGAGCCAATGCACGGCAATGCACAGAGCAGTGAGAAGGACAAAGAAAACAAGAAGAGCCCTGGGCTGGTGGGGAAAGGGAGACTGAATGGGAGACTCAGACAGGAGAGCTAGAGGCAGAGAGTAAGAAACACAGACAGAAGTTTTATATGAAAGATCCAGGCCCAGAGATAAGACCAAGACCCTTGAGAGTCTCAGATGCAAGAAAGAGGCTAAGGTCAAAAACGCAGAAGGAAGATGAAAGAGAGGAGGCAAGAGCTTGGGTAGGAACCCCTCTCTCAGCCCTGAGGCTGTGCAGTGCCAATGACTGGGATATAAGACAGCAGGAGGAATCTCTTCCTTCATGGCTGGGCCTCCTGCTGGCCTAGTAAACAGGAAGCTGCTTCACCATCCTAGCCCTGACCTGTCCCTGCCTCCCAAATGCTGTAGATGGATTCTCCACCCAACCCAACCTCTCCTCTCCATCCCTCAAGTTCTCTCTTCCCCCTGGGACCAACCACAGCCTTCTGGTAGTCCCCATGTGTAAATAACCATGCCAGTCTCTGGGTGAGGGTCCCCTGGTACTCAAGGCTGCCCTCATCTCAGCCTAGGGTCCCTCTAGACCAGGCAGATCTCATTCTCCTCCCCCAGGTTTCTGCACAGCCCTCAAAAACAAGTGCCAGCACAGTGTATACAGCACACAACGGACTTGCAAGAAATGCCCTTTTATTCTTTCTAGTCCAGCAACCTATCCTCTGCCCAGCAACGGCTCTACAGGTAACTCAAACACTCCCCCCCCCCAACACACACATACCCCTTCTTCCCTCCCTCTCCTTTTGTTGGAGACCCACTGCTCATCACCAGCCCCCTTCTGACACTGGATCCACCCTGGCCGCCTTCCTTGCTCACCCTCATGCCAGCTAGTGGCCATACTGTTTCTACTTTTAAACTTCCCATTCTAGCCTTGACCACCCTCCATTTTCTCCACTCAGGATGGCCACACTAGTGTCCTGTCTCCTCCTTGCCTCTTACACCATCACCTTCAGCCTCTGCTGATCAACACCACCTTTAGAAGACCAAGATTTATCCCTCAGGTCACACTGCTCACTGCCCCATACTCCAGCTGTTCCTTCAGGAAGCTGGCTCACCTATACCCCCAATTTTTGTTTATTCACTCATTCATTCAGTGGATTTTTATGAGGCTTACCCTGTGCCTAGTCCTAGTGCTCAGAAGTCAGTGTCTGCTGGGGGAGACATGGGTCACAGTTGGGTGGGGGAGACAACAAAGGAACCAGGCTTGGTCCTGGCCCTCAGGGGTCAGTTTAGTGGAGGAGTCACAGGGACCAGGCCCACTTCTGTCCTTCATGGGCCAGCCTCGTGACAGAGAAAAGAGGGATTCACACATCCACAGTGAAAGAGTGCGTAGGGTTTGAGGAGCAATGGAGAAGAGAGACACCATCTAAAGCAAGCTACAGATTATAAAAGGGCTTTGACACCAGGTTGAAGAGTGGGGAATCTCTCCTGAGGGATACAACAGGAGGCACAGCAACATCTTGAAGAGCAGACAGCAAGATCAGTCTCCTCCCTCCTGGAGAACATGCACTCTTCTTGTGGCGTCAGCTCTAGATGTTACTTCTCTGTGCAGCCTTCCTGAGTCTCCCAGTCCCTACCCACCACAGCACAGCCTCTGAAGCCCTGGGATCAAAGGGTAGCCTCTGCTGGGCTTGGAGCACACTGGGTGGTATCTGAGCCAGTTTATTCCTTTTAGCCCCTCCCCAACCAGAGGGAATGCTCCATAACCTCCCCAGTCTCATCCTCCTGCCTGTTCTGCCCCTACCTGCTCCCCTAGTTTCACCAGGAATGAGTCACTCTGCAAGCCCTCCAGGGCACAAACCGTTCCTGCTGTCTTCTTTTCAGTCCCACTCTGTAAGGGTTGGGCAGCCCTGAGAACTCAGGAACAAATCAGTCCATGTCTCTGTTCCCTAGCAACTCTCCAAAATGACTGGGGAAGATAATGGGCTATAAACTGGCAGCTTGGAAAGGGTGTTGACATGAACAGGAACCAGAAGACTCAGAGTGCAGTTACTGCTCTGCCTCCTCCCAGATATGGGATCCTGAATGTTCTCTCCCTGAGCCTGTTTCCTCAGCCAAAAAAAACAGAAAACAAAAAACTATACCAGCTCTGGCAGGGCACCAATTTTAAACAGTTGATGATTGAGCACTTTATTACACTGCTCTAGGCCTCAGTTTTCTCATCTGTAGAATGGGGGTGACAATGACAATAGTCCCAGCTAGTCAGAGGCTGTTGTAAAGATTTGACAAGATGAGGGATGTGAAAGGTGTTTCTGTTTTCGTTTTCATTAGGAACTGAGCAGTGTTAGGAGGTGTTGAGAGTCCTGTATCTTGTCAAAATCTAAGGTGTTCCCTTTATTTTATGTGCCCTTTCCCAAGAAAGGAAAAACTGCTGCCCATTAAATGATATGCTTCCCTAGCCAGTTTGGCTCAGTGGTTAGAGCACTGGCCTGTGGACTGAAGAGTACCAGGTTCGATTCCAGCCAAGGGTACGTACCTTGGTCGCAGGTTCGATCCCTGGCCCCGATCAGGAGGCAACCAATCGATGTGTCTCTCACATCGCTGTCTCTCTCTCTCTTTTTCTCTCTGCCTCCCCCTCCACTCTCTCTGAAAAGCAATGGAAAAAATATCCTCAGGTGAGGATAAATAAATAAATGATATGCCATCATTTAATTAAACTAATTGAGACTCATCATCACTTCAGAGTTGTTAAAATATGAAGAAAATATGTTTTAGAATGGATAAAACAGGCTATGGTTCTCTGTTGAGTGAGGGTAGGGATGTTCTAATGGAAGGTGGAAAGGTGCAAAGGAGAGGAAGGGCAGCTCACCTGAAGGGACTCTCAGTGCAGATGTAGAAGTAGGAAAGTGAATGCCGTGTCGATAGTCGGATAGGGTGGCAATAGGTATGCGGTGTGTGCCCTCAATTATAACACTAAGTAGGGGCTGAGACAGCAACACCATGTAATCATGTAAATTAATATTTCTACAATGAAATTTATGAAATCATACCAAGTAAGATGAACAGACTGTAAATAGGCCCAAATCAGGTCCAGTTATGTTTTATAGCCAGACGGGTTACAAAAAATGTGGTTTTCTGAATTTTGGAATGTATTGGCTAACACTGATTGGAGATTTACTCTATACTGAATAGTGTTTAAGTGCTTTACACATGACAACTCATTTAGTTCTTACAAGTATATGAGGTGGGTGCAATTATCATTTCCATTCTACAGATTAGGAAACTGAGACACAAGGAGGTAAAGTGATAGCTGATGAGTGGTGGAGCTGGGATTCAACCTCAGGAAGCCAAGCTCCAGGGTCCACCCTCTGCCCTCCGGCCCATTTTGCCATGCTGCCTCCTCACAGGGGAATGTAAGATGAGTTTGGCTCCAGTAATGTTTGGGGGCCTCTGGTGCCATCAGGAAGTCTCACAGGTCTGAGGGTATTGGAGGGGGGACCTGAAAGTTGCTGAATGTGGCAGGAGGGAGGCTAAGAAATAGCTCAGAGAGAACATATGGAGAATAGGAAGAGTGAAGACAGGGAACAAGTGGGTCCCTGGGAATCCTGATGTTCACAGTGTAGAGGAGTAAGGACACTAAGGAAAAGCAGCCAGAAAGGTACCCAGCCAAGGGGACTTTAGGGTGCCTGGGGACTGCAGATTCTTCCTCTTTGCCTCAGGATCCTCTGTGTTGTAGACAGCCTTTCCTTAAGATCGTCAGTACAGTAGTGAGGCTAGAGACACTACCTGTCCTGGAATTCCTCTAGGATTGCCAGGCTCCTGTGGGGTCAAGACACCTCCTCCTCCAAACCATCAGAGGCTCTGGAGTATGCACACATCCTCCTCCAGAATGGTAACATCCCTCTGAGTTGTTAACATCTCCTCACAACTGTTAGCATCCCTCTGAGGTCTAGACACCTCCTCCAGAGTGTCAGGACGCTGAGGGTGTGGACACTTCCTCTAGGCTGTCAGTCCTCTTGGGTGTAGACCTGATCTCCTTTAGACAGTCAAAATCCCTCTGGGGTGAGGACACTTCTTTTTCTTGACTGTCAGAACAGTGTGGGTGTGGACACTTCCTAAGGCAGACCACCAGGGTCCTCTGGAGTGTGGAGAGCTTGCTCTTATCCTCTAGGTCACTCTGGGATGTGGACACCTCTTCCTGCAGATTGTGAGGACCACTCTGGGGTAATGCCACCTCCTCCTTCTTCCAGACTGTCAGGTCCTTTGATGTGTGGATATTTCCTCCACGACCACCAGGATTATCTGGGGTATGGACATCTCATCCAGACTGTCAGGGTTCTCTGCAGTGTGGACTGCTCTGCCTCTAGATTGTCTCTGCCTCCCAGGGCTACGACCCTCTCTACAGTTTGTCAAAGTAGGAGCCTCTCCTCTTCATCAGTGTCATTACTACAGTGTGGACATCCTCAGGGGTGTGTCCCTTATGCCACTTTCTGTCACTTCCCAATCATAGCAACCCCTAAGAAACCTGTGGAAATACAGAGGAATTTGGGATTGTCACCATGACAGGGCATACTCTGGATTTAAAAGGTCCAGGTCCAGGGATGTTAAACGTTCCTCAATGCATGAGATGGTCCTACATAATCAAGAACTGCCCCACCCCAAAAACCCACTGCCTTCCACCTTTGAATGTAACACTGCAGTTGCAGACACTTGCTAGTTATTCACCCAAATCCCTTGTTTTCTACCTGGGCATATAGCTAAATCATACTTCTCAGCCTCCCCTGCATGGAGTTAAGGCCAGTGATTTGGTTCCAGCCAGTGGATGTGGACAGAAGTGATATATGTGCACTGCATCCAGGCCTGGCCCATTAGAAACCTCCCCTTCTCCCCCTACTCTTGGCCCACTTTACCAGGCAAGGCTGAGGACCAGAGGCAGCTCCAAGGCTCTCAGGCATGGCAAAGGCAAAGAAGGAAAGAGCCTACGTGGCCAGGCCACTGTGTAGAAGGATACTACCCAAACACCTACGCTAGAGTGTTACAGGAACAAACAGACTTCTAATGTGCAAAGCCACTAAGACTTGTGAGTTGTTTGGCACAGCAACTAGCCTGCCTAATATAGCTGGTCTTTCCACAGTGTCCTGCAAGTCTAGAGGAGGAAGCAGCCAACCTCCACAAGGCATGTCTATGTCCTACTCCAGACTGTGTTCCTTTTGTGCAGATTAGTAAAAGGTGCTCTTTTCGGGAAGACACTGCTTAGCAATAAGCTGGACCCTTGTAAAATGAGAAGTGCCTTTTCAGGTGATGCAACTCTGTGCAGACCACATGGCCCATTAAAAAAACACTGCCTGGACTTCAGTTCCCACTCTCCTCTTTGCCAGGTACCCTTATGAAATCAACTCAGTCTGAAAGTGTTTCAATATGCTTTTAACTACCAGCTTAGAATACTCTCCCCCGCAAGGATATCCCTAGCACTTGGGTTAAACACCCCACCACCACCTTTTCCACAGGAAAAGCAGGGAAGTTGCAGGCACACTGTGATGAGAGCCGGGCACACACAGTGGGAACACAAGGTGGGAAGAGCTGCACACACACGCATGGTCCTGTCTCCCTACCTCTCCCACGTACTCCATGACGAAGCTGTTCTTGCGGATCTTCTCCAGTGTGCGGACACCCCAGCCACGCCCATCATCCGTGCGGAAGATGCAGAGGTTGTAGCGGATGCCCTTCTGTACCACGCGGTTGGGGCAGTCATAGCCACAGCGGCAACGGGAGTTGCACTCATAGATGGGCAGCCCAGCTCGCAGCCGCACCTGGCCCTGGTCATTGTAGGCAAACTTGTGCAGTGATGCCCCAGGACAGCAGCCTCCAGCAGGTGCCCACAGGCAGTCCTGGCACTCACAGCCCACAGCAACCTGGTTGAGGGTAATACCCTCACCAACACGGTACTCATTGATGTATACAAAGGCCCGCGGGGGGCCATCCAGATCCACCTCATTCTCCACAGTGATACGTCCCAGATGGTTTCGCTTGGCATTGAGCTCCTGCTCCCAGAGCTGGAGTGCCCGCCTCTGCTTGGCCTTCTGTACCAGGTAGCTGGCCAAGCTTGGGTCCAGGTGCCGGGGGGGCTTTGACCGATGGTGCCGCCGAAGCAACTCTTGTTCTAAGTCCTTGTGGAACTGCTTGAGAATGCGCACACACTTGAGATTCTGCCGTGGCTCCCAGGTGCTCTCTGACTCTGGGTATCCACGCCATTTTACCAGGTAATACTCCTGTTCCTGTTGGGGGGACCAGGGGGACGGGGCCACCATAAGTGGTGAGACCCTTGGGCCAGCCCTCATGGGACTTCCATTCCAAAACCAATGAATAACACCCAAACTACTCCCCACCCTTTTCTGGAATGACTCCATGCATTGGTTAAAAAGCACAAGCTCTAAAGCCAGGATCACTAGGTTCAAATTCTGCTAAATTACAAATCCTGCTACTCATACGATCTGTCTAAATTCCACGTTTTTAAAAAATAATTTTTACAAGATTTTTCATTGATTTTTTAGAGAAAGAGGAAAGGAGAGGGAAAGAGAGAAACATAGATGTGAGAGCGAGACATCGACTGGCCGCCTCCTGCACACCCCCCACCAGGGATCGAACCCATAACCCAGGCATGCACCCAGACCGGGAATCAAACTAGCAACCTTTCAGCGCACGGGATGATGCCCAACAAACTGAACCACACTGGCTAAGGCTAAATTCCAAATTTTAATCTCCTAAACCCACTCCCTTCTCTGTCTTCCCCATCATCAGTTCCCTCCTGCTAGCTATGCAGGCCCCAACTCTTGGAGTCATCCTTGACTCCTTTCTCTAAAGCACTCCTCACATCCGCCCTCAGCAAATCCTGCTAGCCCCACCTTCAGAATACATCCAGAATCCAACCACTTCGAACCATCATCACTGCCACCACCTTCATCACTCATCTGCACTGCAGAAGTAGCCTCCTCACTGGTCCCCTTGCTTCCACCCTTGCCTCTATAGTCTGTTCTCCAAACAGCAGCCAGAGGGACCTTTTCTTGCTGAAAGGCGGCTATAGGACACAGTTTAACTACACAGATTCTAGTTAGACACCCTAGATACAAATTCTGAGCCTGTCATTCCCTATCTGTGGCCTTGGACAAGTTATTTAATTTTGCTGAGCCTTAGTTTCCTCATCTGTAAATAAGGAAAAAAAGCTAGAAAAAATTTTTTTAGCATTCATTATGTAGCATATACTGTTCTAAGTAGCTTACCTGTATTATTAACTAATTTAATCCTCACAACTCTTTATGAGGTAGATACTACTAAGCATCCCTACTTTACAGATGAGGAAAATAAAGTACAGAGAATTTGCATAAATACCCTAGAGTTACACGACCAGGATCTGAACCCAAGCATGCTAGCTCTAGTCTGTTCTCGTAACTATCCTGCCATTACCTCCTCTGGCCATGATAACAGTTCTCATTTCAGTATTGTTGGGGGGATTAAATGAGTTTCTGACGGGAAGTGCCTTGTACACTGAAAGTGCTCAATAACCATTAGCTATCCTCATCCCCACTCCTGGGCTCAGCAGCTCAACTGGTTTGTATTCTTAGGGAGGTGGGAGGAGAAACTTATTTGGGGATTCATCGTGGCTCCTGCCTCCCTCAGAAAGTCACTTGGTTTCCCTACCAGTAAGACAGGAACAAGAAGAGGGTCTATTAATCCTACTTTTTTAAGATCAGAGAAGAAAATTCCCTTTGGAATCAAATGCAGACCGTGGGGGCAAGGGGACAGGAAGCCAGCTTCCTTGAGGCACCCCTGCCTGGCCACGGTCACCCCAGACTCACGCGGATCTTCTTATAATCACACAGGTACTCGACTTCAAAGTCATAGAGATTCCTTTTGGAGATGCCAAGGGCAGGGCATGAGAGCTTGGCCAAGCGGCACAGGTCCTGTAGCTGATTCCAAGAAGATTTGCAATACACACTGCAGCCTAGAACACAAAAACATTACTGGGTATACTGGCAAGTCCAGGACTCAAAGAGCACCCTAAGTCCTCCCTGAAACTTCCCAAGGACTGCCTCAGAGTCAGTGAAATTTAATCCACAGGTCTTCCCAATGGTAAGATCTTTCTACCACAAAAATGTGCCAGTTTCTTCAACCCCAGTGCTCACCATCCAAGGCTACCCCTTAAGCAGCAGACCTCAAAGTGGGATCTCCTGCATGGATTGTCCTAAAGAAATCTATTCCCAGAGCTCCCAACTCCCTCTATATTGTTCCTAAAACTGCCTGCAAAACCAGCCTAGCATTCAGGACCTAATCCTCTCCTCCGCACTTGCAAAAAGCGAACAACCCCCCATCTCAGTAGGGAGCACTGCCCCAAGGGCATAGGTGGGATGAGGTTAAAACCTTGAGGGCACCACACAAACTGGAAAGACTGGTCAGCAAGCCCTGATCTGAAATCGCTGGGGCCAGATGTGTTATGGAATTGAGTTTTCTATTTTATTTTACAAGTGTAGTTCTAAGTATATCCCATACATTAACATCCCCAATGTGGTCAGGGGCTTCAAGCCATAATCAAACACTTTAATAGTTCTGCAGCAAAAGTCTGAATTTTCACATTAAATAGGAGAAAGATGCAAGATAGAGCCACTGAATGTCCCACCTTATAGTCTAGTTTTGTCACTGAATGGTACCAAACTTAAGTTTTCTGAGCTTTTTAAATTTCGGAATTATGAATAAGATTGTGGACTGGTGTTAAATTACAGGAAGCCTCCTTGAATGATTAGTCTGGGTGCCTTAAACCCACAAGGTGTATTTTTTCACACTGCATTTTGACTTTCTCAGCCTCATCCACATTTCTGTGAAGGGTAAATCTTGCCCAAAGGAATTCAGGAACAGGCAAAACAGTAATAGATTAGTGACAATGATTCTTTAAATATACCTGGGATGTTTCTGGGGCTACCAAAAATTTTCAAGAAACAGATTTTTTTTTAAGGCCTTCTGATTCAAAGATTCAAAGCACATTCTTAATGTGCTTCAGAAGCCATTTTATCAGATCATTTCAGAGAACACTTATTCCAAATGTAGTCAGCCAGTCCTCATCCTATTAATATTTTCTACCTCTCATTTTAAAAATGAAACATTTAAACTCATGATGAAATGCTCTAGATGTCAACCTAAAAATGTCTAAGAGCTTTGCAACATTATGTCGTCTGCACTACCCCGCCCCCCCACACACACACACACTTAGGCAGGCCTAGTGGAGACTCAGCCAGAGCCCACGCCTTCCTCCCTGTGACGTCTCTCCCTTTCAAACCCCTTAACTTGTATTTGAAACCCCACTAAATTGGTCCCAACTCACATCTCCAGCTGCTGGTGCCGCACTGACCACAGGTGGAATCTCCTATCCCTTAGAGGTTCCTCTCCCCCCCCCGGGACACTTGTGGAACCCATCCTCCCCGCAGCTTTCCTTACCCAGAGGAGACCACCCCCCAATATACTGAGAAAATCACCCCTTTCTTCCCTGCACACAGGGGGGTCCAGCTCTCCCATTCCGGAAGCCCCTGCCCCTCTTTCTGACGGAGTCCTCTCTACTGCAGACCCTTCCCTCATCAGGCTGAGAGGAGATACCCTTAACACAAGATTCCTCTATCGCCCAGCCCCACTCTGAAAATGAGATTCGTCCCCTCCCCTTCCCTCTCCTTCCGGCGTCTTGCGTGGACACCAAGCGGGTAACGGTCACCGGCGGCCGATTTTCCCGCGCGCGGGCGCGGCCTTCCCGAACCAGCTGCCTCCCCCCGCGCGCGCAAGCGAGAGCGCGCACGCGCTGTCCAGTAGCTTTTAGAGGCGCGCGCCCCCCTCCCCAGTCCCCACTTCGCCCCGCGCCCGCTGCCTTCCGAAGCACGCGCCCCCTCCTCTCAGCCCCGCCCTGCCTCGCACACCAGGCCCGCGCTCCCCGAGCCCCAGCCTTTCAGCGCTGGGCTTCCGGCTCCCAGCTCCGTGGCTTTGGACGCCTGGGCCCCGAGCCCGCGACGCTACCCCTCCAGCCCACGCAGCCCGGCCAGTAGGCCGGCGCTGCTGCCACCACTACTTCACCTTTTAAATTTTCCGCCATCTTTCCCCACGGCTAACGACATTCGGGCCTAACCGGCCTCGCGAGAAGAGCCCTCGCGCGGGCGTGGCCGAGAACGCGCAGCCTATTGGCCGCACCGTTCCGCGAGCAGTGCCCGCGCGGACCAACAGGCGAGCCGTGACCGGACCCCTCCCGCCACTCTGCTCGGTCCCGAAGGCGGGTGCTCGCCGGCGCTTTCCCAGCGTGCGTCTGGGCGGCTGAAGCGGCGGCAGCAGCGGCTACGGAGGTTGCTGGAGGCCCTGCCCGTCCGCCGGTCTGTCTGTCACGCTGTCAGCCAATCCTGTTGTCAGCCAGCCAGACCGGGGCGGCAGGGGATGGGGTGGCGGTGGCGGAAATCCTCCGTTCTGTCAGACCCCCAATTACCACCCTCAGGCGGCCCGTCACATTTTAATCCCGAACAGGCCGTGACTCCGCTCCTGCGGTGGACTATGGTCCCAGACTGCTGCTGAGGCTCAAAATCACTCCAGACTCAAATCACACAATGGGTCAGTCATCACAACTGCCTAGCCAGACACTTCCAGCCATGCCTGCCATTCACTTCAGTCACCAGTAACAGCCATCCGCGTGCAACCCCCACCCATCCACCCCGCGCCAGCGGCAAGTCCCTAGAGGCGGACATGCTGCGCTTACTAACAGCCACACTGCTAGTCAGCCTGTCACTGCCCCAGACGGTCCCTTCTTCACTGGCAGTCACTCAAGCAACGGTTTCTCTGGCTACCCTTGCCCTGGCACCTGCTCTGAATCCCCCTGGGCAAATCATCTCATTCCTCCTCAGGAAACCCCAGACACCAGCCATGCCCTCAGGCAGGCTATGATTAGGTCAGGCCTGGCTGGCATTTGGCATTGTCAGCATCTCATGTAGCCCTGTCAGGCAGTCACACTATCCACCATCAGTTGTCAATGACTGTCATTACCCCCTCATTCCGACCATGATCAGGTAGTTTATTCCCTCAGAGCAAATAGTCACAGAAACTAAAGGTAGCATTAAGCCTGCACACCACCTGTCAGTGGGTTAGCAGTCCGTCCTTTCTCAGGGAGGCATACCCTACATTGGACAGTCAGTCAGTATCTTCTGACCCATCAGTGCAGCTGTGATTCTAACCTCATACAGTAATCGAGTCAGGCAGCTACACTGCTCTTTCAGTTGGTCAGCTGGCTTGTGACTCGTTCTGTCCACCCCTCATCATATTGTCAGTCAGCCAGGTAGCCATGCTCAGCATACAACTGAGCATATGGTCTGCCAAGCATGCTGATTCCGGCGGGGTGGAAGGTCAGTCACCTGAGACAGCTACGTATCAGAGGGCCACAGATCTGTCCATCAGCCAGCCTGAAATTCCCTCAGGGTAGCCCTCCTTTACACATCACCAGGCAGCTTAACATCCAAACACTCCCTCAGGCCGGGTGCGATTCCTAGCTATAGTCATCCATCCACAGCATCCTGCCACCACCATGGCTCAGCCAGCATGTCAGTCCCTCAGGAGGCTTCAGGTCTTCTACACTGTCAGACCACCAGCCCCAGTCAGTCCCAGGGGGTTGTAATTGTTACCTATCCAGTACTGCACAGCATCAGGAAACATTACCGTCAGTTCCTAAAACTGCCCCTCTCCTTGTCGGTCCATGAGTTATATAGCCAACCAAACAGTTACACAGTTAATCAAACAGTTATTCTGTCTGCCTGTCTGTCAGTCCAGCTGTGAGCTGTTTGGATAAATAATAGGTTGCATCAGCTCCTGCTTGCCTTGAGTAGAACAGTCAACAGCATAAGTCCCACCATGGATTCTCCTTCCCTCCCTTATTCCATCTAGAACAGAGTCCAATGTCAGTGCTCACAGGCTCCCAGTCTCCTGGGGCAGGCAGGACCCTCCCACACCCAGGAGTTCAAGAGACCTGTCCAACCCATGAGAGTGGTTTAAAGCATGATCTATTTTTTTTTTTACTTAAAACTTTTTAAATACAATGTTAAAGGAATTTTAAAAGGAAAAAACTCCCTAGACACAATGTTTCTATGTTCCTTTCCAGTTTTTTCTAATAGATACATTTCCAAAACAAGTATTCTGTTTCTACACATAGACATATGTAGGGTTTGTTTTGGCTTTGGTTTTTTTATTGATTTTTGAGAGAGGAAGGGAGAGGGAGGGAGGAAGGGGAGAGAGAGAGAGAGATCAGCCACCCTCCATATGCACCCTGACCAGGGATCAAACCCATAATCTTTTGGTATACTAGACAACACTCCAACCAATTGAGTCACACTGGCCTGGGATATATATCATTGTTTTTTTTTAAATGACAGTTTACATTCAATATTATTTTGTATTAGTTTGAGGTGTACAGCACAGTGGTCAGACAATCATACACCTCACAAAGTGCTCCCCCAGTATTTCCATACCCACCTGGCACCATACATAGCTATTACAATATTATTGACTGTATTTCTTATGCTGTACTTTGCATCCCGTGACTATTTTGTAACTACCAATTTGTACTTCTTTTTTTTTTTAAACATATCTTTATTGATTTCAGAGAGCAGAAAGGAGAGGGAGAGAGAGAGACAGAAACATCAATGATGAGAGAGTCATTGATCGAGCCCGCAACCCAGGCATGTGCCCTGACAGGGAATCGAACCCCGATCGCCTGGATCCTAGGTCGACGCTCAACCGCTGAGCCAAGCCTGGCCGGGCCCAATTTGTACTTCTTAATCCCTTCATCTTTTTCACCCATTCCCTCAAGCCCCCTCCCCTCTGGCAACCACTGGTCTGTTCTCTGCATCTATAGTGTTTCAATTTTGTTTGTTCACTTATTTTGTTCTTTAGATTACAAATGTAAGTGAAATCATATACTATTTGTCTTTCTCTGACTGACTTATTTCACTTAGCATAATACCCTCCTATGTCCGTCCAGGCTGTCGCAAATGGTAAGATTTTATTCTTTTTTATGGTTGAATAATATTCCATTGCAAATATGTACCACCACTTGTTTATACACTAGTCTATTAATGGGCACATGGGTTGCTTCCATAGCTTGACTATTGTAAATAACGCTGCAATGAACATAGAGGTGCATATATTCTTTTGAATTAGTGTTTTGGGTTCCTTCAGATATATACCCGGAAGTGGAATTGCTGAGTCATAAGGCAGTTCCATTTTTAATTTTTTGAGGACCCTCCATACTGTTTTCCATAGTGGCTGCACCAGTCTGCATTCCCACCAGCAGTGTACTAGGGTTCCTTTTTCTCCACATCCTCGCCAACACTTGTTGTTTGATGATTTGCTGATGGTAGCCATTCTGACAGGTGTGAGGTGATACCTCATTGTGGTTTTAATTTGCATCTCTCTGGTGATTAGTGACATTGAGCATCTTTTCATATGTCTATTGGCCATCTGTATGTCCTCTTTGGAGAAGTGTCTATTCAGCTCCTCCGCCCACTTTTAAACTGAATTTTTTGTTTTTTTGGTGTTGAATTACATGTGTTATTTATAAATTTTGGATATTAACCCCTTATTGGATGTATCAAAGTATGACCTCTTTCTTCCTGAATCTGGAAGGGTGATGTGGGGGTCTTTGGGGAGCATCCCTTGGCCCTTCCTAAACAGTATAGGATAGTGAGTAAAGGCCTAGATTCTGGTAGCACAGCAGCCTGGGTTAAAATCCCAACTCCACCATTTACTAAATTGTGTAGGCAGTTTCTTCATCTGCAAAACCTCAGATGAGGTGCTCTCCCTCCAGGGAGTATGCCTGTGCCATTCCCTTCCCCCTCTCCTTCCCCCACAGGGATGTATCCTTTAACCTCTAAGGGACTTACATAAGACTTACAACCAGGGGAGCAATGGGCAGCAGTAGCTCGTTCCAGGCTAACTCCCTGAACCTGTCTCCAAGGCCCCCTTTTCTCTGACTTCACAGTGAGCCAAAGCAGCCCAGCCTAGGCTCTCCTATTGCTT
Organism: Miniopterus schreibersii; assembly: GCF_964146895.1. NCBI lineage: Eukaryota > Metazoa > Chordata > Mammalia > Chiroptera > Miniopteridae > Miniopterus > Miniopterus schreibersii. The sequence continues at coordinate 74,874,944 of NC_138104.1, forward strand.
CTTCTATGCCCTTCCTTGTTTCACTATCCTAAGTATATTTTTGTTGCAGTCAAGAAATTCTTGCTTGCTTTTCTACAAAACAAAACCTCAGATGAGTGACCTTGGAGTGGGCATCTCCCACTCACCTGGTAAATGAATCTTTCAGAAGGACTAGCACCTTTTCAGGAGACCTCAAAAGTAAGAAGCCACCCTGCTATTACTCTGTCCTACTCCAAGCCACTTGTCCATTCAGTATTAATTTAGTGCCTAGTGTGTACATTGCCTTGTCCAGTGCTGGGACCAAAACAGGGTTTTATCCATTCCAAGCCACACAGGTTTGACCTGTTTTTAATGTAAACCTCATATTGGAGTGTAGCACACATACAGAGAGTACACACACCATGGGTGATCAGTGGAATGACTTTTCACCAGGAAATATACATGTGGAACTGGAATGCAGATTAAGGGACAGCATAGCCAGCCAGGGCACCAAAAGCATTTAGTTGTTGTTGTTTTTAACATCTCTCAAATCAGGCTCCATCTCTCAAGCACTGGTGGGTCATAATTCAATTGCAGTACTTTTTTTGTCTTTCTTAGTGATACATAAAATAATGATGCATTTTATAATCAATGGTGACTCAGGATTAGTGACATCCAATAATAACAATAGCAGCTGCTGCTGCTAATGTTTATAGATGCCTACAAGGACCCAGGCACTTAGCAGACACCATCTACTTTACTTATTTATTTGTTAATTCTCACTGGAGGATATTTTTTTTCCATTGCTTTTTCAGAGAGAGTAGAAGGGAGAGAGAGAGAGAGAGAGGTAAACATCGATGTGAGAGTGACACACTGAGTGGTTGCCTCCTGCTCACACCCCAACAGGGGCTGAGCCTGCAACCAGGGTACGTGCCCTTGGCTGGAATCGAACCCGGGACCCTTTGGTCCACGGGCCAATGCTCTAACCACTGAGCCAAACCGGCTAGGGCACCATCTACTTTCATTCTGACTACAGCCTGTGAAATAAGCGTTTTCATCCTCATTTTAAAGACTGAGAAAACTGAGGCCTAGAGAGGTCAAGTAACTTGCCCACAGTCAATTCTTTTACCCCAGGTCTGTGCCTGCTCTAGCCAGTGCTACTGGGGATTCAGAAGGTATTTTCTAAAACAAAGCCTGACCAAGGGGTCCCAGAACACAATTTCTAGGGTTTCAGCAGGTGGGGGGATTGGGAGGGGAGTAAGTCATATGACAAGACCTTCCTAGACTCGGTGCTTGTCCTGGAGACCTGGCCTGGGTAGATGGGGAGTAGAGTGGGGGTTAAAGAATAATAGAAGAATGAAAGGGAACCTGAGACTCCCTCCTTCTCCAGCTTCCCCAGCAGCGGGAGATTTCTAAAGGTACAAAACTAGCTCCCATTCTCCATACCTACAACCTCACCGCCCCAGCTTCCCCTACTGCCTGGCTGTTTCCCTTCTTCCCCTAACCCCCCAACCTGTATCCCAATGGTTCCAAATTTCTTCCACTGCTCTTGAAGATGGAAGAAATCTGCCCTCTCTGGATTCTCCCTCACCTTTGTCTTTCTCCCCTCCTCCTCTTCTAAAGGTAGGCTACCTGAGATCTTCAATACACCAGATTTCAGAAATGGGAAGGGGTAGGCACCTCGATTCTAGGCTTTAATGTGCAAGGGTTGCTAATGACTCCATTGGCAATGCTTTAAACACCAGGTACAGTTTTGAGCTGCTCCTGTTTTCTGGAGGGCAAGTCCTGGAGGAGAAGGAGGAGGAGGAGGAAGAGGAGGAGGAGGGGTGACCCAGTGGGAATCCATGTTACATAATGTTACCCCCATTGTATAGATAAGGAAACTGAGACTCAGAAGTGTGGCATCTTACCTGGGTTCTAGAGCAGATCTATCTGATTAGTAAGTCTTTTCCTCTTCCTCTGCCATTGGCCAGGACTTGGTTTAAACTGGGAACTGTACAGAAACAAATTTTAATACTAAGAAGGGGATTCTGACCATTAGGATCTTGTGTGAGTTTTGTGCATGGAGAGTGGAGGAGTCTGACCATTGAAAGTTCTCTTCATTGAGTATTGTGTGAGTTGAACAGTTTTTTAAAAATAAATAAGTGAATGAATAAATAACTCTCCCATTCGTTCACCACACCTGGCCTCATGCCAAGCTTTTCCCCCAATTTAGGGCTTTTGCATAGCTCTTCCCTCTGCCTGGAATGCCCTTCCCCCAAATATTCACCTGGTTGACTCCTCTCTCTTTAGGTTCAGCATAACTACCACCTACTTCAAGCAGCTTTTCCAGAACACCTTATCTGAATGTCATTTCCCCTCAGCACACAGCACTTATCATGATCTAAAACTATCTTTTGTTCCTATTTGACTCCTCTTTTCTTGTCTGTCTCCTCCCCTGGAATGTCAGTCCCTAGAATGTCAGCCCCGCTAGGGCAAGAATTTTTGTCGACTTTTTCCACTGCTTTATCCCCAGACTCTAAAGTAGTGCCTGACAATAAATATTTGGGGAAAGAAAAAAAGGGCAGAAGGAAACAAAGAAATACAGGCTAAATGACTGAGGGAACAAGTGAATGAATGAATGTATATGTGTAAAGCTAAATAAATGAAATAGTATAGATGAATAAAAGGAACTTTTGGAGAAAAGGACCCCAAATTCCCACATTTGGAACATAAACAGATTTAGAGAAACAAAAAGACAGTTATTTTATTTTTGTTTTAAAATCTTTGACTGAGAACCATGAAATTTTGTATAAAAAAGGGCTATTGCTAAGGCGACTAAGGGCCAGTCAGAGATAACAGCATTGGAGGGGTTGGAAGGGAAGAAACGCCTTGGGGGCCTGGAACCCAAGAGAAGAAGGCCTCGAGCAACAGCTGCCAGGGGATCAGGTGCAAAACAGGTGGGGATGGTGGTAACTCAGTCATCCCATTCATCATCCTCATCGTCATCTCCGGCCTGGTCCTCCCCTTCATCTGAAAGGGGACAGAAAAAGTGGAACTCAGATGGACACGAGGATTCACAAGCCCTGGAGAGGGGGTTTCCTAGGGATGGAGAAGTCAGGACTCGGGGTCCTGGGGTGCTAAGGTCTCCTGCTAGGAAATCAGATCTGGGGCCTGTGCATTGGATAAGGATGAGGCCCCCTCAGAGGAGAGAGAATTAGGGTTTCTGTTTGGGACAAGATATAGCTGGGGTCTGGGTTCTAGTTGGAGTTGAAGTTAATATTATTGTAAAAAATGTGTGGTTAATTGGGATATTATTGTCACACAAAGGATTAACATTAACAGGTTTGTCCCTTAATGGGGTGAATTTAAATATTATTAGCAAGGGTGGGCTAAATTACAATGTTGTTTCATAGTGGGTTAATGTTAATATTGTTGACACATAATGGTCTTAATAATATCATTGTCGCCCGGCCGGGCATGGCTCAGCGGTTGAGCATCAACCTAGGATCCAGGAGATGGAGGTTCGATTCCCGGTCAGGGCACATGCCCGAGTTGCGGGCTCGATCCCCAGTCGGGGGCGTGCAGAAGGCAGCTGATCAATGACTCTCTTATCATTGATGTTTCTATCGCTCTCTCTCCCTCTCCTTTCCTCTCTCTGAAATCAATAAAGATGTATTTAAAAAAAACAAAAAACTGTAATTGAAAAATAAATTTAAAAATTAAAATAATAATAATAATAATATCATTGTCAAAAGATATGAGGTTCAGCCCGGCCGGGCATGACTCAGTGGTTGAGCATCGACCTAGGATCCAGGAGATCGCTCTTTGATTCCCGGTCAGGGCACAGGCCCGGGTTGCGCTCCCCAGTCAGGAGCAGGTGATCAATGACAACTTTCTCATCACTGATGTTTCAACTCTCTCTCTCCCTCTCCCTTCCTCTCTCTGGAATTAATAAAGATATTTAAGGGGAAAAAAGATATGAGGTTCAACCTGGCCAGTGTGGTTCAGTGATTGAGTTTCCACCCATGAACCAGGAGGTCACAGTTCGATTCCAGGTCGGTGCATATACCCGGGTTTCGGGCTAGATCCCCAGTAGGGGGCATGCAGGAGGCAGCTGATCGGTGATGTTTCTCTCTCATCTGTTTCTCTTTATCCCTCTCCTTTCCTCTCTCTCTAAAAATCAATAAAAACACATTTTTTAAAAAAGATATGAGGCTCATTAAAATATTGTCATACAATGGATTCATGTTAATCTTGTGAACACACTCTGGGGTAATGTTAATATTATTGTCAAAGTTGGAGTTAATTATATTATTGTTACATAATAGGTTGAGGTTCATATTATCCTCACATAATTGTCATATAATAACAATATTGTTGACACATTAGGGGATTCCTGTTAACATTATTGCAAAAAGATTGAGTTATAATATTATCATACAATGAGTTACTGTTAATCTGTTGACACATGGAGTTAAGGTTAATATTACTGTCAAAAATGGGGTTCTTTATAATATTATCATCACATAGTGAGCTAATGTTTATACTACTGAACAAATGGGATTAATGTTAATAGTGTGGACATACTGCGTCATTAATGTTAATATTACTGTTAAAGATAGAGTTAATTATACTATTGTTACATAATGACAACATTAACATTGTCAAAAAGGAGACTGATATAAGATTCACGTTATCACTATCAACAGATGGGGCTAATGTTACTATTGATGGAGACTGTTGGGGTTGTTGTTTTTGTTTGTTTTTTTAATCCTCACCCAAGGATATTTTTTCCATTGCTTTTTAAAGAGAGCAGAAGGGGGAGAGAGAGATAGAAACATTGATGTGAAAGAGACACATCAATTGGTTGCCTCCCACAAGTGCCCCGACCAGGGCCAGGGATTGAACCTGCAACCAAGGTATGTGCCCTTGGCCAGAATCGAACCCAGGACCCTTCGGTCCACAGGCTGACGCTCTAACCACTGAGCCAAATCAGCTAGGGCTGTTGGGGTTGTTTTTAGGCCAACACTAGCCCTGGGAAACAGGGTCACTGTCCTGGCAGGATGGGCTCTAGAGAGGGCAGCCCAAAGGTGGTGGGGAAGGCAGACTCTCACCTGAGGAGTGGATGGCTCTGCTTCTCTTCTGCATTACATGCATCAGGGCACCCACCAGTCCCTCTGAGCTCTGAGGTGGCGGCTGCAGCCCAGAACTCTCTGAGGCACCAGGGGTCTGCAGCAAGCAGGGCACAGCACAGAGAGCTCAGGGCCTGTGAGAGCACTTCTCACCCCTTCCAGTCCCCTTCAAGGCTCCAAGCCCGCCTCTCCGCATCAACCTCCCAAAATCACTGAACCCCAAAATCTTGGGACCCCCATCAGTCTCAGCCCCAGACCCCTAACACCCTTATTTGCACAGTACACCCCCGAGTTCCAACCCCCCAGTCCTCTATCCTGCTGGTCCTCACCTTGTTCAGCTGAATTCCCTGCCGGATTTGATCCAAAAGGGCCCCTCGACCTCCAGCAGGGGCCGAGCCCCCCACAGGCCCCAGAGTAGGAGGGACTGGGGGAGGGACTGGCCCATTCCCAGAGAGGGGTGGTGGTGGTGGTGGCGGTGGTGGTGGTGGTGGCAGAGGCGGACCCCCAGCTCCTGGGAGCGGAGGGGGTGGTGGCCCAGAACGTCCTGTGGCTGGAGGGGGTGGTGGTGGAGGGCCCCCTCGGCCCGGAGGTGGGGGTCCCCGGGGAGTTGGTGGTGGCGGCGCACCTCCCAAAGGTACAGGGGGCAGTGGACCAGAACGACCCTTGTTACTCCCCACAGCAGGGGGCCGGGGGGGTTGGTTCCCTCCTCTGGATGGTGGTGGGGGTGGTGGAAGCGGCTCTGAGGGGGGAAAATAACACATAGCTATTATAATTTTCTTCCAAGCCTGGTTTGCTCATTTGTAAAATGAGTATCCAACTGGCCAACTCCTGATTCAAACAGTAGAGGGGTTTCCACGAGGACTAAGTGACTACAGTGTATCTTTTGGAAAAGGGTTGGAGAAGAAGAGTGTGTTCAGAAGAAAGGACTCACCCTGCCGCCTCATCTCCTGCCGCACAGCTTCCAGCCCGCCCTGATCCTCAATGAAGTCATAGATAAGTTTGGAGGTCTCAGCATCAGTGAGCTGGGCCTCACTGATTCCAGCCCTAGAAAACAGGCTCCGCAGATCCGGGTCCAGGTTGTTCACCTGCTCCGGAGGAAAAAGTCAGAGGCAGGAGTGGGCGAATAAGGTGGGGAGGGAAGGGGCATGGATTATCACGGGGTCCACCCCAGAGAAGGATCTGAGAGGGGTGTGGGAAGGGTGGGGTCTGGGGGTAGGTCTGATCGCTGGACTAGGGAAGGATAGGTGGGAGATGAATGGAGTCCAGGGGACTTCAGAGTTACTCACGTCAAATCCATTCTGGGGGTCCCACCCCACGTGGCTGACATGTCTAGGGGAGGTGAGGAGACCCCAGTGAAGCCCCACTGTCCTTCCTTCCCTTCCTAGTGAAGCCCTCCTGCCCTCTCCTGCCTAGAGGGACTCTGAGGGACCAGAATTAATGAATGAGCCATAAGTGAATGAATGAGTGAATGAGAGCAGTAGTTATGGAATTAGAAGGGAGTCCATAGTTTGTGGTGCCCATTTGTCATTTCATCCCTTTTCCACCATCTATCTACCCATCCACTTGTCCAACTAGCCATCCACATTCACCTGTTAGACTACTGATCCATCATATATTTGTCTCTCCACTTATCTGCCCACACACATCTGTTTACCCATTTGTCCATCAATCTGTCCTCACACACTTGTCTATCCAGTTATCCATCTACCCATGTGCCCACCTTTCCATCCATCCACTCATTTGTCTCCATTCAACCACACACTTCTGTCCATTTATCCACTGAACTGTTCATTCATCCACATATCTGGCCATCTATCCATCCCTATCCACCTTGTCTGTGAACCAATCAGCCTATATATTCATCTGTCCATACACTCATTCACTCACCCATCCTTCTATCCACCCACTTTTCATTTACCCATCCTCCCATCCATCTAACCACCTATCCATTTATTCCCCAACCCACTTATTCATTCATTCATTTCACTCCTGCATCCATCTATCCATCTACTTACCCACCATCCCACCCAAGTTAGGACTAGGGTGAGGCAAGTTAAAGGCCTAGGGTACAAAATTTAAGAAGGCACTCACTCTCAGTGTCATGAACTGCACTTTCATGACCTTGAAACTGACTGTCTCTGTTAAGTTTGCAACCTTGGTGCCTCACTGCCTCTCCCTAGTCCCGGACTTGCACCCACCCACCCATCCACTCATCTACCCACCAGCCCACCCATCCATCTGCCCATCCTTCCATCCACTTAGCTCTCCTCCTGTCCACCTGCTCATCTGCTCCCCCCCCCCCAAGGCATCTATAGGCCCACTGGAAAAAGGTTCTCACTTGAATCCACTGGGTGCACCAATATCAGCCTTTCTGATCTTTTTCTTCCCTGAGCGTTTCTTATCAGCTGGGCCAGGCCCAGGTGCTGGGAGTCCACGGTATCGTGAATTCGTGATGTCCGGGTTCTGGATGTCCACTGTCAGCAGCCCCAGGGACAGTGGGCCAGCTGCTGGGCCTGTGGGGACAATAGGGTGACTAAACCATTGACCCACTTACCTACCAACCAAAGCATAGGGGCAAGAAACAGAAAAACTGTTAGGGAAATCTCTGTGAGTTTGATGGTCATGGAGGGAGTCCAAGGGGGTTTAAGGAGAAATGGATGGGTGGTTCTCACAAACCATTCAAACATTCACTGATTAATTAATTTATTCATTCACTCATGCTTATCACTTAAGTATTGACTCATTCATTCACTGGCTCATTAACTAATTAATTTGTTAAATTAGTTGTTCACTCATTCATTCATTCAATCATTACTTTCTTTGCTGATTGAAATTTTATGTAACTTTTTCATTTGTTCACTGTTCAGTGCATTCAATTCGATCACTCACTCATTTACTCTATTTACTCAATCATCCCTCCATCCATTCACCAACTTATCCACATACCAATTCACCTATGCATCTATATATCTATCTATATTTTCATCCTCCCATCAATTCAACCCCTTACTCAACCATTTATCCACCACAAATCCATCCACCTACACATCCATTCATCCATCCACCCACCCACTCATTCACCCACTTGTCCCTGCACCCACCACATTACTCATACACCCACCCACTCCCCACCCACCTGTCCATCCAGGAACAAGGAAGAATTAGTACTCACCCCCTTGATCTCCACCTGGGTGTGAGGGCAGGGGTGGAAGCCCTCCTCTTCTCTCTGGGAAGATGGAGTGGGTAGAGAGCTCTGACAACTCTGCCACAGGTTCCTGGGCTAGCCTCTTATTACCCCTACTTGCCTAGAGGACTCACCTTCATTGACTGGTGCTGGTGGGGGGGGTAGCTGGCGTCTGTCTGTAGAGAGACAGGTAGACAGGAGATCAGAACCATAAGAGGGGCTTTTACAGCTCCCCACTCTTTCACTCACCTCTACCCAACTTTCTTTCCTCCCCCAAGGTCTCCTTACCTCCACTTTGCCTCTGATTCCTTTTTTGTATCTTCTCCTGCACCAGGGCCTGGAAGGCCTGGGCCTCGCTCTCATCTGCAAAGTTCAGCCCCACTTGGCAGTCCTGCACACACTTTGGAGTCAGCAGCCTTCCAGGACCTCCATACCTTTCCCATCTCCTCCCCACACCCCAAATGAGGCCCAGGGGTTGGGTAGTCACTTACATCTCCAGCAAAGGTGTGGAAGAAGGGGGTGGGAGTGGAGTAAATCAGCTGTGAGTACAGTTCCTGTTCCCAGAGCAGCAGGCCTGCCTGGAGAGGTAGGGAACACACTGGCATTGAGGCATGCCCTGGGTGGCAGGTCTCTGTTATCTGAGCAGGGAACATGGTGTCCAAATTTGGGGCCCCAGGATCTGATTTGGGTATTTCCAACTCAGCATCAGAGAGTTGGGGATCTAGGGGTCAGATGTGGAGGGTTGGGTTACAGTATGGGAGTTAGACACCACAGTGAGAGATTTGGATTTGGGGTTTGGGGCCTTAGGTGTAGGACTGGGGAGCTTGAGCTTGAGGATTTTGGACTCCAGTCCTAGGAAACTAAGCCCATTCTAGACCCCATCCCATATCCCCCCTTATAGAGGTCTTCATTTGGGCAAGTAGGGCTCCAGTATTGGGAGTTGGGCTTGAGATTTGAAGTTCAGACATACAGACTTGGGAGTTTAGGGGGAGGAGTTCAGCCAAGATATGTGCATTTTGAGATTTGTAGAACAGAGTTGTGGCTTAGGAGTTTAATTAGTATTTGATGGTTCTGGAATGTTGATGTGGTTATGCTGGGTTCATCTTTATGGGTTTAGAAAGATGAATTTGGGGTACGTGCCAGAGAGTTCAGGTTGGGGCTTTGTGGAAGAAATTCAGGAATTCTGTGGTCCATGTTGTGAAGTTAAAAGGATAGATTTGGGCCCGGCTGGATGTGACTCAGAACTTGAGCATCGACCTAGGATCAAGGCGATCACCATTTGATTCTCGGTCAGGGCACATGCCCAGGTTGCGGGCTCGATCCCCAGCCGGGGGCGTGCAGGAGGCAGCTGATCAATGACTCTCTCATCATTGATGTTTCTATCTCTCTCTCTCCCTTCCTCTCTCTGAAATCAATAAAGATATATTTTAAAAAATAATAAGGATAAATTTGGAGTTCAAGACTCAGTGGCATATTCAGGTTTGGGGTTTGGGGAACAGATTTATGACTAGGAGCTAAGTAAACATCTGAGGTTCAGTAGTTTTGATGGGGGATTTCTGGGACTCAAAATGTTGAATTTAGAGTGGATTTGAGTTTCAGGTAAAAATATAGTGGGTTTTTGGGGTTGTTTTTTTTGGAGTTTATGGAACAGATTAGACTTAGGCAGTATACTAATATGTGTGTGTGTGGGGGGGGGTTATAGACATTGACTTGGAGACTCTAGGGTCAGTCATCACAGACTTAGAAAGGCAAACCAGAGTTTGACATCTGGATGAAGTCTTTGGTCCTGGGGCCCAGGGGTTCACTAATCTGTCCAAGAACTCAGGGCTAGGGACACAGATCTAGGCTTGCAGGCTTAAATGGGTTTGCATGTGCGGCGGGGGAGGGCAGGGATCACCTGAAGGTTGTAGAGGCGGATGAAGTAGGACTTCTGGGGGTTATCCTTCACGAAACACACAGCCCCACAATGCTCCTTGGTCCAACGCTCAGCTCCAGGGGGCAGCGCCAGGTACAGCTGAACAACTGTGGTGGCCAGTGTCTGGGAGGGGAGAGCAGGGGGTGGGGGCTCAGTGGAGTCTGGGAGGGGAAAACCAGAGGGTCTGGGAGCCAGACTTAGTCCTTCCTTACCACGGCTGTCGTGGCCCCAAAGGAAGAGCCGCAACCAGAGAGAAAGTGAATAGGCATGGAGACCTTCCTGGGATTGGTGAGTGGGGGTAAGTGGATTCTAGGAGAGGAGATGATGAAGAGGGAAAGGAGGAGAGGAAAAGGGGAAGAAAGAGGAGGAGGAGAATGGGGAAGATGAGGAGAGAGGGAGGATGAGGAAAAGGAGGAGGAGAGGAAGGGGAGGAAAGGGAGAAAGACAGGGAGGGCCAGGAGGTCCCCAGCTCACCCAGCATTTCCTTCCGAGCATCTCGAAGACTCGCTGGTTCTCATGGTCTTGGAGGAGGGTGGAGGGTATGTTCTGCTGAGCCGCCTGTGTTCCGCGGCCCCCAGGCCTGCCTCCCACAGGGCCCCCACTCATGGTGCCTCCTGCCCTTGTCCTCTCCGGCTAGGCTCTGGGTACAGGGTAAGAAGAGGAACTTCCGCAGTGAGCAGGGGAACAGGAAGTACAAAAAACCACAAGAGAAACAAGTCCTTCAGAGGCCCCTCGATGGGCCTGGGCTCCTCCTCCCTAGGACAGACTTGGACCCTCTGCTCTCAGACTGGGGCCCTCCTCCATTTGACTGGGTAGACCCATCTTTTGGACCAGCTCATATCCTGTTCCTTCTTTCTTACTCTCTGGAGCCCATCTCCCTCTGACTGGCTGAGATCCTCCTCCCTCTGATTGGCAGCAAGAGCTAGGCCTCTACCTCACTTCTGCAAGGCACTCTGCGGTCAGTCGTGGGGCTGAGCAGCCTCCTTCCTCCCCACAGTATCCAGTTAGCCTGGGGAGCCTGAGGTCCAAGGCCCTTAGTGCTGAAGGATTACTGTGCCAAAACTTTTCCTTTAATTACACAGTGAGTGGCGGGTGCCTGGGATCCCACCCCTCTTCTGAGTGGCTCACTTACCCATCCCTTACCCCTGCCTCCCCACAGCTCCCAAACTACTTTCTGCTTATCATCCCCTTTTTTGAAGAAAGGAATTTTATAGCATCTGCGAATGCCTAAACAACATCTTGTTTCTTTTTCATTGCTTTTGAACTTTTAAAGTATGTAATCTTCAGAGACTTGACTTTCCCCCCACTCAACATTCATTTTTATCTAACAAACATTCATGTAACACTCAACACGTGTGCCAGGCACTGTTCTGACCCCTTTGTAAATACTGACTCACTTAATCCTCATAATAGCCTGTGGGAACCACACTATTACAGTGTCTATTTGACTGAGGGAAGTGAAGGAATGGAGGCAGTGGTCGAGTGATTTTCCCAGTAGCTCCCAGCTAGCAAGTGGGAGAGCCCAGATTGCATGCCAGGCTGGCTAGGTCCAGAGGGCACACTTTTCATCACTATGTTCCACACCTTCTCTTTGCCTGTTACTAAGATTTGTATTAGCCTCTGCTACATTTGTTACTGCTATATAGTATGCTATTGGGTAACTGTACAACCTGTTTATTCATATTCTCCTGTTAACAGCTATTTCTGGCTGCTGCTGTTGGGAGCAATGCTGCTGTGTTCACTCCTGTACACATTTACTGGTCCACACAGGTATGCATACTCTCAGGATGGGAGTCAGGGGGTTGTAAGGTTTGCATATCTCTAACTTTACCAGGTAATGCCAGACAGTTTCCCCAAGTGAATGCTAGCTCAGTCCCCCACTCTTCCTTGGGCCTCAGTCTCTGGTTTGGGGACACAAAGCGCTCAGGCACACATAGAGCAGTTTGGGGGTGCTGAGTGTGTCTGAAGTGTGACCGAGATTCCTGGACACCTGGAGGGAAATAGCACATCTCAAAGTGGGACCCACAGTCATGCCTGGAAACCTGATTATCTCCCCATGCTGGCAGGTTCAAAGCTTCTCTCCTAAGCCTGAGTCTCAAAGCCACTTCTGGTGTGGCAATTCCAACCTATCTCGCACTTATCCCCACCAACTCAGCTTATGGTGCCTCCAACTCACCAGGCAATTTCCTACCTCCAGACTTGGGGCACCTTCCAGACTGTCCATTGGGACCAGCCGCTGCTTTTTCTTAAAAGGCCACTGCAGCCCGGCTGGGTGTGGCTCAGCGGTTGAGCGTCGACCTGGGATCCAGGTGATCGGGGTTCGATTCCCAGTCAGGGCACATGCCCGGGTTGCGGGCTCGATCAATGACTCTCTCATCATTGATGTTTCTATCTCTCTCTCTCTCCCTCTCCTTTCCTCTCTCTGAAATCAATAAAGATATATTTTTTAAAAATAAAAATAAATAAAAGGCCACTGCATTTGTTCATGTTAACACTGTTCATTGAGCTCTCACTTTGTGCAAAGCATATCTCCAGTATCTGGCACAAACTAGACACTCAGTAAACGAAGGAATGAATGAGGGATTAATGTCTAATTGATTTAGTGTTTCTGAATTTTTTCTAAGTGCCTTTATTAATTCATTTCATATTCACAGACGACGCCATGACGTAAGCACAACTGTCACCACCATTTTACTGATAGGGAAGCTGAGGCCCAGAGCTTAGCTAATTTGCCTGAGATCACATTTGCCTGAGATCAGAGCTTGTGGAGCTGAGGCTAATTATGTAAGTTCTTAAATGTAAGTGCCATGTAGGGGCCAAGATAAAATTCTTCTGCTACTTCTCTGTGTCTTTTGTTCTCCACCTTCCTGCTCCTTCTTTCTCTGCCCCTACATCTGTCCCCTTTATGTCTACATCAGGGGGCCTTAAATCTCTGCTACATTTGCTGGCTCTTTTTAAAATTAACATTTAAAAGTATATTTCCTGCCCGGCCCACATGGCTCAGCGGTTGAGCATCGACCTATGATCCAGGAGATCCCGGTTCAATTCCTGGTCAGGGCACATGCCTGGACTGTGGGTTCGATCCCCAGTGGGGGGTATGCAGGAGGCAGTCAATTAATGACTCTCATTGATGTTTCTATCTCTACCCCTCTCCCTTCCTGTCTCTGAAATCAATAAAGATATATTAAAATAAAATAAAAGTATATTTCCTTTTCTTACTTCTAAGTAGCAGATAGGTTTAAAATTTATATTTTTCTCTAAATAAAAAACCTAAAGTAGATTTTTGTTATTTCAGTCCCTAATAGAATGAGTTTCTCCATCTTGGAATATAGTGATTTATAATCATCTTAATGCCATTTTTTATATTATTCAGATTACTGAATTCCTGTTGACCTACATTAATAATTTGGAGCTGGTTTATTTTACTTTTATGTGTCCCCATTGACTCTTGCTTTTCTGCACTGAACAACAGTATTTAGGGATACATTGAAGTGATAACCTCAAAGGTAATTTGCTCTCCTGGGTCTTCAAATAGATTTAAAAAGAAGAACAAAACCTTGCCCTGGCTGGGTAGCTCAATTAGTTAGAGCACCGTCCCGATACACGAAGGTTGCAGGTTTGATCCCCAGTCAGGGCACATACAAGAATCAACCAAAGAATGCATAAATAAATGGAACAACAAATCGAAGTCTCTCTCTCAAATCAATTTTTTTTAAGACACAGAAAAACAAAACCTTAATCCAGCCTTTCCTGTTGTCCTCAGCAGGAGAGTGGGTCGAATACAAGTCAGGCCACCCACCACAGCTGGGAGCAGGTCTAATTTACTTCTTAGTAATCCAGTGAGTGTCCAGGAACACCAAGAACTAGGATACACCCAGTAACTTACACGCACCTGATGCTCTCTCACTACCTCCGCCAGGAGTCACCAGATGCAGAGTCACTTCTTGTTTCTATCTTGTGCTTATTTGGCTTTATTTATTTATTTATTTATTTATTTATTTATTTATTTATTTATTATTTTCTTAATCCTCACCCAGAGATATTTTTCCATTGCTTTTCAGAGAGAGTGGAAGGGCAGGAGGGAGAGAGAGAAATAGAAACATTGATGTGAGAGAGACACATCAATTGGTTGCCTCCCACACAGGCCCCAACCAGGGCCAGGGATTAAGCCTGCAACTGAGGTACGTGCCCTTGGCTGGAATTGAACCTGGGGCCCTTCATTCTGAGGACCGACGCTCTAACCACTGAGCCAAACCAGCTAGGGCTATTTTGCTTTATTTTGAGAGGATATTGCCTGCAAGATTGACTGCCACACCTCAAGCCCTGAGTAGGTAAGAAGACACAGTCGGTGATAAACATGGGGGTGTCTTCCATACTTCGGTCACACCTATGTGATTGAGTCCATGGAGGAGACTTACACAGGTAGGGTCCTACTGCTGTCTGCTAAGATCAAACTGAGGCCACGATGGCAGAATTTCTATTGCCACGTCATCCTTCTCCTCCCCTTACTTTCCTGCCCCTCCTGGTCCTCCGTACCCCTGACTGAGGGGTGCTTCCTGGGAACAGACCCAGCCTAAGGAAACAGCAGTTCTCAACCCTCTGACCCAATGCTCCGTTTTAATAAGAAACATCTAGGGAGCCTTCCTTTTACCATCCCGGAATGATATTCATGTACCTTACAAGTCTTGGCGATGTGGAGCTCTCCCTTAGCATCTCAGGCCCCTGCCCATTCAATGCTGAGGCAACTCCATCACTCTGACAACCAGAGTCTGCCTACCAGGCATTCCCAAAACACACCCCCAGGGCAGGAAGGATCAAGACCCGTGTCTGTCTTGTTCATTGCCATATCCCCCACCTCCCTAGCACAGGGCCCTGCATGCAGAAGTTCAACCAATATTTGTTGAATAATCATTGTACAGTCTAGATTTCTATGATGTAATTTACTGGCCTCTTCCCACAAGGCTTCCCCTGTCATCTCTTCACCCCCACACCTGGGGAAAGGGGAAAGAAAAACTCAGAGTGTGCAGGGGCCAGCTCCTCTCACAGAGGTGTCTATACTGTTCACTGATGCTACAGGGAAATGGATGCTTTAGGGGCCCTTAGGGGAGGTGCTGATTTCTAGTCCTGGTGGGATGGAGTGAGGACAGGGCATGCACAGAAAAGCAGAGATACCTGTAGAAATAAGAATTGCTCAATGGTTATAACCACAGATTCTGGAGCCCTACAGCCTGAATATGGCACTTACCAGCTGCTTAAAGTCTGGTAACCTCTCAGTGCCTCAGTCCTCTTATCCATAAAGTGAAGATAGTAATAGCAGTAAAGATTGTTGTGAAGACTAAATGAGATAATTCATGTACAGTGATCAGTACAGAGTTTAACACGTTATAATTATGTATTGTCGCTGTTTTTATGAAATAGCTAAATTGGATAAATGAACTATCATCCCTTCAGCCTAGCATTTTCTGTTCCCCCATCCTCTCCTCACCCTCCTCCATCAGACTTTCAGGTCCCACCACCATTGGCAGACTGTCAGAGACCCAGAACACATGACCACCTTCCCACTACCCTTTCTCTACTTCCCCCTGCTGCAAAGCCCATCTCAAAGACCTATTCTGTGCACCAGCCCATCCAGATTCCTCCAGGGCTGTGACACGTTTCTAGAGCCCTCCCTGCCAACCTCAGAGAACTCACCCATCATGTTTCCTACCCTACTCCCTCCACCTGCACAGGAAATCACTGTGCCAGCCAGCCCTCTCCTTCCCTTCTAGGCTTGTGGCTGCTAGCCAGGGAGCCAGAGGTCCTCTCTTAGTCCCTTCACTACCCACACCCTCAAAGTCACCACCAACTCTCTGTAGATGGGTATTCTCTATGGCCCTACACCCCAATCTGTGTGACCCCAAATGTCCATTCCCCAGCCTGTGACACCAGAAGTATCCACACCCAAGTGTGTGATCATAGGGGTATCTACTCCTGAATGTGTGTGACCCCATGAGTATCCAAACCCTTGTATGACTCAAGGAGTGTCCACTTCCCAAGGGCTGTCCACACCCTTGACTATGTGATCCCAGGGGTGTTTTTTTCTTTTCAAACTAAAAAATAGTGTTATTAATTCTGGTGTCTCCGCAGGCAGTGCAGGCCCAGAGGCCAAATCAGCCCATGGGTTTGACTCTTAGGGTGTGGCTGGGAGGCTGCCTGCCTCAATTTGGTGAGTCTAGGCCCTGGACTAGGGATGAGAGATCAGGAGTCAAGGTAAGAGGTCTGGGCCACTCAGTTATGGTGCTCTGGTTTAGGCAGCCACAGGTCAGGGTTCAGATGTGGAAGCCAAGGCCTCTCAGTTCTGCGGTCCAGCAGAGAGGGCCAGAGGACAGGTCCCAGTTACTGAGTCCTTCCTCTTCCAGAGGAGAGTAGGCCATTCAGTACTGATGGTCTAGCAGGGGCTCAACGGCCGGCTCTAGCGCTTCTCAGCAGGGTCAGGCCAGTCGCCCAAGCCCACATAGGCATGTCACTCTCAGGTGCACAGCTGTCCAAGCAAGGAATGTGCTGAGCTGCCGAGGGTGTGTGTGTGTGAAACATGGGTGCTGATATTGGGGCTGAGGCTGAGGTCTAGGGGTGCTTGAGATTTGGGGGTGCCTCCTTTGGGGCTCCCTGAGGCTGGCTCCGCCCTCAGATCCCCCAGCCCCTTCCGATCCCCCAGGCTCCACTTCCCACTGGGACCTTCAGAACAAATCAGGGCCATGGGGCCTCAGTGGAAACAAGCAAAACAGAGGCCAGGGGTGGGGCCGGGGGTGGGGCCATGGGGGTGGGGGAGAGTCCAGGGAGCTAACCACTTCGGCAGAGGAGAGGGGCGGCCATCACCTGAACTGCTAAAGAAGTGCCTCGGGCGCCCCAGCTAGTGCCTGGTGGGAGGGGTTGGTCCCTCCCTGCCACTGTCTGCTGTGTTCTCAGGTGTGGGGTGTGCTAAGGGGGAATTATTGCTAAGGGAGGTCAAGCCACTGCCTCCACCACAGTCAAAATCGTTCACGTTCCCACCACTATTGCACCCGGCGCCACAGCCCTTAGGAAGCCCCTCCCAGCCGTGCAGAAGCCAGGGGGCAAAGGCGCCAGGCTGACAGGTCCACCCCCACAGCGCCCGCATCCCAGGAGTCTTAACGCTGCAGCCTGGAACGGACCACAGCAGGCACGGGGAGGGACGCAAAAGCTAACAGTCCCCCTAGGAACGCACCACTGGGGAGGGGCGGCCACCTAGCAAGACCATTTTATTTGTGGGCGAGGAATACGACGGCTGCGCCACCCCTAGCGGGGAATGTCGCAATCCCGGTTGTCCCACGACCCGCAACCCATCCTCCCGACTCCCACCCGCCTCGGCGGGTCTCTCCGGTCGCGCTCCCGGCCTCTCTCACATCCGCCATCTTAACCGCTCTCACCGCCCCCGCGAGGGCTCTCAACCAACCAGAGCGGGCAATAGGCTCAAGGATAGGAAGTACCGGATGGCCATTGGGAGCTCTGATTGGTCGACGGCCATATTCTCGTCCTTGCCATTCTTTGAAGCTACCTGGCCTGGGAGAATAACTAAGGTAGCCCCGCCTCCACTCCCGTGCGCCGGGCTCCCATTGGTCACGGGTTCTGGGCATGCGCAGTGGATGCCAGACCAGTGTGGCGGGCAGTTGAAGTGGGACTTTGCGGACTTTGGGGACTTGGGGTGGTGAGTTGAAATACCGCCCCAGAGGGTCAGATTGTTCACCTGTAGAAGGGGCAGAAGGTGGTGCTTACTGCTGGGAGTTAGTGAGATCGCACACAAGGGCATGGCACCCAATCCGCTGGGTGGTCCAATCACACTCTTGTTACAAACCCAGTTCGGTTTTCGTGCCTGCACCCAGTGGTTCCTGCGTTCGTATATTCTCTAGTTTACTCAAAAAGTGTTCTTTGAGTTTGGGTTTTAGGAAAACTCTCGGAAGCTATAATAACAAAATTAAATCCTGCTGCAGTAGGATAGGCACAGTGGGGTGTCTGCTTTCCCAATACCATAAATCATAAAGTGAGCATCTTGTGGTCTTTGGATTCAATGTACTAAAATTATTAATTTTACTCCTGATCTCAAACTTTACAGCAGTTAAAAGCCCTAACGGTGAAGCCTTTGACAGAGTGTGTTTAAAAGAACACTTCTCCCAGTTTTCAGTGCACAAAGTGATGGTTATGAAGGATTAGGCCTGGTCAGACCGGACAGGGTTCCTGAAATTGACACGTGTTATTTACTATATATTGTAGGTGATATAGTCAGTTACCTCTTTTAAAGTTTGCAATTTTTACATTATATATAAAATGTGTTATAACATTTATGAATATTTACAAATAAATACATGATTTGTAAGGATATAGATATAGATGATATAAATGGAGCAGTGGGACCCCATTTAACTGCCCTGGATCAGTCACATGCTGAAAGGGAGGGGACTGTTGGTAATTCAACAAGGTGCCCCCAGTTTTAGGAAAGCCTGCGTCCTGAGCCCCCTGCCTTCAGCAGGCAAGGCAAATTTGGCATAATTCTCTTGAAAACTTCAACTTTATGCCCAGGGATGCCTCCACTGTTGAAAACAAGCAGGCCTTAGTATCAGCTCTGATCCTGAGGAAGATTGTTATTTTAAATGTGTATGAGTGCTTGGGATGCTAGGTGAAACAAATCAAAGGTTCAGTTGATGTGTCATCACTGAATTTTTTTTAAAAATATGTCTTTATTGATTTCAGAGAGAGGAAAAGAGGGAGAGAGAGATAGAAACATCAATGATGAGAGAGTCATTGATCGGCTGCCTCCTGCACGCCCCTGACTGGGGATCGAGCCCACAACCCGAGCATGTGCCCTGACTGGGAAACAAACTGCCATCTCCTGGATCATAGGTCGATGCTCAACCTCTGAACCACGCCAGTCAGGCATCCCTGAATTTTTTTATGGTGACTGGGTTTGTAACTCAGGGGCCATAATTGGTGAAGGGTGCATTGTTTTGTTTGAGATCTTGGCCTAATGGTTATGATATGGTATAACCCAACACTTAATAAGCTACATAGTTTCTTTTACAGAAATCCACCCAAAAGTGATACAAATGAAGAACACAGAGAGAAACAAAAAAAAAATTATCTTTACCTTATGAATAAAAGGATGAGTCTATTTGAATAAAATAAAATGCTTTTAAAAAAACTTCCAATAAATATAGCTTACATTGTATGTCTGTAGACCTTTAAATTATACAGATTTCATCATCATCATAAACCCCAGTTTAGACCTTTTTTTTAAAAAATGTTTTTATGGATTTCAGAGAGAGAGGAAGGGAGAAGGAGGGAGAGAGAGAAACATCAACGATGAGAGAGTTACTGATTGGCTGCCTCCTGCACGCCCCCTACTGGGGAGGCCTGTAACCAAGGTCTGTGCCCTTGGCTGGAATCTAACCCAGGAACCTTCAGTCCTCTGGCTGACGCTCTAACCACTGAACCACACCAGCCAAGCCCCAGTTTAGATCTTGATTACAGACAACTTGAAGAGAAAAAGAGGGTTGGGGGTTTTTTGTGGCTAAGTTTGGCAACTATGAGAAAACACAATGTGTGTTTACAGTCTTATGATCAATGGAACTTTCAGAAAACTGGGTGATAAATATGTACATATACATAGTATTAGCATAGTTTATGTGAGTGCTACAAGTTGGTCCGGAAACTTTAAAAATTTATTTATTGCCAGTGATGGTCTTCTATATTTGTCTTTCTCTCTCTCTCCCTTCCACTCTCTCTGAAAAGCAATGGAAAAAGTATCCTCAGGTGAGGATTAAAAAAAAAAGGTAAATGGTGTAAAACATCTTATAATTGGTTTATAACTAAATGCATTTGGGTAAATTGTTTGCAAAGATAATGTTGTAGACCAAATTGTGTCCCTCTAAAATTCATATGTTGGCTCCCTAACCCCTAATGTGACCCTATTTGGGTATGGGGCCTTTAAGGAGGTAACTAAGGTTAAATGAGGTCATAAGGGTGAGATCCTAACCAATTAGGACTGGTGTCCTTATAAGAAGAGGAAGAGACATCAAAGATGGTTTGTGCAGCTCTCTTATCCAGCAGGGGTGTCTATTTCATTTCCTCATCCCTTGAACTTGTGCTGGCCTTGTGACTTGCTTTGACCAATAGAATGCAACAGAAGTGCTGCTATATGACATTCAGATCCTTCAGCCATGGCCCTAGTGGAGCATTGCCCTGAGCCCTCCAAGTGAGGAAGCTGGTCTGACCTGCTGCAAGATGACAGGGGTTGTGCCAGAGACCCAGAACATCCCTGCTGACAAAGAGCACAAATTGTCAGACACGTGAGCAAGGCCATTGGACCTTCTTGCCCAGCCAACCCTCCAGTTGACTGTAGCCACACCAGTGAGCTAAGGGAAATCCAAGTAAAGAACCACCAGCTGCTCCCAGATTAAATTGCCAAACTATAAGATTGTGAGCAAATAGAGTAAGTCCTCACTTAATGTCGTCAACAGGTGCTTGGAAACTGTGGCTTTAAGAAAAACAACCTATAACGAACTCAATTTTACCACCATAGGTTAATTGATATAAATAAGAGTTAGTTTCCTGCAGCATATTTATGGTCACAAAAACATCACCAAACTTCTAAATAAAGACCCAAAACACTTCTAGTATTAAATATTGACATAAATTTGAGCTACACATACATTTGAGAAAGAATCTTAGCCCAGCCAGCGTGGCTCAGTGGTTGAGCCTTGACCTATGATCCAGGAGATCCCAGTTTGATTCCCAGTCAGGGGACATGCCTGGGTTGAGGGCTCGATCCCCAGTAGGGGGCGTGCAGGAGGCAGCTGATCAATGACTTTCTCTCATTGATGTTCCTACCTCTCTCTCTCCCCCACCCTTCCTCTCTCTGAAATCAATAATGAAGGAAGGAAGGAAGGAAGGAAGGGAGGGAGGGAGGGAGGGAGGGAGAAGGGGAGAAGGGGAGAAGGGGAGAAGGGGAGAAGGGGAGAAGGGGAAGGAGAAGGAGGAAAAGAAAGGAAAAGAATCTTAGCCCTGGGAGGGTAGTTCAGTTGGAGTGTCGTCCTGATACACACCAGGGTTTGGGGTTGATCCTGGTCAGGACACATGCAGCAATCAACCAACGGATGCTTCCACTATGAATAGGTGGAGTAATGAATCGATCTCTCTCTCTAAATTAATAAATAATATTTTTAAAGAAAGAGAAAGAATCATAAAAAGAAGAAGATCGTTCTTTTCCAACCCGCTTATTTCAGTTCAGGGTCTCTGGTAGCAGTACTCTATCCCTACCGCTCAGGATGCCAGGAGGGATCCAACCCTGGACAGGTGTCCGACCATTGCAGGACACACTCACACCCACACCCACACTCACTCAGACCGGGACAATTTAGACATGCCAATTCACCTCATGGGCACATCTTTGGGATGTGGGAGGACACTGGAGTCCCCAGAGAAAATCCATACAGGTGTGGGGAGAATGTACGAACCCTACACAGTGGCCCCACTGGGAATGAATTCTTTTTCTCATTAATGTTATAAGGAAACAACATTGAATGAGACGGTGTTATTCAAGGATCCACAGTATATCGTAATTCAAAGCGATTAAGTTTTGCAGTCGTTTGTTTTGTAACAGAAACTAAGCTGACACAGCATTCTTCTTTTCCTAGCCAGGGCTGAGTGAACCTCACAATATTCCTACAGGGCAAACTTTATTTTGGCAGATAAAGGACCAGTCCTTGTTGGTAAGCCAGGGAAGTCCAGCAAGGAGGCAGAGAAGACACTCCAGCCCCCGGGATGGGAGCCCCACTGTCACATTCGACATTTGTCTACTTTAATTCTCTTCCCCAGATTCAGAACCAATAGCCTTTGCTGTCTTTGAAATTGTAGTAATAACTACTGGAAATTAAAAATATATATTTTTAAGCAATTATGAGCCTTCACCAAAGAAGTGTCACTGCAAGGTATACTATGGGCAAGTGACAGAGGATCATTTGTTTGCCTAGTTATTAGTCTAAATAATCAAGGTAAAGGTGCTGTATAATTTCAAATGTAGAAACAGCTTCCTTCAAGTTCTGGAGAGCAAAGATTATTAAAATTGCCTGACTAGCCCGGCTGGGCGTGGCTCAGCGGTTGAGCATCGACGTAGGATCCAGGAGATGGCGGTTTGATTCCCGGTCAGGGCACAAGCCCAGGTTGCTGACTCAATCCCCAGTAGGGGGCGCGCAGGAGGCAGCCAGTCAATGACGACTCTCTCATCATTGATGTTTCTATCTCTTTCTCTCCCTCTCCCTTCCTCTCTATGAAATCAATAGATATATTTTTAAAAAATCGCTTGACTATTTTAATATATTTGTGACTATTTTAACATATTTAGGACCCGAAACACCAAATCTGCCCCCTTATTAGAACAGGAAGCTGCTGGTGGAGGTGATAACTAAACCAACCAGAGCACTATCAGCCTTTAGAGATTTCTTTAGTGCATCCCTGCATCCACAAATTGGAACTTTCAGGATCAACTTCGCTTTTGTTCTAATATATAATTTTCAAAACAAAATTATTTGGGCTCTGATGTCCTGCATATGTAGTAACCACCTACTGGTTTGGTCAGCTGTCATCGATAGCTGAATTCTTGATGCCTTCCTAGTCCACTCTTAGTCTAATCTTCTCAGTTTGCAAAGCCAAAGTGAGTTGGATCCAAAACTGGATATTTTCCCCCAAATAAGAACACTTTCCCTGCTTCAATACACAGGGATTGACCCAACAAATGACTGAGGTATCTCTACTCCATCACATGCCAGCATTCTGCCAGATGCTTTACATATATTCTCTCTTTTAACCCTCAGAACAAATACATGAGGTAGTTACTTTCATCCCCATTTTACTACTGAGGAAACTGAAATTCAGAGAATTCAGGTAACTTGTTTGATCAAGGCCACACAGTCAGCACAAATAAAACTGAGAATGAACTATGTCCTCTAAAATCTGGCCCCCAGCTCCCCTACCCCCTCATCTCATTCATCTATCAAATTCCTATTCATGATTTGGATCTTAGCTGAGGCCTCACTTTCCCTGAGACTTGTACCCTGACACTCTAAGTTCAAGTTCTGTGCCTCTCATGTATGCTCTGGTGGCCCCTTGAACTTACCCCATCACATTTACTACACTAATGTATTCCTCCTCTGTAATCCCTAAACTGCTGGCCTTATTTTCCAATTTCAGGTGTGCAGCAGCTGGTCAGGAAATAGTTGTTGGGACACATGAAAAGATGTTTGACTAATCCTTAGGGAAATGCAAATCAAACCACAATGAGATATCACAATGAGGATTAGATGTTTGACTAATCCTTAGGGAAATGCAAATCAAACCACAATGGCTATTATCAAAAAGTCAAGAAATGTTTCAGAGAGGATGTGGAGAAAAAGGGACACTCATACACTCTTGGTCGGAATGTAAATTGGTGCAACCACTATGGAAAACAGTATGAAGATTCCTTGGAAAATTAAAAATAGAACTACCATATGACCCAGCAATTCCACTTATAGCTATTTGTCCTAATTTGAAAAGAGATATGCACCCCTGTGTTCACTGAAGCATTATGTACAATAGCCAAGATATGGAAGCAACCATCGATAGACAAGTGGATAAAGCTGTGGTACATGTACACAATGGAATACTACTCAGCCTTAAAAAAGGACGAAATCTTGCCATTTGCGGCAACATAGATGGACCTTGAGGGTATTATGTTAAGTGAAATAAGTCCGATGAAAAAGGACAAAAATCTTATGATTCCACTCATTGTGGAATATAAAACAAAAAAAGAGAAAGAAATGAATAAACAAAACAAAACAAAAACAAATTCATATATACAGAAAACAGATTGGTGGTTACCAGAGGGGAAGAGGGGTAGGGACGGTAAAATGGGTAAAGGGAGTCCAATGTATGGTGACGGATGGAAACTAGACTCCTGGTGGCAAGCACACTACAGTGTATACAGATAGTGAATTATAATGTTGTACACCTGAAACATATGTTATTAACCAATGTTACCTCAATAATAAAAAAAGATATGAAACGAAAGAAATATCCGTTGGATGAGTGAATAAATGAATGCATGAGCGATGCATTCCAAAGGTTTCCATAGCCCCCCGTAGTTTCCTATCGCACAGAGTGCCTCCTTATTTAGGGCTGGCCCAGGGCTGAGCCCCCTGGGGTGGGGTACAGAGAACAGAAATGAATGAGTCTCACCAGGTGGGTTAACTGCTAATTAGGGAGACAATCCAGAAAACAACTGAAGGTAATGCAGTGTGGTGGGGAAAACAGTGGGGTGGAGGGAGAGCTGCTGAGGGAAGGAAAATAAACTGATGTCATGGGAGATGAGGCAAATAAAGTTTGGTTTGTCCAAGTTAGTTTCTCAATTCAAATATGTATGAGAAAAATTACATGAATATAAATTATGAACTGGAGAATCGAACCTGACACCTTTAGAGTCAGATGCTGAAGAATAGGGTACACACACACTTTTACCTGCTAGTTATTATCCAAGTGGATTTTATTACAAGTGGCTTATTATTTGCTGGCCCCTTTGTTCCCTTCTCAAGCCCAGGTTCTCCAGGGAGTCTGCGCTACTCAGTCACACATTCCCTTCCCTCCAGACTCCCAGCTCCTGTCCTCGCTCAGCCAGTTCTCGGGAGAGTACAGGGCTGAGCTCCCAAGAAGGCTGGAAGCAGTTTAAGGACAAGAATAGTCAGTGACTCATATTTCTGTGCTCCTTTCACGGTGCTCGGGTCAGATCTGACCAAAAGATAGAGAAAGGTATATATATGTGTGATAGGTATATATATATGTGTAATGTACTGCTTCCTTATAAATGTGTGCAGCAATCTGTTTGTCCCTCAGACCCTAATTCAGAATTTCCTGGTCTAATAGTTTCAGGTTTCAGCGCTGCAGGTAGACATTAACTCCAGCTCGGGGCCGAATAGCACATCTCTCATCACCCGCTGGGCAGTCCTAAGGCAAGCGGATGAGCCAAAGGAATGTTTAGAGGAAGTAGAATTAGAACTTTGATGAGTGGTTTCTGTTTCAGGATTTGGGAAATATTTGGAGCTTAATTCTTTATGTGTTTTTTTTTTTTTGTGATCCTGAAAGGAAAAGAACTATCTTATTTTTTATTTTACTTTTCCTTCTGTAATGTATCTTTTTGCTTTGCTAATAAGAATAGATAATATCCTGCCTTTAATTAGGGAAAATAAAAGCAATTTTGGCACATTGCTTCAACTTTGCAACTCAAACCAAATTATAAGGAAAAAGAAGAAAATCTCCTTTGAATCAGTTATGAATTCTTAGGATTTATAGATACAGATAAGGATCGATACATTTTACTGTCTGTAGTTGTTCTAAAATGCATGAAAGTGAGATAAAGGAGGGGTTGAGGGTCTGGATTTGCGAATGGTTGGTTTGAATATCAAAGGCAGTGCCCCAAGGTCAAATTTGTTTGTTTGCTATCTCTAGGAATTAGCTAGCCTTGGGAGGGGCAGTCTCTCCAGAATTAGCAAGGCCCCAAAATGTCAATGCATAAAATACACAAACCATAGAATACAGAAAAAATTCAGAAAATTAAAAAAAAATGATTAATACCTAACTTCATCATAGAAGAGTAAAGTGATTTGTGCAGAAACCTCTAGATGTCTCAACTTAGTTTACTTCATTGTCACTTTTCCCACAGCAAGTTAGCATTCTGTGCTAAATGGACGGAAATTGCTTTGTGAAAACCAAAGTCGCTTTGATGCAGCTTCTAAAACAGAACTGGTGCTGCTCAGTGGAGGATGATTTCAACCGCCATGCCCTTCAACTTAGAGATTTCCACCATTTCTTTTCATTCATGTTTCTGAAACTCTACATACCATAGCTTTTGTTCTCATCAAATAAATATTGAAATTAGTATTGAACAATTTTATAACAAAATTTCCAAGACCTGTTTTAAACCTCTTATGTTTGTTATGTTAATTAATTTAATTTTCACAGCAACCCTCTGAGGTAAACACTATTATTATCCCCATTTTAAAGATGCTGAAAGTGCCGCACAGAGACACTAAGCAACTTGCACACCTAAGTGGCAGAACCAGTATTCAAACGCAAACTGACTGATTCTGGAGGCCCTCCCTCCACACACTACCTCTGCAGGAATGTTGTTCCTCCTGCAAAGACAGATTTAGAAGTTGCTAATTTTCTTTCATTTCTTTTTTTTTTTTAAGGTGATCAAAAGAATGAGAAAACAAATAACAGACTGGGAGAAAATATGTGCAAAAAAACATATCTGATAAAGGGCTGTTATCTCAAATTACAAAGAATTATTTAAAACTCAACAATAAGAAAACAAATTAAATTTGTGATGATCATTTTGCAGTGTATACATATATAAAATCATTATGTTGTACACCTAAAACTAATAGATATGTGTCAATTACATCTCAGTTTAAAATACAATAATAATAAACTTTTAAAAGAAAATAAGCAACCTGATTAAAAAATGGGCCAAAGACCTGAAAAGACATCTCACCAAAGAAGATACACAGATGGCAACTTAAGCATATGAAAAGATGCTCCACATCATCTTGTGTCATCAGGGAAATGCAAATTAAAGCAACAAACCACTAGACACCTATTAGAATGGCCAAAATCCAGAATACTGGCACCAACAAATGCTGGCAAGGATGTGCAGCAACAGGAACTCTCACTTATTTTGGGTGGGAGTGCACAATGGTACAGCTACTCTGGAGGACAGTTTGGTTGTTTTTTTATAAAACTAAACATCTCTTAACCATACAATCCAATAATTACTCTCCTTGGTATTTATGCAAAGGAGCTGAAAACTTTTGTCCTCGCAAAATCTTCATGCAAATGGATGTTTACAAGAGCTTTGTTCATAACTGCCAAAACTTGGAAGCAACCAAGATGTCCTACAGTAGATGAATAGATAAATAAACTGTGATACATTGAGACAATGGAACAGTAGTCGGTGCTAGAAGAAAATGAACCATCAAGCTATGAAAAGACAAGGAAGAAGGAAATTTAAATGCACATTACTAAGTGAAAGAAGCCAATCTGAAAAGGATACCTACTGTATGATTCCAAGAATATGACATTATGGAAAAAGCAAAACTATGGAGACAGTAGAGACATCAGTGGTTGCCAGGGGTTAGAGGGGAGAGAGGGATGAATAGGCAGAGCATAGGGATTTTTAGGGCAGTGAAGCTACTCTGTAGGATATTATAATAATGGATACATGTCATGATGTATTCGTCCAAATCCATAGAATGTTACAACACCAGGATGTGTCAGTGTACTTTCATCGACGGTAACAAATGTATCATTCTGCTGTAGGTGCTGCTGGTGGGTGAGGCCCTGCATGTGTGTGTGCAGGGAGTATATGGGAATCCTCTACAATTCCTGCTCAATTTTGCTATGTACCTAAAACTGCTCTCAAAAAGTCTATTTTTCAAAACAACTATTCTATAGTGATTTTAGGCATATCAACATGTTGAGATTACGAACAAGGTTATGATTATAAATAAGGTTATGGTTTTGATCAATCAAAACTATGTGATTTGTAGCAAACTGTTCCCTCAAAAATTCTCTAAACAGTACATTTGTGAGCATTGATCAAGCTGAATGACAATGCAGTGAAAAACCCTTTTCATCTGTTCTTTCCAAAATAGAGTAGTTAATGGTAAAAAGGGAGCCACCACTCTTCTGTCTTCTTCATTCATTTCGGACAGAGAAGAGCAATTCTTAAATTGTCTTTGATGGTATTTGTGTGACACCATTAATTCTTGTCATTCAGCATTTTTTTCTTTCAGTTCTTTGCATGGGAAAAGAGGTGGAACAAAGAGAACCCCAGGCCAGGCCCTGTGAGTCTTCCAGGCCTCTTGTTAGTCAATGGCTCCTAATTGGGCCACAGGTGGGGAGGAGCCCCCCTGCATCCCCTGACTCCCTGCCCCCCGCTGCTCCCCCTGCCCCTCTTCCTGCTGCTTCACCTGCCCCCCTACTCCCCGCTGCTTCCCCTGCCCCCCTTCCTGCTGCTTCATCTCCCCCCTGCCCCCTGCTGCTTCACCTGCCTCCCCCTGCCCCCTTGCTTCCCTGATCCCCCCTTGCCCCCCACTGTTCCCTTGGCTTCCCGCTGCTACCCTGTCGCTCCACCTGCCTCCCCTGCCCTACGGCTCCCCCCTCCGCTCCTCTCTAGGCAACTCCGGGCTAAGAAGAGATTCCTGCTGCCACCTTGTGGGAAAGTGAAAAACCAAAGTCAATGTTTGATCGCAGTCAAAGGGGAAAACGTCGGATCTTGCTGAAGATTCATCGTTTTAATTAATTCTTTCACTCAGCAGTTGACATGTGTTTGAAATCTTCACGGTAGAAATAGCATCCGTTTTAGGCCTTAATCAGCCGCTGAATTCTACCGCCTTTGGTTGGCTGCAGTTCTCCAATGAGTGCAAAGGGGTTAGAAATTGTTTTTTGTTTTTGTTTTAAATTTATTAACTACCTTGTTGCACAAGGCGGTTTGCCAGGCAATGTGCAAGGGTAATGAAGCAGGCCTGGCTTCTCCTCTCTAGAAATGTATCACTGAAGAAGGGCACAGGGGTGCAAGAGGAAGAGCAGAATCAGGGTGAGCCAATACACACGAGGGAAGCTATTTCCCTGAATATACTTGGACCAGAGACACATTTTGGAAACAGGGTTCAGAAAGGGTGGAATGCATTTATATAATTTACAAAGTGATTCTACTGATAAGTCTAGTACCCACCAGGTACCATGCATAGTTTTTACAATATTATTGCCTATGCTGTACTTCACATCCCCATGACTGTTTTGTGACTACCAATCTGTCCTTCTCAATCCTTTCACCTTTCTCACCCAGCCCCCCACTCCCCTCCCATCTGGCAACCATCAGTTTGTTCTTTGTGTCTATGAGTCTGTTTCTGCTTGTTCATTTATATTGTTCTTCAATTTCCACATATCAGTGAAATCATATGATCAACTGTAATTGAAAAAATAAAAAAATAAAAAATAAAAATAAATTAAAAGGAAGGCTAGAATACAAAGAACAGGGCCGCTGGAAAACAGAATTTTGACAGAGGCACTTGCCATTAAATCCCATGTAGTTAATTAAACCAGGCCCCTTAGCCAAAAGCTCAAGTTTTCCTACTTTGTATTCTTTCTGTCTTCATCATCATCATCATGTTTGTTTGTTTTTTTAACATTACGTATTATTTCATTCTTGGCAGTTCATATCACTGTCTCCAAAATTCTTGTGCTTTTCTGGTTATATATGTTCGTGGGGCCACAGGAGAAGGATGATAACCCTGGGCCACACAGCAGAAAATGTAACATTAAACACAGGACATTCATTTTCTTTTTTCTTTTAATCCTCACCCAAGGACATGTTTATGATTATGTTTTGTTTTATTTTTTTAAATCCTCACCCTAGGAAGTTTTTTCCACTGCTTTGTAGAGAGAGTGGAAAGGAGAGAGACAGAGAGAGAGAAACATCTATGTGAGAGAGACACATCGATTGGCTGCCTCCCCCACGTGCCCTGGCCAGTGCCGGGGATCGAACCTGCAGCCAAGGTACTTGCCTTAATCTGGAATTGAACCCAGGACCCTTCAGTCCGCAGGCCAATGTTCTAACTACTAAGACAAACCGGCTAGTGCTGTTTATTGATTTTACAGAGAGGAAGAGAGAGAGAGAGAGAGAAACATCGACGTAAGAGAGATACACTGATAGGTTGCCTCCCGTACTCGCCCTGATGCGGTGATCGAACCTCCAGCTTCTTTTTAGTATACCGGACAGACAACGCTCCAACTCACTGAGCCGCGGGCCAGGGCAGAACATTTACTTTCTTACAAGTCTCCTCAGTTCCTGCTGCCCCCAGTATGCTGGGTACCAGGCTCCCATTATTTCTTCCCTTCATTCCTCCAAGATTGCCTCTGGCCATTTCCTTGAGGCCATGCTTGTGACAGGACCCATTTTTTAGCTAATATTATGTTTTTTCCTATTATTATATTATGTTTCTTTAAAAGATCCACCCTTCTGTAAAGGCTGCCATTTTTTAGAGACAATACGGAGAATATTGTTGACTTCATTATAAAGCATTAATTTATGATAAATATTACACACATTTTTAAAGTGTAAGAAATAAATTTTTAAATATATATTTTTTTATTGATTTCAGAGAGAGGAAGGGAGAGGGAGAGAGAGAGATAGAAACATCAGTGAGAGAGAGCCATCAATCAGCTGCATCCTGTATGACCCTGCCGGGGATCAAGCCTACAACCCGGGCATGATCGCGGGAATCGAACTGCGATCACCTGGATCATAATAGGTTGATGCTCAACTGCTGAGTCATGCTGGCTGAGCAAAGTGTAAGAAAATTTAAATACGTAATCTTTGTTGGACTAAGGAATCACACACACACACACACAGGTGTGGCCATATATGGGTCTGTGTGGGAGAGGGCAGAAGTTGGTCAACTTTCAATTTTGCCAATTTAGGACACTAACGAATTAAAAAAGCCGCAACTTGTAACTATTCTCACCATCATTTTACAAAAGAAAAAATGCTTTTCACATAAAAAAAGAAAAAAAAAGAAAAAAAAAAAGGACACAAGTTCAGAATATAGCCTCGTCATCCTCTAGAGCTCCAGAGAAGAAAGGAAGAATGGGTGTGAAGATGTAAAAAAATGAACAGGAAGGAGAGAAGAAAGACAAGGAAACTTCTACTTTTCCAAGTCATGCAAGATGGGATATCTGCTGAAAAGATAGGAAATAAGCTGGGGAGTACTGGTAAAACTTTGCAAGAACTTTTTAGGGAAGTAGCAAGGAAAGGTATTTTTCATGGTATTAAGTTAGGTCCAGGAGCACCTGTGATCCCTTCTTGGTTTAAGAAACTGGTGTGACTGTACCTCACTTGTTATTGGTGATGATTTGGGGGGAAAGTGGGAACTAGCACAGAAACCTCGGTCTGTTTGTGAAAGCCTGGAAAAAATCTGATTCTAAGCCAAGAAAATGAAATACTTTTTTTTTTTTTTTTTGCAAAGACTCCTAGAAAAGCTTCTCATAAGTCTAAGAACAGGTCCTTGTGGAAGTCAGAGCATGGCGATGGCAGCATCATCTCCCAGTTCTCGTTTCTCATCTGTGGCATGAGGGTGAACCCAGAGCTTATCTTCAGGTCACAAACTCTGGTTGGTGTTGCTGTGGCTTCTGGGGCAAGATAAAGCCTGCCCAGCTCTCCTGGTTCTCGGCCAAGGCTACATTTTTATTTTAAAATGGTAAAATACGCATTCACAAGTTATTGTTACTGGAATACTGCATATTATGTAACAGTACCTGCAGAAGTGGAAGTGGAAAAGTATGATCCAAAATGATATGTATAAGTAAACCCAATTTTATATAAATATAAACATGGAAATTTAAAAATATATAAATGTACAGAGATGAGAAACTGTTGCTAGGATGTTGGGTTTATGTTTGTCATTTATTTCTACAACATAGTTCCATCTTTTCAGAAAAACTTGTAAGCAGTGTGGATGACTTTTCTAATGGTAAGAGAAAACACTATTTCTGAAATTAATGTAAAAGAAATAGGAACCCTGTGTGTGTCCTCTGGGTGAGTATTGTGTGGGGTACACTGATGGACTGATAAGGGCCTTTTTTTTTTTTTTACTTTTTAAAAAAATATGTTTTTATTGATTTCAGAGAGGAAGGGAGGGAGAGAGAGAGATAGAAACATCAATGGTAAGAGAGAGTCATTGATCGGCTGCCTCCTACAGGCCCCCCACCAGGGATCAAGCCCGAAACTCAGGCATGTGCCCTGACCAGGAATCAAACCGGTGACCTCCTGGTTCATAGATCAATGCTCAACCATTGAGCCACGCCGGCCGGGCTGATGGGGACCTCTTGATTGGTCCTCCCAGGACTTGCCCCCAATAGCTACTTCCCATTTAGCACAACTGGCCTAGTGCATTGGTTTTCAGAATTCCCAGGAGGGGAATGTTAAAACATAGGCTGGGGGGCCCATCCCCACAGTGGGTCTGGGGTGAAGGTCTCAGAATTTGCATTTCTAATAAGTTCCCAGTGTTGTGGCTGTATCCAAGGGCCACACTTTTGAGAACCACTGGCCTAGTATCTGAGTCTGCAAATGGAGGAGGCCACCTATAGCCCTGGCCAGGTAGCTCAGTTGGTTAGAGCATCATCCTGATATGCCAAGGTTGTGGATTCGATCACCGGTCAGGGCACATACAAGAAGCAAACAATGAATGCATAAATAAGTGGAACAATAAATTGATGTTTCTCTCTCTCTTTCAAATCAATCAATTATATATATAAAGTGTATGAAGCCCTATACTTCAGCTTAGTGGCTGCGGATGCCCCACTCCTCCAGGCCTTTAGCTTCCAGCATTTCCTGATAACACAAGAAACAGGAAAATTGTGGGATCTTATGTGGAGTTAACTAGGGCAGGCTAACAAAGCCTAGGTCAAGCAGAAATGGAATTCTGGAAATGTAAAAAATGGAATTCTAGAAATGATGTCTGATGAGAGATGGCAGTTTAGACCTCAGATTGATTTCTAATTCAAAGAAGAAATGCCAGTACTGCAGCAGTGAACAGATTTCCAGCAAACCCCACAGCAGGCAGCCTCCTTCCCAGAAGCCTTTGGGGCTGGGTGGCATTTTTCCCCCAGACTCTAAGGGTGGGGGGAAAAGAGGCCTTGTAGATGGGGGTGGGGTTAGGGAAGGCGGGCTTCTTGGCATTTCTGTAGCAACACTGTCACCAAGAGGAACCTCTGACAAAGCGATAAGCCATGTGAACCAACAGGATGAGCCTGCAATACGGGAAAGAAAGGCATGCTTTGTTAGAGCTGAAAATCTGGGAGTCCTGAGAAAAGGCTCCAGAAGGCAAGTTGAAGGTGATCC
Organism: Miniopterus schreibersii; assembly: GCF_964146895.1. Taxonomy (NCBI): domain Eukaryota; kingdom Metazoa; phylum Chordata; class Mammalia; order Chiroptera; family Miniopteridae; genus Miniopterus; species Miniopterus schreibersii. The sequence continues at coordinate 74,908,096 of NC_138104.1, forward strand.
CACTGATTGCAGATGGAACAGTCTGAACATCAACAAGGATTATAATTGTAATGGCTTGCAATATAAACAAGCTTACAATCCACAATGATACAAATGAAGATCGCTCATTTGGTCACCTTGGGAAAGATGCTTAGGAAACTACTCTTTATAATGAAAACTGATTAATACAGGGAAGAATCAAGCATTTATCCTGTTTTTCTTATACGAGCCAAAGAGTTGGCAAGGGGGAGTTCTCCTTTATAAATATATTAGGGTTAAGGAATGAAGAAAATAAGAGAGATCAGAACATTCCATTTTGTTACCCCTTGTGAATAGATGGATCCAGGGACTGCTCACTAATGACCCATGGCATCACTAAGACATCATGGTTAGCAGTGTGGACCCAAGTCTGGCTTTCAATATAGCTTTACGTCCATAAAATTATATTTCTACTATGGAAAATTTCAAACATATAGGAAAGTACTGAGAATAATATAATAAATCTCCATGTATCCATTACTCCATTGCAACAGTTATTAATTCACATCCAATCTCATTTCCTCTACAGCCTCCTCCCTTTTCCCCATTCCCACTGGAATATTCTGAAGCAAACCAGATATTATATCATTTTAGCTATAAATATTTCAAGATGTTGCTATAACTCTTTAGAACAAGTTAGCTATATATCATTATCATATCTAAAAAATTCAACAATAATTCTTTAATATCATCAATTATCTAGTCAGTTACTTTTTCTCTAGTCTCCAGTTTTCAGAATAATGCACTGGTTCACTAGTATCCTCCAAAGGCAGCCAGTGATATTTTTTAGCCTCATCATGATCTCATGGCTAGTTGATATATTTCAATCCATCACAGTTTTCCTTTTTTGATGCTCAAATCGCTCTATCTTTGGCAAGTGGAAGCCTTTTAAACTTGTTTGATGTGATCTCAGTAATATTCAGTAACTTCCTTGCTTTGGAGTATGACAAGACTTTTGAAATAGAATATAATTGTGTAACATAATTATTATATATTTACAAGGTTCCAAATATAATACTATGCTGTTATTCAGAGAAATCTAGCTTCTCTGTCTCCTCCTTTTCCCCCTCCTTCCCTCCTCCCATAGGAAATCATTTTATTTTCCTTTTTTAATTGATTTTCTTTTTTTTTTTAAGTCTTTTTTAAAAAAAATGTTATTGACTTACGAGAGAGCAAGGGAGAGGGAGAGAGGGAGACAGAAACATCAATGATGAGATAGTCCTCATTGATCAGCTGCCTCCTGCACGCCCCCTACTGGGGACTGAGCTACAACCCTGCATATGCCCTGACCGGGAATCAAACCGTGATCTCCTGGATCATAGGTCAATGCTCAACTGCTGAGCCACACCTGACCCGGCTTAATTGATTTTCTTAAAAACAGCTGTTTATATACTTCTCTGGTTTATCCTTCCATTAAAAAGATGTAGACAGCTAGATATATTTTTTAAATGTTTTTATTGATTTCAGAGAGTGGAAGGGAGAGGGAAAGAGAGATAGAAACATCAGTGATGAGAGAGAGGCATTGCTCGGCTGCCTCTTGCACACCCCCTGCTGGGGATCCAGCCCGAAACCTGGGCATGTGCCCTGACCTGGAATCGAACCATGATCTACTGGATCACAGGTCGATGCTCAACCACTGAGTCACGCCGGCCAGGGAACAGCTAGATATTTTTATTTTATTTTTTAATTAAATGTATTGGGGGGATATTGGTTAATAAGATTATATAGTTGTTTGTTTTTTATCCTCAGTGAGGATATTTTTTCCATTGCTTTTCAGAGAGAATGGAAGGGGGCGGGGAGAGAGAGTGAGAGTAAGAGAGAAACATCGATGTGAGAAAGACACATCAGTTAGTTGTCAACTTGGGCCAGGGATTGATCCTGCAGCCAAGGTACGTGCCCTTGGACAGAATTGAACCCAGGACCCTTCAGTCCGAGGGCAGACGCTCTAACCACTGTGCCAAACCAGTTAGGGTGACAGCTAGATATTTTTTTTAAATAAATTTTAAAATAACTTCCAGGTAATGGAGTTATGCTGTCAAAATGTATATAAATTGAAAACTGGTAAATATTGCCCAACTTCCTCCAAAACTCTTGTTTAATTTTATACCTTAGCCTACTGTGTATTATCACACTTCCTTATATTCTTATCTACACTGGATATTAGAAAATGTATACATTTTTATCAATCTAAAAAGTGAAAATAATCACATTGGTTAGAATTTCTTCACTTATGAATAAATTCATATTTTTCATGTTTACTGGCTATTTGTTTTTCTTTTTTCCTTTTTGTGAACTTTCTGTTCATATCTTTTGTCTGTTTTCTATTCACTTTTTTGTCTTTTCTTATTGATTTATAAATTAAAGAAGTTGGCCCTTTCTTTTAAGTTCTGGACCCAATTCCACTGTGAGGGGGAGGTTTCCTCACACATCCAACAAGCAATTTTCTGACACCAGTTGGGTGTTCTACAATTCAGCTCAATTCTGACACTTTCTACCCAGAAATAGCATCAGATTCCACAGGTTGAGGGCTCAGTTCAGATACCAGTCGCAGGTCAGGTTATCAACTGTGTTTCTGACCGACTGATTATAAAAAGGAGGTTCTCACAATCCCAACTTGGGTTTGATTAATTTGCTAAAGTGGGTCAAAGAACTCAGAGAAACATTTTACTCACTAGATCACCACTTTATCATTAAAGGATATAACTCAGGAACAGCCAGACGAAAGAGATGCATAGGGCAAGGTTTGGGCAAAGGGTACAGAACTTCCATGCTCTCTTTTAGCACGCCCCTCTCCCCAAATCTCCTCGTATTCACCAACAGAAGCTCTACGAACCCTGTCATTTTTTTTTCTTTTTTTTTTATGGAAGCTTCATTACAGAGACATGGCTGATTAAATCACGGTCTTGGGTGATTAAACTCAATCTCCAGCCCCTCTCTCTTTCCCAGAGGCCAGGGGGTGGTACTTGAAAGTTCTAATCCTCTAATCACTTGTTTCTCTGGCAACCAGCCCCGATTCTTAGGTGATTTGCAAAGTGACATTAGCATAACAAGAGACACCTTTATGGCTCTCAGCACTTAGGAAATTCCAAGGGTTTTGGGAACTGTGAGTCAGGAACTGTAGACAAAGACTAAATATAAATATAAATCACAATATCACACCCTTTGTCTTTCATGTGTTGCAAATATTTCCCCCAGTTTATCTTTTGTCTATTGATTTGTTTTGAGTATATTTAGTTGTTTAGAATTTTTCAACTATATCTTGTATGTATTAAATATGTCTTTTGCTCTGAGATCAGATAAAGAAAATTCAACATTAGTGTGTATTGTTTAGCTAATTGTATTAGCTAAGTTTGGTCTCAAATGGTTTTGGTATTTGTTGCATCACCTGTTATACAGGAAATCAGGATTTTGTTGACTTTACAAAAAGACATGGCATGTTCATTGTGTATTAAATATACCTGTATTTAATATTTTCTCTTAGGCCAGGAAAGTATACATATTGTACTTAGCTTTCTGTTTTATTTTATTTGCCATTCAGATTTGAATATAACAAACTCTTTATTAATACAGATGATAAGAAATGAAAAACCTGTAAGAATATTCATTAATCTGGGCAATGTCCTATATATATATATATTTAAAACTTAATTCAGATGTCTTGGTCCTTGAGTCAGCCTTAGATTGTTTATTTTGCTCCACTGTTAAACATTGTAGGGAACTAAAAAAACTGACCTTTTTTTGTAGAAAGTCAGTGGTGCATAGGAGAATATACTTCTGAAAATCCATGAGTTTATTCCTGTGGAGAAGACCAAGAAAACCTGTATTTGCCCATTGCTAAATAAGACATATACTGTTCTAAAAAAAAAAAAAAAAATTCAACATTATTACTCTAGATGTCTGCAAATTTTGGTTTACTTATACATTGATGCAAGAGTTGCTTAGGAGAGATAGTAAACTTTTTTTTCAAAGCTATTGGAGTTTTGTGATTTTGTTTTTGTTTTTAAATATCCAAATTTATTACGTCATGGCCAGAGAATGTGATGTGTATCCATTCTTTTTGAAATTTATTGAAATTTTCTTTGTGGCCTAATACGAGGGTCAACAATTATTAATGTCCTATAGTTACTGACTAAAAGATGTATTCATGGTTATAAGAGAATAAACTTGCTAGTGCTTTATTAATTTTACTATTTTTGCTGTGTCCATTAGATCTATCCTAGGCTGACAAAGGTAAATCTGCTGCTTCTGTGTTTCCATGATCTATTTCTTGCATTTCCTGGAGGTTATACTTTTTGTATCTTGCCACTCTATATTTGGTACATTCAGGTTTATGACACAGCTTATGAACTGTTCCCTTCAGCACTGTAAGTGCTTGTGGAGTCATTCTGCATCTCCAGTGCTAAATTTTGTTCAATGTCATACTTTGCCCTCTGGCCATTTGACATGTTTTCAGTTAGTGTTTATTTGTGTGTTCCTTCTCTTTGGGCTTCCAAGAATCCAGCTACTACAACTATAAACATATTAGTGCTGGAGGTTTCTTGCAAGGATTCATGAGAATATATGGTAAGATCTGTATTCTTATTGTTTCATCATCTACCCAGTCATTTGGAATTCCGTCACTTCCAAAGCTGATGGCTTAGAGCAGCATCGCAGGGAAATCACCTGCACGCATTTGACTCTTAGCTCATAGTACTTCATTCCCTGACTATTTATAATGCTAATTGTCCTTTTTGCAGCACTTACTCTGAGCCAGGCATTGTGAAAAAGCACTTTAATTACACTAAATTATTGAATCTATTGAACAATTATTATCATAACTTTTCCAGATGATCAAACCAAGACTTAGAGAATTAATTTCACCAAGGGTAAACATTCGTTTAAAGCAGTCTTCAGCCCTGGCCGGTTTGGCTGGCCGCTTGCTCAGTGGTTAGAGCATTGTTGGCTTGCAGACCAAGGGTCGTGGGTTTGATTCATAGTCAAGGGCACGTACCTTGGTTGCAGGTTCCCCACCGCGTGCGGGAGGCAACCAATCTATCTGTCTCTCTTACATCGATGTTTCTCTCTCTCTCTCGCCTTCCACTCCCTTCCACTCTCCCTAGAAATAGATGGAGAAAATCTCCTTCAGTGAGAATTAAAAAGAAAGAAAGAAAGAAAGGAAGGAAGGAAGGAAGGAAGGAAGGAAGGAAGGAAGGAAGGAAGGAAGGAAGGAAGGAAGGAAGGAAGGAAGGAAAAGAAAGAAAGAAAGAAAGAAAGAAAGAAAGAAAGAAAGAAAGAAAGAAAGAAAGAAAGAAAGAAAGAAAGAAAGAAAGAAAGAAAGAAAGAAAGAAAAAGAAAAGCAGTCTTCAAATATTCACTGAATAGAAGCATGGGTTGTGCCAATAAGAGCTTCAAAGCCAGAAATCAAATCCAGCTTGAACTTCAAACTGCCTTACTCCAACCTTACTCCAAAGTCCATGTACTCAACTGATGACCAACGTGCCTTCCTTTCATGTCATTTCCTGAAGAGAGGCTTTGATCATGGCCACCAAATATGGGTGCCTCTGTTGGTGTGAGTTGTTAGGCTCTTTCCCTGTAGGATTGCCTTCTGCTCACACATCAACTTCTGGTCTCCTCAGCTGCGGCCAAGGTGGCAGGAAGGTACTCAATCTACAAGGAAAGAGCTATTGTAATTTGAACCACCAGTATCAAATGGGAACCCCTTCCTCCCAGGGAGCAATGTAATTGGCAGCCCTGTCAAGGCTTCTGGAATTTGGTACAGAACTTGAGCAGGAAAGAGCATAGCAGGCCTGAGATTTGTCCTTAGAAAGGCCTGCTTGCAAGTTTGGCCCTTGGCTATTGTTATGGACTGAATTGTGTTCCCCTACACCCCAAATGTATATGTTAAAGCCCTAACCCCCCAAAGCAACTATATTTGAAGATGAGGCCTTTAAGAGGTAATTAAGATTAAATAAGATCATAAGAGTGGGGCCCTAATCTAATAGGACTGGTATCCTTATACGGAGAAGAGCCCAGAGATCGTTCTTTCTCCATGCAGGCACAGAGGGAAGGCCATGTGAGCACATAGTGAGAAGTGGGCCATCTATAAACCAGAAGGAGAACCCTCACCAGAAACCAACCTTGGTGGCAGCTTGAACTAGGACTTCTAGCCTCCAGAAGGCTGTGAGAAAATAATTTTCTGTTGTTTAAACCATCCAGTCTGTGATATCTTGTATGGCAACCTAAGCTAATACAGCTGGCATCTGGGAACTCGGATTTTGGGAGGGTTTTCCATCACTCTCTAAATGAGTGGCTCATTGTGCCTAAACTGTACAAACACTGTGCTTTATGCTGAACACTCGCTTTCCTTCTGGGGATCTAGGACTATGGTATATGCTAGCCAGAGGGTGACTGGCCCCTGATAAAAATCTTAGACTCTTCGGCTCAGGTGAGTGTCCCTGTAGACAATATTTCCAAAGTGTTGCCACAGTTCATTGCTGGAGGAATTAAGCATGCCCTGTGTGACCCCCCTGGGAGAGGAGTCATAGAACTCGTTCCTGGTTGCTGGTTCCCTCCAGACTTCACCCTTTGCTGATTGTGTTTGTGTCCTTTCACTGTAATAAATCATAGCTGTGAGTATGACTACATAGGGTGCTGGAGTCTTCAAAGCAAGTCATCGAAACTAGGGGTGGTCTTGAGGACCACTGACCCAGAACCTCTTCTACAGGGTACTGCGCCACTATTCTCCAAAGCTCCTCCATTCATTGCTTAACTGCTTGTATTGCTGCCAGCAACTTGGGGCAGGATCCTTGCCTTAATCACCATTGTATTCCCAGTGCCTGGCACCCAGTAAATGTCTGCTGAATCCTTTTTCTGGATTAAAGAAAAGAAATTTATTCTCTAGTGGTTTTGGAGGTCAGAAGTCTGAAATCAAGGTGTCGGCAGGGCCATGCTCCCTCTGAAAGCTCTAGGAGAGGATCCTTTCTTGCCTCTTCCAGCTTCAGGTGGTTGCCAGCAATCCTTGGTGGTCCACAGCTTGCAGATGCATCGCTCTAATTTCTGCCTCAGTGGTCACATGGCATTCTCCCTGTGTGTGTCTCTGTTTCTTCTCATAAGGATACTAGTGAGCGAATTTAGGGCCCACCCTAATTTGGTATGACCTCATCTTAACATATCTTAATTACATCTGCAAAGACCTGATTTCCAATAAGGTCACATTCATAATTACCAGGGGTTAAGACTTGAATATATCTTTTTGAGGGGACATAACTCAATCCACAACATCCTTTCTCAACTGTACCAAGATGCCTCACTGTTCAATAATGATTATTGACAATAACTTCTAATTTTCACTGAGCACTTACCATGTTGCAGGCACTGTGCTAAGTACTTTTTGTGCATTGTCGAATGTGATTCTCTCTCTACACTATAGGCACTATTATTATACTCATGTTACTGATGAGGAAACGGAGGAGCAGAGAGGTGAAGCAACTTGCCCAGTATCTCATACAGTTAGTAGGGTATCTTATAATCTTCAAAAATGGTCACAGAAATATTTCTGTTCCCATGTGCCTTTCCAGAACCTGTTACTTCTCATCAAGAAGCAGAATCTATTTCTTTTCCATCTGAACTTGGGCAAGACCTTGTGACTGCCTCAATGAATAGGATTTGGGGGAAATGATGCTATGTGATGTCCAAAACTAGGTCATGAAAGGTGATACAAACTTCAACCTGCCTCTCTCTTTGAGGATGCTTGGAACCCAGAAATAGATTCTGCTTCTTTTAAAAAAATAAATAAATAAAATTTTTTTTAAATTTTTTTAAAATTTTATTTTAGAGGGAGAGGAATGGAGAGGGAGAGAGAGCTAGAAACATCAATGATGATAGTCATTGATCGGTTGCCTCCTGCATGCCCCCTGCTGGAGATCGACCAAGCAACCTGGGTATGTGGCCTGACTGGAAATCGAACCCTGATCTCCTGGATCATAGGTCAATGCTCAACCACTGAGTCACGCCGGCCGGGCTAGATTCTGCTTCTTGATGGGGAGCAACAGGTTCTGGAAAGGCACATGGGAACAGAAATACTGTTGTGACCATTTTTGAAGATTATAAGATACCCTACTAACTGTATGAGATACTGGGCAAGTTGCTTCACCTCTCTGCTCCTCTGTTTCCTCATCAGTAACATGAGTATAATAATAGTGCCTATAGTGTAGAGAGAGAATCACATTCGACAATGCACAAAAAGTACTTAGCACTTAGGAACCCAGCTACCACACTGTGAGGAAGCCCAAACCAACTGCATGGAGGTCCAGGAGTCCAGGAGTGCCTTAACTGGGTGGTTCTAGATCCAGCTCTCTTACAAGGATGGTGGTTGAGGCTGTGGTCTCACCTGAAGGCTCTTTGGACAGGAGGGTCTGCTTCCATGTTAACTCACATGGCTGTTGGCAGGAAGCCTCAGCTCCTCACCACATGAGCGCCTCCATAAGGCTGCTTGATATGTCCTCACGACATGACATTTGGCTTCCCCCAGAAGAGTAGGTGACCCGAGAGACAGAGAGAGAGAGGAGCTTCAATGCCTTTTAAGTTACATGTTGTCATGTCCCCAAATTCTCTTTGTTAGAAGTGAGTCACTGCCCTGGCTGGGTAGCTCAGTTGGCTAGAGCATTGTCCCAATACATCAAGGTTGCAGGTTTGATCCCTGGTCAGGGCGCATACAAAAATCAACCAACTAATGCATAAATAAGTGTAACAACAAATTTCTATCTCTAATCAATAAATTTTAAGAAAAAAAATTAAAATGAAAAGAGAAGTGAGTAGCTAAGTCTAGTCCACTCTCAAGGGGAGGGGATTTAAGCATCATCTCTTGAATGGAGGAGTACCAAAGAATTCACAGACATATTTTAAACCCAACACACTAATATATTACAAGCTAATGTTCTTTAATAATTTCCTAATGAAAGATTATATGGAAACTAGTATATCTTGTACCAAGCCACAAGCAAGCATTTAGGACCCCTGCTCTGGGTCTCGAGCCAAGGGGGCCCATGCTTTGGCTTGCCTTCCTTAAAGTGGTCTAAAACCCCCTCTAGTGGCTGGGACTGGCTGAGGCCAGAAATACCATTTGAGTGAGGTATTCTGAGTCTGGCCCAGGACTCAAGTGGGCCCTGATCCTCACTTTTCCTTTTTAGAGGTGCTTTCTCTTACCCTCTACCTTCTGTATGGGGTCAGACAGTTCCCCTGATGAACTCTGGTACTTATACCTATGGGACTGCTCAGGGCTCGGTGGCCAGCTCCTGGGGGTGTGACATAGCAAGTGGATGGCTTCTGTTGGCTAGTGTGACTTTCTTTCACAGGATCTCATGAGATTGGGCCATCAATATGGCAGTGACATGTTGGTTTTGAGTGACTCTCATTCATGTCATTTACAGGCCATGTTCAAATCCCCGGATCTGAACAATCCACTGCCAACCTTTGGGCCTGAGCTGCATGCAGAGGCCCTTGTATCAGCTCTCACATGTCAGTATTCCAACTGTGGGGCCACTTCCAGTCTAGAATACCCAGTGGCGGCAGAGGTAGTAGCACACGGCTTTGTGTCTCTCCTTGCCACTGGCACCCAGGACAAGTCATTCCCTCTACAGGCTCTGCACCAGGTATCAGGCAGTCTCTGAGCCATGTTTACCTCCTTTAAGGACTTTCGAGACTTGCTGCATGATTCCAGTGGGGTCTCTTGGCTCATCAATGTGGGAGTATCATGCTCCCCAGGTAAGTCTCAAGCCATGCAAGATGCGGAATGTACATTCTTTGTACAAATGGACTTCTCATTCTGCTAGGAGCCCCTTGCTTTCCTCCCCACTGGTGGTGCTGTGTGGAAAGCAAGGGTGCCGTCAAGCTCACGATTCTAGGAAAGCAGTGATTACTGTTTAAAGAGTTTAAGAGAAGACCCAGTTAGAAGATGTGTTTCTCTACATTTATGCTATCAAATTCCAAACAGTAAATTTTTTAAAGATGTATTTTTATTGCTTCTAGAAAGAGGCGGGGAGAGAGAAATATCAATTGGCTGCCTCCTGCATACCCTTTACTGGGGATCGAGCCTGCAACCTGGGCATGTGCCCTGACCAGGAATTGAACCATTGACCTTTCAGTGCATGGGATGATGCTCAACCAGCTGAGCATTGTCCTTATCCTGCACCCAAACAGCAAATTTAACATGACCAGAAAATAAAGTATTGTTCACATTTTCTTGCTTACTCTGCATAAGGTTTGCTTTTGTGGTCCTTATCAAAAAAGCACCATAACAATTTCTGAAGGAGGCGTCTTTGGAAGCCAGTATTTATGGGCAGCCCAATGGACGGTGCAATGAGTGTCACAAGTAAGATGTCACCAGCATTAAATAACTGGTATTAGGGGCCTACAGAGGCAAGAAGGTTTATATTTTCCCAGTACAAACAGGTTCTAAATAGCCATGGCACTGTGAGTAACAAAGGTGTTGCTACCCTCTTGTGGTGGAAGATGAAGTTAGCCAGGAATGTCACAATTGACAAAGAACATAAAGGACGTAAGGAGGTGGTTCCTGGACCTGAACAGGAAGAGATGGAGCCTGGACACTACCAGGATTCCTCAGGTGCATTAATTGGACCATAAACAAATAAGGAGGTACTTCTCTGCACTTTGTTCTAAATCTTCATCAATAAATCATAATAGCTCATATGGACCCATGATTTTGTAAAAATTTTTAAAATTCAAATTGCTGCCCTGGCCAGTTTGGCTCAGTGGTTAGAGCGTCAGCCAGCAGACTGAAGGGTCCCAGGTTCGATTCCAGCCAAGGGCAAGTACCTCGGTTGCAGGCTCGATCCCCGGCCCCGGTCAGGGCTCGTTCGGGAAGCAACCAATGGATGTCTCTGTCACATTGATGTTTCTCTCTCTCTCTCTCCCTTCCACTCTCTCTGAAAAGCAATGGAAAAAATATCCTCAGGTGAAGATTACAAAAAAATTAAAATAAAATTGCTTGTATAGACACAAGTCCTGCAAAAAAGTATTTGTCTAGGGCCCAACACACCTTAGGGACAGTGTGGTAGGCAGCCTCCAAGATCGTCCCCCATGATCCCCTGCCTCCTAGTGTTCACACCCATGTGTAATACTTTCCCTTAGAGTGTGACCTGGATTTACTGACTCACTTCTAACAAATAGAATATGGTAGAAATGATGGGATATCATTTCTGAGGTTAGTTTACAAAAAGATTGCAGCTTCCATCTTAGCTGTACTCTCTTTCACTTGTCGGTTCTCTCTCCCCTCTCTCTCTCTCCCTCTCCCTCTCTCTCTCTCTTTCTCTCTGTCTCTTATTCCCTCCCTCAATTGGAGCCCAGCCAACATGTAAAGAAGTCCAGGCTATCCTGTTGGAAAAGCCATATGGAAAAGAGAGGCCCTGGAGGATGAAAGGGCACATGGAGGAGAAGGAAGCACTCCAGCCAGCACCAACCACCAACCACGTGAGAGGGCCTTCTTGGCAGTGGCCCCTGCGGCCCCAGATGCAAACTCCTGATAAACCTTGAGCCACAACTATCCAACTAAGCTGCACCCAGATTTCAGACCAATAGAAACTGTGAGATAATAAGTGTTTGTGGTTTTAAGCCATTCCAAGAAAATTGTTTAGACAAAATGTCTCTAAGGCCAATGATTAAGCTTATTTTCAAATAAGTCATTGAGTACTATATCTGATCCATAAAAATGGATGAATAAAATTTTTTATGAAGAAAAAAAATCTTGAGATATAATATATAATAATCCTGAGACATAGTATACATAATATGCCAAGAATATTAAGTAAAGGAGTTCAGTAAGCCTGGAGTAGGTCCTAAATATCTGTATTTTAATAAAACTTTCTGGGTAAGTCTGATGTGCATTGAGAATCGCTGGCCTAGAAGATACTAGATTAAATGAAAGAGGTACGATTGGGACCAAGAAAACATTTACAATAATAACTGATACTGTGGCTGATAATTCTTTACTGCTGTTGTCTTAGATCATCAGGCAAAGTACCACCAGGACTAACAATATAGGGAAACTAAACGAAAATGTTTTATGAGTTTTGATCAGTGTTTCCTCTGAGTTTCAACATTTTTATGAAAAGCAAGGGCACAAATCTCTAGGGTCTTCCCACAAATCATGCACTTTCTAAAATATTTATGTTAATAACATTTTAACCATACAAATGTAACCTAGGTAAAGCTGAGGATCTCTCTCGATTTACCAGCTCTTCCCACGCAACTCATCAATAGTAACACATCAGATAAGCTGAACTATTTCTAGCATCTTTTTATAAAAAATATGTTTTTATTGATTTCAGAGAGAGGAAGGGAGAGGGAGAGAGAGAAACATCAGTGATGAGAGAGTCATTGATAAGCTGTCTCCTGCACACCCCCTACTGGGGATCCAACCCGAAATCTGGGCATGTGCCCTGACCGGGAATCGAGCCATGACCTCCAGGTTCATGGGTCAACACTCAACCACTGAGACACATCCGCTGGGCTCTAGCATCTTTTTGTATAAGGAAAGAGATCTTGGTGAATTTTCAGGGGTCCTGTGTGAAATCTCAAAGGTAGTTTTAGGTGCAAAAGAGATCTTGAAAATTAATTTTATTTTGTTGTTTTTTCAATATTTAAGTCCAATTTAGGGAAGGCAAAAATAAAAAATGTCAGAGGAGATTGGGACACCTGATGAAGATAGGATCACAGGTGCCTGAGAAACAACACTGGTTACCTTTTTCTGTTTGTTTGTATGTTTTATTAAGCCTCATCTGAGGATATTTTTTCCATTGATTTCTAGAGAGAGTGGAGGGAGAGAGGAGGAGAGAGACAGAAACATTGATGTGAGACACATCGACTGGCCACCTCCTGCCTACAACCTAGGTACATGCCCTTAACCAGGAATTCAGCCTTCGACCCTTTGGTGCTGCGGGAGCCCGTGCTCTAACCACTGAGAACACCGGCCAAGGCAATGCTGTTTATCTATTTAACAAAGTGACAATAAAACATAAAAAGAAACATAGAAAGCAATATTATTATAAAGAACTTAAGTGAGAAAACTTTGTTCTTTTAATTTTTTCCTTCAAAAATTAATAACATAATAAAGTCCATATAAAGCAAAGGAAATTATTCTGGGAAAAACAGTCTTTGCTGTCTAGGCAGATTAGATTGAATGGAAAAAATAATCATCCATGTTGTGGGCAAAGGCAATAAACAGTAAACCAAGGAGATGAGCACATAAGTCCATCAAAACTGAACAAACTATGATAGGAACACAGCTTCCAAGTCTCAGGTATTAGCCTTGGCCAGGTAGCTCGGTTGGTTAGAATGTTGTCCCGATACTCCAAGGCTGTGGGTTCTATTCCTGATCAGAGCACATACAAGAATCAACCAACAATGCACAAATAAGTGGAACAACAAATCAACTTTTCTCTCTCTCTCTCCCTCTCCCTTCCTCTCTCTCCAAAATCAATAAAAACATATTTTTAAAAAGTTTACAAAAATTATGTTTAGCCCGGCCAGGATGGCTCCGTGGTTGAGCATCGACGGTGAGGAAGTCACGGTTTAATTCCTGATCAGAGCACATGCCCAGGTTGTGGGCTTGATCCCCAGTAGGGGGCTTGCAGGAGGCAGCGGATCAATGACTCTCATCATTGATGTTTCTCTCTCTCTCTCTCTCCCTTCCTCTCTCTGAAATCAATAAAGATATATTTTTTTAAAAAAATTATGCTTATTAATCAGTGTTTCTGTTTTCTACCTTATGTAGAAATACCCTGGGCATCTAATGAATATCCATTAACTAACTCAATCTAACATCAAAGTTTTCAGTTACTTAAAGATCTTGGAAATTATCTTCAAGTAGACATACTACAAAACACAACTGCTGTTGAAATAAATTTATCAGAATAATGATTCATTTGAGTCAAACACAAATATATATTTTTCATAATCTTAAATATTACATTGGAGTACTAGCCACTTATTTTATCAGTAAACCGGCATAAATTTAGGAAAAAACAAACCCCAGTACTGTCGAATAAAATGTACACTTATGTTATACTTAATATTGATAATCAGAGAAAACATAATTGTTTTTATTAAACCAAAGTTACTAAACTGGTTTCATTTGCTAAAGATTTACTTTAATTACATGAATCTGGATTCTTTAAAAGTCTCTAAATTAGTTTCTGAAAGAAGAATTTTTTCAAGTCTACCACACTTAAAAGTATTAGAAGTTTAATTTCCTCATTTTCTTGGAATTTAGGAATATTTGATTTGTATAAGTGCTTATTTCTGTCCATATGCCAATCAGAACAGAGCTCCTTTAATTTAAGAGGCTTCACAAAATAATTTGTTGATGCCTTCCGGAGATAGAAAAACAACAGTGCACACTCACACATCATATTGAGTGACACACAGACACAGAGTTTAAAGCTTCAATTCTACATTGTTAGCCCTCCGGGCAAGAGCTGCAAGAGGTGCAGACTAACAAACCAGATGCCCTGTTATCTTTCACCCATCCATTCATTCACAGAACTCACTAAATGGTCAGATCATAAACCAAAACCCCAATCATTGTTGCCACAGATGGGCAATAACTTGGTTACAAACAAACCAAAATGAACATTTAACACCCAGCTGGACAGGCAGTATGGCCTGGCCTCGGCTATCTATTTTCCTGCACTTTGGCTATTGACTGCTGCTGGAATAACCCTTCTAAAACTCCACACTTATCTCATTGGACTCCTGCTCAAGAACCCACTGTGGCTCCCTCCCTCCTGTTACCATGTTAATTCAGCTGATTATGTCCTCAACTTCCATGCCAGCCAGTCATCTGTCTGAATATACACTGAGGCCATGGCGCTTATTGTAAGTCAATCATCACAAGAAAGGCCAGAGATGACCTCTGCTCTGAGTCTGTGTCATTGGATGGACTTTAGGGATCACTGGGAACGTCAGTTTCCTGAGGGCAGAAGTTTTGCCTGTTTTGTTCACTATTATATCTGACACAGTGCTTGGCACACTGTAGAGACTCAGTCAATATATGTCAGAAGAATAAATGAAATGACTCCTGAATCCTCAGCTGAGTCTGGAGGAAACTAAGGCACAGAATGGTGAGGTGACTGGCTCGGGGCCATGGGTTGAGTAATGGAGAAACCAGGATTTAACCTGGGTCCCCAGTTACTTACCAAGTGGCATATCTGTTTCTTTTCACAGCCCCTTTCCTCATGCCTTTCCTGGCACCACCCACACCCATTTCAAGGAAACACTCACTGGGCAGCTGTCAGCTTCACAGGGTGGGCCTCAGCTTCACAGAGCTACCTTCCCTGAAGTCACACCCTGCCTGCGCCAGCCCACATCGTGACTGAGCTGAGCAGAGGTAAAAAGCTGGGCATTTCCTCCCAACAGGGATGAGCTCTGACTGGCAATGCTTGCTCCAGAGCTGACCACTGGGCTGCCAAGGCTTCGTGGGGTCTGCATTGCAGTTCAACTGTCCCACACTTGGGGTAACACAGATTGGGATGAGTACCCCCATGCAGAATTGACACCATAAGGGCATTAATGGTAAAATAATTAACAGAGGCTCAGATTCAAGGTCACGACTGAGTCTTCAAGGTTGGAATGGAGCAAAAGGGCACTGATCACAATGAACACAATTCCAAAATTCAAGATCAGATCAGAAGACAATAGCTGGTAGAGTATCATACAGAGGCCCTGGTTTGAGAATTGACCAGTGGTACACTGATGGGGTAATAATTAACTAAGGCCCAGCTTTAAGCTCAGACCAGAAAGGCTCTTGAAGTAAACGCACAGATTCCAAGTCAGACAAAGGACATGGAACAGTTAGTGGAGGCCTGGAATTGAGGCAAAACTAGAGTGGCATTGATGGCGGAATGGTTAAGAGTTCCAGATCTGATGATAAACCAGAGGCACAGTGATGAGGGACAAATTGACAGAGGCCCAAATTTGACCAATAAGATTTTTATTATATGCTCATTATTTATTTCCCCTTGGGTTGTAACTCAAGAGAAGCTGTCATGAAGATTACTTTATTTATTTTTTAAAGTTTTTAAAATTGATTTTTAGACAGAGGAAAGGAGAGGGAGAGAGAGAAACGTCATCAATCAGCTGCCTCCTGCATGCTCCCTACCGGGATCAAGCCCGCAACCCGGGCATGTGCTCTGACCAGGAATTGAACCAGCAACCTTTTAGAGCACGGGATGACACCCAACCAACTGAGCTACACCTGCCAGGGCTGAAGATGATTTTAAAGCAGAATGTCACCTCAGACTTTTTCAATTAGAAAACCCCCAAAGTCATGTATAACAACATCCATAATCAGCCATCTTGAACTCAGACTCAATAAAGAACATGAAGTGTGAAGAAAAGAAAGTGTTAGAGAAAAATGAGGTTCTCCCAAATGATCTTGCCCATCCACTGACCTTGGCTGGAATAGAGAATCCTTTTGGTTTTGCATGCTGTGCAGAAGAGTTAACAGAGCAGGTCTGAACTGCTGTCCTTGGAAAGGTCTTGCTGTCCTGCTTCAAGGTTAGTGCTTGGCTGGCATTTGGAAGCTTAAGACTTCAGAACAGTTCTCACCACTCTGTTCATACAAGCACTGTGGTTTATGCTGGACATCTGCTTCCCTTCTGGGAATCTGTAAGTTGCATATGTGCCAGGAAGGGGCTGTCTAGGTGACCAGCCACCAATAGAAACCTTGAGAGCTGAGTCTCTAAGGAGCTTCCCTGGTTGGCAACACTTCGCACGTGTTGTCACAACTCAGGACTGGGGGAATTAAGTGTGTCCTGTGCAACTCCACTGGGAGAGGATCCCTGGAAGCTTGTGCCTGGTCTCCCCTGGACTTCACCCCATGGGCCTTTTTCCCTTGCTGATTGATCTCTGTATCTTTTTGCTGGAAGAAATCATCGCTGTGTATATGCTGAGACTGAGCATCCACCTAGCAAATCATTGAGTCTGGGTGGTCGTGAGGACCTCCAACACACATACATACATGATCTTGATCATGAACAGTCCAGCTCTCCGCTGTCCCCATCTCATCACCATTTACCTTAAGCTCTCTCAGATGTAAGTACAGTAAGTCCTCACTTAATGTTGTCAATAAGTTCTGCACTTTAAGCAAAATGACATATAACAAAACCAATTCTACCACAGGCTAATTGACATAAACACGAGTTAAGTTCCTACGGCATCTTGTCAACATTATAACAAAACGACATTGAACAAAACAATGTTATTCAAGAACCTGTTGTACTAGGTAGAAATGCTCTGGCTACAAGTAACCACATCGTCAATAACAGTGGCCCGAACAAACAGGAGGTTATTTTCCTCCCTCAACAGACTGCTGGTGTTAGTTCAGTAGCTCAACAGTATTGGGCCAGGTTGGAGTCTGTGACTCTGTGGACTGACCCTGAGGTCTCAAGATGGTAGTCACACTTCCCATTGATGCATCTGGACATGGCAGCCTACGGAGGTGGAGGGAAGAGAGCAGCTGGACCAAGAGCCTCTTTGACATTTCCTGGTGACTCAGGTCATTGATAAGGGATTTTGGTTATCTATTCCCCTGTTTATACCCCAAGCTTTCTCACCACACTCAGAGCTCCCCTCAAATACTGGAACATCACTTGGTAGCCTCTGAGCAGTTCTAGGCCTTGACTTTGGGCCTTGGGTGGGCATGAGAGAAGCTATAGGTGATTTGAGGTTTCTTTGTGGTAGAGAAGCCCCATCCCCTCCACTCCCAGTAAAAGCCACTAGCTCAACCTTAGAGTGCATGGTTGATCCGGCACCAGCATGAACTCCAAGTCCTCAACACCTCTGCTCTCTGCTTCTGGACAACAGTCTGATGCAGACAGGTGTGGGGCCCAGGCAGCAGCTGCCCTGGGGCTGGGGGGAGCCTGGGCCTCCCTGAGGCAGCAAAGCCTTGTGGACTCATAGGATAAAACCTTGTGGTAGAAGCCAACACTTGCCACCTCAACTCCTCCAGTGCCCCCACCCTGGCACAGGTCCCATCATGCCTGCTTCAACTACTACAGGGTCTCTTGACTGGCCCTCCTACTTCCACCTTTGCCCCTCAGTCTGTTCTCTTTACAGCACCCAGAAGGATCCTCTGCTCAAAACCGTCCAGTGACTCACCCCTCACTCATACAAAAGCCCAAGTTCTCACTATGGCCCACAAAGTCCTTCAGGATCAGGCCTGGCCAACCTCATCACCTCTCACACCAGCCTCTGCAACCACCCTTAGGGCACACTCCAGCCTCAATGCCTTTGCACTGCCTTTTCTCTGCCTGGAATGTTTTCCCCCTCACACATGATGGCTCCCTCACTTCATTCAGATCGTTGTTTAAATTTCACACTGTCAGTAATGTCTTCCCTGATTACGGCACCCAAAAGAGCCCAACCTCCCACTCCTGCAACTCTATCTCCTGTCCTTACTTTATTTTTCCTCACAATGCTCATTTTTAACTGACCTATTATATATTTCTGTTATCTATCTGCTTCCACTAGAAAGTGAGCCCCACGAGGGGAAGATTTGTCAGTTTAGGTCACAGCTGTACACCAAAAGCCTAGAAGAGTTCCTGGCACACAGTAGATACTTAGTAATGTCTGTCCAATGCATGATTGTAAAAGTGGTGCCTATGACATGGCAGACATTCAGTAAACGGTTGTTGAATGAGAGAAGAAATCAACACATGCATGAATGAATGAATAAGTGAATCCCATCCAATTTTGATCCCAGAGCTGCCCTCTCCCCTATCCCACCTCTAGCAGCCCTGGGAGCCAGCCACCAGCACAAGCACAGGAACTTTATTTACAAACACAAGGCTGGAGCATGGGCCAGGTGAGAAGGTAGACATGGCAGGGCCGAGAGGCTCCTACTTCTGCTCCCGCCTCCAGACGATGACCATGCCGCTGGCGTCACTGGAAGCCAGCAGGCTCTCATCGCAGTTGAAGCTGACATCCAGCACAGGGGCGCTGTGGCCCTGCAGCTTGTTGACTGCAGCCTTGGCTGCCCGCTCGATATCAAAGAAGTGTACGCACATATCCTCGCTGCCCGTCACTGCCCAGGTGAGAAGGAGAGGCCATCAACAGGTGTTGTAGGAGATGGGGTGACCCAAGTATGAAGTTTCTGAGGTGACTCAGGTGTTGAGGGAGTCATGTCCAAGAGTGCCTGGGGGGTGTCTAGGGGGGCCCATCCCTAGATGAGAGGTTAAATAGCTGTTTTGGTTCTGTGTCTAGAGAGCGAGGTCTCAGATCTTTGGGAGGTGTGTCGCATGCTGTCAGGTGTTTGGGCTGGTTTGGGCTCTGTGTTCAAAGTGGAAGGCTGCTGGGGTGTGAAAGGTCTCTAGGCCCAGTAAGTCAGGACACCAAGGTGCCATGATGTCTGAGCCAGATCAGCACCAGCCCTAGTGTCTGCTACTCCCTAGCCACCCAGATACCCCAACCCTATGGGACTCACCCACACAGGCCCCCTGGCGGAAGGACATGAGGGGGCAGAAGATGCTACGCACGGGGTGTGAGCTCTGCTCAATGGGGAAGCTTCTCTTCAGCTGCAGGGTCCCCTCATTGTCCACCACCCTGAGGGGAGAATGAGAGGGGGTCAGAGTGCAGCTTCAACCACAGAGAGGGACGCGTAGTACGCTAGTCTGTGTCCCTGCCTTGCACTTGAGTTCTTTTCAAGGTTCATGAAATCGTTTTGAGACAACTGCATAAACCTGTAAAGCATGGGCTGGTGTGTGGTTTAGTGACAGTTTGGACACTATCTGTTCCTATAAATGGGGAGCCTCTGCAGTGTAACTCACTAGTTACTCTTCCTAAGAGTCTCTAAGAGCTCTGGCATTCAGATGGGCACAAAGAGAAGAAAAGGCTGAGCAAACTACAGTACCCCTTTATTGTGGATACCACATGGCCATTCAAAGGAATGAATGGAAGCTACTGCAGGTGACCTATGGCACGTCCATGGGCATTGTCTGATGAGAAAAGTGAGATGTGGGAAAGGATGTAGAAGGAACCCACTTCTGTAAATCAGTGACCCTCCCTCAGAAATGTGTGGGTGTGTGCACACCAAGGACTATGGGAGAGGGAACAGAGTGTGGAACGGTACATGTGAAGTCGGTAACATACTTGACTGTGGCAGGGGGAGGCCAAGGTGGCAGGAACAAGGAAGAGAGAAGGCAGAAGATGGGGGGAAAAGGCAAAAAACTTAGGAGTATGCTTAAATTAAAAATATAAGTTTGTGTGTATAAGTTTTTTAAAAGGAGAAGAAAAATAAAATAGTAAAATGGTAAGTATCCTGTCAGGCAGTGGTCTTCAGACCTGGCTGGATGACACTTGGGGAACTTTTTGATATAACAATGCCCAGCCTACCCCAGAGCTTCTGAAATCCCTGGCCTGGAGTAGGGCCTGACCATGACTTAAAAAAAAAGAAAAAAAGAAATATATATATATAATTTTTTTTCTTTTTTTTAGAGAGAGAGTAAGGGAGAGGGATAGAGAGACAGAAACATCAATGAAAGAGAAACATCAGCTGGTTGCCTACTGCATGGACCCTACTGGGGATCGAGCCTGCAACCCAGGCATGTGCCCTGACCAGGAATCGAACTGGTGGCCTCTTGGTTCATGGGTTGATGTTCAACCGCTGAGTCACACCAGCCTGGCCTGGCTATGACCCTTCAGGTCACTCCAGCATGCGGCCCAGGCTGAGAACTGCAATTGGGTAACATGACATATGTGAGTGGGGACATATGTGAGTAAACTCCCTGCCTCAAAAAAAAACAAAAAGGAAAACAGATCACTGCTAGAAGGGGCTCTAGTCCATTTTATGCCTCAGTTTGCTCATCTATAAAATGGACATGATAACGGCACCCCCTCACAGGGTTGTTTATGAGGATTAAATGACATGATACATATTAAGTGCTCTGAATAGGACCTGGCCCCAGCAACTTCTGCCTAAGTGCTAGCTATTGCTATTACTATTACTGCTACTATTAAGGTCATCATATTATGATGAGGACGAGACAGAGGGAGAGGAGACTGCACCTCCTCGCTCAGTGAAATTAATCTGATGAAGGAGACAGGCCTCCCTTCCCAGTATGATGGAGGTAGCAGGCCCTACATCTCCAGGTGGCTAAATAAGGGAGACACACCTGTAGAGCAGCAGCTTGTTGAGGCAAGCGTTTATGAGTAGCGAGGGGTCCCGGGCCTCGCGGCTGACCCAGGAGCGGGCAGAGATGCTAGTCACCGGGCTACCCTCATGTACCACCAGACGCTTAGCTTTGGTCAGCTTCCCTGCAATAGAGAGGAGGCAAAAGTAAGGGCGAGGGCTGTGTACTAGGAGGGTGGGAGTGCGAGCACTTAGATGCAGGCCTGGGGCCTGCCTACCTGTGGCCATGTCGAAGAGGAAGGAGAAAACACTGCCTCGGTCATCGCCTGCCCAGAGCAGCCGGCCAGGGGCATCAAAGGATAGAGCGAGGACACGGCCTGTCAGCTTGCTGGAGCCACCCTTCACTTTCTTGCCCGTGGAGATGTTCATGACATGCACATTGTGCTTGGCATTCCCCACCTGTGGGTGAGACCCGCACACCATCATCCTGCTCCCAGCCAGTCCCTCCTGACCACTATGGGGCTGCTATTAATGGGACCCACTTCTCTACTGGCGTCTAATCACAGTAGGGATGTGGCAGGTAGACAAGAGGTGACTCAGGCCTGTAATCCTCCCAAGCCAGCCCCTTCTTGTAATCTGACCAGAGTAGACAGCTGCTACAGGGACTACAGGGGTCACAGACCCATAGTGTTGCCCCTCAGCCAGTGCCCCCTGTGCTCGGCAAAGCACAGGGCCATCCTAGGTCCATGATAATAACTCCTTGGCTGGTCCTTCCTGGAACCTTGATTACACTGGGGCTGCTACAAGGACTACAGGGGTCACAGACCCATAGTGACCCCTGAGAATAGGATCCCAGAGAATAGGCTCACTCAGCCTGTTCCTCCTCTACTCACCACTCAGGGCCAAGCCAGATTTTTCATTTCCTTCCCTCATTGCCCACCCTCTGACTCTCTATCCTGAGGTCAGACCACAGTGGGACTTCCACTGAGATGAGAGGAGGTCTCCATCTAGTAATCCTGCTCCCCAACCAGCAGCCCCTGCAGTTGGAAAACAGTAGGATTACTGCTGATGGGACCAAAGGGGTGGCAGACCCATGACCCTACCCCTTGAATAGTCACCCCTGGAGTCTACCACAGTGAGGCCATCCCAAACCAAGAACTGCATGTCCCCATTCTGACTTGTCTTCCTCTAAGTCTGACCACCAGGGGACTGTGGTGATGGACTAGGGGGGGACCCCCATATTGATGCCCTTGAACAGCCCTCTTGGCCCAGCATCCCTGCCCTCAGCAAGTGGGCACCCTCTGGAGCCTGACCACAGTGAGGTTGTTGTTGACTGGCTGGAAGGTGCAGCAGAGCAATTCAGCACCATCGGGGTCAGGGATCTCCCGGATACAGCGGCCGTCATCAGAGGCCCAGATGCGCATGGTAGCATCGAGTGAGGTGGACACAAGGATGTCATTGGAGAGGGACCAGGCGAAATCAGACACCCCTCGGGTGTGACCCCGCAGCACTCGGAGAACGGTGGGAGGAGCAGGAACCAGCTGGCACAGTGAGATGCTGCCGTCGAGTGAGCAGCAGGCTAGGCGGTGCCGGTCGTCATTGGCGAAGCGCACCCTTGGGACTGCAATGCCAAGAAGCCACTTGTGGGAGTCAGCACACTCACCAGGTGCTTTTGTTTATATAAGGTTCTGATTTGTGAGCCGAGGGTGAGAACCCACCATACCAGGCACAGTGGCCTCAGCAAAGGGCTTTCCTTGACTGAGAAAAGGAGCTGGACCCCCAGAAAGCCCTTTGCCAAAAGCTCTCTGCATCTTAGCAGGTGCTTTATGGATTGCAAAAGACTTCTGCAATGTGAAAAGGCCTCGTCTCAGCAAGCACTTTACAATTACCAAAGTCTTAGCAATTTGCAAGACTCACTCTGTCCTTTGCAAGGGGATTTCTCTGCAACAAAAGCTTTGAACTTGTTCAAGCTACTCATGACCTCAGCAGCCTTCTGCAAAAGGCTCTTTTAAGCTGCTGAGCCCCTTTAGAGTAGACAAAATACCCGAGATCTTGCAGACCACTTTGCAGAGGGCTTTTAAGTATGTGAAAGGTTTTACATATGGCAATTCCTCCTTCGGAGGTGGGCCAGAGACTGCGTTCCAGAACAGGATACACTGGGTGGTTGTCACAGTTTGGGCAAATTCCTGGTGATAGGACCTGCCATCTACTGGCTCACCTGCCTCGTCCACGTGCTGGTCAAAAACATGGTACATGCCCGCAAAGGCGTAGTTCTCACTGAGCGATGTGTCCCCAGCCATGGCTCGACTTGCTTCTGCTGCTGACGTGGGCACCACACTGCCGGGGGGCCTGGGCCCCAACAGGAGTAGGAGGTGAGAGGAGGTAGGTTCTAGCATTCAGCCTGCCATTGCCCAGTGGCTCCTCTCCTTCTCACAAACTCCCAGCCCTGAGCTGCCCCTGGCGCATACCTGTCCTCATAGACAGCACGATTCATCTGTGCTTGCAGCTGATAGGAGCCTCGGCTGACAGAACGGCGGTGTCCACGGGCCCCCAGGGCCCGAGGATCATCCTCAAAGTCCTGCAAACAGAGAGGGTCAGGGTGCGTGCATCTTAAAAGCACCTCTCAAGAACCTATGAGGTCCAGCCCACCCGGCGTGGCTCAGCGGTTGAGCATCGACCTATGATCCAGGAGATGGCAGTTCGATTCCCGGTCAGGGCACATGCCCAGACTGTGGGCTTGATCACCAATGGGGGCCGTGCAAGAGGCAGCTGATCAATGACTTTTTCTCATCATTGATGTTTCTGTCTCTCTCTCCCTCTTCCTTCCTCTCTGAAATCAATAAAAATACATTTAAAAAAAAAAAAAAAAAAAAAAAAAGAACCTATGAGGTCTGGAGCCTTCAAAATATACCCAAAACTAGATCGCTTCTCACCCCATCCACTGCCACCACCATCACTTGTACTGTGGTGGCCTCTGCACTAGTTACCCTGCTCCTGCCCTTGCCAGGCTCAGTAGATGCTCAATAAACATTCTCTGAACAGAGAATGAACACCTTCCAGAAAACCACTCAGTTTAAGTCTGTTCAATTTTCACCTCCTCAGAGAGGCCTTCCCTCATCCTCATCAAAAATAGCTTCCCTTGTCCAGCTGGTGTGGCTCAGGGGTTGAGTGTCGACCCATGAACCTGGAGGTCACAGTTCAATTCCCGGTTGGGGCATGTGCCCAAGTTGCGGATTCAGTTTCCAGTAGGGCATGTGCAGAAGGCAGCCAGTCAATGACTTTCTCTCATCATTGATGTTTCTCTTTCTCTCCCTCTCCCTTCCTCTCTCTGAAATAAATTTAAAAATATTTAAAAAATAAAAAGAAAGAAAAAAACATAAAAATATAGCTTCCCTTGCCCAGTCAGTGTGGCTCAGGGCTTAGAGCATTGGCCTGGGCGCAGAAGGGTCGTGGGTTTGATTCCTAGTCAAGGGCATGAACCTGGGTTGCTGATTCTATCTTGGGGTGCATGTGGGAAGCAACCAATCCATGTCTCTCTCTCACATGGATGTTTCTCTCTCCCTCCCCACCCTCCCTTTCACTCTCTCTAAAAATCAATGGAAAAAAATATCCTCCGGTGAGGATTAACAACAAAAAATTGCTTCCTTTTGTTCCCCACACCAGTCCTGTTTTATCCCCCAAGTCTGCTTTATTTTTGCATCTTAGCATGCCTCACTATAAGCCATGGTAATTATTGACTTTTTTATCTGATTTGCTATGTTTATTGACCTATTTATCTTGTTTATTGCCTACTTATCAACCCATTTATCTTGTTTATTGTCTGTTTATTGACTTATCTCATATATTATCTCTTTTTGCCCTCTACTTATCCTAAGAGCCAAGAACAGTGCCTTGCACATAGCAGGGGCTTGACAGGTCTGTTGAATGAATATTCAAGGAGGCAGGTAGTATGCATGGCAGGCGGCGTGGAGGGAGCTCACCTCCATGCGGTCAAGGGTAGTGCGGCTGCTGCGAACGATGCTGTTGCTATAGGCACGAGCACTGCCTGGCTCAGAGAGGGGCCCGTAGCGCTGGCCCAATAGCTGCCCACGTAGCCTCAGGTACTGCCGACGCAGTGCTGGGGGGTGCCCAGCCTTGGCATTCTCCCGCAGTAGCTGGCTGCGCCTTCGGATATACTGTGTCCGAAACTGTGGAAACGTTGGTGTGCGGTATGCGTTGTACCTGCGATGGCAGGAGGCAGGCAAGCAGCAGGCACAAGACAGAGGGAATCAATCAGCTCCGAGGATAGGGAAGGAGAATGAGATGTGTGGCAGGGAGGGGTAAGGATGGTAAGTGATCAGCAGTGGTGATGGGGGTTCCTCTGGTAGTGTGACAAGGGTGAGTTTACAGTAATAATGGTCATGGAGAAGAGGTTACTGTAGGGACAATGGAGGCAGTCTGCAGCTTTGCTGAAGTCGGTATGGGGTGACTGAGTCAGTGCAGCCAATAATAGGGGTCAGTCTGACATGGTGATGGGGGTTACTGTGGGGCAACTGCGGGGTTCAATATGTGATGGCGATGGGATCAGACGGGAAATGATGGTGGTAAGAGAGGTCTGGAGGGCAATGGCGGGAAAAAGGATGTCACCAGCCTGAAGTCATCACTTCCCCGCCCCCGCCAAAGGTTTTCTTTGCGCATGCCCACATCGTACTGCATTTTCCCAGCGTGCTCTTTATGACCCTCTCTGGCCAGCCCTTCTCACTGAGGGCCAGCTCCAACACCCTGATACTGCGCATGTTCACCTCCCGCAGGCCCACGCAGCCGCATAAAGCAAGGTCTCCGCCCAGCCTCACTTATTATCAATGCGCATGCACCACAGTAACTTCCGCTCCCACGGGATCTGACCCCACGTCTCACCTCGCGTCTACTGCTAAGACCTGCTGCCACACCGCGGCCATTACCCAGCCTCCTCTTCTGCCGTGTCCGCCCGCGGGCGCCTGCAGGACAAGGGCCTGGAATGTCAGCGTCTCAAGTAAAGGGGTCTAATTCCGCCCCTTCTGCCAGGCGATCCTTGCCATAGACACTGAGTCCCTCCAAGCCAAGATATCGTGAAGTCACACCCGGCTATTAGCATGGTCAACACCCCAGCCCTGCCCTGCCAGCTCCCGGAAGACTCAAAGCGGCGATTCAGACCTCACTCTGCCCCTCCCCGGTTGCCATAGCAACGCCCCTCCCCCAGCCTAGCAATCCTTCTTGGCCTTCCCCACCCATCTTGCTCCCACCGCCCGCCACCTTCTCTTTTCGGGTCCAATAACAGGGCCCGGGATCAGGGACCACCTCCGGGGCTGCCTCCGGCTCTTGAGGCCCCCGGGGCAGCCCTGAGACCAGTGTCGCCCTTTCCTTCTGTCTCTTCTCCCTCTCTCAGGCTCCAGGCAAGATGGCCGCCTGCTGTCAGGAAGAGCTGCCAAGCGTAGAACAAATGGATTGGAATCTTCCCGAGTGTGGGAGAACCACGCAGGCGCACTAAGGAACAGTGGCTTCCGGCACAAGGGCGGGGGCTCCGCCCCTTAAATTCAATCCACCCCCAACCCCTACTGGCACTTTTTGTATACACAATAATGTCCCGTTGTCACAGGGATAGGGGCAAGTATGCGAATCACTCGCTGAAAATCAGAGATGCGACTTTCAAAAACAGAAACGATTTTCTTTTAAAGGAGCGGTGTATAAGGGACTTTTGAGCTGCGCAATCTTGAGCAAGCAAGATTTGAAGCATAGAATAAAAAAAAAATCACAATGCAGAGGCCCTACAAAGTTCTCCAGTTCTTAGAGTAACTGCTGGGCCTCCGGACTCCTCCCACTCCGCCCCACTCCGGATGAAAAGAGTGGAGGGAGGGAGGGTGTGTGTCTGTGTGTGTGGCGTTGGGCTTGGCGCTCCTAGGAAACTTGGTCTGGCGTGAGTTATAAATAATTAGGCACAGCAATCCCAGGAGCCTATCCGGATCATCCTTATTTCAACTTCGACAGGAAGCTGCATCTCTATTCATCTTAACATGGTCAGGATACATAATTTACAAGGTTGAGATACAAGGTTTAGTAGCTTCCTATTGGATCTTAACATCAACTGATACAATTCTCAAAATTGTTATTTTTTTACAGGATTTTTTTAATCACAAATACTATAATCTGAAAAATGTTCTAAAGCTATCTGAAATGAGGAGACACATCCAAAAGCATATTGCCCTTTTTGTGTGTCCTAACAAAAATAGACTACACTGTATTCTATTGATTTGTCACCTCCCTTGCCATGTAACTAAGTTATGGGTGTCTTTCCAGGATATTAAATACCCTTCTATTTCATAATTGCTGAAGAATAAACCATTTCACTGCACAAATGTGTAACCGTTAACATTTACCAGACAATGTGCTGGATACTGTTCAAGGTGATTTATATTTATTAATCTATTTAATCCTAATAACTGAATGTCGTGGGTCCTATTATTACCCCTATTATACAGATGACAAATCTGAAGCCCAGGGAGTTCAAGGGTGAAGTTTTTATTGAACTCATCCCCTACCCCTATTTGTGACCAGCATTGGGGTCTATTTTGCCATAAAGGATGCTGTGATCAATGCCTTTTCCATTCACCTTGACCCTCTCTGGACAGAGCCCTGCCCCTTCATCCCACTACTCACCTTCTTTAGAAAATATGTTAAAATTTCAAAAATTATTTTAAATGTTTTTATTGATTTTAGAGAGAGAAGAAGGGAGACGGGGGAGAGAGAGAGAAAGAGAGAGAGAGAGAGAGAGAAAGAGAGAGAGAGACTGATGTGAGAGAGAAACATCGATAGGTTGCCTTCCATAAGCACAATGACCAGGGATCAAACCTGAAACCTGGGTATGTGCTCTGACCGGTAATCAAATTGGCGACCTTTTGGAGCATAGGATGATGCTCAACCAACTGAACCACGCAGGTCAGGGTTCAAAAATTATTTTTAAAACCTCATTTTTATAAGGCTATAAGATACTAGATAAAACAACCTAATTACAGGGTTTTAGCTAGTTGTAAATTAACTAATGCATAAAAAGCGTTCATAATACTTGCTGCATGAACATTTGCTATTGTTCTGAGAGGTAGTACAGTACTTTTCACAAGGCAGTATAACTTGGCCACTGGCACAGGCTCTGCCAACTAGGAGCTATGTGAATTTGGGCAAGTCACTTAACCCTTTTGTGAGTCAGTCTCCTCATCTGAAAACACTGCCTCATAGGGTTATTGGTAGGACTAAATAAGTTAATACATGTAAAGCTTAGAGTAGCATCTGGAACAGAGAAAATACCCACTAAATGTTGACTACTGTTAGTTGTTTTAAAAACTTTTCCCAATAAGAGATCCGTCTGCCAGAGGTAGATCTGGTGCAGAAATAATATGAATTAGAATGACCACAGCTGCCTCTTGCATCTGTTATGTGCTCTGCATTTTTTCAATTTTTGTTCTTAAGCATTTACACACTCCCATTGGATTAAAAATAGGTTTTGAACAACAAGCTGATGATAGAAGTCACTTTCAGTTTTTTGGGAGCTTGGAGAGAAAGGGACAGAGTTTATCAGCATGAATGGCAGGTCAGTGGGTGAGGAAAGGAGGTTCTCAGGCCTGGAGTTATCAAGCCATGAAAATCAATTCCTGGAGGTTGTGAGTGACCTTGGTTATAATCATGACCTCTAGAAAATAAGCTTAAGCCCATAGAGGACCACAAGTCCTATTCACTCTAATAGGATCAGACTGTTTCACTGTCAGAGTGACAGTTGAGGGTTGTAGCCAAATGAAAAAACTAAAACAGATTTGGACAGAAAAGACAGGTAAGCCAGACCTGTTTGAAGATCACACCACATCACAATAGTGGCTCAAATGGTGGCAGAAAGAGGCAGGGCCCATGTCTGTTCTGTACTTCTTCCTACATGTACCTCCTGCTTATTTGGCCCCCTGAATTTAGAAATGCAAAGGCGATCAGTGGACCACACTGGTTGTGTCCACTTTTCATTACTAACAGAGGCTAAAATGAAACCTCAAGTTGGGCTCAATCCTTAGAAACAAATAGGAGCATGATTTGAGGGAGAGCCTGGGTAGTTTGGGGGTGACAAGAATCAAAGCCAGAGAGAGAAATGGAGGAAGACATGGAGCTGAGGTATAATTGGAGTGCAGACTCTGAGTCCATATTCACTTAGCTCATCCCTGAAGTTTCTTCCTAAATGGGACAAGTGGGGTTTGGGACATAAGGTCATAACTTAAAAATTTACCATTTCCTGATGGGGAAACATTTGCCTTTGAAGCCAAAGTTCTTACAATTCCCAAAGTCTGAATGGTGATAACTCTCCATGGCATGAGTCAGAAACAAGATTCCCGCAGTTAGGAAAAGCCTCACAGACCACTTGAACATCCCCAGCAAGCTGAAACAGGGAGCTAGCCTTCCAATACATATCAATCAAGCCCCTACTAGGTGCCAGGCACTGGGGAAACAACAGTAACTTATGGTCTCCACTTTCATGGAGCTGCCATTTTATCTGGAAAGATAAACAATAAAGAAGATCATTTAGAAATTGGTACTATCATTAAAATAGTTCTCTTAGTGTTGCTGAGCTGTGGGGGAATGGGGAGGGATGAGAAATAAATTTAAGCTGGAACCTGAATAAAAAGAAGCCAGAGACACAAAGCTCCGGATGCTGAATGTGTGGATAAGGCCAGTGATGCTCATCAGTGACTAATTCCAAGAGGGGGAGAAATCACTTTGCAGGGCTAGAACTGGGGCCACTCTGGTCTTAAGATCGCAATTCCTTTTACTTAGTGAGGGATCCAGGGCCAGACTGTGGGCCTGGGAAAGACTGGAGCCTGGGTTTGGTACCTCAGCCCCAGGCAATACAGCTAAACTGGCACAGCCCTTGGTTCTCTCTGTCTCTCCCTCTTGTTAATACACTGAACTGCATTTCATTGCTTTTTTTCTTTTAAAATATATTTTTATTGATTTCAGAGAGAGAGGAAGGGAGAGTGAGAGAGAGATAGAAACATCAATGAGAGAGTCATTGATTAGTTGCCTCCTGCATGCCCCCTGCTGGGGATCGAGACCGAAACCCGGGCATGTGCCCTGACCGGGAATCGAACCGCTATCTCTTGGATCCTAGGTCAATGCTCAGTCGCTGAGCTGTCTCTCTTTCAACCTCCTGCACTGGTAGATCCACCCTGAAATTCACAATGGCCCCTAGCTGCTATGAGGAGAAACTGATCTCTTAGGTCTCCTCTCCAAATTCATCCCTTGTTGCTCTTCCTCAATCAGGGTATGATCCACCCACACTGACTTAATTGCACAGCCTTTGAAAACTGCACAAACTGTTCCTGGGATCTGGAATGCTCTCTTCTGTATACTCATGCAGCAAACATGTGAACTCATCCCACAGTAATATTACTAATACAAAGCATGCCGTGCCAGGTACTGTTCTAATTGCTTTACAGACATAGAAAACCTTCTTTAATCCTCACAACCCTATGAAGTTGGTACAATTATTATCCCATATCACAGATTGGGAAATGGAGGCAAAGAGTTAACTGCCCAAGACCACACAGTAAGCAATGTAGTAGAACTTGCACCCAGGTCGCCTGGCTCCAGAATCCTTGTTCTTAATCACTACACTATGTAACACCAAATGCTGAATTACTCTGAGTTCCTCCAGTGCAGATTCATAACAAGTACTTTCTCTCCCTCATCCTCCTCACTTGATCTGTCAGCAAATCCTGTCAGTTCCACCTTCAGAATTTATCAAGAAAAAAAAAAAAAAAGAATTTATCAAGAATCCGATCTTTAGCCCTGGCCAGGTAGCTCAGTTGGTTAGAGCGTCATCCTGATACATCAAGGTTGCGGGTTTTGATCCCCAGTAAGAGGACGTACGAGAATCAACCAATGAATGCATAAACAAGTGGAACAACAAATTGATGTTTCTCTTTCTCTCCCTCTCAAATTTAGAAATTAAAAAAAGAGAAAAAAATGCTCTATACTCTGTAGTAATGTGATTTGAGCTTTAGAGAAAAAAAATAATCTGACCTCTCCTCTCTATGTCCACTGCCTCTATCGCCTGGACTATTGCAGTGGCCTTCTCACTGCTTTCACCCTGGCCCCCTCATCTGTCCTCAAAACAGCCAGAGGTTCCTGTTACAACCCAAATCAGCCCAAAGCCCTCCTCTGCTCAGGCCCCTATTGTGACTCCAGCTCTCTCAGAGAACAAGCCAAAGTCCTTCCTGTGGCCTGAGAGGCCCCACAGAACCAGGCTTCTGTCACCTCTCTGACCTCACCTCCTGCCATCTTCCTTCTGGCTCTCTCTGCTCCCTCTGCATTGACCTTGTTTCTCACACAGACCAAGCAAGCTCCAACCTCAGGGTCTTTGTACTTGCATGCTTTTCCTTCTGCCTGTAATCCTACTTTCCCAGAGGCAAGGCTGGCAGACTTGGCCAGTAAAGAGAGGAGCCCTTGTTCAATTCAGGTGTTTGCTACTTACATAGATAACAAAAGCAAGAATAGCTACAGATGCCAGCTCGTGTTCCTTGTGTGGGTAACATTGAAACAAAAGGGGCCGGATGACTGCAGCACAAGTGGTAGGACACGCTGCTGCAGAGGAACTAGTTTCCGTTGATAAACATTTTGGTTTACGAATGCCGTAAACCCAGAAGTAAATGCTTCGGTTTTTGAACTTGCCTCGAAAGTCGAACATGCCATGCGGCTTCCGCTGAGTGCAAGATCCTGAGGCCTAGCTGTCCACTGTTGAGTCCTGAGCACCCGCACAACACGGAGGTGATATTTGGGCTTATTTGGTGACTGTGTGCAATCAATCTGTGCTCATGTCATCTCAGGAGCACTCTTGTAACCAATTTGTTTTTGCAACTATGTGTGCAATCATTCTGTGTTCATGTCATCTCAGGAGCCCTCTGTCAATCACCCCTTGCTGTGAGAAATGGATAAAAGCTGCAAAGCCAAGAGAGTCATTAACAGAACAACACTAGAGGTCAAGAAGGAAATTATTTCCAAACATGAAAGTGTCCGTGTATGTGATCTGGCAATGCAGTTTGGTATGGCCAAACCTACAGTTTGTACCATCTTAAAAAATAAAGAAGCCGTTAAAGGAGCCCATGTTGCAAGAGGTGTTAAAACACAAGACAAAGAACACAGACAACTGAAGAAGTGGAAAAATTGCTTTTCAGGTAAATGAAAAACAGTTGGCCGGTGACAGCATTTCTGAGAGCATGATTTATGAAAAAGCTTTACATTTGCATGCTGACCTCATCAAAAACACCCCTGGAACAAATGCTGAGTGTGATATTTTCAAGGCAAGTAGAGGGTGGTTTGAGAAGTTTAAGAGAAGTGGCATACACAATACAGTGAGACACAGTGAAGTTGCCAGTGCCAACAAAGAAGACACTCACCAATTTGTTTTGGAATTTAAAGATTATGTAGAGGCAGAAGGTTTCCTTCCCCAACAAGTTTTCAACTGTGGTGAGACAGGCCTCTTGGAAGAAAATGCCAAAGAGGACCTACGTAACAGAGGAGGAGAAATAATTGCTAGGACACAAACCCATGAAAGACAGGCTAACCCTTTTATTTTGTGAGAATGCAAGTGGGGATTTTAAGTTGAAACCTTTGCTAGGCTACCATTCTGAGAACCCCAGGATACTTAAGAAAAACAGTGTCATAAAAAGCAAACTGCATGTGATGTAGAGGGCAAACAGCAAAGCTTGGGTAAACAGGCAATTTTTTATTGAGTTCATGAAGTGTTCAGGCCAAGCGTAAAAAAATACCTCCAAGACAGAAATCTTCCTTTGAAGCACCAGCTTGTTATGGGTAATGCTCCAGCTCACCCTCCAGGCTTGGAGGAAGAGTTGATGGAAGAGTTCAGTTTTATCAATGTAAAGTTTTTGACCCCCAACATGACTCCACTCATCCAGCCCATGGACCAGCAGGTCATATCTAATTTTAAGAAGCTTTACACCAAAGCACTGTCCCAAAGGTGCTTTGAGGTGACCTTGGACACAGAGCTAACCCTCAGAGAGTTCTGGAAGAATCATTTCAATATCCTACATTGCTTACATCTCATAGACAAAGCACTGAGGGATGTGTCTCACAGAACAATGAAGTCAGCATGGAAGAAACTGTGGCCAGAAGCTGTCTCTGAATGTGTATTTGAGGATGTTGAAGAGGTTGCTTGTATTGTTGAGGTTATTGTGTCTCGGGAAAGTCCATGGGCTTAGAAGTGAGTAGTGATGATGTGAAGGGGTTAGTGGAGGACCACAGGACTGAACTCGCCACAGAACTTCAAAACATTCTGACAGAGCAGCAACAGGTGACAACTGAGGAATTGTCTTCGGAGGAGGAGGGAAGAGAAAGTGTTTCTATTGCACTGATCAAATAAATGTATGCAAAATGGGTTGAAGTACAAATTTTTGTTGAAAAATATCACCGATAAAGCTATTAGTCATGCCACTAACACTTTCAATAACGATGTGTCACACCTTAGATAAATTTTAAAACATTGGAAAATGTAAATGTCAATTGAAAAATTTTTAGTGAACCAGGTGTCAGTGGTGTAAAAAAATCAAGAGACGGAATGGCAGGAGAGGAGTCACCTCAGTGATTATGGAAGAGGGCTACAAAACACCTGAACAACAGTCACCTATTGTGATTATTGAAGGGGACCCCCCCATCCAAACCATGACTATCATCATTGCAGGTAAGAAAAAACTACATTTTCATTTTTATCATCTACAGTACTGTTTTTACATTTTGCTTATTGCTTTTAAAGCTTTTTTTTAAAAAAAATATCTTTATTGACTTCAGAGAGAGGGAGACAGATAGATAGAAACATCAATGATGGGAGAGTCACTGAACGGCTGCCTCCTGCACGCCCCTGACTGGGATCGAGCCCGCAACCCGGGCATGTGCCCTGACCAGGAATCGAACCCCAATCGCCTGGATCCTAGGTCGACGCTCAACCGCTGAGCCACGCCCGGCCGGGCTTATCATTGCTTTTACAGTACATTTATTGCTTTCATTGTGTATCATTTTATGCATCTGTGGTATCATTAGATAGTAAAATTTATCTTA
Source organism: Miniopterus schreibersii (assembly GCF_964146895.1). Taxonomy (NCBI): domain Eukaryota; kingdom Metazoa; phylum Chordata; class Mammalia; order Chiroptera; family Miniopteridae; genus Miniopterus; species Miniopterus schreibersii. Next base: position 74,942,351 of record NC_138104.1, read on the forward strand.
AGTTGCTGATTTAGGGGTTGATTTTAAAGGTCTGGGACGGATTAATCCATTTTGCATTACTTTCTATGGGAAACCGTGCCTTGGTTTTCGAACGTTTCAGAACTCGAAGTCTTTCAGAATGGATTACATTTGAAGGCTGAGGTACCACTGTAGTTCCACACTAAGCAGTTCTAAAGCCCTAAGTCGGGGGAGCAGAGGGACAGAATCAGAACGCCTCCTACCTCATCAGAACCTCAGGTGATAAGAAACTGACTCATGATAGCCTCTTTGGTAGATAGGGAGGTTGAGAGCTGGCCTCGAAACATTTCCTCAGAAGCCTCTCGTGCTGTGTGTTCCAAAGATGACAGAGTGTTCTACCAATACTTAGATAAGCTTGCCTACCTGGCCTACATGGAGACATGCAAGGCAGCCAAAGCGCCAGAGCACCATGGAAGAACCATTGGCCTACACCAGATATCCTCCTCCTTGCTTGCTCTCCATCTGCAGGTCTCTATTGTCAAGTCTCCTCCTCTGAGCTGCCTTCCCTGACCACCCTGTGTAAAACAGCACATCCCATCACTCTCCATCTCCCGTTTTATTTTCCTTAGTGCTTGCCACTTCCTAATGTTACAGTGTGTACTACTTTACTGCTTTATTGCCCATGGACCCCAACAAGACATGCATGACTCCTGAGGGACAGAAATTTGTTATATTCTTTGCTGTGTCCCTACTATTATCTGGCACACACATTTACTGACTACATCTACCTACCAGATACTGTTCTAGATATTTCCCACATCTTGACTCATTTAACAGGTATTATCCCCACGTTGCTGTTGAAGAGACAGGCTTTTAGAGGCCGGGGTTTTGGAGGAGGGAAGGCAAGATCATGCTGGGCAAAGGGATGGTCCTTATGTCCAGAAAATCTAGAGGGGTCCTGAGGGGAGGTGAAGCAGGAAGCCATTACCTGGAAAATACAAGGTATGTCAGATGTCAAGAAATAGAAGCTAGCATTTATAGTGTGTCTTGAGGCCTGGAGTAGAAATGCCTACAACTATGGAGGCGGCTTTGGGAGACAGGGCAGGCCTGCAGAAAACAGTTGACAGCTACCCACTTCCCACACCAACATGGCACACCTCTTTAGAGTTTTCTTTTTAACTTTTTATTATGGAAAATCTCAAACTTACACACTAGTTTTGATAGAATGAACTTTCATTTCATGTACCAATCACTAAGATTCAACAATTATAAATATAGCATTTTTCTTGAGGATTTTTAAAAAAATTGATTTTACAGAGAGGGAGGACAGAAACATTGACGTGAGAAACATCAATTGGTTGCCTCCTGCATGAGTCCAGACTGGGGATCAAACCCCCAATCTGGGCATGTGCCCTGACTGGGAACTGAACCCATGACCCTTCAGTTCATGGGATGCCACCCCAACCAAACAAGGTACATTGACCAGGGCTAAACACAGCAGTTTTCAAACTGCAGGCTCCATAAGCATGAGTGGTTTTGGGCCAGCTGACTTTAAACAAACACAATAAGCTAGGAAACATCAGGGGACTCTGCACATTTCATCATTAAACTTTTCTTCCACTTACACAAATGGGTGGACTGGACCCCAATGAAGAGAAGTGTACTTCATACTATGGATTGCAGTCATAAAGTTTAAAATAGACTGCAAATTCTGTGCTTGAAAGTTTAAAAATTTCACTTGATGGCGTATTAGAAATGTTTATGCAGAACAATGACACAGATTTTTAGAAAAATTTATCTTTATTGAATTAGATGTCACCTTTCTTCCCCCATTGACCCCTTCTACCCTGCACCCACCCCAGGCCTTCACCACACTATTGTCTGTGTCCATGGGTTATGCATAATGCCACAGATTTAAAAAAAAAATTATCTTTGTTTAAAGTACTAGATATCCATTTTCCCCCCACTGATCCCCTCCACCCTGCATCTGCCCCCATCCTCCGCCACAGATTTTTTAAAAAACAATTTAGAAGCTGTAATTTTCTTTGAGCATTCACTGTAGGTAGGACTCCCCCCACCCATAGGATTTAGGGAGGCTCTCCATAACCACTAACATTTCTCCAGTGTATTGTATGCACGTTCACAGAGTGGGAAAAATAAAGTTTATAAAAAGCAAGTCTGTCCTGTCACCAAATTTAAAAATCCTTTTCAGATCTTGAGGCACTCTGAATTACAAGGGATCCTGGTCCTTATGTTAACACAGGAAGGGGTGGGAGATGAAAGAGGTATGCAGCTGGGCAGGGACATGGCATGTTTTGTCTTGATAAGCAGAGTGGTAGGAACACTGGTACTGATCCTTATCCAATTCTATTTTTTACATACCTTAAGTATTCACAGCATCTTTTAAAAGGCTAGTTCAAAGTTTTCTACACCTCTACATTTAGAATGGGAACAAGGGTGTGGGGGCAGTATCAAGGACCCTTAATTCCTCCATCAGGTGTGGACACTATTCCTTTACACACTTTGAACCTGAGGCAAAGGAAGGAAGCAGGGTCTGACACAGTGATTCAGCTCACATGGCACCCCATGTGAAGGGCAGGGCTTGGGGTTTGTTCTGGACCTTGAAGTAGGGGGGTTGTTCATTGGGTGTTTGTATAGTTTTTGGTATAAGCCAAGATTCAGGGCTTGAAAAGTATTTGCACGCCAGGGGTCTGGTCTTCACAGGCATTGGGACACAGATTCTAAAGGTACCTTTGAGTGTTTGGGAGTTCCTGTTTTCTGTGGGTTCTTGGGAAACATGGATGTTACTGAGATGCTGGTAGAACTGAAGCAGAGGAATAGGTACTTTTGTCTTAAAATTTTGATTAGCATTTTTAGTGCCAGAAAAAAACCAACTGTGAGTTCTCCAGGCCCTTCCTTAGAGCAAATAAAACAGCAAGAGACTAGGCCTCCCTGGGTTGGATTACCACAAGGCACCTTCTGAAACCAGGAGGGCAGAGAAAGTTGATCAAGTTATCCTTCAGGTCTAGGCGGCTATTTATTGTCTGTATTGATGTCACTTAGGGGATGGATCATTTTGTTGTAGGAACTTTGTCGTTTGATTATGGGATTCTCTATCAGGTGGCACTGGGGGTGATGACATTTTATTCCCAGAGGTGCTGGGAGCAGAAAAGCCCTTCCTCACCCCCTCACAAGGCTGTATTAGTGGTCTACTGCCTTAGCTCCTTGAAGGTCCAGCACAGAATGCCTACTCAGACCAAGTACTCAACTGTTAAGGGCAGCCACAATGCCTTTACCTGGGTGGGAGGAAGAAGCGTCTGTGGGGCCTGTCCCAAACAGCTGGTAGACCTGGGAGCAGGCTGCCTATACTACACTCACAATACAGGGAGCCATGCTGTCAGTTTGGGCTGCTTTAATAGTACCATAGATTAGATGGCTATAAAAAGAAATTTGTTCTGAAGGTTTGAAGTTCAAGATCAGGGTACTAGCATGTTCAGCTCTGGTGAAGGCCCTCTTTCCAGAATGCCTTCTATTCTCACATGGCAAAACAGAGTGGGGAAGCAAGCTGCCTCCAACATCATGAGGGTCCCTTTGAGTCACCCCCCAAAGGCCTCACTTCCTGCCCACCTCCCCTAAATTCTTTGCTCAAAGTCTCCCTTCCCAATCTTCCTCTATTTTTAAATTACAAACTAGGTAGAGTAAGGAAAAAGCACCATTGATATCAATTTGTTTTTAGGTTTCATTTTTTTAATCAGCTCCATGAAGGACATCCTAAATACTACATGAAACGCAACAGAAACTTTTTCTTCCAGTATTTAAAAAAACCCGACATTCACAAGTATTTTAAGAAACTTCTAGATAATCAGGGCAGTGATCTTCAGTAAAAACACAAAACCAAGAAAACCTCTAAGTAATCATGATTTGAGATTTCTTGCAGTTACATTTGGAAATTGCTTCCTAACCATGATAAACACTGTGTACAAATTTTAAAAATGTCCCTAAACATATATATTCTTTCCTGGAGGGGATCAGTCTGGCCAAACTTTTTTTTTTGGCCAGGACCAATCCTGAGAGCCCAAACTAAAAAAAACTGGTAAAAGGAAAAATTCCGTACTCTATAAAATGGCCCAGAATTTGTCTTTAAATGGGAGAGAAAAAATAAAACACACGGAGCTTTCTAAAAGGTCTTTAACAAGCTACCCTGGGAGCTCAATTCAAAAATAGAAGTCGACGTACTAAAACAGATGTTTCAGTGCAGCTCCAAAACTCTTTATAAATACAGCCATTTGGAAGGATGATCCTGGATCAGAAGTTTTATTCCTTGTGTATCTGAGAACAGTAAGGAGAAGTATTGGGATGTCAGAAGGAACAGGCTGACACGCTCACCTTCTGGGGTTGGTAAGGTTACTGAGGGCTTCACAACAAGGATACCCCTTCATCTCCATGCCCAGCAGATTACAGGGGAGACAGGTTTTCACATATAAGTCTCACCTACATTAGGTGCGGCATGCCTCATCTCAGTTGTCGTAATTGTCTCTGTAATTTCCTCCTGAGTAGCGGTCATAACCACCCTGGCTTCTGGGAAAAAACACAGTGTTATAGAGGAATGTATCAGAAACTCCTAGCTAATATTAAAAACCATATTTACATATTCCATCACATTTTATTTTCTAAATGTCAATGTGTAAAACAGGATATATTAAACACAGGAACATCATGTAGAAGTCACAATTATATGGTATACAAACACAGCATTAAGTCGTATTAAATGTTAATGCAACAGACACAATTAACCAACACAGTACAATAAACATTACCATAGACTACCATCTTGTGATCTTACATGTAATGCATTACATGTTTTAACTCAAAATATAATGCTTCATACTTGTCTATAAAAACAAACATTAGTAACACCACAGTGATAAGTATGAACACCGAAGCAGACCAGCTCTTAAGGAGATAAAGGCAGCACCATGAGAATGCTCCAACTCTTTAGCTACCCACCTGCCACCATAATCTCTGGACCTTCCATATCCATATCCATATCCTCCAGGTCGGCTGTCATACCTGCCACTCCCATAGCCCTGGTCCCCACCACCTACATGAGAGACAAATATTTAAATTGGAATTGTCCAGACATAGGCCACTAACAGGTAGCTCTCCCTCACACACCATGATGAAATTTACCATTGTAGTTACCTCTAGAGTAGCTGCGACCACGCCCATGGGCCCCAAAGGCACCCCCTCTGGTTCCCCTGGCGGACTTGCCCGCATGGTCCACACGGATCTGGCGACCATCCAGAGACTAGGTGTGAGGAGACACAAAGAGGATGGGTTGGTGGTCACACAAGGAAGTGGTAAGTAAAGAGCGGGCAGGGCAGGTGGGCAAAAGAGCCCAGAAACTCCTTCTGGGCACCAGGTTCTGGGTGCCATGTTCCAGAACAAGCTCCTTTGACCAGAATGGCCTTATCAGGAGCTATAGAATCCCACAAAATGACCTAAATCCACCGTGTTCCCCTGCTACTACTTACATCTTGACTGAACTCAGGTGAGTTCTCCTCCCCACTCCTCTAAGCTGCCCAACTATTAGGGCTAGATAGACACCTCTCTTGGTTTGAGGCTTCAGAGTCCATCCCAGAAGACTCACGAGGTCCTCTCCGGGCCAGGCCCGCAGGTCTGCAGACTCTACTACCTAAGCCCAGGGCAGGTCAACCATCCACAGGTGGCTTCTCGGCCTCATGCAGGACCAGTCGTCGCCTCCCAGGCAGCCCGGCTCTGTCTGCCGCTGCCCTCCACCCCCTAGAACAGAAGGCAGTCACGCTCCTGTGAGTGGGCACTGTGGGGTTTGGTGGCCGCGCTGCCCCTAGCAGACACAGAGGGAAAAACAGAAAGAATGGTGGAAGTGGTAGAGATGGGGGCAGGACCCCTAATGCAGGTAGAAGGCCTCACCTCTCCATTCATGGCTCTCATGGCATCTGAGGCGTGCTCTGGATTGGTAAAGGTAATGAAGCCAAAACCCCGGGATCGCTGAGTCTCCCGGTCCTTGACAACGACCACTGGGGAAGAGAAAGAGAAGATGGATAAGAGGAAAAGTGACCAATCCTCAATTTAGAAGTTATCTGATTCTCCAAAGCCTGAACTACACCTTAGACTTAGGAACCAAGCAAAGAAAGAGGTACACGAAGGCCTGGGGCCCTGACCTCACTCTCAATGTTGGCTGAAATGTAAGGGTCCCAGATTTCCTCTAACTATCCACCCCCATCATGGGTCTAGCCCACCTCTCACCTTCAGAAATTGGCCCGAAGCTGCTGAAGTGATCTTCCAGAGCCTGTTCGTCGGTGTTGAAGTTGAGCCCTCCAACGAAGAGCTTCCCTTCTTCAGAGGACATGGCAATGAATTCAAGTCCTGTGGGGAGAACATGGAAGAGGGTGGGGTGGAAGTGGGAGAAAAAGGTCGGAGAAAGGATGAAGAGAAAAGGCGGGGGGAAGAACAGAAAATAGACACGAACAAAATAAGGCGTAACTAAGAAGAAATCAATAAGGCAGATCGAAAAGATGGAAATCTGCGGGCAGGCTGAGCGAGGTGGCCATTTGGGGGCCGCCTTCGCGCATGCCCACAACATCCCCTGACACCACGCCCGTCATTTTGTGCCGCTGCGCAGGCCCAGAATGCCCATGCGTTGACTGCGCCCGCCGAACAAGATGGCGGCGGTCACGTGGGAAAAGTCCCCCCTCCCCCGCAAGTCTCGGCCGCCGCGTGTTCACTCGGGAGACCAACCCCAGCCCCTCCTGTCCCAAGCAATCCCCCAGCCCCTCCCAGCACTCCTCGCGCTTGGATACAGCTCGCCAGCCTCCCACCAAACCAAGTTTGACCTCGAAGCACGGGACCCCCCGGCCCAGAAGCCCAAGCCTACGTGTCCGAAGCCGCTACTCTTCCCACTTGCACGCCTTGCTCTAGGTCGGCGCGGCGCACACCAGTGAGGCGAGGAGAGGCCGCTCCTTAAGTCAGACACCGCTTACCTGAAAATTAAGTAAAAGGGCTGGAAGGACAGTTACCGCCAAGGAGCCGAGCGACTGAGGAGGAGATCGCGCGGGAAGACGCTTAATAAAGCGTACGTAGCGTACACGTCACTGAACGTCCTCCCACGCGCGCTCATTGGCTGAGGCCAGCGAGGGGCGGGGTGGGAGGAATGGACAGCGGAGCAAAGGAAGCCAAGTGCTTTGCATGCTTCCGGGAACTGAGGAGAGCTTTTTGTGGTCCGGGCACTATGACGTAAACATCCTTCCACAGACCCCAGCCAGCTTCGCCCCTTTTGCGCACGAACCTTTTCGCTTTCACATCCCTTTCCCTCTCTGCTCTCACTTCCTTGACGTCATTTCCCCATTGGTTCCCACGACTTTCTCACCATCTCGGTCGTCTTTCCCTAGGTCCCTGATGACACAATTACCGTCCTCTGATAACCTCCTTCACCTTCTAGTCCTCTAACCTCATCTCTCTCGAGGGCCCTATGTTTTATACCCCAAGGGCCCAATGTTTAATCCCCTACTTTCCCTGACAGTCCTTAACATCAGACCTTACATCTTCTCAGTGCCTTACCCTGACCTCTACGTTTTCTTCTCTGTGCCCAACATCTAGCCGCCTGTCGTGGGACCCTTTTCCCTGGCATCATTCCTCCTCATTTCTGACTTCAGCCTTCATCTTTACCTGATAGCCTCCTGAAGCCAGTCTTTTGATTTACCCGCCAGTAGTTGTGCCTGAGGTGCCTTCTAAAAACCAGGATGCTCCAATCTTCAGAGGAAATAAATCCCAGTCCACACATTTATTGCTGTCACTCAGGGTTGCTGAGCTCTTGATACACAGAAAGGACATTGGCAATACACAGTGGACTTATCCAAAGCAAGGTGTGTCTGAGCCTACTACCCACAATGTGGTCTTGTGCAGCCTTCAGAGTGTCTGAGCTACTTTTGCAATGAAAGGATTTGCAAGACTTCATTTCTGAGCTCCCTATCCAGGAAGAAATGAGTTAGTTTGCCCTCAAAGACTAAATTTCTCATCCACAGAATGGACTTGTCTAGCTTTCTAAGGGTCAGCCCCCAGAACACAGACTAGATTTGTTAACTTTCAGAGTACAGTATCATATGCATCCACAAAATGAACTTTTCTGTTTTTTGCTATATTCAGACCTCCTATGCCCAGGATGGGCATGAACAGATTTCACACTGTCCACATACATGCAGGTCTTAGATAGCCCTCAGAGAATCTGAGCCCCATGCAAAAAAAAAGAGGTACTTGTTTGCATTTCAGAGTGTCTGACCTCTGATCATATTCCACAGTTCATGACACATAGTCATTGTTGTTCCATGCAAAGCCCCTCATTTTATTTATTCTCTTTTATTCCTGCACCTAACTATCATTCCCTTCCTCCCACAGTTGACCATTTTATTGGGTTTAATGTGTATCTTTTTGTGTGATTTCATATAAAATCTACATTTTGACTATGCTTTTAATTAAAGTAAATGGTAGTATTATTCTGTCCCCCTACCCCAACCAACATTATGTTAAGATTCATCTGTGTTGTTATTGGTGCAGCTAACCTATCTGTTGCTTCTAATGGTTGCAATAAACTCCAATGTGTACATCCACTGCATCATTTTACCCCTAGGTGCTCCCAACAAGGGACACTGGGCTGCCTCCAACACCCCATTTCAATAAATTATGCCTTGTAAATGCTCCCTTATGGGCCAGTGTGAAAATTTATTTAGGATATATACTCAGAGGATAGCTGGGCCACAGAGGATGTACATAATTTCTGTAAGCAGTGCCAGATTGTTATCTGGAATGGGTGGAACAATGTATGAAGGGGCCTACATTCCCCCGTCTCTGTCAACACAGCGTTATCTAGCTTTCTAAAATTTTCCAGTCTAACCAGTGTAGTCATATTTCATTAGTTTTTTTAAACTTGTATTTTAAAATAATTGATATGATTTTGAGTAGTTTTCATGTGCTTGTTTCATTTTTGTGTTTCCTCATGTAAGTTGCTTGTTCATATCTATAGTCCTATTAGGCCAATTCCCATATTCCCATATTTCTCTTCTTGTTGATTTTCAAGGGCCCCTCACTTAATCCAATTATGAATCCCTTGATATAGCCTTTCTTCATCCTTTAATTTTCTTTTGTTTTTTTTTTAATCCTCACTCAAGGATAATTTTCCCATTGCTTTTCAGAGAGAGTGGAAGGGAGAGAGAAAGAAACATCAATGGGAGAGAGACACATCAATTGGTTGCCTCCCACACGTGCCCCGACCAGGGCCGAGGATCAAGACTGAAACTAAGGTACATGCCCTTGGCGAGAATCGAACCTGGGACCCTTCAGTCTGAGGGTCAACGCTCTAACTGCTGAGCCAAACCGACTAGGGCCATCCTTTCATCTTCAACATTTCTAAATCTTTGTATGTGTGCGTATGCCCTGGATCTTTTTAAAAAATCCTTTTTGTAATTACTATGAAAACTTCTGACATCTCATTTCTTTTTTATTTTTTAAAATATGTTTTTATTGATTTCAGGAGGAAGGGAGAGAGAGAAACATCAATGAGAGAGAATAATTGATCAGCTGCCTCCCCCATACCCCCTACTGGGGACCCAGCCCACAACTGGGGCAAGTGCCCTGACCAGAAATCAAACTGTGATCTTCTGGTTCATAGGTCAACGCTCAACCACTGAGCCATTCCGGCTGGGCTGACAGCTCATTTCATATTCTCTATTTACAGTGTTTTCCTGTTCCTTTTTTTTCTACCATTGTACTCATACCTAGTATTTTCTTTGGGTCTTTTTTATATCTCTTGTGCCTGCTTTATCTTTCTTATATTATCTATTATACTTAAAATTATTCATCTGTTCCAATACTTCTGCTTTGGATATTATGTGTCACCCACTATGGTAACAAGCCAACGATATAGCCCCCAATGATCCCTGTCTCCTGGTATTCACATCCTGCGTAGTTCCCTCCCATGTTGTACTAGGGTTGGTCTATGTGACCAAGAAAATAGAGCAGAAGTGATGGAATGTCATTTCTGAGGTTAAGTCATAAATAGACACTGTGGTTCTGTCTTTTTTTTTTTAATCTTCACCCGAGGATATACTTTCCATTTTCAGAGAGTGGAAGGGAGGGAGAGAGAGAGGGAGAGAGAAAAACATCGATGTGAGAGAGACACATTAATTCGTTTTTTCCAACATGCACCCTGACTGGGGCTAGGAATCAAGCCTGCAACTGAGGTACGTGCCCTTGGCCTGAATACAACTCGGACCTTTCAGTCTGCGGGCTGACGTTCTAACTACTGAGCCAAACCGGCCAGTAGTTAGGGTTGTAGTTCTGTCTTTTTATTTTCCTTTTTAAATTTCATTTAGATTTATTGAGCATGGGGAAAAAAACAAAAACAAGCAAAACCCCACTATGCTCGGTTTTCTTGGTTTGAGAAAACTGAGAAGGATCTATCAGTCTTTTGAAGGACTGTTGTTCTCTCTTGATCAGTCTCTCGCCTGATCACAGTCTCCCGCCTGTTTGCTGGGACCACGTGTTGTGAGGAGGCCCATGGAGAGGCTCAGGTGGTGAAAAACTGAAGCCTCTGTCAACAGCCCCATGAGTGGGCCATGTTCAAAGTGGGTCCTTCAGTCAAGTCATGCCTTCAGCTGACTGCAGTCCTGGCTGACAACTTGAATGAAAACTCAGAAGACACCCTGAATTAAAACTACTCGGCTAAACTGCCCCCACATTCCTAACCCTCAGAAACTGAAAAAATTGATTTGTTGTTTTAAACTGCTAAGTCTGGGGGTAATTAGTTATACAGTAATAATTAACTAATAAATCCAGTTTGGCTCTGGAGATAGTTATACTGCCCCGGTGCCTAGTTATTTTGGTGCTGAGCTCATATTCCCAGTGTGAGCAGCTGTTCTGATTGGTAAAATCAGGTATTGAGGGAAGGCAGAAGGCTAGACTCAACTTTGTTCAATCACCTGAACTTCAAGGGGTAAGTGGGTATGTGATGAGATAAGCCAGAGGATGGACAGTCCCAGGCACAACAGCAGAGCTCTCCCACCTGTTATCACACCACCTGACAATTCCTCTAGCAGGGGTTTCATCTTTAATCCCTCAGAGGAGGCCATCTTCCTAGGTGCCACCACCAGCCCTGGTGTCTGGAGGGGGAGAGATGGAGTGACTACTTCTGGCTGCTCATTTCCTCCCCTCAGCAGAGGTTTGGTGCCCTGACACTAGCCCCCCAGACACCTGTCCCAGTGGTGGGGATGATTTCTGCAGTGATGGGGCAGACAAGGGCCTTCCCAAGGCAACATGGGGGGGGGGAGGCAAGAGCCAGAACTTAAATCTCTAACCTATTATGTAATTGCTGCCTCCAGCCATCTGCCACTCAAAATACTGGCCAGTTAGACAGCTTTCCATTTCCCCATAGGTCTTCATAGCTGTGCTAGTTTCTTTGGAACTCATGTTTCTCTCTGTGGTTTCTCCAGTGTTTCTTTCAGGCAAGGGAATTGATGGTTTGTGCTGTTTGCCATCTTGGCAGGAACCAGATGCCCCAGTCAGGAATCCTTGGGGAATAATAGAATTTTCTGCCCTTCAGGGTTATCTCAGCCTCCTATTCACAGAAAGGAGTCCTCTTGCCCTCAGAGGTCCCAAGCTGCCATACACAGAATTGACTTGTCTGGCTCCTCGAATATATGAGCTCATTAATCATAGAATGCACCTGGGGGGTACCAGCTGGTTACTGACAAAGGGGCACATTTCAGCTCTTCAGAGGGCAATACCCCAACATCTTGGATGGTCTTCAGTGTGTGTGTGTGGGTGCCTGAGCCCCTTTTGTGTACTTGTAGACCCACAGTCTTGGAGTACCCCAGACACAGAATGGTCTTGTCCTGCTCTTCTAGTTACTGAGCCCTTATCTGAGGAATGGTCAGCTTCTCTTTTAATATTGGGGTGTGATGGGAGCCTTTTAAGAGTTATCTCCAGCTTCACATGACATTCTTGGGGAGACAGATGAGAGGATGGCTGCCCTGATGCTCCTCATTTCTGTTAGCATTGCCTTGCGCAGCAATTTCTGGCCAGAACCTGGCACACTGAGGCTACAACCTATAGGACCTGTTACCCCACCCATTTTCTGCCACATCCTTGTGGAGGACAGCACCTGACTTGTGACACAATCCACCTTCTGAGAATGTAAGTGGGAAAGAAAGACCTTCTTTTGATCATTAACCTCCAAATAAGTAGGTGACTTCTTTTAGGGCCTGAGCTTTATCAGCGTTTTATTTGTTCACAGTAGTGAGATGGAGAAGGCAAATAAAAGGTGTGTGTTGGTGAAACAATTAAGACAGGTACCCAACAAGCTGGAAATCCAGTTTAGGGCTTAGAGCCCTAGGCATGGCAAGGCCAGTCCCTCAAGCTAGACCCAAAGCAAGTGAAAAGAATAGGAGCCTTAGACCTCTGCCTAGGACTGCCAGTATTAGTGCAGAAGACACACAAGGAAGGGTCTGGATCTAGAACTGGAGACATGTGGAAGGCTAGAGGTGGCTGGCCCAATGTTTCTAAGTAGCCCATACTGCCCATCCTTTGTGATGAAACTTGCCCTTTGTGAATCAGGAACTCTCTCATTCCTCATTCAGGGGCCTGTCCTGAAAACATATATTCACAGCTACAATCCAGACCCTTACATGGAGACAAATGTACCACACAACGGCCTCAAGTCTTCCTCCAGCAATTCTCCACCCAGGCTCATCTTTTATTTTATTTATTTATTTAAATCTTCACCTGAGGGTAGTTTTCCCATTGCTTTTCAGAGTGGGAGGGGGGAGAGGAAGCGGGAGAGAGAGAGAAAGGGACGGAGGGGGGGAGAGGGGGAGAGAGAGAGAGAGAGAGAGAGAGAGAGAGAGAGAGAGAGAAAGAGATCAATGTGAGAGAGACACATGGTTTGGTTGCTTCCTGCACGCACCCCAACCGGGCCGAGGATCGAGCCTGCAACCGAAGTACATGCCCTTGCCCAGAATAGAACCCAGGACTCTTCAGTCCACGGGCCGATGCTCTATCCACTGAGCCAACCTGGCTAGGGCAACCCAGACTCATCTTTTAGAACCAATTCTCAGCATCCATTCTCCCACCACTGGGGAAGAAGGCACCACATGACCCACCCTCTACCAAGTGAAGTATTTCAGCTCCATCAGGTAAAGAGCCCCTGGGGACTCCATCTATAACAAAAACCAGAAAGAGGGCAGAGAAATAAACAGACCACAGTGACCTTCATGTGTGCAAAGTACAGTTGTTAAAAACAAAGGAACAAAAACAGAAAAGAGGCTGTAGCCTCAATGGGACAGTGCCGAAACAGAGCTCCATAACCTCAGACCTGCAGAGGGAGGGTCCATGCTCCAACAGGTCTAGGGCTGGCAGGCAGGGTGGTAGGGTCTCATATGGAGGCCCTCATGGCAAAGAATGGAGATCTGATGGGGCTGTTGGTGGGCTGGAAGGAGCCTGATCAAGATGGGGCTGTGGCCTCAGCTCCCTCCTCTGAGTCCCACACCTCAGACTGCAGGTAATCAGCAAAGAGAACCTTGGCCCGGCGTAGGACTCGCCCCAGGTGGTGTTTTCGCACGAGGCGGTCAAAGTGCATGGCCAGCTCATTGTAATCCAGCCCGTTGCGCATGATGTGGTCACGGTGCTCCAGCAGGATGGCGAGACAGAGGAAGAGCATGAATGGGTTCCCCTGGCCAAACTCCTGGGGTGGGGGCAGGCCCAGTGGGTGTGGGGGTGGCAGGGACTTCCCAGGGTCTTGTGGGGAGCCCACCTCTGGCATCAAGGGGGATCCTGCAGCCACATCACCAGCAGGTGAGGCCTCCTGGGAGGATGGTGGAGATGAGGAGGATGGGGAATCAGGGCGGGAAGAGGAGGAGAGCAGTGGGTCTGAGGAGTTTAGCAAGGGCTCAGAGAGGGACTTGGAGCTGATGAGGGCAACCGGGTGGGGAAGCTGGACCAGAGGGTCCCTCCTGGGGCCAGTGTTATCCCTGAGTTGCTGGAAGTCATCCAGACTGGCTTGTCTCAGGAGACGCCCCCCGCCACCAGGCCCCTGGCTGGTTATGGTCAAGTGGTCAACTGCATCTTCAAATGCACTGCCTCCCCCACCAGCAGGCCTCAACATGTGCCTCTGTCGCACAGGTCGCCCCCTGTGGCTACCGAAGCCAGTGTCTGCCACTTGGCTTGGGGGTCCGATGAGCTCTACCTCATGTTCAGGAGGATCGGGAGGCAGTGAACTCCAGGTGACCTCAAGCATGCGGAGGGCATCATCAAAGGCAAACTCGCGCTTGAGCTCGAGCAGCAGCCAGCGGTAACAGAAGAAGAGATCATCAGCACCAGCTTCTTGCAGATACTGGTAGAAGTCAGGGTCGGCATGTCGCAGTAGCAACTTGAGGTGGGCGAACTTGGTGGCCATGGCGCGACCATCAGGATGGAAGTTCGCAGCCAGGCGCTTCATGATGCCACAAAAGCAGACAAAGGCATGGCCTTCATGGTCCATGACGGCAAGGATGGGTGAGGCAAGATCGCTCATGCCCTGGCAGTAGGACACCTGTGGGTGGGTAACGGCATAGGTGGTGAGTAGGTCATGCAGTGCCCGCAGGTGTGGGCCATCCTCAGGCCCCGCATAGTAGGGGTGGGCCCGGTCGGTACGCAGCACATCCTTGAGGACCGTGCTGCGGATGAATTCCAGGTCCTCAGGGCTTGCTCTCTGTGCCCACTCGCTCTTAAGCTGCTCATATTCCCGACTCTTGCGTTTCATGTAGTCCATCCTTTCTCGGCCTGTCAGCCCATCTGGGTACACATTCAGCAGGTACCGCCACACCACCTTGCCAGGGACAAAAAGGATGAGGCTTAGGATCTACAGGTGAGCTGCCACATCTCAGGGTGTATCTGTCACCACCCACCCACCTGCCCTGGACCTCTATCTTCCTTCAGAAAAGTCTGCCTTCCCACCTCTGACTCCTAGCCCCTTGTGAAGGAGAACTTATAGCCATGGAACATCATCACGCCATCCCATGATGGTGTGGTTCACTGCATGTGTGTCATGAGCTACTCATGATTGTAAGAGTGATGGATCCAACGAGTGGTCAAGGAGGCTCACCTTTCGCAGGGAGGGCTCAACACCACCATGATAGATCCGCAGACGCAACTCTTCAGGACGGGAGAGCTGGCCCTCATGGTTCAGGTATGTGTGGAACTCAGCATCACTCAGGGGTGGCTTGAAAGGCTTGACATCCTCCCCATATGACCAGCTCAGCACCTGCTGGACCTTAGACAAGGTGCGGCCCACCTGTGAAGGAGGCGAGGAGGTGGGGAGGTCAGCTGGGCAGACTAGGGGCAGGTGCCGACCAGCATGCTCAGAATTAGGGGAGCCAGGTAGGCCCTGCCCTACAACCACAGCTGGGCCTGGAAGTCCCTGAAACCACCTGAGAGATGATGGACTGTGTGAAGGGCAGGGCAGCTGTTGTCAGTGATGACCGTTTCTCAGCCAGCAGCACGTCGGAGCCAATGACATCCTTGGGGCTGATTATGTCCCAGTCTTCCAGCAGTGGGCCTGGACACACAGAGTGAAGCAACATGAGAATGGGGATGAGAACACCACACCTCAGGGATGGGTTCCTCTCCTACCAAAGCCAGGCAACCACAGGGCAATGAGCGACTCCCACTTTCTCTTTCCATGTCATCTAAATCATGCAAAAAATAGAGCCATAAATAATTCTTTTCTATTAGGCTGTCTTTTATATTAGGTAACCATCTCACAAAATGGCTGGGCAGATTCTAATAGTAATATTTACTATGTGCCAGGTACTGTGACAAGGGCTTAGCTTTGATATAAATAATAACATGAGACAACATTTCCATAGTGCTAAGTGCCAAGAAGTGTTCTGAGCCCTTTGTACATATTAACTTATTTTTTTTTTTTTTTAGAGTTGAAATTTTTTTATGGATTTTTTAAGAGAGGGGAAAGGAGAGCAAGAGTGAGAGAGAGAAACATCGATGTGAAAGAGAAATATCAATTGGTTGCCTGCTGCACATGCCGCCACTAGGGATCGAACCCATGACCTGGGTATGTGCTGACTGGGATTGAACCCACAACCTTTTGGTGCATGGGATGACACTCCAACCAACTGAGCCACATCAGCCAAGGCTTAGCTTATTTAATAGTCATATCCATCCTATAAGTTAGGTACTATTATTATCACCACTCTTTCTATGAGGAAACAGGCACAGTCAGGATAAAGATAGCTGTCCAAGACCCCACAGCTAGTGAGTGAAAGACCAAAATTTGAAGCCCAGGCTCAAAGCTGGAGCACCCAAACTCTTAATCTCATATTCTCCTCCCACAATCAGTATAGACAACCATGACCATTACAGATGATGACAAAAGGGTTGGAACAACTAGTAAATGGCCAAGATTCTACAGCTAGGAAATGGTAGGGCCGGGATGTGAACCTCATTTACCTTACTCCAGAGCCCAGACAGATTTGGAAGAGGTATGTTGTGTATGTTAGACAGAGGAAACAATGCTATGCTTGACTTTCTCCAGTTCTGGCCCTTGGAGCATCAGCAGGAGTCTGTTCCTTCTCTCACTTCTTATTTTATTTTATATTATTTTTTTATCCTCACTCGAGGATATTTTTTCCATTGCTTTTCAGAGAGAGTGGGAGGGAGAGAGAGAGATAGAGAAACTGGAACATCGATGTGAGAGAGACACATCAATTGGTTGCCTCCCGCACGTGCCCTGACCAGGGCTGGGGATCGAGCCTGCAACTGGAAGCAAACGCAGGGCCCTTCAGTCTGCAGGCCGATGCTCTAACCACTGAGCCAAATGGCTAGGGCCCTTCTCTCACTTCTTCAAACCCCCTTGCATCTTTTTTACCTGCCTCAAATGTGATGTGGTGGCTGAAGCTGCAGTGGCCACCTGAAGGTTAAGTTTGAGAGATTTAGGAGATGTCATCCCTGGCACCACAGAGCTGCTAAGTTGACAATAGCAATATCCAATGGCTTTCAAATTCTACTATATGAAACAAATCAACTTGGCTTCTTTTAATCCGTTGTCATCTGTAGGCAAGTGCCATCCCTAAGCAGCATGTCCATGGAGTTCACTGTACTTTCTCCTTCAGAGCTGAGGGGGAAGCAAATCCTAGACCACATTTGATGTCACTGCCCCTCCCTGGATGTCTCACAGTGCACTGCAAACCTAAGGGACCTAAAAGGGGAGCCTGAGAGCCATTCTGCACATGACCTCTTCCTCTTTTTCTCATGAGAGTGAACAGTATCTCTATCTGTTAGGTTGCTTAAGCCAGAAACCTGACAGACATCCTTGCTGCCTCCCACTCTCTCAACTCCCAGGGCCAAACCATTGCTAAGCCCTGTGGCTCCTGCATGCAGAACGTACTTTAATTCCACCTCTTCTCTCATTTTCACCTTGTCACCCTATGGGAGCCACCACATCTCTTACCTGAAACTGCCACCTAATCAGTCCCTACTTCCTTTGTGTCCCTCTCTACTCTCTCCCAACAGCTGCTAGAGTGGTCTTTCTAAAACATTAGAGCATTAAAACACAACAGGTAAAATAGAGGTCATACTACTGAATGGGTAAAATGAGGAAAGTCAAACTAATGGTCTGAAAGACCAAGAAGAACCCCCTCAAGTCACAGAGCTAAAGCTTGATGAATTGAGTAAAAAAGTAGAGAGACCTGGAGGACAAGTCCAGAAGACTTAAAATGCAAATACTAAATACTAGGAAATACAGGGGAGAAAGGGGATCAGGTAGAGACATTATAATCACACTGGCATGAAGGAGAATGTCCTTGAGATGAAGAAATGGCTCACCAAGTCTTAGACAGGATTATTTAAAAAACAACACATACAACAGGCCTCCCTGACTCTATCTAGATGCTGGTGAAATACCCAAATTCCAGGAAGGAAGAAAAACTCTTGCCTGCTTCCAAAGACAAGGAATAAGCTGCTTACAACAGAAAGGTCAGAATGCTGATGGACCTCTGTTCCACAACTCTGGAAGCAGGACGGTGGCTTGCAGCACCTATGGAGCGCTGAGAAGAAAGGCCTAAGATCCAAAGGCTCCATGCCCAGCCAAAACAGTACAT
Source organism: Miniopterus schreibersii (assembly GCF_964146895.1). Taxonomy (NCBI): domain Eukaryota; kingdom Metazoa; phylum Chordata; class Mammalia; order Chiroptera; family Miniopteridae; genus Miniopterus; species Miniopterus schreibersii. The sequence continues at coordinate 74,960,488 of NC_138104.1, forward strand.
ATCTGTGGCAGCCAAAGAAAGATGTTTTTGGTCACTAGAGTATATCTAGCCCACATACCTTATTGGAAGTGAACAAAGAAGTTCTCAAAGGAAATGACTATTGAATGACTATGAGGGCTCAAGGTAGGGAAGGCAAAGGAAGGGTAAATGGTGATAGGCCACAAGTTTGTAATATATATAGTTAAACATAAAATGACAGAGATAATGTGATGGAGAGTTTGTAATCTTAAGTGTTACTTTAGCATTCCTGAAACATAAGCAACCTACTATAAAAAAAAAGATAATGATAGCCTGGAATAGAAAAAGAAACAAAAATTACCACATCAAGGAAACCCAGAGTTAAGGGTTAGGGATCAGAAGAAAAATTAGAATTAGAAGTGTTCCAGCCTTGGCTGGGTAGCTCAGTTGGTCTGAGTGTACGTAGTCTTGATACACCAAGGTTGCAGGTTCCATCCCCAGTCAGGGCACATACAAGAACCAACCAATGAATGCATAAATAAATGGAACAATAAATCTTTCTCTCCCCTTCCCTCCTTCCCTCCCTCCCTCCCCCTCTCTCCCCCCAAAAATTAATGAAAAAAATAAAGTGCTCCAAAGCTTTCATTTCAAAGGCCAGGGAGGGTGGGAAACACTGGAGGAGAAAAGTGGTCTAAAGATTTTACTGTCAATTGTGTAAAAAATCATAAATCCAGCTGTGGGATTTTTATGAGAGATATACTTAAAACTAGGTGACAAAGAAAGGATGAAAATTGAAGAAGCCTGAAGGTATACCTGGCAAACACAAATAGAAAGAAAGATTAGCAATAAGAATGTCAGAAAAAACACCACTCAAAGCCAAAAACATTACAGGAAAAAAGAGATATTCTACATTGATTTTAAAAAGAAAGAAACCATTGGGTAAAGGATTTCTACAAGCACAAACTCGTCTAGTTGCAAAACCTGATCTGAACTGACATGAGACTATATATAGTTTTTATGTAACCCACTAAGTGTGAATATGCACACATTTCCCCGAAGAAACACCCAAGTGTTTCATTACAGGGTGTTGCCTCAGGCCCTGCATGCGGTATTACATAATATATGCTGTATGTACTACATTTCCTCATCATAAAATTGTCCAACTTCTCAAACCCTAAATTAATACATAAATCCTGTGTAATGACAATCAGAAATCCAATGTTTTTTTTTCTGGAACTAGATAAAAATTATTTTAAGGTTCATATGAAAGAATTCACATTTAAGAATAATTAAGAAAAAGAAGAGTCAAGAAAAAGAATAGTGGGAGGATGGCACTACTTGCCTTACTAAAATTTACCACAAAGGCCCTGTGATAAAAATATGTTGTTAGTATAGCAATAGACAAAGAGAGCCAATTGGTAGAATGCAATAGAAAGCCCAGAAATAATTCCAAGTACACATGGGAACTCAGTATTGAAAAAAGTAGCATTTCAAATCAATGTAGAAAAGGTGGTTATTTGAAAAATGATGCTTCCCTGGCTGGTGTGGCTCAGTTGGTTGGAGCATCATCTTGTACACCAAAAGGTTGCAGGTTCGATCCCTGGTTGGGGTGTGTGCAGGAAGTAACCAACTGGTATTTCTCTCTCATATTGATGTCTCTTTCTCTCTCTCTCTCTGAAAATAAATAAATAAATAACATGTATAAATGATACTGACATAATTAATTGTCTGGAATTTTTTTTTAAAAAAGCTATGTCTAGCCCTGGCTGGTGTGGCTCAGTTGGTTGGGCGTCATCTAGTGCACCAGAGGTTGCTGGTTTGATTCCCAGTTAGGGCACATGCTTGATTTGCAGGCTCAATCCCTGGTAGATGTTACACTCTCACATTGATGTTTCTCTCTTCTCCCTTCCTCTCTCTAAAAATCAATAAACTAGTCTTTTAAAAAATAAAATAAAAAATTACATCTAGTTATCACAATGTTGACAGAGTGGAGATTTATATGTAAAAAAGGAAGTAACAAGCATATTAGGAGATGTAAGAGAACACTTGTGTAACTTGCGGATGGGGAAGAAGTTCCAAATTAAGGAGAAACTCAGAAATCATAAAGAAAAAGATAGATAAAAGATGCCACAGACAAAGCCATAAAACAAAAGGTAAGCCGGGAAAAAATATTTGCAATACATCTAATAGGTGGTTATTTAAAAAAAAGGTTCATATAAAAAATGCATAAATTGGCCGAAGGTCTAGGCTTGTTAATGTCCTGATTGTAGAGGTGACAGAAACTGACTTCTTCCCAGAAAGAGGGACTGGACCATCCAAACAGTCACAACATGCCTGTTGCTTTCACTATCATAAACACAATCACAAGAATGCCGTTAATAATATTTATAACAAATGCTCCATCTATTGGATACTTATTAATGTATAGTATGATACCATTTATGTTATAAGTATATACATTTGTGTATACATACAAATATACTTAAGTATCTCTATATGTGGATACATTTCTGTGTGTATGTGTGTGTGTGTGCATGCATGAATAAATAAAGGACCTGCAAGGTTACATTCAAACTAATCAAAGCGGTTCCTGCAGGGCAAAAGGGTAGGGGATTGAGATAGGCATAGTGGTTTCAGGAGACTTCAACATTAATATTTGAAATGCCTTCATTTTTAATAAGGAGAATGTATTTAATGGGTAATTAAAATTTAGTTTCTTTTAAAAATGCAACTCCAAAAAAAAAATGCAACTCCAAATTCCCATCAGGATTTTAATGGAATGATAAGCTAACTCTATTAAATGAAAAGAATAGTAAGTACACAGAATATTTTTAAAAAAGAACTCATTAAATATATCATAAAGCTATGTGATTAAAACAACATGGGACTGGCTTAAGATTTAACAGAGATCAGTGTTAGAGAATCAGGAATTTAGGAACAAACATGTGTAAATGCAGGAATTTGATAAATAAGACACAGGAGGAAAAGATGAACTCATCATAACTGGAAAGTTGATTCCCTTAAAAAAAAACAACCACTTTTAAATGTCTTTCTGCCAAATTGATCGGTGTCTGTCTCCTTGCTTTATTTGCATTCCTCTCAGTTCTTATGCAGTTGGGGTTTTCTTCATGTATTTATTAGCTGAGCAGATTTGATTTCTTTACTGAAATAGTGCTACTATGTCTATTTTACAGGTAAGGAAAATGAGGCTCGAGGAATTAGTTAAGAGACTGACCTAAACACATAGGGCTATTCAGGGGCAGAAGTTCCTGTATCTCTGGTTACCTGTCTTCTTTTTTTAATCTTCACCCAAGCACATGCTTTTATTGATTTTAGAGAGAGGAAAGGAGAGGGGGAAAGAGTGAAACATTAATCTGTTGCCTCCCGCACATGCCCCGACTGGGGATCAAACCAGTAACCTAGGTATGTGCTCTGCCTGGGAATCAAACCCAGGACCTTTTGGTGCAAGGGGCGATGCTACCACCAACTGAGCCACACTGGCCAGGGCTACCTGTCTTTTTCCATTGGTCTCTCTGCCTGTCTCTGTCACCATCTTTCTCTCTGACTCTTGTTTCACTCTCTATCTCTTTTTCTCTTGTCTCTTTTTCTGAAGGCTGCCAATCTTAGCAAGCCCCAAATTCTGTAATCAAATGATTAAGACTGGGGAGCCATTTCAGCCATAACTTGGGCTCAAATCCTGCTCCCCTACTTACAGTCTGACATGGACAAGTTCTGTCCCCTTTCTGAGCCTTAGTTTCCTCATCTATAACATGGGGATAACAATTGGCCCTCCTCTACAGGACTGTTTTGACAATCCAGTGAATGAATATTATGTGTGTAAAACGGCCCCAAGTGTTTAACACATGTTAGTTATTTATATTATTATGATGTCAATAAAATGCCTCAGTCGTCCCAAATGGCCACAGGATTTCCCTGAGTCTGGGAACCACATCTTCTATTCTACAACTTTTTATTTAAAAAAAATTCAAATCTACAATAAAGTTAAAAAGATGAATACATTGAACACTCATACAACCTTCACCTAGCTCCCCTAACTGGTCACAATTTTGCCACATTTGTTTCATTTCGTTCTCTCCATGTACATACATATTATTTTTGGGTGAATGTGTGTGCTCTGAGGGACCAACATAGGCAAGAGTGGGGGAATAAATATGAGAAGAGTAGCTAAGAGATCAAGGGAACAAATGAATGAGTGAGCAATAACACAAACAAAGGAATATGAGTGCAGGATAAGTGAATAAATAAATACAACTGCCATTATTATAATCAGCATTGCTACATTAACATATTATTAGAATTGAAGCATACTATTTTGTATTCTATAGCTCTATTGTTATATTGCATTATATAATTACATATTACTAAATTATATGCTACAATAGTAAATATAATGTGATAATTATTGTTATTAGAGCTAATACTTTTTGAGCATTCACTATGCAGTCATGCACCATTACAGGCATTTTACATGAATTTCTCTGTTTAATCCTCTTGATAGCCCTAAGATACCCTTATCTCTACAGGTAAAGAAATTGAGGCCCAGTGGCCAACCCAGGGCTTGAAACTAGGCTACCTTGCTTCCTAGCTGACTGTGAGGGAGTGTATTGCAAGGGGTGGTGTCATCCTATGGGGACAGGATAGGTCCCAGAGCAGTACCCCCCAGGACACTGGGTACTCACTGTCCTCAGTGGGCCGAATGTCTACACGCAGCTGCAGGTAAGGTTTGGAGGCAGTGGCAAAGGCTGTGCTGAGGTCCCAGTCAGACAAGAGTGAGAGGTAAGCTTCTTGCCCCAGCCGATCCCGGCCCAGGTAGCTGATGCCAAAGTTCTTCTTCCTGGACATGGGAGGTGTGGCAGCTCTCAGTGCCCCAGTGCCCTGGAGGCTTCAGGGACAGTTTCCAAAAGAATCAGGGAAAGGTAGATGGTGTTGACAACAACTTTCTACTATGTTCTAGATATTGTGCTAAGGAATGAGGGCAGCTCGTTCATCTCTACTTTGTTACACAAACACAGAAACAGACACACACCTGCTTGTATCTGGAGCGCACACTGGAAACTGGTAAAATGTTGGTACCCTCTAGGGAGGGTAACAGTACGGTAGTTGAAGGATAGAAGTGGAAAGAAAGCAGCCTTCTTACTGCATTAAAAAAAGCAATCTTTATGATTGTCATTTTTCACAACAAAAGATGTTTATGCAAGAAAGTCAAATAACAACTAGGAATTTGTTCTCAGATATACTGGTGTAACTATGTAAAGAAGTATGTTGTGTGATGATTACTGTAACCATGGAAATATCCTAAATACCCATCACTTTTGTACTCTTTGAGTTTGTTACCATGTATATGCATTCCTCCAAAATAACCACAACAAAATAACCATCACACCTGCCCCCAAGAGACCCCACTTTTCATCTATCAGGTTGGCAAATTTTCCTGTGTTTTCTAGTAACCAGTGTTTGTGAGGGTGTAAGGGAAACAGATATTTTATATGCTACTGGTGAGATTTTAAATTGGTAAAATCTGTCCGGAGAGAATTTTGGAACCACCCATTGAAAATTTTAAAAGCATACACCCTTTAATACAGCAATACCAGTGCTAGGAATTTATCCTATGACTAGATTTCCTCAAATACTCCAAGATATGCATATGTGCCTGTTCACTGTGGGATTACTTATAATAATAAAACAAACAAATAACCTACCAAACAACAATAAAAAAGCCAAACAATCACTGTTGAGGTGGGTAGTCCAATGGTCAGTCACCAGCATCCCCTTACTCACCCATTCAAGTCAAATGCTCGGATGAGAATGTGCTGCAACACATCAAGTGAGGTGATCTGGGGGTCAACAGCAAAAGAGCGGAATTCAGGTGGCAAGAAGCTCTCACATTTCTGGGGAGAGAAGACACAGAGTAGGTTATCAGGGGCCATATCACCATGCTGAAGAGTGAGCAGTAGGAGGCAAGGTCAGAGAAGCGGTGGTGGCCAGATCAAGGTGGGTGTTCTGGACGATGGTGAGGACATTGTTTTTTTATTTGAGTGAGGCAGGAGCGTGGGAGGGTTCTGAGCAGAGGAAGGATGTGGTCTGACTTAAGATTTACAGGATCCTTCTGGCTGCTCTCCTTAGAACAGACTGTGGGGGGCAAGGGAGAAAGCAGAGGTCTAGTGAGGAGGAGGCTACTGCAATAGTCCAGGCACCCAATCCTCCCTCTATAACCCATCAATGATGGTTGCCAGGATCACCATGTACAGTCTGGCCTCTATTAAATCAGTCCTCCATGCTGCAACCAATCTAGCACATCAAGCTACAATGCTCCCCTGCTTAAATATCTTCAAAGGGTCCCCAACAGGTGGGCCTGTAGGACCCAGCCAGCCTCTCTCCCAGCAGTTTTTTTGAACTTTACACTCTGGTACTACCAAACTGCTGTAAGTTACTTTGAACACATTCTGGCTTCAGGCCTTTTGCTTCTGCTGATCCCCCTGTCTGGAAGGTCCTTCCCACTTTCTTCAAGTGGTTCACTCACAGCTCAGGTATCATCTCTTTTCTTAATTCCCAAACCTCTACCTTAGAGCTTCCTCTAGTATATTTAAGTGATCCATTTCCTTCTCTCCAGAATCTACCGTCTTCTCAGCACCACCAATGCCACCACCCTAGTCTGAGCCACCATTACTGCTTGCTGGAACTAGTGCAACAGCTTTCTTACTCAGAGTACACACCAAAGGGCCTTCACAATCTGCCCCTCTCTCACTTCTCTGATTCACCTTCATCCAGTCTTCCCCTCACTCTCTTGGATCCAGGAATATCGGAACCTAGGGGCACATGCCAAGCTCATCCACACCTCCCAGCCTTTGCCCTTGCTGTTCCCTCTGCCTAGAACACTCATTCCCCCTGGTAGGCACATGCTGACTCCTTTTAATTCGAGTCTCGGCTCCTTCATTACCTCTCTGGGGATCTCCCTGTACAACCTTGGCTAAAGTAACACCCTAGTTGAGAACCTTTTTCATTATTTCCTCATGACATTCACCACTGTCCGAAGCATCTCATTTATTTAGCTGTTTGTCTCCTTCACCAGGTGGCGACTTGCACAAAAGTGCACTCAACACATATGTTAACTGACTTCGGCGCCTCCTTTTCTGACAGCGACACCCACCCCATTCCTCTGGGCCCCACTCCTCAACTACTAAGGCTCCTCCTCCATCCCTATAGCCCCTCTTCTCTACCGAAATCTCCGCACACCCAGTTTTAGTCTCCACGCCTTCCAGCCCTGCCCCCGCATTCCCAGGTCCAGCCTACTCCACCCCTTGCCACCATCACTAGGCCCTCCAGCCTCGCCCCTCAGGTAACGTCTCAAATCTCAGGTCCCGCCCTCCACCCTATGACAGCCACTGCCTTCTCCTCCCTTGGGAGGCTCGGGCAGGCTAGTTGAACGGCTGCCAACCTCACCTTGACTCGGACCCGTACCACCTCTCGCTCCTCCTCCTCAGCCGCCGCCGCCGCTTGGACTCCCCCGCCAGACGGGGGCGCTCCGGAGCCGGCCAAATCCGAGGACCCAGAGGCCGTCGCCATCCTGCCGCCACCCTCCTTAGGGTGACGGGTGACGGTTGCCCCACTACCCCTGCTTGTACTCCAGAGTGCCGGCGCCCGCAGCCCCACCTTGCGCCCGGGCGCAGGCGCAGAAGGCGTTGAGCGACCCTAGCACCCCCCCCCCACCACACACACACCTGGCGGAGTGGAGGTTGCTTCTGCGCGTGCGCACAGAATACTGTTGCCAGGAGCCCCGCCCTCCAGCGCCGGGCATTTTGCCTCACTTCAGCCAGTGCGCAGGCGCCCACTGAGGTCCCGCCTCCCCTTGTCCGTGGTTTGGCTGTTTGTACAGTTTACTTCCGGATTCACCTAGTTAGTGTTAAAGTGATGACCCATTCCAGAGAGGGAAGTGGGCGGAGAAAGGAAGCTGCTGAGCGATGATGTCAAGGCCCCCCACAGCCTACTCCAAGTAGCCTTTTGCCTCAGCTTACAGATGATGTCATCTCTTTCAGATGCTGTGGCCCTCTCTTCAAATGAATCCGCTGAATGGAAAAATAACCCTTTTTCCAGAATCTTTTTAAAAAATAGTTTACACATTGTTAAAATTCATGGAGCTGTACATTTTAAATTTTTGTAATTTGTTCTCCAAAAAAGCCATTTTTATGCTTTCTGGAGGTCTTAGTTTTTAGTTCGCTTTCATTTTATTTAATCCTCAAGGACAGCATGCTGAGGTCGATCCTGTTATTAAATGGTGCGTGTCCACTAAATATCAGCTAACAATTGAACATATCTGATTCCTTTGCGAAACTTTATGTATGGAAAAATGCAAAAGGGCATTCTCCTCACTTCATTGCACATCCATATGGTTTGGGCAAAATACAGTCTGCTCTTGCAAATTCAATTTTTGTGTGTGTGTTGTATTTTTTCGTATTTATTATTTTTTCTTTTTCTTCAAATGTAATTTCTAATAAAGGAGTCCTGTAAGATGCCTGGACTTCAGCTATTGTTGGTATTGTATGGCTGCTACCCTTAACATTAACTTTTTATAAAGAAGACTGCAATTCTATTTTGGTATCTTTTAAAATAATTTGTTGCCTTGGTATTAATATTGACATCTATTTTCTGGAATGTATAAATAATGGGGAATTTTTTGAAAGCCAGAAGAGGGTTATTGGCACATTTCTTTTGCCCCATGTACTGGAATCAAAAATATTTCTTACAGCACTGCTTTATTTTTTTATGGAAACAAGAAGTTTGAGAGTCTGCTTTTCATTAAAATTATCATAGGGTGGTATGAGCAAAACATTAGCCTGGAGCTTGGAGTTTATCCTGAGGGCACTGAAACACAGGTTTTAGATGTGGGTATGATATGGTCAGAAGCCTCTGTCTTGGTTGTGGAGAGAGCCTTGGATGGAAAGATAATGGAAACAAAATAAAAAAGGAGGTCCTGTCCGGCCGGGCATGGCTCAGCCATTGAGCATCAACCTAGGATCCAGGAGATTGAGGTTTAGTTCCTGGTCAGGGCACATGCTCAGGTTGTGGGCTTGATCCCTAGTCGGAGGCGTACAGGAGGCAGCTGATCAATGACGACTCTCTCATCATTGATGTTTCTCTCTCTCTCCCTCTCCCTTCCTCTCTCTGAAATCAATAAAGATATATTAAAGAAAAAAAAAAGGAGGTCCTTACCATGGTCCTGGGGAGAACTCTCTCTCATTTATTTATTCTTCCATTCAACAAATACAAATTGTATGCCAGACCATCTACATATTTTAATTCATTTAACCTGCATAAAACCCTACAAGGTATTACTAGCATTTTACAGATGAGCACTGAAGGTCAGGAAGAAACATCCTCAAGGTCAAGGGGATAGTAAGTGACACAGAGAGTAGACAGTGCAATGGATGGAAGGTAGGGCTATGCCTGGTGTGTTTGAGGAAGAGAAAGAAGGCCAGCATGCCTTAAGTAATTACGAGGTAAGTGATGGATATGAGATGAGGAAGTAACTCACAGCTTTGACCTTAAACGTGAAGCATTTCTCAAAAGCTATATTGCAGGCTCAAGCAGAACCAAGATTGGAACTGAAGTCCTGCTCTGTACAGGACACCTGGAGCCAGGGTAAAGGTATCTGTAATTTTATTATTCATTCTTTGTCACCTCCTCAAAATTCCTCAAGTACCCATTTGTTTTATGACTGAAGGTCTCTGAGGTTAATGACAAAGACTGTGAGATGAATGATGATGAATTCTGCAAGGTGAGTTATGGGGAGTTTAAAGAGTGGATGATGGGGCATCTGTAGGGTGTGATGAGAGGCCGATAGGGTAAATGATAGGGATCTGTGATACATGATGGGGGGAGTCTATAGAGTGAGTCATGGAATTGTCAGGTACATGATGGGAGGTCTGTTAGGCAAGTGATAGGGTCTGTGGTGTGAGTGATAGAGGTCTGTGAGGTGAATGATGGGTAGTCTAGAGGGCAAATGAAAGGCTGTTGTGGAGAGAGTGATAGGTATCTTAAAGGTTAATGATGGGGTATATGGGGTGAGTGATGGGAGGGTCTGTGGGGGTGAGTTTTGTGGGGTCTCTGGGGTAAATGATGGGAATCCTTAGGGTAGTGATGGGTGAGTCTGTGGGGTCAGTGATGGGTTTTTTTGGAGTACTTGGGGGTCTTTGAGGTGAGGATATCTGTGGGGTGCCTAATCAGGAGACAAGAGATTGAGTAAATTTAAGAACTTGAAGGTTCGGAAAATTCTCAGCCTGTCCCTATTGCAAAAAAATGAGAAAGTGTGTTCTGGAGAGAACACCAAGGGTATGGATAGAAGATCAGTCCTTAAAAGAGATTGCAGGTGTGTGACTCATGAATCTAATCAGCTACCATGGGAATCTCTGGGGTTAGTGATGGGGGTTTGTGAGGTGTATGTGATAAGGATGGGAATCTATGGCTGAGATAATGGTGGTCTGTGGAATGAGTGAGTGATGGAGGTGTCTTTGGGGTCAGTAATTAAAGATCTCTCAGTGTTAGGGTCAAGACATTTTATTTCATGGTTTTAAAAATTACCATCACTGCAGACCTCCTAGGTTCTCTTGGACTTTTGTCTCAACAGCTCCTGGCAGTGGCTCCACACAGCTCCTTTCTTCCCTGTTGCTGGCCCTTTTGGTGCCCACCCATCAGCCTGAGTATGACAGATCGATTTGCTTTGTCCTTTCAACCTGTGGGAGCAAGGATTGGACTATTCTGGCAGGTTGAGAGTTCATCATCAGCCAGTGTTCAAGCGCAGTCCATCACTTATCAGTTCTGCTTGCTCTTGGCTTTTGTAGCTTTGGCGTCCAGCAGTCTCTGGGCACGGGTGAACTGCTTCACAGAATCGAGCACAAGGATTCCGGGCAGCACCAGCCACAGGGCATTCATGAAGACAAAATAAAACCAGAAGTAGAGCGGGTGGCCCAGCTCCCCATGCTGGAATCCATCACGGTACTCAGTCAGGAAGTATAGCACATCCCCATAGATCTGACCTGTGGGAGGTGGAAGGGAAATGAGGAAACTTTATGAGGAGGAGGAGCTATTCCAAGGCATTTTCCAAGTCATCATTTGAGGTCTCAGCACTTAGGATTCCCAAATTCAGAGAGCTAAGAATTCAGAGAGCTAAGATTATATAGCTGAAAAGTTGAAAAATCAGAGAAGTGAGAATTCCAGAAACTGGAAGCTGAGAATTTCAGAACCCAGGAGAGTTCATATCTCCAGAATTTTTTTTTAGCACACCCACAAAATCTTTAATAGTAATTCCTTAATATTATGAAATACCATTATCACACCTAAAATATTAACAGAAATTATCAAATATTCTTATCATACCTAAAATAAATTAATAGTATTTACTTAATATTTCTAAATATCCAACAATATTCCTGATTGTTTCTTTTTTGTTTGTTTGTTTACTTATTTCTGTCCTCATATCATTTTAAGTTAAGGTTCTTTTACTGAGGGATATCAGTAATATTTTGAACAATAATAATAAAAAAAAGAAAACAGAGATTGAGGGTGGACCAATAGATTAAAGAAGACTTTAGAAACGTATCTCCAGAATTTAAGGAAGCTCAAAATCCTTTCATTCAAGACAGCTGAGGATTCCAGGACTAAAGAGAACTCACATTTCTAGAACTAAAGAAAGCTAACAATGTAAGAACACAAGAGGACTGAATCTCAGATGAAAGAGGCTCAAAATCCTGAGCCTACAGGACTCAAGGGCTTCCTGCCAGCATAGGCCACCTCATGTAACTTTCATAAGAGACTGTGATGGAGGAGGAGAAATGAACACTTCCCACTTGAGAACACAGGCTGAGAGGGGCATGGCTGTTCTAAAACCTTAGGGAGTTTGTCATTCAGTCTGACTCAGCCTTGGACGGGCACAATTGAGAGATCCCACCCACACGGATGCGCCTTATCGGATCTGTACATCCCCGATAATCCCTCCAGCACCCAGTATAGGCCCTCTACTCACCCACAGAGACCACAAGCTGTAGGACAAAGCGAAGAGGCTGCTGGCGGAGAAAGGCAACCACCACCCAAATGCTGAGTGGTCCCCACAAGAAGGCCGTCATAGTCTCCATACATATCATGAAGTTGTCATTCCTGCAGGAGAAAGGATGGGGTGACACTGGCAGCACTGTGCTCTAACCATAGGGCACCCCATTAGTGTTCCCTGACTCACCCCTCCCCCAAACCAATTCAGGTCTCCTTTGACAGAGGCAAATACTTACAGGATGTATCGGCTGTCTCCCTTGGCATACTCTTTCCCTGAAGAAGACAAGAGACACACATGAAGAATAAAGGCAGGAAAAGGAACTCAGACTTGTGAGAGCTGAGGGCCCATCTAATAAGGCAGGCTTTATAACCTCTCCATGCCTCCATTTCTTCATCTGAAATGGGGCAGCTATTTGGATTTTAGAGTTAATATATGTATATAAGATATGTGTGCAAACCTGACATAGAACAGTAAGTGTTGCTATAATTATCTGGTATTCAATAATTATCTATAGAATAAAAGGAGGCAGGTATTGCCTGGCCTGTGTTGCTCAGGGTTTAGAGCATCGGCCCGCACACCAAAGGGTCTTGGGTTTGATTCCCGGTCAAGGGCACGTACCTGGGTTGCAGGTTTGATCTCCCCTGCCCTGGTCAGAGCTTGTTCGGAAGGCAACCAACTGATGTGTCTCTCTCACATCAATGTTTCTCTCTCTCTCCCCCTCCTGTCCTCCCTTCCACTCTCTCTAAAAATCAACAGAAAAAATATCCTTGGATGAGGATTAACAACAACAAAAAAAGCAGGCAGGTATAGATGATGGAGTGAATTAAGTAGCCAATGATAGAGGGAAAGAGAGAGAGAAAGAGAGGGGGTAGGGAGGGACTGAGAGAGAGAATGAAAGTGAACAGATGAATGAATGAAAGCACCAGCAGAGAATCAATAAGAAAAATGCAGATCACATAATATAAAAACAGGCAGGAGAATGGAGTAGGTTCTTCACTAAAGAGGATTTCCAAATGGTCAATACACAGATGAAAGGTGCTTAAACTTTCTTTAATCATTAAGTAAAAACAAATTAAAATCCCACAATGAGATATCACTCACATCCACTAGATGGACTGCAATTTAAGAAACACCTGACCATACCAAGTGTCAATGAGGATATACAACTCTCATATACTGCTGGTGGGAATATTAAACGGTGCAGCCATTTTTGAAAAGTTTGGCAGTTTATAAAGTTAAACACACATCTACCATACAACCCAGCCACTCCTCCATATTTACCCAAGAGAAATGAAAGCAGATCTCCACACAAAGACTTATAACAATGTTCACAGCAGCTTTATTCATGAGGACAAAAAGGAGTATTGGTTATAACAGCAAAAGACTGGGGGAAATGCCCACCGATGCTAGACAAGTCAAATAATTCTGTAACATCTATGCTTTGAAAGCTCTTTATGAACTGATGAGGAGTGACTTGGTTTAAAAAAGCAAAGTTCAGAAGTGTATATAGCATGTTACCATTTGTTTACATAAAAGGGAAAAATAAAAATGATGATGATGATAATAAACAGTTATATAGCATCTATTGTCTGCCAAATAATAATAATAATAATAATAGTTACATGGCATCTACTGTTTGGCAAACACTGTTCTAAGTGCCTTACACATATTTGGGTAATATTATTACCCCTCTTTTACAACTGAGCAAACTGAGGCTTCTGTGTGTAATTTATGTATGAATAAACCCTGGAATAAAACAAGCAATTATTAACAGTGGCTAATAACTGGGAAAACTTGGTGGACAGAAGGTAGATTTTCACTGCATACTTCTTTAAATGGTTTGTTTTTTGAACCATGTGAATATATATGTGACAAAAAAGTTAAATAAAAATTTTAAATAAATTAATAGAAGAAAAGTTGTTAGGTGGGTAAACATTTAAGCCAATCCTTGCAGGAAAAATTCCCTCCCACAGCACATGAAAGAACTCAGGACTCACAGAGTTGGGACAAGAAGGCTTGGTCTCCAAGAAGGTCCTCGTGGTACAGGCTGAACCAGCCCTCAATCACCAGGTGGATGAACCCACACACTGCAAACCAGCATAGGGACAGTCGTCGCCAGGTCCCCAGTGGGATAATGGCAGCATGTCCTGACAACAGCCATGTGGTCACAACTAAGACCCCAGAGACAGAGAAGAGGCCAGCTAGTATATGCCAGGTAGGGTAGTCATTAGGCACAAAGTTGTCCAGTCTCAGGTGCCGAGGCCAGTATGGGTGCAAGGGGCTAGCATTGGTTGCCATGTCTTTGTAGGCTGATAGCTGTGTGTGGATAAGTAGAAAGAAGGAAACGAAAAACCTGAACAAATAGAAAGCACAGAATGAGATCATAAAATCAAATCCAAATGGTTTATTATCATAAGAAATGTAAATGCACTTATAAAACTGGACTAAAAACAAGATCTAATTATATGCTGTTTTAAGGCCACAGAAAGGCTGAAAGCTTGTTCCAGCCCTCTGTGAACCATACGATGTGGTAACCAGACCAGCTCCCTGCCCTCAGGGTCAGAGTCAGCTTAGGAATACAAGAACCAGGACCGGTCCCTGCCCTCATTGGTCACAGTCTGGTGGGCAAAGAATCGGAATAGGTCACAGCCCTCACAGGTCGCACCCTGGTAAGGGTAGACACAGGAACTAGGCCTGGTCCATGCCCTCAGGGGTCACAGGCTGCTGGGAGACACAGACAACTGGTTGGGTCCCATTGCAGGAGTCAGTTGTCCTGCATCGTTCAGCGGAGAGCAAGTCCCTCTCTGCAGTCCTGGAAACTGCAGGACAGAAGAGAGAAGACTAATGAGAACTACAATCCTCAGGTTCAGTGTGTGGAAAGCCAAGTGCTTCCCGCAACACGGCACACCATCAGCAACCTGCAAGAAATAGGAAAGCGGAAGGCACAGGTCTACCGCGCGGTGCTTAAAGAAGAAAAGGAGGGTTAAATACGGAGACCACCAATCAGAACTAGAACCCTCTAGTCCAGCTGCCCAATGAGAAGGAGGATCTTCTGTGCTCCGGAGGACCACGCGGTAGCCAGGGGGTCTCGCGCAGGCGCGTGGGGTTGGGTGGAAAGGTGGCGGGCTGGAGGGGGAAGGGTCTCCTGCAGGCGCGCCTGTGGCCGGCCGTTTACCTGTGGAGAGGTAGGGGATGGAGTGGCAGGCGAGGCGGAGGGGGCACTCACTCAGCGGCGCTGTCCAGCGACCTCTCCTGCAGGGTCCGGGCTTTCTTAAGGCTGTCCTGTGGGCTCTGTCACAGCCCTAGTTCAGACCCATTTCCTCACAGGTTCCTCGTCTTACGGAGTTGGCCAATGGAGGGGCTGGGGAGGTGGCTAGTGCCGCTCTCAACCAATAGGAGCTTTCTGTGTGCCGCCGGCCCCGCCCTTACGTGTGGTGCCATTTTCATTGTTGACTGAGCCAGAATCTGGAGGTGGGTGAAGGCGGGGTGTGCCGAAGTGGGTGGGCGTTTTCTGCCAAAAGGTACCAGCAACGAGTCTTGGCTTGAATTTCCCTAACCTCTTATCCGTCAATCATTTTCAGAAATTGGGTAGTCATCCTTATCATCTGCTGTTGAATCAGCGTTGCTTAGCGTCCTCTTATCTTTGCCCCCGTTTTCTAAGCAGACCAGTTAATCAGTTTCCAGACAAAACCTTCATTCTTAATGCCTGAATGGGCAAGGAAACAATACTAAGACAGATCACAGCCTGTACACTACGTCTCCATCCTTTACCTCAGCGCTTAGACTCCTTAGCGGTCATCCTCACCTCTCCTGACTTCAAGTCAGAAAAACCAATCAAAACTCCTTGAGGGCCAGTTGGCATGGAGATCCTCAACCTCCCTATGCCAGCTCCAAAGAACCAATCAGAACTCCACAACTCTAAGCCAGCGGGCACCCAGACCCCACAATCAGAATTCAGACCCATCCCAAACCTCCTGTCCACTTACAACTCACAACCCTCAGTCCTAAGGACCACTAAGCATCTACTGTCTTACTTTCTCTTCTCTCTGTCCCAGTTAGAGCAACCAATCAGAATGGGGACCCCCCAGTTTTCCAGCCAATTGGTATCAGACCCACTGAGCAGTGAAAAAAGAGTCTTTTGTATATTTCCTACTTTTATTCGACAATAACAAACTATATAAAAAGGGAGTAGGAAGGCAGGAAGGCTGTGGATCTCCCCCTCTCTGCTTCCCTAAGCATCCCCCACTCCTAGGCCCCAGCAAGGATCACCCCCTTCCTGCCTTGTGGTGGGGTGGGGATCAGCAGGCATGAAAATGGTGTGTGTGTGTGTGTGTGTGTGTGTGTATGGGTGTTGGGGGGGGCTATGATGGAGAGGGGTCAAGAATTAGAGAGAGGCCTTCCCTCATCCTCCATCAGAGCTGGCACCCTGAGGAGGGGTCTTGAGTCTTGAGGGAGCTGGGAGGGTCCACAGATGTGCCTCAGCCTATGAGACGGTAGAAGATCCAACATCCAAAAGTGACCCAGTGACTGGCCCAGCTGAGCTCTGACCACTTGTGGACAGTGTATGCCATGCCATAGCCCTGTGGGAGAGAAAGAGGTGATGGTCCCACTCAGCAAGAACAAAGAAGATCTCAGGAAAACCCATCCTTTGCTCAAGACCATATCTGTGACTCCATGGTAACCTTAGGTGAGGCCCCAGAGAAGAGACTGGGTGCATATAAAAGGTAAGCAGATTTAGTTCTTTTTCTTTCATGTTTTCTTTTTTAAAAATAATTTTAAAAACAGGACAAGACAACCCCACTCTCTGACCTGTACTCTCCCTTATATGTAAAGAGTTCTTAGAAATCAGTATTTTAAAAAGACAAAAATTGGCAAAGGAGGTGAGTAGGCCATTCTCAGTAAAGGAAATACTTAAACTTATGGCCTCATTCATAATCTTTCTCCTCTCAAACTGGCAAACACATCCAGGAAGTCTGAGAGGCACTCTGTTGGTGGGGTGACAGACATGTTCACACACTGCTGGTAGGGGGGCAAAAAGGTAACTTCTCCATTTCCACTACTAAGAATAGATCCTACAGTTCTGTCTTCACCTGTGTGAATCCACATGGGTACAAGGATATTACTTGCTGCAATGTCATCTGCAATAGGAAAGAACTGGAAATCATGTGGGTGTCCACCGATAAGGGACAAACTACACTGTGTCATATCCTTACAATAGAAAAAAATGAGGACTCTGTACTAATGTGGAAGATTTTCAAGGATTATTATATAAAAAAGCAATATGTAGTACACAGTATCATTCATGAGTTACTTTTAGGGTAAAAACTGGGGGGGGGATTAAAATATATTTTTATATTTGCTTATTATGCTTAAATTTTTGAAAGATATTTTAATAAAATGAATGAAAGTGGTTACCTGTAAGAGGTCAGTGAGTAGACAGAGGAGCAAGTCTTTTCCCCTGAATATCTTGAATACTGTTTGGATTTTGAACCTTGTGGTATACATTAACTATTTTTAAATGTTTTAATTAAAATAAGATAAAAAGTTTATTTAAAAGAAGCAAAACCCAGATTTTGCACACTCAACCTGAATAAAAATTAAAAATTGTTTTTAATGATGAAAATAATACAAAATAAAGTTTTATTTTTAATTAAAAATAAAAATTTAAAAGAGAAGCAAAACCTGGATCCTGCAAGAGCCATATGCATAGACATTATTTTTAAATTTGTTTTTCATTTTAAAAGGACTAAAATCTGGAATGTGCTTATTCCACATGAATAAAAATAGCATACCCATTTTAATATACATTTTAAAAGTAGAATCTAGAGTTTGCACACTCAACCTGAGTAAAGATATTTTTAAAAAAATTTAAATGAGAAAGAAAGCTTGCAGATTCTACTTAAACAAAAATATGATGACTAATTGAAAAAAAGTAAAACCTGGATTTTGCATTCCACCTCTATAAAATAAATTTTATAAGTAAAATAAACATATTTTGTACACTTCACCCAAATAAAAGACCCAGCAGTGCTAATCATCCAGAGAGACAATGGGAAAGAAGGACCAAGGAACAGTGGCTGCACAAGTGAGAGACACTGCACAAGGTCCTCACACCTCAGCCACCCTGGCCCCCTTTGTCCTCATGGTTCCCATGAACAGCAGGTGGCACATCCTTGGGTACCCCCAGCCCAGGGCCCCACCTCACCTGCTCTTCTGTGGTATCATCCACATCGACATCAAACAGGGAACCCAGGTAGGCCAGGTGGAAGATGGCCAGGGCCCCAAAGAGCAGGTTTAAGGCTCGTACCCCCAGGCCCTGTGGGGGACAGATGGATTTGCTTGGCAGCTGGACCTACTCACTGTCTCTCAGTCCCACCTGGGCAGGGGAGCCCAGGGAGATGTACAAAGTGCAGTGGGTTCCAGGAATGAGGATGTCCGTGGCACCCCCGGGGTAGGAAAGAGATGGTTCAGATCTTCCTATGGGAGCTCAAGAGGTATCCAGGGATCGGGGTACTGTTAGCATTGAGGGCATCCAGGCTGGGGGAAATGTGAGTATTCAGACAAAGGAGGCAGAATGGTGGAGCTCTGAGTTCTGGGTTTATGGTGATAAACATCAGTTGAATGGTAGACAAATCTGAGGTTGTCCACACTTCTTATTGCAAACAGAATGAAAAAATAAAACAGAAAAACAAAAGCAAATCCCCAGCATGTCCTACAGGGCCCACCACTCTCCCCCTCTCTCACTTTGCTCAAGCCACACTGGCCTCCTCACTGTTCCTCAAATATTCCAGGTCCTCTCCCATCTCAGGGCCTTTACACTGGTTCTTCCCTTTGCCTGAAATGCTTCTGTCCCTCACCTCCCTCAGTTAAAGAACTCAAAAGGCACCTCCCTATTTAAAATGGAATCCACTTACTCCCTGATACTTCCCTTCTCCTTTCCCTATGTATTTCCTCCTTGGCACTAATCACAGTCTAGCAAACTATTTTACTTTACTAACTTATTTTTTATTTACTGTGCCCTCTGTTAAAATGTTTGTCCCAAAGGCTAGAACTTTGTAGTCTGTTTTGTTCACCACTGTGTCTCTAGCACCTAAAACCGTGCCTGGTACCAGTAGGTGTTCAACAAGTGTTCACTGGGGACATGAATGCCTGCTGTGTATGCAGCAGGTGTTTGATAAACGTTTGTTAGAGAGTTGGATGGCAGTGAATAGAGGTGAGGTTCTGGGGATGGCTCAGGTACCAGAAGAGGAAGCTGGGCACCCTGAGACAGACATAAATGGAGACAGAAGTGACATATTTGAGGGGGAGTGTTGGGTTTGAGGTTGCCTGGACTGAACTCTCACCAAGCGATGCTGGTGTGAACAGTCTGGTGGGCACCGTTTTGACAAGACGCAGGCACTGAGGATCCGAGCCAGGCGCTTCCGGAGGACTGGGGTTGATGGGGGAGGGAAAGGAGTCAGGTTAGCCTCAGGGGACAGAGGTTCCAGCCCCCTACCAACCTTCCATCCTGTCTGTTAGGCTGGGCTCTGTACTCACCGTGCTCCACATAAGTGATAAATGCCAGGGATAGCAGCACCGCAGCCAGGTGGAAGCTGAAGCCCTGGTGGGGCCCCAGGGGGCAATGAGGTGAGTGAAGAGGCCCTGCCACCCCTGCCCAGCTTCCACCCTGATCCCACTTCACCCTGCTCACGTGCAAGAGAGCACTGGCTGCATAGGTGACCAGCACGGCTGAGAAGGTCCCCAGGCGGAGAGCATTCTTGAAAACATCTGGAAGAGGGAGATGCGGGTCAAGAGTCTCCCAAGATTCCCTCCTGCCCTTCTTGGGGGGCCATAGGGCAGGGTGAGGATGCACGTAACATGTTGGAAGCCCCAGCACAAAGTCTTTATAATGGTCTCACACTTCATATGTCTAAAACTTAGCTGTTGAACTTTCCTCCAAAACTGTTTTTCCCACAGTCTCCCAAGTATCCCAAAGTTCTGCCAATGTCAACTCCACTGTTCCAGTTCCTCAGGGTAAAACCTCACTCCCACAACCAAACTCAGCAAATCCTGTCAGTTTCACCATCAGAATTTATCCAGAATCGGACCTCTCCTTTCCACATCCACTGCTGCAACCATCATCACTGGCCTGGACTACTGCAGTGTCCTCTTCACTGCTCTGATTCTCACCCCCTCCCTATCTGTCCTCACAGTAGCCAGAGGGTCCCATTACAACCCAAGTCAGCCCAAAGCCCTCCTCTGCTCAGACTCCTGTTGTAGCTCCAGCTCTCTCAGAGAAAAAGCCAAAGTCCTCCCTGTGGCCAGTGAGGCCCTACAGGACCAGACCCCTGTCACCTCTCTGACCTCACCTCCTGCTATTGGCCTCCTCACTCTCTTTCCTCCTGCTGAACTGGTCTCCTCAAACATGCCAGGCATAATCCTGCCTCAGAGCCTTTGTACTGGCTGTTCCCTCCATCTGTTACACTCCCCCCCACATAGTCACACTGCTTGCTCTCTCACCTTCTTTAGATCTTTGCTCAAATGTCACCTCCTCCATGGGACTCGCTGTGGCTAATTTATTTAAAATTGCAACCTCCCACTGCCAACACTCCCAGATCATCCTTTCCTGATTTACTATTATTACTTTTTTACCATCGCACCTATCATCATTTGAACTATTGTGTATTTTTTTCTCTTATTATCTGCTCCCCCCACACAAATGCCAGCTCCACAAGGGCAGGGATTTGGGTTTTTGTGGGGTTTTTTTTGCCCCTGCAGTACCTGCAGTGCTTAGCACACAATGGGTTCTCAGTAAATGTTGTATGGATATGTGAAAAGGCCTGGGGTGAGGACTCCCCACTCTTGGAGTAGTGACTTGGTGACTCACAGTTATTTAGCCAATAAGACATGGGCAGGTTCCAGCTTGTGACAACTTCAACCATGGACCGAGGCAGCTCCACATTCAGTGGCTTGGATACTGTCAGGTCCCTGTGGGCAAAAGAAATACAAGTTCATCTAGGATATCAAGTCATCTGACTGCCACACTTTTGTCTTGGCTGTTTCCTCCCGTGGGAACACCCCCCTCCTCCCTGCAGCTCCTCTATGCAGCACCCTGTGGGAGAGGATGGCCTCCCAGCCCTTCCCACCATTCCAAGTGATCCTTCTCGTCGGTGAAGCCAGCTCCCGCCAATGTGGTTGTGGCCTCAGACAGGAAGCCCACAAAATAGTTGCTGAAGTGGAAGGAGACAGCACTCTCGTAGGCTCGCAGCCACCTGGGGAGAAAGGGGCAGGGAGAGAGGCATCATGCCCAGGGGCCAGCATGACACCCCACCATGTGTCATCATCCCCAGCCCCTCTCTGTAAACTCACCTTACCATGGTGCCCCTAAGGCCCCCAGGGGTCAGGAAGGCAGCAGAGAAGAAAGGAAAGAGAGTCAGAAGCCCAGGAGGCTGGCCTGAGTTGTTCGTAGACAAGACAGAAACATAGTAGCAAAAAGAGGTGCAGTGTGATAGTCACACACATATATACACTGTCAGTTTCATGGGGCTCAAATGGATGTATGAGCTGCTCTACAATATGACACAGTCCCACATTCTTACATGGCCAGACATCCAGACCCAGCCACTGTCAGAGGCCCAACCTAACAGCCCTATACCATGACATAGCCATGTGGCCAGACACAAATACTATCAGACTCCAGGCCTCACAGCTCTCTAACCTGACTCAATGACCATAAGACACACAAAAGTCCTGTAGTTAGGCACAGAGGTCATCAAGCACCGTGCTATGCACACATACACAAGTCTACACTCAAGACAGTCATCCTGTCAGTCATACAATAGACAGTAAAGCCTGAGCAGTGGTTAGAGCATGAGCCTGTGGACTGAAGGGTCCCAGGTTCAATTCTGGTCAAGGGCACATATGTTGGTTGCAGGTTCAATCCCCTGCCCCGATCAAGGTGCATGCAGGAGGCAACCAATTGATGTGTCTCTCTCACATTGATGTTTTGCACGCTTTCTCTTTCTCTTTTCCCCCCTTCCACTCTCTCTGAAAAGCAATGGAAAAAATATCCTTGGGTGAGGAGTTAAAAAAAAAAAAAAGAAAGACAGTAAAAAATAGGCAGAGTCCCGCATTGGAAAAAGGGTTGGTTCTGGAATCAGTCCTGGGATTAACACCTGGCTGCTTAACTGGGTGTTACTGGGCAAGTCACTCCACCTTCCAGAGGATCATTCAACATCAGACACAATCAGTGGCCAGTGAATGGGGGTGGGGAGAGGGGTCATGCAATCAAACAGCTGGGTGAAATCCTACAGTCATACCAGAGGCTGATGGTCAGTCCTGCAGACAGGCATAGGCACACAGTAGGTCTCAACCCCTCAGCTAGACAACACCATGCAGCCAGAGAAGGCAGACCCACAGGCAGAATCCATCACAGACAGGCACCATAACATGCTCCAGTCAGACCCATTTCCAGCCAGAGTTACGGACAAGCCAGACTTACCCAATGACAGCCACAATGGGGTCATCATTGACAATGGCACAGCCAGAACTCCAGTCTCACATAGGGAGTCAGTGACCGAGAGACAAACAACCCATACACATCCCTAGCCAGAGTCACAGGTCAGCATCACCAACCAACCCATACTTGTCATTCTGTTAGTCATGTAATTGGCTTCTAATGGTGAAACAGTGGAACAGATGGACAGTCATACAGTATGTCAGACGTACATGGATTCACAGAGCCAATCTTGGCCACAGACAGACAGTCATTCTCTGTCCAGTCATGGGGTAGATGGTCAGATGGTCTCAGACTTAACAGAACCAAGAGGTCACAGACTGTGCCCCCAACCCCCAGTTAGCCCACTCGCCCTCAGCACCTGCCCTCATTTACCTGGCTTTGCGTTTCTTGCTGTAGTAACAGAAGACAGATAGAAGCATTAAGAGACAGGCTTAGAGCTGGGGAGACCCCAGGTCCCTACCCAACCCCCTCACGGCAGGGCAGAGGCCTCAAAGGCCATGCTCACTTTCGAAGGAGGCGGTCACCATCAAGGGGGATGAAGTATGGGAAGAGGTAAGGGCCCACACAGGTGGACAGCACAAGGCACAGCAGGGCCAGCGACAGGCTTTGGGCCACCTTCTGCAGCCACCGGCGGCTCTGTGGGGATCAAGGCTCCATGAAGACTGCCCCATGGGGGCTCCCTCAGTCCCTGCCCACCTGTCCACCCAGAACCTCACCAGCGGGCGACCTTGGACAGCCTGTAGGTAGCTGTGGAAGGATATCCAGGGCCCAAAGACGATGGTGCCCACGAAGTAGAGGTAGCCCATGAACTCCACAGGTGAGGGCACTGCACCCACCTCGCCCCGGTCCAGGTCGAAGCCCAGAGACACCGCCTTCATGGCCACGATCATCTGGGCCCCTATGTGTGGCGCCCATGGTCAAGTGAATGGGCAGAGAGCAGGTCAGCATGGGGGGATGGGGAACACCAAGTGAGGGGTTGTAGGAAAAGAGAAGTTCAAGGGTGGAGAGGTAGGCACAGAGTCAGATAGGCAGATAAGCAGGTGGGCCCAGGACTGGCCGATGCCCCTTTTCAAGAGTCAGGCACGTACATGAGATGGGAAAGACAAAGGGGGGGAGGGGGAGGAGGCATGGTAAAGAGAGACAGATGTAAAGGGGATCTGAGGCCTGTACGTCCAGTGGGGTGGACAGATGAGGAACAAACATGGGGAAGGAAAGACAAGGTTCGGGAGTTAGGAGATGTAAAGTGGGGCAGGGGGTTGGGGCAGGTGAGAGAGCCAGGAAGTACCTCGCATCTTGTGCCATGTCACAGTGTCCACCATGTGCATCTCACTGAGGGAAAAAAGGTGGTGGTCTTGGGCCCATGACTCCCATGGCCTCAGAGACCACAAAGGGGGGACCAATGTTCAGAGGGGCTTATACCTTCCCCTGTCCTGCACAACCTCATGGAGGAATAATTCTCCAGGACTCCCTCCTCCAGGGGGAGCCCAAGCCCAGCTTGTCCTGTACAGCCTTTAGAAAGAATTAGTCTCCCACATTCCCTCCAGGAACACCTCATGCTCTTCCTGTCCTGAACAACCTCACGAGGAGCAGCCTCTCTGCCAACAGTGTGGGGATGCGGGCTCACACTCATACCCCATGAGCAGGTAGATCAGGATGGTGACGGAGAGGAAGACACCGCGATGGGAGGAATGTCGGCAGAGAAACAGGACGAGGTAGCACAGGAGGCTGAGCAGCACAACCCAAACCATGTGCAGCTGGAAGAAGTGGTAGAGGCTGAAGAACCCGCCTGCCACGGTGCTTGCGTGCTTCAGGTAGGATGGCAACCCTTCAGGTGAGAGAACAAGAAAGAGGAGTTGAGTGGGCTGGCAGGAAGGGAGGGCAACCTGAACAGGGGTACAGCCTGGGCAAAGCTAGAGGTTGGAATGTGGTGGGATTGCAGGGGGCCCAAAGCAGGTGTTGGGGAGCTGGAGAGGTGGTGACACCTGAGTTTATTTATTTATTTATTTGAGAGAGGGGGAAGGGGGAGGAAAGGAGGAAGGAGGGAAGAGAGAGAGATTTGTTCCACTTATTTATGCATTCATTGGTTGATTCTTGTATGTGCCCTGATTGGAGATTGAACCTGAAACCTTGGTGAATTGGGACAATGCTTTAACTAACTGAGCTACCTGGCCAGGGCCAAGGCCTGGGTTTAAAGAAAAGGAACACCTATAAAGAACATTTGGGAACCCTCAGAGAAATGTGAGTATCAATTTATATTGGGTAATATTGCATCCAGATTAAGTTTCTTGAGGGTTGATGGTTGAAGCTGTGGTTGTTGGGGGAAGGTGTCCTTGTTTTGGGGGGAAACACGCTGATGGATTTGGGGTGAAGTATCAGCAGGTTATTCAAGTGATTTAGGAAGATGGTAGATAGATGATAGATAGAAAGATAGATAGATAGATAGATAGATAGATAGATAGATAGATAGATGATAGGTGATAGATAGAGTGGGCTAATGTGGGAAGATGTTGACAGCTGGAGAATCTGGTAATGCTTATATGGGTGTTTATTGTATTATTCTTTCAACCTAACTTCAGTAAATGAAATATTTTAAAATGAGAAACCTATGAAAAAATAGAACATCCAATTAAAATAAAAGAGAAGAAAGAAAGTGTAGAATCTTTGAATTTCAGATTTCCAAAATTCTCAGCATCCTAAAGGGACCTTGGGAACTTGGGATCTTAGCATTTGGATATAGGTTTGCTGTGATTGTGGAAACATTCCAGAATCCTAGAATCCAGAAATCTCATCATGCCCTGATTCCAGAACTCCAGAATGCCAGCATTTTGGAAGCCTAGAATGTGAGAATATCAACTTGTCAGATCCCCAAACCCTGTAACGTGGTACTTTGGGATTCCATTTGACACCAGCATTCCAGAATCTTATAATATTGGGATGTAGACATTTCAGGATCCCCAAATCCAAGAACCTCCGCTTTCCAGAATCCTAGAACCCAGGAATACTGAAAGGCCTGGCTTGGGTTTCACTTGGCATGGTGTAGCATAGGGTGGCTGGGCATAGTAGAATGTGGTGTGGTAGAATGGTGGTTGGCCTGGTGGGATGTGGTGGGCTGGACATATTGGCACCTGACTTGGCATGGCAAGATGTGGCAGGATAAGGTGTGGCTTGGTATGGATGAATGTGGCAGGTGTGATATGGCCTGGAATGGTGGCACATAGTGTGACAGGCACTTACCGAGCCTCCAGAAGAGGCGGCAGGCGAGGCAGATGGCAAGGAGCAGCCAGATCTGGTCAAGGCCCTGCTGGGCAGTAGGCAGGAGACAGCCCTGCAGCAGCTGCTGGAAAAATTCCTGGCGGCTGAAGGTGGCCATTGCAGCCCCTCAGGGATGGATGGACAGATGGATAGACCTGTCAAAGTGGAGACACAGAGCCAGGATGTCCATGGGGCAGACCATGCTCAAGGGATAGACTTGAGCACGCAGATTTCAGTTTGGGGCTGTCCAACCCATTTAGACACACAGTACTGGGGGGCTGGGGGAGGGTGTGAGTGTCAGGTACATCAGATTGAGCCACCAACTGTGTGTGGGGGGGTGTCCTGGGTGCGCACACACAGCCCATGACCTGTGGTGAATGAAGGATCTGTGCCCCTTCTATGCTGTGAGGAGTCGGAGTCGGATGGGGAATGAATGATGTACATTCTAGGCTGGCATATCAAATGGGGAGGCTCTCTGGTTTCCAAGGTAGAGTCACTTTGTGTGGAGGGCAGAGAGGGAGATCCTGTGACACTTGGGGGCCGTGTGCATCTCTCCTTGTACGGATGTGAGGGGTGTCCTGTATCCCCCGCGTGCCCCATCTCACCCCCACTCGGCCACTCCTGGCCACCAACAAAGCCCTGCTCAGGCCTCGGGGCTTCAGGGAGGTGGTGGTGATGGTTGGGGTCAGAGCAGAAGGGGGAGCCTGAAAGGTGATGGAGAGGGGACCCCAGAACACGCGCTGCAGACCAGTGCGGGGAGGCCGGCTCAGGATGGGAGCGGAGGAGCCGCGCGCGCACTCCTGTGACCTACCTGGCAGGAAGGAAGCTGCGGTCCCGGGGCTGGGGACGCACCGCCGCCGCCACCGTCGCCGCCTCCTCCGGGCAGCCTACCCCGCAGGCCGCAAGGCCGGGACCAGCTGCGGCTCTGAGGGCAGCGCGGCGAGCGGGCCCTTTAAATCCTGGGGAGGCCCGGCCGGCCAGCTCGGCCAATGAAAGGGCAGGAGCGGGGCGGGGCCGACGGAGGAGGAGGGAAGCGGGAGGGTCGAGGGAAAGGAGGAGCGCGAGGTTGAGAGGAGCAGGGTGCTGCGGGTTTTTGCGCCTGCACCTTTCCGGCCCTGAGTGTTGCAGCCCCTGAACATTCCGGTCCAGAGGTGTTCTGACCGTCCAAGAACAAATTTTCCAATCATCAGATTCCTAATCCTTGGAAGCTGAGATGGGAAAGATGGGGGAGGGAGGAGGGAAAGCCCCCTCACCTTGACTTATCACCCGCGCACCTCCTCTAGACACTGTTGTGTCCCCGTTCCACAGATGGGAAAACAAACCGAGGTCTCTCCTCCCCCATCCTTTGAGGGAACTAAAGGAATTTCCAATCCTCTCCGCTCCCAGAGACGGGCCAGAAACATTTCTAAGTATTGACTGTGTAACTGAGGAGCACCAATTAGGCTCCTGTGCTTCCCCTGGGGACTCCTTGTGAGCCCTTGGCTGGTCGTTGAGAACTGATTTGCTTGCTTAATTTCCCATCCCTTAATTATTCACCATGCATTGAGGGTGACCCCAGCAACTGGTGAGTGTTCCCTGTGAATCAAGAGGCTAGTACATAACGCCAACCGATCCTGAACATTTATGAAGCTTTTACAGCGACCCCAACAACGGCTACTATTGGGCTCTGTCTGCACCAACACTGAGGATTTACACTACACCTGCTGTCTGCCTCCCCTCCACTGTGTCCCTAGGCTAAAGAAGGGCCCATTTTTCTAAAGGAGCATTTGTTCTGCACGTACTTCATGCTTAGCTATGATGTAGAAGGGAGAAGGAAGCCCAGGTGAAGCTGGGAGCCCACCGTGACCTGAGGAGCTGAGGAAAACAGGTTCTAATCAGATTAGTACCTGCCTGTATGGAGCTGGGCAAGTCATGCCCACTCACCAGGCTTTAGTGTCCCTTTCTGTTAAACAAACGAATGGGATTAGCAGTTCTTTGCTTGGAAATACCTGTGGCAATTGAAGAGAAATGTGTAAGTTTCCATTCTTAAAAAAAAAAAAAAATCAACATGAAGTTAAATGGAGTTTTAACTCATAAATTAATATTCATGTATTATAAACAAAAAATGTTGAGCCCAGTAAGAATATATATAATGAATAAATTACATAGACCAGATGTATGAATGTTAATCCCTTTTCTTCTTTTTATTTATTTTGTTCTTTTTGCTAATCCCTTTTCTTAACAGCAGAATACAGGCCATATATTTTATAAATTAGACCTCATTCTCTTTTTTTTTTTTTCCCTGTTTTCAGACGTACTCAAGTAGAGTCAACAATGACCCATAGCACATGCCAGAAATATTTCCCTTAATTGCAAGACCTGGCATTTAAAACTGAAAGATCCTTAGTATATGCCTCACTGAGCTTCACAGACTTGATTGTTTCCATCTAGTCTTTTGATGTGTGTGATAAAGAACTAGTATCTAGATTCCAGGATGTATAAAGGACATCTAAAAATCAATAAGGAAAGGACAAACAATACACCAGAAAATGGGCAGTGGATATGAATAAATAATTCACAGCAGAAATCCCCTGAAGTGGCCAATATGTATAACCTATGAAAAGATAACCCAATCTCTCTCTTTTTTAAAAAAAAATATATCTTTATTGATTTCAGAGAGAGGAAAGGAGAGGGAGAGAGAGAGATAGAAACATCAATGATGAGAGTCATTGATCGGCTGCCTCCTGCACACCCCCGACTGGGGATCGAGCCCACAACCCGGGCATGCGCCCTGACCAGGAATCGAACCCTGATCGCTGGGATCCTAGGTCAATGCTCAACCGCTGAGCGACGCCCGGCCGGGCCCAATCTCTTTTGTTATCAGGGAAATGCAAGATTAAAACAACAATTAGATACATTTTACATCTACTACGTGTGGTGTTTCATATTTTTATCACTGGAGCTTAGTAGAGAGTGGGCACTCAATAAATATCTTTCAAATTTTATGGCTTTTGTGGTCATGCTGCATTATGGTTTCTGGGACATTTTAAATAGTCTTTCCATAATGAAAAGAGATACAAATTAATACAGTGAGATCACATTTTTCATTTATTAGGTTTGTAAAAATTGCCAAGCCTCATAATAATAACATTTTATCTATTTATATACATTTCTTTCTATATTTTTTTCTATACTATTTGATAGTTGTTGCAGACATGATGTCCTTTCAACTAAATAGTTAAGTATGAATTTCCTAACAAGGATATTTTCTTACATTCCTACCAGCAGTTTCCAGTATCTCCACATCCTCATCAATACTTTTTATCTGACTTTTTCATTTTAGCCGTCATAGTGGGTGTGCCAATAATGTCCCTCTATAGGAAAAGAAAATCCTGGGTCACAAGCTGCATTCTGTTATCAGGTCTCTTCAGTTTCCCTCAGTCTGACCAAATGCAACACTCTTCCTTTAACTCTCATGATCTTGATGTTTTCAAAAAGTCACAGGCCCATTATTTGGAAGAATGTCCTTCAATTTTGGGTTATCTGATATTTCCTTAGGGTTAGATTTGGATTCTGCATTTTTGGCAGGAATTCCACAGAATTGATCTGTGTTTTTCTTAGTGTATCCAGAGGCACAAGGTACTGGTTAATTCCCAAGTTGTTATTAGCTTTTTCCCCCCCCTCAATCTTTATTGATTTCAGAGAGAGGAAGGGGAGGGAGAGAGAGAGAAACATCAATGATGAGAGAGTCATTGATCAGCTGCCTCCTGCATGCTCCCTGTGGGGGATTGAGTCCAAAACTGGACATGTGCCCTGACTGGGAATCGAAACTTGATCTCCTGGACCCTAGGTCGACGCTCGACCACTGAGCCACGCCTGGCCGGGCTGTTATTAGCTTTGATCATTTGATTAAGGTGGCATCTTCCAGGTTTCTCCACTGTAAATGTACTATTTCCCTTTATAATTAATAAGTATCTTGTAGGGACATACTTTGAGACTATGTCACACTCCCATTTTTCTTCAAACTTCCACTCACTAGTTTAGCATCCATTGGTGATTCTTGCCTGAAGCAATTACTACTATTGTGGTGGCCAAATGATGATTTTCTTTTACATGTACAGCTGGGATTTTGCTGTAAGGAAGAACTTTCCCTTCTCCTCCACTTATGTATTTATACATTGGCTTATTTGTATCAGTATGAAACTCATGGATTCTTCTTTTATTTTACAGGTTAAAGTCAGTTACTTTATTTATTTATAAAAGTAGCTTAATTGAGGTATAACTTACATACTATAAAATTCACCTGTGTTGTACAATGCTCAAATTGTTCTAGATGTGGCCAGTGGGAGTCCCCTTAAGTTGGCTCCTGTGTCCTTTTGGCATATCTCCATCATTTTTTGAGCACATCTTTCCTTTAGATTACATCAGGATATTTCAGGCTCATCTTGTACTTTCCCAGTTCTGGTCCTGGAGTCAGCCATCTCCCCCAAGAAACCTTGTTTCCTTTTAGTGGAGAATGGCATTCAGGAAACCAAGATCTGGGCACTAGAAGTACTTATTGCTTCTGTAGTGTGGCTGATTCTAGGCTCTCTCGGTGGGCAGAGTTAGGATATATGTATAATCTCCTATATATGTACCATACGTAGTGAATCTGTATACAAATACAGATTCTATATACATATGTATATAAATACATACATACATCTATCTTATATATCCACTTATATATTAAAATCCATGAATTCCTATTGACATCTACAATACCAATCCCATACCAGAGTGTTCATCCTAGCCTTTCCCTTTTCAGTATTTGTAACTCTGTTCTCCAAAAGTGAGAAACCTGATTCTCATTATCCACAAGAATTTTACTTACTTACTCAATCCTAGGATACACATTCAAGTTTCAGATTCACTACCCATACCACTACAGAAGATAAGTCTACTAACTAGAGGTCAATATTTGTTATAGTCCTTTTTGTCTTTAGCCTGATGGACACCATGTTCAAAAGTTACTTGGGTTAGTTCTTCCCACTCCCCTTGAGTGAGGCTGTGTTTAAAATACAATTAATGTTTCTAATTGTATTCTGTTTTAGGATTTCCCTCCATCCTTGTTAATTGTATTTATTTTTTAAGTATGTGAAACATTAACATAGTTTCAAAAGTCAGAACTATTCCAACAAGTAAACTCAGAGAAGTGTCACTTTTTTGTCTGTTCCTTCTAGCCTGCTCCCACCCAGTGCCTCTAGGCAACCAGTCTCAATAGTTGCTAGTTTATCCTATGTTTCTTTTTTGTAAAGATAAGCAAATATACATGTTTTCTTATTAATCCTCTCCCGAGGATACTTTTTCCATTGAATTTTTTTTTTTTTTTTTTTTAGGGAAACTGGGAGGGAGGGGGGGAGAGAGAGAGAGAGAGATCAATGTGAGAGAGACACATCAATTGGTTGCCTCCTGCACACACCCCAACTGGGGCTGGGGATCGAACCTGCAACTCAGGTAAGTGCCCTTGACTAGGGATCAGACTTCAACCCTTAGGTGCTTGGGCTGATGCTCTAACCACTAGCTAGACCAGCCAGGGCACATATGTTTTCTTATATCATCTTATTTTTTACATGAAGGCTTGTATACTATAGATACTGTTGTGCACTTTGCTTTTTTCACTTAACTGTATGTTCTGGAAACCACTCCTCATCAATTCATAGCTTTCTTCCACTGCTGTGTAGGATTCCATTGTGTGAATGTATCACAGTTTATTCAACCACTGCCCACGCCTGGGAACTGACATTGTTGCTGTGTGTATTTTTTTCAATTATCAGCTAAGCTACAATGAATAACCTTGTGCATATGTATTTTCACACTATTGGAGGTTTATCTTTAGGGAAAATTGCCAGAAGTGGGATTGCTGGGACAAAAGAGAAACACATATTCATTTTTGTTAGATGCCAAATTCCCCTCCATCGGGGTTATAAAAAGGACATTTAAAAAAGCACAAAGAAGAGACCTGCTATTCACAAGAGAAGCTACAGTCTTTCTTGCTGCCATTTAATAGTCCTTGTTAGTTTTAAGATTGAGGGATTTAACTTTACGAAAACTGGTTTTTACAGAGTGATTAAATTTCACCAACATTGTTGGAGCCTCTGCCAGTGCTTACGCCCTCCCCTCCCCCAACCTGATGCTGCTATCAGAGTCACCCATTTCACAGAGGCAGAAACTAAGGTCACATGTAATAAGCCACAAGAGGGACCACCTATGGACAGGTATCTGTGATCCAAACCTTGTCTGTCTGGGCTACAGGTGATTTTAGAGAGTAAGCATTTGTTTCTTTGTGGGATCCCAGGCTTCCCAGAAAATCTGATCAAAGCCTTAGGAACACACTGAGAAAGAGAAAAGCAACCCCCACATCCAGGAGCTGGCCTCACATTCAGCCAGACCTTGGTGTCCTGTTGAACATGAACAATTTTATAGACCATCAGCTTCAGACAAGGCAGCTCTGTGACTGGGATAGATTGAGATAAAAACAAGAGCACTCCATAATCACATTTGAATACAGACAGAACGTGAGCATTGTCCAAACCACACAAATGACCCTCTGACTCTCCCACATAGAACTTAATCTGTAATCATCCAGAAGAATAAACCTCCTTCTTTAGAAAGGTCCCTCTTCAATGTTGGAAATTGATGCTTGGTGAATACACACCTATACAACAGCTTTGGAGCAGATCTGCGGTGGCCGGCGGATAGCTGGACATGTAGATCCCTCAGAGGAAGGGAGCAGAAGAGCCTAGAGCTCTGACATGCCTGGGCGGGGGGGGCATCAGCCTTGAATGGAGACCTAAGACGAGAAGGAGCTGTTTCTTCTCACCTCCCTGGTCCTTTTGTCCTACTGCCCTAAATTCTACCATTAGATTAATTCCACCATTTCCAGTGAGGCTTTGCCTTCTTCCACAAATATGTTTAACTGCTTCTGGGAGACGTTGACATTTTACTATAAACTACCTTTAATCTGTCACAGGAGGTAGAATTTCTGGTGGCTGAGAGAGATGAGGTAACTTTACTGCATAAAACTGAGGACCTCCAAATGATGGGCAGAGAGGGACCAAGGCTGCCAGTGATTTCATTTAAGGATACAGCGGTGGCCTACTGCAATAGGCAGGCATTCCTTTCATCAACTCAGCACCCATTCCCTCTTCTATTAAACACCACCCTCCATTTTCTTTTGGTGACACACCTCACTCCACCCCAGTGGATGTAGTTCCTATGGGGATAACTCCCCCCAGCCCTTCCCAAAGCTCTAGGAGTGGACTCATGACTAGCATAGTCCATTAGAGCAATCTGTCATCCTGACCACAGAGTCAGGAGTGAGTATGTGACCCAAGCCCGACCATATGACCTAAAGCTGGGACTACAGGGAAGGAGGTGTTTCTGTACCTTGGGGATCCTAGCTGTTCAGGTGGAGGTGAGGAAGCACTTGCTGAGTGTCTTAGCCAAGGATGGAGCAGTTGGGTCCTGCTAGGCCAGCATCTGGAAGGAATCCCAAGCATCCTTTCCCAAATGTCTGCCACTGGAAGTTCTGTAAAGCAAACAGACCTACTGACTGACAGCTGATATTTATTGAGAGTTTACTCTATGCTGAGCTATTTAAAGAGCTTCATACCCACTATCTCATTTAATCTCCACACCACTGTAAGGCAGGAACCATAATTATCTGCATTTTATTGATAAGGAAACTGAGGAGGCCCAGCAGTTGAAACAACCCACCCAAGAATAAAGCCCTTCACACAGGTGTCACCAACACAGCATCCAGGATGGCAGTGGGGCATTTCATTACCTGCATGTCCTGAATAAACCCTCCCAAACTACCACTGGGGGTGAGGAGCTGACTGCATCTTGAATCTGAATGAAGGCACCAAACAAAGGCTGAGAACCAACAGGGGGGACCAAAGGGGTCATTCCACATCCTCAGAGTGGGGGTGTGACACAGCCCCCTTTCCACATCCTGTGCAAAGCACAGCCTGATCCTTCCAGGAGCAGGGTAGAGCCCAGAATGGTGTGGATTCAGCTCTGTCTCCCAGTCCCAGTCCCTGAGAGTCACTTGAAGCAAGTCTTCCTCCCCCCTCAGTGACCTCAGCTGTACCCTGAGCTGGTAGATGCAGTTAAAGGATAATTTTCAAAATGGTAATATCACTACTCATACAAATATAAAGTGAACATGCATCAAAGATCTTACTTAGGTCTTTTATTAATGAAAGAACTGGTAAGATGTTAGCAATTCTCAAAGGAGAATCTGCAGAACAGATAGATACAGGGTGTCCCCAAAAATGTGCACACACACACTTTGAATAATTATAAAGGTGGTGTTTATTAAAATACATTTCATTTTCAAAATTGAGGTATCAGCTGTTAAAGTGCATATACATTTCTTTTGGGACACCCTGCATATAGGCTACCATGATACTGAAATGAATTTGCCAATAGATGCACTAGAATATTTGTAATCATCTTTTTTTTTATTTTTTATTTTTTTAATATATCTTTATTGATTACAGAGAGAGGAAAGGAATGGGAGAGAGAGAGAGAGAAACATCAATGATGAGAGTCATTGATCGAGCGCGCAACCGGGCATGTGCCCTGACCGGGAATCGAACCCCGATCACCTGGATCCTAGGTCGACCCTTAACTGCTGAGCCACGCCCGGCCGGGCTGTAATCATCTTTTCTACAGGGCAGAAATCAACTGTATCTCAACAGGACCAAATGCATTTGCATGTTTATGAATGGGAATTGTCAGAGCTGCACATGTTAACTGTTGTCTGTACAGGCTCAGAGACACATAAGCTGGAAAGGTAAGCCATACACCAGCATTCCATTGAAAGGACACCTGTGGCTAGTTCTTTCTGTCTATTAAAAAGCCTTTCAGAGTCTTTCCTGACAATGCCTAGGGCTGGACTAGAGACAATGGCTGAGACTTTTCTGGCTCAGAAACACCCTGGGCTGAGGCGTGCTCAATCCTCGGACTATGTCCACTTTCTGACTCATCTCCTGACTTCTTTGCCTTTAAAGACCTGGACGGTGAGGGGTGCCACTAGCTTGTTCACATAGTGCCTTTGTGAACTTCATAAAAAGAGGCCCCTTCCTCCTGATGGATGCAGCCCTAAGTCAGGATACAGGGTACAAGAGGGGCCCAGGCTTCATTTCTGTCCCTGCTCTCCTCCTTGGTCAGGCATCCTTTGTTAGGGCACAGCCTGTGCATCTGTGCACAGTGGCCTGCTGCTGCCTGACCGTCACAGTCAGTAGTTGTGGCCCCTGGGAGGATCTAAAAGAAAGTAATCAGCTTGGAGTTGAGGTGGGGCATAGAAAAGTCCTGACACTGCACCTGAGGGGCTTTTGGGGGGTGAAACTAGGCAGGGCTGGGGTACTGAAACTGGAAGGGGAGAACACTCTGCCCTCCCCAAACCTGCTCTACATCTGAGTCAGACTTGGAATTCAGTAGCAGCAGCATCCCTTGTTCAACCAGAGCCAGCAAGAGAGTTGTATTCCCTGTGTTTCCTCTGCCATGCCCAAGTGGGTTGGTGGGGGACTGGAGCTAGTGGTGGAAGTGATCCCTCCTAATCCAGGGTTGTGCCCCCACCAGGTCTGGCCTACCTGCTGCTGATGGGTCAGTGAGCATGGCTCCCTTAGCCCATTTCTAAGCCTTGCCCTTAGGAGCAGGGTGTAAGGACTCAGAGGTAGCAGATGAGCAGGAGGGGGGCCCAATCTTGGGGTATAGCCACCTTCCTGCTCACTACCTGTGAACTACTCTTTTAGGCTAAATGCTTCCCTGGGCCTGGGCTTCAGACAGGAGAGCTATTTGGCAGCAAAGAGTACTGAGGCCTAGAAAGGGCAGGTGGCTTACCCTAGGCCTCTGTGGCCCATGGAACCTTAAACATCTTCTTAAGTACAGGCTACCTGTTCCAGGGACAGAGAGACAATTCCCCTGCCATCAACCTTCATTCATCTCTGGATCCCTCCCAGACTTGAGCACCTGGTCTCCTATAAGTGATGAGAGAGCCACAGGCAGCTTCCTAACTGAACAAACTCCCAGACCTTTGCCTTCTGAGTCTCCCTACTCCCATCCCTGAATGTCCAGGCTCCCCACCCCATTGCTGTGTGCTCCCTTCCCTGCACCTTCCTACCCGATCCTCCCCCCGCCCCTCCCTCCAGGAAACCTTACATGAGAATCTTCCTGTTCTGAGCAGTATCCTGGCACTTCTGCTTCATATGGTGGCTTATAAGCATCTCTCATCTTTCCTGGAGTCTGGAGTCTGGCCACATTGTCTTTGGGTTGCCACAGAGCCCAGAGCAGTGCTCAAGTCGGGATCACAGGGCTGAATAAAGAAAGGGGCATTTTCTGAGCTCCAGCTTTGTCCCAAGTAACAAGGTTTGAGGAAAGCAAAGTGGTCCCAACTTCCAATCCCCTGGTTCTGTCGAAACCTGGATTCCTAGAGGCAGTGCATTCTTTGGTTATTTCCTTATAGTCCCAGTCAGGTGTAGGTGGAAGTGAAGCTGCATACCCATCCCCCCACACTACCACACATGCATGCACAGATACCATATGTGGACCCCAAGGAGACATGTGCACAGACACCAAGATCCAAGCCCACAGATAGGCACATCTGAACTCATGAGCACGCCCATGCATGGGCCCCTGGGGATACACATACACCCATGCCCTGACCCAAACCCATGACCACACCTGAAACCATGAACACACACATGAGTTACATGAGTTACATGAGGCACCCAGAATTACACATGCACAGATACTGAGGCCCAAGCCCATGTGTACACTTGCACCTGTTCACACATGCATGTACATTCATACAGGGTGCATGTGCACAAGCACCCAGACCCAGGCCCATGGACGAATATGCACTTGTGTGCACACACACATTTATG
This sequence comes from Miniopterus schreibersii, assembly GCF_964146895.1. Taxonomy (NCBI): domain Eukaryota; kingdom Metazoa; phylum Chordata; class Mammalia; order Chiroptera; family Miniopteridae; genus Miniopterus; species Miniopterus schreibersii. Next base: position 74,997,170 of record NC_138104.1, read on the forward strand.
AGCACCTAGGGGTACATGTGCACAGATTCCCAGGCCTGAGTCCATGGACACACCTGCACACGCACTCATGGCTGCCCAGAGGTCCCTGTGCACAGACACCATGGTCCAGGCTACTGGGTGCTTGTGCATTCAGGCACACACACGTGTGCATTCATGAGCACCCCCAGGGGACATGAAAATATCCATGGAAATATCTGCATCCATGCCACACACATACCCAAGGACAGGCTCTCAGGAGTACACATGTACTGATATCCAGGCCCAGCCCCATGTGTGCACATGTTCACTCACACTTGCACATGCATGGGCACCCAAGATATACGTGCACAGACACTAGACACACAAGCCTGGACCAATGGGCTCCTCCTGCACCTGTGCACTAACACACAGCTTACATGTGCACCCTGGGGTACACATGTACACACAGACACAAAAACAAGGGTTTCAATATGGAATCTCATGCATAAACACATCCTCATGCATATGCGCAATTACTTTTCACAAACACCCTTGTCAGGGTACAGATCCTTATGTACCTGCTGGGCTCATTTGCACCCTAGCATCTCCACAAGAATTCACACTGCACCCAGACCAGCAAAACTGAATGCTCACATATCTACTACATATGCATGCATGTATGAATGCATCATAAATGTGCACACACACAGGCATAAGCACACCATGCACATCTTTACACATGCTGGAATGCATTCATGTGTGCATACACATACCCATGCAGACATGCATACCCAATTACCTTTTGAGGCTCTCATTCACCAACCCTGCCTGGCTGGTAATTGCTCCTAGCTTCTGCATCTGGCAGAACTTTCCTGTGCGATGGAGGCTGTCACCCCAGCTTCCCCCCGCCCCTGCCATGTAGAGAGACTCAGACATTTGCCCATTCCCTTGGGCTGCCACCAGGCCTGAGATGACATTAAAGCTACTCTTTTGAACTGAGGCATCGATGGCTCTAGAGTTGCGTACATGTTCCTTGGGAGAACAACCTGGCATGAACCAGGTTTAGGCGGGGCTTTAAAGGGCAACTCAGGGACATTCTGAAAGCTCCCCAAACAAAACTTACTCACCTTGCAGTGTGGTCCAGGATGCTCTGTGGACACAGTCCCAGAACCGATCCATGGGAGTGCTGTAGATTTCATCCCTGGGTTTCCCAGGGCTGCACATCTCTTCTCTGGGCTCCAGAGCCCCCTTCAACTAGACAAGGAAAATGTGCCGAATTTTCCTTTCTTTCACTTGAAGCCTGCTGCCCTCACACATGGCTGAGATGAGTCTCCTGAAGTTAGATCTGAAACTGAGAGGCAATGTATTAGTTTGCTCAGGCTGCCATAACAAAGTATCACAGACTGAGTGGCTTAAACAACAGATATTTATTTCCTCATAGTCCTGGAGGCTGGAAGTACAAGATCAAGGTGACCGCAGGGTTGATTTCTGGTAAGGACTCTCTTTCAGGCTTGTAGATGGCCGCCTTCCCACTATGCCCTCACATGGCCTTTCCTCTGTGCATGTGTATGAGGAAAGAGCTCTTCTTATAATGCCACCAGTCCTATTGAATTAGGGTGTACCCTTATGACATTACTCAACCTTTACTACCTCCTTAAAAGCCTATCTCCAAATGCAGTCACATTGGGGGTTAGGGGCCTAACATATGAGTTTTGAGAGGACACAGTTCAGGTCCTAACAGTCAACAAACAAAGCACTAGCTTGAAGAGCTTCAGGATGCTCATGGCGCCTCCTTTCCCTGAGGTGCATTCCTGAGACATGTCTGTGCAGACACCACACGGAGAGGAGGGGTAACAAGAGGCACGATCACAGCCCTCTCATACACATCGAATTATTTATTGCTTGCAAAGTATTGTACTTAAAGAAAGGTCATGTTTATTGAGGTATATTTTTCATACAGTAAAATTTCCCCTTTGTAGCGTACAGCTCTCTGAGGCTTGACAAACACAAATAGTTGGTTAAGTGCCACAAGTAGGACACAGAGCAGTTCTCTCACTTCAAAATAGTTTTTTTCTCACCCAAGGATATGTTTAGAGAGAGGAAGGGAGAGAGAGAGAGAGAGAAACATCCATTGGTTGCCTCTGGTACACACTCCAATCAGGGAATTGAACCTGAAACACCTAGGTATGTGCTCTGACTGGGAATTGAACCTGCAAACTTTTGGTGTATGGGATGATGCTCCAACCAACTGAGCCACCCAGCCAGGGCTCGAAATAGCTCTTTGTGTGGCCACTTTGAAGTCAGTCCCTCCTTCCACCCCTAACCCCTGAAAACCACTGATCTGTGTGCTATTCCCATAGTTTGGCCTTTTCCAGAATGCCATATAATGGAATCATACAGTATGTAGACTTGTCACCCAGGCTTTCACTTAGCATTGAGAATTTGAGAGTCATCTATGTTGTATGCATCAGTAGTTTATTTTTCATTGCTGGGTAATAAGTAAGGATGTATCAGTTTGTTTATTTATTTGCCAGTGGAAGGACATTTGAGTTGTTTCCAGTTTGGGGCGATTATGGATAAAGCTGCCATGAATATACACGTATAAGATTTTCTGTAAACATGAGTTTCCATTTCTCTAGGATAAATACCTAGAATTGCTGGCTTATGTAGTAAGTATATGTTTCACTTTATGAGAAACTGCCAAACTTTTTTCCAAAGTGACTATACCATTTAACATTCCCACCAGCGCCATAGGAGAGTTTCATCCTTGATAACAATTAGCATGGTCAGTCTTTAAGTTTTGCCGTTCTAGTAAGCATATAATGATACTTATCCCATCGTGGTTTTAATTTGCATTTCCCTAATGACTAAGAATGTGCATCTTTTCACATGTTTATTTGCCATCTATATTTCCTCTTTGATGCAGTGTCTGTTCAAATATTTTTTTATTTTTTATTATTTTATTTTATTTTATTTTTAAATATATCTTTATTGATTTCAGAGAGAGGAAAGGAGAGGGAGAGAGAGAGATAGAAACATCAATGATGAGAGAGTCATTGATCGAGCCCACAACCCGGGCATGTGCCCTGACCAGGAATCGAACCCCAATCGCCTGGATCCTAGGTTGACGCTCAACCGCTGAGCCATGCCCTGCCAGGCTCAAATCTTTTTTTTTTTAAAAAAAATATCTTTATTGATTTCAGAGAGAGGAAGGGAGAAGAAGAGAGAGAGAGAAACATCAATGATGAGAATCACTGATCGGCTGCCTCCTGCAAGCCCCCAACTGGGGATGGAGCCCACAACCTGGGCATGTGCCCTGACCAGGAATCAAACCATGATCTCCTGGATCCTAGGTTGATGCTCAACCGCTGAGCCACGCCCTGTTGGGCATTTGTTACGTAATTTATCATGAAAATATTTTTTCCCAGTCTGTGGTTTATCCTTTCACCTTTGCATTATACTTTTATATCTATTATTTTGCTTCTTTTAGCCTTTCAACAAATATTTATAAAGAACCTGCTGTGTGCCAGACCCTGCCCTAGGTACTAAAAACACAAACGGTAACACAACAGACGGGTCCCCCTGTTTTAGGGACCTCCCACGCTTGATATTATTCAATAGACACTGGAAAACACTAAGTTAACCTGTTGGATATTCTGTTTGTCCCCCAATTCATTTTCCCTTTTTCCATGTCCTGCTCTGTGTCCCAGGAGGTTGACCATGTGGACTTCATCAGCCAGGCTCTGCTCCAAGTGGCTTCCAGCTGGGTTGGCCAATGAGAGGCCCTGGCAGATGACTGGACAACAATGGACAGAGAGAGCTGGGTATTCACTGCTCATATCCTTGCTGTTTTGGCACTGGGTTTCTGGTCATGGCTTCCCCTGGGTTTCAGGATCACTGTTCCCTTTCTTGACCCTTCAGGCCTAGGAATGGTGACAGCACCTCTCCAATGCAGTTGCAGACTAGGAAGTGACACCCTGGTGGTCACAGAGCCTGGGGCATAGAGACTTCTTTGATCACACAGCTTGTGGTGTAAAAACCCTGGAAGTCACATAGCCAAGGGTGTACCACTCTGGGGACACACAGACTGGGTGGTAGCCACTCTTGTCACACAGAAAGTTGATCATCGTGGGGTTATGCAGACAGATTATTGTGTGGACACGTCTAGAAACAAGGTTGGCTGTGGGCCCTCCTGCAGTTACGTAGAGTGGGGTGTGGCCACCCCTCGCATTTTACAGTCTGAGGAATGCTCACTCTTTTTTTTTTTTTTTTAATAAATATATCTTTATTGATTTCAGAGAGAGGAAGGGAGAGGGAGAGAGAGAGATAGAAACATCAATGATGAGAGAGTCATTGATTGGCTGCAGCCCGCAACCTGGGCATGTGCCCTGACATGGAATCAAACCCCAATCTCCTGGATCCTAGGTCGATGCTCAACTGTTGAGCCACGCCCGGCTGGGCTGAGGAATGCTCACTCTTAAGGGACACTGACTGGGAGGTAGAAAGCCCACTATGAAAGACTGTAGTGTGAACAATTCTGTAGTAATGCAGACTGTGGGTGTGCTTCCCTGAGAACAGGCATTGGGGTCTGGAGACTCTTGGGGTCATAGAGAGGGGTTGGGCACTCCTGTGGTGACAAAGGCTGACTTATGACTATTGGTGAGGTCACCCAGATTGGGATATGGGCACTATCACAGACTGACATACTTGGCAGTGGCCATCCCTGGGGTCAAATAGACTGGAGTTTTCACAACTCTGGGGTCACAAACTTTGGGATGTGGACACTTATGGAGTCACCAGACCATGTTTTATTTTTATTTTTAATTTAATTTTAAAAAAATATATCTTTATTGATTTCAGAGAGAAGAAAGGAGAGGGAGAGAGAGAGACAGAAACATCAATGATCAAGCCCACAACCGGGTATGTGCCCTGACTGGGAATCGAACCCCGATCGCCTGGATCCTAGGTTGACACTCAACCGCTGAGCCACGCCGGGCCGGGCCAGACCACGTTTTAAATACTTCGGGTGTTACACAGACACTACAACTCCTCTGGTGACAGACTATGTTGTAGACACCCCCGTGGGTGATAATGACTGTGGTGTGGTAACCCCTTGGGTCACAAAGACTGAGGAATGGCCACCCATTGTTGTTATATAGTTTAAAGAATTGACAAACCTGTGGTCAAACTGACTGGGGCATGTACACTTTTGGGGTGACACAGGCTGGGTTGTGGAAAGCCTGGAGCCACACACACTGGAGAAGTTATTCCTGTCATCACAGATGGGTGGGAACACTCCAGGAGTCACTCCACTGAGGACACATGGTCTGAGGTAATATGTACCCCTGTGGACAAACTGACTTTGGTGTGGAAAGTTCTGAAGTCACACAGAAGGGTGTGGACACTCCTGGAGTCACAATACTAGGGCATCCACAATCAGGGCTGGATAGATGGAGAGAGGCGCTCCTGAGGTCAGAGATGGCCTGGGTCTGGCTGGTCCCTCCTGGGCCACACACTAGGGGGTATAGACACCACTGGGTCACACAGACTGGGGATTAGACCTTGCTCCTGTTACAGTGATTTGCATGTGTATACTTTTGATGTCACACAGATGGGGGCTGAGCAACTAGGGACACACAGCCTGAGGTGAGTATACTTGCGAGGTACCAAAGGCTGTGTTTATGTTCCTGGAGATTTAGATGTGTACACTCCTGGGGTGAACAAAACTGTAGTGTGCATACTCCTGGGGCCTCACAGACTGTAGTGTTGTCACTGCTGAATTCTCATGGCAATGGGCATGGATACTCCCATGGTCACAGAGCCTCTTGTGTGGACACTTCTGTCATACATTCCCGTGGTCACAGTGACCTGGGTGGGAAGAATCTTGGGTTAACACTCTGTGGTGTGCCGCCCCCAACCCAAGGGTTACAGAGACTTGGCACTCTTAGGGTCACATAGTCAGGTGCAGAAACACAGGGTCACAGACTGGGATGTAAAGCGTCCTAAGGTCACTGGACTGGGATTTGGACAGAGAACGTGAGTTTCTAAAGATATGGAAGTGAGTTGCAGAAACTGGTTCTGTCCCAGTAGCTGGTGAGTTTGTCAGCTCCTGTTTGCTAAACTGTAGAAATTCAAGACTGCAGTCAAGACAGGCTATCTGACATTTCTTTAAGAGAAGAGGTTTCACATATTGTTCTGTGGAACCCTTTGGCATCTGGTTAAATCTGTGGACCCCTTAACAGAATATTTTAAAAGCATGCACATGCAGCCCTGGCTCAGTGGTTGGAGTGTCGGCCCGAGCACCAAAGGGTCATGGGTTCAATTCCCAGTCAAGGGCACGTACCTGGGTTGCAGGTTTGATCCCCAGCCCCGGTTGGGGTGCTTTCAGGAGGCAACCAATCGGTGTGTCTCTCTCACATTGATGTTTCTCTCTCCCCTCTCTAAAAATCAATGGAAAAAAATATTCTCTGGTGAGAATTAACAACAAAAAAGCATGAGCATGCAAAAACACACTCAGATACAAAGGATTACTACAAAACCAATTGAATAGTACAGAGCTTCCTCAAAAAGTTAAATAGAACTACCATATGATCCAGCAATCCCACTTCTGGGTATTTATCCAAAGGAGATGAAATCACTAGCTCAAAGAGGTATCTGCACAGCTATGTTCACAGCATTATTCAAAACAGACAAGATATGGAAACAACCCAAGTGTCTGTCAATGGATGGATGAATACAGAAAATGTGGTGTATGCATACAATGAAATATTAAAGCTGCATGTATGCCAATTCCACTCCTAAGAACTGACTGCTAGAATGTACAGCCGTAAAAAATGAAATCTTTCTATTTGGGACAATATGGATGGACCTTGAGGGTTAGGGTTAGGGAGATAAGCCAGACGAAGACAAATATAGTATGATTTTACTTATATGTGGGATCTTAAAAAAAAAATGAACTCAGAGAAACAGAGACCAGATTGGTGGTTGCCAGAAGTGGGGGAATGGTCAAAAGGTACAAATTTCCAGTTATAAATAAGTCATGGGGATGTAATGTATAGCATGGTAACTATAGTTAATACTACGGTATTGTGTATTTGAAAGTTGCCAAGAGAGTAGATCTTAAAAATTCCCATCAGAGGGAAAAAAATTTAACTATGTGAGGTGATGGATGTTAACTAAACTTACTGTGGTGATCATTTCACAATATACACACATATCAAATCATTATGTTGTATACATTAAACTCATATATCAATTATATCTCAATGAAACTGGAAAAAATATGACCATCTATATTAAAATGAAACATTGGCATGCAGTAATATATGAACTTTTTAATTAGTAGATGAAATTATAAGATCTTCCATGATTCCAATTAGTGATGAATGTGAACAATATTTCACGATGACTGCAACAACCCTACTATAAAAATGAACTGATTTGATTTGATTTGGCGGGAAAATTGCAGGCACTGCTTTTATGATCATAATTTATTGCTAGAATTCATATTTGGGAATAAGGGTAAATTTCAGTTATATTAGTGAAAATAAAGATGTAGTATTTTCATCCATCAAATTCATGGATACTCCTGGAAAGATTTAGAGAGAAGGGAAGATCTCAGTCAAGGACCCCTTCTGCAGTTCAAACGAACATTCCGTGATATTTTTTTTCTGGCTGTGTTCATGGTGGTTGTTTCCACTTGGAGCTTGTGTTCAGGACCCATTGATGAGATATTTGAAAAACAAGTTCATTAATGCAAGTTCTGGTTCTCCTGACGGCAAACAGCTTCTGAGTTGTCGCAACTGCCAGCTATTAAGAGGTCAAAGAGAAAGCTTTAAACAAAAATGTATTTCCCCACTTTCTTCTACTTAATCATTGTTCTCTTGGATACTAACATTTTGGTGAAGTTTTTCCCCTACTTTTATTGTAAACAATGACATACAGAAAAATGCTTAAAACATATATATATTCTGTTTAATGAGTAATAATAGGGTGTAATTTCATATAATTGTAGGATGTTCATTCTCATTGTCAATAATTCTCCACCATGAATATACCATGATTTAATGATCCATTTTACAGTTGATGGATGTTTGTGCTGTTTCTAGTCTGAGGGTACTACAATTAGTGCCAACTAGGAAATTCTAGTACTCATTTATGAGCCATTGTCAGAAAGGGATGTCCTCTAACATGAGGTCCTTAAGATGAGAAACCCTCCAGCACTGACAGGTTTAGCCCACTCTGCTACAGGGAAACTGGCCCCTCATTGCTCCCTCACACACCAGGCACAGTTCCACCTCAGGACCTTTACATTTGTTATTTCCTCTCCCTGGAGTACTCTCCCCTAGATAAAAACATGGATTCCCTCTCTTATCTCCTTCAGGTCTCTGCTCAAACGTTACCTCAGTGAGGCCTTCTATGACAACACTTTTAAAAAGTGCACACACACCAAAAAAAAAAAAAAAAGAAAAAAAGAAAAAAAAAAAAGAAGCCCGGCCAGGCGTGGCTCAGCGGTTGAGCATTGACCTAAGATCCAGGCGATCGGGGTTCGATTCCCGGTCAGGGCACATGCCCGGGTTGTGGGCTTGATCCCCAGTCGGGGGCATGCAGGAGGCAGCCGATCAATGACTCTCTCATCATTGATGTTTCTATCTCTCTCTCTCCCTCTCCTTTCCTCTCTCTGAAATCAATAAAGATATATTTAAAAAAAAAAAAAAAGTGCACACTACTGCCCCAGAATTCCTGATTCTCTTTACCCTGCTTTATTTAAAGACTTTTTCATACACATTATTACTTTTACATAGTATATATAAAATATATATGTATATACATACACATCACATATATATTACAACGCAAGCTATATAAATACATAGTGAAATGCAAGTGTGTGTATATACGTGTGTGTGGAGGAGAACTCCTGCATTCAGACTGTGTTACTGTTTATTACCTCTTCCCCAATCTAGAAGCTCTACAAGGGCCATGGTATTTGCCTGTTTTCCCCACTCTACCTCCAAACCTAGAAAATCCCCAGCACACAGTATGGGCTTAATAAATGTTTATTGAATACCTCAATATGTAACATGTAAAATGCTTAAAGCAGTTCCTGACATACAATGTCAGATGCTTAGTAAAGGTTTGCTGACTGAAATCTTATCAGTTGATATAAAAAATGTCAAAGGTGAAATTTTACTGATGTTTTTCTTAAAGGTGTCCTTTACTTAAGCTCTTAGATAAAAAGTCAGAATTACCTTAATGTGTTAAGGTGAACAAGTCATTTCACTGTCTTCCACCTACTCAAGAAAAAGAAAAGGGACTCAGATACCAAGCTTTTCCATTCATTATACTTGGTTTTACCCACTGATTTTTATAGCTATTGGGAGGCAGGGAAGATAATTTTGACCCCAGAAACCACGTGATTTGGGAGCAGACAGAGAGGAGTACTGGGAGGGGTCACTGTGGGCACAAAGAAAGGGCACAGCAGGCCCTGGGCCACATGTGTCCAGACCTCAGAGGCCATCAGGGTGTGGTGCTGTGGGGCAGCCAGGGGCTGGGGCAATGTTTCCACTGTGCTGATGGAAAAGTCTTGGGGGCGGATTTCCTTGGCAAGCTGCCCCTTCTTCTTCAATGTGCAGGCCTCCTGGTACGGTGGTGAGATCGGGGGCTGTGTGGGTGGAGTGTACTTGTACTCTGAGCCGTCCTCCAGCTGCAGGGACACATGGCAGGAAGATGGTGAGGACCTGGGAACCTAGGAGAGCTCCCCCCTCCATCTGCTTACTGTCAGCTGGGCACTTACATCCAGTGGGTAACTGCGGTCTGAATCATAGGAGCTCAGGTCCCCACAGGTCACAAATGGCACAATGATGCGGGTGGGGCCATTTAATTGGTTGAGATCTGGATCTGACAAGCAGAGAGAAATAAGACAGGACAAGGCTGGGATGCCTGGGACCAGTCATCACTCAGGCTGCAGCATGGGTCCCAAGGCTTCCCCACATATCCATGAGCTACTCTAATGCTCCTCCACCGGAAAGCCTTCATTTGGTTCAGACTTTCAGACTACCTTCTTAGGAAGGCCCTCCATGATCACCCCTTCTAAAACATTGCCCCCCTCTGCTTTTTTTGCACCGAACTTTTATGTCTACCTGCCTTTCTATCATATACAGCCTGGAACTTGTCTCACTCAATTGTGCTCGTTACATGAGTAGGCTCTGTGCCTTTTCCCAGAGAACCAGGTGAAAGAATCTCATGGGGCAAAATTCCCACATAGGTAGGGTTTCCACCTGGGGGAGTGTCTGAATCTTCCTAGGCTATAATCTCCTTAGGTGGGTGTCTCAGCTGGGGTAGAACCCTTCTGGGACAGAATTTCACCAGTTATCATTAGGGGACTGGGCTGAAGATCCTCCTGGTGGTGGTGGTGGTGGTGGTATTTCTACCAGAGGATGGGGCTGAGGATCCTCTAGGGACAGAATTCCCATAAGGAACAGAGTCTCTACCAGGGGGTGGGGCTGAGAGCCCTCCTGAGACAAATTCCAAAAGGGGGCAGAGTCTCCCTAGGGACAGGGCTCTCACCGTATGAGTGATCCAGCAAGGGTTTGGTCAGGTCCGGCAGGAAGCCCTCAGGGGGGTCATAACCCTGACAGACTGCGAAGGCTTCTGTAGGTGAAAGGTGGAGTGAGGGGCGACTGTCACCGCCACTCCAGGACAGGACAGGACAGGTCCCTGAGATTCGCATCACCTGCCCAGCCCCTCCACCCCACTGACCGATGCTGGAGTTCCGGCTGCTCCTAGGCTTGGCACAGAGCACGCTGGAGAAGAATACACGCAGCTGGCTGTAGATCAGCGTCACATCGCGGCCTCGGAAGATCTGCAGGGTGGGGAGGCAGAGACGGAGGCATGAGGGTGATCCTCAGGGACCCGTCTCTGTCCCCCACCAGGTTTTCCAAGGCTTACCTTGGCTACAAAACAGCCCCCTGGCTTCAAGACATGTGTAGCAATGTTCAGAGCCTGTGGGCAGGACAGATAGCTAAGGCTGAGGCGGACATAGCCAGGAGGGGGCCAAACTGAGTCAGGGGCAGCCAGGGTTACTCACGGCTAGGAGGAGCTGGGCCTGCATATACTCATCAACATCATGGAGGCCAGTTACTGCGGCAAGAGGAACGGCATTAGGGGGGCCATCCAGTTCTAGCTATCTTCTTGTCCCAGAGAGGTTAGAAGACTAAAAACATTTCCCAGGCTCTCTTATTGCTAAGGTTCTGCATGCAAACCTGTCAACTAGATTTACCTTCTGAGCCCCTAACCCTTAGGAGCTCATTTTAATTCTCAAAACAACCTTATCTGCAAGTCTCTTTATCATCATTTCCACCTTCAGTTTAGATTCTAAACTCCAGACTCAGATCAGACTTGACATCTCACACCTGACCTGTCTAAAACCAAATTCCTGCCCTTCCTGCACAAACCTGATCCTCCCACCATCTTCCCCATCTCATCTGATCCTTCCAGTTGTTCAGACCAAAAACCTTAGTCACCTTTGGCAAGCTCCATTCTCTCCTCACACCCACAGTCAAGCCATTAGCAAATCCTGTCAGCCCTACTTTTTCAAAACATCTCCTGAAATGACCCTCTTCTCATCACTACTGTCACCATTCACCTGGACTACTGCAGTGGCCTCCTCTTCCCTAGACCCCTGGCTTCCATTCTCGCCCCTCACACTGCTCACTGCAGCCAGAGGGATCCTATCACAACCCAGAGTCAGGCACGGCCCTCCACCACTCTTAACACTCTCATGGTTCTCTGAGTTCTTATCTCAGTGAAAAAGCCAAAGTCCTCACTGTGGCACACAAGGATCTGTCCTCTGTCACTTCACCTCCTATCACTCTCCCCCTCACTCACTCTGATCCAACGACACTGATCTCCACACTGGTGTTCGCACATGCCAAGCACCCTTCCACCTCAGGGCCTTTGCACAGGCTGGTCCCTTTGCCTGGATTGTTCTTCCTCCAGGCATGCCCCTGGCCCACTCTCTCACCTTTAGGTCTTTGCGCTAACATAAGTGAGGCCTTCCCCATCCACTTTAACATTCCAACAGGTACTCCCCACCCTCTCCCCTTTTCACTGATTTCCCCAAGGTGCCTATCACCTTTTGATATACTACAGAGCTCAGTCATGTTTCTTTTACATCTGCTCCCACTAGAACACCAGCTCTATGAGGTTAGAGATTGGTGGAATTTTATTCATAAATGTTTTCCCAACATGTAGAACAGTGCCTGACCCACAACAGGTACTCGGTAAACATGTGTTGAATGGATGACTGACTGACTTACAAAAATGAATGGGCAGTAAGATAGACTAGAGCTGAAGAGAGAAGAGAGATGAGATATGAGAAGAGGGAAGGGTGGACAACAGACAAAACTAAAGTGGTAGAGTGTGAGGAGGGAGAAGACAGAGGCAGAGAGCAGGCAGCAGGGTACAGAGAAGTTGCCAGGTGTGGGAAACAGCTGACAGAGGAGGAGAGGCAGGGAGTTGAAGTGGTAAAAGAAGCCAACAAAGTGAGAGATACAGAAAGGACACACATGGGACTCCCCGCCTGGCCTCCCAACCCCTGTTTACCATCAGGAGCCCCGTCGCACACCACTAGGTCCGCAGGGCAGCCCTCAAAGTGCCGGATGATCTCCTTGGCTGTGGACAGCTATGGAAGAGAGGGTGGATGAGTGGCCCCAAGGTCTCCCACACTGTGGCTGTCTAACCCCACCTGCCCATGGCTCTGGCTTATAGGCCCTGGGTCAACCAAACACTCAGGCTTTGGTCTAAAACCACACTCCATCTCTGGGGACTTAGACCCATAACTTTTTGCCATCTCTCTGGGATGACAACATGCTGGCTCTGTTTCTCTTCTTCTCTGTTACATTGTCTGTTACATTGGTTACTCTCTCTGTTACATTGGTTACTCTATCTTTGTCTTTCTCAGTCTGTTTCTCTGTCTCTTCCACTTTCTGTAGCCCCCAGGTTGAGGGATCCTCATCCAGGAAACACCTCAACACCCCCAGCCATGCTCTTACCTGGGTGATGTCCCCCTGGATCTGTAATACACCTGGTAGTGGAGCCATAGCCTGAAGGTCCACGGCCACCACATGACCAGACCCCTGGCCCCTGTGGAAAACACAGCCCATGTCAGCCCAGTTTTCACTTCTGGCCCGTCCCTCACCTAGCCTGCCCTCCCCAGCCCCCCCAATCTGGGACTCCACACTCACCCAATCTTCTGGCTCAGCACCTGGCTCCAGCTGCCGGGGGCTGCACACAGGTCAACTGCCCGTGTCACGCCTGAAGACACACAGGAAGGTGTAGTGTCAGTTGTACCTACCTCTCTTATCTGTTCCCTGTGCCTGTCCCATCCCTCAGTGACTTGCCCGCCAGGTAGGGACCTTGGAAGAGTTGGAATTCCTCATTGAGTTGTAGCAGCTTGAAGGCACTGCGGGCACGCCAGCCATTCTCCTTGGCCAGGCGGTAGTAGACATCCCGCTTGTCCTTTGACGTCCGTCCCATCTTGCACACTGTTTGCCCAGGTACCTGCCAACAGTAAGTTTATGCTACTCTGTATCCGTAACTGGGTGAGGGAGCCACCACCTACCTCTACAGGGCAGCCAAAAAACACACAAACCATGCTGGGCTCATCTGATCCACATGACAGCTCACTCAGCAGATTGGAAGACTGGAGCCCTGTCACTGATCCCACTGACCTCACGGAGCCTGAAGGACCCCAGAACTGAACTCTCAGGCTCCACCACTCGCTCCACCATTCACCCCACCAGAACCCCCAAACCCAACACTTATCTCAAAAATGACCCATTACTGACCCTGTCAACGTCTACTGCTGTCACCCACACTCCCATATTAAACTCCACGGCTCTATCAACCCTTTTCTGCCCACCTTATCCCCATTAGCATCTCACTGTCTCCCCAGCTGTCCTCTGTCCCTAGATTAATAGAGCCATCTTAGCCCCCCATCTTGCATTCATCCCCATTATCTTAATACTACCTCATTGTAATTCCCACTCCCTTAATCTCTCTCTCTCCCTACCCCACTCCCTATTAATCCCTGAAATAATTAGGCCCCCAGTAATTACTTTATCACTACATTGTTATCAACCCTCATTAATACTTGGAGGATCATGGCCTATTAGCTCCCATTAAGCTCTCAATTACTATGATTTATCAGCCCCCATTAGCTCAGCCCTCCAATTGATCTCTCATAGATCACAATATTAGTGCCCTGTAATTCCTTCATTAGCACACATTCATGTTAATCTTGGATGATCAGTTTCTCATTCTCCCCTCATTGCCCACCTAGCCCCCCAATAATCACTTGATGATCACCTCCCAACACCTTAGTATTACCCTTTCTTTGCTCACTGTTACCATTAATTCCTCAATGATCATGCCATCATCACCCATTAAAAGCTTTTGACTACAACACCTCTTCTGCCCCTTGTTTCCTCATCTTTGATCACTGTTTCCATTAGTTCCTTGATCATGACGTCCACTGGCCTCTATTACTCCCTCCGTAGCCTCACCATTATCCTTTCAGTTACTATGCCCACCACTCTTCAGTAACTTGTTGAAATCATACCTCCATCAATCCCTCAGGGATCACACACCCTCTGCCTCCGGTTACCTTCTAGTTGCTCACTCAACCACCTCCTCATTAATCAATGAACACATACCCACTGGCCCCCATGAACATGTCGACCATTAGCCCCTATTGATTCCCCCATAACAGCCCCACCAGACCTCAGTACAGCCCCATGCCCTCCCCAATTAACAGCCCTCTGGCCACACCCCCGTTCCTTCCTCTATGTTAACTCAAAGACCACGACCGTACTGGGGCCTTCAGATCCCCCTCAAGGCGAATCCACTGATATGTGGACCCCTGCCTCCCCCAGCCCACCCCGGGATAGTAGTCCCCTTGTACACACAAACCTTGGGTCTGCAGCCTTCTCTGTGTCAGTTGCCCAGACTAGTAGCTGCAGGAACGAGGGCGAACTTTCCTCCTTCCCTCGCTGGCGGGACAGCGCAGTCGTGCCTCAACCGTCTTCGGCCTGGACCCACGTCCTCCGTGCCCCAGGGCCTACCGTAGCTTTCGGAGTGGGGAGAAGCGTGCGAAGGAGCCCGGCCCCCGGCAGCCCGAGCCAAACCAGTGAGGAATCTTAGGGCTTCAGTTTCTGTACTTAGTTGATCCGAATGATCGCTCACGCCTATGGGCTACTGCAGCGTGGCAAGCTTGTCATCGCGGAATGCGGAGGTCCGGACCCGACCCGAACTTACACCGCGTGTTTCATCCGTCACTTAGTGCCGACGTAGCTGGTCTGGAGAACTGCGGTTCCCAGCATGCAGCGGGCATAACCGAAACTGCTGAACTAGCGCATGCGCAGCTGAAACGTCAAGGGGACCCGCCCCCCCTCCCCGCCCAAACAAACAAGAAAACCCGGCTTTGTTCTTTAGGCTAAGAGCGATTTGCTCCCCTTCCTTCCTTCTAGAATGGCGGTGATCATTTAGCTTGTGGACTACGTTTCCCAAAATGCAACTAACACGACAGCACCCGTTCATTTTAGAAGTGCTGCAGAGTGAAATTATGTTGGGTGGTGAACCTGGAGGAAGGAATATGGGTTAAAGTGCATCAGCGCCCTCGGCAGCAATTTTTTTGTTTGTTTAAAATATTACAGATGTCCCTTTTTCTCCCCGTTCCTCCCCGTCCCACGCCCTCCCCAGTTCCTCTCCTCACCATTGTCCGTGTCCTTGGGCTGTGCATATATGCATAGAAATTCTTTGGTTAATCTCTTCGCCTCCAGCCGCCCGCCCTCCTCCTTCCTTCTGATCATCAGGCTGAGCCATGCTTCCATGTCATTGAACCTATTCTGTTCATCAGTTTATTAAGTTCTTTAGATTCCACATATAAGTAAGCTCATGTGATGTTTGTCTTTTTTTGCCTGGCTTATTTCACTTAGCATAATATTCTCCAGGTCCATCCATACTGTCCCAAAGGGTAAGAGATCCTTCTTTACAGCTGCATAGTATTCCATGGTGTAAATGTCCCACAGCTTTTTTATCCACTCATCTGCTGATGGGCACTTGGGCTGTTTCCAGATCTTAGCTATTGTAAACTGTGCTGCTGTGAACACAGGGGTGCACATATTCTTCCTGATTAGTGTTTCAGGATTCTTAGGATATATTCCTAGAAGTGGGATCACTGGGTCAAAAGGCAGCTCCATTTTTAATTTTTTGAGGAACCTCCATACTGTTTTCCATAGTGGCTGCACCAGTCTGCATTCCCACCAGCAGTGTACTAGGGTTCCCCTTTCTCCACACCCTCGCCAGCACATGTCCTTTGTTGATTTGTTGATGGAGCCATTTTGACAGGTGTGAAGTGATACCTCATTGTGGTTTTAACTTGCATCTCTCTGATTATTTGAATTTCACTTCCCCAACGTGATATTGCTGCCTGAACTGTACCATTTTAGAACTTCAGTTTCTCCATCTGTGAAATGGAGCTAATAAGTACTACAGATTTCACAGAGTTATTGGGAGAAATAAATATGTGTCCCTGTAAGATACGTCCAAACCTGTAGAGGATTTTATGAGTTTATTTGAGCCATGTGCTGACAACATGTGCTGGGGAGCAAGATCACAAATGCGCCCAAGGATAACAGTTTTGCAGCTTCTTTTATGCAATTGAAATTAAGAAGAAAACGTACATGGAAGGTTGGAGAAAGCAAGGCAGGGATTGGATTACAAGATAGTTAAGATTATGTGCTCTCTTGGGGATTAATACTCCTTTTGAAGGGTATTACTTCTGATATTTCAAAGGTGTGTTAATATAGATGCATAAGAACAATGGACAAGGCTGGCTTAAAACCTTTCACTAAAGAAGTTACAGCCTGACCTTGTGTAATTCTGTGTTCTTCAAACATTTTTAACTCTGACCCACAAAAAAACCCTATACATCCCCACTCAGTGGAAAAGCAAATATAATGGAAACACTTATACAGTTTACTATGTGCCAGGCACTATTCTAAGTGCTCTCAGTGGTGTGCTGGTAAATGGTTAACAACCAACTCTTTGAGGGGAGAGGGGGAGGAAGCCCTGAATTCAAACATTTGCCAATTTTCATGGTTTACTCAACTATCCTCTTGCTAGATTTCAAGTTACCAATATGTAGTCACAGAACACAGAGGAGATGCAGTAGTGCATCATTATGTAATATTTCTACCTTACAGTGAAAATAGGGGTAAATGACCTCAAGGGCATAGTGAATAGTGAAATGTAGTAAAATAAGGAAGTGATGAGTTTTGAGTATTTATCATATTTAAAAATTATAATTTATTTAATTGTAAGTTTATATCATTTTATTTTTAATAATATCTATATTTAAAAACCAGTTCACAAAATTCCGGAAAATTGAACAAGCAATCTGCAAACTGTACAAGTAGGCTCCAGTGCACTGCTGAATCCTTTCCTTGAACTCATTTTAATCCTTATAACAACCATATGAGGTAGTTACTATAATTATCTGTAATTTATAAATGAGGAAATGGAGACAAGAGAGGATATATATAGTAAGTCCTCCCTTAATAGTGTAGATATGTTTTTGGAAACTGGGACTTTAAGTGAAATGACATATAATGAACAAAACCAATTTTACCATAGGCTAATTGCTATAACAAGAATTAAGTTCCTACAGCATATTTCTGGTCACTAAAACATCACCAAACTTCTAAAATAAAGACCCAAAACACTTCTAATATTAAACATTGAAATAAATGTGAGTTATTTATACATTTAAGAAAGATTAATAAAAACAAATAAGATAATTATTTTCTAATCTGCTTATTCCAGTTCCAGGTCATGGTCGCCAGAGCCTATCTGGACAGCTCAGAGTGGAAGATGGGACCCAACCCTGGATAGGATGCCCTTCTATTACAGGACATACTTGCATACACACCCACACCCATTCAGATTGGGGCAATTTAGACATGCCAATTCACCTAATGTGCATATCTTTGGGATGTGGGAGGACACTGGAGTCCCTGGAGAAAACCCATCAGATGTGGGGAGAACATGTGAACTCCATATAATGGCCCTAGCTGGGAATTGATTTTTTCCCCTCATCAATGGTATAACAAAACAACATTGAACAAAAGGAAGTTATTTGAGAACCTCTTGTTCTCAAATATATATAAATATATAAGGTATATAAATATATATGCTATTTAATATGTATGTGATTATATAGAAATATAGAGATATATAATATTTACTACTATATACATTACATGTTATTAATCAAATATAATAAATATTAATATACTATTATATGTAAATATAAGAAAAGATATAATAGTATCTATTTATGCATTTTATATAGTGTATATATAAAATATATATGTATTATATAAGTGCACATACTGTATATAAATATGCTATTATCTATATACATTTACTTACTAAGGTAACTGTACTAAATATAAATATACTATTAAATATGTAAATATATAATGTTACATCAGGTGGTGTAGAAGCTATGAAGAATAATAAGGTAGGGTGAAAAGGATGGAGAATAAGAGAGGGATTGAGCTGCTGTTTCAGTTATGTGTCAGGGAAGTCTTCTCTGAGGAGGTGACATTGGAGCTGAGACCTGAAGGGGAGCGCACCCTACCAAAATTTGGAGGAAGAGCATTCCAGGCAGAGGGAACATCAAGTGCAAAGACCCTGAAGTGGGAACAAAGAACTGAACTATTGGATCATCATTCCTAAGAAATGTGAACTTCACTAGACAGGGATTTCTGTTCTGTCTTGTTCACTGCTGCCTTGTGGGCACCTACAATAGGGTCTGGCACACAGTGGTTGTTGGGTAGCATGTTTGCTGAATCCACCCTTTTGTTACTTTTTTCCTTCATTTTCCCCTCAGTGGTGTGTTATGCATTTATGTGGAACCTGGGACGTGTAGACAGATGGCAGGCATACACAGAGACATGGAGAGACACCTCCTGGAGCCCCTGAGAACCAGGGAGGAAGGAAGAACTTGTCAGGGGAGCTCAAGAGCCTTATGGTGGTCATGGGAACAAGGCTGCCTGCAGAAGTGAGCAAGTGTGAGAAAGCAAGGGTTCCAGCCACCAGCCACTGCTCCACTGAGAGGAGGGGGTGCCGGCCATTGGGGTTCCATGTTCACCCTGTGGGATGTTTCCCACATCCTGTTTTCTTGCCTCTCACAGAGAGGATGTTTAAATTTTTGCAAAGAAACTTGCTTCCTCCAGCAGGGCCAAGGGATAGGAGGACAGGAACCAGCCTCTGAACTCCCCAGGCTCTTCCTGAAGGAGGGTGTCAGCCTGCAGCTCCCACCTAACACCCACTGAGTGTAAAGGTGTCCTCTCCATGGCCTCCTGAAGAGGTCAAAGAGAGGAAGCTGCCAGGTCAGCTCTGTACTGGAGAGCATCTCACCACTCAAGGGAAAGACACAGGTGGTCTAGGTGTAGGGGCTAGACACTGACTTAAAAGTCTTGCTACCCTGGGACTGCTTTGAGGGACCAAAGAGTTACTCAGTGGGGAGCCTGCTTGAAAGGGGAGATTAGAATCCTAAATGCAGCCAGTGAGGGGCTGCTTTTACAGCGGGAGTAGAATTCATTAATTCCTTTCACAAATATGTTATTGAGCAATTACTGTGCTGTTAAGCATTGTTCTAAGTGATTTACCTGTATTCATTCAACCTTACCAATGGCCCCAGGCATTATCATGCCCTGGGGGAAGCTGAAACTGTCAGGTTTCAGAAGTTGCTCCTGGTCACACAGCTAGAAGGTGGCAGAGCTGGGAAAGCTCGCTCTGTTAACTGCTTTGCTCTGCTGCCCCCTCCACCCCTGAAGGCTGCTGAGGAGTGACTTGTTTTAATGAAAAGCAGGGATCTGCTTGCAAGAACTGACAAGAACCCAAACTGACTTTTAAGAGACTCAGTAGGAATTCCAAATGTCACCCAAGGATCTGCTTTCTTGAACCAACAAAACCCTTAAATGACCCTGAGAAAGGGCCCTACTGTGATGAACTAATAAAGTATTCTTATCCCTGACACAGCCTCAATACTTAGGTCAAGTTTAAAAACATCTGTTCTTTTTAAAAAAATGTTTTTATTGGTTTCAATGAGAGGAAGGGAGAGGGAGAGAGAGATAGAAGCATCAATGATGAAAGAAAATCATCGGCTGCCTCCTGCATACCCTATACTGGGGTTGGAGTCCATAACCAGGCATGTGCACTGACCAGGAATCAAACTGTGATCTCCAGGTTCATGGGTTGATGCTCAACCATTGAGCAACACCGGCTGGGCACATCTGCTCCTTTCTAAGCAGGCTTCCCTCTGCAGGCAGATTTCACTTTCCCTTTGTTTTCCCTTCTACCAGCATATGTTGAGCACCTGTTATTTGCAGTGCCTTGCCACTTAGCTGAGCTATGGGGTATAGAGCTGGATAAAGGTTAGTCCTGCTCCTAGAAGAGTTCACTTGGCAGAAATAAACAAAATAATAATGATAATATGACACTTAAGTGGCATTTATTGAACACCTGCTGTGTGTCTGGTGGCCCTGTACTGGGCAATGTTGGAGGGCCTGGAAGATCCTGGGAGGGGAGGGGAGTGATTAGAGCAGGAAGCTGCTGAAGGGAGGTGGTAGATGGGGGTATGTGTTCTTTTGTTCAAGGTACACTAGTTCTTTGGGCAGGACACTTCAGACTTCTCTTGAAATCTAGACAGCTGTCTAGCTCAGCTCCCCACCCCCTTAGCCATCTGGGCAAAGGCCTTTGCTGACAAGTGACTCTTTCCCTGGCCTGCTTATAGCACAGATGTGTAATGGCTCTGGGGGGAGGAGGGGTATCAGAAGAGAGAGACATCAGAGTAGGCCAGGATAGACAGGGGTGTGTGTGTGTGTGTGTGTGTGTAAATACCCCAAAAGCATCTCATCTCCTGTACATATTCTCAGCCACAAACATATATATGTGAGCTTCACATGTGTCTTCCTATGTAACTTGTGTGGTTATATCACCCGGTTGTATCTTGTGTCTATGACTGCCTGTTCAATTTGTGTGTTTCCTTTTTGGCACCTATGTGTGTGTTGGTACTGTCTGCTTTGGCAGTTCATCTATATGGGGCTGTGTGTATGTGTGTGTGTGTTTCTTGAATGTTTATGTGTCTCCTTTGTAATGCTTGTGGGTGATTAGTGTGTTTATTTGTCTCTCCTGTGTGTGTGTGTCTCTTACATATGTGTGTGTTTCTTCTCTGCCACTGTGCTTCTGTCTCCTTCTGTTTCCTCAGTGAGTGGCTGGCTGTAGGTATGTGTACTCTATGGGTGTTTCTTTTTTTAGGTTGTTCTCTTTTTTATTTATTGATTTTTATTTTAGAGAGGGAAGGAGAAGCATTGATTTGTTGTTCCATTTATTTATGCATTCATTGGTTGATTCTTTTTAAAAAAAATCCTCACTCAAGGATATTTTTTCCATTGCTTTTCAGAGAGAGTGGAAGGGAGGGAGGGAGAGAGAGAGAAAGGGAGAGAAACATCGATGTGAGAGAGACACACCGATTGGTTTTCGCACACACATGCCCCAAATGGGGCTGAAGATAGAACCTGCAAGCCAGGTACGTGCCCTTGGCTGGAATAGAACCCAGAACCCTTCAGTCCGCAGGCCAATGCTCTAACCATCAAGCCAAACTGGGTAGGGCATGATTCTTTTTGTTTTAAATACAGATATCTGTACCTTATGCTCAGATTCTGATTTAGGAGGTGGGGCTCAATAATGTGCATTTTCTTTTCTTTTTAAAAAAAATATGTTTTTATTGGTTTCAGAGAGAGGAATGGAGAGGGAGAGAGAGATAGAAACATCAATGATGAGAGAGTCATTGGTTGGCTGCCTCTTGCATGTCCCCTACTGGGGATTGAGCCCACAACCCAGGCATGTGCCCTGACTGGGAACCGAGCTGTGTGACCTTCTGGTTTGTGGGTCGACACTCAATCACAGAGGCATTTCGACTGGGCCACTGGTTGACTCTTGAATGTGCCCTTACTGGAGATCGAACCCACAACCTTGGTGTATCAGGACAACACTCTAACCAACAGATACCTGACCAGGGCCCTATGGGTGTTTCTTTTGGTGCCACTGTACGAGTACTATCTGGTTCCCTTGTTTCTTCTTTATGCAGCTTTAGGTGTATTTTCTGGATTTCCTTTTTGTAACAATAGGAAGAGTACTCTCTACATTCTGGTTTTCCTGGTTGTACGTCTATGTGTTCCCCACGTGTTTCTTCTCTGATTTGATTTGTCAATAGCTGTGTGCTTGAAGGCAGTTGTGTGCATGTCTGTGGCTAAGGCTTCTCTGTCTGTACAATCATGTCTACTCTGAGTACTTCTCTCTGTGATGAGAGCTGGATGTGGTCACAAATTCACACATGAGTTCATATGCACAGAGGTGTCATTATAGAGCCTGAATCTGGACTTTGGCCTCCAGGGCCCTCTGAACCTGGAAGTGTATGGGAGACACTGGGCCTGTGTATGATGTTGTTGGCTGTGTGAAACCAGATTTGTCTGTGCACTTTGTGTGTGGCTGTGAATCTGTGGGAGACAATGTCCATGAACCTATAGTGGCTCGGTGTGAGCCTATCCCTGTGCTACTCTCTGCTTTCTGGGTGTGGTCTGAGGCTGTGGGTGATGATGTCCATAAGACCAAGTCACTCTGTGTGGCTGTGAGTGTGTGACTTCCATGATCTGGGCTCTATGTGTGCAGTCTGTGTTTATTCATATTTATCAGCATATATTTTGTGTGTGTGGCTGTGGGTCTGCATGCAAGTTTGTATCTCTGTGAGTGATGGCAAGTCTGCCTCCATCTCTGAGCCCTTTATGGAGCTATTATCCCTGAGTGTGGGGGAGTCTTTCTACTGCTGTGGGGAAGTAAATGTCCCATCCCTTGCCCGCCTCCAACTGCAGTTGGGGTGGGAGCATCTAGGCTAGTTTTGAACCCCAGCTGGCCCTTGGCCTTTCCTGGAATTCCGTGCTCGCTGTGGGAGGTGGGCACACGGATGGAGGGGCCCAGACAGAGGCCTTTTGTCCACCAGGGCCTCAAGCAGCCCAGTAGAGTTGGGCCAGGACCCCAAGTCTACCCCAACTGACTCCCTGCAGGAGACACATGCCTTGCTTTGGACAGACATGCCTGTCACATGCCTGGATGGGAGTGAACAGACGGACTCCCATACAAGACAGGCAGACAGACAGTAGAGCTTCTCAGTTAGGGTATGAACAGACTCCACCCAGTGCCTGGCCTGGGTCCAGGACTTCAGGGCATGCCTAGTTTGCAGACTGTGTGTCTACACTCCCCATCCAACCACAAATGCCTTCCCTGCCTCTCTCTGGGGACCTCCAAGATCTAGGGTCCTCTCTTGGTTGTCTGTCTGAGGTTAGCTTATAGTGGCCTGGGTGTGTCTGTCTATCCCTGCATTTTTCCCACTGCTGTTCCCAGGTCTGTCCATCCACCCTGTCTCCCCCTCTGCCTGAATCTGACTTTCTCTGCCTGTTGTTATCTGTCCCTCCAGGTGTTTCTCTGCCTCCATGACTCCCTGTATCCCCTTGTCTCTCTGGGCTGGTGCGTCTGTTCCCAAACCTCTGTTTGGAGATGTGTTTGGCTGTGCCCACCTATCTGCCTGTTGTGTCTCCTGTTTATTACTGGGCCTGACTGCCTGTTCCTTCCTCCAGGTGCTTGCATGGGCCTACCTCCTGTTTGTTTCTGAGTCTGTCTGTAGTCTCTTTCTCCCCATGAATGCCTCTTTGCCAGTCTACCACTCTCCCACACCCTATCTTTCTGTCCTCTCTGTTGTCTGTCCTTGTGCCTGCCTGTCTCTATTTGTGGCTGTTTCTCCAACTATCTCTGTCTCTCCTCTCTGCATCTTTTCCCTCCATTCATCCATCCCACTGTGTGGCTGATTCCTGAGTCAGTTCTCTCCGCCTGCCTGGCCCTTTCTCTGGGTGTGGATCTGCCCCCTCAATCTTTCTGTCCAAGACCCCCACACACCTCAGTCTCCCTCCATGTGGGTCCAGATGAGGGGCCGCCCGCCTCTCCCCACTACTTCCTGGGTTCAGAACCACAAAGAGGGAAACAAAATTAAAACTCGCGGGCCAGATGGAGCGCCAGCTGTGCTGATTAGCCACAGAGCAAGCGCCTAGGCGCTGATTGGCCACTGAGCGGAGACGCGGCACTACCCAGTGAGCGGGAGCCCCGCGGCTGCGGCGTCCCCCAGCCCTAGTCTGAGTCCTGCCGCTTCTGGAGCTGACAGGAGCAAGGAGGTGAGGAGGGGGCGCTGGCTAGGGTGGGGAGCTTTGGAGACCCCAAGGCACGAGTAGGGGTTCCGGGAGGGGGCTCAGGGGTTCCCTGGAGACCTTTTTAGCATTAGTGGGGAATTGAATGGTAAGGGAAGTCCTTTGGTACCTTGTTCCCAAGAAGTAAATTCGGGAGTGGGTAGAGTTCTCAGAGGGTGCCTACGGCTGAGGATGGGGCTCCACGAGAGCCCTCCCCTTCCCAGGAAAGGAACTCAGGGCTTGGGGCAGGGGTCTCCTGGAGGTAGTTTTAGCAATGATGGGGGCCTAGAATGGGGGTTTCTGGGATACCGCATTTGCCAGAAGTGAGCTCAGGGCTGACGGTTTCTTCAGAGACATTCCATCCAGAAGACAGGGACTGTAGACTGACCTGGGGATCACAGAGACACCCCACACTCCAGAAACACATCAGGTCCTGGAGGGGGCTTCTGATGAAGGTCTCAGAGACAGCTCCTCCTCAGGAGGGGGGATTAGGGCTCAGGCCAGATTCCTGAGACACCCCAAGCCCAGGAAGGATCTCAACTCTGGAAGTGTCTCTACAGTTACTTCTGCCAGAAGAGTGTTTAAGACTTGACAGGGGACCTAGAAAATGCCTCTGGTCCCTAAAAGGGGGATTAAGAGGGGTTTCCTGAGTCACTTCTGTTCCTGGAAGGGGGCTCAGTTGGGGAATTGTCTCTGGCCTCTAGTGAGGGTATTCAGAGTTATGGCAGAGAGTTTTCAGCGTCGGGGGCTGGGGTCTCCAATCCAGTCCCCACCCCCTGCCTGGTGGACAGGTTGCATCAGCCTGGGCTCCGCTTGGGGCCCAGGCTTGGGGCCTAGGCAGGAAGGAGGGGGGTATGGGGCATTATGAGAGGTGGGGCAGCCAGCCAACACTTGTCCTGAGCGGAGACCTGGACAGGCGGTGAAGGTGAAGAGAATTGGTGTGTGTGTGTGTGTGTGTGTGCTAGGGAGACCTGGGAAGGAAAGAGACTGACAGCAAGAAGACAGTGCCCAGCTGGGCATGGCTCAGCGGTTGAGCATTGACCTAGGATCCAGGAGATCACGGTCTCATACACGGTCAGGGCACATGCCCGGGTTGTGGGCTTGATTCCCCAGTGGGGGGCATGCAGGAGGCAGCTTGATCAATGATGACTCTCTCATCACTTATGTTTCAACTCTCCCTCTCCCTTCCTCTCTATGAATCAATAAAGATATATATATATATATATATTTTTAAAAAAGAAGACAGAGTGAGTCCGAGGTCTGGGAGGAGAGGCAGTTGTGGCTCCAGATGGCCATCTCAGCTGTTGTGGGGTTGGTTTATCTCTCTCTGCCTCTTCCCCTATTTATGTCTGTCTGTTGGCGTCTCTCCTTCTCTGATGCCCTTTTCTCACTTTCATCTCTTCCTCTCTCAGCTTCTCATTCTTTTTTTGAATTTTATTTTTCAATTATAGTTTACATTCAATATTATTTTGTGTTAGTTTCAGGTGTACAGCATAGTGGTTAAACAATCATATACTTTATAAGGCAATCCCCCTGATATTTCCCACCTCAGTCTCTCACTCTTATCTCTGATTCTCTCCATTTATTTCCCTGTCTCTGTCCTCCCCCTGTTCCTGTTCCCTTCACCTCATCTCTGTTTCTGTTTCTCTACCTGTCTGTCTCTATCTGAACCCCTCCCCCTCCACCTAGCTCTACCACTTTGTAGCCTCCCTGATCCATCTCTGACTCCCACCCATTTCTCTGCCCACAGGATGGAACTGCAGGATCCAAAGATAAATGGAGCCCTACCTGCGGGTGCTGTGGGGTGAGTCAGGGCCCAAAGGATTGAGGTTGGAGGGTCAGGATTACCTTCTCATCAGCCCTAATTTCTCTGCCCTCTCCAGCTACAGGCAGGAACGAGAGGGCTTCCTGCCCAGCCATAATCCTGCTCCTGGGAGGAAGCCAGCCCAGTTCATGGATGTGAGTGACCCTACAGGATCTGTCCCAGCTGCACCTTGCCTAGTTCATCTCCTCCCCTACTCTTCCCTCTTCCCTCTTTGGGGCTACGGCTACTACTACTCCCTAGCTGTTCCATGGCCTAGTTATTTACTGCCCTAGCTACTCCTTATCTCCAGCTACTCCCCTCCCCAGCTGTTTTCCTTTGGTAGCTGCTCTACCCTCTCCTGTTCCTCTCCACTTATAGATGCTCCCCTCGAAACTTTCTCCTAGTTTTTCCCTTCCTGGCTCTCCTTTTCCCAGTTTCTTCCCATCTTCAACTCCTTTTCCTTCCTAACTTCTTAGTTTCTCCTATGGCCCTTCCTGGGCTTCTTCTTGTCCCAGTCACTTCCTCTCTAGTCTTTCCCAAGCCCTAGAGCTGGTCTCTTTACCTGGACTCCCTCCCCATGTGTTCCTGGATTTTGCCCCTTACCCACAGTTCGAGGGGAAGACATCATTTGGAATGTCAGTGTTCAACCTCAGCAACGCCATCATGGGCAGCGGCATCCTGGGGCTGGCCTATGCCATGGCCCACACAGGGGTCCTCTTCTTCTTGTGAGTCCTAGGTGGTCTGGGGAGGGCAGGTATGTTTTGGGGCAGGCGGGAGGCCTTGGGGCCAAGTATGAATTGTACCATCTGCCACAGGGTCCTGCTGCTGTGCATTGCTCTTCTGTCTTCATACTCCATCCATCTTCTGCTGACCTGTGCTGGTGTTGTAGGTGAGCCCCAGAGCTCAATCCAGACCACTGACCCACTCCCCTGACCTGATACCCCAGACTTCAACCCAAACCCCAGACTCTGGACATACCACCCTGACCCCAGATCTCAGACCCAGGCCCCCAGGCCCCACACTTAACTCCCTGGACTCCAGATCCCAGACTGTGCAATGGCCCTCAGACCTCATCTGGGCTCCTAGATCCCCAATTCCCAATCCCCAACCCTCAGCCCAGCCATAAGTTCCATTGTTCAGACCTTTCCCCATCCCCAGACCACTCCACTCCATCTCTAACCCCTCCTTTCAGTCTCTAGCCACCTCTTCAACCATGAAAACCAGCTGTACAACCCTGAGACCCCCAGTTCTCAGACCCCAGCTTCCAAGCTTCCTCTGCCCCAGATCTCAGACTTCACTCCCATCATGGTCTCAGACCATGTGTATGTGGTCTCAGACTGTGTATACGTGATGTGCTCCCAAGACACCCACTACCCATTTCCAGCCCACTTCCAACTTTCTCCTTGGCCACAGTTCCTGGCCAGAGATCCCACTTCCCAGATTCCACCCCTAAGCCGAATCCTAACTACTTAACTCTCACCCCAGCCCCCGTCAATCAGACTCAATTACTCCAAACCCCAACTCCCCAGCTCCCAGACCCTCTGGCACCCCAAACTCTCCCCTGGCCTGGATTCCTGGACCACAGCTGTTCCTTCCTGTCCCTCACCCCCACAGGCATCCGAGCCTATGAGCAGCTGGGACAGAGGGCGCTGGGGCCTGTGGGGAAGGTAGTGGTCGCTGCGGTCATCTGTCTGCACAATGTTGGGGGTGAGGACTCTGGGAGGTGGGGGATCAGCTTGGGGGAAGAGGGTGGGGTGAGGTGGGCTTCCTCAGGCTGGGCTGGGGAAAATGGGGCAGGGGGACAAGGGGAATCCTCTTGCTTATACCTTCCCCCACCCACACCAGCCATGTCCAGTTACCTGTTCATCATCAAATCCGAACTCCCCCTGGTTATTGGTGCCTTCCTGTACATGGACCCTGAGAGGTGAGTGAGCAACACCCCTTGGCTCTGGTTCACAGGCCACTAACTCTGCCTGTCAGGTCTGGCTGCTATCTTCAACTCTGTGTCCCAAGTATTCTACTTTGAGACTATTGGGCAGGCCACTTTGGTCAGACTGTGATTTCTGTGTATTGTGATGCCAGCAGTATGTGTGACTGTTGCTCTGACTACAGGAGTATAGTAGACTATGTGTTGATTTCTGTGACTGTTGTTATGGTTGATACTGTCTGGTGGCTGAATCTCTATGTCCAGTGTACTCTCATGCTGATCATGCGAATACTCTCCAGTAGATCTAAACTCTGCCTGTGGGTTTGGCTTCTGTGACTGTTGTACTGGCAGGTTCTCTGGCCAGCTGTGTGATTGCCGACTACAGCAATGTGTGTCCTGTATACTATGATCCCAACCATGTGTGTTTGACATTTGTTTACTCAGATTCTGTTTGATTCTGGGTCCATCAGGTTGGCTGAATCTGTCTTGCTGTAAGTGTGTGTCCATTGACTCCAAAGGTGTGTATGTATGTTTGTGCTGTGTACTGTGGTGCCAACTATGTATATGTGATTTGTTCCAACTGTATGTGCCAGTAAACTCCATCTCTGTTTAATTTAGTGACCATTTTTCTGGCAAATTCTCTATGGCTGTGTGTGTGTATGTGAACCTCAACTATGACTATATATGTCCTCTGTATTGTTGTTATGAGTATGCATCCAGATGACTGCATTTTTTATTCTGGATCCATCTGCTGGCTGAATCTATTCAGTTATTTGTATATGATGGTTGACTCTGTGTATCTTGTTAGATTTTTCGGTTTGATTCTGAAACCATCCAGGTGGCTGGCAGTCTATATGCCTAGCTGTGTCTAATTATTATAAGTAGCTCCCATTGTATATATGGCCAGTGATGCTTTGTTGGTTTATATCTGTGTAACTGTGTGTATGAGATGGAACATAGTAGGCACTCAATAAAATTCTTTTGAACAAATGAGCAGTTGTTCAGCTGAGTCTATTAACTGTCTTGCCTCACCACCTCCCTCCAATATCTGTATAGATCCCACTCTTTCTTTGAGCTTGGTTCCCATTGTGTGGCCAGCTGGCTGATTCATATGGTCTCTATTTCTCTTTGGCCATGTGGCCAAATTGGCCCAGCTACTTTCAGGTGTTCAACAAACCTTGAGCTGTTCAAACAACCACACATGTGCGTTTCTGACTTTTTGTCTGACTCTGCATCGTTACCTGCTAGCCAGATCATCAGACTGTTCTTCTACCTGTCAGACACAAGGGTAATGGCTCACTCTGTGGCTGGCACCTTGTGTTGGACTATGTTAGTCTGACTGACTTGGGGTGTTGTTTACCCATCTGGTTGTGTGTTCACTTGTGAGTCTGACAGCACAGTTTTGTCTAACTGTGCATGTGTTCTCAGATATATCCCTCTGACAGTGTCTGGCTGATAGTCTGATAATCAGTCTGGCTGTTTCTTTCAATCTTGTTGTGCTATCACTGTAACCACCTGAATGACTTCTCACAGTTGAGGTGTTAGCTCATCAGTCCTGGTTATGGGCAGAAATCTGTCTGTCTAGCTGCCTTCTATGAGTGTCTGCCTGACAGGTTTTTTTTTGGCAGGCAGCTAGTCACTATATTTGTCTGTCTCCCTAGGAGCTGGTTCTTGAATGGAAACCTCCTCATCATCATTGTCAGTGTGTTAATTATCCTGCCACTGGCCCTCATGAGACACTTGGGTAAGAGGCTTCTTGTGTTAGCCATTGGATAGTGGGCTTAGAGAAGGGGAGCCAGATTGAGAGAATCCCCATTTTCAAGGGCTGTTGAACACCAGGGGAAAGCTTTTTTGATGTGGGTTTTAACAGATGAATAGGAGTTTGCTCTGGAGGGGAGGCTGGTCCAGGAAGAAGTAAAGCTTATGCAAAGGTGTGGCATAATTGTGGTGAGAGGGTCTTGAAGGCCAGACTGGGGGTTTAATATTTGCTGTAGGGGTGGTCCCTGGATTTCTGAGTCTCTGTGTTACTGCCCCTTGCAGGCTACCTGGGGTATACCAGTGGTCTTTCTCTGACCTGCATGCTGTTTTTCCTCATTTCGGTGAGTCTGACAGAAGGACTTGAAAAAGTGGGGAGAGAATTTGAGGTGTTGGAACACAGCCTTCCCTGTAAGCTCACTTCCCCACCCTCCCTCCTTCAGGTCATCTATAAGAAGTTCCAGCTTGACTGTCCTGTGGGCCGCAATGATACAGCAGCAGAGAGTAAGAGCCCACTGGGGCTCAACAGAAGCTGTGAGGCTCAGATGTTCACAGTGGACTCACAGGTGGATGTGCAGGCTGATAGGGTTTTCACCACACTCAGGCCCTCTGGAGCCATGTAGTGGACATTGGGGCTTCCAAGTATCTGATATGGAGAACAGTGGTGGGGCCAGGGGGATGGAAATGAGGGGATGGGACCCTGTAGGCTCTAATCTCGTGTACTTGGGTCATTCCCCCAGATATTCTACTCAGTGCCCATTATGGCTTTTGCCTTTGTCTGCCACCCTGAGGTGCTGCCCATCTACACGGAGCTCTGCCGGTGAGTGGACAGGCAAGTGGGCATGTGTGATAAACCAACAGGTGGGGTTATAGTCATAATGTCTGACAATCCCTACAGCAGTTCTGGGACTGTCACTTGATTGCTGATTGTAGATTGTGGCAAGGGAGGGGTTTGACATGGCCAGGAGGCCTTGGGAGATATAGGGAAGTGACTGTTTACTGATTGGGGCTTAAGTATTTTACTCTTTTAATATCCAGTACAGGTGCAAATGGACAGAGTGGGGCAGCAGAGATAATCAGATGGAGGGGGTGGCAATGATGGATGAGTATGGTCAGATGGATAGGGGTATGAATGGACAAAGGAGGGTCAGGGATGATATGATGGGGGAATGTGTGATAATTAGGTATGGATAGTCAGATGGAAGGGAGAGGCAGAGATGGTCAGACAGAGGAGATGGGTAAAGATGGTCATATGGGGTGAGATATGGGTGGACAGAGAGGGGAGGCTTGGCTAATTACACAGGGGAGGCCAAAATGGGAATCCCACTGAGTACCAGCTGAATGTCAGCTCTGGGAGGAGGGGACCCTGGAAGGTGGAGGGTGGTTTTGAGGGGCCTCGACCAAGTCCAGGGGTATGGGCATTACAATCCCATGACCTCTATACCTTAGGCCTTCCAAGCGCAGAATGCAGGCTGTGGCCAACGTGTCCATCGGTGCCATGTTCTGCATGTATGGGCTTACAGCCACCTTTGGATACCTCACCTTCTATAGTGAGTGAAGCTGGAGCCAGGGTTTCGTGGAAGCTAGGGTGGGGACTGGGAAGACTGCTGGGGCAGAAGCCTGAGTACTTTCCCTCCATGCCTTTGGACCCATCAGTTTCCAAAGAGATGGTATACATCATGCATGGAGATTTTGTGTGTGTGTGTGTGTGTGTGTGTGTGTGTGTGTGTGTGTGTGTGTCTAGGACACTGGTCCCGGTTCTCCTGCCACATCCAGCATCCTGTGTTCCATGTTCCAGGCAGCGTGGAGGCGGAGATGCTACAAATGTACAGCCAGAAGGACCTGCTCATCCTTTGTGTGCGCCTGGCGGTGCTGCTCGCGGTGACTCTCACTGTGCCAGTTGTGCTGTTCCCTGTGCGTGGGAGCAAAGGGGGGGCATGGAGCAGTGGGGCATGGATGAATGTGTAGAAGGCATAAGCATAGATGTTTGGATGGATGTTGGAGATAGGAATGGATGAATGGATGGATGAAGGAGGCAGAGGTGGACAGACAGGGAAGGCAGAGTTGTCAGATGGACAGAGAAGGCAAAAATAGATAGCAGGATGGAGAGAGTCAGGAGGACAGGGGTAGTAGTTGGAAGGAGGAGGCACAGATGTCTGGCTAGACAGAAGAGGGAAGCAAGAATGGTCAGACAGAGGGTAGAGACATAGATGGACAATCAGAATGAAGAAACAGGGATGGACAGAAAAAGGATGGAGGTAGAAGTAGTAAGATATAGGAGGGACAAAGCTCTCATATGGGGAGGTGGAATGACTAGATAGAGGAGGGAGAGAGAGTTAGTCAGATGGAAAGAAGCAGGGATCTCAGACAGGATGGAAAGGCAAGTGGGTGGTCAGATAGGGGGAGACAGAGATAGTAAGGTAGAGGAGGAGGTGAAGATTTCAGACAGTGTGTAGAGGCATAGATGGACAATCAGACAGAAGGAGAAGGCATGGATTGTCAGAAGGGAGGGGGATGCTCATTCAGAAGTTGGAGGCAAAGATGGATGGTCAGATAGGGTGGAGATAGTCAGATGGAAGTGAAATCAGGAATCTCAGAGAGGATGGAGGCAAAGACAGATGACCTCAAGGAGGGGGAGGCAGCATTTGCACCCTGACTTGTGCCCCACCCTATTCTGGCTACAGATTCGCCGGGCCTTGCAGCAGCTGCTATTCCCAAGCAAAGCCTTCAGCTGGCCACGGCATGTGGCCATAGCCCTGATCCTGCTTGTCTTGGTCAATGTTCTTGTCATCTATGTGCCAACCATCCGGGATATCTTTGGGGTTATCGGTCAGTACCTCAACCCCAGTCCCCATCTAATATGGGCCTTGTACCTCAAACTTACATTGACTCCCATTCCTCCTGATTGTCCTCCAGGGTCCACCTCAGCCCCCAGCCTCATCTTCATCCTTCCTAGTATCTTCTACCTCCGTATTGTACCCTCTGAGGTGGAGTCCCTCTCCTCCTGGCCCAAGATCCAGGTGAGATTTCCAGGGGAGGGCTGTGAAAGGGTAGATGTTCTGAGGAGGGAGCACTCCAAGATGGCTAGAGATAGAAGGAACATTTTCGAGAGGGGCCTGGGGGAAGAGGGTGCATCCAGGAAGAGAGGTGGTTAGTCTGAAAGAATGAAGGAGATTGTCTTAAGGAGGGGCTGAGCAAGGAGAGCACTGGCAGGGTCTGGGAAGACAGAGGAGACACTCAGTAAGGGACTGGCATAGAGGGAGCATTCTCCAGATGGAAGGTGCACTATTAGAAGAGAGTCAGGAGAACTTTCAAGGAGGATGGAGGAGAGTACTCCCTAAAGGGTTCTAGGAAGATGGAAGGAAGATTCACAGGAATGGGCTGGTTTTAAGGAAAGAGAGGGAGCACAAAGTAGGGTCAGAAATGAATGGGGACTCTCTGGAGGGCCTTGAAGAACATTCTCAGAAGGAGCTCCATTGTGGTGACACATCCAGTCTCACTTTCTCTCCCTCTTGTCCATAGGCTCTGTGTTTTGGTGTCTTGGGGATCCTCTTCATGGCAATCAGTCTAGGCTTCATGTTTATCAAGTGGGCCACAGGCCAGAGCCGTGTATCTGGACACTGACCATGCCCTGCTTCAGCTAGACTCCTGCATGCATGTGCCTGTGTGTATGGAGGAAGATGGGGCACTCTCCCAGGTCCCTCCTGCCTGGTGTGTGAAGGTGGCTGTTTCCCATTAACATGGCTATTGGAGGTAGGGGATTGCAGAGGCTGCAGAGTGGTCCACTCACTGTCCTCCCCAGGGATGCTGAGCTTGAATCATGGTCAGGAGGCCAGGCCCTTGGGGAACCCCTGCCCAGCCCAGTCCTTTCTGCCTCCTCCTGGCAGAATTACCCTCAAGTTAAAAGAGAAGAATAAAGATCCTGAATTGCAACTCTGGCCTCAGCCTTCTGATTTTCTTCTAAGACTTCTTGGTGGAGCCTGCTTAGGTTCAGACAGGGGTAAACTGAGGCCCTGAGAGTAGTACTAAGCTGGCTCTCATATGTTTGCTCACTTCCCCACTCCTTCAGTAACTTGCTACCCAGCTCATTGTTTCACTCACTTCCTCACTTCAGAAACATCTATTGAGAGCCTACTAGGTGCCAGGCACTGTTCTAGTATTCTGGGGATACAGCACTGAATTAAGTAGACAATTATCCCTGGAATTGATGTTCTAGCACAAGAATGGGCAAACTATGGCCCACAGGCCAAATTCAGCCCACTGCCTAGTTTTGGCCCCTGAACTAAGAATGGTTGCACATTGCTAATTGATTGGAAAAAAATCAAAAGAATAATCTGACAATTGAAAATTATGTGAAGAAAGACTTGAATCTTCAAATTGAAAAGAGTCACTGAGTTCTGAGCATGATCAATACACACATGCACATCCAAGAAATAAAATTTTTAGGTTTAAGATAAAATACTAAAGGATAAGGAGAAGATTCTGCAAGGTCCCAGAGAGAAAAGAGGAAAGAATACAATGAAGTGCTTCAAAGAGATGATGAGAAGTAACTTTGAACCTAGATGTCTATATCCAGCCAAGAGAATCCATATGAGAGAAAAATATTTCTGAAAATTCATCACACACATACCCTTTCTGAAAAGATTATTAGAGTATGTCATCCAGCAAGTAGAAAAAAAATGAACTTAGGAGAAAGGAGGGAGTTCCAATAAGCAATGGTGAGGGGAAAAATAGTAAAATTTATTGAAAAGTCTAAGTTTTGAGCCTTGGCCAGTGTGACTCAGTGGTTAGAGCATCAGTCCAAGCACTAAAGGGTCGAGGGTTCCATTTCCTGTCAAAGACATGTACCCGGGTTGCAGGTTTGATCCCTGGCCCTGTTTGGGGTGCATGTGGGAGGCAACCAATCGATATGTGTCTCTCACATTGATGTTTCTTTCTCTCTCTCTCCCTCCTTCCCCCCACTCCTTCCCTCCTTTCCACTCTCTAAAAAACAAAAATCAATGGGGAAAATATTCTTGGGTGAGGATTAACAAAAAAAATTTTTGATTTTAGATTTAAAATTACAATCTTGAACTAAAATTCCAGGTAATATAAACATTGGAGATGAGGGGAGGGACAGGAAAGAAAAGAGTTCTTGTTTTTAAGAGATGGATATAGATTCTAATTAATGGTAGAATTGTAGAATAGTTAAGAACACCAGCCTTTTAGAGTGCAAACTCTAAAGTCAGGCTTTATGGGTTCAAATTTTGGCTTCTCAACTTAGTACCTATGTGACCTTTTTTAAGTCACATAACCTTTCTGTGCCTCTGTCTACTCAAGTAAACCCAGGATAACTAGGGTATCTAACTCACTGGATTGCTATGATAATTAAATGAGTTAATATATGTAAAGCACTTAGATTAACACCTGTCACAGGATAAGTGCTATATATATTTGTTATTGTTGTTAGTAATGACTTAAAATGTCTAATATTAAAATGTAAAGTAATAGCTGGTTTTAGATGAAGATGGTTAACCAACTATAGTTGTTAGCTTCCTTCCCTAAACCCAATCCTGCAAGTGCCACAGAAGAGGTGAGGAGGTATTCGGATTTCAGGACTGCTTCTAGCAACAAAACTCTTTTTTTAAAAAAAATATGTCTTGCCCGGCCAGGTGTGGCTCAGCGGTTGAGCATCCACCTAGGATCCAGGCGATCGGGATTCGATTCCCAGTCAGGGCACATGCCCGGGTTGTGGGCTCGATCAATGACTCTCTCATCATTGATGTTTCTATCTCTCTCCCTATCCTTTCCTCTCTCTGAAATCAATAAAGATATATTAAAAAAAAAAGTTTTTATTGATTTCAGAGAAAAGAAAGGACAGGGAGGGAGAGATAGAAACATCAATGATGAGAGAGGCATTGATCAGCTGCCTCCTGCAAGCCCCCTACAGAGGATCGAGCCCACAACCTGGGCATGTGCCCTGACCAGGAATCTAACTGCGATTTTCTGGATCATAGGTCGGCATTCAATCACTGAGCTACGCCAGCTGAGTTAGCAATAAAACTCTTGATTGTTTGGTCTCCATTGGGGGATGAGATGGCTTAGAGTGGGAAAAGGTCAGAGGCCACAGATGGAGGGTAAACTGAGGTAGGGCTTTCTAATTGTGTCTTTTTCCCTCCTCATATTTTTTGGAAGGCTCATTAACTGTCCTGTAAACACCACAGAGTAGAAAAGTGGGAGGACTGGCCCAGTGCCAGTCTGAGGTGGCATGGTTGCATTAAGGCATCGTGGGGTTGAAAAGCTCATAGAAAAAGTTCAGTTGGGCTAGCTAGTAACTAGGCATTCCTTCCCTAGCCCTCCCTTCGTCCTCTGGGCTAGGCAATTACAACAAAAAGCACCTCATCCCTAATAGTGGTCATCCTGCTGGGTGTTGCTCACATTGATAGGATGAGACAGTATTGGGCAAAGCAAGTCAGAAACTTTATTCCTTGGCCAAGGAATGGAGAAAGATAACTGAATGCCTAATGATTCATTCTCCTTGATTCTGGGAAATCAGGAAAGTATTAAATGGTCTCGGGGGTGTGTGGTAGGAGGGATTCAGGGGTTGGGATTCCTAAAGAAGAATGTGAGGCAGGAGAGAAAGAAGTTCCGGGTCAAAAAATTAGAAATGGAGCTGCCGTTTGACCCAGTGATTCCACTCCTAGAAATGTATCCTAAGAATCCTGAAACATTCATCAGAAAGAATATATGTACCCCGATGTTCATAGCAGCACAGTTTACAATAGCTAAGATCTGGAAACAGACCAAGTGCCCATCAGTAGATGAGGGGATAAAAAAGCTGTGGGACATTTACACCATGGAATACTACACAGCTGTAAAGAAGAATCTCGTACCCTTTGGGACAGTATGGATGGACCTGGAGAATATTATGTTAAGTGAAATAAGCCAGGCAGAGAAAGACAAATATCACATGATCTCGCTTATACGTGGAATCTAAAGAACTTAATAAACTGATGAACAGAATAGATTCAATGACATGGAAGCATAGATGAGACTGATGAATGTCAGAGGGATGGAGGAGGGTGGGTGGGTGGAGGGGGAGAGAGTAACCAAAGAATTTATATGCATATATGCACAACCCAAGGACATGGACAATGGTGGGGAGAGGGACTGGGGAGGGGGAAGAGACGGGGTGGAATGGGTCATTGGGGAGAAAAAGGGACATCTGTAATATTTTAAACAAAAGTAAAATTAAAAAAAAAAAAAAGAAGTTCCGGAAAGATCCTGACAAGTGGAGTGAGGAAGTAGGAGCCCATTTCATCTCACCAGAGCCCCCACCTCTGGGCATGATCAAAGGGAAAGTTAAAGGTTGGAAAATCCTGTGTTGGTCATGTAAGTAACCACAACAAGGCCTCCTCCCAACCAGAAGGCGGAGTCAGAATTTGGCACCACAAAGCTTGGAGACAATTCCTCCTCGTGGAAACAAAATCCCAAGAACTAACTGACCACAGAGCACCTCATTTGCCAGTTGGCCTCTGTCCACTTGGATGCATACTTTTTGCTTCTTTTACAATGGTGCCCGCACCCTGGCCTTTTTCCTTTTTTCTACCTGAATAAAACTTGCTTTGTTCTCACTTCAATTCTTCCTTGAAATTTTTCCTGGGCAAGTCAAAGACCTGGAGGTCGCCTGACACTCGAAAGGTCCTGGACCTTGCAGGGGTAGGGCCAGCCCCTAGTGCAGAAGCAGTTGGTAACAAGTGGAGAGTTCTTGGATTTCCAAGGGAGCATTTGCAGTTCCCAAATATGTTTGGAACATATCTAGCTATACATCGAATGTCTCATTTTAACGTTAAATCTCCACCCCTGGGCATGATTTTTAGTATGCTAATGAAGAAAAGTTCCTCAAATGCTGGCTTGGGAAGATGGGGTTTCAGGTGCCATCTTGGATTTTTCCAGTGCAAGCAGGTTTCTTGGGGATGGTCCTTGGATTTCTGGTTTGACTCCTGCAGGCAGGCTTAGCTAGCCCTGGATTTTCCACTTATTTATTTATTTATTTTTTTGACTAGTTCAGCCTGCTTTTTTGTCAGGGAATATGTTGGAGAGAATATAGGAAAGTCAGTAGAAGTTTAAAGATTAACTAATGATGTGGTGGCACAACCCAGTGACATGAAGGAGATTTTTGTGCATTGCTAAGTAAGAATCTGCTTTAATCATTCATCATTGTAAATGCTTTTTAAATTTAAAGTTTTTTTGTCCCCAAGGTGAGTATTATATTGAATTTTAAAATTCATTCTATTGTAATTCTGATAATTGCTTTATTTTGAATATTACTATGGACTTATTGGATATTTATGCAGCTACAAACTGCTTACTTTGATATGTATCTATATCTTTTAATTAAATTTAAAAAATATATCTTTATTGATTTCAGAGAGAGGAAAAGAGGGGGAGAGAGAGAGATAGAAACATCAATGATGACAGAGTCATTGATCGGCTGCAGCCCACAACCCGGGCATGTGCCCTGACCGGGAATTGAACCCCGATCTCCTGGATCCTAGGTTGATGCTCAACTGCTGAGCCACGCCCGGCTGGGCTCTTTTAATTAATTAATTAATTTTGTGTGCTTGCTTTTTTAAAAAAATTACATTTATTGTTGAAAGTATTACAGATGTCCCTTTTTCTTCCCCATTGATTCTCTCTACCCTGTACCCCCCCTCCAGGCCTTCACCACACTACTGTCTGTGTCCATGGGTTATACATATATGCATATAAGTTCTTAGATTGATCTCTCCCCACCACACCACCACCTCTGCCTTTCCTCTGAGATTCATCAGTCTGTGCTATGCTTCCAAGTCTCTGGATCTATTTTGTGTGTCAGTTTATTTTGTTTATTAGATTCCACATATGAGTAAGATCATGTGACACTTGTCTTTCTCTGAATGGCCTACTTTGCTTAACATAATACTCTCCTGGTCCCATCATGCTGTCTCAAAGGGTAAGAGATCCTTCTTTTTTACAGCTGCATAGTATTCTATGGTGTAAATGTTGGAGAAGATGTTTGATATGATTTCAATCTTCTTAACTTGTAGAGACTGGTTTTGTGTCCTAATATATGGTCTATCTTTGAGAATGTCCCAAGTGCCCTTGAGGAGAATGTATATTCTGCAGCTTTGGGGTGAAATGTTCTGTAAATGTCAATTAAATCCATCTGATCTAGTGTGTCATTTAGAGTCACTGTTT
The DNA here is from genome assembly GCF_964146895.1 of Miniopterus schreibersii. Classification (NCBI taxonomy): domain Eukaryota; kingdom Metazoa; phylum Chordata; class Mammalia; order Chiroptera; family Miniopteridae; genus Miniopterus; species Miniopterus schreibersii. The sequence continues at coordinate 75,036,198 of NC_138104.1, forward strand.
CCTTGTTGATTTTTTGTCTGGAAGATCTATCCAGTAAAGTCAGTGGGGTGTTAAAGTCCCCTACTATGACTGTATTGCTGTTGATCTCTCCCTTAAAGTCCTCCAGAAGTTTTTTGTTTTTATCTTCAGCCTGTGTGAGTCTTTTGCTCTGAGGTGGGTCTCTTGTAGAGAGCATATATTTGGGTCATGTTTTCTTATCCATTCAGCTACCCTAAGCCTTTTGATTTGAGCATTTAATCCATTTACATTTAAGGTTATTATTGATAGGTACTTATCTATTGCCATTGTATTTCTTTATTCCTATGTTTCTCTCTGTCTCTATTTCTTCTTATTACAGCAGTCCCTTTAACATTTCTTGCAATGCTTGTTTGGTCGTGATAAACTCTTTTAGCCTTTTTTTTTTTTTTTTTTTTTGGTGGTGGTTGTTTTTTTGTCTGGGAAGCTCTTTATTTCACCATCTATTTTGAATGATGGCCTTGCTGGATAGAGTAGTCTTGGTTTCAGATCCTTGCTTTTCATTACATTGAATACTTCAAGCCATTCCCTTCTGGCCTGTAGAGTTTCTGATGAGAAATCAGCTGACAGCCTTATGGGACCTTCTTTGTAGGTAACAGATTATTCTTCTCTTGCTGCTTTTAAGATTCTCTCTTCGTCTTGCATTTTTGGCATTTTAATTATGATGTGTCTGGGTGTGGGCCTCTTTGGGTTCTTCTTGCTTGGGACTCTCTGTGCCTCCTGAACTTGAGTGACTTTTTCCTTCACCAGGTTAGGGAAGTTTTCTGCCATTATTTCTTCAAACCGGTCCTCTAACCTTTGATTACTCTCTTCCCATTCTGGTACTCTTATGATGTGAATATTGTTACATTTCATGTTGTCCCACAGCTCCCTTAAACTGTCCTGCTTTTTAATTGTTTTTTTTTTGGTTCTCTGATTTTTTTTCTACCTTGTCTTCTAATTCACTGATCCGATCCTCAGCTTCCCCTAATCTTCTGTATATTCCTTCCAATGTATTTTTTATTTCTACTATGTCATTCTTAATTTCCTTCATAGTTTCCATATCTTTTCTCATGCTGTTGAGCATCCTTATGATCAGTATTCTGAACTTTATATCTGATAGATTGCTTATCTTTTATTTCATTTACCTCTTTGTCTGGAGAATTCTCTTATTCTTTCATTTGGGGCCTGTTTTTTCTCTCTCCCTATTTTGGCTACCTGTTTGGATTTGTTTCTGTGTATTAGGTAGGTAGGTCTGCTAGGACTCCCAGTCTTTTGGATGGCCTCTGGTGCAGGCCAATGTCAGATGCTATTTTTGCCATGAGAACACTGTTTGAAGCTTTCCACAATCCACAGCTTGTTGTTCCTTCTGCTGGGGCTGAGTGTGCTTGGAAAGGACCAAGATGCACACCAAGGTCTGCTTTTCCAAGCACCAGGTCCAGAAGCAAAGAGTCAAAGCACCCAGAGTCTGATTTTTTTTTAAATATATGTGTTTATGGATTTCAGAGAGAGTAAGGGAGAGAGGGAGAGAGAGATAGAGAGATAGAGATATCAATAATGAGAGAGTCATTGATTGGCTGCCTCCTGCACCCCTCCTTTGGGATGGAACCCACAACCTGGGCATGTGCCCTGACCAGGAATTGAACCTTGATCTCCAGGATCCTATGGTTGATGCTCCACCGCTGAACCATGCTGACTGGGCTGATTGTTAATCATAGTCTCTTAACGAACCTTCAGCATGTAGAGCACAGCAAGGCATAAACTCCACAGGGTGGGGCAAGAGGTTTTCCAGCAGGGTGGGGCAATTGCTTCCCTCCCCTCCAAGGCAAAACCTGCCTGGATGGCAAATATCTGCTTAAGAAAATGTTCTCTGCAGTATGGGGGATGACTCAGCACAGGAATCTAGATGGGTGTCCTCTGAGCTCTGTTTCCAGAGCCTGCAACCTTATTCTCCTCACACAGTTCTAGTTCACTCTGCCCTCCCTCTGCTGGAGCTCAAGGTGAGTGGCTGCACACGAAACTTTGTACATTGGCCCTTTAAGAGGGTGTCTGCATTTCCAGCTATCTCTCCCTGGCAGACAGAAACCCCACTGCTTTTCATAGCCAGATGATATGTGGGCACCTTTCTCAGTCCTGATGCTCTGGACTGGGGAGCCCAGCTTAGGGTTTAGGCCCCAGAGTTCTCAGTGGGAACCCCCCCACAGCTGAGATCTTCCCCTGGACCTTCAGTTGCTGCCCGTGGGAGCCCAGCCAGCTGTCTCACACCTTTGCACTTCCTACTAGTCTCTATGTGGTCTCCACTTTCTGTCCTTGGTTATGAGGGTGCTCTCCAGCTAGTCTTCAGTTGATTATTCAGGATGGTTTTTCTATCTTTTAGATAATTCCAGTTTGGTCCTGGGAGAGTGTCAGCATAGCTTCCACTTAATCTGCCGCCATCTTGGAATCAGTATGTACATCTTTTTAAAAGCTAGATTAGCCTCTTGCCAGCCTATAACCCAGGAATGACTTTCTTAAGAGCCTTGGAACCATCTCTTTGAAATATAATGTCAAGGAAGATAAATATCCCATCACCCTGTCACCTGAGAGTTTAGCCTAGGCATCTGGCTCCAAGCTGTAGGCAGTGGCTTGTTGTAGAGATAGGAGTTTAATTTTTCCTCCAGATAAAGGCAAATAGCTAGCACAGATGACTACTACAATTACCAGGTGAATTTAGGACTTGCCTGGGGGTATTTAGTTCTCATACTTGGATGCTGCTGTAAAGACAAGCCAATGAGTTGCACACCTGAACTTTCTGGCTCCTTCCACCACTTTTGGAATGTATGAAACACTACACCTCAAAGTGTGGTATCTGGCTTTCCAAATGGCTGCCCTAGAGGCCAGATGATGCATTCTAGAAGTGTGAGGGAGTTAATATCTGTTGGGTACATTTTGACCACTAAGAAAATGAACTGGGAGTGAGCCAGGCAAATTTTCCCTCCTTTCCTCTCATGCACTGTTCTGTGCATGGCTTCTCTGTATTGTTTGTTTGGAGATATTTTATATGGCCCAAGGGCTGTTTCCTTAGGAACCTGGCCTAAAACAATAGACATTCAAACACCTGAAGACAATGGTTGGTGTTGATTGTGGAAGATCCAGGTCTGGGCAGAGTAAAATTGACCCAAGAAAAAATGTAAAATTTGAGGATTGGGGATAGAGGGAAGGAATAGAAGAACCAGTGGTAGAATAGCTTAATGGTGATGTTTTTGGAGAAAAATGCAGTTCAAGTAATTTTTGCAATGAACTGCTTATCTCTGTAAAACATATACTTCCTTCATATCTACCAGTCTCTTCAATGAATTGCCCTTTTAATAACTATTGCCTTGTAAAATTAATTTTGGAGAATAAAGCAGATTGAGTTCTGTGCCAGAACTGGTAAAAGGGAGCCTGCTGAACAGAGCTTGGGGAAGTAGCAGGTCTCAGAGGACCCAAGTCAGCCATGTGAAGAAGCCCAGGCTGGCCTGTTGGAGGATCAGACCACAATAAGCAAACACCGATCTAGCTGAGACCCTAACCAACCTGCCAGCTGACTGCAGTTGTATCAGTCAAGTCTTGGTGGGGCCCAGACAAAACCTGCAGAACTGCCTGGCCCCACCCAAAAAGTTGACCCATAGAATACTGAGAAAATAAAATGATTGTTGTTATAAGAAAAAAGAACCCATCACAAAAAAAGCAAAAACCGAAACTGAAACCAAAAAAACAACCTATCTCCCCAAACCCCTGAAACTAAGGAAAATGAACACAGCCAGGTTACAAAATGTTATATATAATTGATAAGTTTTCTACATGCCAACACTAACCATTTAGAGAAAATATATAACATATCTAGCCCTAGCTGGTTTGGCTCAGTGGTTAGAGAGTCAGCTCGCGTCAGCTCGCAGACTGAAGGGTCCCAGGTTCGATTCTGGCCAAGGACACGTACCTTGGTTGCAGGCTCTATCCCCAGCCCCTGTTGGGGTCGGGGCACATGCAGGAGGCAACCAATCTCTCTCTCTCTCTCTCTCTCCACCACTTCCACTCTCTGAAAAGCAACGGAAAAAAAATATCCTCAAGTGAGGATTAAAAACAACAAAACCTATCTAAAAACAGAATCTTGAAGCAAGATGGCAGATATAGCCCATAGGTTCACCTCCCATCCCACCCAGAATCCCATTGATTTGGGAGGAGAAGTGTTTTTAAGGATAATTTTTTAACAGTACAGAAAAACATGGCTGGTGGGACATCAAAAATACTAAGGCACTCCTGGGAGACAGAAAGGTGGAATTAAATTGATAGAGAAATTCAAGGAGACAAAATTGCTGCTCAAATCACCAGAGGCAAGAGCTGTTCTTTGTAATAGTCTTTTAAAAAACTCCAAACTTAGAATGAAAAAGGAGAAAGAGAAGGAGTGGGCCTTAGGTAAGTTGTTGGGTGGAGGAGGGAAAAAAGGGAGAAAATGGGAGACATCTGTAATACTGTTGACAATAAAATAAAATTAAAAAATAACAATTTTTAAAAGTTCATTTGTAGATTCTCCTCCAGCACCTCAAGATTGGCTGGAAGCAGCCACTCTCACCTCTACAATGACGCTCTTTAAAGAAAGTGAACACTCAATCTGCCCAACCTTCTATATAATACGCATGAACATTAAAACATTTGATCATGTAATAGACCACAAATACAATCTTGAGAAATGCCACCACAAATGTAGAAAAATATAAGGGACATTTTTTAAACACAATATAATCTAACTAAAACAACTTTTTATACTAGGAACTTTTATAAACACCCTTAAAGATTATCTGAAGGTGGCTACTTGAGGAAACTTGTCTACCTCCCCAGTGATCCACTGAAATGACAGAAAAAATTCATAAAGTACAGATGTTCCTTAATTTATGATGGAGCTATGCCCCAATAAACTCATCATAAGTTGAAAATATTGTAAGTAAAAAATGCATTTAATCTGAACATTTTAGCTTAGCCTACCTCAAACCTGCTCAGAACACTTGTATTGAACTCCAGCAGGGCAAAATCATCTAACATAAAACCCATTTTATAATAAAGTTTTGACTATCTCATGTAAATTAGGTGAAAACACAAAACACAACATCCAAAAAACACTGGAAACAAAGATACTGTAGAGTATTGGTTGTTTACCTTCATGATTGTGTGGCTGACGAAGCTGCGGCTCACTGCCACTGCCCAGCATCACTAGAGAGCATTGTATCAAATATTGCTAGCCTGGGAAAAGAAGAAAATTCAAAAATCGAAGTACAGTTTCTACTGAATGTGTATGGCTTTTGCACTACTGTAAAGTTGAAAAATTGTAAGTTGAACCATAATTAGTTGGGGACCATTGGTACTGGAAAACAAGAAAGGGTGCCATCTGGGACCAGAAATTGCGAAGAATTCCTAAAAAAAAGAAAGAAAGAAGTTCAGGTGGAATTTACAAAGGTGAAGGGAACCAGAAGCCAAAATAAGTAGGAGGGATCAATTAAGAAGGTAAGAATATATCCAGAGAAACTCAAAGCCCAGGATAAATGGATAGAAAGAGCAAGAACTACCTACTCCCAGGACTAAAGGGCTAGTTGGGCCTATAACACTCTTACACCAGCAGATGGCACTCTAATAACCTTTAATGACTGTGAACTTCCTACCTACTACTTGGAAAGGGACCCTAGGATAGGAGTGGGTAATGCTGAGAAAGGAGCATATCAGGCTCTGAAGTACCTTCGGCCCACCACAGTAACAATGGAGAGAAGCACATTTGTAGAGAGGGGACTACTTCAGCCTATCTGTTCCCTGGTTAATCACCCCAAAGAAAAGAGAATAGTCAGCATGTCCTACCTCCTTATAGAATGTCAGGTCCCCTGCAGTGATACAATGATTCATGCATTTTATGAATATAATAATCAGATAAAACTGTAAAACACATAAAATGTTGTGCAAAGCACCATTGGCATATTTTACTGGTTCAAAAACTGTGTATTCCCACAAGCACGTGTTTCCCTGAGAAAGAATAAATCTTTTTTTTTTTTTAATTTATCTTTATTGTTGAAAGTATTACAGGTGTCCCATTTTCCCCCCTAATTGACCCCCTCCATCTTGCTCCCACCCCCTCCACAGGCCTTCACCCCGTTATTGACTGTGTCCATGGGTTATGCACATATGCATATACTTCTTTGGTTAATCTCTTCCCACCCTCCATGCCCCTTCCCTCTTTCCTCTGAAATATGATCTTCTGTTGCATGTGTCATTGTCTCTGGATCTATTTAGTTCGTCAGATTCTTTGTTCATTAGCTTCTTCTAAAAGAAGACCCTTCAGTCCGGCCAGGCTTGGCTCAGCGGTTGAGCGCCGACCTAGGATCCAGGCGATTGGGGTTCGATTCCTGGTCAGGGCACATGCCCAGGTTGTGGGCTCGATCCCCGGTTGGGGATGTGCAGGAGGCAGCCGATCAGTGACTCTCTCATCATTGATGTTTCTGTCTCTCTCTCTTCCTCTCCTTTTCTCTCTCTGAAATCAATAAAGATATATTTTAAAAAAAAGAAGAAAAAGAAGGCCCTTCAACATTTCCTGTAGCGCTGGTCTGGTGGCGATGAACTCCTTTAGCTTTTTATTATGTATGAAGCTCTTTATCTGACCTTCAGATAGATCACCCCTAGGATAGCTTTGCTGGGTAGAGCAATCTTGGTCGTAGTTCCATGTTTTTCATCACTTTGAATATTTCTTGCCACTCCCTTCTGGCCTGCAAAGTTTCTGTTGAGAAATAAGCTAACAGTCGTATGGGTGTTCCCTTGTAGGTAACTAACTGCTTTTCTCTTGCTGCTTTTAAGATTCTCTGTTTGTCTTTAACCTTTGGCATTTTAATTGTGCTGTGTCTTGCTCTGGGCCTCTTTGGGTTCCTCTTGTTTGAGACTCTCTGTGCTTCCTGGACTTGTAAGTTTATTTCTTTCCCTAGGCAGGGGAAGTTTTCTGTCATTATTTTTTCAAATAGGTTTTCAATTTCTTGCTCTCTTTCTTCTCCTCCTTTTACCCCAATAATACGAATATTGGGCTGCTTGAAGTTGTCCCAGAGACTTCTTATACTATCTTCATATTTCTGGATTCTTTTTTTCTTTTTGGTCTTCTGGTTGGGTGTTTTTTGTTTCCTCATGTGCCAAATTGCTGATTTGATTCTCAGGGTCCTCTACTCTACTGCTGATTCCCTGGAAATTATTCTTCATTTCAGTTTGTGTAGCATCGATTTTCTCAGTTGTTTTTGTAATACTCTTACTAATATGCTTGAGCATCCTTATAAACAAAATTCTGAACTCTGTATTTGTTAGCCTGCTTGGATCTATTTCATTTAGTTCCCTTTTTAGAGATTTCTTCTGTTCTTTCCTTTGTGACATGTTTCTTTGCCTCCACATTTTGGCTGCTTCCAGGTGTTTATTTCTATGTATTAGGTAGAGCTGCTATGTCTCCTGGAATTTGTAGAGTGGCTTTGTGTGGGTGTCTCGTAGGGTCCAGTGGCTCAGCCTCCCCAGTCACCTGAGCTGGGCCTTCTAGGGGCTCCCCTGTGTGGGCTGTGTGCACTTTCCTGTTGTTGTTGGGTCTTGGTTGCTGTTGGAGTCACTGGGAGGAATTGACCCCCAGGCCAATCAGCTGTGAGGACCAGATGCAACTATAGCCAAAGAGCTGCTGTGCTGGAGACACCCCTTTGTAGCAGGATTTACTTCAGCGGAGCTTTGTTGTTCAGCAAGTGCGCCCCTTGAGTGTATCACTTGTGGATGTGGTAGCGTTGTAATCCAGAGTGGTTGAGTCTGACCACCAGGTTCACTGTCTCTGGGGCTTCCTGGGAGGTGCAAAGTCAGCCTTTGCCAGTGCCTTGCCCAGGGTCACCCAGCATGAGCTACACAGCAATCTGTAGTTGGCTGCTACTTGTGCTGGGCTTGGGGTTGTCCAGGAGAGGCCAAGCTATGAACCAATGCAGGCTGCCACTATTGCCAGGCCTGGGGCAATTTGTCAAGCCATATGGGTCGCACTGCTGCTTGTTTGAGAGATTTTAGGAAAGTCTTAAGCATAAGGCTTGAGAGGCCACTTGCACAGAAAAGCCACTGGAAATGGCTTGGATGAGCTTGCAGGTAGGGAGGGGTGGGGTCTCCAGGATCACCAGGGCTGGGTGAAAGGTGTGAGTTGGGTGCTGGAGATTCAAATATGGCACCTGCATGCTGGGTCTGTGCAAGGAGGGCTCCTCAAAGGAGCAATGGCTTCTGCCAGCTCTTCTGTCTGGGAGAAAGCTGCCCCTCCATCTCTCACTCCAATTTCAGGCAGGTTAGTTCCTCCCCAAGTGTCCCAGGTTCTTTTCAAGCTGCTGCCTGGCACTGGGGCTCAGACAGAGCTAGTCTGAGTCCATGCACCGGCCCTTTAAGAGGAGCTGTTTGGGACTCCTGCACCCTCCATGACTCTCAGCGACAGTCCCCGCTGGTTTTCACAGCCCGAAGTTGTGGGGATTTCTATTCCCGGCTCTGGAGCCCTGGGCTGGGGGCCTGATGTGGGGCTGGGAACCCTTACTCCTCTGGGAAACCTCCACCGCCAAGATATCCCTCCCAGGTTTAAACCGTGGAACCCGATATGGGACCGAAGCCGCGTCTCTGCGATCCAATCCCAGTCCTCCCACATCTGCACCCCACCTACTGGTCTCGATGCTTTTTCAGTTCCCTGGTTGTAGGGCTTCTGTTCTGCTAAATTTCAGGAGGTTCTGAGTGATGGTTGTTCTGTATTTTAGTTGTAATTTTGATGTGGTTGTGGGAGGCGGCAGGTACAGCTGTTACCTACACCGCCATCTTGTTTTGTCTCCTGAAAGATAAAATCTTAATAGAGCCAGTAGAGTGAACTGAACTGGAGTAAATCCAGGCAATATTATGGAGACAGTGCAGTTTTTCTCATCATCTCCAGTCTCCTTTCTTCCTCTGTCCCCCACCCAGTACCTTCCTGATTTCTAAAGTATAGTGTTCCATCAAAAGTAGAAAAGTTATGATGACTGTGGTTGGCTTTTAGTGTGAATGTCATACACCCCTAGCAGTGCCCTTCAAGCCCTCTGTCTCTAATGGAGAATCAGAAGATCTGTCTTCTTTAACAGTTCCTTTAGGTGTGAATGAAATAGCAGGGGCTGAGCACTTCTCTGAGCCTCAGGTCCCCACCACCCTCATAGGTTCTTGTGAGAAATAAAGACAATAACAACAGAAACTAAATCTAACAAAAAAATGTAAAAACTGTGGATGCAATAAATAAAACTTTAGAGAAAACACAAAAAAGGCCTTAAAAATGGAGACATAGCCCAGATTCTTGGATAGAAAGACTTGACAGTGTGAAGATATCATTATCCTCCAAATTGATCTATAAATTAAACAGAATTCCAGTCAGAATCCTAATAGAGTTTTTTAAAAAAATCATGGAGTTTGACCAGCAGATTCTAAAATGTACTTGATGAGTGGACAAAAAGCTGTGGTACATGTACACAGTGGAATACTACTCAGCTATAAAAAAGAAAGAAATCTTACCTTTTGAAACAATATGGATGTACCTGGAGAATATTATGCTAAGTGAAATAAGACAGTCAGAGAAAGACAAGTATCACATGATCTCACTTATATGTGGAATCTAATGAACAAAATAAACTAACAAACAAAATAGAAACAGACTCATAGATAGAAAACAGACTGACAGCTGTCAGAGGGGAGCTGGTTGGGGTGCTGGGTGGAAAAGATGAAGGGATTAAGTGGGGGAAAAAAACCCTTATAGCCTCAGACAACAGCATGGTGATTACCAGAGGGGAAGGGGGAAGGGGGAGGTAGAAGAGGGTAAAGGGAGGGAATAAATGGTGATGGAAGGAGACTTGACTTGGGGTGGTGAACACACAGTACAATACACAGATGATATTATAGAATTGTATACCTGAAACCTATATAATTTTATTAACCAATGTCACCCCAATAAATAAAATAAAATAAAATTTACCTGGGTGCACAAAGGGCCTAAAGAAAGATAAGGTGGGAGGACTTTCTTTCCATATAACCAGTCAATTGTAGAGCTGCAGTCCCTGACATAGGGTCATGCTGGGACAGAAGAAAAAGCAGAAAAACACACCCACACACAGGAACCCTTTACACATACCTGAGGTGGCCTTTAGAGCAGTGGGGACAAAAAGGCCCATGCACTGTCAACTTTCTTAAGATCACTACAGGAACCCAGTCTCTCACCCTATCTGCCTTACCATAGAGCTCTGCACACAGTCAAGACTTCAAAAGTGCCTTGCGATAAATGGACTTAGAAACTCTACTATCCTTCTACTTGCCTACTCTCACTGAGAGATCTTCTGTCTGATGCTTAAAATCTCTCCATTTAAATACTGTCCCTTTAGCCAGGGTTTTCAACTTTGGCACCAGTGGCATTTTAGGTAAAATAATTCTTTGAGGGGGGTGCTGTCCTGTGCATTGTAAGATGTTTAGCAGCATTCTTTACCTCTACCCACTAGATGCCAGTAACCTCCCCCGCCTCAAGTCATGACAACTAAAAATGTCTGCAGACATTGTTGAATGTTGCCTGGAGGGTAAAATCCACACCCCTTTCCCCCATTGACAACCACAGGGTTTGGCAGTTCCCTCACACCACATTTTCCTTTATGATGCCACATCCCCTTTGTGGCTGATTTTATTTTATTTTTGATTGTCCTCGTGGCAGATTTTAGAATGTTCACAAATAGCCTAGCTCTCTCTTCTCCCAGAGGACTGCACAATCTCACCCTTGTGGTCAGACTTGGCCATTTGATGACCCAGTTCATCCTTAGCCACACTCTCTTTTCTCTCTGCCAGGCCACCTGTGTGGCTGCTCTGTGTCCCTGGGTCTTGGTATGAGAGTGTTGATAATGTGGAGAAGAGCCCTCGTTCAGCTGAGATGGACAAGAAGCGCAAGTGAGAAATAAACTGCAGTTGTCTTTCATTTCAACAGAATCCAATTGGCTCTGAGGCCATATCCCACCCCACCAGGAGAACAAACCCTGGTGTGAAATAATAGAAAATACATATACTGGTTTCTTCTCCCAGTTCCTGGCACAGAGCGCCTAAAACCCTTGTAACTTCCTAAGTGATAACAGCACCAGGAGCATCTTTTGTTCTAATGAGACAACTCTGGGTGGCTTATGGATGGCTCCTGGATGGGGGCTGGTCACCAGAAAAACCAAGCCAGGATTAGAAGCTTAGAACTTTCAGCTTCACTCTCTATTCTCCAGAGAAGGGGGATGGGCTGGAAATGGAGTTAATGTTTACATGATGAAGCCTAGATGAAATCCCAGTAGTATGGGGTTCAGAGGGCTTCTGGGTTGGTGAACACATCTATATGCTGGGAGAGTGATGAAATCCAACTCCACGGGGACAGAAGCTCCTGTACTTGGAACCTTTCCAGACTTCACCCTATGTATCTCTCTTCATCTGGCTATTCATCTGCATCCTTTATCATACTCTTTATTATATAATGACCCAGTAAACATAAGTAAGCATTTTCCTGAATTCTATGAACTATTCTAGCAAATGACCGAACTCAAGGAGGGTTCATGGGAACCTCGGATTTATAGCCAGTTATCCAGAAGTACAGGGGACAACCTGGGACTTGCAGTTAGCATCTGGGGTGGGAGGAGCAGTCTTATAGGACTGAGAACTTAGCCTGTGGGAACTGAGCTAACTCTGGTCAGTGTCAGGATTGAATTGAATTGTAGGATACACAGTAGGTGTTGTAGAGAATAGCATGGTGTGAGGGAAATCCAGAGTGTTCTGAGTGTGGTAGTAGTCTAAGACTGAAGGACAAACACAGAAGTGTTTCGCCCAGACGCCAGGGATGCCTCCCCATACACCTCACCCTTGGTCCGGCCTGGCCCAGGGGAGCAAGAAGTTTCTAGGTCATCATTTCTCAAGAAACTCTTCCCCAGAGAAAAATTATGAGGCTTCCTTGACACTTCTCTACAGGACTCAGAGCATAGGGTCACCTGGTGGATGCACACTGGTCCCATGAAGAAGGGCTTTCCAAGCTGCAGATTGTGGCTCATAACAGGCCAATAAAATGCATTTCATGGGAGCAGAATTTCATGTTTCTAATGAATTACAGTGGAATAACATAGCACCTCACAGAACAGAATAGAAAATATCAGAGTGTATCACATGTGCAAAGGGTCAGCATGGTTTCTTGGAGCACTTGTTTTAGAGTCACTGGAAAATGTGCTGCTTATTGTGGGTCTTGGTGAATAAAGCTCAGAAGTCTCCTCTTGTGATGCATGTACTGTTCTTTCTCACACATCCCTGCATTTTCCAATTCTCTGCTAGGAGTAGGGATTAGCTACAGACCCAGTCTAAAAATGATTGAAAGAGGCTTCTGGTAAAGATGGTGGTATAGATAAACAGGGTACTCACCACCTCCCACAACCATATCAAAATTACAACTAAAATATAGAACAACCATTATTCAGAACCACCTGAAATCTAGCTGAACGCAAGTCCTACAACTAGGGAATTAAACAAGAAGCACAATGAGACCGGTAGGAGGGGCAGAGACTCTGGGCTGAATTTCAGGACTGGTGTGTCCAACACCCACGGTTTAAAACCGGGAGGGATATCTCAGTGGTGGAGGTTTCCTGGAAAAGCGAGGGGCCTCAGCTCCACATCAGGCCCCCCAGCCCAGGGTTCCAGTGCCTGGAAGAGAGGTACCACAACTTTGGGCTATAAAAACCAGCCAGGATTGTGGCTTAAAGAAGGCTGAGGCTACTTGAGCCCCAGGCATCTCCTTTTAAAGGGCCCACACACAGACTTACTCGGACTCACTCCCTCTGAGCTCCAGTGCTGGGGCAGCAGCTTGAAAGGAACCTGGGACATTCAGGGAGGAATTAACTTGCCTAGAATCAGGGAAGGAGCTGGAGGGACAGCTTTCTCCCAGACAGAAATGATGGCAGAGGTCATTGTTACTTTGCTGAGCCCTCCCCTTAGAGAGCTGAGAGGCAAGCACCATATTTGAGTCTCAGTCAACCTGGCTCACACTTTTTGCCCCACCCTGGTGAATCCTTGAGACCCCGCCCCTCCCTACTTGCAAGCTCAAGCAAGCCATTTCCACACAGCTGGTCTCTTTTGTCTCATGCTTCAGATTTTCCTAAAATCTCTCAAACAAGCAGCAGCTGGCCTCAGCATGCCCAATACCTCTTGATAAGTGGCCCCAGGCCTGGCACTAGTGGCAGCCTGCATTGGTTCATAGCTTGGCCTCTCCCGGACACCTCCAAGTCCAACACAAGCAGCAGTCACCTACCAGTTGCTGTGTAGCTTATGCTCGGTGGCCCTGGGCAGGGCACAGGCAGAGGCTCACTTTGCACCTCCCAGGAGGCCCCAGAGACAGTGCACCCGGTGGTCAGCTTCAACCACACTGGATTACAATCCTACCACATCCATGACTGACACATTCAAGGGACAGACTCGGTAAGCACCAAAGCCCCACTGAAGCAAATCCTGCTCCATAGGGGTGTCTCCAGCACAGCAGCTCTTTGGCTATAGTTGCAGCTGGTCCTCACAGCAGATTCCTTGGGGGGTCAATTTCTCCCAGTGACGCCAACAGCAATCAAGGCTGATCTACAACAGGACAGTGCACACAGCCCACACAGGGGAGGACCTAGAACACCTAGCTCAGGTGACTGGGGAGGCTGAGCCATTAGGCCCTACAGGACACCTACTACACAAGGCAACCCTATCAATTCCAGGAGGCATAGCAGCTCTACCTAATACACAGACACAAACCCAGGGAAGCAACCAAAATGTGGAGACAAAGAAACATGTCACAAATGAAAGAACAGAAGATATCTCCAGAAAAAGAATTAAGTGAAATGGAAACAAGCAAACTACTAAATACAGAGTTCAAAACAATGCTTATAAGGGTGCTCAAGAAAATTAGTGAGAACATCAACAACATAAAAAATACCAGTCAGAAATAAGGCATATGCTAACTGAAATCAAGAATAATTTACAGGGCCCTAGCTGGTGTGGCTCAGCAGTTGAGCATCGACCTATGATTCCTGGTCAGGGCACATGCCCAGGTTGCCGGCTTGATCCCCACAGGGGGAGTGCAGGAGGCAGCCGATCAATGACTCTCTCCCATAATTGATGTTTCTCTCTCTCTCTCTCCCTTCCTCTCTCTGAAATCAATAAAAATATATTTTAAAAAAGAAAAGAGAATAATTTACAGGCAATCAACAGTAGAGTAAATGACACTGAGAATCACATTAACAATATGGACTATGAGGAAGCAAAAAACATACAATCAGAAGAACAAAAAGAAAAAAGAATTCAAAAATATGAAGTTAGTGTAAGGAGCCTCTGGGACATATTTAAGTGTACCAACATTTGAATAATGGGGATGCTGGAAGGAGAAGAGAGGGAGCTAGAAATTGAAAACCTATTTGAAAACATAATGACAGAAAACTTCCCCTACCTGGGGAAAGAAATAGACTTATAAGTCCAGGAAGCACAGAGGGGATCAAACAAGAGGAATCCAAAGAGACCCACACAAAGACACATCATAATTAAAACGCCAAAGGTTAAAGACAAAGAGAGAATCTTAAAAACAACAAGAGAAAAGCAGTTAGTTACCTACAAGGGAGCTCCCATACAATTGTCGGCAGATTTCTCAACAGAAACCTTAGAGGCCAGAAGGGAGTGGCATGAAATATTCAAAGTGATGAAAAGCAAGGACCTACAACCAAGATTGCTCTACCCAGCAAAGCTATCATTTAGAACTGAAGGTCAGATAAAGAGCTTCTCAGACAAGGAAAAGCTAAAGGAGTTCATCACCATCAAAGTATTATTACATGAAATGTTGAAGGGTCTTTTTAAAGATGAAGTTAATGAACAAAATAAACTGACGAACAAAATAGATCCACAGACACTGAAACATGCAACAGACTGATGTATTTCATGGGTTGGAGGGGGTGGGGGGAGAGATTAACCAAAAAACATATGCATACATGCAAAGCCCATGGACACAGACAAAAAATAATGTGGTAAAAGCCTGGGGAGGGGCAGGAGTGGGGTAGAGGGGATCAAAGGTGGAAAAAAAGGGCACATCTGTAATACTTTCAGCAATAACGAAATTTAAAACAATGATTAATAGACAAACAAAAGAGACAGGAAGGTTTAAATAGTCATTTATCAACCCTCATCAGAGGAGCACATGCATCCACACAAGGCCATAGACTTGGTGGGGGCAGATGATTAATTGGGGGTGTGCTCTGGGCCATGTCCAGGCTGCTTTCTGGGGTTGGACAAAACCGTGGTTACCCTGTATCTCAAAATCTGTATCTTTCTCATGAAAGGAGAGGGAAGAGGAAAGTTATGTCTACCCATGGAACCTAAGGAAAAATGTTCCCTGTCATGACTGCAAAGTGTTTCCAAGTAGTCCTTTCCTGCACCTGTCTCCCTTGTTCGGTATCCAGTAGATGGGTCCCATCTTCCAAAGGGGGAAGAAAAATGAAATTATTTAGGATCTATTTTGGGGATTCCTGTTTGTTTTTGCATGGAGAAAAATGTATGCAATGCCTATTAGCAGAATATTAAGTTTGAGGAATGCAGAGCTATATTAGGGTAAAAGAGAACTTGTTTCTGCTGAGGCAGAGGTGGAGTAGCATCCTTACTGACCTGGGCAGCATTCCTCTCTCACTGCTGCGCCATGCAGTGTATGCTCCTAGTTCTGGGGGACCTCTACCCTTGATGAGCTGAACCCTCCCATGGTCCTTCCTTGCACCTTCTCCCTTTGGTGGCTGTGATAGCACCAACTGGGCCCTGGGTCTCCCTTGCCTCTATGCCAGCCCCTCTTCCACACACCCTGTGCATCTGTGTCCTTTCCTATCCCCACTATCACCAGGACCCTGCCTCTCCCCCTCTGCATGTTCTCCTCTGGAGGCTTCCAGTTTCGGAAAAGTGATCTCACATCTTCTACCCCGACTTCTGGAACAGAATCCAGAGCACCTCTGTGTCCTCCCACACTCCACTATGGACTGTCCCAGCCCCTGACCCTGAGATCAGGCCGAGAGTAAAAGTAAGGACTCCAAACATCTGTAGAAACCTGTCT
Organism: Miniopterus schreibersii; assembly: GCF_964146895.1. NCBI lineage: Eukaryota > Metazoa > Chordata > Mammalia > Chiroptera > Miniopteridae > Miniopterus > Miniopterus schreibersii. The sequence continues at coordinate 75,052,339 of NC_138104.1, forward strand.
CCTGATTGTGGTGTACAGAGTCCATCAAGTGAAAACTGGCAATATCCCCAGTAGAATGTCAAGCTCACATGTGAAAAGTCATTTCCGTCTTGTTCCCTGATGTCTCCTCAGTACTAGGGACAGTGTTCAGTATCAAGTAAAGGGCCCTTAGGTGTTTGTTGAATGAATGAAAGCATTGATGCAGCAATTCCACTTCTATGTATGTGTGCAAATGAACCACTCACACATGACACAGGGTTTGTACACAGGAAGGAGAGGAGCAAACAACTGGGGAAAAGTTGGTTTTATTAACTGGCAGTGGTTGATGCAGGGTAAATGAATAATGGGGGTTTGCAACACTGAACAACTGCTGAACAGGAAACAGCATAAAGGGGACGTGCCCAATACACTCTTTTAGTGGAGAAGAGCAGGTAGGAGATACTCATTGTCAAACCACTGGGGAGAGAGTGTGTGTGTACATGTGTACAAATACAGAGAAGAACATCCTAATCAAACTCTTGGAATGTCTTAGAATTCACATCTGGGAAGGGTGAGGGTAGTGCTCTTCTGTGCAAAGATACCTGAGAATGTTTGTTTCCTGAGGTAAATGCATGAATACATAGACAGAAACATGTATTAGGTATAGGCCTTACTCATCAAAGAAACTCTAACATCTAACAGAATATTTGGCACATTAGCAAACAATGCTAAACTTTTCACTGTTGTGATCTTTTTCTTTTACTTGCTGTACACCTGATGGCCAGTAGTTCACTATCTTGCCCATGCTCATGAAGGGCCACCAGGTTCTGCTTCTTTTCATGGGCACTTGTCACATCCCTGAGGTGAAGGTAAGGAGAAAGAAGGAAAATAAGTGAGTTTCACTGCCTGATCCATTAATCCCTAACCTCTTATCCTGACCTGCAGGACCCTGGACACTCCAATTCCCTGTACCTCATGATGTTCACACACCTCCTACTGATCTGAAAAGTGAATCTTCTGCCCATGCCACATGGACTCTCACCTGTTTTATGAGTTTCTAGGCTAGAGGAAGGTATGGCCTATAGTTTGGGAGCTGACCAGGGGTTGGGAGCCAAGGGCATCCTGGGTGGGATGATCTCTGGTTACACAGAGAAGGGAGTAGAAAGAGTGAGGGAAGCCTCATCATTTAGTCTCAGTGCTGCACTCCAAGGGTCTTAGCAAAGGAACAATTTTGGGAAGGAATGACAAGATGGGACACCAGTACCATAAGAACAGTGTGTTTTGCAGGGGTGTGGGCTAGAAGCAAAGGTCACTTACATAGTTAGTCATCTTCCTCGGGGTCACTGATCTCTTCATACACAATATGGTACTTTCTTTCCCTCAGCCTGTGGGCCCAGACATTAGTCTTTTCTTTCCTGATTCCTGTGGGAGAGATGCATAAGTCAATGGAGAGAGGGTCTGGGAGAGTTGGGCCTTGTTTTCTTAGATAAGATGTCTCTTCCTTCCCACGGTCCCTGAATCTATCTTGTCTGTCCTCCACATCCTCAGAGAGACTGAGAGTAGCCCTGCACCAGTACACAACAAATTCCTGTTTGAGTTTTAGCTCCTGGGTCATCCCAATGTCTGGTTAGATTCCCAACCCCTTTTCTTACCAGAACATTGATTCAGACCTTTCAGCACATACTGTTAAGGGCATATTGTGTGTCAGGCATTGTGCTGAGGGCTGCAGATACAACTCTGAGTAAGTCATGTTTGCAGGTTACACAGGCAGAATTACTTGAGGACCTTTCAGGTAAAATTAATGAGCTATGATTCTTTATTTCCATTTTATGGAATAAGAACCTGGAGCTCAGAGAACTGGATGACTTGTCCACAGTAACAGGGAATTCATGACAATGACAATTCAATCTGTGACTCTTAAGTCCTGTTCTCAGCTCTCAGCTAGAGTTGAACAGGCTCCAAAGTCCAACCTGGACCTAGGCCTGCTCAGGATTCAGCCCCCAGGCTAATGAAGCCAGAGTAGACTTTCCCTCCAATTCCCCCATTACCTGGCAGCTCCTTCTTTGGCTGACCAACGTCCATCCCTTTCGCAGGTGGGCAGAGCAGTTTCTGAGCTGGTTCTGCGTCTGGAGTTACTGGTAGTGGCTTCAAGTAATTTTCTTCCCTTGTTTCTTTCACGGGCATCATCTTGTTCATGTGAAGGGCACATATAAACACTATCAGAGACATTATCTCTGGTGCTTAAAACTTACAAAGTGTCTTCATGTGCAATGCCTTAATGAAAATTCTCCAGAACTCTGGGAGATTATATGACCGGTACCTCAATAGTGAGGAACCTGAACAGTTAGAAAGAAAAGGGGTGACCTAAATGAGGGTGTTTTGAGGACTAGAACACTTGGTATCTTCCTATTTCCAGTCCTACACTCTGGCAAACAGCAGAAGTCTCTATGTAAGTGGAAGTGTGGTATACAGAAGATTTGTGGAACAATAGCATTCTAAGAAGTGACGAAGTCTATGAAAGCAATGAAGGGCTTCTATCAAATACAGATGACCACACATAAGCGAATAGACAGGTGCTGGGAGAGTAAATGTAGCTTCTGCACAGCAAAAGCATAAACAAAATGGAAAGGGATCCCACTGTACTGGGGAACATATTTGCTAATGGTACATCTGATAAGGGTTAATTTTCAAAATACATAAAGAACTGTTACACAACTTAACAAAAGGAAGACAATCAATCCAATTACAAAATGGGCAAAGGGGAGATTTGAACTAGATGGCGGCGGCGGTAACCATGGTCCCTGCCACCTCCCACAAACACATCAAAATTACAACTAAAATGCAGAACAACCATCACTCAGAGCCTCCTGAAATCTAGCTGAACAGAAGTCCTACAACCAGGGAACTGAAGAAGCATCAAGACCAGTAGGAGGGGCAGAGACACCAGTGGAATGGGGCTGAATCCTGGACACTCAGCCTCAGGCCCACACCCAGGTGCCGCAGGTTAAAACCGGGAGGGACATCTTGGTGGGGGAGGTTTCCTGGAGGAGTGAGGGGTCCTAGCCCTACATCAGGCCCCCAGCCTTGGGTTCCAGTACCAGAAAGAGATGTCCCCACAACTTTGGGCTGTAAAAACCAGCGGGGATTGTGGCTGAATGATGCAGCGGCTGCAGGAGCCCAAGGCTTTCCTCTTAAAGGGGCTGCACACGGACTCACTCAGACTTGCTCCCTCTGAGCCTCACGCCAGGCAGCATCTTGAAAGGACCTAGGACATTTGAGGAGGAACTAACTTGCCTGGAGTCAGGGCGAGAGCTGGAGGGGCAGCTTTCTCCCAGAAGGAAGAGTTGGCAGAGGCCATTGCTCCTTTGAGGAACCCTCCCCACACAAAGCCAGCAGGCAGGTGCCATATTTGAATTTCCAGCACCTGACTCATACCTTTGGCCCCGCCCTGGCGATTCCCAGACACCCCACCCCTCCCTACTTCAAGCTCATCCAAGCCATGTCCAGTCGCTTTTCTATGCAAGTGGCCTCTCGAGCTTCATACTTAGGATTTTCCTAAAAACTCTCAAACAAGTAGCAACTGGCCTCAGCATGCCCCATACATCTTGATAAGTAGCCCCAGGTTTTGCACTAGTGGTTCATAGTTTGGCCTCTCCTGGACACCTCCAAGCCCAGCAGAAATAGCAGCCAACTATGGTTTGCTGTGTAGCTCATGCTGGGTGGCCCTGGGCAAGGCAGTGGCAGAGATTGACTTTGAACCCCCTGGGAGGCACCAGAGACAGTGCACCTGGTGGTCAGACTCAACTATGCTGGATTAAAACTCTACCACATCCACGAGTGACACACTCAAGGAGCGCATTCAGTGAACATTAAAGCTCCACTGAAGTAAATCCTGCTCCATAGGGGTGTCTCCAGTACAGCAGCTCTTTGGCTGTAGTTGCAGCTGGTCCTCACAGCTGATTGGCCTGAGGGTCAATTCTTCCCAGTGACGCCAATAACAACCAACACTCAATTACAACAGGACAGTGCACACAGCCCACACAGGAAAGCTTCTAGAAGGCCCAGCTAAGGTGACTAGGGAGGCTGAACCACTGGACCCTATAGAACACCTACTACACAAAGCCAGTCTATAAATTCCAGGAGACATAGCAGCTCTACCTAATACATGGAAGCAAATACCTGGAAACAGCCAAAATGTGGAGGCAAAGAAACATGTCAAAAAAGAAAGAACAGAAAAATCTCTAGAAAAGGAACTAAATGAAATAGAACCAAGCAAGCTACTAGATACAGAGTTCAGAAGTATGGTTATAAGGATGCTCAAGGATCTTAGTAAGACTATTAAGAAAAGAAGTGAGACCATCAATGACATAATAAAGTACCAATCAGAAATGAAGGCTACACGAACTGAAATGAAGAATAATTTACAGGTAATCAACAGCAGAGTAGAGGACACTGAGAATAAAATCAGCAATTTGGAGTATGAGGAAACAAAAAACACCCAACCAGAAGAGCAAAAAGAAAAAAGAATCCAGAAATATGAAGATAGTGTAAGGAGTGTCTGGGACAACTTCAAGTGGCCCAACATTCTTATTATTGGGGTGAAAGAAGGAGAAGAAAGAGAGCAAGAAATTGAAAACCTATTTGAAAAAAATAATGACAGAAAACTTCCCCTACCTGGGGAAAGAAATAGACTTACAAGTCCAGGAAGCACACAGGGTCCCAAACAAGAGGAACCCAAAGAGGCCCACAGCAAGACACATCATAATTAAGATGCCAAAGGTTAAAGACAAACAGAGAATCTTAAAAGCAGCAAGAGAAAAGCAGTAGTTACCTAAAGGAAGCACCCATACGACCGTCAGCTTATTTCTCAACAGAAACCTTGCAGGCCAGAAGTGGGTGGCAAGAAATATTCAAAGTGATGAAAAACAAGAACCTACAACCAAGATTACTCTATCTAGCAAAGCTATCATTTAGAATTGAAGGTCAGATAAAGAGCTTGTCAGACAAGGAAAAGCTAAAGGAGTTCATCACCACCAGAAAAGTACTACAGGAAATGTTGAAGGGTCCTCTTTAAGAAGAAGCTAATGAACAAAAGAATCTGATAAACTAAATAGATACAGAGACATTTACACATGCAACAGACGATCATATTTCAAAGGGAAGAGGGAAGGGGGGTGGAGGGTGGGAAGAGATTAACCAAAGAAGTTATATGCATATATGTATAACCCATGGACACAGACAATAACAGGGGGAAGGCCTGGGGAGGAGTGGGGATGAGGTGGAGGGGGTCAATTGGGGGGAAAATGGGACACCTGTAATACATTCAACAATAAAGATAAATTTAAAAAAAATTAAAAACAAACAAACAAACAAAAAGGGCAAAGGACCTAAATAGACACATCTCCAAAGAGGATATACAGATGGTGAAGAGACATATGAAAAAATGCTCGAAGTCAGTAATAATCAGAGAGATGCAAATTAAAAAGATAATGAGGTATGAATTCTCACCTCTCAGAATGGCTACCATAAACAAATCAACAAATGACAAGTGCTGGAGGGCATGTGGAGAAAAAGGAACCTTAGTACTCTGCTGGTGGGAATGCAGACTGGTGCAGCCACTATGGAAAACAGTATACAGTTTCCTCATAAAATTAAAAATGGAGCTACCATTTGACACAGTGATCCAACTTCTAGAAATTTATCCTAAGACTCCTGAAACACCAATCAGAAAGAATGTATGCACCCCTATGTTTATAGCAGCACTATTTACAACAGCTAAGATCTGGGAAAAGCCCACCTGCCTATCAGTAGATGAATGGATAAAAGAAGAGTGGTACATTTACAGGATCTAATACTATGCAGCTGTAGAAAAGAAGGATCTTTTAACCTTTGAGGCAGCAAGGAAGGTCTGGAGAGTATTACGGAAAGTGTAATAAGCCAGTCAGAGAAAGACAAGTATCACATGATCTCCCTTATATGTAGCATCTGATGAAGAAAATAAACTGACACACAAAATAGATCCAGAGACATAGAATCATGGCACAGACTGACAAATCTGAGAGGGAAGGTGGGCAGGGGATGAAAAGAGATTAACCAAAGGACCTATATGCATATATGCATTGCCGATGGACACAGAGAGTAAGGTGGTGAGTGCCAGGTTGTTGCAGGAGCGGGGTGGAAGGGTCATTGGGAGAAAAAATGGGACATCTGTAATACTTTCAACAATAAAGATATATATTTTAAAATACGTATATTTTTATTGATTTCAGAGAGAGGAAAGGAGAGGGAGAGAGAGAAACATCAGTGATGAGGGAGAGTCATTGCTCAGCTGCCTTCTGACACGCACTGCTGGGGATCCAGCCCCCAAGCTGGGCATGTACCCTGACCAAGAATGGAGCCTCAATCTCCTTTATTATAGGTGGATGCTCAACTGCTGAGCCATTCCCACTGGGCTAAAGATAATTCTTTAAAAAGTGTACAGAGGGACAAAATACTGCTGGCAAATGGTGTGGGGAGGTGAGTATAGGGAGGGGAGATAAAAGGAATGGTACGTAGAAATTAAGATAGACAGCTAATAAAGTGGTGCCAGATGTGACATACTGTCCTACCCTGGCACCATCATTTATTGTGGAATTAGGGAGGTGGCTCCTGCATCAACTCTGCTCCTGTCAGGGTGTGCCATGACCAACAGCCTTAAAGTCTCTTTCATTGGATTTTCTCAGTTTGAAAAGAGTGAACAAGAAACATAAAGAAGGGAAGTAAAAGTTGTGATCTTGTAAATACACTTACATGTGGAAAAAATGAAAAGTAATACTTTCTCTTGTGATCCTTCTTTGAATTCTCCTCTCAACTGTCTCCACACTGGCAGCCCAACTCCTAGGACCCTTACCATCTCCACCAGCTTAATCTGTAACCGTGGAATCACTTATTCAATAAACATTCAGGCACCTCTGAGGCTCCCTGGGCTGGGAATGAGGCTTCAGAGTTTCCTCAGGTCCAGATAAGGCCTGAAGGAGCTCACAGTAGTGAGGGGCTCACAGTCTAAGGGGTTCCTCAGCCATGGAGAGTGGCCCTGTGACAGGGCAGAGGGGCCTGGTACTCCCTGTTGTGAGAGTGAGTGTCTAAATGGAAGGATCAGCAGCACCTCTGGGCTAAACCCCTATGGAGACAACCTGAACTTCATAAACATATGAAAACGTTTATGATCTTGGGAATGTGCTGGAGCTTTGGATTAGACTGCTGTCATTGCCTCTGTGGTACTGGGGAAATTATGTAGCATCTTTGCAACACAGCCCCTTCATTATTATCATCATTGTTATTTGCTATGATTGTTGTTAATATCCACACAATTATTTGGGTATAATAATAGTCATCAAAGTTTTCTTATGTATTACATAAATTAATCCATCAAAATAATACCCAGCATCACTACGAGGACAAAAGATGTATTAGCTATCATGGTATTCTGCCATTCTTACCATATTCACATTAGTGCAGAGAGAAAGGCTCTGTGGTCCTTCAGATTTTGGAGATTCCTTCAGGTGTTTTCTCGGTTCGATGTTGGAAGCCTCTGGAGGAGGTTCTCCCGTAAGTAATTGATAGAGCAGAGGTGTTCTTTGTTGTTTCAGGTTGCCAAAGTCCTGGGAGACTCCAGAAGTGCCAGGAAAATCTGCAACAAGCAGTATGAACCCACTAACTGCTAAGGGTTTATTTTGAGCCTGACTTCTGAATTATCTTTAATAATGGTTTATGCATTTATTAATGGCATAAATTCATAACTTTCTTTGTGATGGTTTATAAAATGTGAATGAAACCAAATCACTACATCATCTTATTCCATGACATATTTCTTACTCCTTTTTCCCAAAGAATCGAATGAATTCATTGGGAATTTGAACTGTGTCCACTTAAAGATGGGTGGCAACTAGAAATTACTGTAGACTTAAAAAGGGTGAATTTTATAGTATGTTAATTATACCTCAATGAAGTTGTTAAGTGTGTGATGAAGCAGGGATGATTTAGTGCAGTGGTTCTGCAAGGTTAAAACAGGATAAAAACACTCCTAGAAGGTCAAAAACTTTGCACAGGATTTTCAGCCCCCTGACGTTGATTTTGAGAGCTTGTGGAATATGGCCTGTGGAGCTAGGAGTCACAGGTCTATTGGAGACAGTATGAGCATTTTGACCCTGTCTTTTTGCAGCTGTGCTGTCAGAGCAGAAGAGCAAGTGAACACATCCATCCCCTTTATAGTGAGTAAACACAGTGCTGACATGGGCTGAGATTTCTTGAATCTGTGGCTTTTTTCACCTCATGTGGCCTCTGTTAACTGACAACTAGGAAAGCTCAGTGTGTGTGTGGCGTTGCTCTCTCAGATGCTCTCCCAAAGTCAATACAAGGAATCAGGTTCAGCCAGGAGTGAGAAGACCATTGTGTCTGGTAAAGCTCAAGAAAATAGGTGAATGTCATCACAAAATACTTTAATCATTTGTCTCTTAAGATGTTTATCTTAAACTACCTAGTTGATATTCTAAAATTGACTCTGGATGTTTTTGGAGGATTTAGGCTTTCATCAAACTTTTTCTAGTTTTTCTGTGGTTCATGAGGGTGCTCAACACGAGCAATAGCTCCTTTAAATAAAGAAATGTTTCAAACTCCAGAAAGTTACAGAGGACACTATGAGAAGAAACATGTACTCATCTGCCCCTGGGTCAAGTCAGATCTCAGCAACATTGCACATCTGCTTCGGATTGCCCTGAGATCCTTTATTCAAAATATAACAAAACCCTTTGAACAAGTCACAGATGACGCCATCCATGCAGCCCTCATGGATCCCTGCCGGCCCTCCTTTTGCAGTTCTCGAATCCTAAATTTGATGGGTTTCTTTCTTATTCAGGTTTTGATACATTTACCATTGAGTTATTATCTATAAAATCATGTATTGTTCTTTTACATGTTTTAGGATTTTGTGTGAATGGCTACTGACTGTACTTTACTTTCTGCATCCAACTTTCTTTAGTCAGCAGTGATCCGTTTAGGCAAGAAACCCCTGAAAATCTTATCTGAGCAGTTGGACTCCAAAAGAAGTTGGGCTTCAGGGACAATTTCCAGGCTCTTCCTGTCACTCACCCTGATTCCCGGGGTTCTGAGCTTCATCAGAATTATGCTCAGGAAATTCTGTGGCCCGATTCTTAGGGCGCATAAAATCTGGGAGTTTGGCTGTGAGACCTAGGAGAAGCAAACCATGTGTTTCTGAAGAAATAACCTGAGAGGAGAGTGGATGCTGGGAGGCAGCAGGGACAGTAAAGGTCACGGGGTAGGGGGTATCCAAACAAAGGCGAGTGGGAGTGACCAGCGCAGGGTCCAGATCTGATCATCTGTTTGACCACTCCTGGGCCTGGGTCCTGTTCTGGATACAGTAGAGAAGAAGGTCTCAAGCTGCCCAGGAATTTCCACCCACACAAATGAAATTGGGTAAATTTTGCTGAGCTTAAGAAGAAGCCATGATATGTAAAGGGAAAGAGGGATGGTCTTGTGTTCCTAGGCCTGTCTGGGCCCAGAACTTCCTGTTACCTAGAGAAGTCATGATTTCGTAGCTTTTCTTCATGCTGACATAGGTTAATTTCTCTGATTTTCCCATGTTTGCCCACTCTTCCTCAGAGAAGTATTTGCGAATATCCTTGACCATCTAAGAAAACAAGAAATAATAAATCTCTGTAGCCACTCAAGTAAAAATGTTTGCCCTTTAGCCTGCCCTCTTCCTCAGCTGCAGAACCTCTGTGTTGGACCTTTAAATTGGAACTAACAATTCCTCGTGGTTGATGCCACCGCTAACTGATAGAACAAGGGTGACGTTGCTTAGCCTCTCCCCTGGCATACAGCACGTGCTTCATGCTGGTGGTGGGCTCTCCTCTCACCTTCTTGGATGGACTGAGAGTCACCAAATGCAGTGCAAGGTCACAGACCTTGTTGTCTCCAGGGATGCTAGGCAAGTTCTGAATGAGGGTGGGACCCTCTGAAGGCTGGATCTCCTTCCTGACACCCTGCTCCCTGTCCTCAGTGCCTCTGACCTCACGTCCTCAGAAATGTAGCCACCTTACCCCATGTCCTGGTCACTTCCCCACCCCTTTATCTCCTCACCTTGCATTTCTCCTCTGAATTCTGGGAATCCTCCATGAGGTTGCTTTCCAAGTATCTGCCTCTGTTCACGGCTTTTGGAGTGGTGTGAATTTGAAGGCACACCACCTGAGTCTCTGTGGTCACAAAGCCAAAGGTCCTTGGGAAAGAAGCCCTGAGGTAAGGTGAAAGTCAGAGTGTCACCTGGAATTAAGATTCTTCTTTTGTTATATGAGGTATGACCTCATACCTGCCAGATTGGCTACCATCAATAAATCAACAAACAAGTGCTGGATGTGCAGAAAAGGGAACCCTAATGCAGCTGGTGGGAATGGAGACTGGTGCAGCCACTGTGGGAAACAGTGTGTAGTTTCTTCCAAAAATTAAAAATGAAACTGCCATTTGACACAGAGATTGCACTTCTGGGAATATATACTAATAATCCTGAAACATCAATCAGAATGAATATATGCACCCCTATGCTCATATGAGCATTATTTACAATAGCTAAGACCTGACAACAGCCCAAGTGCCCATCAGTACATCAGTAGATGAGTGGTAAAATACCTGTGGTACATTTACACAATGGAATACTGGGAGGCTATAAAAAAAAAAAAGGAACTATTACCCCTTGCAACAGCATGGATTGCCCTGGAGATTATTATGGTAAATGAAATCACCCAGTCAGAGAAAGACAAATCCATATGATCTTATTTATATGTGGAATCTAATGAACAAAATACACTGATGAACAAAATAGGACCAGAGGCATGGATACATGGAACAGACTGACAGATCTCAGTGATGACAGGGAAGGAGGTGACTGGAAGAGATTAACCACAGAACCTATATGCATATATGCATGTCCCATGGACACAGACAACTTTGGGGTGAAGGCCGGGGTGGGGTGCTGGGGCTGGGTGGACGGAGGGAAAGGGAAGAAAATGGGGGACATTTTATATAGTGTCAGCAATTAAAAAAAAGATTTTTCTTTTCTCTGTCCTTGGCTTATTTGTCCCTGAGGGTGGACATGGGGGCAGTCAGAAGAGAAAAGGGGCTGAAGGTCTCTATGAGAGGTATTGATCAGGAGGACAGGCTTTCTGTGGGAATAATCAAAGGAGCCTTGAGTCTTTGAGGGGGTTTGGTTACTATTGTTAGTAGTTTGCCTGGAATTTGGCTTATCCTGGAGGAAAGATATAAAGACCCTTCTTGGGGAAGCAGGGAAGTGAGGGTGCTGTGTTACTGAGGGGGTGTTCTGAATCAAAAAGACCTGGAGAGGTGTCTCAGAGATCATATGGTTTGGATATTGAGGCAGAGGGATGTGGGTTTTTCCTTGTTGAAAATAAATGAAGACTGCTAATGTGAGTGGACATGTACGCTAATTCAAAGTATTTGGAAATTATTAGTGTAAAGAGAACTGGAATCTTGGAGACTACAGGAGGAGGCATCACCTTGGCTGAGAATGTAGGGGGTTCAAAGTAGCAATCTTGTGCTCCCCTAAATGAGGGCATTGGGAGTCTCTCAAGGAGAGGATATCTCCAGGTATCTGAGGCCAAGAGGATGATTGCTTTAACCCAAGTACCTGTCAAGAGACAAGTGGATAAAAAAGTAGTGGTACCTTTGTGCTATGGAATATTATTCGGGCACAAAAAAGAAGGAAATCTTACCATTTGCAACAGCATGGATGGACCTAGAGTATAAGTGAAATAAGGCAATCAGAGAAAGACAAACACCATATAATTCCACTGATATGTGAAACTTAAATAACAAAATAAGTGTACAAACAAAATAGAAACAGACTGGTAGACACGGAGAACAAACTGATGGTTGCCAGAGGGCAGAGGTGGGGGGACGCTGTGAAGAAGTTTCAGGGATTAAGAAGTACAAATTGGTAATTACAAAATATTCACAGGGATATAAAGTATTGTACAGCTTAGGGAATATAGTCAATAATATTGTAATAACCATGTATGGTGCCAGGGAGGTACTGGAAATATTGGGAGAACACTTTTTAAAGTATATGATTGTGGAACCACTATGTTGTACACCTGAAACGAATACAAAAGAATACTAAATGTAAATTGTAATTGAAAAGATTAGAATTAAAAGAAAAATAAAGGAAAAAGAATGTTGCTTTATCCCAGAGTAGGCAATAAAGGAGTCCCTTAGGGTGAGGCTACTATTTCTGGTTGATGAAATCTATGGGTATTTGGCTAAGTTTGGGGTTTCTCAGGCTGAGGAGGTTTGGCTTCCCTGAGTAAGAGCAGTTAGGGAGTTTCACAGACGACGATAGTTTTAGTTTTACCTCAGCCCGAAAGGGATCTCCCCCAAAGACTTTATTTATTTAAAATATATCTTTATTGATTTCAAAGAGAGGAAAGGGGAGAGAGAGAGAGAGAAAGAGAGAAAGAGAGAAACATCAGTGATGAGAGAGTCGTTATTGATCGGCTCCTCCTTCACGCCCCCAACTGGGGCTCGAGCCCGAAAGCCGGGCATGTGCCCTGACGAGGAATGGAACCGCCATCTGCGGGATCCTAGGTCGATGCTCAACCGCTGAGTCAGGCCTGGCTGGGCTCCTCAGAGACTTTAAATGGTCCCTCAGTCCTATGATCTTTCGGGTTATTGGGGGGCACAGCAGAGACCCAACTGCTTGAGTAATCTGCAGAGGCTCCCCGTGTTTCTCCATGACGCCCCTCCCCCCTTAATCTGTCCAGGTCTGACCCTCAGAGAGAACGTACCTCAGATGAGAAGCGGTTGTGAAGGCTCGATCGGCGCCGAGAAGTAATGGCGCAATTCAGTCACCCAGGGACCTTCGACTAACCTTAACAGTTTATGAACTGGACCTCGCTATTGGAAGTCGGGGTAATACAGTGGAAACTGAGGCCCGAGAGGGATCTTATCAGTTCAGGCTCCGCAGCCTGGAAAGCCTTTTCAAAATGGGTGGAGACAATGGTTTTCCCGCTTGGAGCAAGCTTGCCTTCGGCAGCTGCAATTGGCCACTCCAAGTTCCGTAGTTTCATTTGTGCGCACGCTCAGATGTTTCCTTTCGATTCAGCCTGTGCCCTACTCTGGTATGCTTATGCTGTTTCGTTTTTTATGATATGTATTTAATTGTATTTATTTACTTAAAAAATTAAAAGATATCTTGTTTAGTGTTTTTCTTATACCTCACCCGAAGATATGCTTATTTATTTTTTTTAGAGAGAGAAGACGGGAGAGAGAGGGAGAGGCGGTGAGAGAGAGAAAGAAACCTCAATGTGCAGGAGGAACGTCGATCTGTGTCTGCCTGTAAGCGCCCCGAGCAGGAATCGAACCCCAGACCTTTCTGGATGTACAGGTGGACCCGCCAACCAACTGAGCGACCCGGCTAGGGCTGTTGTTTAGTTTTAGTAAACGGGGTGTAGGAGGCGGGCTACCTTCTCAAGTGCTTTCCATTGTAACCGAACAAGTGGGTTCGGCTGCCTGCCACTATGAAAAAGCCACACTCCAGAGGCAGGTTCTGGTGCAAAAGGGCAGACGTTTTACTCAGATGCTGTGTGACCTGGGAGAAGGTTGGACTCCCCTCTCAAGGACAACCTCCCCTTCCTGCTCAACCCGGTGGTTCTCGTAGGGATAGGGAAGGGAGAGCTTTTTCACCAGTGGCAACTACCATGATAGATTATGCTGCGCTGAGGTTCTGTCCATTCATCTTTCTACCTTTTGGCGGGCTCAGTAAAGAACCTGCCTCCGTGCCATCTTGACCAATGGGAGAGACTCTCTGGTGCACCCTGGTAATGCCGTCAGTCTCCAACATCCTCAGATACAGAGTCTGTCCTAGGACCTCCTAGTAAGAAAAAAATTTAAACTGCGTGTTTTAAAATCAACATTTTATATGTGTTTCATTCCAGAAGATTCGATAACCAGAAACATTTTATTTAATACTAATATTCATAGAACTGGTATTGAATTGAGTATTCACGTGAATAGCATTTGCTGTGTTCCTTGGCGGGGCTCAGCAGTCACTTTTTCTGGGCCGTCTGTTCTACCCCCACTGGCAGTGCCTCCAATGCTCCTCATTACCCCTTGGCTTTTTTCATGCACAACCCTGATCTCTCTACATTGCCTCTTGCAGAAAGACTGAGAGCTCTCTGAGGACAGGGACAGCGTCTTGACCCCTGTGCCCAGCACAGAACCTTTTATATGCATTGCCCCACTTAATTTTCACAGCCACCAATTGAGCGAAATATTGATATCATCCCCATTGTGCAGATGTGGAGAATGAGGCTCAGAGAGTTTAGCAATGTGATTAAGGTCACACAATCAGCAGGCAGCAGAGCTAGAAGTCACCCTGAATTTGAACTTAGTCCAAGGTGTATGCTGTTAATTACTCTTCTATTTTGCCTCATCTATTCATTAGTTGGTTGAATGAATGGGTGCATGCACCTTAAAACTACAAAGGACCTTGAATGCAATCTACATAATCTCCTACAATCACCCATAATATCCTGTGGCTGCTGTAACAAATTTACAGAAATTTATTCCCTCCCAGTTCTGGAAGCCAGGAGAGTGAAATTAGTTTTATTGAGCTGAAATCATGTGTGATCAGGGCTGCACTCCTTCCAGAGGCCCCAGGAGACAAACTGACTCTTGCCTCTTCCATCTCAGGGGGCTGCCAGTATTTCTTGCCATGTGGCTGCATCATTCCAATCTCTGTGTCCATAGTTCCATTACCTTGTATTCCTTTGTCCCTGTCAAATCTCTTTCTCTCTCCTTTTGTTCAGTACATTTGTGATAGATTTAGGGCCCACACAGATAATCCAGTGTAATCTTTCCATCTCAAGATCCGTAACTTAACCATATGTATAAAGTCTTCTTTGTTGTTTTTATTATTTTTCATTAACTTTTTTGATATTATTGCAGGAGTCCTCCTCCCCAACCACTGCTCACCTCCACCCTCCTTTTTTTGTTGTTGTTTTAAAGTAACAGTCATGAGTTTCCAAATTTGGGATGTGGGCTATCATTTGGGGGCCATGTTTCACTCTAGTATGATCTGCCCTCTGGTCCTCAAAGGTTCACCTCCAATCCACATGCAAAATATATTCACTTTATCCTCAAATTCCCAGATTGCTGAATCCTTTACAGTATCAACTCAATTCCAAAATCTCATCTAAATAGCGTCAGCTCAATACTGCCCACTTTCATCACATAAAATAGATATGGATGGAGTTCAGGCTATGATGCATCCTGGTCAAAATTCCTTTTGGCACTTGGGCACAGGAAAACATGTTATTTATCTCCAAAATACAGTGGAGGGATAACTATAGGACAATATGTATACACATTCTCATTTTATTTATTTATTTTGACAGATCTTGCCTCAGATTTGTTTGTACATATATCACAGGAGGACACCAGCTCCATGGCAACAATAACCCAGGGGTGACACCTGTCCTTCCATCCTCACATCGGTAGGCAGGGGCCTGTACTATGGAGCCTTCGTTGGAGCCTGGGCACCTTTGGGTATGGGAGCCTGAGCCCGAGCCCGAGCCCGAGCCCGAGCCTGAGCCTGAGCCTGAACCTGAGCTGCAGCTGGGCTGCACCTACACCCACAACCTGGGGCTTGGTTTGAGCCTTGGCCTTGGACTTTGGCTGGCAAAGCCTGAGACCCTTGGTGATGTGGGCACAAGCATGGTTCCCAAGCTTGGGGTGAGTGATGTAGGCAAGCTGACTGAGCTTGTGGCTACCATCCTTTGGGATCTTGGGCTTAACATCCTTTGGCTTTATGAGGGCCTTGATAACTTAGGTACACATGCTCATGTCCTTGGCATTGTTGGCCTTCGTCTACTTCAGGTTCTTGTTGTGCTTCTTGGCAAAGCCCATGTTCCTTAGGAACTTGGGGTCTATCCCCTTAAGAGATTTGTATTTTTGTGATCGAGGTTTCTTGATGTTTTTGTGCCTTATTCAGGACTAGTTGTGTGTGGTGTGGTTCTTGGACCTGGCCATATGTGCACCTGGAGGACAAGAATGGATATCAGGGCTATGGGCAGATGCACTGGGCTGGGTCTACACTGATCTGGAAGAATGTGAGACCAGAAGCCAGGATGAGGGTGCAGAATAGATGCCCTGCATCTGCTGCCTCTACCCACCTCGACTCATTCTGCGTGACCTGACTCCAGTCCCCACAAACTCAGTTAATGATGCTCCCCACATTTTAATTTTAAATAAGAAAATAAAGGGAAGGAGTCACTGTTTCCATGCACTGTTGAAATCTAGTGGGGCAAGTTTTATTACATTTCATGTCCTGACAATAATCTGTGGCTTGAGGCTCTGCCCTGTGGGCCTGCAGCTCTGCCCTGAGTCACTCTTTTCTCTTGAAGGTCGTCACATGTTTGCACTTTAGTTTTCTTAGCCCTCTTCATGCCTGTGGAATTTTGGGACTCTGACAGCCTTCCTGCATTGTTTCCTGCCTCTGTTACTTTCAGATTAATATGGTAATGCTTATAATGATATAGTGGTCTTGAAAACTGTCTTGGGTAGTGGTTGTTCAGCAAGGTGGTATAGGAGGATGTCATCCTTGCTGCCTCTCACAAAGAAACTGAATATATCCCACCATTTATAGCAATTCCTCCTGAGAGATATCTTTGTGTCAGGTGAATGGCTTCTGTAAAACAAGCAAGTGAGAGACTGCATAGTGAAGTTTGTGAAGCCTTGAGAGCTCTCTGGGATTTAAGGAAACTCTCTGGGATCAAAGGTGTTTGCAAGGACCATTGGTTATGTCCTCTCCAGGTGGATAGTGCTGGAGGGATCTCTAGCCAGGTGCTCTGGCTCACCTGTAAGGCTGCTGCTCTGCTTCCAGGTCACCCTGCTGGAGATCATTCTCGCAGGGCCAACAAGTAACCAAACAGTCATGTGAACAGGGACACCACCTAGAGGCTGCTCCAGACATAGACAACTGGAACGAGAAGGTTCCATCATGGGCACCCATGCTGGGCAGCCAGACCAGGAGCTCCCTCCAGTGGGATCAGCAGGGCTCTGTGATGCCTGAACACGGGGCTGTCCAGCCTCGAGTACACAGAAAATCATTATTTCCCAGGGTACCCAGCATCCAGAAAGCATCAGGAGGCTTCCTTGAACCTTCTCTATAGGACTCAAGGCAGGGGATCTCCTGGTGGACACGCTCTGGGACCATGAACAAGAGCTTTCCAAGCTGCAGGTTGTGGATCATGAACAGGCCAATAAAATGTATTTCACCAGAGGAGAATTTCATATTTCTAATGAATTACAATGGAATAACATACCACCTCACAGAACAGAATAGAAAATATCAGAGTGTATCACATGTGCAAAGGGTCAGCATGGTTTCCTGGAGCACTTGTTTTAGAGTCACTGCAAAATGTGTTGCTTATTGTGGGTCTTGGTGAATAAAGCTCAGAAGTTTCCTCTTGTGAAGCATGTACTGTTCTTTCTCACACATCCCTGCATTTCCCAATTCTCTGCTACGAGTAGGGATTAGCTACAAACCCAGTCTAAAAATGATTGAAAGACAAGCAAAAGAGACAGGAAGGTTTAAAAAGTCATTTAGGACCCTCATCAGAAGAGCACAGGGGGCCACACAGGGCGCCAGGATTGGTAGGGGGAGAAGGGTAATTGTAGGTGTGCCTGGAGCCATGTACAGGCTGATTTCTAGGGTTGGGAATGCCATAGTCGCTCTGCATCTCAAAATCTAGATGTGTCTCATGGAGGAAGAGGAGGTGGAAAGCATTATGTCCCCACGGACCTAAGGTAAAAGATTCCCTGTCGTGACTACAGTGTTTTCAAGTCGTCCTTTCCTGCACCTGTCTCCCTTGCTGGGCATCCAGTATATGGGTCCCATCTTCCAAGGGGGGAAGAAAAATGAAATTATTCAGGATCTATTTTGGGGATTCCCATCTGTTTTTGCATGGAGAAAAATGTATGCAATGCCTATTAGCAGAATATTAAGTTTGAGGAATGCAGAGCTATATTAGGGTAAAAGAGAATTTGTTTCTGCTGAGGCAGAGGTGGAGCAGCATCCTCACTGACCTGGGCAGCATTCCCCTCTCACTGCTGCGCCATGCAGAGTATGCTCCTAGTTCTGGGGGACCTCTGCCCTCGATGAGCTGAACCCTCCCATGGTCCTTCCTTGCTCCTTCTCCCTTTGGTGGCTGTGATAGCACACACTGGGCCCTGGGTCTCCCTTGCCTCTATGCCAGCCCCTCTTCCACACACCCTGTGCATCTGTGTCCTTTCCTGTCCCCACTATCACCAGGACTCTACCTCTCTCCCTCTGCATGTTCCCCTCGGAGGTTCCCAGCCTTGGAACAGTGACTTCACATCTTCTACCCTGACATCTGGGGCAGAATCCAGAGCACCTGTATCCTCCCACACACTGCACTATGGACTGTCTCAGGCACAGACGCTGAGATCAGACAGACAGTAAAGACAAGGCATCCAACCACCTGCAGAAACTTGTCTCCAGATTGTGGTGTACAGAGTCCATCAAGTAAAAACTGGAAATATCCCCAGTAGAATGTCAAGCTCACATGGGCAAGGACATTTTTGTCTTGTTCCCTGATGTCTCAGCACCAGGGATAGTGTTCAGTACCCAGTACAGGACCCTTAGGTGTTTGTTGAATGAATGGAACCATTGATGCAGCAATTCCACTTCTATGTATGTCTTCAAATGAATCACTCACACATGTGCACAGGGTTTGTGCAAAAGAAGGACAGGAGCAAACAACTGGGATAAAACTCGTGTTTATTAACTGACAGTGACTGATGCAGGGTAAATGAATAATGGGGGTTTGCAACACCGAGCAACTGCTGAACAGGAAACAGCACGAAGGGGACATGCCCAGGACTCTGTTAGTGGAGAAGAGCAGGTAGGAGATGCTCAGAGTAAAACCACTAGTGTGTGTGTGTGTGTGTGTACGCGTGCGCACCTGTGCCTTTTCCTGTTTGTGTTTGTGGGGGTGTAGAAATACAGAGACAAGCATCCTAATCAAGCTCCTGGAATGTCTTAGAAGTCACATCTGGGGAGCAGGTGGGTGGTGCTCTTCTGTGCAGAGATCCCTGACAATGCTTGTTTCCTGAGGTAAATGTATGAATACATAGACAGAAACATGCATTAGGTATAGGCCTTACTCACCAATGAAATTCTAACATCTAACAGAATATTTGGCACACATTAGCAAACATAATGCTGAACTTTTCACTGTTGTGATCTCTTTCTTTTACTTGCTGTACACCTGATGGCCAGTAGTTCACTGTCTTGCCCATGCTCATGAAGGGCCAGCAGGTTCTGCTTCATTTCATGGGTGTTTGTCACATCCCTGAGGTGGAGGCAAGGAGAGAGAAGGAAAATAAGTGTCAGTGAGCTCCATTGCCTGATCCATTAATCCCTAACCCCTCATCCTGACCTGCAGGACCCTGGACACTCCAATTGTCCCTACCTCATGATTTGCACACATCTCCCACTGTTCCTCAAAGCGAATCTTCTGCTCATGCCACAGGACTCTTACCTGTTCTATGAGTTCCTAGGCTAGAGGAAGGTGTGGCCTATAGTTTGGGAGCTGACCAGGGGTTGGGAGCCCAGGACACTAACGGTTGGGATGATCCCTGGCTATACAGGAAGGGAGTAGAAAGAGTGAGAGAAGCCTCATCATTTAGTCTCAATGCTGCATTATGTCCCAAGAAAGGAGTGATTTGAGGAATGAGTGACAATTTGGGATAACAGCATTATTTCAAGAGTGGGTTTTGCAAGGGTGCAGGGCTGGAATGAAGGGTGGCTTACAGAGATTGTCTTCTTCAGAGTCACTGATATCTTCATACTCTAGAATGCACTCGTTTTCCTGAAGCTCTCTCGCGCAGACTTCAGTCTCCTCTGTGCAGGGTGCTGTTGATGAGAATATTCGTAAGTGGAGTTGGGTGTGTGGGGGCATGTTGGGCCCAGTTTCTTTAGATAAGGAAGGCCTCCCCCCTCGAAGTGCCCACAGGTCTTCTAAATGCTTTGATGTTCACATCTTCTGGTTCAGAGAGGCTGAGATGTTAGATCTGCACAATTACTCGCCTAATGCCAGTTCAAATTTTAGCTTCTGGGTCCTCCCACTGCCATGGTTAGATTCCCAACCTCTTTACTTACCAGACATTCATTTAGACCTTCTTTCTTTTAGCATATATTGTTAAGGGCATATTGTTTGTCAGGCCTCAACTGAGGGCAGGGTACACAATTCTGAGTAAGATAGTGTTCCCAGATTATCACAGGTAGAATTACTGAAGCACTTTTCATGTTGTCAAACTTGTAGATTTCACTCAATATCTTCAAACATTTTAATAACTATGATTATTTTCATTTTATTGACTAGGACTCCACAGCTCAGAAAATTTGGATGAATTGCCCAAAAGAAGAGGGTTTTTGTGCAGATGACATTCATTCTGTGACTCTGGAAGTCATGGTCTCAGGTCTGAGTCGGAGCTGATCTAGCTCCTAAGTCTTGCCTTGACCCAGGCCTGTCTGTCCAGGAGCCATCCCCCACTCCAGGGGAGTGAAAGGAGTTGTTCCCAGATGGTTTCCCCTTACCTGCTGACTTCTCGATCTGCTGACCAGAGACACTCGCATTTCCTGAGGGGCACAGATGTTTCTGAGCTAGCTCTGAGTCAGGGATTACTGGTAGTGGCTTCAAGTCATTTTCTTCCCTTGAGAGATTCTTGGCCATCACCTTGTGAATATAAAGGTCACACACGCAAAAAATAGTATCGTTGGCTTTTCTCTAGTGCTTTAGAGTTTGCAGTATACTGTATCTTAGCTCACTTGCATTACCATATTAACGTTCTCCACAACTTTGGGAGATCATAACATGACCAGTACCTCAATTTTGAGGAACCTGGGAGGTTAGAAAAGAATGGCCTAAATGAGGGTATTTCGAGGACTAAAACACTCATCTTCACATTCTTTCCAGACTGACACTTTGGCAAACACAGGGAGTCTCCATGTAAGCGGGAGTACGGTACATTGTAGATTTTCAGAACAACAGTATTCAAAGAATTGATGAGGTCTGTGAAAGGAATGAAGGGCTTCTGTCAAATATAGGTGACCGCACATAAGTGAGTAGACACCTATTGGGAGAGTAAATGTAAAAGTGTATGGAGGGGACAAAATACTGCCGGAAAATTGTGTGGAGATAAAATTGAGGATGGGAGAGGAAAGGAATGGTACACAGAAATTCATGGAGACAACTAAGAAAGCTGTGCCAGATGTGACATGCTGTCCTGTTCTGGTACCATCATTTATTGTGGAATTAGAGAGATGGTTCCCACATCAACTCTGCTCATTGTCAGGGTGTGTTGTTTCATGATCAACAATCTTAAGTTGGCTTTTATTTGGCTCCTTTATTTAATAAACAGTGAACAATAAACATAAAACAAGTAAAGTAAAAGTACTTTCTGAACTTGTAAACACTGTTTAAATGCGGCAATAATAATAAAAGAATCCTATCTCTTGTGATTCTTCTTTGAATTCTCAACTGTCTCCACACTGGCAACCCAACTCCTAGGACCCTTACCATCTCCACCAGCTTAATCTGCAACTGTGGAATCACTTATTCAATAAACATTCAGGCACCTCTGAGGCTCCCTGGGCTGGGAATGAGGCTTCAGAGTTTCCTCAGGTCCAGATAAGGCCTGAAGGAGCTCACAGTAGTGAGGGGCTCACAGTCTAAGGGGTTCCTCAGCCATGGAGAGTGGCCCTGTGACAGGGCAGAGGGGCCTGGTACTCCCTGTTGTGAGAGTGAGTGTCTAAATGGAAGGATCAGCAGCACCTCTGGGCTAAACCCCTATGGAGACAACCTGAACTTCATAAACATATGAAAATGTTTATGATTTTGAGAATGTGGTGGAGCTTTGGACTAGACTGCTGTCATTGCCTCTGTGGTCTCAGAGAAATTATGTAGCATGTCTGTACCACAGTACCCTCATCTTTGTAAAAATATTAGTTATATCATTTTTATTTGGTTATAATGGTAATAAAAAGTCTTAAAAATTTTTGTAAAAATTAAATAAATTAGGTAAAATAATATCTAGCATCACTATGAGGACAAAAGAAATATCAGCTATCTAAATTGTTGATTGTTAAGCTACTGATGCTACATGAGGCATTGTGATAAGACCAAGAAAGGGAGGTAGTGAGAACCAGCCCAGTTTCAGAAATCTCCCACTCTTACCACATTCACATCCATGGAGGGATTAAGGTTCTGTGATCCTTCACATTTGGGAGGTACTCACCTTCTGGTGTTTTCTCAGTTGCTCATTGGAAGCCTCCTGAGGATTTTCATCTAAAAGAAGGTAATCAAGCAGAAATGTTCTTTATTGGTAAAAATTCCCAAACTCCAGAGAGACTCCTGAAGCATCAGGAAAGTCTGCAGCAGATGATATGAGTCCACTCACCATCAAGGGGTTATTTTCGGATGAGATTCTGAATTATTTTTACTATGGCTTGTACACTTATTCATAGGATTAATTCATAAATTTCTTTTGGATAGTGTATAAAACTTGAACTAAACTCCATCACTGCCTCATCCTATTCCATGACATATTTCTTACTTTTTTCACAAAGAATTAAAATGATTTGTTGGGAACTTGAACTGTATCCACTTAAAGATGGGTGGTACCTAGAAATCACTGTAGACTTAAAACAGGTGACCTTTATAGTGTGTCAATTATACCTCAATGCAATTGTTAAGTGTGTGATGAAGCAGGGATGATTTAGTGCAGTGGTTCTGCAAGGTTTCCAGGATAAAAACACTCCTAGAATGTAAAAACTTTGCAGATAGTTAAGCATTGGATTTTCAGCTCCCCTGATTTTGGGAGCTTGTGGAATATGGCCTGTGGAGCTGGGAGTCACAGGTCTATTGGAGACAGTATGAGCATTCTGACCCTGAATTTTTGCAGCTGTGCTATCAGAGCAGAAGAGCAAGTGAACACATCTGTCCCCTTTAGAGTGAGTAAACACAGTGCTGACATGGGCTGAGATTTCTTGAATCTGTGGCTTTTTTCACCCCATGTGGCCTCTGCTGACAATTATGAAAGCTCAGTGTGCGTGTGGCATTGTTCTCTCTAATGCTCTCTCAAAGTCAATACAAGGAATCAGGTTCAGTCAGGAGTGAGAAGACCATTGTGTTTGATAAAGCTCAGGAAAACAGGTGAATGTCATCACAAAATACCTTAATCATTTAGTCTCTTAAGATGTTTATCCTGCCCGACCGGGAGTGGCTCAGCGGTTGAGCGTCGACCTAGGATCCAGGCGATCGGGGTTCGATTCCCGGTCAGGGCACATACCCGGGTCGCAGGCTCGATCCCCAGTCGGGGGCGTGCAGGAGGCAGCCGATTAATGACTCATCACCGATGTTTCTACCTCTCTCTCTCCCTCTCCTCCCCGCTCTCTGAAATCAATAAAGATATATATATTCTTAAAAAAAGATGTTTATCTTAAACTACCCAGTTGATATTCTAAAATTGACTCTGGATGTTTTTGGAGGATTTAGACTTTAATCACACTTTTCCTAGTTTTCCTGTGGTTCATGAGGGTGCTCAGCATGAACAATAGCTCCTTTGAATAAAGAAATGTTTCAAACTCCAGAAAGTTACAGAGGACACTATGAAAACAAACATGTGCACATCTGCCCCTGGGTCAAGTCAGATCTCAGCATGATGGCACATCTGCTTCAGATTGCCCTGAGATCCTTTATTCAAAATATAACAAAACCCTCTGAACAAGTCACAGATGACGCCATCCATGCAGCCCTCATGGATCCCTGCTGGCCCTCCTGCACTTCTCAAATCCTGAATTTGATGAGTTTCTTTCTCTTTCAGATTTTGATACATTTACCATTGACTTATTATCTATAAAAACATATATTGTTCTTGTTTTAGGATTTTATATGAATGGCTACT
Organism: Miniopterus schreibersii; assembly: GCF_964146895.1. Classification (NCBI taxonomy): domain Eukaryota; kingdom Metazoa; phylum Chordata; class Mammalia; order Chiroptera; family Miniopteridae; genus Miniopterus; species Miniopterus schreibersii. The sequence goes on from NC_138104.1 coordinate 75,076,354, forward strand.
GACTGTACTTAACCTTCTGCATCCAACTTTCTTTAGTCAGCAGTGATCCATTTAGGCAAGAAACCCCTGAAAATCTTTTCTGAGCAGTTGGACCCCCAAAGAAGTTAGGATTCAGGACAATTTCCAGGCCCTTCCTGTCACTCACCCTGATTCCCGGGGTTCCGAGCTTCATCAGAATCATGCTCAGGAGATTCTGTGGTCCGATTCTTAGGACGCATGAAATCTGGGAGTTTGGCCATGAGACCTAGGAGAAGCAAAACATCTGTTGCTTAAGAGACAACCTGAGAGGAGAGTGGATGCTGGGAGGCAGCAGGGACAGTAAAGGTCACCGAGGGGGGGGATTTGAATAAGGGCCAGTGGGAGTGACCAGTGTAGAGTCCAGGTCTGAGCATCTCTGTGGTCACTCTTGGCCCTGAGCCCTGTTCAGGATACAATAGAGCAGAAGGTTCTGAAGCTACCTACAGATTTCTCCCCACACAAATGAAATTGAGTAAATTTTGCTGAGCCTAAGAAGCCATGATATGTAAAGGGAAAGAGGGATGGTCTTGTGTTCCCAGACCTGTCTGGACCAAGAACTTCCTGTTACCTAGACCAGTCATGGTGTCACTGTTTCTCTTCACATACACATAGGTTATTTTCTCTGAGTTTCCCAGCTTTGCCCACTCTTCCACAGAGGAGTATTTGCAAATATCCCTGAAGGCCTAGAAAAAAAGAAGAAATCCCAGCAGTGTCTCAGGTAAAAATATTTGACATTTAGCTTGCCCTCTTCCTTAGCTGCAGAGCTTCTGTGTTGGACCTGTAAACAGGAGCTAAAAATTCCTCCTGGTTGATGTCACAGCTAAGTCAGAAAACAAGGGTAACATTCTTTAGCCTCTTCGCTGCATGCAACAGGAACTTCATGCTGGTGGTGGGCTCTTCTCTCACCTACCAGAATGGACTGAGAGTCACTAAATGTCGTGTGAGGTGATAGGCCTTATTGTCTCCAGGGATGCTAGGCAAGTTCTGAGTGAGGGTGGGAAGCTGCTGAGGCTCTGGATCTCCTCCCTGACACCCTGCTCCTTGACCTCACTGCCTCTGTGCTCAGGTCCTCAGAAATGTAGTAACCCTACAATGTGCCTTGGTGACTTCTCGATCCGCCACCTCCAAATCTCCTTACCTTGCATTTTTCCTCTGAATTCTGGGAATCCTCCATGGGGTTGTTGTCTAAGGAGCTGCCTTTGTTCATGGCTCTGGGAGCAGTGTGATCTTCTTTTAAAAAAACAAACAAATTTATTTTATTTTATTTTCTCTCCACACCTATTCCCCCACCCCCGCCTTCCCTCTGAGATCCCTCAGTCCCTGGATCTATTTTGTTCATCGGTTTATTTTGTTCATTAGATTCCACATATGAGTGAGATCATGTGATATTTGTCTTTCTCTGACTGGCTTATTTCACTTAGCATAATACTCTCCAGTTCCATGCATACTGTCCCAGAGGGTAAAAGAGCCTTCTTTTTTACAGCTGCATAATATCCCATGGTTAAAATGTCCCACAGTTTTTTTTATCCACTCGTCTACTGATGGGCACTTGGGCTGTTTCCAGATCTTAGCTATTGTAAACTGAGCTGCAGTGAACATAGGGGTGCATAAATTCTTTCTGATTGGTGTTTTGGGTTTCTTAGGATATATTCTTAGAAGTGGGATCACTGGGTCAAATGGCAGTATGATTTTTAATTTTTTGAAGAAACTGGGAGTGGTGTGATCTTGAAGGGACATAACTTGAGTCTCTGTGGTCACAAAGCCAAAGGTCCTTGGGGAAGAGGCCCTGAGGCAAGGAGAAACTCAGAGTGTCACCTGGAATTAAGATTCTTCCTTTGCTACAAGAGGTATCACCTCACACCTGCCAGAATGGCTACCATCAATAAATCAACAAACAACAAGTGCTGGAGAGGATGTGGAAAATGGGAACCCTAGTGCACAGCTGGTGGGAATGTAGACTGGTGCAGCCACTATGGAAAACAGTACAAAGTTTCCTCAAAAAATTAAAAATGGAACTGCCATTTGACCCAGTGATCCCACTTCTGGGAATATATCCTAAGAATCCTGAAACACCAATCATAAAGAATATATTCACCTTATGTTCATTGCATCATTATTTACAATAGACAAGGTCTGGAAACTGCCCAAGTTCCCATCAGTAGATGAGTGGATACAAAAGATGTACTATCATGGACACAGATAACCATATGATGAAGGCCTGGGGGTGGGGTGGAGCAGGTTGGAGGGGGCCAATGGGGGGGAAAAGAGTGACATCTGTAATACTTTCAACAATAAATATAAATTAATAAAAAGATGTGGTACATTTATATAATGGAATACTGTGGGGCTGTAAAAAAGAAGTAACTCTTATCCTTTACAACAGCATGGGTGGACCTAGAGATTATTATGCTAAGTGAAATAAGCCAGTCAGAAAAATACAAATACCATATGATTTCACTTATATGTGGAATCTAATGAACAAACTAAACTGATTAACAAAATAGGACCAGAGGCATGGATATATGCAACAGACTGACAGATATCAGAGGCAATGGGAATGGAAGGGAATGGAAGAGATTAGCCAAAGAACATATATGCATATATGTATAGCCCATTGACACAGACAAAAATGTAGTAAGGGGAGGCTGGTTGAAGGGGGGGCAAATGAGGGAATGGGAACATCTGTAATAGTGATAGCAATAAAAAAAAGATTCTACTTTTGTCAGTAGTTGGCTTATTCATTCCTAAGGGAGGACATGGGGTAGTCAGAAGAGAAAAGGGTCTGGAGGTCTCTGTGAGAGGTATTGATCAGGAAGACAGACTTTCTGTGGGCATGATCAAAGGAACCTTGGGTCTTTGAGGGGGTTCAGTTACTGTTGTTAGTAGTTTGCCTGGAGTTTGGCTTATCCGGAACAAAAGATATGAAGACCCTTGTTGGGGAAGCAGTAAAGTGAGGGTACTGTGTTATTGAGGGAGTGTTTTGAAAAAAAAAAAAAAAAAAAAGGCCCGGAGAGGTGTCTCAGAGATCATATGGTTTAGATATTGAGGAAGAGGGATGTGAGGTTTTTCTTTGTTGAAAAGAAATGCAGCCAAGCCCAGTTTGGCTCAGTGGCTAGAGTATCAACCTGTAGACTGAAGGGTCCCAGGTTCGATTCTGGCCAAGGGCACATACCTCGGTTGCAGGCTCGATTCCCCAGTACCGGTCAGGGCATGTGCAGGAGGCAACCAATCCATGTGTTTCTCTCACATTGGTGTTTCTCTCTCTCCTTTCTACTCTCTCTGAAAAGCAATGGAAAAAAATATCCTCAGGTGAGGATAAAAAAGAAAAAAAGAAATGAAGACTGCTAATATGGGTGGACTTGAAGGCTAATTCTAGGTTATTTGGAAATTATTAGTGTAAAGAGAGCTAGACTATCTGAGACTACAGGACCAGGCATCACCCTGGCTGAGAATGTAGGGGTTTCAATACAGCAATCTCGTGTTCCCCTAAGTGAGGGAACTGGGAATCTCTCAAGGAGAGGATATTTCCGGGTTTCTGAGGCCAAGAAGATGGTTGCTTTAATCCAAGTGCTGATCAATAGATGAGTGGATAAAAGAGTAGTGGTACCTATATGCTATGGAATATTATTTGGGCACAAAAAATAAGGAAATCTTACCATTTGTGACATCATGGATGTACCTAGAGGGCATTATGCTAAGTGAAGTAAATTGGATAGAGAAAGACAAGTATCAAATGATTTCACTAATATGTGAAATGTAAAGAACAAAATAAATGAACAAAGAAAATAGAAACAGACAGACACAGAGAACTACTGGTTTCCAGTGGGGAGGTATTTGGGGGACTGTGTGAAAAAAGTGAAGGGATTAAGAAGTACAAATTGGTAGTTACAAAATAGTCACAGGGATGTAATGTAAAGTACAGCACAGGGAATATAGTCAATAATATTGTAATAACTATGTATGGTGCCAGTTGGGTCCTGGAAATATTAGGGGGGACACTATGTAAAGCATATCGCTGTCTAACCACTGTGCTGAACACCTAAAACTAATATAAAATAATGATTGTAAATTTTAATAGAAAATATTGCAAAATTAGAACCCGCCCCCCCCCCCCAACAACAGAAAATGATTGTTGCTTTATCCCAGAGGAGGCAGTAAAGGGGACCCTTAGGGTGAGGCTACTATTTCTGGTTGAAGAAATCTAGGGGCGTATAGCGAACTTTGGGGTTTCTCAGGCTGAGGAGGTTTGGCTTTCCTGAGTAAGAGCAGTTAGGGAGTTTCACAGACGACGATAGTTTTAGTTTTATCTCTGCCCGAAAGGGATCTCCCCCAAAGACTTTAAATGGTCCCTCAGTCCTATGATCTTTCGGGTTATTGGGGGGCACAGCAGAGACCCAACTGCTTGAGTAATCTGCAGAGGCTCCCCGTGTTTCTCCATGACGCCCCTCCCCCCTTAATCTGTCCAGGTCTGACCCTCAGAGAGAACGTACCTCAGATGAGAAGCGGTTGTGAAGGCTCGATCGGCGCCGAGAAGTAATGGCGCAATTCAGTCACCCAGGGACCTTCGACTAACCTTAACAGTTTATGAACTGGACCTCGCTATTGGAAGTCGGGGTAATACAGTGGAAACTGAGGCCCGAGAGGGATCTTATCAGTTCAGGCTCCGCAGCCTGGAAAGCCTTTTCAAAATGGGTGGAGACAATGGTTTTCCCGCTTGGAGCAAGCTTGCCTTCGGCAGCTGCAATTGGCCACTCCAAGTTCCGTAGTTTCATTTGTGCGCACGCTCAGATGTTTCCTTTCGATTCAGCCTGTGCCCTACTCTGGTATGCTTATGCTGTTTCGTTTTTTATGATATGTATTTAATTGTATTTATTTACTTAAAAAATTAAAAGATATCTTGTTTAGTGTTTTTCTTATACCTCACCCGAAGATATGCTTATTTATTTTTTTTAGAGAGAGAAGACGGGAGAGAGAGGGAGAGGCGGTGAGAGAGAGAAAGAAACCTCAATGTGCAGGAGGAACGTCGATCTGTGTCTGCCTGTAAGCGCCCCGAGCAGGAATCGAACCCCAGACCTTTCTGGATGTACAGGTGGACCCGCCAACCAACTGAGCGACCCGGCTAGGGCTGTTGTTTAGTTTTAGTAAACGGGGTGTAGGAGGCGGGCTACCTTCTCAAGTGCTTTCCATTGTAACCGAACAAGTGGGTTCGGCTGCCTGCCACTATGAAAAAGCCACACTCCAGAGGCAGGTTCTGGTGCAAAAGGGCAGACGTTTTACTCAGATGCTGTGTGACCTGGGAGAAGGTTGGACTCCCCTCTCAAGGACAACCTCCCCTTCCTGCTCAACCCGGTGGTTCTCGTAGGGATAGGGAAGGGAGAGCTTTTTCACCAGTGGCAACTACCATGATAGATTATGCTGCGCTGAGGTTCTGTCCATTCATCTTTCTACCTTTTGGCGGGCTCAGTAAAGAACCTGCCTCCGTGCCATCTTGACCAATGGGAGAGACTCTCTGGTGCACCCTGGTAATGCCGTCAGTCTCCAACATCCTCAGATACAGAGTCTGTCCTAGGACCTCCTAGTAAGAAAAAAATTTAAACTGCGTGTTTTAAAATCAACATTTTATATGTGTTTCATTCCAGAAGATTCGATAACCAGAAACATTTTATTTAATACTAATATTCATAGAACTGGTATTGAATTGAGTATTCACGTGAATAGCATTTGCTGTGTTCCTTGGCGGGGCTCAGCAGTCACTTTTTCTGGGCCGTCTGTTCTACCCCCACTGGCAGTGCCTCCAATGCTCCTCATTACCCCTTGGCTTTTTTCATGCACAACCCTGATCTCTCTACATTGCCTCTTGCAGAAAGACTGAGAGCTCTCTGAGGACAGGGACAGCGTCTTGACCCCTGTGCCCAGCACAGAACCTTTTATATGCATTGCCCCACTTAATTTTCACAGCCACCAATTGAGCGAAATATTGATATCATCCCCATTGTGCAGATGTGGAGAATGAGGCTCAGAGAGTTTAGCAATGTGATTAAGGTCACACAATCAGCAGGCAGCAGAGCTAGAAGTCACCCTGAATTTGAACTTAGTCCAAGGTGTATGCTGTTAATTACTCTTCTATTTTGCCTCATCTATTCATTAGTTGGTTGAATGAATGGGTGCATGCACCTTAAAACTACAAAGGACCTTGAATGCAATCTACATAATCTCCTACAATCACCCATAATATCCTGTGGCTGCTGTAACAAATTTACAGAAATTTTGAAGCATAAATAGCAGAAATTTATTCCCTCCCAGTTCTGGAAGCCAGAAGAGTGAAATTAGTTTCGTTGGGCTGAAGTCATGCTGTAATCAGGGCTACACTCTTTCCAGAGGCTCCAGGAGACAAACTGACCCTTCTATCTCTGGGGGCTGCCAGCATTTCTTGCCTTGTGCCTGCATCATTCCAATCTCTGCGTCCATGGTCCTTGTATTCTTCTGTCTCTTTCTTGCTCCTTCCATTAAGTACAAATTTAGGGCCCACACTGATAATCCAGTGTAATCTTCCTATGTCAAGATCCTTATCTTAGTCAAAACTGAAAAATCGTTTTTGTTGTTGTTGTATATTATTTTATTATTTTTTATTAAAAATTACTTTTAATGTCGCTGTTATTGTAGGAATCCCCTCCACCCCCTTTTGCCCACATTCACCCTCCCCCTTTTTGTTGTTGTTTTAAAATAAGTCATAAATTTCCAAATTTGGGATGTGGGTATCATTTGGGGGCCATGAATTACTCTAGCACGATCTGCCCTCTGGTCCACAAAGGATCACCTCCAATCCACATGTAAAATACATTCCCTTTATCCTCAAATTCCCAGATTGTTGAATCCTTTGCAGTATCAACTCAATTCCAAAATCTCATCTAATTACATCAGCTCAATACTGCCCACTCTCATCATGTAAAATAGATATGGATGGAATTCAGACTATGATGAATCCTGGGCAAGAATCCTCTTGGTACTTGCCCAAAGGAAAACAAGTTATTTGTCCCCAAAATACAGTGGAGGGACAATCATAGGACAATAGGTATACACATTCTCATTTTATTTTTATTTATTATTTTAAATTTAACTTTATTGTTGAAAGTATTACAGATGTTCTCCCCCCCCATTGATTCCCTCCACCTGGCATCCACTACTCCCCCCCCCCCCCAGGCCTTCTCCACACTGTTGTCTGTGTCCATAGGCCATGCATATATTCATATAAGCTCTTTGATTAATCTCTCCCCAACCCCACTCCCCAACCCCACCTTCCCTCGGAAATTTGTCCCACTGCTCCATGGTTCTATATCTCTGTATCTATTTTGTTCATCAGTTTATTTTGTTCATTAGACTTCACATATAAGTGAGATCATGTGATACTTGTCTTTCACTGACTGGCTTATTTCACTTAGCATAATACTCTCCAGGTCCATCCATGCTATCCCAAAGGGTAAGAGATCCTTCTTTTTTATAGCTGCATAGTAATCCGTGGTGTAAATGTAGCACAGCTGTTTTATGCACTCATCTACTGGTCAGAATGATTATCATCAACAAATCATCAAATGACAAGTACTGGCAAGGATGTGGAGAAAAGGGAACCCTATTAAACTGCTGGTAGGAAGGCAGACTGGTGCAGCCAGTATTGAAAACAGTATGGAGTTTTCTCAAAAAATTAAAAATGAAACTGCCATTAGACCCAGTGATCTCACTTCTAGGAATATATCCTAAGAAACTCGAAACACCAATCAGAAAGATTCTATGCACCCCTATGTTCATAGCAGTGCAATTTACAATAGCTATGATCTGGATACACATTCTCATTTTAAATAAGAGAAAATAACAGGAAGGTTCACTGTTCCCATGCACTGTTGAAATCTAGACGGGCAAGTTTTATTACATTTCATGTCATGGGAATAATCTTCTGTGGCATGAGGCTCTGCCCTGTGGGCCTGCAGCTCTGCCATCAGAGACATTCTTTTCTCTTAAAGGTTGTCACGTGCTTGCACTTTATTTTTCTCAGCCCTCTTCATTCCTGTGGAATTTTGGGAATCTGACAGCCTTCCTGCATTGTTTCCTGCCTCTGTTACTTTCAGATTAATCTGGTAATGCTTCTGATAATATAGCATTCATCAAAAATGTCTTGGGTAGTGGTGGTTAAGCAAGGTGGTGTACGAGGATGCCAACCTTGCTTCTTCTCACAAAGATACCAAATATATCCTACCATTTAGAGCAATTCCTCCTGAGAGATATCTTTGTGCCAGGTGAATGGCCTCTGTAAAACAAGCAAGTGAGAGACTGCAGAGAGAAGTTTGTGAAACCTCGAGATCTCTCTGAGATTTGAGGGAACTCTCTGGGATCAAGGGTATCTGCAAGGACCATTGGTTATGTCCCCTTCAGGTGGATAGCGCTGGAGGGAGCTCTAGCCAGGTGCTCTGGCTCACCTGTAAGGCTGCTGCTCTGCTTCCAGGTCACCCTGCTGGAGGTCCTTCTGGTGGGACCAACAAGTCCTCAAAGAGTCACGTGAACCGGGTCACCACCCAGACACTACTCCAGAGATAAACAACTGGAACCACTAGATGCATTCATGGGCACCCACACTGGGCAGCCAGACCAGGAACTCCCTCCAGCAGGACCAACAGGACTCTGTGATACCTGAACACCGGGCTGTCCAGCCTGGAGTCCACAGAAAATCATTATCTCTCAGGGTACTCAGCTTCCAGAAAACATTATGATGATTCCTTAAACCTTCTCTACAGGACTCAAGGCAGGGGGTCACCTGGTGGACACACTCTGGGACCATGAAGAAGCTCTTTCCAATCTGCAGACTGTGACTCGTGAACAAACCAATCAAATGTTGTATTTCATTTGAGCAGAATTTCATGTTTCTAATGAATTACAATGGAATAACTAACTTACCACCTCACAGAACAGAATAGAAAATATCAGAGTGTATCACATGTGCAAAGGGTCAGCATGGTTTCCTGGAGCACTTGTTTTAGAGTCACTGCAAAATGTGTTGCTTATTGTGGGTCTTGGTGAATAAAGCTCAGAAGTTTCCTCTTGTGAAGCATGTACTGTTCTTTCTCACACATCCCTGCATTTCCCAATTCTCTGCTACGAGTAGGGATTAGCTACAAACCCAGTCTAAAAATGATTGAAAGACAAGCAAAAGAGACAGGAAGGTTTAAAAAGTCATTTAGGACCCTCATCAGAAGAGCACAGGGGGCCACACAGGGCGCCAGGATTGGTAGGGGGAGAAGGGTAATTGTAGGTGTGCCTGGAGCCATGTACAGGCTGATTTCTAGGGTTGGGAATGCCATAGTCGCTCTGCATCTCAAAATCTAGATGTGTCTCATGGAGGAAGAGGAGGTGGAAAGCATTATGTCCCCACGGACCTAAGGTAAAAGATTCCCTGTCGTGACTACAGTGTTTTCAAGTCGTCCTTTCCTGCACCTGTCTCCCTTGCTGGGCATCCAGTATATGGGTCCCATCTTCCAAGGGGGGAAGAAAAATGAAATTATTCAGGATCTATTTTGGGGATTCCCATCTGTTTTTGCATGGAGAAAAATGTATGCAATGCCTATTAGCAGAATATTAAGTTTGAGGAATGCAGAGCTATATTAGGGTAAAAGAGAATTTGTTTCTGCTGAGGCAGAGGTGGAGCAGCATCCTCACTGACCTGGGCAGCATTCCCCTCTCACTGCTGCGCCATGCAGAGTATGCTCCTAGTTCTGGGGGACCTCTGCCCTCGATGAGCTGAACCCTCCCATGGTCCTTCCTTGCTCCTTCTCCCTTTGGTGGCTGTGATAGCACACACTGGGCCCTGGGTCTCCCTTGCCTCTATGCCAGCCCCTCTTCCACACACCCTGTGCATCTGTGTCCTTTCCTGTCCCCACTATCACCAGGACTCTACCTCTCTCCCTCTGCATGTTCCCCTCGGAGGTTCCCAGCCTTGGAACAGTGACTTCACATCTTCTACCCTGACATCTGGGGCAGAATCCAGAGCACCTGTATCCTCCCACACACTGCACTATGGACTGTCTCAGGCACAGACGCTGAGATCAGACAGACAGTAAAGACAAGGCATCCAACCACCTGCAGAAACTTGTCTCCAGATTGTGGTGTACAGAGTCCATCAAGTAAAAACTGGAAATATCCCCAGTAGAATGTCAAGCTCACATGGGCAAGGACATTTTTGTCTTGTTCCCTGATGTCTCAGCACCAGGGATAGTGTTCAGTACCCAGTACAGGACGCTTAGGTGTTTGTTGAATGAATGGAACCATTGATGCAGCAATTCCACTTCTATGTATGTCTTCAAGTGAATCACTCACACATGTGCACAGGGTTTGTGCAAAAGAAGGACAGGAGCAAACAACTGGGATAAAACTCGTGTTTATTAACTGACAGTGACTGATGCAGGGTAAATGAATAATGGGGGTTTGCAACACCGAGCAACTGCTGAACAGGAAACAGCACGAAGGGGACATGCCCAGGACTCTGTTAGTGGAGAAGAGCAGGTAGGAGATGCTCAGAGTAAAACCACTAGTGTGTGTGTACATGTGTACAAATACAGAGAAGAACATCCTAATCAAACTCCTGGAATGTCTTAGAAGTCACATCTGGGGAGGGGGAGGGTAGTGCTCTTCTGTGCAAAGATACCTGAGAACGCTTGTTTCCTGAGGTAAATTCATGAATACATGGACAGAAACATGCATTTGGTATAGGCCTTACTCACCAAAGAAACTCTAACATCTAACAGAATATTTGGCACATATTAGCAAACATAATGCTGTACTTTTCACTGTTGTGATCTCTTTCTTTTACTTGCTGTACACCTGATGGCCAGTAGTTCACTGTCTTGCCCATGCTCATGAAGAGCCACCAGGTTCCGCCTATTTTCTTTCTTTTATTTTAATTAATTAATTAATTTTTTTGTTTAAAATATTACAGATGTCCCTTTTTCTCCCCAGTGACCCATTCCCCCCCCATTTCTTCCCCCTCCCCAGTCACTCTCCCCACCATTGTCCATGTCCTTGGGCTGTGCATATATGCATATAAATTCTTTGGTTATTCTCTCCCCCTCCACCCCCTTACCCCCCTCCATCTCTCTGATATTTTTCAGTCTCAACTATGCTTCCATGTCATTGAATCTATTCTGTTCATTAGTTTATTAAGTTCTTTAGATTCCACGTATAAGCGAGATCATGTGATATTTTTCTTTCGCTGCCTGGCTTATTTCACTTAGCATAATATTCTCCAGGACCATCCATACTGTCCCAAAGGGTATGAGATTCTTCTTTACAGCTGCATAGTATTCCATGGTGTAAATGTCCCACAGCTTTTAATCCACTCATCTACTGATGGGCACTTAGTCTGTTTCCAGATCTTAGCTATTGTAAACTGTGCTGCTCTGAACATCGGGGTACATAGATCCTTTCTGATTAGTGTTTCAGGATTCTTAGGATACATTGCTAGGAGTGGAATCACGGGTCAAATGCAGCTCCATTTTTAATTTTTTGAGGAACCTCCATACTGTTTTCCATAGTGGTTGCACCAGTCTGCATTCCCACCAGCAGTGTACTAGGGTTCCCCTTTCTCCACACCCTCACCAGCACATGTTGTTTGTTGATTTGTTGATGGTAGCCATTCTGACAGGTGTGAAGTGATACCTCATTGTGGTTTTAATTTGCATCTCTCTGATGATTAGCGACGTCGAGCATTTTCTCATGTCTCTTGACCATCCCTATGTCCTCTTTGGAGAACTGTCTATTTAAGTCCTTTGCCCATTTCTTAATTGGGTTGTTTGTCTTCCTCTTGCTGAGTGCTATGAGTTCTTTGTACACTTTGGAAATTAACCCCTTATCAGATTCATCCTTGGCAAATATGTTTTCCCAGACCGTGGGGTTCCTTTGTATTTTGAGGCTGTTTTCTTTTGCTGTGCAGAAGCTTTTTAGTTTGATGTAGTCCCATATGTTTATTTTTTCCTTTGTTTCTCTTGCCCTAGGAGTTGTATCAGTGAAAATTCCACTACGTGGGATGTCTGTGACTTTACTGCCTATGTTTTCTTCCAGGATTTTTATGGTTTCGTGACTTACATTTAAGTCTTTTATCCATTTTGAGTTTATTTTTGTGTATGGTGAAAGTAGGTGGTCTAGTTTCATTCTTTTGCATGTATCTGTCCAATTTTCCCAGCAGTTCGGCCTATTTTCATGGGTACTCGTCACAATCGGAGGTGGAGGTAAGGAAAGAGAAGGAAAATAAGTGGCAGTGAGCTCCATTGCCTGATCCTTCATCCTGACTTGCAGAGCCCTGGACACTCCAATTTCCCCTACCTCATGGTGAGCACACACCTCCCACAGTTCCTCAAAGGAAATCTTCTGCTCATGCCACAGGGACTCTCACCTGTTCTATGAGTTCCTAGGGTAGAGGAAGGTGTGGCCTATAGTTTGGGAGTCGACAAGGGGTTGGGAGCTGAGGGCATCCTGGGTTGGATGATCTCTGGTTACTCAGAGAAGGGAGTAGAAAGAGTGAGGGAAGCCTCATCATTTAGTCTCAGTGCTGCACTCCAAGGGTCTTGGCAAAGGAACAATTTTGGGAAGGAATGACAAGATGGGACACCAGTACCATAAGAACAGTGTTCTTTGCAGGGGTGTGGGCTGGAAGCAACGGTCAGTTACATAGTTAGTCATCTTCCTCGGGGTCATTGATCTCTTCATACAAAATATGGTACTTTCTTTCCCTCAGCCTGTGGACCCAGACATTAGTCTTTTCTTTCCTGGATCCTGTGGTAGAGATGCATAGGTTAATGGGGATGGGGCCTTGGAGAGTTGGGCCTTGTTTTCTTGGATAAGGAGATGTCCCCTCCCTCCCAGGGGCCCACAGGCCTTCTACTTGAACTGTTGTCCTCATCTTCTAGCTCAGAGTGACTGATATAGACCTGCACCAGTACACAACAAATGCCAGTTTGAGTTTTAGCTTCTGAGTCCTACCACTGTCTGGGTAGATTCCCAACTTTTTTACTTACCAGAAAGTTCATTCAGACTTCACAGCAGATATTGTTAAAGGCATATTTTGCATCAGGGATTGAGCTGAGGGCTGCGAATACAACTCTGAGTAAGTCATGTTCCCAGGTTAAACAGGCAGAATTATTTGAGCACCTTTCAGGTCGTTAGTCTTATAGATTTCATTTAATACCTTCAAACAAATAATGAACTATGATTCTTTATTTTCATTTTATGGAATAAGAATCTGGAACTCAGAGAATTGGATGACTTGCCCACAGCAACCCAAATTTTATGCTGATGACAATTCAATCTGTGACTCTTGAAGTCCTGTTATCAGCTCTCAACTGAATCTTAATATGCTCCAGAGTCCAACCTGGACCTAGGCCTGCTCAGGACCCAGCCCCCATGCCAGCAAAACCAGAGGAGTTGTTTCCCCCAATTGCCCCTTTACCTGCTATCTTCTTCCTCAGCTGACCAAAGGCCATCACTTTTCCTTGTGAAGCAGAGCAGTTTCTGAGCTGGATCTGAGTCAGGTGTTACTGGTAGTGGTTTTAAGTCATTTTCTTCCCTTGCTTCTCTCACAGGCACCATCTTGTTCATGCGAAGGGCACATATAAACACTATAAGAGGCATTTCCCCGGTGCTTAAAACTTACAAAGTGTCTTCATGTGCAATGCCTTAATGAACATTCTCCACAACTCTGGGAGATTATATGACCGGTACCTCAATAGTGAGGAACCTGAACAATTAGAACGAAAAAGAATGGCCTAAATGAGGTTGTTTTGAGGACTAGAACACTTGCCTTCTTGCTATTTCCAGACCGAAAGTCTGTCAAACTGATGAAGTCTTCATGTAAGCAGGAGTGTGGTATACAGAATATTTGTGGAACAATAGCATTCTATGAATCAACAAGGTCTGTGAAAGCAATGAAGGGCTTCTATCAAATATAGGTGACCGCACATAAGCAAGTAGACAGGTGCTGGGAGAGTAAATGTAAAAGTGTACAGAGGGGACAAAATACTGCTGGAAAATGGTGTGGGGAGGTGAATATGGAGAGGGGAAATGAAAGGAATGGGACACAGAAATTAGGTAGACAGCCAGGAAAGCTGTGCCAGATGTGACATGCTGTCCTACCCTGGCACTATCATTTATTGTGGAATTAGGGAGGTTGTTCCCACATTAACTCTGCTCCTGTCAGGCGTTGTCATGACCAACAGCCTTAAAGTATCTGTCATTGAGCTCCATCATTTAGGAGAGTTAACAAGAAACATATATCAAGGGAAGTAAAAATGGTTTTTGAGCTTGGAAATTAATCCATCTGAAGTGCCTAACATAATACCCGGCACCACTATGAAGACAAAAGATGTATTAGCTATCACTGTATTCTGCCACTCTTACCACATTCACATCTGTACAAGGAGAAAGTCTCTGTGGTTCTTCAGATTTTGGAGATTCCTTCAGGTATCTTCTTGGTTGGATGTTGGAAGCCTTCTGAAGAAGTTCCTCAGAAAGTAGGTGATAGAGCAGAGGTTTTCTTTGTTGGTAAACATTCCCAAAATCCTGGGAGACTCCTGAAGTATCAGGGAAATAGGCAGCAGACGGTATGAACCCATTCAAACTCTAAAGGGTTTATTTTGAGCCTGGCTTCTGAATTATCTTTAATAATTCTTTATGCATTTATTAATTGCATAAATTCATAACTCTCCTTGTTATGATTTATAAAATGTGAATGAAACCCTATCACTGCCTCATCCTATTCCATGACATACTTCTCACTCTTTTTTGCAAAGATTCGAATGAATTCATTGGGAATTTAAACTGTATCTACTTAAAGATGGGTGGCAACTAGACATCACTGTAGAGTTAAAAAGGGTGAATTTTATAGTATGTCCATTATATCTCAATGCAGTTGTTAAGTGTGTGATGAAGCAAGGATGATTTAGTGCGGTGGTTCTGCAAGGTTAAAACAGGATAAAAACATTCATAGAATGTCAAAAACTGTATACTTAAGCACTGAACTTTCAGCCCCTTGACCTTGATTTTGGTAGCCTGTGGAACTGGGAGTCACAGGTCTATTGGAGACAGTAGGAGAATTCTGACCCTGTCTTCTTGCAGCTGTGCTGTCAGAGTAGAAGAGCAAATGAACACATCTGTCCCCTTTATAGTGAGTAAACACAGTGCTCACATGGGCTGAGGTTTCTAGAGCCTGTCCCATTTCTCACTTTATGGTACCCAAGCTTACTGACAAATGGGAAAGTTTAGTCTGTGTGTGAGATTGCTCTTTCAAAGTCTCTCCCAAGGTCAACACTTAGAATTAGACTCAATTAGGAGCGAGAAAACCATTTGGTTTGGTAAAGCACAGATAAATAGGTAATGTTATTACTGAACGCCTCAATCTCTTTGTCTGTTAAGACATTTATTTTAACTACCTATTTGCAATTCTAAAATTGACTCTGGATGCTTTTGGAGGGTTTCCACTTTAATCAAGGTAAATTTTTTTCCTGTGATTACTGAACACTGCTCAGCAAGAACAATGACTCCTTTATATTAATATTTCAATCTCCAGAAAATTACGGATGATAATGTTAGAAACATGTGCACATCTACCAGTGCATCTAGTTGAATCTCAACATTATTGCACAACTGCTTCAGATTTTTCTGATATCTCTATTCAAAATATGAGAAAACATTCCGAACAAGTCACAGCTGACACCATCTGTGCAACCCTCTCTTATCCTTGCCGTCCCTCCTTCTCCACTTTTCCACTCCTGAATTTATTGAGTTTAATTCTCATTCAGGATTTGATACATTTACCATTGACTTATTATCCATAAATCTTATATTCTTGTTTTGCCTGAATGCATCTTAAAAATACAAAGCACCTTTAACATAATCTATATGATCTCCTACAATAACACATAATTTCCTGTTGCTACTGTAATTAACAAAAACTTTTAGGCATAAAAAACAGAAATTTATTATCTCACTGTTCTGGAGGCCTGAATTCTGAAACTATTTCCCTGAGCTGAAATCAAAGTGTCAGCATGCCATCACCCTTTTCAGAGGCTCTAGGATAGAATATATTCCTGGCCTCTTCCATCTTCTGGTGGCTGCCAACATTACATGGCTCATAGGTGTATTATTTTAAGTCAGCCACCAAGGTCACATTGCCTTCACCTCTTCTGTCTCTGTCAAATCTCTCTTTGGTATATACCCCTATAATACATTTATGGTCCACCCAGATGATCCAGGGTAATCTCCCTGCCACAAGAGCTTTAACTTAATCACATGCAGTCTTTTTTTGTATTTGTTTCAAGGTAACACTCATAGTTTTCAATGATTGCGATGTGGCTAACTTTTGTGGTTCCAACATTCAGTCTAGCACAGTCTCCCCTCTGCTCACCAAATGTTCACGTCCATTTCACCTGCAAATTACATGCACTTCATTTCCTAATCCCCAAACTTCTCAATCCCTGTGGTAACAACTGAAGTTTAAAATCTCATCTAAATATTATCAGCTCAAAAGTACCAGCTCTCATCATCTAAAATAGGTATTGGTGGAACTTAGAGTAAGAGCCATCCTAAGCAACATTCCTCCTTGCAATTAATTGGCTGGGTGGCTCAGTTGATTGTCCCATACACCAAAGGGTTGCAGGTTTGATTCCAGGTCAGGGCACATACCTAGGTTTCGGGTTTGATCCCCCGTCGGGATGCATACGGAAGGCAACCAATTGATGTTTTTCTCTCACATGGATGTTTCTGTTTCTCTCTCTCTGTCTCTCTCTCTCTCAAATCAGTAAGAACATATCCTCAGGTTAGGATTAAAATAAAAATAAAGAAAAGAAAATAAGTTACCTGTCCCACAATACAGTGGTGAGACAGGTATAGGAGAAAATGAAAGAAAGGAAGGAGTCACTGGTCACAACCATTGTTGAAATCTAGCAGGGCAAATTACATTAGGTTTCAAGGCCTGAAAATAATCCTATGTGGTTTGAAGCAATCTACAGATTCAATGCAATCCCTCTTGTTGTTTGATTTGTAAGTAAATTTCTGTCATTAAATTTTGAAATATGTTCAAAAAGAAAAAAAGATATGCTGGCCTCATATAACAATTTGGGAAGTATTATCTGGAAGAATTTGGGTAAGATTGGTATTATTTTCTTCTTAAATGTTTGGAAGAATTCCCCAGTGAAGTCATCAGTGTTCTTTGTGAGTAGTTTCTAAATTATGAATTTGATTTATTTAAAAGATATAGTACCATTCAGATTTTTTATTTCTTTTAATGTCAGGTTTGGTAAATTGTGATATTCAAGTAATTTGTACAGTTTGTGTAAGTTAGGAGTCAGCAAACTTGTTCTGTAAAGGGCCAGATAGAAGTATTTAAGGTTTTGTAGGCCATATGGTCTCTGTGGCAACTGCTCAAATCTGCTATTATAGGTTGAAAGCAGCCATAGACAATGTGTAAACCAATGAGCATGGCGTTGACCCAATAACATTTTATTTATGGACACCAAAAGTTGAATTTCATATAATTTTTATGTTACAAAATATTATTTTTACTTTTTTTCCAACTATTAAAAATGTAAAAACCATTCTTAGCTTGTGGGCCAGATTTAGCTGTGGACCATTCTTTGTTGATCTGCATTGTCAATTTCTTTTGTCATAAAATTGTTCATAATATCCTTTTAATGTTTGTAATACACCAGCCCCTTGTTGGTGGGCCTTTTCATTGTTTCTAGTTTTTTCTTTGAGATAAAACAGTAACAACAACAATAATAACAATAATTGTAATGACAGCTACTGTTTATTGAATGCTTACTGTGTGCCAGGCACAGTTATAATAAATTACAATGGAATTAACTCATTTAATTTACCCAGGAATTCTTTGTGCTACATACATTATTATCCTCATTTTTCAGATGAAGAAATTGAGGCAAGGAGAAACAAGATGGTGGCATAGGTAACTGTGGTACCTGCAACCTCCCACAACCACATCAAAATTACAACTAAAATACAGACCAGTCATCACTCAGAACTTCCTGAGATCTAGCTGAACAGAAGCCCTACAACCAGGGAACTGAAAAAGGATTGAGACCGGTAGGAGGGGTGGAGACAACGGGCTGATTGAGGCTGGATCGTGGAGATGCAGTCGTTGGCCCACATCCAGTGCCCCAGTTTAAACCTGGGAGGGATATCTTGGCGATGGAGCTTTCCCGGAGGAGAGAGGGGTCCCAGTCCCACATCAGGCTCCCCAGCCCAGGGCTCCAGGGCCGAGAAAAGAAGTCCCCACAACTTGAGGCTGTGAAAACCAGCAGGGACTGTCGCTGAGGGTCTCAGAGACTGTGGGAGTCCCAGGCTTTCCTCTTAAAGGGCCAGTGCACGAACTCACTCAGACTCTCTCCCTGTGCTGGGCAGCGGTTTGAAAGGAACCTGGGACATTTCGGGAGGAACTAGCTTACCTGAAATCAGGGTGAGAGGTGGAGGGGCAGCTTTCTCCCAGACAGAAGAGCTGGCAGAGGCCATTGCTCCTTTGGCGAGCCCTCTCCCGACTGAGCTGACAGGCAAGGGCCATATTTGAATCTCCAGCATCTGACTCACACCTTTGGCCCCACCCTGGTGACTCCGGAGGCCTGCCCCTCCCTACCTGCAAGCTCATCTGAGCCATTTCCAGTGGCTTTTCTATGCAAGTGGCCTCTCTAGGCTCATGCTTGGGATTTTCCTAAAATCCCTCAAACAAGCAGCAGTGTACCCCATACAGCTTGATAAGTGGCTCCAGGCCTGGCACTAGTGGCAGCCTGCATCGACTCATAGCTTGGCCTCTCCTGGACACCTCCAAGCTCAGCACAAGTAGCAGCCAACTATGGTTTGCTGTGTAGCTCATGCTGGGTGGCCCTGGGAAAGGCACTGGCAGAGGCTGACTTGGCATCTCCTGGGAAGCCCCAGAGACAGTGCACCTGGTGGTCAGACTCAACCATGCTGGATTACAACCCTACCACATCCACGAGTGACACACTCAAGGGGCACACTTGGTGAACAACAAAGCTTCACTGAAGTAAATCCTGCTCCATAGGGGTGTCTCCAGCACAGCAGCTCTTTGGCTATAGTTGCATCTGGTCCTCACAGCCAATTGGCCTGAGGGTCAATTCCTTCCAGTGACACCAACAGCAACCAACACTCAACTACAACAGGACAGAGCACACAGCCCGCACAGGGGAGCACCTAGAAGGCCCAGCTCAGGTGACTGGGGAGGCTGAACTACTGGATCCTACAAGACACCTACAACACAAAGCCAGTCTACAAATTCCAGAAGACATAGCAGCTCTATCTAATACATAGAAACAAACACCTGGAAGCAGCCAAAATGTGGAGGCAAAGAAACATGTCACAAAGGAAAGCACAGAAGAAATCTCCAGAAAAGGAACTAAATGAAATAGAACCAAGCAAGCTACTAGATACAGAGTTCAGAACTATGGTTATAAGGATGCTCAAGGATCTTAGTAAGACTATTAAGAAAAGAAGTGAGACCATCAATGACATAATAAAGTACCAATCAGAAATGAAGGCTACAAGAACTGAAATGAAGAATAATTTACAGGGAATCAACTGTAGAGTAGAGGACTCTGTGAATCAAATCAGCAATTTGGAACATGAGGAGACAAAAAACACCCAACCAGAAGAGCAAAAGAAAAAAATCAAGAAATATGAAGATAGTGTAAGGAGTGTTTGGGACAACTTCAGGGGGCCCAACATTTGTATCATGGGGTGCCAGAAGGAGAAGAAAGAGCAAGAAATTGAAAACCTATTTGAAAAAATAATGACAGAAAACTTCCCCTACCTGGCGAAAGAAATAGACTTACAAGTCCAGGAAGCACAGAGGGTCCCAAACAAGAGGAATCCAAAGAGGCCTACAACAAGACACATCATAATTAAAATGCCAAAGGTTAAAGACAAACAGAGAATCTTAAAAGCAGCAAGAGCAAAGCAGTTAGTTACTTACAAGGGAGCACCCATACAACTGTCAGCTGATTTCTCAACAGAAACCTTGCAGGCCAGAAGCAGGTGGCATGAAATATTCAAAGTAATGAAAAACAAGAACATACAACCAAGATTACCCAGCAAAGCTATCGTTTAGAACTGAAGGTCAGATAAAGAGCTTGTCAGACAAGGAAAAGCTAAAGGAGTTCATCACCACCAGACCAGTACTACATGAAATGTTGAAGGGTCTTCTTTAAGAAGAAGCTAATGAACAAAAATACCTGACAAACAAAATAGATCCAGAGACATTGACGCATGCAACAGACAATTATATTTCAGAGGGAAGAGGGAAGGTGGGTGGAGGGTGGGAAGAGATTAACCAAAGTTATATGCATATATGCATAACCCATGGACACAGACAATAATAGGGTGAAGGGTGAGGAGGGGATGGGAGCGAGGTGGAAGGGGTCAATTGAGGGGAAAAATGGGACACCTGTAGTACTTTCAACAATAAAGATAAATTTTAAAAAAAGAAAAGAAAGAAACTGAGGCATAGGTGGTATATAGTCTAGTCAAAACTCTAAAGCAGTGAAGTCACAAGTAAGGAAACAACCTTATAAATACTTTGTATATTTGTCAAATATCTATGTAGGCCTAATTCTTAGACATGTGCTAGGTCAGAGAGCACATATAATTTATAATTTAAAGGATATTTCTCAAACTGTATTTTGATATTGTGTAACCAGCTTCCACATGTGGTTACAAATCATTCACAAAGAGGGCCATTTTCCAATATTTCCTCACTACCAGAGAGCATCAGCTTTTCATTCTTGCTATTTTTATACTTGAGCATTATATCTTATTTTCATTTGCTTTTCTTTAGTGATTAAATGACCAGCATCTTTTCATATATTTATTTGCCATTTTTATTTCTCTGTAAATCCCCCTTTCTTTGTCTTTTGCTTATTTATTTCTAGGAGCTTTATGTATATGAGTGATATGAATTTTGAAGTGCACATTACAGACTTAAAAAAAAATTTTGGCTAGATGATTTGTCTCTCAACCCTGTATGTCTCCCCTCTCTAGGATATAAGATCTTTGAGAAAAGGTATCTGCCCTTTTTTTCCCCTGTTGTATCCCAAGTTCCTACAACAGGGCCTAGTATTCAGCAGGTGTTCAATAACTGCTTGTTGAATGGGTTAATGCTTCTTTCAGTTAACAACATATCCTAGAAATTGTTGCATATCAATCTACGTAGAGCTTTCTTGTTGCTTTTTTATAGTTGCATATGATATTCTCTTATGTGGATTGAAGCATAATTGATTCATCCAATCCCCCATGAGTTTGTTTTCATTCTTTTGCTATTATAAACAGTATTGTAGTGCAGTATCTTCACATGTGTTGTTTTGCTCATGTATATGAGTATTTATGTAGAATAATTTCTAGAAATGGATTTACTAGTCAGAGGATACACACATTTAAAATTTTGATGTAGCCCTAGCTGGTTTTGCTCAGTGGTTAGAGTGTCAGCCACCAGATTGAAGGCTCACGGGTTTGATTCTGGCCCAGGGCATATACTTCAGTTGCAGACTCGATCCCTGGCTCCTGTCAGGGCACATGGAGGAGGGGACAAATTGATGTGGCCCTATCACATTGATGTTTCTCCCTCCCTCTCTCTCTTTCTCTCCCCTCCCACTCTCTCTGAAAAACAATGGAAAAAATATCCTAGGATGAGGATTAAAATGTTGATGGAAATAACCAAATTAATTGCCCTTATAATATATTATACCACTGTATACCCACAATTTGAGTGCTTGTTTCTTGATATTTTCACCAACTCAGTGACTTATCAAACTCCACTCTTTGATAATATGTAAAGGTAACATGATGTCTTGTTTTTTTTGTTTTGTTTTGTTTTTGTTTTTTAAATGTATCTTTATTAATTAGAGAGAAGAAGGGAGAGGTAGAGATAGAGAGAGAAACATCAATGATGAGAGTCATTGTTTGGCTGCCTCCTGCACCCCCCCTACTGGGGATCGAGCCCACAACCTGGGCATGTGCCCTGACTGGGAATCAAACGTCGATCGCCTGGATCACAGATTGATGCTCGACCTCTGAGCTATG
This sequence comes from Miniopterus schreibersii, assembly GCF_964146895.1. Taxonomy (NCBI): domain Eukaryota; kingdom Metazoa; phylum Chordata; class Mammalia; order Chiroptera; family Miniopteridae; genus Miniopterus; species Miniopterus schreibersii. Next base: position 75,098,503 of record NC_138104.1, read on the forward strand.
CCCAGTAGGGCATGATCTCTTGTTTTAACTTGCATTTTCTTCATGTGAATGAAGTTGAGCATCATTTTACATGTTTAGAATCCATCTCCATTTTCTTTTCTGTGAATTGATGATCACGTCCTGTGAGTATTAAAAAAGTTCTTTTATTATTATTTTTAATCCTCACCTGAGGATATTTTTTCCATTGCTTTTCAGAGAGAGTGGAAAGGGGAGAGAGAGAGAGAGAGATGAGAGAGACACATTGATTGTTTGCTTCCTGCACAAGCCCCACCTGGGGCTGGGGATCGAGTCTGCAACTGAGGTATGTGCCCTTGACCAGAATGGAACCTAAGACCCTTCAGTCAGCAGATTGATGCTCTAACCACTGAGCTAAACCAGCTAGGGCTGATTATTTTTTAAAACTTAAGTTATTGGTCTTTTTCTTCTTGCTTTGTAGGAGCTCTCTATATATATTGAGAAAATTATCTCTTTGTCCATCATATGTGTTGTGCACTTATCTTCTCCTCAGTTAGTTGCTAGTCTTTTGAGTTTGTTTATGGTATATTTTGCCACTTAATACATAAAGTCATCAAGATTATCAGTGTTTTTCTATGTGGCAGATGGATTTTGTACATGCTTAGCTAAATGAGTCTTCTCTACTCTCAAATTACTTTAAAAAATATCTCCTGTCTTTATTTTATGACTTCTCTTTTGTTTATGTTTTTGTATATCTAAAATTTATTTTTGTATATAGTATGAATAAATAATCCAACTTCACTTTTTTATAGCTACTCAGTTTTGAGTATTCTGTCTTTTCTTCACGTGTTTAAATTACTACCTTTTTTATGTATTGAATTTCCCATTTTTATTTGCATCTATTTTTAGACTCTCTATTAGGTTCCATTAACTATTCTTGCTAATGTCAGGATTTTACATCGTTTTCCCCCCCTCATTAAGTATGCTACATGAAGTACAAATAGGCATCCTACATGCAGTTTTGTGGTCAAAATGACCAAAATGAGCAGATTATACAAGAATATGCTGTTATAGGAATCAGTGACATTTGAAGATGTGGCTGTGGACTTCACCCAGGAAGAGAGGCAGCAGCTGGATGCTGCTCAGAAGATCCTGCACAGGGATGTGATTCTGGAGATATATAGTCACCTGGTCTCTGTGGGTAAGGGCAAATTCTCTGTGTAATGATAAGTCAAATCCTCCTCATCCTTCGGAGATGTCAAGACCATGGCCTTTATGATTTTCCATTAACAAGATGTTTTATAGTTTCAGTTTTTTATATTTATATTTTTGTTAATCTGGAGTTTGTTTTTGTAGTTAAAGTCTCCCATTTTAGTTGGAGACCCTTGAAACTGCTTCTTCTCGTCATGAGTTTCTGAGCTGCCAAGGCCAAAGTCATTATTATTTTCCCTTAACAGGATGTTCAGGTATAAAACCAGATATAATCTTCAGGTTGGAGCATGAAGCAGACCTGTGTATCATGGACAGTGAGTTGTCAAGGTGGATCTACTCAGGTAAGTAGGAATTGGGTAGATAGCTGAAAGGGCTCTTTTTCCCCCTGACATCCATGCCCCTCTTTCTTCCTTAAAATTAATCAGAATTCCTTTGTAACATTCATCCTACATAAGCCACCTTCCTAGCACTTCTTTCCATTGGGGTTTCTTTTTATTTATTTGATTTTACCTTTTTCTTCTTTAGTCAGGGAGAAAAATTTTGACTCTTACCAAATGATCATTTCTGGAAAACTTTCATTTCAAAGGGAAATATTTAAAATAGCCCCAAAGGACAATTCATTTTATCCTGTCTTACAAGTCCAGCATAATGATGGGCATATAGATAGATACCTAGGAAACCAAGACAGAATTTTGAGGCAGGCCAGTCATCAGCCATAAAGCAGTGACCAAGAATAGAAGCCCTAAATGTAATACATTTGGAAAAATATTCAGTGGATGCATTGATCTTGCTTCTTCAGGTAAAAAACTCGGTGATTTTGCCCTGGAAGGTGTGACTCAGTGGTTAGAGCATTGGCCCTTGCACCCATGGGTCTTGGGTTTAACTCCCAGTCAAGGGCATGTACCTGGGTTGCAAGTTTGATACTAGGTTGCAGGTTTGATCCTCAGCCCCGGTCAGGGCTTGTGCAGGAGGCAACCAATTGATGTGTCTCTCTTACTTAGATGTTTCTCTCTCTCTCTCTCCCCCCTTCCTCCCCTCCACTCTATCTAAAAGCAATAGAAAAATATCCTCAGGTGAGGATTAACAAAACAAAAACAAACAAACAAAAACTCCATAATTTTGATTCATGTGAAAAGAGCTGGAAATCCAATTTAGACTTACTCACTTGTAATAGGAGCTATGCAAGAAAGAATCCCATAGAGAGATTTGGATGTGGGAGACCACCTAGCTTTAGTGCTTCCTGTTCTGTGCCTGAAAAAATTCACACTAGAATTAATTCACATGGACATAGTCAATGTGAAAAAGTTCTCAATCATAAGCAAGCTCACATTTAGTATAAGAAAGTTAACACTGGGGAGAACCCAATGCTTATAGCATGAGTGGGAGAGGCTTTTTAAAGAAATCACAGCTCATTATACATCAAAGAATTCGTACTGGAGAGAAACCATATGTATGTGGAGATTGTGGAAAAACCTTTAGTGGGAAATCACCACTCATTGTGCCTCAGAGGATTCATACTGGGGAGACACCCTATGAATGTACTGAGTGTGGGAAGGCCTTCTCCCAGAAGTCACTCTTTATTGTTCATCAGGGATTCCACACTGGAGAAAAACCCTATGAATATTTTGACTGTCTAAAAGCTTTCTCTAGAAGTCACATCTTATTATACATTAGTGAGTTCATACCAGAGAGAAGCCCTTTTAATGTAGTGAATGTTGGAAAGCCTTCTGTGAAAAGTCTCACTTTTTTTCCCCTTTCTTTCTTTTTTTGTTAATCCTCACCCGAGCATATTTTTTCTACTGATTTTTTTTTTAAAAGATATCTTTATTGATTTCAAAGAGAGGAAAGGAGGGGGAGAGAGAGAGTTAGAAACATCAATGATGAGAGAGTCATTGATCAGGTGCAGCCGCAACCCGGGCATATGCCCTGACTGGGAATCGAACCTCGATCGCCTGGATCCTAGGTCGATGCTCAACCGCTGAGCCACGCTCGGCTGGGCTCTACTGATTTTTAGAGAAAGTGGAAGGGGTCAGGAAAGGGAGAGAGAAGGAGAGAGAAAGAAAAAACATTGATGTGAAAGAGACACATGGATCGGTTGCCTCTTAAAAGCACCCTAACTAGGGCTGGGGATCAAATCTACAACCCACGTATGTGACTTTGACTGGGAATCAAACCCATGACCCTTTTGTGCTCAGGCCAATGCTTTAACCACTGAGCAACACTAGCCAGGGCAAAATCTCACATTTTTATACACCAGACAACTCATAGTGGGGAGAAACCTTATGAGTGTACTGAGTGCGGAAGGGCCTTTTTCCCCTGAAGTCACAACTCATTATACATTGAAAAGCTCATACTGGAAAGAAACCATATGAATGTAGTGAATGTGGAAAGGCTTTCTGTGAGAGGTCTCCACTAGTTATTCATCAGATTACTCATAGTAGAGAGGAACTTTCTGAATCTGCTTAATATGGGATGACCTTTTCCCAGCAATCACAGATGATCACATATTAGAGAATATACATGGGGAAAACCCCTCCAAATGCAGTGAATGCGGGAAGGTTTTCTGTCAGCATATACACCTCACTGGACATCAGAATCCACATAGGAGATAAACCTTATATATGTACTGATTGTGGGAAGGCCTTTTCCTGGAAGTCGGACCTTGTTGTGCATGGGAAAACTCACACTGAACAGAAATCTTATGGATATGTTGGACATGGAAAAAAAAATGTGGCATCTCCTTAACCGTAGAATAGACTCATATACTCCTAAGTATCTCTGATTACCCTTCCACAGAATAATCTGGAGTGTTTACAACACTGTAAATATGGAATGGATTTGATCACCTTCAAAGTATCTCAGCTCCCTTCACATAATAAACATGTATGGAACAATTAGCACTGCTTTGATGTTATTTGGTCATTAAAGTTTTTGTAGAATTCTCCTGTGAACTTATTTGGGCATGGTGCATTATTTGAAAGATATCAGCCATCTTTCTTCATTTCTTCCACCATTTATAATAAAACAACAAAACAAATACAAGAAATAAGATAAATATTCAAAATATGTTAAAATTAGGAGACTTTACTGACCTATAACATCAATTGGACAAACAAAAAAGGTTAGAGAATAATTCAATAATAGAATTAATAAGTTATATCTAAATGGTTTCTAGTTTTTTAAACATTTACCTTTTTGTAACATCTGGAATTTATCTTTGTGTGTGGTGTGAGATCTGCCCTGGCTGGGTAGCCTAGTTGGTTAGAGCATCGTCCTGATATGCCAAGGTCGTGGGTTCAGTTCCCGGTCAGGACACATATAAGAATTAACCGATGACTGCATAAATAAGTGGGACAACAAATACATCTCCCTCTCTTCTCTCCCCCCCCCCACTTCCTCTTTCTCTCAAAAAAATTGATAAAAATTTAAAAAAGACTAAATAGATCTGTTAGATCTATAAATATAACAGGACTTAAGTTACCTATTTAAAAAAAATACAGAATACTATTAGATTGGATCACAAGTACTCAAATGAAATTCAGTAGACCAATATTTCCATTAATAAACAAGAAATCCTGTTAAGGGAAAATCATAAACGTCTTTGCCTTGACAGTTCAAAAATTCATGAATTGAAGAATCAATTTCAGGGGCCACATAATGAAGCTGCCCACTAGCCTCCCATTTAAAAATGAATCCCTAACTCACGTCATACACAGATAAATTTCAGATGTAACAAAAAGGTAAACATTTAAAAAAACAGAAACCATAAAATTAATAAAAGAAAAAATACCCTGTTATGGGAAATATATAAAGATCTTGGCTTTGACAGCTCTGAGGGACAGAGAAAAGGATTAAGTTAATTATTTTTCCTTCTGGCAAAGAGATGTTTTCTTGCCCCTCTGTGAGGCTTTTTTTTGTTTTTCCTTGGTTCCCCAAACCTGTGAATTTGGTGTGGGGATTTCCTTAGCTCCCCAATCCCTGGAGATTGCATGTGGAGATTCACTTGGCTCTTCACCACAGAAATTGTGCATGAGGGTTCCCTTGGCTCTCTGTCCTGGAGATTACATTCCCTCAGATATCCAGTCTCAGTTTAAATATCTGTTAATCCCATGGGTAACTCCATCAGGCACCTTCCCTTCTCTTCTTCTCTGCTTGCTATATGCTTTGCCATTACTGTACTTACTCTACTTAATACCTTCATAAATAGCAAAAATTTACCAAAGGCAATTTGGAATTTCAATGACCTTTTTGGGGAACTTGAGGTCTCCCAAAATTGGCTCATCTAGGACCTGTCCCTTCCCATCACTTCCACTCTTTCTTCCTCCTTTTAGTGCCTTCCATCTTCCTTTCAGCTTCCCTAAATCTTTTGATCTTTTCCCCTTCAACATCCCTGCCAGACCTTTCCCTTCCCAGACTAGCCCCTCAACTTCCTATAGTTACTAGAACTTTAGGCCTCCTGCTTCCATTGGGGGGCTCTTGAGGGGCTCAGGGACCACAAAAGCAACCACCTGAGGTTGAAAAAGCTAAAAAACAAACAAACCAGACTGGATATTTCTTCCACTCAGATGTCTTTGGAGTCTCCCAGATAGCTGCTTGGTATCTCTGGTCCCTCAACCTAAGTTTACTCCACATCCCCCGTAAGATTACACATCAGGTCAAAGAAGATGGTGGGAAAAAATTTAGTCCTCATACTGAACAGGTAATCTCAACTTATCCCATTTGCTAGAAACATAATCCTGATAAAAATATAAAGTAGGGCAAGGACAAGGGCTGACTCTGTTATGTAAACCAGGGAAATTTCTTTTTCTGTGTTTGTGCCTGACTCATGGCTATACTTTTAGAATGAAAGCTATAAAACAGCCATTTGCTTCTGTCTGCATGTTCAGGTATGTATGTTATATACAGGGTGGGGAAAAGGTAGTTTTACAGCTGTTAATGTGGAAAATAATACAATAACTAATAAATAATAATACAAGAGTAAACTCTGTTTTGCTTACTCACAACTATTCACTACTTTTGTCCCACCCTGTATATGTGATATTTTTCTACCTTCAGATGGTATTACCAAGTTGTTCAAATATCCTGACAACTTTTGATATCTTCTTCCCAAAATGAAATTTTAATTGTTATCTTTTACACCTAAAACTAATTTTGGGATTTTCCAGAGGGCAGCTGGAAAATCACAAAGGATTTGTTCTTTTACCATGTATAAAGAGGTGCTAAAATAATTAGACTTATTCAATATTATATAAATTATATAAATTGTATGGAAAGCATTGTCAAAAATACTCAGCCTTCCTTAGATTAAGGTTGTTTGGGTAAAATGTTATTAATATAAATATTTCAAAAGTTACATAAAGTTCCTAGAGAATTGTCATTGTCCTTACTATCCATGATATATTTCTATTTATGAGCCCTCATGCTGCTTTGCCTTATATTAGGCAGCAACAATATAATTTTATCATTCATAATTTCAGTTATTTTAAAAATCACAAGTAAAATCACAATTTTACTTTTTAAAATCCAGTATAGTATAAGCTAGTGGTTTTTAATTGGGGATTTTCTTCACTTACCTATAGAGTTTTGTTAATACGTTTAGAACCTTTTCTTTAGCTCCTAAATTTCACGGTTATAAGTGTGTTCTTACTATCATATGCATGTTCTCTCTCTGGCTTAAAACTTTCCTTTGTAAAAAGGGCTGCTACCACCATGATTGCTAAATTTTTATCAGGACAAGTGTTCCACATATTGAGAGTTCCATGGGCTCTTTCACATGAATGAGGGACTCATGTCACCAGTAAGGTCATCCAAGAAATCTAATGAGTTTTTTTTTATATAAAAAAAAAATCACATAGTCTTTATCACTTCCACTCATCTGAAGTGGTAGGGCTAATGGACTACAAATATTAAAGCTTGCTAAACTGATGGAAGAACCCGCTCTCTCGTGGGCTAAGGTTTTACGTTTATCCCTGATTATCTTCTGGTCCTCTCCTGCTGGGTCATACCAACTGTCCCCATAAAAAATAACTAGCTGGCCCATAGACTTTTCTATTCTGTCTGAGCTCTTGAAGATTCTAGCTTGTTCAATTCAGACATTTTAAAATACTGCAAGGGATTTATTAATTATACCCAAACTTAATTTCAACAGATTGAGGCTGCTTTTCCTTCAATTCTCCCATACAACCCACTGTACAACCTAGAAATAGGAGACTTAGTTCTCTGAACACAGTATCATCAGGAAACTAATCTTGAAAGGGCCTGTTGAAAGAGCCCTTACATTGCTCTCTTTACATCACTAACACTGCTGCCAAGTCCCAGGGGGGTAAAAACCTGGATTGATGTTTCTCAAAGGAAACGATATTAAAAGCTACTCTAAATTGGAGTCCATCCCAACTGGAGACTTTAAATTGAGGGTCTCTCAATAGCCCCCAGAAGCAGATGCCACAAGGTAGACTGCTTTTTCAAGAACTTTAGACCAAGTAGATGACATGAAGTGGTCACCTTCCTCATAAAATGCCAGAACAAGACCTTGTAGGATCCTCTTGCATACTTCCTATCCTCTTATTTTTACTCTCCTTCTTTCCAGTATCCTTCTTTTTCTCTATCCCCTCCAGTGTCATCTTTGCTATCCACATATCTCCCCTCATTGCAACTGAAGCTTTCCATAATGAGCCTTCATTTATATTATCTCCTCTTTCCCTTCACCCAAGCTATTCTACCCTTTTACATCCACCATCCCTGCAAAGACCACAGAATTTATGGCATTTCTTCACTTAACTCATAGCACAGTCTCACAACTCTATTTTGGATTGTTGGTTATGTGGTCCTTTTTCTTTGGAAGCCTCCAGTTTCTCCTAAATTCCTATGCCATCTCAGATTTAAGGGCATCTTTTGTGCTATCATTCAGGGGCTCTTTAGCTTTTCTCCCTAGACTTCAAAAGAAATATCCTTCTACCTCAATACTTTTCAAAACGAACAGTCTATACTTAATTAGACTGCCTTGTTTTCTCACCTTAACTAGTCTATTACTTCTTATTTAAGTTCTCCAGACTCTAGATGAGCCAAAGGGTCTATAAAAACATGTCACAACTACAAGCTTAGGCAGAATCCAAGCCCCAGAAGTGGCCTTCCTTTCTTATAAGGTTCTCAATAAACCTTAGAACTCTTGGCTAAGAGACTGGGAGTAAATCTAAAAAATGTGCTGCAGCAACCCATGTATGGGCAACCTGTATGCCAAGAGCTGCTGCTGTGTCCATGACTGTGGACAATCTTACCAAACCATCAATACCATTGCCAGAGAACTGTAAGATTCCTGAGTGGTCCTTCATAATTGCCTTCTCAATGGGGCACTTGTACAATGGCCAGAAGCCACTGCTGTGCATGTGTTCTTCAAAACCTCAATGATGTCTATGCCATCAACAAAAACATTCATACATTCCAGGAAATTCTTCAGACTGTCATTGTCATCCTCACTCCACTGTCTGAATACACCTCAGGCCCAATGTCTAGGAATCTTCCCAACTGGCTCAATCTTAGTTTTACTCCCTTATCCAACATTCAATAACTATTTTATTTTATATTTTATTTTATTCCTAGGTATATCTCTTGTTGAATGCCTAATTCATAAGACTCTTCAATAGCTATCAGCCTGACAGCATATTAAACAGATGATACAGTAGCCAGTCCTTCAGGAACAACAAGAATGTGAAGGCCCTTTGACAACTATTTCAACCAAACTCAACTTCCCAATGACTTAGGCATTTTCAATTATCCATTGCTTACCCTCTGCTTTGTCTTGACCAGTCAAGTTTCTCTATTCCTACAAGTTCCTGAACTCTGCTTGCTCCCCGCCCCCAAGCCTGAGCAAACAAACAAAAGAGTGGAATGGACTCCCTTCTCAGGTTCTCCTGGGAATAAACTGACAACAGCAAGACACTTTCCTGTCAGACCTCACTGTTCATTTCCCCTTGCTTGTCCACCTTCTCCTCCAAAGATTCTGCTTATCTCTGATTGTCTCCTCCTTACCCTATAAAAGGAAACCTTTTGTTTGCTTTTGAAACCCTTGCAGACTTTATGGTCACAAAATTTTTGTTGCAACCATTCCCCTCCCCCATTGCAATTGTCCCTTGCACTAATCCTTTTGGGGAAAAAAATAAAAATATTTCTTCTTACTAAGTCCTGATTTGTTCTTCTTTGACAACCAACATGTATCAAGATGTGCTAACAAAGGTTCAGACATCTCTTTCAGCAGCCAATAGGAAATCTAGAGTTATGCTGTTATCTAACACCATGGCTGCTAAAATATGGTGAGATTCATCCAAGAGTCACAGTCCTTCAGAAATTTATTTAATTTGTGTGTATAACTTTTAGTACATAGCTATCTGCATTTCTTTTCATTGCTGTATGGTATCCTGCATATATATTGTTCCTAATGCCCCAATAAGTGATCCTAAAGTGGTTAGTATCAAGGGAATATTTGGAAAGTTTGTGGTGTTGGAGAGTTGTGGCTAGTGTGGTTGGTGAGGGCAAATCCTTGGGGGCTGAGAGTTCCGCTACTGAGTAAAAATCTGCTGGAATTTGTAAAGGCAAGTTACGGAGCTTAGTGCAATTCTAGGTGGTGTTAATATGAGCTTATAATTTACAACCAAATAAACATACATATTATCCATCTCACATTCAGCACCTGGAAACTCAGTTGGTTATGGGTTCAGCCCAAGATTGTCCACATATTTGAAGTAAAAGTTGGCCCATAGGGTAGAGTTTGGCTTAGCCAGAATGGGTGATGCTGGTAGTAGTAGAGATAGAAAGAGGAGTGCTAGTCTTAGTGTTGGTATCTGTGGTCATATTAGGACTGACCAACCTGAATAGGCAACAGCATGATTCCTGTGGTTCCCATCCTGACCCACGTTGTGTCTCCCTGTGGTGTGCATATGGCATGTTGTTTCCAGACAGACCTTATCAGCAGTAGCGTGTAGATTGCCAGGGCAGGGTGATCCATGGATGGGTGTGTGGTTGACTGGTGAGGGTAGAAACTTTTCAGGTAAGGAAGGCGTCACAGTAACAGGTTAAGGGTGAAAGTTGGAGGTTGTCTGTGGACAGCTGTAGGGGATCTGATTATCCCTTGGGAAGTGGCAAAATATTGCTGTCTGTTCAGGGGTAATTAGTTTCACCTCGTGGGTGTTGGGAGCAGGTCCAAGGATTGTTCCAACGTACTTTTAGCGGAGTACATGGGCAGCAGATGAGAACACCTCTCTCTCCAGATAGTGTAAGTGGTTTGCTCAGCTTGTACAGAGAAAAGATGTCCAGAGTTGGTGGTCCCTGGCGGGTCTCCTTTGGGATGGAGGGAGAATTGGATAAGTTGTGGATTTTCTATGAGGGAGAAGAGAAAGGTGAACATACCAGGTGGATGTTCCTTTGCTGTGGGTGGAAATTTCAGGGCTCCCATGTCCCAACTGGTAATTGGGTTGTGTCCAGTGTGGGCGTGTATACCAGCAGAGGTCACAGCATCTCATGGGTGGTCTTTTCATTTGTTGCGAATTTTTAATATGATGCACTTATGCCATAGGGCTTTGAATTTAATATAATCAGGACTGTGGGCAGTGTTTTAACCACTTGGAGAGCCATTGTTTTAAAACATCATTGTTTTCTCAGGAGTCCTTGTTTTAAAACACTGTCATGTTTTTCTATGATTCCTGCTACTGTAGGACAATGGAGTAGCTGAAAAACCCAAGCTATGATATTTTATAGTGCCTATCATCGCATTTGCTTTGCAATGAAATGGGGGCCTTGATCTGATTGTATAACTTGTGACACTCTCAAGGCTGTAAGGCTGTTGTGTTAACCCCTCAGTGACATGAGCAGAGGTTGGTTCCTTGTATGGGCAAGTCCATTGTTTGGTCCCTTATACCTTGTGCTTGTTCAGTTAGTAAAGGAGGAAGATTGCTTTTCTTGTTTAGAGGGTGCTGACCATTCTTCCTCCCATCCCCATTGAGCAAGGGGCAGAGGCATTCCTGGGCTTTGGGAGGGTTAGCCTCAGTGGCAGGGTATGTGGCTATTTCCTCATGGAATTTGTGACCTCCAATAGGCCTGACTTTAACTCAACCCTGTAGATACTATTTCCATTTTAATAAAGAAGCCTCTGATGCTCATCTGATTTTACTGGGAGCTTTTTACATTACATACTAGGAATCTCAGTCTGTGGGGTAACTGGCTCTGCCCCAGAAAAAGTCTCAGTTTGTATAAGTGCCCTGTACACTGCCAGGAGTTGCCTATCCAGTGGCAAATATGTCTGAGAGCCACTTACAGAAAAATCCCATAGGTAAGGGTTTGCCTCTTCATTTGGTCCTGGGGCCCTGGGAAGTGAATTTTGGTGTGGCAGAAACTTCTAATTGTACATCCTGCCCTTGGGGCCCTAGTGGGAGAGCTGAAGTGATAGCTTATTTTAGTTTATCTAGTAAGCCTGTTGTTGCTCAGGTTGCCGTTGAAATGGAAGAATTATGGGTGACTCAATAAATAAAGTGTAGCAAAATGTAGAGGTGAGGAATGTGTTGACAGGAGAATCCAGACTTTTCTACCAAATGTTGGACCTCCTTACTGATATCAGAGTTTGGAGCACTAGGAGCTTTTGTTTTACCAGACTAGAAAAAGTTTACCTTCTCAGATCCAAATGTAGCCCCCAAATTTAATAGACTGCCAGGAGCCTTGTACCTTTTAGAGTGGGGCAATTCTCATTCCCTCTCAGTGAGATGTTCACTTAGAGTTGTGACAGTCCATGAGGCAGAATCTTGGCTAGGTCCAGTGAGGAAGATGTCATTGACATAAGGCCAAAACTGAGTTTCTGGTGAGAGATGTGGGGCAGGCATGTAGGTTCTGTCTGTAAAGCCCATGTGCAATGGCAGGACTACTGACATCCCCCACAGGCAACCGGGAAAAGGTGTAATGTTGAGTATCAAAGGTGAAGATAGGTTGTGACTGATCCTCCTATGATATTTTCACTGAATGAAACATGTTAGCCAAATCTGACTCCAAACCATTTATTCATGTTATTTTGAATGTTGTTCATTAATGCAGTGATATCTGGTAGAGGAGCTTTAATAAAGGGAACACCCTTGTTCAATTCTCCATAGTCTCTAGTTAGTCTCCACTCAGTAGTGGCTATAATCATAGGTCACACTAGGGTAAGTACCCCTTCCTTAACTATGTCAGCCATGATAGGCCTTCATCTTTCAGTTCCTTGTCATATCTGGCACTATGGCATATTTACCACCCACACCAGTAAGGGAATGTTAACTGGTTCCTATTGGATGGTGCCCACCAATAGTGTAAAAGCCTTAGGCTCATTCCATAAGATTACCTGCTGACTGAGACAGTTCATTCCAGTAATGGGAAGAGGGATAGTCTTCAAGGAAACAACCTGGACAGAAACATCTTTTAGCAAATCTGGGTCTATTTTAATAGTTAAGTGGGAAATAATCCCTTTAATTCTTCTCCAAAGCCAGTTGCCTCTTTTTTTTGGGGGGGGGGCTTTTTAAAAAAATTAAATCCTCACCTGAGGATATTTTTTTCATTGCTTTTCAGGGAGAGTAGGAGGGAGGGAGGGAGGGAGGGAGGGAGGGAGGGAGGGAGGGAGGGAAGGAGGGAGGGAGGGAGGGAGGGAGGGAGGGAGGGAGGGAGGGAGGGAGGGAGGAAGAGTTAGAAACATGGATGTGAGAGACACACATTGACTGGTTGCCTCCCTCAGGCACCCTGACCAGGGTTGAGTCTGCAACCAAGGTATGTGCCCTTGGCCGTGCCTGGGACCCTTCAATCTGATACTCTAACCACTGAGCCAAACCAACTAGGGCTGGGGTGGTCCATTTAAAGCATGAGTGATCCCTGGGATTAGGGAGATTTAAGCACTCGTGTTCACCTGAGTCAGCCATTTGGAGCCCAAACTACAGTTAATGTGATAAAAGCGTGCTTGTATTCCAGAAGATCTCCATTTCTGTGACTGCTGTATTCCACTGTGGGAGTAGTGTTGGCCACTGGAAAAGATCAAAGGTAGATACTGAAAGTGAGGTTGCCTCTGAAGGGGAAGCCTGGCACAGGTTATAATCCAATTCTAGTAAGTATTGTAATTGCTCCAGGGTCACTGCCTCATATTGGGGTTTCATGTTGGCAAGGCCTGCCCCTGCTTATCACTTACAACCTAAAAGTCACTGCCTTCTAGGCTTTCAATTGGTCCTTCAATGGAAGCAGGGCCTGTTTCTAGCCTGTCACTCATAGCCTTAGCATTACTCTTTCCACTGATTCTTCAATGCTAGCAGAATTCAACCTTGTCTGCCACTCACAGACCCAGCATTACCACCCTCCATATCTCTTTTTGGCCCTTAGACCCAGCGTTACCTCCCCACCCCCGCCCAGACTCCCATTGGCCTTCAATGAGATAAGGCTTTCCTCTGCCTGTCACTCACAGCCCTTATGCCCACATTGTTCAGAATTTCCATTGGTCTTTCAGTGCTGGCAGGGCCTACCTGACCTGACCTTCAAAATTCCAGCACTGCCACCTTCCAGACCTATCATGACTCTTCCATTTGGGCAGGATCTAACTCAGCCTATCACTTGCAGCATTAGCATTTCCACTTTCCAGGCCTCCAATTAACTTTTCAATGTAACAGGGCCCACCCCAGCTTGTCATTCACAGCTCTAGTGTCACCATTCTCACTGCCTCCTGAGCTTCCCATTGGCCCTTCAATAGGGCAAGGTCAACTTCCACTTTCACTTATAGCCCCAGAATTACTATCCCCCAGGCCTTCTATTGTCCTCCCAGTATCTGCTCTTGCCTGTCAAATTCAGCCTAGTATTGTCACTGCCCAAGCCTCCCATCCGCCCCTTGAATGGGTACAGTTCACCCCAGCGTGTCATTCACAATCCTCAGTGCTAATATCCTCACAGTCTCTCATTGTCTCCTCTGAGCTCTTCCAGGGTCAGTCTTCGCCTGTCACTTACAATCTTCCTGCCCCTGTAATTCAAAAGTCTCTAATAGAAGTAACAGAAGCCAGAACAGATCCAAGAACACACTTGACCAATATTGATGATAGAAATGTGGACTCACAATTTGAGACTCATACTTTGATTACAAAGGTATTAACCAAGTCATAGTTTTGCAATCCATAGCAGAGTCATTGATTGTGAAATGGTTATATGAGATCTAGGTTTAATGCTCATGCAAGAGGAGTATTGATGGTAGAAGTGTTGAGAGAGGCCTGGACTCTTTGCATAGTTCATAGGGATATTTATGGGAGGAATATTAACACTACCAAAGGTACAGTTTAGACTTTAAAGCTATTGATGGTGGAAGAGTTAACAGATTTATGAGTCTGAGGAAAAGAGAAAAATTTATGGTAGAAGAGTTGACAGCTAATTTGATTTGAAATCTAGATCAGATGGGTATTGATATTAGAAAGGTTAGCAGGGGCTTTGTTTCTTTGTCACATGTAGTAAGTTAAAATGGGCAAAATCCTTTGCAGCTCTTCCCATTCTTACATCGGGCTGTCCTTGTGACTTGATTTGACCAATATTGGTCAAGTGTGTTCTTGGATCTGTCAGAAGTGATGTTATGCTTATTATGAGCCAAATCTCAAGAGCTTGAGGTTTGTAGCTTCTACCTTCACCTCATAGAACTCTTCATCATGAAGAAAACCAGAATGAAAATTCAAGTGGAAAGGAGAGGCTCAGCCATCCTAGTCATTTTAGCCATCTCAAGTGAAGTCCCAGACATATGAGAGAGGCCATCTTCGACCTTACAGTTGACTGAAGTTGCATGTGTGAGCTCAGGAGAGAATACCAGAGAAATTGCTCAGTAAACCCTCAGAAACCTTAAAAATAATAAGTGATCATTGTTTTAAGTCACTAACTTTTGTGGTTGTTTATTACAAAGCAAAGGATAACTGAAATATTTGAAATAACAGAGGAGTTTTAATAATGGGCTAGTTAACAAAGAATAAGGACAATCCAGAGCCCACTGATGGTCCAGAAAGGCACTGATGATGCAATAATTAATAAAGCTCAGGTTTGATCTCAAGACCACAGGGGCAATGATTGTGGAAGAGTTAACCTACACCCAGACTGAATTTCAACCAGCTGAGCACTGACAGTAGAATAACTTAAAGAAGCTGAAGTTTGAATTCAGAAGAGAGGAGTGCTGATGGTGGAACAGTTAGGAAAGTTCCAGGATTCAAGATCTCTACCAGTGAGGTATTGATGTGGAAAACAACAGTAGCCCTAGTTCAAGGTAAAATCACAAGGGCCTTGATGGTGGAAGAGGTAACAGAAGCCTAGTTTCAAGGTCATTCAAGAGAGATTTTATTTCAGATTTTAGTTTGGTATCCAGAATATATAAAGAACTCATAACTTGACAGTAAAAAGACAAAAATCCATTTAACAGGCAAAAGATTTGAAAGGACATTTTTCCAAAGAAGATATACACATGGCCCATAAGCTCATGAAAAAATTCTCACCATCGTCAATCATGAGGGAGATGTAAATTAAAACTACAATGAGGTATCAACTCATACCTGTTAGAATGGCTACTATCAATAAATCAACAAAAAACAAGATCTGACAAGGATGTGGAGAAAAGGGGACCCTAGTACACTGCTTGTGGGAATGCAGACTGGTGCAGCCACTGTGGAAAACAGTATGGAGTTCCCTCAAAAATTAAAATTGGAACTGCCAGTCAGAGAAAGACAAGTATCACATGATCTCATTTACATGTGGAATCTAATGAACAAAATAAACTGACAAGCAAAATAAATCCAGAGACATAGAAGCATGCAGTAGACTGAGGATTCTCAGAGGGGAGAGAGGTGGGGAGAGGGAAGAGATCAACCCAAGAACTTACATGCTTTCATACATAACCCATGGACACAGACAATAGTGGGGTGAAGGCCTGGGGAGGGGACAGGAGTGGGGAGAAGGGGGGACAATGGGGAAAAAAGGGGAGACATCTGTAATACTTTCAACAACAAAGATAAATTAAAGTGAATGAATGAATGAATCAATCAATCAAAGTGCCTTTTGACCCAGCCATCCTACTTCTGGGTATAAATCTGAAGAATCCTGTAACACTAATTCAAAAGAATGTATGCACCCCTATGTTCATAGCAGCATTATTTCAATAGCCAAGATCTGGAAACAGCCCAAGTGCCCATCTGTAGATGAGTGGACAAAAAAAGCTATGGTACATTTACACAATGGAATACTATGCAGCTGTGAAAAAGAAGGATCTCTTACCCTTTGTGACAGCATGGATGCACCTGGAGATTATTATGCTAAGTAAAATAAGCCAGTCAGAGAAAGACAAATGCCTTATGATCTCAGTAATATGTAGACTCTAATGAACAAAATAAACTGACAAACAAAATAGAACCACAGACTGACAAATGTAATGGAACAGACTGACAAATGTCAGAGGGGAGGGGTAGTAGGGATGACTGGATAAAAGGAGGTGAAGGGATTAGCTAAAGAACATATATGCAGCGCTGGCTGGTTTTGCTCAATGGTTAGAGTGTCAGCCCGCAGACCAAAGGGTTGCAGGTTTGATTTCCGACATGTACCTGGGTTGCAGGTTCAATCTCTGGCTCCAGTAGGGGTGCATGTGGGAAGCAACCAATCTTGTCTCTCACATTGATGTTTCTCTCTCTCTGTCTCCCCTCTCTCCCTCCCTCTCTCCCTCCCTCCCTCCCCTCCCTCCCTCCCTTCCACTCTCTCTAAAAATCAATTGGAAAAATATCCTCGGGTGAGGATTAACAAAAAAAAAAAGAACATATACACATAGCCCATGGACACAGACAATAGTGTAGTGGGGTCAAGAAAGGGAGTGCAAGGGCTGGGTGGAGGTGGGCAAAGGGGGGGGGGGAGAATGGGGGACATCTGCAATAGTGTCAACAATAAAATAAATAAGAAAAGAAAGAATTCACTTCTTACTGCTCATCAGATCACTCAAGCAGGAGAGAAACCCTATGAATGTGCAGAATCCAGAAAAGCCTTCAACAAGAAGGCACACCTCAGTGTACCTCAGAGAATGCACACAGGAGACAAACCTTTGAATGTAATGAATGTGGCAAATCCTTCAAAGTTCATTATACATCAGAGAACTCACACAGAAGAATGTTCTTTTTTTTAAAAAAAAAAAAATCTTTATTGATTTCAGAGAGAGGAAAGGAGAGGGAGAGAGAGAGAGATAGAAACATCAATGATGAGAGAGTCATTGATTGGCTGCCTCCTGCATGCCCTCAACTGGGGATCAAGCCCACAACCCAGGCATGTGCCCTGACTGGGAATCGAACCCCGATTGCCTGGATCCTAGGTCGATGCTCAACCACTGAGCTACCCCAGGCAGGGCAGAAGAATGTTCTGAGTGTGAGAAAACCTTCAATTAAAAGGCACACTTCAATCTACACCAGAGAACACACACAGGAGGAAAACCATATGAATGTAATAAATGTGGCAAATCCTTCAAGGAAAAATCAACACTGCGTAGACATCAAAGAACTCATACAAAAGAGAAAACTTATATGGGTTCAGACTGTGAAGAGCCTTCACTCTTAAGCTAAGTCTCAGTGCTCATCAAAGAATTCATACAGGAGAAAAAAGTGATGGATTACTGTACATGGAAAAGTCTTCTCCTGAAAGTCATATCTCATGTTACATCAGAGAGTTTGAACAGGAGAAAATTTTGAGAAATCCTATGAATGCAATAAATGTAATAAAGCTTTCTTCCAGAAATCATATCTCATTATTCAACAGAGAGTTCACACAGGGGAGAAACCCTGTGAGTGTAATGTATGTGATAAAGCTTTTTCCTAGAAATCATATCTTGTTATACATCAAAGAACTCATATAGGAGAGAAACCCTATACATGTGATAAATGTAGTAGAGCCTTCAGTGAGAAGTCAAAACTCACCGTACTTCAGAGAACCCACATAGGATAGGAACCCTATGAGAAAAAACTTCTTCCAGAAGTTAAGGCTCACAATGGATTAAAGAACTCAGAGAAGAGAAACTTTGTGAAAGAAGTGAAAATGGAAAATCTTTCATAGAAAAGGCCAAAGAAAAAGGAAAGGGGGATGTGGGGGATCATGCTTTAGCTAGGGTGGTCAGGCAGGGCCTTTCTGAGGACATGACATTTTGAGTTTTGACCTGAAAATGAGGTGCCAGCCATACTGGGGTAAGAACATTCCAGGCAGAAGGAATAACAAGAGCCAAAGTCCTGATGTAAAAAACTTGGCCTCTGTACTGGTTATCATGGGTGTATGCTGAATGACTATTTTTTTATCAGTGAGGTTGTTCAAGTCTGTAATCTTTTGAAGCCTTGAATCTTTTGAATATATGAGAGTCTTCAGCTAAAAGTCAAACCTCACTGTAAATCTTGGCACAGTATAAACAGAAACCCAATTAATTTCAATAAACATAGTCCCATGGAAATAATTAGGGAAATATTCCAACATTAATACCAAACTCTTATAGAAAAAAAATAATAAAATTTATTATTAAAAATAGCTGTTTTGGCATCTCTCATAATGGGGAATAAGTACCATCTACAAGAAAAAAAAAGATTTACCAATGGATACAAAGTTACAGATTTAAAGATAACCACTAAAGGAACAATGATTATAAATAGACTATAAATGTTATAAATTATTAGAAAGAATGCGTAATCAGAACAATTAAAGAACTGTACACTAGGGGAATCAAATCCAGTTTCCAGAAGTAGCAACAATTGATAATACAGTATTTTTGCCCCAGCCTCTTTTATGGTCAAGATTTTGGGTATGTTTCAAGGTGTGGACCATCCCTCTTTCTGAGCTTGATCATGCAGTCTTCCCAGAAATACCTGATAAGATTTTAGGAACTCGCTTGTTATTTAAAGTCCTCAGAGTTTACTTCTGCTGCTTTTTATGAATAACTATCACATTCAGAAACTGGTACCCAGAGTGATGGCACCCTTTATGGACCCTCAAGGAAATGTGAGATTTGGTTATCCAGGATGGTTGGGGCTGAAGGGAGGGGAAATCCATTTGGCATTAAGGATAGGGACTTGGGGAATTCCTTGACATACAGTGGCAAGTAGCTGCCTTAATAATCATCTGTGTTTAATTTGGATGAAATAAACACTGAAAACAAGGTTTTGGGTAGTTGAGTATACACCCCCAACCAAAGAGGACAAAGGACATGAAGGACTGCTTCCTCATGGTGGTGGCTGCTTTCAATGGGGCTGGCAGCACAAAGAAAAGTTCATATTCCTAAATTCTCTGCTCAAGACAGACGGTAAACCCAGGCATTCCATAAAAGGAAATGATTACCTTGTGCGTTCATTGAATTCCTGGCCTAAATTTCCAGTCTATCATTTGAAACTTAGGATACTGATTATGAAAGAGGGAGTGGGGGCTGAGAGTTAGAATGGTAATATGTAGGAGGGTGTGGGAGAATGTGAGTACTCCAAACTTTTATTTCCCAATGAGATTCCTGAAGAGACTGTATCTACTTTCATTAAAGGCCCTGTAGTGACCTCACCTGAGAGTGATACTTTTTAAGGGAAAACAATGATCTCCACCCTTCTATCTTCCACCCTATAACTGCCTTCTGTACCAAGTATTTTATATAAATGAGTTATAAACATTAATTCATTTAATTCTCCCAATAACCCCACGAGATAGTTACTGTCATTATAATCCTCATTTTACAGATGAGAAACTGAGGCACAGAAATATTAAGTGCCTCCCCCAAGGCAACATAGCTTGTAAGTGGTAGAGATGGTATTTGAACCCAAGAGAACCTATGCTCTTAATCACTACACTATCCTCCACATCCCCTACCACCCTGAGTGATCTGGTGTCCCCTGGTTAGAGCTTTGAATATAACAGAAGTGATTGAATGGGGGTACCTCCAGGCATTGGAAAAATGAAGATGGTCAGGCATCAGAGGTCTCTTGCATTGTTTACAAGTACCATCCTTTATTAAATCCAAAGGAAAGAAAAGAAAATCTCTGTCTTTGGGAATGAATCATGAAGTCATTCTCTTTGTGTGAGGTTTTGCACGCATATTACACCCCTTGAGCCATTCAGATAAATCATGACCATGACAGTGCCGGGTCCAAGAACCCCTGGGAAATGGAAGGAGGCAGGGAGGATGAAGTGGACAGGCTAAAGGCTGATGAGGTGGGAGTGCCACCGGGCTGCCCAGGGTCCAAGCCATTCCCATAAACTTACCAGGCATTCATACCATTCCATGAGGATGCCACCTGCTTGGCACAAAAGATGTCATCCAGAATATGGCGGTTGAGAAGGTCTGGGAGTAGGAGGGGAAAATAATGATCTGGTGCATTGGGGACAGGGTGGCATTGTATGTAGATAGGGCCCAGGGGTTCTGGGTCCCTTGGGGCCTGAATAACATCAACAACTACATTAGCTGATTCTGGATAACCTTGACTTACTTGTCAGCTGGTTACCTCAACTACCATGTCGGCTGGTTCTGTACAACCTTAACTCATGTTGACTGATCCTAAGTGACCTTGGCTGTCATGTTGGCTGATTATGAATAACCTCAACCACCATATTGATCAGTCCTGGACAACCTTAAACTCCATGTAGGCCAGTGCTGGATGACTTAAACTGTCATTTTATGTGGTTATGAATTATCTCAATTGCAATGGCAGCTGGTCTGACATCACCTCAACTACCATGTTAGCTGGTTGGAAAGCTACTCAACTGAAAGATTGGTCAGTCCTGATGACTTTAAACACTATGTTGTCAGGTCCTGGATAACCTCAACTCCCATTTTGGCTGGTTATGATATAAATGACCTCAATCTCCATGTTGGCTAATACTATTCCACCTCAACTACCATGATGCCTGGTCCTAGGTGATCTTGACTATCATGGTGGATGGACCAAGATGGGCTTAATTGCCATTCTGACTAATTAATGATCTCAACCTCCATGTTGACTTTTTTTGGACAATCTCAATTTCCAATTGCCATTTCAACTGGTTATAAATAACTTCAACCTCCATGTTGATTGGTCCTCAACTTTCATTTTACCTAATTCTGGACTACCTCAACTTCCATGTTAGCTCAAAGTGAACAACCTTAACTTTCATTTTAGCTAGTATTGAAAAACCTTCATATTCATGTTATCCTGTCCTAGACAACCTCAACCTCTGCCTTGGCCAGTTGTGGACAACCTCAATCTTTAAGCTGGCTAATCCTGAGTGACCTCTTCTGTCACTGTGGCAGGACTTGGACAACATCAAATTGGTCCCAAATAACCTCAGAGTTCATTATGATCTGTCTTGGACAACCTCAAACACCATTTTGGCCAAACCCGAACAACTTCTACAGCTATTCAATTTTGTCCTCAACAAAACGACACTCTTGTCTGGAAAGTTCTCTCCTTTCTGCACAGAGGTACCTTGTTTCTGTTCCTACAACCAGATACCTGCTTCTTCCTTCAGGGGCTGAACAACCTCAACCCCAATTCAGGACAATCACCTTGATTCTATGTGGAGCTAAGTTTCCTGTTTCATGAGTCCCAGAAAACTGAATCCTCCATTCTGGGTGAGGTTTGGGAGCTCTGAGTCCTCCTGACCTAGACAACATTTCAGTGCAGCATGGGTAAGGATACAGGGTGGTGTCTCTAACAGCCCAGGCAACTCTGCTCCTTTCCCTATCATTTTTCTGCTTGTTACTGGAGACTATGGCTCAGATAACTTTGCCCTCTGTGTGTTGGGCCAGGCAGGGCTTCAGGGTATCCCCATTGCTGCCTCACCATGACATTCCATGTGACAGAGGTTCTTGGTGGGTGTAACACCGTTGTCACACCACCAGGCGGAGTTCAGCTGGAAAATGCCGTATTGACTGCTGCCATCAACATTGTGGTCCACAACTGAGGTGTCAAAGCCACTTGCATAATGTGCCATACACAGCCCTGAATCAGGTAGAGGGAAGGTGGTAGGTAGGCATGGTTTCTGGGAATAGAAAAGGTTAGGAGGAGAGGGGTGGGGACAGTTGTGGGGGTGATAATTTTGGTTTGGTAGTGATGTCAATGTTGGTGATTTTGGTGAGATGTCAGTGATGGCAGTGGTGATGGTATTCATGATGGTAATAGCAGTGATGACACTGATGGTAGTGATGGTAGAGATGAGGGTGATGGTAATGACATTAGAGTTAAACCACTCATCACAGTCAGTCAGGGAGTGACTGAGAGGATCATGCCCTGGTCTGGAAAGGTTATAAGTCACAAGGAGGACCTGTATCTGAGTGTGGTGGGAGGCTTGGGGTGTGGGTGGGGCATGGGGCAACTGAGGTCTCACAGTCTCCAATGCCATAGCCTTGGAAGCCGTTGAGGCCTGCCTTCTCCAGCTTCATAGCCAGGTCGCAGCGTTCATAGATCTTGGCATCCACAGTGGCATCTATCAGCATGGTCAGGGTCATCACCACAGTGCCCCAGGTTTGCATTATGACTCCCACAGGCCTTCCTAGCAGACTCCTTGCTCCAGACTCACTATGCAGTGTTCAGAACTAGGGTATTCTGGAACTCTGGGCTCTATGAGCAAAGACCTAAGTGATAGATTCTGGAACACAGAAGCCAGAGGGCTAGACACCTCACCATTTTCCTCAATGCCAGCTGTTACACACACACACACACACACACACACACACACACACACACACACACACACGTGCACACACACAGAAGAAAGACACTGATGTATACACAGATATGGAAGGAGACAAAAACAGGAAGACACTAAGATGCCAGAAAGAGACAGAGAGAGAGGGCGGCTGGGGACACAAAAAGGACAGACAGGAATCACACTCGGCCCACATTTCCCTACATTTCTTATAACTGTTCCATTCTACTGTGAATCATTCTCCAGCACTTGGTTACTTCCTTTTCCATTCACTCTGCCCCTCATCACCTCCACCACTTCCATTCTGCTTAGTTGGCTCTATTCACTACACTGTGCTTACACCACCTCGAATTCTTCATTCTTTGCAAAATATGACCACCACACCATCACCCTCTGCCCCCATTACCTCCATTTACTCATTCTCATCACCTCTTTCACTTATTGTGTCCTGTTCCACCCTAATTTACTGGAATCTGTCCCACTTTACCCCCATTCAATCACACTCTGCTCCAAGTTACATATTATATGTATTATATTACATGTAAACACACTCTACTGCTTTTTCACCTCCATTCTCATTCTACCTTTTATTCCCCATTCTCTTACACTGCCTCTCATCCACTAATATTCATTCACACTGGGCCTCATATTACTGCAATTCCGTAACTCTCTACTTACCATTAACCAAATTATCTCACATCATATTCCTTCTCCACCTCCATTCACTCTTACATTCATTTCCTACTTTTACCTCCACTTCCCGACCCTGCATCAGACAACTCCTGTTTTCTCTCATGTGGCCCATCCTTCAGCTTTGTTCATTGACCCTGGACTTCATTTTCTCTCTTATTCTCTCTCTGCCCCTTCTTCACCTCTGTTCTCTTTAATGCTACTCCCTGCCGTATCCTCTTCCAACCATGTCGTCTGACAAGGTCCGGATGTGGAGAAGAGGTTTCACGGAAGGCGTCTTCTGGGGAGAGGACATGGCATGTGGGTGGGAGTAATTGGCTTAATGAGAATCTCTCTTCTCCTCCTTGGAGGGGGATTTTGGGTCGTTAAGTCAATAACTAACCTGGGAATGGCAAATAATGTGTCCCTAAAAATCACTTCTGAAAGAATCTCGATTTCCCCAAGTCCAGCCACTACCACATGTGCTGGATGCTTTAACAAATTGTTATTAGACGAAGCTAGGAAAATTCCCCCTGGTGCCCCCAATAAGGAATTTATGGAAGAACTAGAGAAAGCTGAGCTCATGCAGCCAGCCTATACTCAAGTGCCTCCGCCTATGGATGCAAAATTAGTCGAGGACAAGAAAAAGTCCATTGCCCCTTGCCTACTGTACAAGGACCACCCTGGGTAGCATATAGAATAAATGGCAAATTGTGGCATCCCCCTAAAAGGGCTTACAGTATGAAAAGACTACCAGACCCTCCTCTGCCTTATACAGGTGCTTACAATGAGAACGGTATCAGAATAGTTAATGTAAATGGAAGGCATGTTCCATATGAGAACTTGCCCTTCATGAAACGCTTGGCAAGGCAGCGGGCATGCTGGTGCTTGCTCCCAAAGGAACAAAAGAAAAGCATTCTTAAGCAGTTAATCAATAGCTATGGCAAAAGGCACTCTTTTCTTAGAAGAAAATGGCAAGAAGAATATAATAACTTATGAATAGGTCCGTAGTTAAAATATAACCACAAGAAAAGTCAGTAGTAACCCCAGGTAAATATTATATAAAATATCTGTTTCACAAGCCAATATATTGCTACTGCAGACAAAGCCACATCTATCACTTTATAGATCACTGATTTTTCCTTTCTCCTCTATTCTAAAAAATAAAAGTCAAAATTGTTCCATTCTGATGAAATCAAAACTTGTATTGTTTAACCTATGAGTAGTATTCCCTGCTTTACTAACCACAGAAATGTAATCGTAGCCAAAAAGAAAGTATAAAAGATTACGTTAATTCTCAATAAAGTGGAACAGTGTCACCCCCCCCCCCCCCGAGTTGTGTAGTCTGCTGTCTCCCAGCGCCAGCGCCTTGCCCACCTTCGGGACCCATGACTCCTGCTGTGGCTGGACTGCGGCAATTCCCAAATAACCACCATTTCCTGGACCTGTGTCCTGTATTAGTCCTAAACACTAGCTCAAGTTACTTAGGTATACCTACTCTATAAAAGAGGATGGAGGTGCTTGGTCACCTCCATTTTTTCTCAGTTTTCTCTTCATGGCCTCCATTTACTCTCACTCTGCTTTTCATTATCTCATTCATTTAAATTCACTCCTACTGTAACCTCTATTTCCATTTATCACTTCCATTCTACTCCTGATTCAAGTGTGGTTGCTCCCACTCTGCCTCACAGTACCCCCATTCAGTCACACTCTGCCTTGAATTCACCACTTTTGCTCACATTGGGCCCCATTTTCTCTACCTTACTCATTCTGGGCCATGTGAATGGACCTTCATCCCCTCTCCCTTTGCCTCACAATACCCAGTTACTCACCTTCCTCTGTCCTTTACTTCCATCCTCTTTCACCCTGCTCAACATTACTTCCATTCATGCACACACTTTAGGTCATTCACTTGGGCTGATTCACACTGGGATCCTTGTACATCCCTAAAACACTGCCCTGCATTGCCCTTATCTAATCCCAGCCTCCCTCTCATTCACTTTTTGCCACTCTCCTTCCCCTCATAGTATTCCCACTCAAGCTCAACCTAATTCACATTTTACCATGGATTCATCTCCATTCCTTCTTATTATGTCCCTTGTTCACCTCATTCTTCCCTCTCTGCCCTACATTGCCTCCATTCACTCCTAACTTCCCCCAAAACTCACCTCTCTTTACTCATACTGTGCCTCATAAACCATCATTCTTTCACACTGTAATCCTTAGTATTCATATAAACTCTAATGAATTATCAGTTCCATTCGCATTTACCACCTTTCATTACCCCATTCACTCACAACCTGCTTCCACTTGAACTATCTGTCACTTAGACCGGTCTCATTTTCCCATCATTTACTCAGTCTCATCCATAATTTCAGATTAGGGCACAATCTAATGCATAGTTACTTCCTCACTCTGCCCCACACTACTTACATTCACTCCATTCTGCTGCTCATTCACCTCCATTTCATAGCTCTTTGTCTCTCCAAATTTATTCCCAATTTGTCCTTCATTCACCAATATTCAGCACCCTCCCAGTACCATGTGTCTTCCATTTACCGACACTCACATCATCCAAGACAGTAAAGTCTGATTTGGTTTGACTGCACATACCAATACCACCAGAAATACCAGTGACTTCAAGAGGTTGGAAAGGGCTTCTTCACTTGAAGGCACGTAGTTCAGGGTGAGCACGGAAGCTCCAAGGTCACCAGAGAACTGTCTCCTTCGGTGCTATTGCTCCATCAAACTCACCTGCTACCTCGTGCTCCAAAATGACTACTCACAATTGAAATACTTTCATAGTTTTGATAAAATGTATATTAAGAGCAACTGTAGGGAGAGGGAAGATGGCGGCACTGTGAGAAGCAACAGAGTGCCCCTGCTCCCAGCCACAGGCTTGACTTACTCCTAAAATACTACGTAACCAGCTTGGAAAAACCAGAGAAACATACCTGAGTAGACATATTGCGAGTAGAGAGCACTGAAGAAACATCATAGGGTCTGGTAAGAGGGGGGAGTCCCCCCTGAAGCCTGTGCTGGGCTGTGAGCCCCGAGGCTTAGAGGCTGCAAAGTTCCCTCCCCTCAGGAGTGTGGACCAGCCTCTAAAAGCGGGGATCCCAAACCCTGAGCAGAGGAGAAGGGAAGGAATGCCTCACACAGAGGGCAGAGGGAAACAGGGGAGTGGTGTGCCCGAGGAGGGGACAGCACATTCCTAGCAAAACAAAGCTTCTAATGGCAGCTGCAACTGGTGTCTAATGCTCAGAGTGCTGACCATAGGAAAGGCTGTCCCAAAGTGTGTAGAACCTGAGTACTAAGGGACCAGAGGTTTGCACTGAGCAGCCACATGCAGGGACCCTCTGCCTTCCTGTAAGGCATTGGGTTGGGCCCCAGAAAGCATTTAATCTGTATGGCATGGGGAAGGGGAGTAGAGCCCTCCTGCCCTGAGCTCCCAGTGGGGAAAGTCTGGGATTTTGGACCAGTCCTGAGGGGTGCCGTGGTGGTGCGTGGAGCCGCCCCAGCTTTACTGAGATCAGCAGTGCAAAGGAGCTGCATGGAGCTGACTTTGGGTCACCTCCCATGGGGTGCCTTGGTGCAGGCGGTGGGACCTTAAAGGGCAGACTCTCTGCTTGTGTGTTGCTTTGTGTGTTTTTGAGTTTTTGACCCCTGAACTGACTCCCACCTTCCTGGCGTGCACTGGGCAGACAGACCAGCAGAAGCTGGGATTTGTGTCTGCACAGTAAACTGTTAGAGGGGTGCACCTGGTGGAACCAGCCAACCAGACCTGGGAAGGGAGGGGTGGAGCATGCCTGTCACTCCTGCAGCTGAGGAGTACCACCCCCAAAGGGAAAGGGGCTGATCCAGCTCACTGAAGCCGCAGATATCTCCTGCAGGGCACAGTCCTGAGGGGGAAAAGGGAACAGCTCACAGGAGGACATTACAAGAATAAGACACTAAGGGACTATTGTTTGGGAACTGGAGGAAAAGCTGAAAACCTCTTCTGGGGGCTGGGGAGGCAAAGGGCTCACTGGAATGTTTTTAAATCAAATCCACTGAGCCCATGCTGCTGAAACGGCCCATACAGAAAAGGTAACAGGCTGAAATCAATCTGAAACTGCAGCAGGCCAGTGCATGGGGAACTAGAATCGGAGGGCAGGGTAGAGAATGAGGTTCTGGCTGTGGAGCAGAGACTAACTCTCTCACGGTGAGAGCCTGACAGTGAAACCTCTAAGTAAGGGGAGCAATATCCCGAGCTACACTGGCCGGCCTGCACCCTAAAGACTCTAAAGAAGACTCTGGAGTAAAACCAGGCAACTACAAAGTTGCAAAATAGCTGAAAAGAGGAGGTGGTCCACAGAGAGCCTCAGATCAACCATCTACCTAAGGACACCAAAGCCAAACCTAGACAGCTCCTCACATTGGCTGATACACAAGTACCTCCCAGGAGAACAGAAATCAGCACACAAAACAGAGAGCCACAGACAACATAAGCTGCCCAGAAGAAACTCATCTGATTGTCTTTTTTTTTCTGTTTTGTTTTTGTTTGTTTGTTTGTTTTTGTTTTTCTCTTAGGAAGAAAAGAAAGGGAAACATATTATTTTTTCTTCTTTTTAAATTTTATAATTTTTTTAAATTTAAAAGTTTTAAAATTAATTTTTTCTTTTTTTAAAAAGAATTTTGTTTGCTTAGCTTGTTTTTTGTTTTGTTTCTTTGTTTAGTTTTATTTATTTGCTTTTTGTTTTATCCTTGCTTCTACTATCAAGACTTTCTTGATATTCCCTGCTTAATTGCTGGGACTTTATCATTATAACCAACAAGTTTACTGCTTTTGTTTATAGTTTCCCCCAAATCTCTTATTGGACTCCCTCCCTCTTTCTCTTCTTGATCCATTGGCATAATTTTTTCTTTCTCTTTTCTTTCTTTCTTCTGTTTTCCTCGCTTCTGTCTTCCTGTCTTTTTGTTTGATTGTTAATTTCTTATTCTCTTTATTGTATTTATATGTTTTCATTTTCAACTATTATCTTATTCCTATTCTCTCCCTTAATTTTTTGCTGGCCTTTCTTTCAGAATCTTTTCTCTGCCTCTTTTATCTCCCAGTAGCTTGTCTACTTTTCACATTTTAGTTTAGTTTATTATTATTATTTTCTAAATTTTCATCGCTATTAACAATGATATAATTTTCTTTCTCTCATTTTTTTTTTTTTTTACTTTTTCTTTCATTCTCTAGAATTTGTGTTCTCCCTTCACTCTCCCACTTCTATTTTCACTTGCATTGTTTTCTTTGTGATTGTGAAGATATTTTGTAAGGTACCCCTTGTTTCCTGGAAGTTTAATTGGTATTGTCCTGCATTGCCAGCACCCATACAACAGCTTACATGACGAGGCTGGGGCTGAGACACACAGTAAACCAACCTGAGAGGAGAGTCCTCCCAAGGATTGGTCAACAACAATCTAGGCCCAACCACAACAGGAGAGCCCAAACAACCCACAAAAGGGACACCCACAAAAGGGACACACCTAGAGTAAAGAGCTCAGAAGTATAAGGAAAAACCACCTCTGGGTTCCACTGGACTCACAATACAAAATCCCTCCCCATAAGACTGGGAAACAACAAATATATTTAATATATAGAAACAAACACTAAGACCTACCAAAATGGAGACACAAACAACCCCCAAATTAAAGAAAAGGAAAAATTGCGAGAAAAAGACTTTGATGAGATGGAACTAAGCAAGTAATCAGAAACAGAGCACAGAGTAACGATTATAAAGATGCGCAAGGAAATCAATGAGAAAAACAAGGCACTAGATGGTAAGATCGAGGAACTTAGTGAAAACATGAAAAAAGAGATACATAACATAAACAAAAATCAGACAGAAATAAAGAATGCTGTATCTGATATCAAGAATGCATTGGAAAGAATTAAAAGCAGGCTCAATGAGGCAGAGGATAGAATAAGTGACTTAGAAGACAAGTCAGAAAAAAAATCACTCAATCAGAGCATCAAAAAAGAAAAAACACTTAAAAAGCATGAGGACAGTCTAAGGGAGCTTTGGGACAACATGAAGTGAAACAACATTCGCATTATAGGAGTCCCAGAGGGGGAGGAAAGAGAGCAAGGGATAGAGAACTTGGTGGAGAAAATAATAACAGAAAACTTCACTAGGCTTGCAAGAGAGAAATCCACACAAGTTCAGGAAGCACAGAGGGTTGCAAACAAGAGGGACACAAAGAGACCCACTCCAAGACACATCAGAATTAAAATGGCAAATGTCAAGAACAAAGAGAAAATATTAAGGGCTGCAAGAGAGAGACAAGCAGTGACCTACAAGGGAACCCCCATAAGGCTGACATCTGATTTCTCAAGAGAAACTCTTCAGGCCAAAAGGGAGTGGCATGAAGTTCTCAAAGTAATGAAAAGCAAGAACATGCAACAAAGACTGCTTTATCAAGCAAGGCTATCATTTAAAATTGAAGGTGAAATAAAGAGCTTCCCAGACAAAAAAAAAAAAAAAAAGAGCTGAAAGAGTTCAGTACAACCAAACTAGCATTGCAAAAAATGCTAAAAGGACTGCTCTAAGAAAAAGAAAGAATAGTGAGAGAAACATACATAGGCATAAAGGGGGGAAATGACATTAAATAAGTATATATCAATAGTAACCTGAAATGTAAGCAGAATAAATGGTCCAATCAAAAGACATGGAGTAGCTGAATGGATATGAAAACAGGACCCAAATATATGCTGGCTACAAGAGACCCACCTAAGAGCAAAAGATTCACACAGGCTAACAGAGAAGGGATAAAAAAAAATTCCATGCAAATGGAAAGAAGAAAAAGCTGGAGTAGCAATAGTTATATCTGACAAAATAGACTTCAAAATAAAGACCATAACAAGAGACAAAGATGGTCACTATATAATATTAAAGAGATCAATCCAACAGGAGGAAATAACCCTTATAAACATTTATGCACCCAATATAGGATCACCTATATATATATAAAATTTATTGGGGGACTTTGACAGCAACACAATCATAGTGGGGGGACTTTAACACCCGACTGTCAGCATTGGACAGATCATCAAGACAAAAAATCAACAGGGAAACACAGTCTTTAAATGACTCACTAAACCTAATGGATTTAACAACATTTACAGAACATTTCACCCCAAAGCAGCAGAATTCACATTCTTCTCAAGTGCACATGGAACATTCTCAAAAATAAACCACATGTTAGGGCACAGGGGAAGCCTCTACAAATTCAAGAAGATTGAAATCATATCAAGCATCTTCTCGGATCACAGTACCATGAAACTAGGAATAAACCACTAAAAAAAAAAACTCAAAAAAAATTCAAGCACATGGAAGGTAAATAGCATGCTATTAAACAATGAATGGGTTACCAATGAGATCAAGGAAGAAATCAAACCCTTCCAGGAAAAAAACAAAAATGAACAGACAAAGACCCCAAATCTATGGGACACAGCAAAAGCAGTCCTGAGAGGAAAATTCATAACATTATAGGCCTATCTCAAGAAACAAGAAAAAGATCTAATGAACCATCCAACACAACAACTAAAAGAACTAGAATGAGAACAGCAAGAAAAGCCCCAGTGAAGTAGAAGGAAGGCAATAATAAAAATCAGAGCAGAAATTAATAACATAGAGACTACAAAAACAATACAAAAAAACCAATGAAACCAAGAGCTGGTTCTTTGAAAAGATAAATAAGATTGATGCACCTTTAGCAAGACTCACTAAGAAACAAAGAGAGAGGACCCAAATAAATAAAATCAGAAATGAAAGAGGCAATATAACAACCGACTCATCAGAAATACAAAGGATTGTAAGAAAATACTATGAGCAACTATGTGCCAACAAACTGGAAAACATGGGGGAAATAGAAAAATTCCTAGAAGCATACAACCTTCCAAAGCTGAATCAAGAAGAGGCAGAAAACCTAAAGAGGCCAATAACAACTAATGAAATTGAAGCAGTAATCAAAAAACTTGCAGCAAACAAAAGTCCTGGAACAGATGGATTTACAGGAGAGTTTTACCAAACATTCAAAGAAGCACTAACATCTACTTTTTTCAAACTATTCCAGAAGATTTAAGAGGAGGGAAAACTCCCAAACTCTTTTTATGAGTCCCGCATCATCCTAATCCCAAAATCACATAAAGACACTTCAAAGAAACAAAATTACAGGCCAATATCCCTGATGAACACAGATACTAAAATTCTCACTAAAATACTAGCAAACCGCATCCAGCAATACATTAAAAAGATCATACACCACGACCAAGTGGGATATATTCCCGGGATGCAAGGCTGCTACAACATCCGCAAATCAAATGTGATACATCACATAAACAAAACATAGGGCAAAAATCATATGTTCATATAAATAGACACAGAAAAAGCATTTGACAAAATCCAGCACCCATTTCTGATAAAAACTCTCAGCAAAGTGGGAATAGAGGGATCATACCTCAACATAATAAAGGCCATATATGACAGACCTACAGCCAACATCATATTCCATGGGCAAAAACTAAAACCATTTCCCATAAAAACAGGAACAAGACAGGGATGTCCATTTTCACCACTCTTATTCAACATAGTACTGGAAGTCCTTGCCACAGCCACCAGACAGGAAGAAAACATAAAACATATCCAAATTGGAAATGCCAAAGTTAAAGTGTTATTATTTGCAGATGACATGATGTTGTACATAGAAAACCCTAAAGACATCGTCAAAGTACTACTAGATTTGATAAATGAATTTGGCAAGGTAGCTGGGTACAAAATCAACATCCAGAAATCAATGGCATTCTTATACACCAACAATGAACTTTCAGAGAGAGAAACTAAAAAAACAATACCATTTACCACTGCAACTAAAAAAATAAACTACATAGGTATAAACTTAACCAAGGATGTAAAAGACCTGTACTCAGAAAACTATGGGACACTGAAATAAGAAATAGAGGAAGATATAACCAAGTGGAAGAATATACCATGCACATGAATTGGAACAATTAATATAATTAAAATGTCCATACTACCCAAAGCAATTTATAAATTCAATGCAATTCCTATTAAAATACCAACAGCATATTTCACAGATCTAGAACAAACATTTCAAAAATTTATATGGAATCAGAAAAGGCCCTGAATAGCTGCAGCCATCTTGAGAAAAAAAGAACAGAGGGGATGGGATCACATTGCTGGACATCAAACTGTACTACAAAGCCATTGTAATCAAAACGGCCTGGTATTGGTACAACAACAGACATGTAGATCAATGGTACAGAACAAAGTCCCCAGAAATAGATCCATGCCATTACGGTCAGTTACTATTTGACAAAGGAGGCAAGAGCATACAGTGGAGTAAAGACAGTCTCTTCAGTAAGTGGTGCTGGGAAAATTCAACAGCTACTTGCAAAAAAAAAAAAAAAAGAAACTAGACCACCAACATTCACCATACACAAAAATAAACTAAAAATGAATAAAAGACTTAAATGTAAGTCATGAAACATCAAAATCCTGGAAGAAAACATAGGCAGTAAAGTCACAGACATCCCACGTAGTGGACTTTTCACTGGTACATCTCCTAGGGCAAGAGAAACAAAAGAAAAAATAAACATATGGGACTACATCAAACTAAAAAGCTTTTGCACAGCAAAAGAAAACAACCTCAAAATACAAAGGAAACCCACGATCTGGGAAAACATATTTGCCAAGGATGTATCTGAGAAGGGGCTAATTTCCAAAGTGTGCAAAGAACTCATACTACTCAGCAAGAGGAAGACAAACAATCCAATTAAAAATGGGCAAAGGACCTGAATAGACACTTCTCCAAAGAGGACGTACAGATGGCCTTGAGACATGAAAAAATGCTCAAGGTCGCTAATCATCAGACAGATGCAAATTGAAACCACAATGAGGTATCACTTTATACCTGTAAGAATGGCTACCATCAACAAATCAACAAACAACTTGTGCTGGTGAGGATGTGAATAAGGGAGAACCCTAGTATACTGCTGGTGGGAATGCAGACTGGTGCATTCAGAGGGCTAGTAAGTATTGTACCCAGGGAGCAAGAGATCTGAGTTACTCCCCTGCTTTCTCTTTGCTTTTCTGCTAGGAAGGTCCATCTATATTCCTGGAAAAACATTCCTTAGCTAGCTTTAATGGTTCTAGAATGAGGACTCTCATACACCTTCTGGAAATTCTGTGGGATGTTAAATAAACAAGAGTATTATTGGGTGGAAGTTAAGGATCTTACCTTGGCAAACTGTGTGACCTTGGGCAATTTGCTTAGTCTCTCTGGGACTCAGTTGCTTTACCTGAGAAGTGGGGGGTGCATGGGACTGTTCACTGACAGTGGGAACTATCTGAGGCAGGTCATTTCATGTGCTTCACATAGTACCTGGCACAGAGGAGATACTGAGCTAGGTCTGAGCCCTCATTATTACTTGCTGGGCCTGTTGGCAGGAGCCTCCTCATTGGTCATCCTGTTTTCACCTTTGCCACAGCTCAGGAAAAGGAAAAAACCCTACCCATGGTGATACAGCCTGCCCGGCCCTTAGAAGCCCTGCCTGCCACACTCTGCATCTCTACCTTTGCAGAGGAGAGAGAAGCACAGACCAAGCCTATGGGTTTGAACAGTCTCAGAAAGCATCGGTCACTGGCATGGGGGTGGGGCAGACTGCCCCACTAACCTGCGGAAACTCCAGGTTTCTAGCTGATCCCACTGGGCTGCATATGTGGAACTACACCCAACTGAGGGCAGGGAAATATTCTGGGACACTCTCAGAGAAGTAGCACTAGGACAGCGAAACACACACGTCACTTTCCCTGAAATCTGAACTTTTGGGAGACCCAGGGGAGACCCAGAGGTCTAGGCTTCCGGGTCTGCCTAAAGCCCTTTCAGAAACAGACTTTGGAGTAATTAAGATTGACAGCTGGTTGTTAGGCATAGGCAGGTGGAGGAGGAGCCCAGGGAACTTGGGAAAGTTTGTTGTCCCATCACTTGGCCCTGTGCTGCTAACAAACCGGCCTTAGAGTGCAACTTGGCCTGTTCCATGCCCAACGAAGTCCTGAGGAGTAAGATACAAACTAGGGATCACTTGAAACTTCAAGTAGGTTGCTGAGAGCCAAAGGAGGTCAGTTACTGACAATGGTTAGCACCTGAGTACCTCCTGGGAAGTCCAGAATTGTCAGACAAAACAGCTCAGTCATCAGAAAAGGAGGATCCAAAGGGATCTTCCAGGATGCACTAAACTCTGCTGAGACAAACGCCACTTTACTATTTTTCTACTTTATCTTCCTTATTTATCTTCCTTATTGATTTGTTATTATTCTTGCCACTCTTTTCTTTCCTAGATCAAATTTTTCCCTTTCCTTTTCTTACTCTATTTTTCTTTTTTCTCCTGCTTTCTCTTCATTTTTTCTCTTATTTTTTGTCTATCTGCTTTCTCTTATATTTTCCTTTTCATAATTTTTTTCTTTTCTTTTATACCATTTTCCTTCCCCTATTCATTATTCTTATTCTTTTTCTTTCATCTCTGCCCTTTCATATTCCTTTTTCTGCCCCCCTTTTTCTCCTCGTACTTTCTTTTCTTCTGTTGTTCTCTTTACTCCTTCCTAATTTTCTCTTCTTTTGTGGTTGCTTTTGTTGTTGTTATAGGGGCCTTGTGTATGTTTTTCTTTTGTTTCTTGTTTTGTTCTTTCAGCATCTGCAAAACAGCTCACATGATATGGCCAGGGATAAACCTCACAGTCAGCCAGCCTGAGAGGAGACTCCTCCCACAAATGGAACAACAACATTCAATACACAATTACAAAAGGAGAGCCCAAATACACCACACAAGGGACATTCCTAGAGCACCCAGCTTAGGAGACTTAAGAGACTACACTATTGGGTCCCACAAAACTCTTATTATATAAGGCCACCCCACAAGGACTGGAAAGCATAGCAATGTACTCTAATACATAGAAACAAATACAAAGGGACAGCAAAAATGGGGAGACAAAAACAATCCCCAAATGAAAGAAAAGGAAGAAACTCCAGAAAGAGAGCTAAATGAAATGCAGACAAACAATTTATCAGATCTAGAGTTCAAACCAATGGTTATAAGTATGCTAAAGGAACTTGGTGAGAATTTCAGGAAACTTAGTGGGAAATACAACAGCAAGAAACAAGAAATAAAACCATAAATAAAAATCAGTTGGAAATAAAGAATAACATATCTGACAACAAGAATACACTGGAAGGAATCAAAAGTAGATAAAATGAGGCAGAAGAGCGAATCAGTGACTTGGAAGACCAAGTGAAAAAACAACACCCAATTAGAGCAGCAAAAAGAAAAAAGAATTAAAAAGCAGGGGGATAGCTTAAGGGAACTTTGGGCTACATCAAATGTAAAACATCTGCATCATAGGGATGCCAGAAAGAGAAGAAAGTAAGCAAGGAATAGAGAACCTGTTTGAAAAAATAATGACAGAAAACTTCCCTAACTCAATGAAGGAAAAAGTCACACAAGTTCAGGAAGAACAGAGAGTTCCAATTAAGATGAACCCAAAGAGACCCACTCCAAGACATGTCATAATCAAAATGACAAACATTAAAGACAAAGAAAGAATCTCAAAGGCAGCAAAGGAGAGACAGAAAGTTATCTACAAGGGAGTACTCATTAGAATGTCAGCTGATTTCACCACAGAAACCCTTCAGGGCAGAAGGGATTGGCATGAAGTATTCAAAGTAATGTAAAACAAGGACCTGAACCCAAGACTACTCTATCCTGTAAGGCTATCATTTAAAATTGAAGGGGAAATAAAGAGCTTCCCAGACAAAAAAAGGTTAAAGGAGTACACTACCACTAAAACAAAATTGCAGGAAATGATAAAGGGAGTGCTTTAAGAAGAAGAAATTGATAGAGAGAGGAACATAGGTATAAAGGAAAATATGACAATAAATAATGACCTATCTATAATAACCATAAATGTAAATGGATTAAATGCTACAAACAAAAGACACAGAATAGCTGAGTGGATAATAAAATATGACCCACATATACGATGTCTACAAGAGATCCACCTCAGAACAAAAGATTCATACAGACTGAAAGTGAAGGGATAGAAAAAATGTTTCCATGCAAATGGAAATGTAAATAAAAGCAGGGGTAGCAATACTGATATCTCACAAAATAGACTTCAAAACACAGGCCATAAAAAGAGACAAAGAGGCCACTACATAATACTAAAGGGGTCAATACAACAAGAGGATATAACCCTGGTAAACATATATGTATCTAAATATATAAAAAGCTCTTTGAGGACTTTAAGGGAGAGATCAACAGCAATACAATCATAGTGGGGGAATTTAACAGCCCACTGACATCACTGGATAGATTTTCCAGACAAGAAATCAACAAGGAAACAGTGACTCTAAATGACACACTAGATCAGATGGATTTAATGGACATTTACAGAACATTTCACCCCAGAGCTGCAGAATATACATTCTTCTTAAGTGCACATGGGGCGTTCTCAAAGATAGACCATATGTTAGGACACAAAATAAGTCTCTCCAGGAAGCACAGAGGGTCCCAAACAAGAGGAACCCAAGGAGGCTCACAGCAAGAAACATTATAATTAAATGCCAAAGGTTAAAGACAAAGAGAGAATCTTAAAAGCAACAAAAGAAAAGTAGTTAATTACATACAAGGGAGCACCTATACGACTGTCAGTTGATTTCTCAACAGAAACTTTGCAGGCCAGAAGGGAGTGGCAAGAAATATTCGAAGTGATGAAAAACATGGAACTACAACCAAGATTACTCTACCCAGCAAAGCTATGATTTAGAATTGAAGGTCAGGTAAAGAGCTTCTCAGACAAGGAAAAGCTAAAGGAGTTCATCACCACCAAACCAGCACTACAGGAAATGTTGAAGGGTCTTCTTTAACAAGAAGCTAATGAACAAAAGAATCTGATGAACTAAATAGATCCAGAGACATTCACACATGTAACAGACAATCATATTTCAGAGGGAAGAGGGAAGGGGGATCGAGGGTAGGAAGAGATTAACCAAAGAAGTTATATGCATAACCGATGGACACAGACAATGACGGGGTGAAGGCCTGGGGAGGGGGTGAGAGCGAGGTGGAGGGAGTCAATTGGGGGGGGGGAATGGGACAGCTGTAATACTTTCAACAATAAAGATAAATAAAAAAAAAACAAACAAAAAAACAAAACAAAAACAACAAAAAAAAAGAAGACATGACCCAAATATATACTCTCTACAAGAGACCCACCTCAAACCAAAGACTCACATAGGCTGAAAGAAAAACTTCTGGAGGACTTTAAAAAAGAGATTGACAGCAATACAGTCATGGTAGGGGACTTGTACACCTCGCTGACTTTATTGGATAGATCTTCCAGACAAAAAATCAACAAGGAAATACTGACTGTAAATGACACGCTAGATCAGATGAATTCAATTGACATTTACGGAACATTTCACCCCAAAGCTGCAGTATATACATTCTCCTCAAGTGCACAGGGGACATTCTCAAAGATAGACAATATGTTAGGACACAAAACAAGTCCCTACTAGTTCAAGAAGACTGAATTCATATCAAGACTTTTCTTGGACATTTACACCATGGAATACTATGCAGCTGTAAAAAAGGATTGCTTACCCTTTGAGTCAGTATGGTGGGACCTGGAGAGTAGTATGCTAAGTGAAATAAGCTAGTCAGAGAAAGACAAGTAACACATGATCTTACTCATATGTGGAATCTAATGAACAAAATAAACTTATGAACAAAATAGATCCAGAGACACAGAAGCATGTAACAGACTGATGAATCTCAGAGGGATGGTAGGGGTGGGTGGGTGAGTGGGGAGAGATTTACCTAAGAACTTATATGCATGTATGAATAACCCATAGACACAGGCAATAGTGTGGTGAAGGCCTGGAGCAGGGTGCACGGTGCAGAAAATCAATGGGGGAAAAGGAGGACATTTCTAATACTTTCAACAATAAAGATAAGTTGAAACATTAAAAAGATAATAAAAAAATTTTTAAAAAAGAGAACAACAAGAAAGGCCCAGAGTAAGTAGAAGGAAGGAGATAATAAAGATCAGAGCAGAATAAAAGACATAGAGACTAAAAAAATAATACAAAAGATCAATGAATCTAAGAGCTGGTTCTTTGAAAAGATAAACAAGATTGATG
The DNA here is from genome assembly GCF_964146895.1 of Miniopterus schreibersii. Taxonomy (NCBI): domain Eukaryota; kingdom Metazoa; phylum Chordata; class Mammalia; order Chiroptera; family Miniopteridae; genus Miniopterus; species Miniopterus schreibersii. The sequence goes on from NC_138104.1 coordinate 75,137,257, forward strand.
AATCTTTAGCCAGACTCATGAAGAAATAAAGAGAGAGGACCCAAATAAATAAAATCAGAAACAAAATAGGTAAAGTAACAACTGATGCCACAGAAATACAAAGGATTATAAGAAAATACTATGAGCAGCTATATGCCAACAAAGTGGACAACCTGGAAGAAATGGACAAATTCCTAGGAAGCTACAATGTTCCAAAATGGAATCAGGAAGAATGAGAAAAACGAAATAGAACAATAACAACTGATGAAATTGAAGCAGTAATTACAAAACTCCCAGCACACAAAAGCCCTGGTCCCAACAGCTTCACAGGGGAGTTTTACCAAATATTCAAAGAACTAACACCTATTCTCCTCAAACTATTTCAAAAAAAATCTGAGAGAAAGGAAGACTTCCAAGCTCTTTTTATGAGGCCAGCATTATCCTAATCCCAAAACGAGATAAAGACACTACAAAAAAGGTATTACAGGCCAATATCCCTGATGAACATAGATGATAAAATCCTCAATAAAATATTAATAAATCGGATCCAGCAACCTATTAATAAGATCATACACCATGACAAAGTCGGATTTATTCCAGGGATGCAAGGCTGGTACAGTATTCGCAAATCAATAAATGTGATACATCACATATACAGATTGAAAGACAAAAAAAATCACATAATCTTATCAATAGACACAGAAAAAGCATTCCACAAAATCCAACACCCATTTTTGATAAAAACTCTCAGCAAAGTGGGAATAGAGGGAACATACCACAACATACTAAAGGCCACATATGACAAACCTACAGCCAACATCATACTCAATGGGGAAAAACTAAAACCATTCCCCCTAAGAACAGGAACAAGACAGGGATGTCTGCTTTCACCACTCTTATTCAACAAAGTACTGGAAGTCTTAGCCAGAGCAATCAGACAGGAAGAAACAATAAAACACATCCAAATTGGAAAGGAGGAAGTAAAACTGTCATTATTCGCAGATGACATGATATTGTACACAGAAAATCCTAAAGGCTCCACCAAAAAACTACTAGATTTAATAAATGAATTTGGCAAGGTAACAGGATACAAAATTAATACCCAGAAATGGATGACATTTTTATATACCAATAATGATCTCTCAGAAATAGAAACTGCAAAAACAATTCCATTTACCATTGCAATGAAAAAATTAAGATACTTGGGAATAAACTTAACCAAGGACGCAAAAGACCTCTATTGTGAAAACTACAGGATGTTGAAAAATGAGATAGAAGATACAAACAAGTAGAAGAATATATACCATGTTCGTGGATTTGCAGAATCAACACCATTAAAATGTCCATACTTCCCAAAGCAATCTATAGATTCAATGCAATCAATACCTATTAAAATACTAATGGCGTATTTCACAGATCTAGAAAAAACACTCCAAAAATTTATATCTAACCAAAAAAGATCCCAAATAGTTGCAGCAATCTTGAGGAAGAAGAACAAGTTGGAGGGATCACAATACCAGATATCAAGTTATACTACAAAGTCACTGTAATCAAAACAGCCTGGTTCTGGTAGAAGAACAGGCATATAGATCAATGGAACAGAACAGAGAACCAGGAAATCTACCCAAGCCATTATGATCAGTTAATATTTGATGATGGAGGCAAGAACGTACAATGGAGTAAAGACAGTTTATTCAATAAATGGTGTTGAGAAAATTGGACAGGTACATGCAAAAAAAATGAAGCTAGACCACCAACTGACACCATAGACAAGAATAAACTCAAAATGGATAAAAGACTTAAATGTAAGTCATGAAATCATAAAAATTCTAGAAGAAAATGTAGGCAGCAAAATATCAGACATCTCACATAGCAGAATTTTCACAGATACATCACCTAGGGCAAGAGAAACAGGAAAAAATAAACAAACAGGATTATATCAAACTAAAAAGCTTCTGCACAGAAAGCAGCATCAAAATGAAAAGGGAACCCACTACATGGCAGAACATATTTGCCAATAATACATCTGATAAGGGGTTAATTTCCAAAATATATAAAATACTCATATAACTCAACAAAAGGAATATAAACAAGCTGATTAAAAAATGTGCAGAAGACCTGAATAGACACTTCTCCAAAGAGGACATACAAATAGCCAAGAGACACATGAAAAAATGCTCAGCATCCCTAATCATCAGAAAGCTACCAATTAAAATGACAATGAGGTACCATCTCACACCTACAGAATGGCAATCATCAATAAATCAATAAACATCAAGTGCTGGTGAGGATATGCAGAAAAAGGAACCCTTGTACAGTTGGTGAGAATCCAGACTGGTACAACCTCTATGGGAAATAGTACAGAGTTTCCTCAAAAAATTAAAAATGGAACTGCCATTTGACCCAGTAATCCCACTTCTAGGAATATATCCTAACAATCCTAAAACACCAATCAGAAAGAATATATGCACCCCTATGCTCATAGCAGCATTACTTACAATAGCTAAGATCTGGAAACAGCCCAAGTGCCCATCAGTAGATGCGTGGATAAAAAAGCTGTGGTACATTTATAGGATGGAGTACTATGCAGCTGTAAAAAAGAAGAATCTCTTACCCTTTGAGACAGTATAGAGGGACCTGGAGAGTATTATGCTAAGTGAAATAAGCCAGTCAGAGAAAGACAAGTATCACATGATCTCACTCATATGTAGAATCTAATGAGCAAAATAAACTGAACAAAACTGACTTAGAGACATTGAAACATGTAACAGACTTGAGGTATTTCAGAGGGAAGGGGGGGATGAGAAGAGATTAACAAGGAACTTATATGCATATATACATAATTGCAGTGAAGTCCTGGGGAGGGAGGCGGAGTGGAGGGGGTAAATGGAGGGGGGAGAAAAGGAGATATCTGTAATATTTTCAATGATTAAGATACATTAAAAAAAAAAGAATTTAAAAACTGCTAGATCATTTCAGACTGGTCTTTTAAAAAATCTGATCCCTCTTTTGGCTTCCCATTATATCCAGAATGAAACATGAGCTCTGTTCCTGGCAAAGGAGGCCCTACTGCATCTCGTCCCCACTTACCTCTCCTTTGCCACAACTCCTACACTCCTAATACAATTCTTACTGGGAAACCCCGGTGGGGTTCCGGCTGCCTGTAGCTGTGACCAATTCAATGGAAGCAGGGTTGAATTACATAAGATGTTTATTGAGAAGGCCAGCCAACCAAGGAGACAGGGAGCATGGAGCATGCAAAACCTATCTTAAGGAGTGACCTGAGGGATAGGGTTATATAGGGAAATGGGGCAAACTGAGGCTAGGAATGGAATGCAGCTATGTGCAGTCCTGGAAGTCTGCAGACGTCATTCTCTTGTTCTTGGTCATCTGGCGATGTCTTGATGAGGCGATATCTTGACTCATTGTTGGGTCAGCCTGACCATTCGTATTGGTTGTCCTGATAAGATGATATCTTGACTCATTGTTCACAGTTGCGTCACTTCCTTAATTGCTTCATCCAAGATCAAAGGCAGTATACGGATGAAAAGGCCTAGGAGAAAGAAACTTAAGGAAAAAAGAAACTTAAATCCCTGATCACTTAAGTATATGTGTTCTACAATTTTGTAAGTAATATAACTATATTTCAGATTAATTCAGGTGCTCAGTCTTTGGACATTATAAGTGCCCCTATCACAATGACACTATTTCTGTTCCTCCTAGATGCCAAACTGGGTCCTACTTCAGGGCTTTACACATTCTTGCCCTTCATCAGAAAGCTCTTTTGCTTCAGATATTTGTGTGACCAGTTCCTTTTGTACTGTGTAACTGTCATGCCCATGAAAGGAGATAGTAGCTGCCCATCCAGAGGAAGCAACTTGTCGGCCTCTACTTAGCACATTCCCTTCCATTCGGTGTGTGTTTGTTAGGTCTCCGTTGATTTATTCTTTAGCTTCTTATTTGCCTTTAAAAGCTTGGCTGTCAACTCAGCCTTAGCCACTGGATGGAGCCAGCTTTCTGCACGCCAAGCAACTCGGCTTTGACTTACTGTTTTATTACTCCTGCAAACCCGACGCTGCCCTCCAAGTTCAAGACACCAAAAACCTGCCTGCTAGAGCTTTCATATTGGGGACTTCCCCTCTCCGCCATAAGAAAATTGGTCTTGGTAGTTTTAGGAATGGCGGCCTCCGCAGAACAAAGTAAACACAAGCTCGATGCAGCCACCCTCCAGGAGAAGAGATGCGGTGGGCGTAGCCATACCCTTGGAGTGACGTCACCAGCGCGGCCATCTTTCCTCTGCGCCTGCGCAGCAGCCCCGTCGCTTTGGAAGGCGGGAGGGAGGCGCTTGTTGACTATTGGCGGACACAGGCTCCAAGCTCCAACTGAGCGTGCGCACGCTTGGCCCCTGCAGCACTGTAGGCTGTCGAACCCGAGTTAGTCCCGAAGCGGAAGTGTTTCTTGGGGTAGTTCTTGTAACGGTCTCCTCTGCAGCAAACAGAAAATCTGTTGTCGAGAGAGAGGGAGAGAGAAAAAGAGAGAAAGAAAGAGAGAGGTTGAGGGGGCGAGGGGTGCTTAGGGGTGATGGGCTGAGTGATGGGGAGTTCTGGGAGACGAGTAAAGGGGAGCTTGTGAGGGTCATTAAAGTAGGGGGTTGTGGGGTGAATGATAGAGGACCGAGAGGTCAGTGAATGTGCCTTTGGGCCCAATGGTGGGCGAAGTTATGCGGCTAGTCAGGGTTGAATGGAGCTTATTAAACGTTGACTTTTACACATTTTCCAGCACAGTGACCTGCGCTAAGGGTTCCTAGCACCCCTTAGGCCCCTCCTTAGGCGTGCCCCGTCTCCCTCTGCCCCTCTCCCCTCGCCTAAGCTCCGAGGTAGGGGCCTGGTGCCAATGTTCCAGCTGAAGTGAATCTGCATCTGAAGGCTTCCTTCTGGCTTCTGGGCAGAGTGAGACCCCAGTGAGGTGAGGAGAAGGAAGAAGGCATCTGAGACTACTCATCTGCCTAAGGGTCCGCTCAGAGCCTGAGGCATGGGGTGCATGGGGCGGGGTGGGGGGTGGAGGGGGAGGTGTCTCAGGGAGGATGGGGCTAATGTCCTGGGGTAATGTTTTAAAAAGTTGTTTTCTTGGCTATTAACAGTTAAGTATCACATTTGAATTCTAGATTAGAAAATAGAGAAAAAGAAAAGCGAATTTTACGTCCCTAGATTTACATGTCTAAGGCATTTTTTAACGTGTATAAGGCCTATGCATTTTTAAACAGTTTTAAAATGGGTTCCTGCAGCTTTATAACCTACTTTTCTTTTTTAGATATATGTTCAGAGAAGTACACAGGTGAATGTTATGTATTATGTAGTTGTCAAATTATAATGTTGCACACCTGAAATTTATATAATGTAATAAACCAATGTTGCCTCAATAAGAAGTACACAGGTAATAAGTATACAGTTCCATACATTATTCTTAATAGCTACATAGCGTTTCATCTCTTGTATTTCCTTATCAGTCCCGTATTACGGATCATATAGGATTGTTTAAATTTGGCATTGTTGAAGTCATTGCTGAAATGAAGGTACTTACAGAGACATTATGATACATTATTTCATTAAGGAAAATACTTAGAAATTCAGTTTCTGGGTCAGTACATAAGTATATATAGAAAAAACCTTTTGTGTGAAATGTTCACATGAGGAACAGAGGGAAGAATACACAGGTGGTTGTTAAAACCGCATGGTTGCCCAAACTTCCACAGAGTGGCCTCATGTCTAGCTGGTGTGAGGGGATAGCTAGGCAGATAATTTTGGGCACTGGAGGCCTGATGTAGTCTCTCATATGCTCTACTCTTCTCTGCTCTTCCAGCTCACACATCTGCCTTTTCCCAAGAAGAGCAGGAAATGGTGGAAGCCCAGGTAAGACTTGTCTGTTCCGTCCTGTTTTGCCATGGATGTGATGTAGGAATCTCTGACATAAAATAGGAAATTATTTGTAAATAAGCATTAGGATGAGGGAAAATGAAAGGCAGCAGCAAGGCCAATGTAGATATGTGGAAGACTTAGGGTGTATCAGATACTAAAGATGAATTGCAAATTTATCTTTGAGCCTTTGGCAGCCATAGGGAAGGAAATGTAACCAGTAACCTGGCTCACCTGGTTCATAATAGGGAGAGAACAGCAAGTCCTCAGCGTTTCAAGGCATTTCTTTCATTTTTTAAAAATGTTTTTATTGGTTTCAGAGAGAAGAAGGGAGAGGGAGAGAGAGAAAGAAACATCAATGATAAGAGAGAATCATTGATCAGCTGCCTCCTGCAGGCCCCCAGCTGAGGATTGAGCCAGCAACTGGGGCCTAACGGGGAATCAAACCCAAGCAAACCATTACCTCTGGGTTCATGGGTCAACGCTCTACCACTGAGCCACGCTCTCTGGGCAACGCATTTCTTTGCTGGGTTGGCCTGTGGATGATGGAATTGTCTTCAACCAAAGCCTGGTGGAAAATGCAGTCCTTGGTTTCTACAGATATTTCTACAGCATTCCTCAGTGAGGTAGAGATCTAATATCAAAATGTAATTTGGAGCTCGGCGGGGTGTGGCTCAAGCGGTTGAGCATAGACCTAGAATCCAGGAGATCAGGGTTTGATTCCCGGTCAGGGCACATGCCCGGGTTGTGGGCTAGGCAGCCAATCAATGACTCTCTCATCATTGATGTTTCTATCTCTCTCTCTCCGCCTCCTTTCCTCTCTCTGAAATCAATAAAGATATGTTTAAAAATATTTTAAAAAAAAGTAATTTGGAAATGAAATATCTTAGGGAAGTGTTTGTCTTTCATATTTTTCCGGAAGTAATTTTCTCAGTTGGAATTTTGATTCTCATTTTGCTAAGAGACAACTGCAGACACCCATAGCCCACCACCTTTTCTCTTTCACTTTAATTTTTTTAAGTTTTTAAACAAACAAAATAGAAACAGATTCATAGATACAGAGAACAGACTTACAGCTTTCAGTGGGGAGAGGGATTGAGGGGCTGGGTGAAAAGGTGAAGGGATTAAGAAAAAAAACCTCAGACACATACAGCAATATGGTGATTACCATAGGGGAAGGGGAGTGGGGGGAGGTAGAAGAGGGTAAATAGGGGATAAATGGTGACAGGCGACTTGACTTTGGGTGGTGAACACCCAATACAATATACCGATGATGTATTATAGAATTGTACACTTGAAACCTATATAATTTTATTAACCAATGTCACCCCAGTGAATTCAATAAAAATTTTTATTTTTTTAATTTAGTGTACAGTAAAATTGATTTTGTTGTTGTCCAATTCAAGAAATGTTAACACATGTATAAACTGGTTTAACTAATCTATAGGGTACAGAGTAGTTTCATCACACCAAAAAAACTGTCTCATGCTACCCAACTGTAACCTCAGGCAATGGCAGATCTGTTCTGTGTCGCTATGGTTTTACCTTTTCAAGAATGTCGTATAAATGGAATCATATGATATGTAACCTTTTTTTAAAAAAAATTAAGCTGTCTTTTGAGATAAATGATTGATATGCAATTGTAAAAATAATACAAAGAAATCCCTTGTATTCTTTGCCCAGTTTCTCCCAATGTTAACATCTCACAAAACTATAGTACAATGTCACAAACAAGATATTGACATTGATATGGTCAAGACATAGTTCCATCAATGCAAGGATCCCTTATGTTGCCCTTTTATAACCACATCTTCCCCCCGACCCCATTCCTAGACTCCTAGCAATTATTGATCTATTCTCCATTTCTAGAATTTTGTCATTTCAAGAAAATGATATAAATTGAATCATATAGTATGTGACCTCTTGAGATTGGATTTTTTCACATAGTATAATTCCCTGGAGATTCAGCCAAGTTGTGTGTGTGTGTCAGTAGTTCTTTCCCTTTTATTGCTGAGTGGTATTCTGTGCTATAGATGTACCACAGCTTACTTATCCCTTCTCCTATTGAAAGACATTTAAATTATTTACAGTTTTTGGCAATTAGTGGAGCAGCTACTTTAAACATTTATAACAGGTTTTGGTGTGAACATCTGTTTTCATTTCTCTACAGTAAATATTGGATTGCTGGGTCATATGGTAAATGTATGTTTAACTTTTTAAGAATCTGCCAAATTGTTCTCCAGAATGGTTGAATTGTTCATTTTCACCAGCAATGTATAAGAATTCCAGTTGCTTCACATTTTTGTCAGCACTTGGTATTGTCAGTATTTTAAATTTTAGTCATTCTAGCTGCATAGTGGTATCTTATCATGGTTTTAATTTGCATTTTCCTAATGGCTGATGAAGTTGAATATCTTTGTATATGCTTATTTACTTTTTGTATATCCTCTTTGGTGAAGTGTCTGTTCAGTCAAGTCTTCTGCCTATTTTTAAATTGGATTGTTTTCTCATTATCTAGTTTAAAAAATTTTTCAATTACAGTTTACATTCAATATTATTTTATATTAGTTTCAGGTATACAACATAGTTATTAGACAAGCATTTGCTTTACAGAGTGTTCCCCCTGATATTTCCAGTATCCACCTGGCACCATGCATCGTTATTACAATATTATTGACTATATTTCCTGTGTTGTACTTTACACCCCCATGTCCGTTTTGTAACTACCAGTGTATACTTCTCAATCCCTTCACTTTTTTCAGTTTTGAGAGTTCTTTATATATTCTGTATACAAGTGCTTTGTCGGATATGTGGTTTATAAATATTTTCTCCATGTGTGTGGCTTGTGTTTTCATTCTCTTAACAATGTTGTTCACAGAGCAAGAATTTTAAATCTTGAAATTATTTTGTTTATGGATGTGCTTTTGGTGTCATGTGTAAGAACTCTTTGCTGAACCCTAGGTCATGAAGATTTTTCCTATTCTATAAGTTTTATAGTTTTACATTTTTCATTTAGCCCTATGATCTATTTTGCATTAATTTTTATATAAGGTGTGAGGGTTAAGTCAAGATTCATTATTTTGCATTTGGATTTCCATTTGTTCTAACCCCATTTGTTGAAAGGACCATTTTTCTCTATTGAATTGCTTTTATAGTTTTGTCAAATATCAGTTGGCCATATTTGTGGGGCCTATTTCTGGACTATATTCTGTTCTATTGATCTGTGTATCTATTTCTCTGCCAATACCATACTGTCTTCATTAACTGCAGCTTTATATTAAGTCTTAAAATAAAGTAGTATGATTTCTCTAGCTTGATTCTACTTTTTCAAAATTGTTTGGCTATTCTTGTTCCTTTGCCTTTGTCTTTCTATAAAAATTTTAGAATAAGCTTGTTATATATCTAAAAATTATCTTGCTAGGATTTTGATGGGAATTGAGTTAAACTTGTGGGTCAACTTGGGGAGAATTGATATCTATCTTATGTTGTGTCTTCCAATCTGTGAACATGGTATGTCTCCATTTATTTAGATCTTCTGTGATTTATTTCATCAATATTTTGTAATTTTCAACATCCAGATCCTTTACATGTATATTAGTCTGCTCGAGCTGCCATAACAAAATGCTATGGAAATTTATTTTCTCACAGTTCTGGACACTAGAAGTCCCAGATCAAGGTGCTGTCAGAGTTGGTTTCTGGTGAGACCTCTCTTCCTGGCTTGTTGATAGCCACCTTCTCATTATATCCTCACATGGCCTTTCCTCTGTACTTGTGCAGAGAGAGATAAGGAGCTCTGGTGTCTTTTCCTTTTCTTTTAAGGACACCAGTCCTATTGGATTAGGGCCCCACTCTTATGACCTCATTTAACCTTAATTACCTTCTTACAGGCCCTATCTTCAAATAAGTTCACATTGGGGGTTATAGCTTCAACATATGAATTGAGGGGGGCACAATTCAGTTCATAACAACATGTTTTGTTAGACCTATACATGTTTCATTCATTTCCTTTTCTAAGCTATTGTAAGTGGTTTTGATTTTTAAATTTCAATTTCCAATATTTATTGCTAGTAGATAGAAATATGATTGATTTTTGTTTGTTGACCTTTGCTATGGCCTGAATGCTTGTTTCCCAAAATTCTCATGTCCAAGGTGATAGGGTTAGAAGATGAGTCTTCCTCGTCTCCTTCATTTATTACTTACATCAGTAATATAAAATTTTTTGTTCTTATGGGTTCTTATTTTATTAAGTGGATTATACTCCATTACCATCATTGTTTATTTTGAAGCTTAGTTCTCCCTGAGTTGGCCAGTGGGAGCCCTTTTAAGCTGTTTTTTTGTTTGTTTGTTTTTTTGTCCTTTTGACACATCCCTATAATTTTTTTTACCACTTGTTTACTGTCTGATGCAATAAGATGCTCTAGCCTTCTTCTTTTACTTTCCCTGACCCAGGCCTGGAATCAGCCATTTGTCCAAGGAGCACTGGTTCCTATTAGTGGATAATGATGTGTTGAAACCAAAATCTGTGTGTTAGGTGTGCTCATCACTACTGGTGTGTTATTACTTGTAGGCCTTTTCAGTGAACAGAGCTTTGTGTTTGTATATGTGACTATTTATATGTCTATGTATCTATGTGTATATATATATATTCACACACATATACATACACACGCACCTTGAATTCATACAGTATCCTAGGAATCTTCCTAGTTTTCTCTCATTCTGTATTTGTATCTCCCTTTTCCAAGAGTGAGAGCACTGGCTGCTAGCATCAATATATTGACTCATTTGCTCAGTTTTACAATACATTGAAAGTAGAATCAGAATTCCTGTATCCACACATGTGAAAAACCAACCTACTGAGTACAGTATATGATTTGTTTGCATGTCTTTTATACTGATGATATGTAATCAAAGTACTCTGTTTAGAAATTATTTGGATTCATTTTTCTTTTTCTTTTTCTTTTTCTTTTCTCCTATCCAGTGTGCTTATGTTATTTATTTGGTATACGGTTAGGTTCTTGTTTTTATACTCAGTTTTAAATTTTATTTCTTTCCATTTTTGTGGATTTAATTTTATTCTTACTTTTATATGTAAAATGTTAACATGTTTTGAAGAGATAAACTATTAAAAAATACATACACACAATTTTCACCTGTCCCCATACCTTCTACCTATTCTTATTCCACCTTGGAGATAACCAGTCTTGTTAGTTTCTGATTTGTGCTTATGTTTTATTTTAAAATAAGCAGATAAATGTATATTTTTAAAGTTTCCCCTCCTGTATTATTCAAAAGGTAGTATAGCAGGTTCTTGAATAACACCATTTTGTTTAATGTCATTTTGTTATAACATTGATGAGATGCTGTAGGAACTTAACTCTTGTTTATATCCGTTAGCCTGTAGTAAAATTTGTTTCATTATATGTCATTTCTCTTAAAGTCACAGAACCTATCAACAATGTTAAGTGAGAATTTACTGCATACGGTTTTTATAGACTCTCTCGTACTTTGCTTTATTCCCTTAACAATATATCCTGGAAGCTGCTCCATGTATATTTACAAATATTGTCGTCATTCATTATTAATTGAAATATAATTAACATATAATGTTATATTAGTTTCAAGTGTACAACATAATGATTTGATATTTGTATATATTGTGAAATGATTACCACAATAAATGTTAACATCCATCACCACACATAGTTAGAATTTTTTTCTTGTAATGGGAACTTTTAAAATTTATTCTCTTAACAACTTTCAAATATCCAGTACAGTATTGTTAACTATAGTCACCATGCTTTACATTAAAATCCAGGACTTGATTTTTTTATAATTGGAAGTTTATACCTTTTGACCACCTTCACTCATTTCATCTATCCCCCAACCCTTGCCTCTGGCAACCACCAATCTGTTCTTTGTATTTGTGAGTTTGTATATTTGTTTGTTTTTGCTTTTAGAGTCCATATATAAGTGAGATCATATGGTATTTGTCTTTTTCTATCTGACTTATTTTACTTAATGCCCTCAAGGTCGATTTATATTGTCTTGAATGGTTTTATAGTTTCAGGTCTTACATTCAGGTCTTTATTCCATTTTGAGTTAATTCATATGTGTAGTATAAGATAGTAGTCTAGATTCATTGTTTTGCATGTGGCTGTCCAGTTTTTCCAACACCGCTTATTTATTTATTTATTTATTTATTTATTTATTTATTTTTTATTTTTTATTGATTTTTTTAGAGAGAGAGGAAGGGAGAGGGAGAGGGAGAGATAGAAACCTCAATGATGAGAGAGTCATTGATCGGCTGCAGCCCACAATCCGGGCATGTGCCCTGACCAGGAATCGAACCCTGATCTCCTGGATCCTAGGTCAATGCTCAACCGCTGAGCCACGCCCAGCTGGGCTCCAACACCGTTTATTGAAGAGACTGTCATTTCCCTATTCTGTATGCTTGGCTCCTTTGTCATAAATTAATTGACCATATATATTATGGGTTTATTTCTGGGCTCTCTATTCTGTTCCATTGATCTTTGTATCTATTTTTATGCCAATACCACACTGTTTTGATTACTATAACTTTGTAATATGGTTTGAAATTAGGGAGCATGATGCCTCCAGCTTTTTCTTCTTTCTTAGGATTGCAGTGGCTATTCAGGGTATTTTGTGCTTCCATACAAATTTTAGGATTGTTTGTTCTATTTCTTTGACTCATTCTTTTTTTATCTTTATTGTTGAGAGTATTACAAATGTCTTCCCCTTTTATCTTCTTGCCCCCTACCACCCAGTTCCTGCTCTTCCCCAAGCCTTTACGACCCTAGCATCTGTGTTCATGGGCAATGCATATATGCATATAAGTTCTTTGGTTAATCTCTTCCTGTCCCCCTCCCCACTTTCCTCTGAGATTTGTCAGCCTGTTCTGTGTTTCCATGTCTGTGGTTCTATTTTATTCATCAGTTTATTGTGTTCATTGGATTCCACATATGAGTGAGATCATGTGATATTTGTCTTTCTCTGGCTGGCTTATTTTATTTAGCATAATCATCTCCAGGTCCCTACATGCTGTCTCAAAGGGTAAGAGATCCTTCTTTTTTACAGCTGCATAGTATTCCACTGTGTAAATGTACCACTGTTTTGTTATCCATTTGTCTACTAAAGGGCACTTGGGCTGTTTCCAGATCTTAGCTATTGTAAATAACACTGCTGTGAACATAGGGGTCCATATATTCTTTCCGATTGGTGTTTCAGGCTTCTTAGGATCAAATGGCAGTTCTATTTTGAATTTTTTGAGGAAACTCCACACTGTTTTCCATAGTGGCTGCACTAGTCTGCATTCCCACCAGAAGTGTACTTGGGTTCCTTTTTCTCCACATCCTTGCTAGCACTTGTTGTTTGTTGATAATTATTGATGGTTGCAGCCATTCTGGCAGGTGTGAAGTGGTACCTCATTGTCGTTTTAATTTGCATCTCTCTGATGATTCGTTTTTATAGCAGCCTAGTTTTCCATTAGTGGATGTATCAGTTTGTCCAACCATTCTCCTATGTACATGAGAATTTTGGTTGTTTCCAGTATTTTGCAATTAAGAATAATGCTGCAACGAAATATGTTGTGCATATGTTGTTTCCTTTTTCTTTAGATATATCTTCTATATAGATTCCTACAAGTGGCATTGCTAGATCAAAGGGTAAATACAATTGTAGTTTTGTTAGATACTGCCAAATTCCCTCCTGTAGAGGTACTGTTTCCACTTTCACCAGCAATGTATGATAGTGCCTGTTTCTGCATGGCTGCACTAACAATATGTTGCCAGGCTTTTAAATTTTTTTCAGTCTGCTAAGTAAAAAATGGTATCTTTCTGTAGTTTGAATTGGCACTCTTACTATGAGTGAATTGAAAATAATTTCATATATTTAAGAGTCATTTTTGTATATCTTTTGTGAATTGTCTTTTTTATTCCTCTAATTTTCTATCAGGTATTTGGTCTTTTTTCCCCTTGGTTTTTAAGAGTCCTTCATATATTAAGGATATTAATCTTTATATGTGATATGTGTTGCAACAGTTTTCCCCCTAGTTTGTCATTTGTCTTTGGATTTATGTCTTTGGACTTGCAAAAATGTTTTTATATTTCCATAGTTGTATTTACAAATTTTTTATTACATCTGTACCTTTATTTACAGTTAGAAATCTTTCCCTTTATTCAGGTTACCCAGGAATTCACTTATGCTTTCTTATAATACTTTGTGGGGTTTAAGTTTTTACATTTAGCCCCCTGATCCATTTGGTGTTTATTTTTGTGTGTGGTATGAGGTATGGATATGATTTATCCTTTCCAAATGGCTCTCCAGTTGTCCTGTTACTATTTATTAGAATGAGGGTCTGTCACCCTGTGCTTCGAGAGAATGCATGCATCAAAGTATGCTCTGGTATCTGGTAGGGCTACTCCCTCCCTCACAGTTTTTCTTTTCCATGTTTTTCTAGCTATTCTTGCACATTTATTTTTTATATGACCTTCAGTATTACCTTGTTAATACCATTAAAGAGCTTGTTTTTTAAAAATTGGGGTTACATTAAATTTACATATTAACATAGGGATTACTACATCTTTGTGACTTTGTGTTATTCTATCTGTGAAGTGTCTGACAAATCTGAAGATGGAGGAAACAGTCCCCATAAGAGACCACTCTCACTTCTGACACTACCTACAAGCTTGTGGGTCCCCAAGAGCACTCTTAGGTTTGATAAATCACTGAAAGGACTCAGAGAACTCACTGAAAGCTGTTATACTCATGGTTATGGCTTGTTACAGGGAGAGGACACAGATTGGAATCTACCAAGGGAATAAGTGCATAGGGCAGGGTTCAAGAAATTACTAAACACAGAGCTTCCGTTTTTCTCTCCATGGAGTTGGGATGTGTGACTTCATTGGCATTGATCTGTGATAGTACCCATGGAGTTCTGCCAGTCAAGGAAGCTCACATGTGCCTCGGTGTCCAGAGATTTTATTAGGGCTTCATTTTATAGACATCTTTATCCACATGACTGCTCTCCATCTCCGGCCACTTGGGGTGTGACCCAAAGCCCCCACCCGAAATCACATAGTTGGTCTTTCTGGTGTGGACAGCCCCCACCCTAAATCACATTATTACACTATCCATGATGACCCAAGGCTCCTATGCAAAACATCCTTCCATGCTTCCTTCCTTCAATTCCAGTCTGCTCTCCCTCCCTCCCTCTCTTATCTATCTAGCTGTCTGTCTGTCTATCTTTGGTTATTTTAAGGAAATTACCTTCAATTGTCAACTTTAGTGGTTTTTTAAAATCAGGATGGGTATTGAATTCTGTTTCAGTATTTTTATATCAACATTTCTTATGTTAATTCTTTTAATCATATAAATTTTCTCCTTAGGCCTACTTAAATGGTAACTTATATTAATGAATTTTCTAGTATTGAACTATTGTTGTGTGCCTGGACTAAATCTTACTTGGTCATTATGTTTTATTGTCTTAATGTGGATCTATTCTGTTTGCTTAAATCTTATTTAGGATTTTTACACTGATGTTAATAAGTGAGATTGGTCTGTAGTTTTCTTGTTTTGTACAGTCATAAATGAGCTTATGTGTCAAATTTATACTTGTTTATGTCAGAATTTTGAAGCTTTTCATTTTCTGTGCTTGGGAAGAATTATAGCAGTTAGAGTCTTGGGTCTTTTGTGAGCATGAGTCTTATTTTGGGCATATACAGGATGGGGCAAAAGTAGGTTTACAATTGTTCATATGGAAAATAATACGATAATTAATAAATAATAATACAAGAAAACTCTGTGTTTAACATACAACTATAAACCTACTTTTGTTCCATCCTGTATGTGGGCTTTCAAAATTTCCCTATATATGGGTGCTTTTCTAAAAATTTATTTTTCAATTACAGTTTACACTCAATATTATTTTGTATTAGTTTCATGTGTACAGCATAGCGATTAGACAGTCATATACTTTACAAAGTGTTCCCCCTGATATTTCAAGTACCCACCTAGCACTGTACATAGTTATTACAGTATTATTGATTATATCCCCTATGCTGTGCCTTGCGTCCATGGGACTATTTTGTGACTACCAGTTTGTAGTTCTTAATCCCTTCACCTTTTTCACACAGCCCGCTCCCCCCGGCCTCTGGCAACCATCAATCTGTTCTCTGTATCTATGAATCTGTTTCTATTTTGTTCATTTATTTTGCTCTTTAGATTTCATGTATAAGTGGAATCATATGGTATTTGACTTATTTCACTTAGTATAATACCATCTAGGTCCATCCATGCTGTCACAAATGGTAAGGTTGCATTGTTTTTTAAAAAATTGTTTTTATTTATTTGTTTTATTGTTAAAAATATTACAGATATCCCCTTTTTTCCCCATTGATGCCCTCCACCCCACACTACTCCCCTCCCCAGACCTTCACCACACCCTTGTCTGTGTCCATGGGTTATGCATATATGAATTCTTTGGTTAATCTCTCCCCACCCCCACCTCCACCCACCCAACTCCACCTGCCCTCTGAGATTCATCAGTCTGATCCATGCTTCCATGTCACTGAATCTATTTTGTTCATCAGTTTATTAACTTCTTTAGATTCCACGTATAAGTGAGATCATGCGATATTTGTCTTTCTCTGCCTGGCCTCTTTTGCTTAGTAATAGTATTCCACGGTATAAATGTCCCACAGCTTTTTTATCCACTCATCTTCTGAAGGGCACTTGGACTGTTTTCAGATCTTAGCTATTGTAAATTGTGCTGCTATGAACATAGAGGTGCATATATTCTTTCTGATTAGTGTTGCAGGATTCTTAGGATATATTCCTAGAAGTGGGATCACTGGGTCAAAAGGCAGTTCCAATTTTAATTTTTTGAGGAACCTCCATACTGTTTTCCAGAGTGGCTGCACCAGCCTGCATTCCCACCAGCAGTATACCAGGGTCCCCCTTTCTCCACATCCTCGCCAGCACCTGTCATTTGTTGATATATTGACGGTAGCCATTCTGACAGGTGTGAAGTGATATCTCATTGCCATTTTAATTTGCATATCTCTGATGATTATTGACCTTGACCATTTTTTCATATGTCTCATGACCATCTGTATGTCCTCTTTGGTGAAGTGTCTATTCAGGTCCTTTGCCTATTTTTAAATTGGATTGTCTTCCTCTTGTTGTGTTGTATGAGTTCTTTGTACACTTTGGAAATTAGCCCCTTATCAGATGCTTCTTTGACAAATATGTTCTCCCATACCATGGGGTGTGTTTTGTTTTTTTTTGTATTTTGAGGCTGATTTCTTTTGCTGTGCAGAAGCTTTTTAGTTTGATGTAGTCCCATTTGTTTATTTATTTTTTCTTTAGTTTCTCTTGCATTAGGAGATGTATCAGTGAAAATTACACTGCATGAGATTTCTGTTACTTTACTGCCTATATTTTCTTCCAGGGTTTTTATGGTTTTGTGACTTATATTTAGGTCTTTTATCCATTTCAAATTTATTCTTGTGTATGGAGTAAGTTGGTGATCTAGTTTCATATTTTTGCATATACCTGTTCAATTTTCCCAGCACCATTTATTGAAGAGACTGTCTTTACTCCATTGTATGCCCTTGCCTCCTTTGTCAAATATTAACTGACCATTATGGTGTGGGTCTATTTCTGGGGTCTCTGTTCTGTTCCATTGGTCTATATGCCTGTTGTACCAATACCAGGCTGTTTTAATTACAGTGGCTTTATAGTATAGTTTGATATTCAGTAAAGTGATCCCTCCAACTGTTCTTTCTGAAGAGTGCTATTAGGGGTCTTTCTTGATTCCATATAAATTTTTGGAATATTTGTTCTAGCTCTGTGAAATATGCTGTTGGTATTAGGGATTGCATTAAATTTATAGATTGCTTTGGGTAGTATGGACATTTTAATGATGTTAATTCTTCCTGTCCATGAACATGGTATATTCTACTTGTTTGCACCTTCCACTTTTTTTTTTTTTTTTCCAGTGTCCTGTAGTTTTCTGAGTACAGGTCTTTTACATCCTTGGTTAAGTTTATTCCTAGCTATTTTATTTTTTCAGTTGCAGTGGTAAATTGTATTGCTCTTTTAGTTTCCCTTCCTGAGAGTTCATTGTTGATGTATAAAAATGCCATCAATTTCTGGGTGTTAATTTGTATCCTGCTACCTTTCCAAATTCATTTATCAACTCTAGTAGTACTTTGCTGGAGTCTTTAGGGTTTTCTATGTACAATATCCTGTCATCTGCAAATAATGACAGTTTTACTTCCTCCTTTCCAGTTTGGATACCTTTTATGTTTTCTTCCTGTCTGGTGGCTGTGGCAAGGACTTCCAGTACTATGTTGAATAAGAGTGGTGAAAGTGGACATCCCTGTCTTGTTCCTGTTTTTAAGGGGAATGGTTTTAGTTTTTCCCCATTGAGTATGATATTGACTCCGTAGGTCTGTCATATATGGCCCTTGTTATGTTGAGGTATGATCTCTCTATTCCCACTTTGCTGAGAGTTTTTATCAGAAATGGGTGTTGGATTTTGTTGAATTTTTCTGCATCTATTGATATGATCATATGATTTTTGTCCTTCATTTTGTTTATGTGATGTATCACATTTATTGATTTGTGGATGTTATACCAGCCTTGTATCCCCAAAATAAATCTCACTTGGTTGTGGTGTATGCTCTTTTTAATGTATTGCTGGATCCGGTTTGCCAGTATTTTAGTGAGGATTTTAGCATCTGTGTTCATCAGGGATATTGGCCTGTAATTTTGTTTCTTTGTAGTGTCTTTATCTAGTTTTGGGATTAGGATGATGTTGGCTTCATACAAAGAGCTTGGAAGTTTACCCTCCTCTTGAATTTTCTGGAATAGTTTGAGGAGAATAGGTGTTAACTCATCTTTGAATGTTTGGTAAAACTTTCCTGTAAATCCACCTGGTCCTGGACTTTTGTTTGCTGGGAGTTTTTTGATGACTGCTTCGTTTTCATTAGTTGGTATTGGTCTATTCTGGTTTTCTGATTCTTCCTGAATCAGCTTTGGAAGACTGTATGTTTCTAGGACTTTGTCCATTTCACCCAGGTTGTCCAGTTTGTTGGCATATAGCTGTTCATAGTATTTTCTTACAGTCCTTTGTATTTCTGTTGGTTCTGTTGTTATATCGCCTCTTTCATTTCTGATTTTATTTTTTGGGGCCCTCTCTCTTTGTTTCTTGGTGAGTCTGGTTAAATGTTCATCAATCTAATTTATCTTTACAAAGAAACAGGTCTAGGTTTCATTGATTTTTTTTGATTTTTTTTTTTAGTCTCTATGTTATTAATTTCTGCCATGATCTTTATTATTTCCTTCCTTGTACTTCCTTGGGACTTTTCTTGCTGTTGTTTTCTAATTCTTTTAGTTGTGTTAGACTGTTTAGTAGTGCTTTTTCTTGTTTCTTGAGGTGTGCCTGTGCTGCTATGAACTTTCCTCTCAGGACTGCTTTTGCTGTGTCCTGTAGATTTTGGGTTGTTGTCTGTTCCTTTTCGTTGTTTTCCTGGAAGTTTTTGCTTTCTTCCTTGATCTCATTGGTAACTCATTCATTGTTTATTAATATGCTATTTAGCTTCCATGTGTTTGAATACCTTTGATTTTTTTTTTTTTATAGTGGTTGATTTCTCTTTTCATGGCACTGTGATCCAAGAAGATGCTTGATATGGTTTCAATCTTCTTGAACTTGTAGAGACTTGCTTTGTGCCCTAACATGTCTGTTTTTGAGAATGTTCGATGATCACTTGAGAAGAATGTTTATTCTCCTGCTTTGGGATGAAATGTTCTGTAAATGATAATTAAATCCATTAGGTCTAGTGAATCATTTAAGGTCTGTGTTTCCCTGTTGATTTTTTGTCTTGATGATCTGTCTAATGCTGACAGTGGGGTGTTAAATTCCCCCATTACGAATGTGTTGCTGTTGCTCTCCCCCTTAAAGTCCACCAAGAAATTTTTAATATATTTCAGTGCTCGTGTATTGGGTGCATATATATTTATAAGAGTTATTTCCTCCAATTGAATTGATCCCTTTAATATTATGTAGTGACCATCTTTGTCTCTTGTTATGGTTGTTATTTTGATGTCTATTTTGTCAGGAATAAGTATTGCTACTCCTGCTTTTTTTTTCATTTCCATTTGCATGGAATATTTTTTTTCATCCCTTCACTTTCAGCCTGTGTGATTCTTTTGCTCTCAGTCCGGTCTCCTGTAGACAGCATGTATATGGGTCCTGTTTTCTTATCCATTCCGCTACTCTATGTCTTTTGATTGGATCATTTATTCCATATACATTTAAGGTTACTACTGATATATACTTATTTAATGTCATTTCCCCCCTTTTATGTTGATGTATGTTTCTCTCAATATTTCTTCTTCTTCTTAAATCAGTCTTTTTAGCATTTCTTGCAATGCTGGTTTGGTGGTACTGAACTCCTTTAGCCTTCTTTTGTCTGGGAAACTTTTTATTTCACCTTCAATTTTAAATGATAGCCTTGCTGGATAAAGCAGTCTTTGTTGCATGTTCTTGCTTTTCATTACTTTGAGAACTTCATGCCACTCCCTTCTGGCCTGAAGTGTTTCTGTTGAGAAATCTGCTGTCAGTCTTATTAGAGGCTCCTTTGTAGGTCACTGCTTGTCTCTCTCTTGCAGCCCTTAATATTCTTTATTTTTCTTTAACATTTACCATTTTAGTTACGATGCTTCTTAGAGTTGGTCTCTTTGGGTTCCTCTTGTTTGGAACCCTCTGTGCTTTTTGAACTTCTGTGCCTTTCTCCTTCACCAGCTTAAGGAAGTTTCTTGTAATTGTTTCTTCCATCAGGTTCTCTATCCCTTGCTCTCTTTCCTCCCCCTCTGGCATCACTGTGATGTGAATGTTTCGCTTCATGTTGGCCCAAAGTTCCCTTAAACTGTCCTCACGCTTTTTAAGTGTTTTTCCTTTTAGCTGCTCTGATTGTTTTTTTCTACCTTATATTCTAATTCACGTATTCTGTCCTCTGCTTCATTGAGCCTGCTTTTAATTTCTTCCAGTGTATTCTTGGTATCAGATACAGTATTCTTCATTTCTGCATGGTTCTTATTTATGATATCTAGTTCCTTTTTCATGTTTTCACCAAGTTCCTGGACCTTCCCATTAAGTGTCTTGTGGTTCTTATTATTTTACTTGAGCCTCTCTATAACCATTACTCTGAACTCTGTTTCCGAAAGCTTGCTTTACTCCATCTCATCAAGGTCTTTTTCTGGCGAATTTTCCTTTTCTTTAGTTTGGGGGTTGTTTCTTTGTCTTCCTATTTTAGTGACTCTTGGGTTTGTATTTGTATCAGATATATTTGCTGTCTCCCAGTCTTGTGGGCTGGTATTTTGTAATATATGTCCAGTGGGACCCAGAGTTGTGTTTTCCTTATATTTCTAAACTATTTTCTCTAGATGTGTCCCTTTTGTGGGTTTTTTGAGCTGTCCTATTGTGATTGGGTCTAGAGTGTTGTTGACCTCTCCTTGGGAGGACCCTCCTCTCAGGTTGGCTAACTGAAGTTCAGCCACAACCACGTCATGTGAGCTGTTGTACAGATGCTGACTGGGTAAAAGCAAACACAGTCAGAGTGCCAGGAAACAAACAGTAACTTAGAAGATAACCTGACAGTCACAATGAAAACATCCCAAGAGAAAGTAGAATTGGGATAATGAAGGAAGAACACAAATGCCAAAGCAAAACGGGGGGGGGGATATTATTGCTAATAGTAAATAATAATAATAATAAAATAAAACACAAAGTAAAAAATAGAGAAGCTACTGAGAGAAAAAAGGGGCAAAGATTCTGAGAGGAAAGAAGGGTGAGCAAACAAGGGCAGAGAGTAGGAATAGGAAAATGGTTGAAAAAAATAAAATAAAAATGAAATAGACAAACAGAAACAAACAAACAAAAAGACAGGAAGACAGAGAATAAAATGGGATTTAAAAAAAGAAAAAGAAAGGCCAATGGAACAAGAAGAGACAGGGAGGAAAAGCAATGGCAGGGAAGGAGTCCAATAAGAGATATGGGGGAAACAAGAGAAAAGCAATAAATTTATTGGTTATAATGATAATATCCCAGGAATAAAGCAGAGAATATCAAGATAATCTTGATAATAGAATAAAAAGCAAAACAAAACAAAGTAAAGCAAAAAAAAAAAAGCCAAAACAAACTTATAAAATTACTAAAAATTTAGAAAGAACATTTTTTTCCTTTTCTCTCAAAAAAAAAAAAAGTCAATCAGGTGAGTTTCATCTGGCCAACTTATGTTGTCTGAGGCTCATTGTTTTGTATGCTGATTTTGGGTCTCCTGGGAGGTACTTGTGTATCAGCCAATGTCAGGAGCTGTGTAGGTTTGGCTCTGGTGTCCTTAGATAGTTGGCTGGTCTGACTCCCTCTGTTGACCAACTCCACTTGTCAGCTATTTTGCCTCCCCCTTGTGGTTGCCTGGTCTTATTCCAGAATCTTCTGAAGAGTTTTTAGGGTGCAGTGTAGGTAGTGTAGCTCGGGATATTGCTCCCTTTACTTAGAGGTTTCGTTGTCAGGCACTCACTGTGGGGAAGTTAGTCTGCTTCAAGGCCAACTCCTCAGTCTCTACCTTATCCTCCAATTCTAGTTCCCCATACAATGACCTGCTGCAGGTTCAGATTGAATTCAGTCTGTTGCCTTTTCTGTATGGGCAGTTTTAGTGGCCTGGGCTCAGTTGGTTTGATTAAGAAAAGATTCTGGTTAGCATGTTGCCTACCCAGCTCCCAGAAGGGGTTTTAAACCTTCCCTCCAGTTCCCAAACAATAGTCCCTGAGAGACTTATTCTTGTATTGCTGTCCTGTGAGCTGTTCTCCCTTCCCTCTCAGGACTGTGCCCTGCAGGGGATATCTGGGACTTCAGTGAGCTGAACCAGCCCCTTTCCTATTGGGGGCGATGCTCTTATCCTGCGGGAGAGGTAGACGTGCTCTACCCCTCCTTTCCCAGATCTAGTTGGCTGATTTCACAGGGTGTTCAGTTCAAACTCTCCACCATGCGGACACAAACCCCATATTTCGCTGGTCTGTCTCCCCAATGCAAGCCAGGAAGGTGGACGCCCGTTCAACTATCAGAAACTCAGAAACACACAAAGCAACAAACAGGTAGAGAACCCACCCTGCAAGGTCCCGGCACCCCCGCGCCTCCTAACCAAGCAGGAGGGGTAACAAAGTCAGCCCCATGCAGGTCCCATGCACAGCTGATCTCAGTAAAGTTGGGGCAGATCCTTGCACCCTATCCCTGTTCCCCTCAGAGAGGGAAAAATTCCTCGACTTGCTCCACCGGCAGCTCTGGCAGCTGGAGACCTGATCTGCCTCGCTGGCGGCTCCAGTCCCTTTCTGGCAGTGGGAGGACTCTCTTCCCCTTCCCCGGGCCACACAGTTCAGATGCTTTCTGGGGTTCTACATAGTGCCTTACAGGAAAGCAGAGGGTCCCTGTAGGTGGCTGCTCAGTGCAGCCCTCTTGCCTCTTTCTATTTGGAAGCCACACCCTGCGGGACAGCCTTTCCTGATATCAGTACCTGGGATGAAAGTCTCCTTTCCTGGCTGCTGCCATTAGGCACGTTGTTTCACTGGGAAGTCACAGTCCCCTTCTTGCAGGCACACCGTTCCCCTGGCTCCCCCTGCCCACCATGCATGGGCTTTCCTTCCCTTCCCCTCTGCTCTGGGTTTGAGATCCCAGCTTTTGGATGCCAGTCCACATTCCCAGGGGGAGGGAGCTTTGCAGCCTCTAATCCTTGGGCCTCACAGCCCAGCACTGGCTTTAGGGGGGACTTCCCTCTTTCAACACCTCTCTCTTACCAGATTCTATGATGTTTCTTCAGTGCTCCTTACTCGAAATATTTCCACTCAGGTATATTTCTTGTGTTTTTCCAAGCTGGTTACGCAGTGTTTTAGCAGTAAGTCCAGTCTGTGACTGGGAGGAAGGGCGCTCTGCTTCTTGTCAGAGTGCTGCTGTCTTCCGTCTAGGTTGCATTTTTTGTGTGTGGGTGTTTTTGAATACTCTCTACGATAAAGATGGGTATAATTTGTATGATGTAAAATAGGTCCTTTTTAGTGTACAGTTCTACAAATTTTGACAAACTCATACAGTATGTAACTGCCACCACAATGAAGATATAGAACAGTTCTTTCGCCTCCCGGTATTTTCCCTTTGCGGTAATCACTGATATATTTTTTGTCTTTATATTTTTGCCTTTCCCATAGTGTTATACAAATAGAATCATATAGTATGTAGCTTTTGAGTTTGACTTCTTTCACTTAGCATAATACATTTGAGGTCATCCATGTTGCATGTATTGTTCGTTAGTTCTTTAATTTTTATTGGTAAGTAGTATTATTACATTGTATGGTGCCAGAGCCCACCGGCAGAGTTGAACGGTCCTGAGGAAGGGGTGAGGATGGAGAAAAGACAGACGCAAAAAAGATGGGATCGGGAGGACTGCAGCTTGTAACTGCCACAGCCCCGAGTTTATTTTCTCGGCTCAATATATACAGGCACTGTTGATTGTGCTGAATAGCACCCCACCCCGCATTTCTTCCCTTTGCCCGATACAAAGTAATTTCTCCAAGGTCCTACGAATGCTTTTTCAGAGTAAACACCCTGCCTCCTGCAGGAGCTCAGGCCTTGGAAACTAGCTTTATCTCGGCTTCTAATGGGAACTTTTGGGGAGGATTGAGTCCTTGGCTTGGTATGTGGCTTAACTATCCCTTAACCCTTCAGGCCAGGGCCAGCTTCCTAATTAGCCTTTCTAGAATTTATGGCTGCAAGCTAAATTAGTATTGCTTTGGTGCCTCAAGGACTGGGTCAGGGAGCAGGAGAGCACCTCTGCAGCTCACTCAGGCAGCTCCTCTGTGCCTGGGGCCACAGCAGCTCATCCACATCTCCCCCGGAGCAAGGGAACACATCTGCAGCTCACCCAGGCACTGTGCCTGGGGCCACAGCAGCTCACCCACATCTCCCTGGGAGCAGGGGAGCACATCAGCAGCTCACCCAGGCAGCTCCTCTGTGCCTGGGGCCACAGCAGCTCACCCACATCTCCCAGGGAGCAGGGGAGCACTTCTGCAGCTCACCCAGGCAGCTCCTCTGTGCCTAGGGCCACAGCGGCTCCCCACAGTATGGATTCCAGTTTGTGTATTCATCTGTTGAAAAACATTTGGGTTTTCAATTTGGGTGATTATAAATATAGCTGCTATGTAAATATCCATATACCAGCTTGGGAGTTTACATAAATTTCCATTCAATTTGGGTAAATATACCTGTGAGTGGGATTGCTAGGTCATATGCTTAACTTCGTAAGAAACTGGAAAAACGTTTTCCAAAGTGGCTGTGCCATTTTGCATTCCTACCTATGATACATGAGAAGTCCAGTTGTTCCAGGTCCTCACCAGCACTTGGTATTTTCAAGTATTTTTTTTCCATTCTCATAGGTGTGTAGTAGTATCTCATTGTGGTTTTAATTTGCAGTTTACTCATGACTAATAATGTTAAGCATCTTTGTATGTGCTTATTTTTCATTTGTATATCTTCTTTGGTAAAGTATCTCATCTCTCTTTCGCTCTTTTTGATTTTTAGCTTTGAGAGTTTTTACGTATTCTCAATACAACTTCTTTGCTAGATATGTGATTTGTGAATGTTTTTTCCCTTGTGTGCCTTTTTATTCTCTTAACAGTGTCTTTTGAATTTTGGTTTCACGTTTGAGAAATTATTTGACTAACCTAAGGTTAAAAAGATTTTTCTCATATATTTTCTTCTAGAAATTGTGTAGGTTTAGGTTTTACATTTAGGTCTATAATCCATTTTGAGTTAATTTTTATGTTGGAGGTATGGATTGAAGTTTTTTTGTTTTTTTTGGGTTTTTTTTTGCATATAGATATCCAATTGTTCCAGTATACCTTGTTGAAATGGGAACTCCCATTTTCCATTGAATTGCCTTTGTACTTTTGTTGCAAATAATTTTTAAGCATGAAGATATAAAATACATTTAATTATAACATACATGAAGTTCAGTTTATAAGTCTCCAGCTTGATGAATTATCGCAAAGTGAACACACTGTGTAACCACCTCATAGGTCAAGATTAAAACAAGCAAGACTTCCGAATCCCCACTCATGCCCTCTCCCAGTCAGTACCATTCCCAAAAGTAATAATTCTCCTGAGTTCTAACATCATGGATTGGCCTTTCCTGTTTTCTAACTGTATATAAATAGAATCATGTAGTATGTACTCTTTTGTGTCTGAATTCTTTTACTCAGAAGTATCCGTGAGATTCATCTATGTTGGATATACAGTTGTGATTCATTCATTTTCATTACCATACAGTATTCCATAATTTATCCGTTGTATTGTTGAGGGACCTTTTTGTTTTCTCCTCAGTTAAGTATTAGAAATAGTGCTGCAGTGAACATCCCTGTGCTTGTTTTCTAGAGCACATGTGCATGATTTTCTCTAAGGTGTGTACCTTTGAGTAGAATCTCTGGATGATAGTGTATACACTTTAGTAAATAATGCCAAACTGATGCCCCAAGCAATTATACCAGTTTACATTCTTACTAACAGTGTGTGAAAGTTCCCATATCAAAACAATATTATGGTATTTTTAGTCTGCTTGATTGTAACCTTTCTGGTGGGTGCATAGTGGTGCTTCATTGTAGCTTAAATTTTCATTTACCTGAGTGCTAATGGGATTGAGTACATTCCTTTGGTTACCTGAGTGCTAATAAGGTCAAGTACATTTTCTCATGTTCATAGGTCATTTGGCTTTTCTTTTTAGTGAAGTGCCTATTCACATCTCTTCTCTCTTTTTGTGTTTTTGTATGATTCTTACTGATTTGTAGAGGTTATTTTATATGTTCCAGATAAGATCCCTTTATCACTTATGAATGTTGCCAGTAATCTGCCCATCTATAGCTTGCCTTTTTACTGTTGTACTTTTAATCTTGTAACATTTATAAGTCTTTTCCTTTAAGAGCAATACTTTTCATGCCTTGTTTTAGAATTCTTTCTCTATCCCAAGACTGTGAAAATATTTTCCTGTATTATTTCCTAGACACTTTATTGTGTTACCTTTCACATTGCACTTAAAATTTACCTGTAGCTGATTTTTGTGTAAGGTGAGTGTTAGGGATTAAATGTCATTTTCCCTCATATAGATATCCAGTAACCCATCCACATTTATTTGAGAAGATCATCCTCTCCCCACTGTTTTGCAGACAAACTTTGTCATAACTGATGTATCCATACATATTTGGATTCTCTTCTTCGTTCTATTGGACTGTTTGTCTAGCCTTGTATTAATACCGCATTGCCATACATATTCTATTATTTAATGGAATAGTTTTTCTACCATGATTTGTGATTTTCCCACAAGGTAGGTCACTAACTTGATATGAAGTAGGCATCCTATATTAAATCATCATCATGAACTGGGAACCCAATAAGAAGTCTCCCTAAATTCTGTCCTCATCACCCAGTGATCAGCATTTTAGAATAAAAGAAATGTACAATTACAGGGACTCGTGACATTTGAGGATGTGGCTGTGGATTTCACTCAGGAGGAGTGGCAGTACCTGAATCCTCCACAGAGGATCCTGTACAGGGACGTGATGCTGGAGACCTACAGCAACCTGGTCTCTGTAGGTAAGAATGACTTTCTCGGGTAATTTTACTATTTATGACTATTGTGTCCAACAGAGGGCCTTTACTTTCTCAATTTCAGAAACTTTCAAGATCTCTGAACTGTTTGAAGAGTTTGGCACTGAATTCTAGGGGTCAGAGTTCCTTTTTCCGCCTTTGCTCTCCTGACAAGGTGTTTGTGAACTTAAACCCAGGTGAAATGATTTGACTTAACCATGTGTCAAGCGATAGGTCCCTTGTGCTGCCTCAAACTTCACCTTCCTCTTTCTCAGAGGCTCTGAAGACCAAGGAGGTATTGCTGT
Organism: Miniopterus schreibersii; assembly: GCF_964146895.1. Classification (NCBI taxonomy): domain Eukaryota; kingdom Metazoa; phylum Chordata; class Mammalia; order Chiroptera; family Miniopteridae; genus Miniopterus; species Miniopterus schreibersii. The sequence continues at coordinate 75,165,162 of NC_138104.1, forward strand.
CATTTCTCATTAGCAGGACAGCAGGCTACCAAACCAGAGCGCATCCTCAAATTGAAGGTAGAAGAGCCATGCCTGGCAGAAGGAAAAATCCCAATTCGGAGCTTTCCAGGTAAGTGGAATTGACCCAGGCTATAGGGACATGAGGTCCCAGCTTGTCAGTCGGGGGTGAGGACCTCTGAAAGGGCTTTCAGAAATATCTGGGGTCAGGTTGTGGTCCTTCATTGTTTGAGGACAGAGACATGAACACCTCAGACATAAGACTTACCTCCCTCCCCTGTCCAACACCCACCAGACCACTCTCCTTAAGTTGGTGCTCACCCACAAGGTTTTGCACAGCTCCTTTCCCCATATATAAGTGTCTTGTATATACCAATCCCCTGACACCAAGTCCTGCCACTTCTACCATTCTCATTTCTCACTGTCTTATCTAAAGACAGCCCACATTAGTCACGGGCCTAGGCTAATGCTACAATTCCGGATTGAATTACATGATTCTATTCAGCTTAGATATTCCTATCAGATATATTCTCCTAACACATCTTGATTATCTATATTTGTCTTTTGTTAAAAGTATTTTTTAAATTTATCATTATTGTCGAAAGTATTACAGATTTCCTATTTTCCCCTCCATTGATCAGCTCCCCCCGGCCTTCTCCACACTGTTGTCTGTGTCCATAGGTTAAGCATATATGCATATAAGTTCTTTGATTAATTCCCCCCCCCCCACTCCCCCACCCTGCCTTCCCTCTAAAATTTCTCATACTGTTCCATGGTTCTATGTCTCTGTATCTATTTTGTTCATCAGTTTATTTTGTTCATTAGATTCCACATATGAGTGAGATAATGGGATACCTTTCTTTCTCTGACTGGCTTGTTTCAGTTAGCATAATACTCTCCAGTTCTATCCATGCTGTCCCAAAGGGTAAGAAATCCTTTTTTATAGCTGCATAGTATTCCATTCTGTCAAAGTACCACTGCTTTTTTATCCACTCATCTACTGATGGGTACATGGGCTGTTACCAGATCTTAGCTATTGTAAATTGCACTGCTATGAACATAATGGTGCATAGATTCTTTCTAATTGGTGTTTCAGGTTTCTTAGGATATATTCCTAGAAGTGGGATCACTGGGTCAAAAGGCAGTTCCATATTTAATTTTTTGAGGAAACTCCATACAGTTTTCTATAGTGGCTGCACCAGTCTGCATTCCCACCAGTTGTGTACTACGGTTCCCTTTTCTCCACACCCTTGCCAGCGCTTGTCATTTGATGATTTGTTGATGGTAGCTATTCTGATAGGTCTGAGGTGATAACTCATTGTTGTTTTAATTTGCATATCTCTGATGATTAGTGACTTTGAGCATTTTTTCGTCTGTCTCTTGGCCATCTGTATCTCCTCTTTGGAGAAGTGTCTATTTAGGTCCTTTGCCCATTTTTTAATTGGATTGTTTGTCTTCTTTTTGTTAAGTTATATGAGTTCTTTATATATTTTGGAAATTAATCCCTCATCAGATGTATCATTGGCACGTATGTTCTCCCATTCAGTGGGCTCCCTTTTCATTTTTTTGATGGATTCTTTCACTGTGCAGTAGATTTTTATTTTGATGCATTCCCACTTGTTTATTTTCTCCTTTGTTTCCCTTGCCCTAGGAGATGTATCGACAAACATATTGCTATGACAGATGTCTAAGATGTTGCTGCCTACATTTTCTTCTAGGAATTTTATGGTTTCACAACTTACATTTAAGTCTTTTATCCATTTTGAGTTTATTCTTGTGTATGGTGTGAGTTGGTGATCTAGTTTCATTGTTTTGCATGTACCTGTCCAATTTTCTCAACACCATTTATTGAAGAGACTGTCTTTACTCCATTGTATCCTCTTGTCTCCTTTGTCAAATATTAATTGAGTGTAAAGGCTTGGTTCAATTTCTGGGTTCTGTGGTCTATTCCATTGATCTGTATGCCTGTTCTTTTGCCAGTACCAGGCTGGTTTTTTCTGTTGTTTTTTGTTTTGTATTTTTACTGATTATAAGCTCTTTTATTGGTTTTGTTCTTTTTCAAATTATCTTTATTGTTGAAAATATTACAGATGTCCTCTTTTTACCCCCATCGACCCCCTTCACCCTGCATATACCCCACCCCCAGGCCTTCCCCAGACCAATGTCTGTGTCCATGGATTATGCTTATAAACATACAAGCTCTTTGATTAATCTCTTCCCACCCACTTCCCCCTCTCCACCTTCCCTCTGAGATCCCTCAGTCTGTTCCATGCTTCTATGTCTCTGGATCCATTTTGTTCATTATATTCCACATATAAGTGAGGGCATGTGGTACTTGTCTTTCTCTGACGGGCTTATTTCACTTAGCATAATACTGTCTAGTTCCCTCAATGTTTTCCCAAAGGATAAAAGATCGTTCTTTTTTACAGTTGCATAGTACTCCATGGTGTAAATGTGCCACAACTTTTTTGCCTACTCATCTACTGATGGCCCTTGGGCTGTTTCCAGATCTTAGCTATTGTAAATTGCACTGCTATGAACTTAGGGGTGCGTAAGATATTTGTGATTGTTGTTTTGGGTTCCTTAGGATATATTCCTAGAAGTGGGATCACTGGGTCAAATAACATGTAAATTTTTAATTTTTTTAGGAACCTCCATACTGTTTTCCATAGTAGCTGCACCAGTCTGCATTCCCACTAGCAATGTACTAGTGTTCCCTTTTCTCCACACCCTTGCCAGCACTTGTTCGTTGATGTGTTGATGGTAGCCATTCTGACAGGTGTGAGGTAATACTTCATTGTGGTTTTAATTTGCATCTTTCAGATGATTAGTAAAGTTGAGCATTTTTTCATATGTCTCTTGGCCATCTATATGTCCTCTTTGGAGAAGTGTCTATTTAGGTTCTTTGCCCATTTTTTAATTGGATTGTTTGTCTTCCTTTTGTTAAGTTGTATGAGTTTCTTATATATTTTGGGTATTAACCCTTTATCAGATGTGTTGTTGGCAAATATGTTCTCCCATACAGTGAGCTCCCTTTTTGTTTTGTTGATGGTTTCTTTTGCTGTGCAGGAGCTTTTTATTTTGATGCATTCCCGTTTGTTTATTTTCTCCTTCGTTTCTCTTGCCCTAGGAGATGTATCAGCAAACATATTGCCAGGAGAGATGTCTGAGATTTTGCTGACTATGTTTTCCTCTATAATTTTTATGGTTTCGTGTCTTACATTTAAGTCTTTTATCCATTTTGAATTTACTTTTGTGTATGGTGTAAGTTGGTGGTCTAGTTTCATTGTTTTGCATGTACCTGTCCAATTTTCTCAGCACCATTTATTGAAGAGACTGTCTTTACTCCACTGTATGTTCTTGCCTCCTTTGTTAAATATTAATTGACCATAATGGCGTGGGCCAGTTTCTGGCTTCTCTGTTCTGTTCCACTGATCTGTATGTCTGTTCTTGTGCCGTAATGTGGCTGTTTTGATTACAGTGACTTTGTAGTATAACTTGATGTCTGGTATTGTGATCCCTCCTACTTTGTTCTTCTTTCTCAAGATTGCTGTGGCTATTGATAAGATCATGTGATTTTTGTCATTCAGTTTGTTTATGTGATGTATCACATTTATTGATTTGCGAATATTGTACTAGCCTTGCATCCCTGGAATAAATCCCACTTGGTTGTGGTATATGATCTTTTTAACATATTTTTGGATCTGGTTTGCTAGAATTTTGTTGAGGATTTTAGCGCCTGTGTTCATCAGGGATATTGCCCTGTAATTCTCTTTCTTTGGAATGTCTTTATCTGGTTTGGAATTAGGCTAATGCTGGCCTCGTAAAAGGAGCTTGGAAGTGTTCCTTCCTCTTGGGTTTTTAAAAATAGTTTGAGCACGGTAGGTGTTAATTCTTCTTTGAATGTTTGGTAAAACTCCCCTGTGAAGCCATCCAGGCCAGGGCTTTTGTGTGCTGAGTTTGTATTATTACTGCTTCAACTTCATCAGCAGTTAACTGCATATTCAGGCTTTCTGACTCTTCCTGATTGAATTTTGGGACTTTGTATTTTTCTAGGAATTTGTCCATTTTGTCCAGGTTGTCCAGCTTGGTGGCATACAGTTGTTCATAGTATTTTCTTACAATCCTTTGTACCTCTGTTGAGTCACTTGTTATTTCACCTCTTTTGTTTCTGATTTTGTTTAATTGTGTCCTCTTTCTTTGTTTCTTGATGACTCTGGCTAAAGATTCATCAATCTTGTTTATCATTTCAGATAACCAGCTCTTGGTTTCACTGATCTTTTGTATTGTTTTTTTAGCCTCTATGTCATTTATTTCTACTCTGATATTTTTTATTTCCTTACTTCTACTTACTCTGGGCTTTTCTTGTTCTCTTTCTAACTTTTTAAGTTGTAGGGTTAGGGAGTCTATTAGAAGTTTTTCTTGTTTTTTGAGGTAGGCTTATAGCACTGTGAACTTCCCTCTCAAGACTGCTTTCGTTGTGTCCCATAGATTTGGAGTTGTTGTGTGTTCATTTTCATTTGTTCCCAGGAAATTTTTGATTTCTTTCTTGATCTCTTTGGTAACCCATTCATTGTTTAATAACATACTTTCTAGCCTCCATGTGTTTGAATGTTTTTTAGTGTTTTTATTGTGATTTATTTCTAATTTCATCCCATTGTGGTCCAAGAATATGCTTGATATGATTTTAATCTTCTAGAACTTGTAGAGACTTGTTTTTTGTCCTAACATGTGGTCTGTCTTTGAGAATGTCCCCTGTGCACTTGAGGAGAATGTATGTTCTGCAGCTTTGGGGTAGAATGTTCTGGAAATGTCAATTAAATCCATCTGATCTAGTGTGTCATTTAGGGTCACTGTTTCCTTGTTGTTGTTTTTGTCTGGAAGACCTATCCATTGAAGTCAGTGGAGTGTTAAAGTCCTCTAGTATTACTGTATTGCTGTCAGTCTCTCCCTTAAAGTTCTCTAGAAGTTTTTAAAATAAATTTAGGTGCTCCTATATTGGGTGCATATATGTTTATCAGGGTTACATCCTTTTGTTGGATCAATCTCTTTTGTATTATGTAATAACCTTTCTTGTCTCTCGTTATGGTCTTCATTTTGAAGTCTATTTTGTCTTATATGAGTATTGCTACCCCAGCTTTTTTTTTTCATTTTCATGGTAAAATTTTTTTCCATCCCTTCACTCTCATCCTGTGTGAGTCTTTTGTTCTGACGTGAGTCTCTTTAGAGAGCATATATTTGGGTCATGTTTTCATATCCATTCAGCTACCCTATATCTTTATATTGGGCCATTTAATCCATTTACATTTAAGGTTATTATTGAAATATACTTATCTACTGCTATTTTATTTCTTTATGCCTATGTTTCTCATTCTCTCTATTTCTACTTCTAATTATAGCAGTCCCTTTAACATTTCTTGTAATACTGGGTTTGTAATGATAAACTCCTTTAGCCTTTTTTTTGCTTGGGAAGCTCTTTATTTCACCGTCTCTCTTGAATGATAGTCTTGCTGGATAGAGTAGTTTTGGTATCAGTTCCTTGTTTTGCATTACCTTGAATACTTCATGCCATTCCCTTCTGGCCTGTAGAGTTTCTGATGAGAAGTCAGCTGGCAGCCTTATGGGGGCTCCTTTGTAGGTAACAGATTGCTTTTCTCTAGCTTCCTTTAAGATTCTCTCTGTCTTGAATTCATGGCATTTTAATTATGATGTGTCTGTGTGGGCCTCTTTGGATTAAAAAAAAAAATTTTAAAGAGAAAATACATCATATATTCAGATTGATATTTCCAAATCAAATTTTAGACTTAAAAAAATTTTAATTTATTAATATTAGATATGATGATTATGTTAACCTAAAAATAGAAGGCCAAAGTGAGAGGCAACGAGCATTTATTTGAGATAAAAAAAGAATAGCTATTCAGTACAAATTGGTAGCTACCAAATAGTCGTGGCGATGTAAAGTTCAGCATAAGAAATATAGTCAATAATATTGCAATATCTATGGATAGTGCCTGATGGGTACTGCAAATATCAGGGGAAACACTTTATAAAGTATATGATTGTCTAACCAATAACCTGTACACCTGAAACTAATACAAAGTAACAATGAATGGAAACTATAATGGAAAAATTAATTTTAAAGTTATTAAAAAGAGTAATTATTTGGAAAGTACTGATTCAAGCAGCAACCCAAATAGTGTTCTGATTAGGAGACAAAGGCAAGGATTATTAATGAGAAAGGGAAGGGAAACAATTATGTCAATAGAAGGAAGGCATTTCTGTAGATGCAGGTAAGGTAACATAGTGATGCTAATTCTAAGCAATGTTTTTAATTTTTAGTCCACTAGTTTGGTAGTAGTTATCAGTCCTGTAGTCTTAATATTTGCTTTCTTCTTATCTTTCTAAACAGTTGTTTGAGATACAATGTTGCCTTAGGCCTAGTCCAAAGATTTCTTTGCTCTGCTTTTAACATCCAAAGGTTTGAGGAGTAGCATGTGCAATGCAGTTCCTCTAGAATGGCAACTCCTACTCCATGTTAAAGTGACTCCCTTTATATTACTTTTTACAGTAGTGGTAATATTATTCTGAGACTGCTGACTCTGTTAGAGGGTTGAATTTGGTTGAAGTAATCATGTTGGTGCTATTGAGAATCAAGACTTTTCACCATGATCATTCAGAAATATAGATGAGAGGATATTTATTTTTAGGGAATCCTTTAACATTGAATTTTGCTGTCTGATTATATAATGTTAAAGAACAAAAATTCAACCAAGTAACTTTGAAAGTATAATTGGCAGTATTAAACAACTCATGAATCAGGGAGCATTACATCTAGCAAATAGAAGGGAGCTCCAAGGAGCTGTACAACATGGAAGGTTTCTATAGGCAGAAGGAAAGTGGAACAAGGAGGTTTAAAAGAGTTATTATTTCAGGCAAGGTCACCTTCCCTTAGGCCCTTAGGGGAAGGGAGGGAATCTGAACAGGCAGATTACCTCTTTAGTGTTGATCTGGAAACACTTGAGTGGTTTTAAAATTCCACTCCTGGGAGAGACTGAAACTGCAGTTACTAAGCTTTGGTGGGGTTTAACAAAGGTGACTCCTTTTGGGGTCTGTTGTTTCTTTTTTTAACCTTTATCGATTTCAGAGAGAGGAAGGGAGAAGGAGAGAGAGAAAGAAACATCAGTGATGAGAGAATCATTGATCGACTGCCTCCTGCATGCCCCCATTGGGGGTTGAGCCCACAACCTGGGCATGTGCCCTGACCAGGAATCGAACCACGATATCCTGGATCCTAGGTTAATACTCAACCACTGAGCAATGCCAGCTGGGCTGTTGTTTGTTTTTAACTCAAATATTTGCTTGATTCCAAAGTAAAATCTAGAAAACAGGTATATTCCAAGAAGTCCAGCTTCTTTTCCTTTCTATCCCACTCTCTTCTTTCCTTCTCCCTATAGGTTAACACTACCATCAGAGGTAACCATTTATTAAAATTTAAAAGTTTATCCTTCCATTTTTTTAATAACATGAGCCTATATAAATACATATTTATATATTTTCCTTCTTTAGAAAAATGTTAGCCTACTATGTATAGTTTTATTAACCTTGTTTTCACTTGGTATTCAAGAACATGTTAAATATATTGAGATATTTCTTATTTTTAGTAGTAACATAGTGGCTCTTAATAGTAGTAATAGTAGTATAGAGTCATTGTTCTAGTAAACATTTGAAAGCATTTCCTGTGTGCTATGCATACTCTGTTAAAAGTAATTTAATCCTTTCAATAAACATTTGGATGGTTACTGTTATAATTCCTGTTTTCTACATGAGAAAGTAATATACAAATAGATTAGATAACTTGCTTAAGTTCACAGAGCAAGTGAAAGGCTAAGGCAGGATTTGATCCTGGGATAGGAAGCCCATGACCCTAGCCACATGTGCTATCCTGCTGCTTACCACCTAAGGAGGTTCAGATTTAGTAGATCCTTGGTGGAGGTTGGGTCCCATCAAATGTATTTTGTAAAAGCTTTTTCTATGATTCTAATGTTCGCTCCTAGTTAAGAACTAATGCTTTGCTATCCAAGGAAAGGATGTCACAGGAAGAGAAACCACAGCTGCATGATCCATTTTAAAACTCAGTATTATCATAAATTTTATACTTATTAAGTGTAAGTGGTAATATGAGTAGTTTAGTTACTGTTACTCTTCTTTCAACTTCTGCATATTTGAAAATTTTCATATAAAATTTTAGGAAAAGATGAGAGGTAAACTTCAAAGATGATAAAAATTAAGTATATCTGCAAAAAGTATTTACCATGTTTTATTGACTTTAAGATACCATTGGATTTTAAGACACACCACTATGAAGGAAAAATTCCCACCAATTTTTTTACTGTTGAGAGTATTACAGATGTCCCCTATTTCCCTCCCTTACCCCCCTCCACCCACCTCCCACCTGTCCATTGTTAATTTTTGACATATCATTGATTGTAAGGTACATTTGGATTCAGAAATGTTAAAATGTGGAATGATATTCATCTTGTGATTAATGAAATGTATATTAAAGGCAAGGATTTTGCAATTTTAGCTGTCTGAATGAGTGGTACAGATAAACAACTGCTTTAGAAGTTAATAAAAATTACTTATAGAGGTAAGTTTTGAAAAGACAACTTCTTGAAAGTTATCTAGATTCTGAATATAGAAAAATATGGAGGACTAGGCTCTGTGGGTGATGGAACATGAGGAAGGGTTTGGAGTTAATAGACATAGCTTTTAGTGGAAATAGTATAGACAGGAGCAGAAGGTGGTGAAGAACTGTGAGTGTAAGCTTAGATAGATACAAAGGTGAATTCAGATTAGGCAGAGATCTTTAGGTTTTTCTTGTTTTTTTAAGGCTAATTATTCTAAATCTTTCATTTACTGAGAATGAAATTGGGATTGTTGTAAATAGTGTAAGTCAGGCACAGTTAAGAGTTTATATGGTAAATGAAAATTAAGGGTGATGTCAACAGAGTTGATGGAAATAAGAGATAATTTAAAGGTAGAGATAAAGAATTAGATGTCAGGGTAAGATTGTTCTTGGTAATAAAAAAGCTAGCAGGTGGTAGTTTAGCAAAAGAATAGGATTTGGTGGTCAAGTTTCTATCTCCAAGAACTCTGATAAAAATGAGATAATAGTATCAGCTTTCATATGGCAGGACATTTCTAAAGAAGGTCCATTCCATAGTATCAAAGTATAAAAATGGTTTATTCTACTTCTTTCTAGAAACCTGCCAAGTTGATGAACAGATTGAGAGGCAGCACCAGGATGACGAAGATAAATGTTTGTTGATGCAAGTTGGATTCTCTGACAAAAAAACAATTCTCATCAAGAGTGACCATAACTATAATAAATTTGGAAGCACACTTTATATGAGTACAAACCTAGTTGCTTCAATACAAAGACCCTATAAACATGAGTCATTTGGAAATAATATGGTAGATAATTTAGATTTATTTAGTAGAAGCTCTGTAGGAAAGAAACATGATAATGGATGTGCAAAATTATTATTCCACACTGAATATGAGAAAACAACTCCTGGAGTGAAAACCTATGGATATAAAGAGTGTGGGAAGAACCTAAGGCGAAAGAAAGGTCTTAGTCTACATCAGAGAATTAAAAATGGAGAGAAACCCTTTGAGTGTACTGCATGTAAGAAAACCTTCAGCAAGAAGTCCCACCTCATTGTACATTGGAGAACTCATACAGGAGAGAAACCTTTTGGATGTACTGAATGTGGAAAAGCCTTTAGCCAAAAATCTCAGCTCATTATACACCTGAGAACTCATACAGGAGAGCGGCCCTTTGAGTGTCCAGAATGTGGAAAAGCCTTCAGAGAAAAGTCAACTGTCATCATACATTACAGGACACATACAGGAGAGAAACCTTATGAATGTAATGAATGTGGAAAAGCCTTCACTCAGAAGTCAAACCTCATCGTCCACCAGAAAACCCACACAGGAGAGAAAACTTATGAATGCACTAAATGTGGGGAATCTTTCATACAGAAGCTTGATCTAATTATACACCATAGTACTCATACAGGAAAGAAACCCCATGAATGTAATGAGTGTAAGAAAACTTTCAGTGATAAGTCAACTCTCATTATACATCAGAGGACTCATACGGGAGAGAAACCTCATAAATGTACTGAATGTGGGAAGTCTTTCAATGAGAAGTCAACTCTCATTGTGCATCAGAGAACTCACACAGGAGAGAAACCCTATGAATGTGATGTGTGTGGGAAAACCTTCACCCAAAAGTCAAATCTTGGTGTACATCAGAGAACTCATTCCGGAGAGAAACCCTTTGAATGTAATGAATGTGAGAAAGCATTCTCTCAGAAATCCTATCTCATGTTACACCAGAGAGGTCATACAGGAGAGAAGCCCTATGAATGCAATGAATGTGAAAAAGCATTTTCTCAGAAATCATATCTCATTATACATCAAAGAACTCATACAGAAGAAAAACCCTATAAGTGTAATGAATGTGGCAAAGCGTTCAGAGAAAAGTCAAAGCTCATTATACATCAGAGAATTCACACAGGAGAGAAACCCTATGAATGTCCTGTATGTTGGAAAGCTTTTAGCCAGAAGTCACAGCTCATAATACATCAGCGAACACACACAGGAGAGAAACCCTATGCATGCACTGAGTGTGGCAAAGCCTTTAGAGAAAAATCAACCTTCACTGTACACCAAAGAACTCATACTGGAGAGAAACCCTATAAGTGTACAGAATGTGGGAAAGCCTTTACTCAAAAATCAAACCTTATTGTACATCAGAGAACACATACAGGAAAGAAAGCCCATGGGAAAGGCCACACCCGGAAGCCAAAGCTCATTGCACATTAGAGAGTAAATCAATAGTGTCTGTTATGTTCCCTGAAGGAAAGTTTTGTTAACATTTTTAAAGTATGCTCTGACTTCTGGCTCAAATGTAGGAGATAAAGTCAGCCTTTTTTCTTTTCATTTAAGTCTTTACCCAAAAGCTACAGGGAGATGAAGCAGAAATGTAATCTCTGTATCTGACAAAATTAGGAGACAGCTGAAACCCTGATGAGAGGGCTGCCATAGGCAGATGTGGGAGATCTCACAGGAGAGAGAATGCTCAAGGCTGCAGGTGTGAGACAGCACTCGACTCTTAGCTGAGGTTTTGGATATACCCTGAGTGCAACACCATATACAAACACAACATCAGTAACCCATGGCATGGGTAGGTGGGAGGTAGGATGTTTCCTAGACTCATTTGGCAAGGACTTGCTCAGATAAACCATATTTAGCCAAAACTAGTCTATACTAATTAGAGGAGCAATTGGTGGCGGCTGGGGTGAGAGAAGGGAGTGTTCCTTGTGATGAGCCCTACAGCTGCCCCTATTTACTGACTCCAGAGAAGTCAAGTCTGAATGAACTATCAAATGGAAAAAAAATCCCAGTTGTAAGAGAACCTCTGATCAGCCTTAAATGTGGCCCTGGTTTTTCCCCCCAACATGAACTGCCAGCAAACATCAAGTCCAGGAAAAACTCTTATTTAAAGAGTGATTCCAAAGTAACCAAAACCACAAACGTACATGGCTTTTCCAGCCATTCCACTCCTAGGAATGCATATACTCATGCATGTATAAAATGATGAACCCACAGAGGTATTCATTGATGCAGTGTTTTGAAAACAAAAGGTTGGAAGCTGTCAAAATGACACCACCAGGGGTCTGGTTCCTGAAATCCTGGTACACTGATAGAGCAAACTCCTAGGTTGACTAAAATGTATAAAGAGAACTTGGACACCATTTATGTAGTGATGTGGGATGACCTCCAACATACATAGTTAGGTGGAAAAAACAAGGTGCAAGATAGTGAGTATAATGTGCTACAACTTGTATATAAAAAAGAGAACATGTGGTAAGTACATAATTTAGTGTATATGTGTAAACTGTCTCTGGAAAAATACACAAGAAGCTGGGAACCATGGTTACCTCTGGGAAAGAGAAGGGGAAGTGGGTAGCTGGGGTTATGGAATTGGGAGGGAGACAACTGTATATTCTTTCGTAACTTTTGAAAATTGTACTATGTGGATGTACTACCTTATCAATAAGTGAATAAAACTTTAAAAGCATAGTTTGTTCTATTACTATTATAATGAAGTCATACTCTAGATACAGGATTTCATAACATTTAATAGAGATATGCTCAATATGGAGTTTTAATTTTTTAGAGTGAAAAAATGGAATGATCAGATAGAACAATAGATATCCAATCAGTTCCAAAAGCACACAGGTATTACTTTCCTGGGGGTGTCAAAGTGATTCTCAGGTCAGCTGGGACCCCATTATGTAAACCTAAAATAATTGAGACTGGCACACATTTCTTGTTCAGTATACAGTTATATTTGTGAAAATACCGTGTACTGAAGCCTGCCAGTGGCTTCCTATACCGTAACAAAACGACTTAAATTACTTCGTGTGTGTCTGTGAGTGCGTGCGCATGTGCATGCTACTAACGAGATATAAAGCATAAATCCTCAGAGAAGTTGAGTAACTCACCCTCTCAGGTCACACTACTGCTGGTGACATTCTCCAAAGTGAGGGACAGATTGAGAGCCATGGACTGAATGGTCATGGCCAAGACTACATGGCAGCACATCTGCTCCAGAATAAGAAGTCTCACTGCATGAGTGACCATCTTTGTGGTCCTCCTGCATCTGAGGTGGAATTGGGCAACCCAAGCTATGTAAAACCTGGGTCTGGTCAGTGTTTGGATTTAACAAAACAGATGGGTGAGTCAAACCTGAAACCCTGACTGTGCCCTCCTGAGCTTTGTTTATTCCCTAAGTTATTCTGTAAATAAATAAGCCACAGGTTTGCCTTTTCATGAGCTATGTTAAGTCAGACATGTTGTACAGGGTGGCGCAAAAGTAGGTTTACAGTTGTTTGTATGAAAATTACAATAATAATAATACAAGAATAAACTTTTGTGTACTCACAAGTGTAAAGCTACTTTTGCCCCTCACTATTTAGTGCCTTTCCAGGGAGGAGAAAGCTTGAGGGGAAATATGGGGCTGACTTTCTTGCTCCTTGTGCAGTCTGCTGAGAGAATGCCCAAGGGCACTAGAAATGAAACATTTCATTTTTCTGCTGATAAAGAATATTCCTGGAGTTTCGGGGCCATCAAAGGTCATTCTGAAGTGGGGTGGGGCAAGTCAGATCTTGCCATTTCAGGTTAATCTTGGACTCCTTCCTGGGACACAAATGGCAACCTGATGGGCCACATGTAGGTGAATGGGTGAGGGGAGTGATGGGTAAACAGCAGGACGTGGATACATGGACTGGAATTAGGGGAAGAGAGAGACGGGAGTAATGAAGGACCAAGTATGGGGGAATAGAGTATTGAGGGGCAGGGTGGGGGTGAATCTGGAAGACTACGGAGAAATGGGAATATTCAATGGCGTGAGTTCTTGGAGAAAATTTAAATATGAATAATGCTGGGAGAGTGGGAGTGAGTAGAGTTTGAGTGGGCATAAAGAGTGGATGTTGGAGATGTGGACAGAATGATTGGCAAGTGATATGAGGCACCGTGGAAATGATAGTGGTGAATGGGGGTGATTGGTGCAGAGTAAAGAGCAATCAGGCAAATGGCAAAATGTGGCAGAATGTGAGTGTAAAGAGAAACTGAGCTGTTGTGGGAACCGGGGAGTGAATTGCGCTCGGTGTGGTAAGTAACAAGGATCTGTGGAGTTGAGTCTGTGGGGTCTCGGGGTCTCAGTAATAAAGGATCTTGTGTTGATGAGAAGATGAGAACTAAGAGTGGAGGAGGCAGGAGATGGTCACTGGGGTTTCTATAAAAAGACCTGCCCTCAAGGACTCCACAGTGACAGGAGGAAACAGCCTGCACTCAGGAGATACTGCTTAATGAATGTTCCTTCCATATTCCCATGTTCTTGTTATTTATATTCACTTAGGGAGAGGCCCCACCACAAGTGTATCCCTGATATCTTCCCCAAATCAGCTCTATTTTGCCTGTAGGCCAACCATGAGTCCTGTTCCCCATTATTTATGCCAGTTATTTAATTGCTTTAGTTAAAAGCTCTAAAATGAGATTCATTCTGATCCCTCTTCAGCCTGTTCCTCAGGATCCTCAAGGCTACCCTGGGACCCGTAAGATCAGCCCTATGACCCTTGATTAGACCTATAACCACCCAGATCAGCACAAGGTCCCCAATATTTGAGACAGTAATATGAAATAATTGGTTATTTCTTTAGCAAGACTCTCCAAACTATAAATTACGATCCCTTCTCACCTCATCCTCTGGGACTTGTTAATATGAGAAATTCCCTTGATACAATGATGAACTCCAATATACTACCAGGCAGGCTATCCCAGAGGTCTCAGAATAGAAAGGCTTACAGACCAAAATAAAATTCTCGTTGTATGACAATTTAAAAACCTAAAACATTAAAAAAAAAAAGAAAGAGATGGGTTAACACACTTAGGATAGAGTGAAAACTGAGTGAAAGACCACATTTTCAGAATCCTTTGTTCATACACCTTGTCTCTGTGTCTCTCTCTTGCATCAGCCTCATTGGTTAATAGTACCAGAGTCGAGGTTTGAACAAGGGGCCCAAAAAAACTGAAGGTGCCCAGAGCCAATGGAATGCCCTGCTCACCTAAGCTGTAGTTCACCAATTAGTCTTTTGCACAGTCATGGGTTTTGTCTGTGTTCAGTGGAACAACACTGAGTGTCCCCAATTGGTTGCTGATTTAAAATTTAACTGTTGGCTGAAGAGGTAGGATAACTTATGACTTGGTCTTTGCATTCTTTCCATCTTTAAATAACACTCTTGTTTGTTCCATCACATATTACATTTATTCTATTTACCTTTAGTGTACTCCACAAGCTACTAACCTACTTGGTAACTATATTTAACACATATTACTATCTATGCTTAACACTTCTGAGTTACCTCCATCACATGTTTTCATGTCCTCCGGAGGACAAGCAATAGAGAAAAATCAAAGTTCTTTCAAAAAGTTAACAGTAAGAAATCCTAGACTTATCAAGAAACAAAAAGGGAAAACGTGTATTTTCAAATGAGGAATGATATAATGGACTTCACCACAGATTCTATAAGCATTAAAATGACAAGGGAATTATGAAAAAAACTTTATGCCAGTAAAATTGATAATTTAGCCAGTGTAATTAATAAAGGAGAAAAATCATAATGATCTGTATAGATACAGAAAAAGGGATCTCATAAAATTCAACACCCATTCATAATTCAACATGCATCCATACTAATGTTTAGCAAACTAAAAATAGGAGAGAACTTCCTTAGTTTGGTAAAGGGTGTGTTTTTTTAAAGGCAGCAAAATTTGCCCAGCCAGTGTGGTTCAATGATTGAGTGTCAACCCATGCACCAGGAGGTCACTGGTTTGATTCTCAGTCAGGGCACATGCCCAGGTTGCGAGCTCCATCCCCAGCAGGGGGTGTTCAGGAGACAGCTGATCAATGTTGATGTTTCTCATCAATGTTTCCCTCTCCCTTCCTCTCTAAAAATCAATAAAAACATTTTAAAAAAATTTTAAAAAGCAAAATTTAACGGTGACATGACAAAAACTTTCCTCCTGAGATTAGAAATGAAACAAGGATGCCTACTTCTATTCAGCATTGTACTGGAGGAATTAGTGAAATAAAGCAAGAAAAATAAAAGAAGTAATGACTGGAAAGGAAACTCAATCTCTGCAGACATGTGTACACACAAAATCTTAAAGGATCTACAGATAAGTTGTTAGCATTAACAAGTGAATTTAGCAAGGTCATTAAATATAAGCTCAAACACAGATACTGTTTTTCTTTGTACCAGTGCAAACAACTAGAAAACAAAGACCCTATAGCTTCAATTTTGGGGAACAGAGACAAACAATTGATGGGGCCATATTGCCAGAAGCTGTTCCATCCTTGCTGCTTGACACAGTCCTTCAAGGAGGAGACATTTGCACAGCCAATGCTCCATGGGACTTGGTGTATGGCATATCCCTCTTCCCATGCTTGTTCCCCTTCCTGACTCTCTGTGTCCTTACCCGAGTCACTACACCAGAAAAGGGCATTGCCCTAGCTGAAAACTTTTCCCTAGCAAGGGGAGTCGGATGGGACTGGAAAAGACGATTCAGTAAAAGCCCCAAGCATTGCAAAAATATCATGTGCCGCTTATGAGGAACTCAGACTGTCAGCAGAAAGTTTAGGACTTGTTAGGCCCTCTACCACAGGAAGTTCCCCACCGGGGAAAAGGCTTTGGTCCAGGCCCCTGCTGATTCGCTGGCACAGGGCAATCCACAGGGAGTCCACCAGTGAGTTCCCACTAAGGAATGTATTACTGGGGGATGTTAATATTAATGGAAAACTCTGGGAATCCCCACAAGGAAAGAGCAGTCTAGGAAAGAGATTATTTCAATCTACACCTGAATCCTTATACACAGAATATTACAATGAGGACGGACTGCTGCAGGGAATGTAAACAGAAAGACTAAGGCTAGGTGCCAGACAGGCGGTCGATCACCATAGCCAAAAAACAATCACGCGCAAGCTACATAATCCTTACTTAGGACTTGCATAACCTTCACATAAGAAAGACTAGCTTAGTTATTCTCCTTTTAGCTATATGGTAGAGCAATAAAATAGTAACTTCAGGATATAAATAACAAACTAGAGATTAACCTGTAGAATAGCCTATAGAAATATAAACAATAGGTAAGACTAAAAATTAACATACCTAAACAGATGTAAATTCTTTAGCAAAGGTCAGGTAAGAAGGTATATCATTAACTGTGAAAGGCCAAAACAGAAACCGGGACAAAGCATGATGTCATGTTGTTTAACCAGCAATAAGATCAAATAGTATAAATACAGTTGTAACAAGGCAATAAAGAAGAGAAGATGATTGTCCTGATGCTCTGAACGCTGTCTCCGTGTCCTTCATCCTTTGCCGATACTGTCCACACCTTTGGGGACCCCTGGAACGCTGGGGCTGGATCCCAGCACCATATAATGGAGATCCGTGAAAGAAGTTTAAATGTGGGTGGGGCAGAATCTGATTGTAAGACACAAGGATGTCTTGAAGGCTTCTCACAAGGATGAAAGAAGAAAGTAGAAAAGTACCTTGATATCAAAAGAAAAATATAATCAGACAAAGAAAGTATAAGAAAACTAAAACTAATATTCCACATAAACAAACATGCCAAGATTCTTAACAGAATTTTTAGCAAATTGAGTCTAGTGATATATAAAAATGATAACACATCATGACTAAGTGAGGTTTAATTCCAGAAATGCTAGATTTGTTTAACTATCAAAAATCAATGTAACCACCAATGTGACTTTAAATAAGTCACAGGGATGTAATGTATAGCACAGGAAATATAATCGATAATATTGTAGAATCACTATGTTGTATACATGAAACTAATATAATGTATGTCAACTATAATTTAAAAATCAATGTAATTCAACAGATTAACAAACTAAAAAAGAAAAAGCATATGATCACCTCAATAGCTGGAGAAAAAACATTTGACAAATTCAACATCTATTCCTGATAAAAACTAGGAATAGAGGTAACTTCCTCAACCTGATAAAAGAGCATATTTGAAAAACCTACAGCTAACATCATCCTCAATAGTGAAAGACAATATGTTCTCTTCCTGAGATCAAGAAAAAGGCGAAGATATCCACTCTGATTACTTCTATTCAACACTGTACTGTGGGTTCTAGTCATTGCACTAAGACAAGAATAAATAAAAGGCACCTATAGTGAAAAGGAAAAAGCAGAAGTATATTTTTTCACAGGTGACATTATTATCTATGTAGAAAAGTTTACATAATCTACAAAAAAGCTACTAGAACTAATAACTAAGTTTAGCAAGATTATGGGATACAAGATTAATATACAAAAGCCCATTGTATTTTTATGTACTAGCAAATAACTATTGGAAATTAAAATTTAAAGATAATACTATTTAAAATAATATAGGACATCTGTAATATTTTAAACAAAAATAAAATAATAAATAAAAATAAAATAATATAGACATATAAAATTTGTAGGGATAAATTTGACAAAATATGTGTAAAATTTGTACACTAGAAAACTATAAAATACTTTTGAAAGAAATTAAAGAAGACCTAAGTACATGGAAAAATATACCGTTCATGGATCTGAAAACTCAATATTGTTAAAATGTTAACTCTTGAGTGACAAGAAGATAGCGGCGTAGGTAACAGTGGTACCCTCGGCCTCTCACAATCACATCAAAATTACAACTAAAATACAGAACAACCATCATTCAGAACCTCCTGGAATCTAGCTGAACAGAAGTCCTGCAACTAGGGAACCGAAGAAGCACATCGAGACTGGTAGAAGGGGCGGAGATGTGGGGCAGAATCTGGGCTGAATCTCAGAGATGCAGCTGCGGTTCCACACCCGGTGCCACAGTTTAAAACTGGGAAGAATATCTCAGTGGTGCAAGTTTCCCGGAGGAGCGAGGGGACCCAGCCCCACATCCGGCTCCCCAGCCCACGGTTCCAGTGCTGGGAAGAGAAGTCCCCACAGCTTCAGGCTCTAAAAACCAGCGGGGATTCTGGCTGAGTGACTTGGAGGCTGCAAGAGTCCCAGGCAGCAGCTCTTAAAGGGCAGGCGCACAGACTTACTCAAACATGCTCCCTCTGAGCTCCAGTGCTGGGCAGCAGCTTGAAAGGAACCTGGGACATTCAGGGAGGAACTAACTTGTCTGGAATCAAGGAAAGAGCTGGAGGGGCAGCTTTCTCCCAGACAGAAGAACTGGCAGAAGCCATTGCTCCTTTGACAAGCCCTCCCCCAACAGAGCCGGCAGGCAGGCAGGCACCATATTTGAATCTCCAGCACCTGACTCCCACCTTTTGCCCCCGCCCTGGTGATTCCTGGAGACTCTGGCCCTCTCTGCTTGCAAGCTCATTCAACTCATTTTCAGTGGCTTTTCTATGCAAGTGGCTTCTCTAGCCTCATGCTTGGGACTTTCCTAAAATCTCTCAAACAAGCAGCAGCTGGCCTCAGCATGCCCAATACCTCTTGATCAGTAGCCCCATGCCTGGAACTAGTGGCAGCCTGCATTGGTTCATAGCTTGGCCTCTCCTGGACACCTCCAATCCTAACACAAGTAGCAGCCACCTACAGTTTGCTGTGTAGCTCATGCTGGGTGGCCCTGGGGCAAGGCACTGGCAAAGGCTGACTTTGCACCTCCCAGGATGCCCCAGAGACAGTGCACCTGGTGGTAAGCTTCAACCACGCTGGATTACAACCCTACCACATCCACAGGTGACACACTCAAGGGGTGGACTTGTTGAACACCAAAGCTCCACTGAAGTAAATCCTGCTCCATAGGGCTGTCTCCAGCACACCAGCTCTCTAGCTATAGCTGCAGCTGGTCCTCACAGCTGATTGGCCTGGGGGTCATTTCGTCCCAGTGATGCCAATAGCAACTAAGGTTCAACTACAACAGGATAGTGCACACAGCACACACAGAGGAGCCCCTAGAAGGCCCAGCTCAGGTGACTGGGGAGGCTGAGCCACTGGACCCTATAGGGCACCTACTACACAAAGCCACTCCACCAATTCCAGGAGACATAGCAGCTTTACCTAATACATAGAAACAAACACCTGGAAGCAGCCAAAATGCGGAGGCAAAGAAACATGTCACAAAGGAAAGAACAGAAGAAATATGAAAAAGCACTAAATGAAATGGAGCCAAGCAAGCTACTAGATACAGAGTTCAAAATAATGGTTATAAGGATGCTCAAGGATCTTAGTAATACTATTACGGAAACTAGTGAGATCATCAATGACATAATAAAGTACCAATCAGAAATGAAGGCTACACAAACCGAAATGAAGAATAATTTACAGGGAATCAACAGTAGAGTAGAAGATGCTGAGAATCAAGTCAGAAATTTGGAATATGAGGAAACAAAAAACACCCAACCAGAAGAACAGAAAGAAAAAAGAATCCAGAAATATGATGATAGTAAGATGTCTCTGGGATGACTTCAAGTGGTCCAACATTCACATTATGAGGGTGCCAAAAGGAAAAAGAGGGCAAGAAATTGAAAACCTATTTGAAAAAATAATGACAGAAAACTTCCCCTACCTGGGGAAAGAAATAGACTTACAAGTCCAGGAAGCACAGAGAGTCCCAAACAAGAGGGGCCTAAAGAGGCCCACAGCAAAACACATCATAATTAAAATGCCAAAGGTTAAAGACAAAGAGAGAATCTTAAAAGCAGCAAGAGAAAAGCAGTTAGTTACCTACAAGGGAGCACCCATATGACTGTCAGCTGATTTCTCAACAGAAACTTTGCAGGCCAGAGGGAGTGGGAAGAAATATTTAAAGTGATGAAAAGTAAGAACCTACAACCAAGATTACTCTATCCAGCAAAGCTATCATTTAGAATTGAAGGTCAGATAAAGAGCTTCACAGACAAAGAAAAGCTAAAGGAGTTCCCCACCAAACCAGTATTACATGAAATGTTGAAGGGTCTTCTTTAAGAAGAAGCTAATGAACAAAATAGTCTGACAAACAAAATAGACCCAGAGACATTGAAGCATGCAATAGACTGTTGTATCTCAGAGGGAAGAGGGAAGGGGGATGGGGGGGTGGGAAGAGATTAACCAAAGTAGTTATATGCATATATGCCTAACCCATGGACACAGGCAAAAATAGGGTGAAAGCCTGGGGAGCGTGTGGGAGCAAGGTGGAGGGGGTCAACGGGGGAAAAAAAGGGACATCTGTAATACTTTCAACTATAAAGATAAATTAAAAAAAAAAGAGAGAGACTATTGTCAAAAAAAAGAAAGAAAAAAAAGTCAATTCTTTCCAAATACATCTATAAATTCAATTCAGTCCCAATCAGAAACCAAGCGGGCTTTTTACAGCATCCAACAAGCTGATTCTAGAATTCGTATAGAAATTCAAAAGAACCTAGAATAGCCAAAACAACTGTGGGAAAGAAGAGTAAAATTGGAGGACTTAGACAATTTGGCTTCAAGACTTATGAAGCTATAGTAATTAGTAAGCTACAATAATAGAGAAGCTATAGCAGTGCCAATAGTGGTACTAGCAGTAAGACAGACAAACAGAAAAATAGAACCGAAGTACTTCCAGAAATAACCCAACCAACCTATTTTTTACAGAGATGACAAGGCAATTCAACAGAGAAAGGATAATCTTTTTCAACAAATGGTTCTGGAACAACTGGAGAACCATATGCAAAACAAAATGAACCTAAACCCTTTCCTGAGGCCATATACAAAATTAAATCAAAATGGACCACAGAGCTAAATGTAAGGGCTAATATTATAAAACGTCTAGAAGCAAGCACAGGAAAAATTTTAGTGACCTTGAGTTGTGCAGAAATTTCTTTACCCTGACTCAAAATGCACAGACTATAAAAGAAAGTATAAATGAATTGGACTTCTTAAAATTAAAAAAATTTCCTCTTCTGTTATTCAAATGAAAAGGCAAATCTGGGAGAAAATGTTTGCAAAATATATACTCAATAAAGGCCTTATTTACAGAATTTATAAAGAACTCTTTCAACTCAATAAGACAAACAGCCCAGTTAAAAAAAGGGCAAAATATTATAAAAGATACATCAACCGAGATAATATATAGATGGCAAATAAGCACAAGATAATCAACAGCATTAGTTATTAGGAAAGTATAAATTAAAACCACAGTGGGATACCACTTCATTCCCACTGAAATGGCTAAAATTAAAAGGGCAAAGATATGAAGTGAATGGAACACTTATATACTGCTGGTGGTAATGTAAACTAGTATACCACTTTGGAAAAAAGTCTGGCAGTTTCTTCAATAGTTAAATATATATTAACCATATACCAAACCATTCATTCCTAGGTATTTACACAGGGGAAATGAAACTATGTCCACACAAAGACTTGTATACAAATGTTCGTATCAGCTTTATTTGTAACAGCCCAAAACTAGAAACAACACAGATTTTTATCAACACATGAATGGATAAACAAATTTGGTATATCTATGCAATGAAATACCACCTAGAAATAAAAGGGAATATAGATATATGTAACAACACAAATGAATCACAAAATAATTATGCTGAATGAAAGAAGCAAAAAAAAAAAAAAAAAAAGCCAAGAATGCCTATGGTACAATACCATTTATATAAAATTGCAGAAAATGCAAATTAATTTATAACAACACAAAACAGATCAGTGGTTGCCTGTGGATGGGGGGAAGGGTGTGGATAGGGAGGGTGGATGACAAAAGGGCGTAAGGAAACTTTGGAGTGATGGATAAATTTTTTTTACATTTAATTTTTTTCCCTATGGATAAATTTTTAAAATGTTCATTATCTTTGTTGTAGTGATGTTTGTTTCCTTTTTATTGAATTTATTGGGGTGACATTGGTTAACAAAACTATACAAGTTTCCAGTGTACAATTAATTCTACAACACATCATCTGTACACTGTGTTGTGTGTTTACCACCCCAAGTCAAGTCTCCGTCCATCATCATTTATCCTCCCTATATTCTCTTCCACCTCCCCCCAACCCCGGGCAATCACCACACTGTTGTCTCTGTCCATGGTTTTTTTCTTTTTTGCTCAATCTTTCCACCCAGCCCCACCTTCACAGCTGTCAGCCTGCTCTCTATGAGCCTGTCTCTATTTTGCTTGTTAGTTCATTTTGTTCATTAGATTCCACATATGAGTGAAATCATATGGTACTTGTCCTTCTCTGACTGGCTTATTTCACTTAGCACAATGTTCTCCAGGTCCATCCATGCTGTTGCAAAGGGTAAGATTTCATTCTTTTTACAGCTCAGTAGTATTCCATTGTGTATATGTACCACAGTTTTTTAATCCACTCATCCACTAATGGACACTTGGGCTACTTCCAAATCCTGGCTATTGTAAATAACGCTGCAATGAACATAGGGGTGTATATTCTTTTGAATTAGTGTCTGGGATTTCTTGGATAAATTCCTGGAAGTGGAATCACTGGGTCATAAGGCAGTTCCATTTTAATGCTTTGAGGTAACTCCATACTGTTTTCCTCTGTGACTGCACCAATCTGTATTCCCCCCAACAGTGCACAAGGGTTCCCTTTTCCCTACATCCTTGCCAACACTTGTTGTTTGTGGATTTAGTGATAGTAGCCATTTTCTCGTTGTAGTTTTAATTTGTATTTCTCTGATGATTAGTGACATTGAGCATCTTTTCGTATATCTATTGGCCATCTGTATGTCCTCTTCAGAGAAGTGTCTATTCAGGGTAAAGGTACATACGTATGTCAAAAGTCATGAAATTGTACACTTTAAACAAGTTTTATTTACTGTATGCTAATTAAACCTTAATAAAGCTGTAAACTATATTTTGGGAACATGGGCAAATGAATTTGAGGGGGTGGAGGATGGGTGAAAAAGGTGAAGGGGAATATAATTAATAAAAACAGAAAGAAAATGGACTGAATATGAGATATCATGAAATTAGTTTGATAGTGATAATCCAGTTATGTGGGAGACTGTCCTTATTTTTAGGAGATAAATGCTCAAGTATTTATGAGTGTAATGTTATAATGTCTATAACTTACCATGATTTTTTCCAAAAAACCTTACATTGTTGGATCTAGATGAAAGTTATATGTGTGTTCACTGTATCATTTTTTCAATATTTCTACGTGATTGAAAATTTACATCATTAAAATGTGGGGAAAACACAATATTGTTGTATTGTTTTATTGCCCATCTTCCTCTTCAGAGAGACATTATCTGTACCATCCTGGAATGTAAGTAAATCTGACTACATTGGCTGTTAATGTCTAAACAATAAGAAACATGATTCATGGAGAATTAATTTTAAATAGGAGGTGAGAGCCAATCACATACAACCAAAAAGAATGATATGTAACAAATACTGAGTGGCATTAAACTGATGGAGAAGGTGCTAAAGACACATTACATATGCATAATTGATATCCCTGAGGAGGAAAAGAAATAGATCAGAAAAAAATTTAAGCAAAATAAAATTTCCCTGAAATAAAAGGCTTGAATCATGATTGGAACAGCTTACTAAAACCCAGCTAAAAGAAAATTAACAGAAATCTAAACCAAGGCATATGCTTTTAAAGATCCCTAACTTCAAGCATAAAGAAAGAATCATATGACAGAAAGGTACAAGAAAAAAAGAGAGCAGGTTGGTCTAAGACTTCTCAATGGCATCACTCAATTTTAGAAGAGAAACATTTACCAAGTTCTCAGGAAAAGAAAGTATAACATTAACAATCAGGGTTCAATCAAGTGGATTCACTAGGAGTGTTATGGAATAAAGAAGTTTTATATGAATTAGACCATGCACAATTGTGGGAGTAGCTGAGGAAGTAATGGTATGGGAGGGTGGTTGGGAGATTGAAGAAGTCAGTAAAACAGACCTTTTGAAACATTAGCATGGATGTATATGTCAGAGCTTGCAGGAAAATCTGAAAAGCCAGGCGTATCCAGCTGCTGAAGTGAGACTATTAAGGGGGAGCTGATGGAGATGTCCATGAAAAGCCTTTGCCTTTGTGGGTCTGCAGCTGAGCATCTAGTAGTAGGCCCTGGACCACTGTTCATCATCAGGGCTGGGAGATGCAAAGAGAGGCTGAATATAGAGTGGAAGAGAGTGAGGAAGAATTAAAACCTAGCTACCTCTGTGTTTGCCCTTCACTGAATCTAATCTCAACCTTTTAGAGTAATGGTGTTTGCTCCTTCACTTTGATGTCCCAAACCTCTTGTAATTTCTACTTTTGGCCAACTCTAACCTGGAGTCAAATAGGATTCTTGAAAATGCATTTCTAAGTATAACCCAGAAAACAGTCTACCAATACAGCCCAATGACAGCCATATTTTTTCCATCGGAAAAGTTTGATGGTGAAGTAACAATTGCTGAGTTCAGAAATCCCTTCAAGTTTGCCATTGTTTTCTTTAGTTAAATTCAGTTCTCAAATAATGCTCATCAAAGTCAACACTGACCTTCTTGTCACAAAATCCAAAAACCAGTTTTCCATCCTCATATGAATTAACCTCCTGAATGGACAATTCCTCCACTGAAATGCTCTTTAAGAACACTGCCATCTGTGAGCATCTTGCTCACCTGGCATGTTTTTACCTCTCTGGCTGCTCCTTTCCATTGTCCTCTATAAATAAATTCTTCTTGACCTAGTCCTCAAATGTGTAGCACAAGCCTTGGTCCCAGGCCTGTTTTTTCTGTTACTTTATAAATTTTATTTAGGTAGTTGGATGAGATTAAGATACCAGAGACAAAGCTCTCAAATCCTGCCCAAGTACAGAGAATTGTAGGGGGACTGAGGCAGGCTCAGGAAGTGGGATGTATCTAATACTCATCAAAAACTTCTTTTCATACACAGTTCTAAGTACTTTATACAGATAAGTGTATTAACTTCTTGTTATGGGTTGAATTGTGTCCCCCCAAAAGATATATTGAAATCCTAACCCCCAGTACCTCAGAATGTGACCTTATTTGGAAATAGAGTCTTTGCAGAAGTAATCAAGTTAAAATAAAGCCATTAGGGTGGGCCGAATCCAATATGACTGGTGTCCTTATAAAAAGGGGGAAGTCAGACATAGACAGACACAGAGAGGAAATACGATGTGAAGATACACAGGGAGAAAACGACCATGAGATTGGAGTAATGCATCAACAAGCCAAGGAATGTCTGAGGCTACTGAAAACTAGAAGAGACACAGGTTTGTTCCTGACACCTTGATTTCAGATTTCTGACTTCCAGAACTGTGAGACAATAAATTTCTGGTTTTTTAAGCCACTTATTTTGTGGTACTCTGTTAGAGCAGCCCCAGAAGCTAATATACTTCTCACGTCAAATCTGAGACAGGTACTAGCGTGAAATCCTTTACAGCTGAAGAAATCAGGACAGAGTATTTGACTAACCTGTCCAAGGTCACATAGCTAGTAACTAGCAGATCCAGGATTGAAACCACGGCAGACTGGTTCCTGAGCCTATCTATCTAATCACTATGCAAACTGCATTGCTCCTAGTGACAAAAAAGTTGAACAAGAGAGGGGTGAATAAATTTTAATATGCAACTGTTGAATAAATTATTGCATATCCATCCCATGAACTATCACACAACCATTCAAAAGAGTTATTGTTGCATAATAAAACAAGATGCAGTTATGGTTTTATAATATGATCCCACATTTGAAAATCAAAGAAGAAAGCAATCCTTATATAGCTTCTGATTACAAGCACGGTAACATATGTGTGGTCATGTGCCAAATAATGACATTTAAGCCAACAACAGACCACATATATGACAGTGGTCCTATAAAATTATAATGGAGCTGAAAAATTCCTGTCACCTAGTGATGTGGTAACTTCATAGCATGTGTTTGTGGTATAAACAAACCTACTATGCTGCCAGTCATATTAAAGTATAGCAATACAATTTTATACAGTATATAACACTTGATAATGATAATAAATGACTATTACTGGTTTATGTATTTACTATTCTATATTTTTATCATTAGAGTGTACTCTTTCTCAGGAAAAAAGTTTGCTGTAAAATAGTATGTTGTGTTAAACCAGCAGCAGCCGCATACATTTCATGTTTACTGCATCTCTTGATAGCATCATTTTCTCTTGTGCTTGATTTAATCTCATTTCTGACTGGTCACTTTTCATTTTCCATACCATTTTTCATGCTGTTGAGCATCTTTACAATCAGTATTCTGCACTCTATATCTGATAGATTGCTTATCTCCATTTCATTTAGCTCTTTTTCTGGAGAATTCTCTTGTTCTTTCATTGGGGGCTTTTTTTGTCTCCCCATTTTGGCTGCCTATTTGAGTTTGTTTCTATGTATTAGATAGATCTGCTAAGACTTCCAGTCTTTTTGGAAGGTCTCTAGTGCAGGCCAATGTCAGATGCTTTTTGTGACTGGCCTTGAGTACCCTATTTGGAACTATCAACAACTCACGGCTTGAGGTCCCGTCTGTTGGGGCTGAGTGCATTTGAACAGGACCAAGATGCACACCAAAGTCTGCTTTTCCAAGGACTGGGTCCAGAAGCAGATCAGGCAAAGACTCAAAGTGCTCTGAGGTCTGCCTCTGCCTGCAGGCTGATTAATGATTCCCATGAGCCTCAGGCTCTAGAAACTCCATGGGGTAGGGCAAGAGTTTTCACAACAGGGTGGGGCAATTGCTTCCCCCTCAGGCAAAAGCTGCTTGGAAGTTAAATGCCTGCCTGTGAAAGATGTCCTCTGCAGTATGGGAAAATAACTCTGCACAGGAATCCAGAGGGGTGCCCTCTGAGATCTATTTCCCCAGCCAGCCTCCCTAGATTCTCCTCACACAGCTCCAGTCCACTCTGCCCTCCTTCTGCTAGAGCCCAAAGTGAGTGGCTGCAAACGAAACTTTGTGAGTTGGCTCTTTAAGAGGGTGCCTGCATTTCCAGCTGTCTCTCCCTAGCAGACAGAAACTCTGTTGCTTTTTGAAGCCAGATATTATGTGGACACCTTTCTCAGTTCTGGTGCTCTGGGCTGGGAAGCCCAGCCTGGGGTTTAAGTCCTCAGTGGGAACCCCCTATAGCTGAGATATCCCTCTGGACATTCAGCTGCTGCCTATGGGAGTCCAGCAAGCCCTCTCACACCTCTACACTTCCTGCAAGTCGCTATGCAGTCTCCATTTTTCTTCCTTGGTTATGAGGGTGGTCTCCAGCTTGTCTTCAGTTGCAGTTGATTATTCAGGATGGTTTTTCCATATTTTAGTTGTAATTCCAGTTTGGTCCCAGGAGACTGTCAGTGTAGCTTCCACTCAGTCTGTTGCCATCTTTAATCTTCCCCTCAACAAGAATTTTTAATGAAGTTCTAAAGGCTGAGTGTGGTATAGTGTGGAAATATAGAACCCCTGAGAGTTGGAGACCTAAGGGTAATTGGCCCCCACTTGCAGGCTCTTCCCCAGAGACCTCAACTAGGTGCTCACGAAACAAAACATTGGTGTTGGGCAGGATATTGAAGGAAGCCTCTCTCAGTGGTGTAGGCCTGCAATGAGACAGCTGCTGATACAGGAATGGCACAAAGCCCCAGTGTGATCCTACTACCTTATAGAACAAAAGCTTTAAATCACTGGGGAATAGTAGAGCAAATCCTGTTACCTCTGAGACAAAGGTAAGATCCACTGTGACTAGAGGAAGGGAAAAGGGAAAAAAAATCACCACTCATGGAGGAAGGGCAAGCAATCTTCCTGGGCCCAGACCATTAAAGACCTTTTACCAGTAGGAAGGGGCAGGATCACTGAAAAAGACCCACTCTCAAGACCTATGGATACAGGACTTTCCTAAAACTAAGGCTGGCCAAACAACTCCTGCTCCCCACCCCCTGCCACTCAATAGGTCACTAAGACCCAAGTAATAATAGCAGTCTACTACTTAAGGGAAAGGCAAGAGCATAGAGAGAGATCCTCCCTGAGATGCATGCATACAGGAAAGCCTAAAGACCAGGGTGATGCAGGAACACTGAGAAAAAATTCTCTGGAAAATCAGCCCCTACCCTAAACACAAGGTAACACTATATAAGTTTGAAGTCTATGGTACACTGAAGGTAAGCAGAGCAACAAGAAAACCCAAACTCAGCCCAAATCCTCACTATATAGACTCAATCTTCCCACACTAATGACCTATCAGAAAATCAGTCATGTTTATTTCCAGGAAAAAGTATTATTTACCTCAGTTTCTACTCTTCTACATACAACATCTGACATTCAGCGAAAAATTGTTAGATTCAAAACAGCAAGAGAAAACAATAGACTGTCAAGAGACAAAGCAATCAACAGACCCAGATTCAGGTGATCTAGTTGTTATAACTACTAAAGAGGAAATTTAAAATAATGATGATTTAATATGTTAAAGAGAGTAGTGGAAAATGTGAACAACAGACATGAACAGATGGGGAATTTCAGCAGAAAGATGAAAACTATGAGTCTACTGGAAATATCAGAAATAAAAAAGAAAACATAACTGAGATGAAGAATGCCTTCAATGGCCTCATCAGTAGACCTGACAGAGCCAGGGTAGGGGTTAAAAGTAATGAACTTGAAGATAGGTTAATAGAAATTATCCCAACTAAAACACAGAGAAATAAAGATTAAAAAGAGGCATACATGTAGGGATAGGACAAATTTGTAGCACTTTTCTAGTTAATACAGTCTATTTTCTGTTCAGAAATTATTTTATTTACATTACCATACCATGCAACAATATGTTCACCCCATTTCAAGACCTCCAAATGCCTCATCCCAAATTATGGCACCATGTTCAAATCCAGGACCTCAAGTCTTCTCAGGTCCAGACGTGGTTGAGGCTCTTTGAGTGCAGCTTCTCAGTTTTTTGATCCAGAGACCTGTGAGCTAAATGACAAGTTATATGAACATGCCTTCCTACACACACACACACACACACACACACACACACACACACACACACACAATGGAACAGAATTAACTGTGATACTCCAATTCAAAAGAAGCAGAAAGAGGAACATATCTGTCACTGTTCCATAACAATTCTAAAATCCCACAGAAGAAATGTTGTCAAGTCTCCCTGCTACAGGGGCAGATGTTTCTTGATTAGGTCACAGTTCTACCTGGGAATGGCTCCCCAGTCCATTTTAACATATTGTTCTTGGGTCTTCTCTCTGAGATGTCCTTCTTTTCCCAATAGAAATGGCCCATGCTTGCAGCTGAGTAACTTTCTCAGCTTCATTCCTATTCACAAAAGTTAGAGAAGGGAGTCCAGATGTCACCTTTCTTTCTGGACTATTTCTGTCCCTTTAAGTCCAGCCTGGAGTTAGTTTCACTAGTAAAACTTTATTAAAAACTTTAAAGGTTTTCTATGAATCTGGTTTGTATTTACTCTATGCCTCAAATGCCACATTGACAATTCTTTTTAAGACAGGCTCCTCTCTACTTTGAGCAGTGCGTCAGGCTACTGGGGACAATGTCATTTAGTTTAGCTGAGAGGGTCTCCGAAATACCAACTTAAATATTTCATACATTTTAACAAAGTGTCTTACAGCCACACTCATGACTTGATATCTACCCTGAGGCCATTTTTCACCTTGAAAATATTTTGATGGCTGGAGAGATTGGAGATGTGAAACAGTTATTTTCTAACCCAGAAAGTCCTGGATTTTTTTTTGTATTTCTTAATTCTGCTTGTAAATGGAATAGTCACTGTCTTAGTTCATATTTCTCTGTATCTTATAGGCAGCTAATAGAGGCAAGCTAATACTTCCAACGTTCTGTTGGAAATCTTAGCCAGATCCACAAGTTCATTTGGTCACTATCTTCCCACAGAGCATGGTGACTGTTTTGCTATTTTTTTCCTTACTAGATAACATGGAATGCCATCTTTTCCAGCCTTTCTTAACTGTTTCCCTCATTGTTTTCATCTCCACCTGCTGCCCAGGTCCAAAGCCAATGTCACATGCCTTATGTTTTGTTACAATACTATACACTTTTAAGAATTAAGCACTTTTTGTGCAACAAAGTACCCCAAAAGTTAGCAGTTTAAAACAATAATTGTTTTATTTATCTCACAATTCTCCAGGTTGGCTGGGATAACTGGTATGGCTCTTCTAATATGGGCTGGCTTGGCTAGGGCTGGACGTCAAGGGAGGCCACACTACCATGTTTGGCAGTTGGCCTAAAGGACCTCAGCTAGGCTGGCTCATCTCTGCCCCATCTTGTTTCTCGTCCCCCAATAGAATAACCTATGCTTCTTCATATGAAGGTCCTAAAATTCCAAAGAGTAGCAAGAGAGTACGCCTCAAGGCAGGCGTTTTTCACACTTCTCCAGCCCCTTCTTGAATCTCTTTGCTAATGTACAGTGGTCAAAGCAAGTCACATGGCCAACCTCAGAGTCAAGAAGAGAAAGAGAGCTCTACCTCTTTTTTTAAACTCTTCACCAGAGGATATTTTTTCCATTGATTTCTAGAGAGAGTGGAAGGGAGGGGGGTGGGAAGAGAAAGGAACATCAATGTGAGAGAGACACATCAATTGGTGCCTCCCACATGCACCCTGACCAGGGACAGGGAACCTACAACCAAGGTACGTGCTCTTGACCATGAATCGTGATGCTCTAACCACTGAATCAAACCAGCCAGGGCAAGCTCTGCCTCTTAATAAGAGAGACAACAGAGTCACCCTGCAAAGGAACATGCATAAAAGGATGGGAGATCCCGGCCGGTGTTGCTCAGTGGTTGAGCATTGACCCATAATCCAGAAATCACAATTCAATTTCCAGTCAAGGTGCATGTCTGGATTGTGGGCTCTATCTCCAGTAGGGGGTTTGCAGGAGGCAACCGATCAATGTTTCTCTCTCTCCCTCTCTCTTCCTATCTCTGAAATCAATAAAAACCTGTTTTTAAAAAAAGGATGGGAGATATATGTGGCTTTTTTGCATTGTACCACAATGAAAAGGATAAAAACATGTCATGGAAACCAGTATGAATGACAGGATTACATTTATGTGTTCATGTAAAATTATATCTACAGATGTGTGTATATATAAAACCATGACTAAAACTATGAATTCATGTGAGAAAAACTCAATAGAAAAACACATTTGATAGGTACAATTATATTAAATTTTTTTAAAAAACTTCACTTATTCCTCCTGTTGTGCAACGTGTTCTGCCACAAACAACCTACAGAACTGACAGTAGGTCTATACATCAGATATATTATTTTGTTTTCCTTTCATTTTGTTGTCACTTGACATTGCTTAACACAGTAAACATGGCTGACATTTACATAATTTTGCACACTCCATCTATAAAGAATTTGGTAACAATCTGCTTTATAATACTTTCTTTACAATAGGAAGGCTTTTTTCCTAACTCATCGAACTGACAGCATTTTTCCTAGTATGAATTCTATTATATTTTGTGAAACTGTACAAATATGAAAATTCCCCTTCATTCAATGCATTCTTAGAGGATCTCTTCTAAATAGCTTTTTTCATTTCAGGTGAGAGAACCTGACAAGTACTTTTTATTTGCAATATATTCATATAGGATCTGACTTGGATGAATTTTATGATATACACTTAGAACTGACTTCTGTGATAAGGCTTTCTCATTTTCAAGAAACGGTTACTTTCACGTATGAATACTGCGATGCATACTCAGAACTGATTTCTGAGTAAAGCCCTTTCCACAGTCACTGCATTTATAGGGTTTATCTCCAGTATGAATTGTCTGGTGTTTATTAAAATTTGACCTGTCAGTGAACGCTTTCCCACATTCTGCACATATATATGGTTTCTCTCCTGTGTGAATTCGTTGATGTACTTTGAGATGTGGTTTCTTGGAGAAGGATTTCTCACAGTCAGGACATTTATAAGGCTTCTCTGTAGTATGAGTTCTCTGATGTGTAATTAACTCTGACTTCTGGAAAAAAGCCCTCCCACAATCAGCACAAACATAGGGTTTCTCTCCAGTATGAATTGTCTGGTGCTTATTGAAATTTGACCTGTCAGTGAAGGCTTTCCCACATTCAGCACATATATAAGACTTCTCTCCAGTATGAGATTTCTGGTGAGTATTGAGATTTGACCTGTTGGTGAAGGCCTTCCCACATTCAGTGCAAATATAGGGTTTCTCTCCTGTGTGAATTCGTGTATGCATCTGGAGTTGTGACTTAGAAGGGAAAGATTTCTCACAGTCACTGCATTCATAAGGCTTCTCTCCAGTATGAATTCTTTGATGTGCAATCAAGTGTGCCTTCTGGATGAAGGCCTGCCCACATTCAGTACATATATAGGATCTCTCTCCTGTATGAATTCTCTGATGCATCCTGAGTGTTGATTTTTGGGTAAAGGCTTTCCCACACTCACTGCATTTGTGGTGCTTTTCTCCAGTATGAATTTTCTGATGTACATTGAGGGCTGAGTTCAGGGAGAAGCCTTTCCCACATTCACTGCATTCATAGAGTTTTTCTCCAGTATGAATTGTCTGGTGCCTAAGTAGAGATGACACCTGGTAAAATGACTTTCCACATTCACTGCATTTATAGGGTTTTTCTCTAGTATGAATTTTCTCGTGCATAATTAATTCTGAATTCTGGATGAATGCCTTCCCACATTCAGTGCATATATGTAGTTTTTCATCTCTGTGAACTCTCAGATATATACTGAGTAGTGGCGGCTTCTGTGTAAAAACACTCACACATTTGTTAAGTCCATCAGGTTTTTCTATAGTATGAATTCTCTGAGATGCAAAGAGATGTGACTTCTGGGTGAATATCTTCCCAAATTCAGTACACATATTTGCTTTTTCCCCAACAGGAAAATTCAGATTGTGACTGAGTGCTTGTTTGAGGTTGAGGACTTTTCCACACTGATTACTTTCACAAAATTTCATTCCTGTATGCATGTTTTCATGGTTAGTATAAGAACAACTCTGGGAGAAAACTTGACTGTGTCCAATAATTTTATCAAAGTTTTTTGTTGCTTTGTTTTTATTATGAATATGTAAGTCTAAATTATGCTTAAAACCCTTTTCAAATGAGTCATGTTTATGAGGTCTTTTCTGTGAAGTAATAATGTGATTTTGGCTTGCATGAACAAATTTTCCACTGTCTTTATATTCATAATGCCATTCCGTATTCAATATTTTCTTATTTATGAATGTAGCATGACTCACAGGTTTATTTTGTTTTTCCTGATATCTTTTTATTTGTTCAGTGTCTTTCCACAGTTCTAAAATGGAATACAATGAATCATCTCTTATATCTTCACCCTCCATTTCACTATGAAATGAAGCTTTCCCAGAAATTCTTTTTTGTGAGGTCTTAATCCCAAACTTCCCATCTAAAAAGAGAAAAAATAGTAAAATCAACACAAATAATAGATAATAGAAGAGTAAAAGGTCCATATAAGCTAATCCAAATTGAACACGGAAACCAGCAAATCCGATGACAATGATGACAAGGATGACAGGAAATACTTATACAGCACTTATTATGTTCCAAGCTCTTGCACAACACTTATGATGTTCCAGGCATTGTTCTAAAAAATATATACATATCAACTCACTTAATCCTTTCCAAAGCCCTATATAAGGTATTTTCTATTATTATTCACCTCTTGTAGATAAGGAAAGTAAAGTTCATAATGGTTATATATATAATTTGTCCTAAAACATGGTTAAGTGTTGGAGATTGAAGTTCAACATAAGCAGTTTAGCTCAATTTTGGTAGGAGGCTTGAATATCAAGTAGGGTGGATTGAAGAATAAAAAGACAACAGTTTTCAGGGAAAATATCAATGGACAGCCTAGGCTTGGAGGGAATAACTCAGAGACCTCATTAGCTTTAGGTTCTAAATCTCACTAATCTTGTTGCTTCTTGATTATTAACAATACCAAATTCATGTGATCAAAAAAACAATTTAATTTGCTAAGGAAGTATATCCTAAAAGTTCTCATTACAAAGAAAAGAACATTTTTAATTTTTTATATCTATATGATATGGGTGTTAACTAAACTTATTGTAGTAATCATTTCACAATGTATGTAAGTCAAGTCATTATGCTGTACACTTTAAACTTATACAGTGCTGTGTGTCAATTATATCTCAAAAAATCTGAAAAAAATTTATTCATGCTTCTAGGAAAAATATTGTGGTGATAGCTGTCTTGACCTATATAAACAATAAATAGATGTTTATACTCCAACTGTCCATCACATATAGTTGTTTTCTATTAAAAACAACACCCAGCAAGAGCCGAATATACACTCTTTTCAGAGATATATGGAACATTCCCCTATAGACCATTTTCTGAAATCATACAGTGTAATCTCAGGCTACAACAGGATGAAATTAAGACACCATAAAGGAAACAGACAAATTCCTTGAAAAAAATAAAACTTATTATGTATGACAAAAGATGAAACAGAGAATCTAAAGAGCCCTATCCATATTAAAGAAATTGAATTTGTTAAAACTTTCCCAGTGAGCAAACTCCAAGCCCAGACAGTTTCATTGGTGAATTCTGTAAAACAGCATAAGAAGAAATAGCAATCTTACACAAACTAGTTCAGAAAGTAGAGAAGGGAACTAATTCACAACTCATATTATGTGGCCAGGCATAATCCTAACACCAAAACCTGACAAAGACATTGCAAAAAAAGAAAACTATAAACCAGTATCATTCATGCAAATATTTTAAAACAAAATATAAAAATAGATTCCAACAATATATAATAAAAGTAATACAGCATAATCACTAGTATTTATCTCAGAAATACAAGGTTAATTTAACATTTGAAAATCAATAAATAAATTTACATATTAATGCAATAAAAGCAATAACTCACATGGTCACTCTGATAAGATGAAGAAAAAGCATTTAACAAAATTTAACGTTTAACTATGATTTTTTTTTTTTTTTAATCCTCACCCGAGGATATTTTTTCCATTGCTTTTTGGAGAGAGTGTAAGGGACAGAGACAGGCAGAGAGAGAAACATTTATGTGAGAGAGACACATTGATCGGTTGCCTCCTGCACGCGCTGTGACCAGGGCCAGGGATTGAGCCTGCAACTGAGGTATGTGCCCTTGGTGGAATCGAACCTAGGACCCTTCAGTCCGAGGGCTGACACTCTAACCACTGAGCAAAACTGGCGAGGATGACTATGATTTTTTTTTTTTTTAAACACCTCTTTAACAAGCTAGGATTAGAAAGAAACTTACAGAACCTGATAAAGGGCAGCTTCAAAAAAACCTACAGCTGACATCGTACTTAATGATATTAATTTTTTGAGCCTAACATTGGGAACAAGGCAAACATGCCCACACTCACACTTCTATTCAACATCAAATTAAAGGTCTTAGTGAAATAAGAAAAGGAAAAGAAATAAAAAGCATGAGATTGGATGGAAAGAAGTAAAACTATCCCTAAAGTGATAATGATTACTTACATGAAAGATCCCAAGGAACCTGGAAAAAAACTAATAGGTGGATTTAGTCAATATACAAAAATCAAATCACTAGCAATCTATACTAGCAATGAGCAATCCTAAAATAAAATTAAAAAAACAATGCCATTTACAATAGCAATTGTATATTGTAATATAGCCATAGTAATTGTATAGCAATGTTTATTTAAAAGAAACATTAAATATTTAGGGATAAATTTAATGAAGGATGCATAAGAACTTCTACACTGAAAACTACAAAATATCATTGAATGAAATAAAAAGATCTAAATAAATACAAAAATATCCATGTTCATGGGTTAGAAGGCTCAACATTGTTAAGATATCAATTCTCCTAAAATTGATCTACAGAGTCAATTCAACTCTAAACAAAATCTCATCAGGCTTTTAAAAAATATTACAAACTAATTCTAAAATTATATGGAAATGCAAATTACCTAGAAGAGCTTAAGTAATAAAAACATGCAAAGTTGGAGAACTTATCCTACCCGATTTCAAGACTATAAAAGCAAGTATGGGTTTGCCAAAACGACTGTGGATTAACTATTTTCTTTCCTGTATTCTTGATGCTCTACCACTTCCTCCTTGCTGATCCTAGAGAGAATGTCCTTCCTAGGGCTAGTTAATTCCAAGAGATAGCAAATGACTTCCCTGTGAGCATACCTTTAGTATGCAAGCCAACCAATCCAGAGCCCATTATCCATCAACTATCTCCTTTATCAAACTTTCACAGGTTGAGCCAGTATCTCCCAGCACTAATCACCTCAGGGCCAGATACCAGGCACGCTGGAACAGTACCTACACCCCAGAGCCTCCAATGAATTATTCAAACTAGCCAATCCTAAACCTTCCCAGCCTGATTACTCTGCCTCACTCATTCTTTCCCATGAAAATCACAATAAAGCCTCTTGCCCATGCTCTCTCCTCACAACTTCTGCCTCCTGACTGACCCTGATGATTTCCCTTGTGGCATGGCCCCTCCTCTTGGGAACTGTGAGTTACAAACTATTTTTCCAACGGCACTCATCTCTGGATCTGTTGGCATCACCATACCTAAATAATAATAAAACCACTATTTTAAAACAGAAATACATATCGATCAATTTAACAGAATATGGGGTCCAGAAATAGGTTCACATATGTAAAGTCAATTGATTTTCACGAACATGCCTAGGAAATTCAATGGGGAAAAGAAAGTCTCTTCAACAAATGGTTCTGGAACAACTAGATTTTATATTGAAAAAATGGCCTGGCCGGGCATGGTTCAGCAGTTGAGCATCAACCTATGATCCAGGGGATCGAGGTCCAATTCCTGGTCAGGGCACATGACTGGGTTGCGGGCTCAATCCCCAGTAGGGGGCTCTCTCTCTCTCTCCCTGTTCCTCTCTCTTAAATCAATAAAGACTTTTTTTTTTTAAAAAAAAGAACATTAATCCTTACATCAAACATACAAAATGGATCATAGACCTAAACTGAAAAAGCTAAAATGCTAAAACTTATAGAAGAAAATATGAGAAAATCTTTGTGACCTATGATAGGCAAAGATTTGTTAAAAAGATCACAAAAAAATACTAACAAGTTTTTAAAAGATGATAAATTTAACTCCATCAAAATTAAAATTTTTGGTCTTTGATAGGCACCAGTAAGAAAATAAAATTGCAAGCGACAGACTGAGACAAAATACTGGCAATATATGGATCTGGCAAAAGAATTATATCTAGCAATTATAAACAACTCTTACAACTCAGTAAGAACACAAACAACCCAATAAAAATGAGAAAGATATTTGAATAGACACTTTGTCTAAAAAAAGTATAAATGGTCAATAAGCACATGAGAAGATACTCACCAGAGGAATGCATTACATATCCACTATAATAGCAAAAATTACATATCCACTATAATAGCAAAAATTAAAGAGATTGATGATAGCAAGTGTTGGCAAGGATGAGGGGCAAAAATAATTCTCATGTATAGCTGTTGGGAATGTAAAAGAGCACAGCTACTTTGGAAAACAGTTTGGTAATTTCTTATAAAGACAAGCATATACTGCCCAGCCGGTGTGGCTCAGTGGTTGAGCGTTGACCCATGAACCAGGAGGTAACGGCTCGATTCCTGGTCAGGGCACATGCCTGGGTTGTAGGCTTGATCCCCAGTAGGGGGCATGCAGGAGGCAGCCAATCAATGATTCCCTCTCATCACTGATGTTTCTGTCTCTCTCCATCTCCCTTCCTCTCTCTGAAATCAATAAAAAAATGTATTTTTTAAAAAAAGATAAGCATAGACTTATTTTATGACCTGGCAACTCCACTCCTAGGTATTTACCCAAGAGAAATATAAACATATGTTCACACAAAGACATACTAAAATGTTTACTACAGTTCATAATAACCAAATAATAACCACCTATCATTATCAGGCATATAAACAAATTACCATATGTTCATACCATGGAATAGTATTCAACATCTAAAAGGAACAAACTAGTGATATACTCAATAACAAGGATAAAACACTAAATCATTATGCTGAATGAAAAGAGTAGACAGTATGATTCCCATTGACATAAAACATTAATAAAGACAAATATAATCTACAGTGATAAAAAGCATGTCAGCAGCTGCTTGGAGCTGAAGTGGTAGTAGGCATTGACTAAAAGGGGCATGAAGGAGCATTTCTGTGTGATGGAATATTATATATCAAGATTAGGGTAGTGGTTATACTAGTGTATACTTTGTCAAAACTCATCAACCTGTATACTTGAAATGGATACACTTTAGTGTATGTAAATTATACCTTAATAAGTGGAATCTGGTGAACAAAATGAACTAACAAGAAAAACAGAGACAGACTCATAGATACAGAGCAGGCTGACAGCTGTTGGGGGGCAGACTGGGGGAGTGGAAGAGGTAGAGAAGGGTACAGGGGGGATAAATGATGATGTACAAAGACTTGACTTGGGGTGGTGAACACAAAACACAGTGTACAGATGTGTTGTGGAATTGTGCACCTGAAACCTGTATTATTTTGTTAACCAGTGTCACCCCAATAAATTCAATAAAAAGAAAAAAGTGATTTTAAAAGAAAAATTGCTATGTGACAGTGATCACAAAGTCAGAACATGGGAGACAGGCATGGAGATAGGGGAGGTAGAGAGGAGTGAGGAATCTGAAGGTGATAAGTACGAAGAGAGGAGGTGAGGTTGGTTGCAGGTAACAGTTTATTGATATCTTAAAGTGAGAAAACAAAAGTGAAAGGAAGAAGAAAGTGAAAGGGCACTGGGAAAAATAGGAGTGAGGCAACCAACTGATTTTCAATGAAGGCAAATCTATTAAAACCTGAATGTATGTGGTAAGACTCTAAAACCCTGGGGTTGTGGTTAAGTAATGAAGCATAAAAATGTGATGGAAGAAGAGAATATCCAAGAAAGCAACATCCATTGTGAAGAAGGCTGGCATATGATCCAGAGTATAGGAATTGCAGCAATTCTCCTGGAGGAAACCCAAGCAAAGAAGACAGTTGATGACAGTAAAGAAAATAAAAGGAGAAAGCAATTTGGTACCTGAGAGGCCAATGTTACTTAATTCTCAAGCAGTTTCTCAAGTCTAAACCTTCAAGAAAGCAGCAATAACAGCATTTTAAAGGCACCAGCCTCTCCTAGAAAAAAAAAAAAAGTATTTCCATGTCTCCTGCCTGCCTGGGTCACACTCACCTGAATAGCTCTGATATGGGGTTTCTCCCTCCAACGTCCATGGCTCCTCTCCTTGCTCCAACTTGAAGATGACCTCTGGTTTGAGAACTTCATACCCTGTTAATATGATATAATAGAGAACTGGGTCCAGCTAATTGCTTTCCATTTGTTCTTTAGAAAAGTAACTACATTTCATTGGGAAAATAGTAATAATCACAGAGGTGAAAGGGACTTTTGAAGAATCTCAGACCAATCAGAGATGACATCATCATACACTTAAGATGTCCCAGAGCACTCAGCAGCTGAGAATGGAAATGGTTATGTCTTAGCTTCTTCCCAGGGCTCCTATAACAAAGTACCAATAACTGGCTGACTTAAAACCACAGAAATTTACTGTCTCATATTTCTGGAGGCTAGAATTCCGAAGTCAAGGTATTAGCAGGGTCTTGCTCTCTCTGGGGAATAAAAGGGAGAATCTTTCCTTGCATCTTCTAGCTTTCGGTGTTTGCTGGCAATCTTTGGTGTTCCTTGGGTTGTAAATGCATCACTCTAGCCATCACATAACCCTCTACATATGTGTTTTCTCATCATCTTTCCTCTATGAGTATCTATTTCTGTGCCCAAATTTTCCTTTTTTATAAGGACACCAGTCATATTAATTACGGCCTATCCATATGACCTCATTTTAACCTGATTACCTCTATAAAGACCCTATTTCCAAATAAGGTCACATTCTGAGGTACTGGGGGTTAAGACTTCCATACATCTTTTTTGGGGGGACACAATTCAACCCATCAGAGCTTGCCCTCTGACCCCCCAAAATTAATATCCGGCCCATGTACAAAATACACTAATCCCATCCCAATATCCCCAAAAGTCTAAATCATTCCAGCAGCATCAACTCTTAAGTCCAAAATCATCAACTCAAAGTCTCAAATATCATCATCTAAATCACCCCAGTCAGTTATGGGTGAGACTTGAATATGAGTCCAAAATCAAAGTATGACCAGGGCCATGCTCTTTTTGAAGGTGTTAGGGAAGGAACTGCTTCATGCCTCTTTCCTGGATTCTGGTGGTCTCAGGCATTTCTAGACATATACATGCATCACTCCAGTCATATGGCCATCTTTTCCTTGTGTGTCTTCACATTGTCTTCCCTCTGTGTGCGTGTGTCTGTCTGTGTTTAGATTTCTCTTTTTAATAAATACACCAGTCACTGTGGATTATGACCCGCCCTAATAACCTCATTTTAGACTGATTACTTCTGTAAAGACCCTATTTGGGGGATACAATTTTACCTATAATAGGCTCCTCACAGATTCATTGGGTGGCTGTGCTTACCCACTGAAAGCAGGTGACTGTAGTTCTCCAGCATCACCTCCTGGTACAGGCGCCTCTGAGTAGAGTCCAGTTGCTGCCACTCCTCCCTGCTGAAGTCCACAGTCACATCCTCGAATGACACTGAGACCTGTAACAACACAATCTTGTTTAAGGTGACATGGTCAGCACTGGAGGATGGGGAGAAGATAGATCAGAAATAGTTTTGGGTTTTTTTGGTTAATTCTCACCCGAGAATATTTTTTCCATTGATTTTTACAAAGAGTGAAAGGAAGAGAGGGGGGTGGGGGGGAGAAAGAGAGAGACAGGAAGAGAGAGAGATTGAGAAACATCAACATGAGAGAGACACATCGATTGGCTGCCTCCCGCACACTCACTGACCTGGAGAACGAATCTGCAACTGAGGTATGTGCCCTTGACAGCGAATCGAACACACAACCCTTCAATTCACAGGCTAATGCTCTAACTACTGAGCCAAATGGGCCAAGAAATTGTTTTGTTTTGTTTTTTAATCCTCACCAGAGGATATTTTTTTCCACTGCTTTCCAGAGAGAGTAGAAGGGAGAGAGAGCAAAACGTAGATGTGAGAGAGATGCATCAATCATTTGCCTCCTGCACACTCCCTGACCAGGACCTGTGATTGAGCCTGCAACTGAGGTACGTGCCCGGGGCCAAACTCAAACCCGGGACTCTTCAGTCTGCAGGCCGACACTCTAACCTTTGAGCCACACTGCCTAGGGCAGGAAATAGTTTTTAATGACTTTTCACCATATTTTAAGGTATGCCTATTAAATACCTAGTTATAAATGATGTTAGGTAAACTACAAACATAATATCATAAATTACTGCTATTCATTGTGTCCAACATTTAGTCTTTCATTTTTAAAAAAATGTATCTTCATTGTTGAAAGTATTACAGATGTCCCCTTTTTCCCCATTTACCCCTCCCACCCTGCACCACTCTCCGCCAAGGCTTTAACCACACTCTTGTTTGTGTCCATGGGGTATGCATATATGCATATAAATTCTTTGGTTACTCTCTCCTGAACCACTCACCCCCACCTTCCCTCCAGGATTCATCAGTCTGTTCCATGCTTCTATGTCACTGAATCTATTTTGTTCATCAGTTTATTAAGTTCTTTAGATTCCATATATAAGTGAGATTATGTGATGTTTGTCTTTCTCTGCCTGGCTTATTTCGCTTAGCACAATATTCTCCAGGTCCATAGATACTGTCTAAATAGTACAAGATCCTTCTCCTTTACAGCTGCATAGTATTCCATAGTGTAAATGTCCCATAGTTTTTTATCCACTCATCTACTAATGGGGACTTGGGCTGTTTCCAGATCTTAGCTATTATAAATTTTGCTGCTATGAACATAGGGATGCATATATTCTTTCTGATTAGTGTTTCAGGATTCTTAGGATGTATTCCTAGAAGTGGGATCACAGGGTCAAAAAGCAGTTCCACATTTAATTTTTTGAGGAACCTCCATACTGGCTGCACCAGTCTGCATTCCCACCAGCAGTGTACCAGGGTGCCCCTTCATCCACATCCTCACCACAAGTGTCATTCGTTGATTTGTTGATGGTAGCCATTCTGACAGGTGTGAAGTGATATCTCACTGTGGTTTTAATTTGCATCTCTCTGATAATTAGTGACACTGAACATTTTTTCATATCTCTTGGCCATCTGTATGTCCTCTTTGGAGAAGTGTCTATTCAGGTCCTTTGCCCATTTTTAATTGGTTTGTCTTTGTCTTGAGTTGTATGAGTTTTTTGTACACTTTGGAAATTAGCCCCTTATCAGATACATCCTTGGCAAATATGTTCTCCCATACCGTGCGTTTTCTTTGCATTTTGAGGCTGATTTCTTTTGCTGTGCAGAAGCTTTTTAGTTTGATGTAGTCCCATTTGTTTATTTTTTCTTTTGTTTCTCTTGCCTGAGGAAATGTATCAGTGAAAATTACACTACATGAGATGTCTTTGACTTTACTGCCTATGTTTTCTTCCAGGATTTTTATGGTTTTGCGACTTATATTTAAGTCTCTTATCCATTTTGAATTTATTCTTGTGTAAGGAGTAAGTAGGTCATCTAGTTTCATTTTCTTGCATGTACCTGTCCAATTTTTCCAGCACCATTTATTGAAGAGACTGTCTTAACTCCATTGTATGCTCTTGTCTCCTTTGTCAAATATTAACTGACTATAATGGTGTGGGTCTACTTCTGGGGTCTCTGTTCTGTTCCATTGATCTATATGTCTGTTGTAGCAATATCAGGCTGT
This sequence comes from Miniopterus schreibersii, assembly GCF_964146895.1. Classification (NCBI taxonomy): domain Eukaryota; kingdom Metazoa; phylum Chordata; class Mammalia; order Chiroptera; family Miniopteridae; genus Miniopterus; species Miniopterus schreibersii. The sequence continues at coordinate 75,208,590 of NC_138104.1, forward strand.
TTTGATTACAGTGGCTTTGTAGTATAGTTTGATATCTGGTAAAGTGATCCCTCCAACTCTGTTCTTATTTCTGAAGATTGCTGCAGCTATCCGGGTCTTTTTCAGTTCCATATAAATTTTTGGAATATTTGTTCTAGCTTTGTGAAATATGCTGCTGGTATTTTAATAAGAATTGCATTGAATCTATAGATTGCTTTGGGTAGTATGGACATTTTAATTCTTCCAGTCCATGAACATGGTATATTCTTCCACTTGTCTATATTTTCCTCTATTTCTTTTTTCAGTGTCACGTAGTTTTCTGAGTACAGGTTTTTTACATCCTTGGTTAATTTTATTCCTAGGTAACTTACTTTTTAGTAGCAGTGGTAAATGATATTGCTTTTTAAGTTTCTCTTTTTGAGAGTCCATTGTTGGTGAATAAAAATGCTGTCAATTTTTGGATGTTAATTTTGTATCCAGCTACCTTACCGAATTCAGTTATCAAGTCTAGTAGTACTTTGGTGGAGTCTTTAGGGTTTTCTATGTACAATATCATGTCATTTGCAAATGACAGTTTTACTTCCTCCTTTCCAATTTGGATACCTTTTATGGTTTCTTCCGGATGGCTCTGGAAAGGCCTTCCAGTACTATGTTGAATAAGAATGGTGAAAGCAGACAACCCTATCTTGTTCCTGTTTTTAAGGGAAATGGTTTTAGTTTTCAACGATTAAGTATGATGTTGGCTGTAGGTTTGTCATATATGGCCTTTATTATGTTGAGGTATGTTCCCGCTATTCCCACTTTGCTGAGATTTTTTTTAATCAAAAGCAGGTGCTCGGTTTTGTCGAATGCTTTTTCTGCATCTACTGATATAATCATATGATTTTTGTCCTTCATTTTTTTAATATGATATATCACATTTATTAATTTGTGAATATTATACCAGCCTTGCATCCCCAAAACAAATCCCTCTTGGTCATGGTGTATGATCTTTTTGATGTATTGCTGGATCTGGTTTGCTAGTATTTTTTTGAGGATTTTAGCATCTATGTTCATCAGGGATATTGGCCTGTAATTCCCTTTCTTTGTAGTTTCTTTGTTTGGTTTTGGGATTAGGATGATGCTGGCCTCATAAAAAGAGCTTGAGAGTTTTCCCTCCTCTTGAATTTTCTGGAATAGTTTGAGGAGGATTGTGTTAGTTATTCTTGAAATGTTTGGTAAAACTCGCCTGTAAATCCATTTGGTCCCAGACTTCTGTTTGCTGGGAGTTTTTTGATTACTGATTCATTTTCACTAGTTGTTATTGGCCTATTCACGTTTTCTGTCTCTTCCTGATTCAGCTTTGGAAGATTGTATGCTTCTATGAATTTGTCCATTTCACCCATGTTGTCCAGTTTGTTGGCATATGGTTGCTCATAGTATTTTCTTACAATCCCTCGTATTTCTGTTGGGTCAGTTATATTGCCTCTTTCATTTCTGATTTTATTTGGGTCCTCTCTCTTTGTTTCTTAGTGAGTCTGGCTAAAAGTTTCATCAATCTTACTTATCTTTTCAAAGAACCAGCTCTTGGTTTCACTGATTTTTGTATTTTTTTTAGTCTCTATGTCATTAATTTGTGCTCTGATCTTTATTATTTCCTTCCTTCTTCTTCCTTGCGGCTTTTCTTGCTGTTCTCGTTCTAGTTCTGTAATTGTTGTGTTAGATGGTTCATTAGAGCTTTTTCTTATTTCTTGAGGTATGCCTGTAATTCTATGAACTTTTCTCTCAGGACTGCTTTCACTGTGTCCCATAGATTTTGGGTTGTTATCTGTTCATTTTCGTTTTTCTCCAGGAAGTTTTTGATTTCTTCCTTGATCTCACTGGTAACCCATTCATCATTTAATAACATGATATTTAGCCTCCATGGGTTTGAATATTTTTTAGTTCTTTTATAGTGGTTGATTTCTAGTTTCATGGCATTGTGATCCAAGAAGATGCTCGATATGATTTCAATCTTCTTGAACTTGTAGAGACTTGTTTTGTGCCCTAACATGTGGTCTATTTTTGAGAATGTTCCATGTGCACTTGAGAAGAATGTGTATTCTGCTGCTTTAGGATGAAATGTTCTGTAAATGTCAATTAAATCCATTAGCTTTAGTGTGTCATTTAATGTCTCTGTTTGTGTATATGTTAAAGTCCCCCACTATGATTGTGTTGCTGTCAATATCCCCCTCAAAGTCCACCAAGAAATTTTTTTATATATTAGGTACTCCTATATTGGGTGCATATATACTTAAGGGTTATTTCCTCCTGTTATATTGACCCCTTTAGTATTATGTAGTAACCTTCTTTGTCTCTTTTTATGGTCTTTATTTTGAAGTTTATTTTGTCAGAAATAAGTATTGCTACTCCAGCTATTTTATTGTTTCCATTTGCATGGAATATTTTTTTCCATCCCTTCACTTTCAACCTGTGTCAATCTTTTGCTGTCAGATGGGTCTCTCATAGACAGCATACATATGGATCATGTTTTCTTATCCCTTCAGCTACCCTATATCTTTTGATTGGAGCATTTATTCCATTTATATTTAAGGTTACCAGAGACATATACTTATTTAATGTCATTTTCCCCCTTTATGCTGATGTACCTTTCCCTCAATATTTCTTCTTCTTCTTAAAGTAGTCCTTTTATCATTTCTTGCAATGTTGGTTTGGTGGTACTGAACTCATTTAGCCTTCTTTTGTTGGGGAGCTCTTTATTTCACCTTCAATTTTATTTATTTATTTTTAATTTTTTTTCAAATTTTAGAAATTGTTTCTTTCCTGTCAACCTTATTTACACTCTGTTAACAGTTTGTGGACGAACAGCTTAGGACCACTCAGTGGTTGTTCCTACCCTTTCAGTGGTCTGAGCAGTGGGGGCTGCAGACCAGTCTTCAGTGGCAGGCTGAGTGCTCCAGTCTTCAGTAGGAAACTGCTGAATGGGCACAGAAGGCACCTGCATGCCTTCAGACCAGCCTGTGACCTCAGGCTGCGCAGCAGTGAACTGAGGAGCTAGAGCAGTCCATTCACCCTGAAATTCCTCTTTGGACACAGCCTTTTCAGTAGCGGCCTGCTCTTCCTTTTCAATCTCTTCAGGATCCCTGCAGAAGTAAAGATCAGGCATGACCTCTCATGGATGTTCACGGGAGACGGTGCCATGTGTGCGCAGTACTTCTTGGGCCAGCATCTACTACATCAGACCCACTGAGTGAGCCCCCTTGTTGTTGCAAGGGATAGCAATGTCCACATAGCACAGAGGAGAGTGTGTTGCTCAGAGCGATGGTGGGCAGGTTCACATAAGACGCCTCTGTGAGAGGCTGGTGGTAAGCCCGGGGATCAGTGACCACCAGAAGTCTTCGCTCCCGGAAGGCAGCCTGGATCTGGTTGGTGAAGGTTCCAGGAGTGAAGCAACTGGCAATAGGAGTGGATCCAGTGGCAGCAATGAACTTCAGCACAGCTCGCTGGTCAGTATTCCTGGACGATATGACACTGACATCAGCAGGGTTTTCAATGGCAACAATGGCATGAGCTGCCAGCAGAAACTTCTCCCAGGTTCTCTTCAGATTTATGATGTAGATATTATCACTCTTCCTTTTGTAGATGTACTGTCCCATTTGGAAGTCAAGGCTGGTGCCACCTAAGTGGGTTCCTGCTGCAAGGAATTTGAGGACATCCTCCTCCTTCATTTGCAGGACATCAAGGGCTCCGGACATTGTGAAAATTTCCCTTTAAGTTACATGGGAACCAAGAACACCACCATATGGACCCCTCTATGGGTAGCGCAGAAAGGCTCACTATCACCTTCAATTTTAAATGATAGCCTTCCTGGATAAAGCAGTCTTGGTTGCAGGTTCTTGCTTTTCATTACTTTGAGAACTTCATGCCACTCCCTTCTGGCCTGAAGTGTTTCTGTTGAGAAATTTGCTGTCAGCCTTATGGGGGTTCCCTTGTAGGTCACTCTTTGTCTCTCTCTTGCAGCCCTTAATATTCTCTGTCCTTAACATTTGCCGTTTTAATTATGATGTGTCTTGGAGTGGGTCTCTTTGGGTTCCTCTTGTTTGGAACCCTCTGTGCTTCCTGAACTTTTGTGGATTCTCCTTCACCAGCTTGGGGAAGTTTCCTGTCATTATTTCTTCCACCAGATTCTCTATTCCTTGCTGACTTTCCTCCCCCTCTGGTACCCTTATGATGCAAATGTTGTTCACTTCATGTTGTCCCAAAGTTCCCTTAAACTATCCTCATATTTTTTAAGTGTTTTTTTTCTTTTTGCTGCTCTGAGTGTTTTTTTTTCTGTTATCTTCTAACTCACTTATTCTATCCTCTGCTTCATTAAGCCTGATTTTAATTGCTTCCAGCATATTCTTGACATCAGATATAGTATTCATTTCTGCCTGGTTCTTATTTATGATATCTAGCTCTCTTTTCATGTTTTCACTAAGTTCCTGGTCCTTCCCATTAAGTATCTTGTTGTTCTCATTAATTTCCTTGAGCATCTTTATAACCATTACTCTAAACTCTATTTCTGATAATTTGCTTAACTCCATCTCAAGGTCTTTTTCTGGTGATTTTTCCTTTTCTTTAGTTGGGGGGGGGGTTCTTTGTCATCCCATTTTAGTTATCTCTTTCTTTTTGTTCCTACGTGTAAGCTAGAACTACTATGGCACCCAGTTTTTATGAGGTGGCCTTATGTAGTAAGTGTTCTGTGGCACTCAGAACTTGCTGGTAAAGGCTCCTTGAACTCTTGAGCTGAATGCTCTAGTAATGTCCCTTGTGTGGGCTATGTGGACCCTCCTGTTGTGATTGGGAGCTGATTGTTGGCCCGTTCATGGGTGGGATTGACTTTTACCCCACATAATTGGGCTTAGCAGGATGGAGCCAGCTGGAGATGGGAGTACAAATCCAATCCTCCCTTTGAATGGGGTGACACAGGATCTCAGACCTCGAGAGGGGACCTAGCTGTTTGCCTTCTAGCTCAGCAGTGCCCTGTCAGAAACCCTGAGGGAAGGCTCTGAGGAGGTTTCACCAGATGCCCTGGCTCTGGGACATGACCCCTTTCCCCTGTGTGGCTTCCCCACCAGGGATGTGTAGGCAGAGCTTCAAGGACGTGAACAAGGTTGCCCCCTTCCACTTTGGGTGTCACCTTCCCTTAGGAGGAGAGCTGCTCACTTCCTTCTGTCTGTACAGTGCTCTGCCAGAGGCCTTGTTGGAGTGCTCAGAGTGAATCAGGTCCAATGTCCAAGCTCTGCTTTCCCCCCCCTTTCTCCCAGTGGATATGAGATTAGCAGGGTATTGCCAGCAGAATCTGTGGGGTGCTAGTCTAATCCACCTTTTGATTGAGGTGGTAAGGGTCCTCAGCCCTCAAGAGAGGTAGGTACTCTCCTTTAAGCTCCACGCCATAGCTCCAGAAGGGAAACTCCTAGGGGGGTGCATCAGATTTCACAGTTCTGATTTGTGACCCCTTTACTCTGTGAGGCTGCACTTTCAGGACAGTGTAAGTGGGGCTTGGAGTAATAAATCAAGGCTGCCCCCTCTGTCTGGGGTAGCACCGGCTCTTGTGGGGGGTGGAAGAGGGCTTGTCACTCCCCTCTCCTTTCAGCTTACTGTGAGACCCTGATGTAGACCTACAAAGGGATGGCTCCAGATGCCCCATTTCTGATCTAAAATTCCTCCTCCCTTTTAGTCTGCACTTGGCTGGTGATGCGGACAGGTTTAGAGAATGCAGATCCAGGTGGCCCCTTGTTGGAAGTGGTTCAGGGCCTCAGCCCTCAATAACGGAGCTAGTCTCTTTGCCTATAGCTCACTGGCACCCCACCAGAGCTCTTGAAGGGAGGCTTCTAGTTGGTCACACCAGATTTCACAGTTTGGATTTGTGAACCCCTTTCCCAGTGAGCCTGCCCCTGCAGGTGGGGTTTGGAGTGATAGCACAAGGCTGTCTCCTCTGCTTGGGGTTGGTTGCTCTGGCTCTTGTGGGGAGATGTCCTAGTGAAGACCTCTGGGGAGGGGGGCTCCAAAGAACCAGTTCTGGTTTGCACAACAGCTGTGGATATGCCCTTGGCTTGTCACGCAGGCTGGTTTTGGCCCTCAAGAAGGGAGCTAGGCACTTGCCCTACAGCTCAGGGTCACCCCACCAGAACTCCCAAAGGGAAGCTCCTAGAGGATGCACCAGGCTTCACAGTTCTGATTTGTGGCCCGTTTTCCCAGCGAGTGTGTCCCTGCAGGATGGTGCAGGTGGGGTTTGGAGCCCCCTCTGCTTGGGGCTGCTCCAGCTCCCCAATAATAGCAAGTCAGTCACCCTGCAGCTCACTGTCAGGAGCTCCGGTGCAGGCCTGGGGGGGGGAGGGGGCAATGTCCTAGTTCTGGTTTTCACTTTATTCCTGCTGTATATCTGCACTTGGCTTGAGGTGCAGGCAGGTTTGGAATGCAAATCCAGGCTTTGGGAATGCAAATTCAGGTGGCCCCTTGTTGGGGGTGGTACAGGACCTTGGAGGGTTAGTTAGCTGCTGGCTTTCTGGCTTGGCAGTGTCCTGCCAAAGAGCCTGAAGGGAGGTTTACAAGTACACACCTCTCCCTTATTCGGCAGCTGCCTGTAGCTGAGGCCCTGCCCAGGGCACCTTCCTTTGGGGATTGCACCTGCCTACCCCATGGAAGGGGGGGAATATTGGTTCTTATTCCCCAGCCACTCAGTTCAGTCTTCATCTAAGGCTGTCTATAGTTTCTCCAGAGGAAAAAACACTGTTCAGGTCCCTTTTGGGTACAGCCTACAGTTCTTTATGCCAGACTCAAGTCTGTCAGGGTAGTGTCACCAGTATTTGAAGGACAGAGTTAGTGTACTTTCTCCAGCTGGTGCTGTAAGAATAAGAGTGCTGGACCCTGGGAGATGGCGTCTGGGGACAGTGTGGGATGTTGGCTCTGGACTGGGACCTCAGAAGCCTGCTTTCCCAATCTCCAGCGCTATGCCACCCTGATCTTCTCCTTCGGGTTTCCATATGCCCTGAGTCTCCTTCCCTCCACCAGAGCCCCAGGTGAGTGCCCGAGGGCGAGTCCCTGTGAGGTGGCCTTTCTTTACAGAGAATGCCCTGGATTCAGGCAGTCTCCCTCCCCTTTCCAGTAGGCCAATTCCCCACTTACTTTTTGTTGCCAAGTGTTATGAAGGCTCTTCTTTCAGGCCCTGGTGTTCTGAGTTGGGGCTCCTGGTGTGGGATTGAGACCCCTCTTTCCTCTGGGGAAAATTTTGCAGCCACAGTATTTCTCCAGTTAAAGCAGCTGCCCCTGGCTGCAGGGACCATCCCTTTCCATGCCTCAGCCCCTCTTACCAGTCTCTGTGTAGCTTCTGTTTTTCAATCCTTGGATATAATACTCCTGTTCAGGTGTCTTTCTGTTGTTAATTCAGGTTAATTGCTCGAAGTTTTAGCTGCATCTCAGGTTTGGCGCTGGGGGCAGGTGTATATTGCTTTCACCTATTCTGCCGCCATCTTCAATCTCTCTAGTCTTTCATTTTTAAAAGAATAATTTTGTACAGAATTTGACCTTGATCCTATTTTGTTGCTCATTTTAATATGAAATTTGTGTTTTATAACTTTTAGGAGGAAGCATGTATATACTTTTTAGATACTTTTTTTAAAAAAAACTTTACATAGGTTCCTTTACTGTTGCTTTCATTTACTTTAAATAATATGGCCATTTTCTTTTGATGCCTTTTTATTGCTCATTTCTAATTTAATTCCATAGTGGTCAGAAACTATATTCTATATGATTTCAACAAATGGTCTATCTACAGGAATGTGTCACATGCCCTTGGAAAAGAATGTATATTTAACTGTTGATGGGTATAGTGTTCTATAATATATAAATCAAGTTGGTTGAGTGTTGCTGAAATTTTCTATCACTTTACCCATCTGTCTTCTACTTGTTTAACTAATTATTTAACTTTTTGGTAAAAACTGACAAGGAGATGTTAAAGTTTATATGGTTATGCAAGGAACATAGAATAGCCAAAGCAAGGAATCGTATGGAGGATTTATACTATGTAATGTTAAGACTTCTTATAAAGCTACAATAATTCAGACAATGTGGTACAGATATAAATCCAGTTAGATAAATCAATGGAACCATAGTAGAGAGTCTAGAAACAGGTCAGCATATATATTGATGATTGTTTTTTGGCAAAGATGCCAATGTGATTTAATGGGGGAAAGGAGAGTCTTAAAAAAAACGTGCTGGAACAAATGGATATCAGTATTGAAGAAGAAAAAACTTTGACCCGTACTTAACAACACATATAAACATTAACTCCAAAATTAAGGAAAATTAAGTTCCAGCACGACTAAATTGCTTTTATTACACCAACCCTCATACAGATAACAACAATAAACTCTGAACAAAGTATAAAAAAACATTATCTGAAGATACTGAAGAACAACCAAAGTCAGGCATCTACTGGAAGAGAGTCGATATAAGAAGGGATGACACTGGATGTGTTTACCATTTTTACAGCTTTTAGCTTGCAAATAGGCCCAGTCAGTCATGCAAGGTAACTAAAATTCCTGTTTAAAAAACCTTCAATCTTATTGACTTGAAGAATCAAAGGAGTGTTCTATGGTCATCATGACCACTGGAAAGTCAAGGGGGAATCCAGACAGAGAGGGGTGCCTAAATTCTGTGCATGAACTCTTCCCAAATTTAAGCTTAACCACTTAAATGAACTAAAACTTGAGCTACTACACACCACAGAGAAGACAGTTTCCAGTTTGAGTCCAGACAAGTTAAGTGCTTGCAAAACAAAACATCAGCAATCTTTAAGGGAACTAAACAGAATCCAAAATCTCTACAATATATGATTTACAACAACCAAAACACAATCCAAAATAACACAGAAAAAGACAGAAAAGTGTCAAGAGAAAGAGAAGAGGTTCAAGAGTAAATACAGAGACTGACTCTGAGACGATAGAAATGCTGGAATTAGCAGAAAAGGACTTTAAACCAGTTATGTATAACTATGCTCAAGAACATAAAGACAACTATGTTCAGAATGAATGAATAATAGGATAGTTTAACTGAGAAACAGAAACTATAAAAAATAACCAACTGAAAAGTCTAGAACTGAAAAATACAATCTGAAACCAACAAAAAAAAATCTCTGCATGGGCTTAATAACATAATGGAGGTAACAGAAGAAAGAGTTAATGAATGTAAGACAGACCAATAGAAATTATCCAACATGACAAGTAGAAATAAAATTTAAAAACCAAACCAAAACCAAAACAATAGTCTCAGGGATGAGTAAAACAAAATCAAAAGATGTAATATACATATAATTTGAGGCCCAGAAGAAAAGGGGAGAGTGAGAGAAAATATGTTTTTAAAAATAATGGGCAGAAACTCCCCAAATTTGGTAAAAGACATAAATTTACAGATTCAAGAAATTTGGCAAACCCCAAGCAGAATACACAGTAAAGCATACCTAAGCACACTATAGTCAAACTTTTGAAAACCAAAGTATAAAAGATTTTGAAAGCAGCCATAAAAAAACAAAATGACAGCTGCCTGAACAGTGTCTTGGTTGGTTATAACTCTCATCCAGGCAGGAAACTTCCTCACCAATCTGGTGGTCAGCCTCACGTCCACTCCACTGTAATAACTAATACTATGATTTGGTGCAGAGTGGGAGCAGTTTCCAGCCCTTTTCAGACAATAGTTACAGAAATGAGCATCCACTCCCAGGGAAACTCATGATTGGTATGGGCAGAAACCAGGCAAATGATTAGAACTTTGGCTAGTTGGTTGAGAGACGTGTAGGGGTAGGTATGTAAAGCTGGATGAGGAAGAATGGCAACAGCTGAAATGTCTTATGGCTCAGCTCCTCCTATAGTCTATTATGCCAACCTGAGATACATTCAGAAACAACACTAAAAAGTCTCAGAGGTCTTTTGCAATAGATCCTGCCTGCTATGATTTAGCATTCTTAGTGAGATTTCCAAGATGAACTGTGGGAAACCAAGATGAGGCATTGACTAGCATCTGGACTCTTACTGCCCCACATTGGATCTATAATGCTGATGAAGATGACCCACTGGGAAATGAGAAACTGACCCAAAGAATTCTAGATATGTTTTTGAGGTGAGCCCCACCACCTTGAAAAAACTCCCTAGCCTTTACTTTAAAACCAAACAAAAACTTAAAATATACTATTATAGAGGGGTTTAGGACACGCTACTCCAAAATACGGCACCTTGGCATTTTGAATATTTTAAGCTAAAGGAGCTGAGAAAATGGCAGAAGCAGGAAGGTCACTCTGACTTCCCCCCCATCCTTCACCCCTGACAGGTCATAAAACCCTCATGTGAGAGGTGCCCTCCCTATTCCCAGGGGAAAAGAGCATCCTTATCTCTGGAGACAAGGGAACATCAAGAAGTTTCCTAAAGCCTTGCTAAGTATCCTGTTTACTACACTTACCTCATACTCTCAGACTATTTTATTTCTCCATGACTGTCCACACTTCATCAAAGCTGGCATAAAACTACCCAGGTCTAATTATTTCTTCAGCTCTTCATTTCCTTATGTAGGCTCCCATATCACATAAAACTTACATTAAATTTGCACGCTTTTCTCTTGTTAATCCGTCCTTGTCAATTTAATTTTCAGACCCAGCCAGGGACTCTAAGGAGGTCAGAGAAAACTTTTTCCTCCCTTACACTGTCACAACAGTGGGCAGCAAATGCACCAGATTAAAGTGGAGATCCTAAAAAGAAAAAGTTGCTATTGCGCTGTAAAGTCTGAGTTAGCCAATGGGCACGACTGGAAAGCAATGTGGCTGCAACTGCAGAATCGAGGTATCCCTAAAGTTGAAATAAATGGCATCAGTCACGCGAATCCTGCCACCTGATACAGAATTCTGGGCATACTGAAACATAAGACGTTCATCTGACCGAACTCTGAGCAGCTCGCTGTATTGTTCAAAACCAAAAACCAATGTAAAGATTTTCTTGCTGTCATAGAGCCTCACTCACTCCATGCCTCAGCCCTTCCTCCCCTTCTACCCTGAAATCAGCTGCTCCAAAGAAATGATTAGGGGTGGGACAGAGGGTTCCCTGTTCCGAAGAGGGGCAAAGGCCATACATACCCCCCTTTGAGTATGATGGAGAACTTCAAGGAACAGAGAAACTCAAGACTTCTAAGGCTCTGTCGGATACAGGTGTTTAATGCGTGACCATCCTATCTGATCAAGGAGGTGAGGGAGTACCCAAATTCAACTGATAGGGTTTCGCCAGTGATTAGTGAGGAAAGGCACCTAAGTGATCTTTGGTGGGGGGGGAGGGGCGCGCTTTGGGCCAGTTCAGTGTACAGTCATTGCAGCTTCCACGACTGAATGTGTCACTGGTGTGGTGTTTTAAACGCTTGTTGTATGAATGCTAATAAAGTCCAAAGGGACTCCTATTAAAGGACTGACATATATGGAGATATAGTAGTGGGGCATGTAAATCACTTCCCAACCCACCTCCTTGTTCTCTCCCAGGTGGTCCAATAGGAACAACAGAGAACCCCTAGAGGAGGAAGGAAGTCACAGCCTTGATTAAGACTAAAAGGCAGCAGGCATAGTAAGATATATAATGTGTCAATACAACAGCCCCGTATGGCCAGTGAAATAGCCTAGCAAGAGCTGCAGGGTCACTGTGGATTACTGCCAATGGAATTCAGCTGTCACTCCCAGTGCCCTGACTGTTCCAGACATTATGACTAACACACTGCACAGACTGATGATGGCACTTGGAATGCTGAGTTGGATGCTGCCTGGGTTTTCTTTTTTTAATTCCAGTGGAGTTGGAAGACACTTCCAGGGGTCTCTTGTGCTCCTATACATCTTGCTGGGTATGACAAGAAAGCAAGGGAATACCATTTCCCTGGCATTTCTCAGGTTTGTGTTGGCAGCAAGCAACTTTGAGGCTGGCTTCCAGGCTGCTATTAAGCAACAGGTTCCCCAGGTTCAGTGTTCATTTCCCATGATGCAACTCACAGCACACAATGGCAGCTGTCAAGGATGATCTGAGCTGCCTCTGTGGGAACTGGGGCTTAGGGAACCCACAGCCAATAAGGTTTTTGTTTGTTTGTTTTTTTAAAGGAATTTTCCCTCTGGCCAAAGGGGAAAAGACCCTTCTCCACCCCTTCCCTTTTCTTAGAGTATTTCCTTGAGAAAACTGGTGTTTGTATATATATCTTTCCTCTGCCCTTTTGATATGTATGTCAATGTTTTGAAAAGCTAAATAAACCTTTTGTCAGAATTATAGCTTGGGAGTAATCTCTTTGAAATACAAACATCAAGGACAATAGAGCCCCTTATCTACCTGTCACCCTGGGAGCTTAGCCTAGGCACTGGGTTTGATTTTGCCTTTGGATAAAGCCGATTAACTAGCACAGATGGCCACTCCAATTACCAGGTGAATTTAGGATGAACTAGGATAGAATGCAGAGAACACGCTCTGTCAAGTCTTCTTGCAAGAGGACAAGTTATCATTTATCTTAAGAACATGTATGTGGTGGACTGTATTTGCTCAGCTACACAAAATGGTGAGATTTCTTTTTATCTTTGCAATCTCATTAGCAAATTTCCCATGATGGAAATCACAGTTTGGTTTAATACTCAGTAATAAAATTATTTTCTTTCCTTTTTACATTTATAGAGACGATTTCCTGGGTTCCTAGGAGATTTTTTTTTTTTAATTTCCCTAACAATCTGCTGGTGAGAATGGGATGGCCTGAAAGTTTCTCAACTGAACAGGCCAGCTGAAGACCAGTGAATTGTAAAATGTCTCCCTCCTAGTTCTGTGCTCTTTCCAAATACTAGCCAAATAAATGATGCTCTCCAAATTCCAGATTTTATTCTTGAGTAAGCATGTGTAATACAAGACTTAAAATCCATCAGGATCACCATTAGCTGTGATGGTGGGAAAACATAGGAAGCCAAGAATGCTGCCTGTGAGTCTGAGTATGCGAAACAGTTTATTCTTGTATTATTATTTATTCCTGTATTATGTTCCATATGAACAACTGTAAACCTACTTTTGCCCCACCCTGTACAGTATCTCTCTATAACATTTGGAATGAAATCAGTCTTACAGTGGCTGAGGACGATGCCTTTGATTTGAGTGACTTAACTTATCTGTGGTGAGTTTTGGAAGGACCTTGTGCCCAGCAAATTAATTACTTGTGTTCATCGGATGAATATCATTCTAGGAATAAAGTATAAAATTATTTGGAAAGACTGAGGAAACTAGAAGAGGAAATGGGAGAATTAAAGTCACTTTCTCTTTCAACAAACCCTCCTCCTCCTTTCTCTGCTGTCTCCACTCCTATTGTTCCCCTTCCATTGAATCGCTTTATCCCGACCAGCCTCAAAATGACTCCTGGTAACAGGGAAGCTTTGAGATGGGTGATTCTGATAATTAGTAGGTTTCCCTGCAAAGAGGGACAAGGACACAATTTTTTGAGCCTGTATTGAATTTATCTGTGTGAGATTTGTGTGCCTCATGCCCTAGCTCCTGAGGGGGATCAAAGTTTTGCAACCCCAAAATAGGCCTTTTGGGTTACTGATTGTCACCTGATTATTAAGAAACAAAAGACTCAGAAAGAGCCTTTGATCCCATCCCTTACCTTCCTAAAGGAATTCAGATAGAAAAACCTGTTTAAAGAAAGGGAGCATCACTTTAGCATCATAATATAAATTAAATGTGGCAGACGGGGAGGAATCTAGCAAAGTCTGTTTGTTGGACTCCCCTCTGTGTCCATTGTTTCTGGGTGGCCCAGAAATAATTTGTTTACCACGTTTGCTCTTTCTCAGCTACCTGTAAATTGTCTGCTTTCTCTTTGAAATACCAGACCCCCCCGCCACACTCCTTAGTCCAAAATGGTATATAAGCCTCAACTGCCCAATGTCTCCTTGGGTCTCATATTCTTATGGCACCCCCACATGTACATCCATAATAAACGTTAATCATTTTCTCCTGTTAATCTGCCTCACATAAATTTGATTATTAGCTCAGCTAGAAGAACTTAGAAGGTGGGAAGAAAGTTGTTATTTTGACCCCCACCCTCTGATTCCACTTCCTGCTTAGCCTAGATTCCACCTCCAAGAGTCCCTTCTCATCCACATATCACATAACTAAAAAAGAAGAGATGATAAAGCAACACTATCAGGGAATTGAGAACCTGGATAAGAGACTGTGATCCTATATGAAGACCACCACATGGAGACCCGTTGCAGTCGTCACTTGGAAAAGAAAAAAAAAGTGCTACGCTGGAAAATACCAACATGGGGAAGGAAACAAAAATGCCATCTAATTCTACGTATTTCTTGACTCAATGAAAAGATAGGCAGCCCTTCCTAGCCACGACTCATAAAGCTGATGCCATTAAGAAGCACCCAGACCTCCCCAGGGTTTGTGGGGAGGCACGTAACTTGAAACAGTAAGATTCTACATGCCCCTCAACTCCACCAATATTACTCATTTAAGGGCTTCTTTTCCTGTGCCCTTTCCTTGGGGAAGACTCACAGAAGTTCACACAAGTACTTGGCAGTGTGGTTTCAGGTTACAACCTTACACACAGGATGTGTACTGGCTGCTGCGCAGAATTCTGCAACCAAGAGATGACCCACTGCATCAGGGGTATCATGGCCAAAAGACTGTATCTGCTGCCCCTGACAACCATGGAAGAACTAAGGGCTTTAGGGACCCACTGAGAGGGGCTGCAGATGGCCATAATTGAGTCTTTTCTGCTAAAAGTGAGTTGGGAGAAACTGAAGCAGTGTACCCAGAATACGAGTGAGTTCCCTGTTAATTTCCATTAGCAGTTTGTTGAGGTTTTCTAAAAATTTACCAGCATGGATCAAGGGGCAGATCAAACCACTCTCTGGTATCCATATTGTGTCAGCCTAGGACAGATTATTACTCAAATCTTAGCAGCAGCTGCTCAGGTTTGGGAAAATCTAGAGAAAGCAAAGAAGAAAAGAAGCAATTAAAAACCACTGTGTTGGCTGCTCAGTTACAGCTGTTTTCTAAGGGAATAGCTCTTACTTTGAACAACATATGGAAGGAGCCGCGGTAGGTGGGAAAGCTGTAGGTAATTATTCAAGAAACCAATACATGGGAAGAGGGCTTGTAAAAAGAGACTCCAGAGGACACAGATACTGCAGGAACAAGGGACTCAGGAAGGCCCAGGACAAAACCCTCAGCTAGGGAATAATAGGTAAATGGCTCAAAATCAACAGATGGAGGGAATCTCAGAGGTGCAAACTTGTGAACCACAAGTTTCAGTAACTTTCCCTCAGGCTAATCTGTGCTTGCCTTTTCTAGTAAATACTGGTGCTACCTATCCTGCAATTTCCTCAGAATTTTGTCACTTTCAATCTAGTAGTAGGTCAATGCAGGTTGTTGACCTTTCAGGTCAGCCTTCTACTTGTTCCTTTTTTTCCATGGTTCCCATAAGTTCTCTACTGAAGAACATGCTTTCTTACTCTCTCCTGTAAACCTACTGGCTAGAGACCTGCTTGCAAATTTGCTGTGCAAAATAAAGGCTATCATATTCTGTATTGTGGATGGAGTGCTTGTGGCACTTCCTAGAGAAAAGGCACCTGATTTGGTTACTATATGCCTTTGGAAGGAAAAGGAGTATGGGAGAGAGTGGCAGTCTCCCACTGTGATGGAAAAGCACCCCAAAGTAAAACAAATCAGTGCATCACTTTGGGCCCTACAGAATTATGATACTGGTTTATTTCCAAATGTAGAATTGATAAAAACAGGTTTCCAAAAGGATAAGCTATGGCCATGTGTAAGACAATATCCTTTGTTGAGAGGGAACAAAATCAGTTAAAAAAGAATTAGACTGTCCCTGACCTGGGCAGAGCTGCACTGGGTTTGGTGGTGCTTGTCTCATATCAGCCAGGGACACAGTAACTCCTGGCTTATCCTAGTTTTGCTTTTGGTCTGTGCCCATGCCTGGTTCATGCCCTGGACACATGGATTACTGATTTAATTTTAATAAGGTAGTATTTTAGCCAGCTCATACTTGCTCTTTACAGCTGTATTTCTAGCGTCTTTCATGCAGTACTAAACGAATTGATTACCAGGTCTGGCTTCCAGATCTGTTCTCATTAGGTTACTATGTTTGTGGTGGAGTGTAAGTCTATGAAGCACTTTATTGCTTGGCACGTAGCTCTATTGGGTGTTTATTGATCTTGTTTTGCAAGGCTTTGGATGTCCCATGATCCCAAAGTACATGTCCTCTACCATATCAAGTTTTTCTCCTGATTTGTTTAGGTTATGATGTGACTGCTCAAGCCCAACCTGGGACAGGAAAAACTACCACTTTTGCCATATTGATTCTGCAACAGATTGCATGGATCTAAAGGCCACCCGGGTCTTGGTTCTGGCACAGCAAGTGAGAGTGTAGCTTATTTCCCCTCCCCTGAATGACTGATTTAGAAATAATAATTAGTACAATCCAAAAATCAAAGTATGCTCTCCAACCACCGCCTTGGAAGAACTGAAGTATCTACCCAAACACAATAAGCATTACTTCCTCCACCCATTTCCTGAGTCAAATGGGAAGGCTGCTGGGTGGAGCCTGGCCGGCTGAGCAAGTTTGGTGGCTGTTTTATGGACAAACCCCCTGGCAATGAGCAAGGATTGGTGGTGTTGCTCTTCTATCAGCAGACTATAGTACAGTCCTTAGTTCATCCTAGCTTGATGCCTTTGTTAGTGGCCAGAGCTGTTTCATGCCTCAGGCACATAAAAAAGAATAATTAGAAAAACCAGAGATAATTTTAAAAAGAATTCACCCTGTAATACTCCCATACTTCTAGTAAAGAAGGAAGGTGGATTTGATGAAGATGGACAACCACTATATTGATGCGTACAGGATCTCAGAGAAGTAAATAAGTTTCTTATTCTTAACCCTGCAATTATTTTGACTTTGGTACCACGGCCTGCTAAGTTTTTCTCTGTAGTTTATGTGTTCTGCTTCTTTCTTTCTGTTCCTCTAGCTAATGAGTTTAATTTCTTATTTGATTTTCTTTACTAAGGACTCCAGTATTTATGGCAAAGGGTTCCCCAAGGGTTTCAGAAGTCTTCTATTATTTTCTCTAGTTATTCACAGGAAAACTTAAGAAAATTTGTCCCACTGGAGGATCTATAATTATTCCATATGTAGGTGATTTGCTGGTAGCTTCCAAAACTGAAGAGCAATCCAGCCCTATTTGGTTTGGCTCAGTGGTTAGAGCGTCAGCCCATGGACTGAAGGGCCCCAGGTTCGATTCCGGCCAAGGGCACGTACCTTGGTTTCAGGCTCCATCCCCAGCCCCTGTCAGGGTGGGTGAGGGAGGCAACCAATCAATGTGTCTCTCTCACACTGATGTTTCTCTCTCTCTCTCCCTTCCACTCTCTCTAAAAAGCAATGGAAAAAATATCCTCAGGATTCTTTTTCCATTCCAGGTGAGGATTTAAAAAAAAGATTGGTACTTTGGCTTTCTTACAATCCCTTGCTTCACTGGGGCATGAGGGCTCGCTAAACAAATTCTAATATTGCTAAGCTGAAGTAAAATATTTAGGGTGTCTGTTTGTTGTCAAGCGAAGCCTGCAATTCAGCAGATGAGAGGGCCTACTATGATAAAAACAACTTAGACAATCCAGGGGGTTAGGAGGACACTGCAGACAGTGGGGTCCAACTTCTGTAGAGAGGGCAAAGCCTCTGGTGGAGCACTTGCACGATGACTCTCCAGAGCCTCTGATGTGGTTCCTAGAATCTAGGAGGCTTGTGAACAACTAAAGCTGGCTATAGTCTCTCCCCTAGCTTTGGGGATTCCAAATTTTGAAAAACCTTGTTTTTGTCATGAAAATAAAGGTACCGCTAGTGGAATTTTAATTCCAAAGGTGAGGTTAGACTATAGACCAAAGGCATGTTTCTCAGTTCTTCTGGATGCTGTGGCACTGGGAGTGCCTGGGTATCTCTGAGTGGTGGCTCAAGCCCTCACTTTCAGTCACTTCACTGCATGTCCCACATGCTGTCACAGCTATCTTACAAGCACAGAAGACTTAGCATTTCGCAGTATTCCATTATTATCCAATCTTAATTTTGTGCTTGGAAGATGCAATCTCCTAAACCCTGCTACTCTTTTACCAGATCCTGACCAAATAGATGACCTTAAGTGTATAATGTAAATAGAAGACACTAGGCAGCAATCTGAGTTTTCTGATATTCCTGTTTAAAATGTATATTTGATAATGTTTACTGAAGGGTCATACACCTAGGGTGAAAGGAGCTATCTTGAGGCTGCCTATGCCGTGGTGACTGCTCAGGAAACCTTGGAAGCTAACACTGTGCATGGTATTAAATTAGGACTAGTAGCCAAGTTAATAGCAGCTCTAGGGCTGCAATTCTTGGTTCTGGACTTAAAGTGAATCTATATACTGGTAGTAAATATGTTTGGTGTATGTTATGTAATGGGGCCAATTTGAAAAAAACAAAGGGATATTTCCCTCATGCACTGTTGATGGGAATGCAGACTTGGGTAGCCACTGTGGAAAGCAATATGGAGATTCCTCAAAAAATTAAAAATGGAACTGCCTTATGACCCAGCGATTCCACTTCTGGGAATATATCCAAAGCAACCTGAAACACTGACTCAAAAGAATATATGCACCACTATGTTCACTGCAGCATTATTTGCAATAGCCAAGATTTGGAAGCAGCCCAAGTGCCCATCAGTAGATAAGTGGATAAAAAAGCTGTGGGACAGCCCGGCTGGTGTCACTCAGTGGTTGAGTGTCAGCCTATGAATCAGGAGATCACAGTTCGATTACCAGTCAGGGCACATGCCCGGGTTGTGGGCTTGATTGGTAGGGGGCATGCAGGAGGCAGTTGATTAATGACTCTCATCATTGATATTTCTCTCTTCCTCTCCCTTCCTCTCTCTGAAATCAACTTAAAATATATATATTAAAAAAAAAACAAAAAACTGTGCTATATTTACACAATGGAATACTACTCAGCCATAAAAAAGAAGGAAATCTTACCCTTTACGACAGCATGGATGGACCTGGAGAGCATTATGCTAAGTGAAATCAGCCAGTCAGAAAAAAAAGGCAAGTACCATATGATTTCACTCATATGTAGAATCTAATGAACAAAATAAAGTAACACACAAAATAGAAACAGACTCATAGATAGAGAACAGACTAACAGCTGTCAGAGGGGAGGGGGGTTGTGGGGCTGGGTGAAAAAGGTGAAGGGATTAAGCAAAACAAAAAAAACTCAGACACAGACAACAGCATGGTGATTACCAGAGGAAAAGGGGGATGGAGGGAGGTAGAAGAAGGGAAAGGGGGGATAAATAGTGATGAAAGAAGACTTGACTTGGGGTGGTGAACATACAGAACAATATACAGATGATATACTACAGAATTGTACACTTGAAATCTATATAATTTTATTAACCAATGTCACCCCAATAAAGTCGATAAAAAAGAAAGAAATAGAAAGAAAAAAATAGGGGATTCTTTTTATTGTTGTTGTTACTCCTCACCAGAGGATATTTTTTCCATTGATTTTTAGAGAGAGTGGAAGGGACGGGGGCGGGTAGAGAGAGAGAGAGAAACATTGATGTTAGGATGTGAGAGAGACACATGGATTGGTTGCCTCTTGTATGCACCCCAATTGGGGTGGGGGATTGAACCTGCAACCCAGGTACGTGCCCTTGCTGGGGAATAGAACCCTAGAGCCTTCGATGCGTGGGCCAATGTTCTAACCACTGAGCAACGCCAGCCAGAGCAAAATAGGGGATTCTTGATATCAGTGGGAACTAATTGATATTTCTCTTGGAAAATTACTATCTCAGCTGTTAGTGGCTTCACAGCTGCCTGTTCAGATGTCAGTAATCCATTGTAGAGCCCACACAGGGCAGAATGACGTTTTAAAGGCAATGATTCTGCTGAAATATCTGCAAAAGCCACCCTTATAATGTGGTCAACTCAACTTAGAAGACCTCCTTCTAATATAACAAGAAGCTTTTATTCTTTTAAAAACAATATGCTTGCCCTGACTGGTGTGGCTCAGTTGGTTGAGCACTGTCTCATGCACCGAGAGGTCACCTGTTAGATTCCTGGTCAGGACACATGCCCGGGTTGCGGGTTTGATCCCTAGTAGGGGGCGTGAAGGAGAAAGCCGATGGATGTTTCTCTCCCTTCCTCTCTATCCCTCTTCCCTCCCTCTCCCTCTCCCTTCTCTCTCTAAAATCAATAAAAACATTTTTTTAAAAATTAAATAAAAAAGATATACTTTCCAAAAGGAAATGGACAAATGAATTTAAAAAGGAGCTAAATAAATGCTGGCTGGGTGGCAAAGTTGGTTGGAGCATCATCTTGTACACCAAAAAAGGTTGTAGGTTCAATTCCTACCTAGTTGGGGCGCATATGGGAGGCAACTGATCGATGTTTCTCTCTCACATCGATGTTTCTCTCTCACTTCTCTCTCCCCCCCCCCCCCTCAAATCAATAAAAAAACATATCCTTGGATAAGGATTTAAAAAAAAAAAGGGGGGGGGGACTAAAAAGAAATTCAACTGTACTATGGGAATTACCTAACAATATAATTCCTATTCCAAGGCTTTTATATGCTTTGTTGGTATTGTATCATCAACAAAATCAGCTACTTAAGAGAGGAATTTTAAAGGCATTAGATTCTCACTACATCTACCAAAAAGAAGAACTTATTCAAAACATAATAAAGAGATGTGCTATTTGTCAGCAGAATTCTTTACAGGCCACTCCCAAGGGCAACTTCAGAAGTTTGCCCCAACCAACTTTACCAGGACCCGGTGGCAGCTAGATTTCATAGAATCAATGCTTGCAGAAGGTAAGAAATTTTGTCTAGTCGTGGTGTGTATGATGTTGGGATGGCTTGAAGTTTTCCTCTCTTCAAAAAGTCGATACTCAGGCAATGGTAAAGGTTTTCTTAATAAACATAATTCCCATTTTGAGGATACCAGAGCATATTGAATCAGACAGACGAAGTCAATTTATTTCCACTGTTGTTTGGGATAGAAAGAAATGAATTTTCCCTGTTGCAAAAGGGAAAGAGACCTCCTTTCCTTTTCTTAGAGCATTTCCTTCAGAAAATTGGTATTTGTAAATCCTTCCTCTGCCCTTTTGATATGTATATAAATCTTTTTAAAAGCTAAATAAACCTTTTGTCAGAATTACAACACAGGAATGCTTTTTTCTTAAAGGTTTGGGAGCCATGTCTTTGAATTACAAACATCAAGGACAACAGAGCCCTTATCTACCTGTCACCCTGGGAGCTTAGCCTAGGCCCCTGGCTCTAAGCTGTAACCAACTACTTGTCATAAGACAGAGGTTTGATTTTTCCTTTGGATAAAGTCAATTAACTAGCACAGCTGGCCACTCCGATTGCCAGGTGAACTTAGGGTAAATTAGGAAAGAATACAGAGAACATGAGCTGTAAAGTCCTATTGCATGAGGAAAAGTTATCATTTATCTAGAGAACATGTATGTGATGGACTGTATTTGCTCAGCTACACAAGAGTGAGATTTCTGTCTTTGCGATCTCCTTAGCCAATTGCCTGTGATGTGCACTGCAGTCTGGTTTAATGCTTATTCTATAATAATACGGTCTTCTTTCTATTCTACATTTGTGGAGAGGATTTGCTGGAAAGTTTATTTTTAATTTTTTCCTTAACATGCATCCAAGCTACTCTGGCTAGTTTTTTTTTTCTGTGAGTAATAAAGTCTTTCATCACTGACTGAGGACTCTCATGAATTCTGTCAACATATTTTGGAACTGTGGCAAGTCCACCTGTTAGCTTACAAGTAGGGTAAAATCTCATTCCTTTCCCAGTTCTTGACACCAAGGAGTGAGCCCAAGCTGCATTCACGTGGCAAGGCCTTCAATACACATTTGCAGTGCTATCCCAGGAGTAATGACAGTACCTTGGAGTTTCACACCAGTGAGTGGGTCATGTTTTAGGGTGACAGCCTCTACCAAACTCTGCTGTCCAAGCTTTTCACTATCTAGTTGAAGTCCCCTGGGTCAACCAGTCAGAAGCCTCAGTCTCAATGGCACATCCTTCAGTATCACGCCTTTGCCATCAGAGATGGCTGGTAAACCCTGACAAAGTTCAGGGGCCAGATCACCGAGTAAAGTGCCTGGGACCTCTGGGTGGATTTACAACACTCTATCTTTCTTGCAGTCAAGGAAAAACTTCTATCTCTTTGAAGCCCACAGCAAAAAGGAAGCCCAGCGCCATACTGTACCCTCTGTGGGTATGGGAGACTGTATGTGTCTCACCTGGGCATTCTACTTGATCCTAAACTGCAAACCTATGTCCTGTTAGTGGGGCACAAACTAATAGGCAGTGTAGGATGCTGTCCAGAAAGCTGTGGCACATTCTCAGCTTCTGACCTTCAGGGTCCGAAAAGCCTAAATGACCCTGTTGAGCTACTGGTCTGTGCAACCGATGATCTTGCCTATTGAAGTCCTAGCAAAGTGAGGCAGCCTCTACTTGAAAAAGTACCTTGGGGTTTTGGCCTTGTCATCTTCCTAACACAGCTACCACCTACTCCTCTTATTAATAGCAGCTTGCTACTGGGTTATGTTGAAACTGAACACCTAATCCACGATGGCCTTCTACCTCTCTAGCCTGAGAGTCCCATTTGGAGTAGATCAATTCAGACTCAATGACTAACAAGGTTGGAAGGGCCCAACAAGCCTCACTTGTCAAAAGGAAAGAGTATATTCAAGACATAACAACTGACCTTGTCCTAGCAGCATCTTGGCTTTACATAAAAATGAAACAGCTGTCCCTTTGGGGGAAAATTTATTTCTCACTCTGCGAACTGGAGCAAGGCTACTGAGCTTAAAGGAGCCCTTGATTCACAGAAGCTCCCCCAACGCCTGGTCATGATCCACTAATGGTTTGTCTAAGCTGGAATCTAATGGTTTCCACTGAGATGTGTGGCTGTTCCATCTCAGCAGAACTGAGAATAGATGTGGGCGCTCCACTCAGCAGGCCGAATTCAAGGCCATTCTCATAACTCTGGACAATATTCCCTTTAATATTTGTTTATTCTTGAGTTTTTGCCAATGTCCAGCTGTTCAGTCTCCCACTTGGAAGACTGTAGACTGAGAGATTGAACAGCCCTCTTTGGTACCATGGACTGTAGAAACAAATAGCAGCTACTAATTGAATGGTCTGGGTCACCATGTAGATGCCCATGGTAAGGGTCCAGTCTCTGATGACACTGACTGGAATCAAGCTGTTGACTGAGCCTTCACTGCCCAGATTACTGCCATTGCTTTCTGGATCCATCATCACACTGGACATGGCAGGCAATGCATCTATTGTCACAGACTGGGCACAAATGAAAACACCGCCTTTCTGATGCAGAAGCTACCACTGTATATGAAATTTGTGACTCCTTTCAAAAATTGACCTGTTGTGATGAAGAAGGGTGCAAAGCATGAAGTGTGGCCCACCCTGCTCCTGGCCAACTGACTGCATCACACCTCAAGCCCCCTCTCAGAGTTTTCACCGATGTTGCATCATTGTTGATATGTTTTCAGGTTAAAATGGTGCTGTTTCAGTCTGCTCAGCCACTCCAGCCACACAATTATGGCTCTTAGAATTAACCTGTGTCAGGTTTTCAGCTTTCTGGACTATTTGCAGCCTAAAAATGGAACACTTTTTATTGCAAAAGCCATGTATCAATGGGTTAATAGTCAAGGTATTCGATGGACTTCCACACTCCCTACCATCCACCAGCATCTGCTATTGTTAAGCATTGGAATGGCCTCCTCAAAAAAGAACTTGAAATTATTTCAGACTCTGCCTCCCTCACCTCCTCCTGCTCCATACATGCTCTTTAGTAAGGCAGTTTAGTTTACGAATATGGCTCTCCCCAGAAAGAAATCATTGACTCATTGAAATGAAAGGTCTGGAAATTAGTGAGAAATGATTGGGGTGAGGGGGTGAATTTAGTACTTATTAGAATGAACCATAATGATTTTGTGTCAGTAGAGGGTGAGCAACAACACAGAAACTGAAGAAGAAACACCTTAAACCTCAGGAGGTACAGGAAAGGGAGGGGCATTAATAATCTATGTCTTTCAGAATCACCCCTGGAGCTGTCCTCACAAAGGAAATGCCTTAGTACATCTTCCCCAAACTGCTGCAAGGGCCTTAAATTTACCTGACTGTCAGGTCTGCCAATACCTGCATCCACAATGTTATCACCATTCCCCTTAAGCTTGCTGAGAAATCTATTGGAAACAGCAGGAAGGCCCCCAGCTCCTGCATTACACACGCAAAACACCTGTCAACACCTCCAAATGTCTCCTCTCTTCAAATCCCTCTTCCCCTAGCTGCTGCTCATTCTGTGGGGCAGAAAAATACCATGTAGCTGGTGGCATGGACATATAGGTCACGTTGGAATGAATGCCTTCAGGAACTCTCTCCAATAACAAGAACTAGACTCAAGTTTTCAAACAGAACAGAGAACCCTTGACAATGTTGAACTTCAAGAGCCCTGAAAAGTGACGGTTAAGAAATCCCCAGCCTCTTTTATGCTCTAGAACCGACTTACCACAAATAGCACCTTTCCCCTTATAATTTAGATGAGATTTGCTGTATACTCTTTCTTGTGACTCCTATGACTCCTGGGGTTTACCTGTGACAAGGTCAAACACAAACCTTTCCCCTTTTATTGAACTTGCTGAAAGAACAGACACAGACCCTCCAACTCCCCGCCGTCTCACGAGTTAATATGTGTTCTGAGATTAACGGAGATTAAAGTTTGCCCCCCTTAAATTAGCTAGACACAGAGATAAGCATTTCTTTTTCAGGTGATGGAGACTTCCCCTGAATGCAGAAACAATCCCACCTGTAAATCTCCCCATGATAACTTGTCTAATCCTCACTATGAAAGTAAAAGGCAAAACTACCATGCCGACACACTCTGATCTTCACATCTGGGATGCTCTCCTGATTGCAATAGCCTGGATAAAATCAATTTCCTTTTTTGTTCCGTTTTGTCTTTAACAGTTAAAAGACTATCAGCCAACTGAGAGGTCACATTAGAGGTACTCTCAACCTATGTCTCCTGACTGCTGGAGGACCTACTTAGGGGGTCCCACCAATTATAAACAGTGGGGGCACCCTGGGATTGTATTTCTTATGCAGAAGCCAGGCATTAACTTGCCTTCCTCCCCAAAATATGGTGATCTGCACCTTAAGGGTGGTCATAAGTGACCTGCAAGTGTTTAAGATGATGATCAGTGGTTCAGATATCCCATAAATGACTCTGGGGATCTCTCCAAAAGGAGGCTACCTACTTGGTTGCTATTAGGAGCTTCCTAGGAGGGGAAATGGCTTGTCATTTATGTGCACCCTGAGAGCAGTTATTCCGATGATAGGAATCACCCAATTAGAAAAGGTGGTAGGACATCTGTCCCTGATTTTATGTGAGGTGATCAACACACTGTGTTGGCCCTGGAAGGCATTTCAGGTCAGGCTCAGCTTACTGTCCAGGGTTCTTACAGAGGATGAAATTGCCCCCTTGGGCCAAGGCAGACTCTGTGCAATTGCTAGTACATCCTGCTGTACCTGGACTACTGTCTCACACCAAGTACAAAGGTCAATATAGAAACTTAGGAAGAAAGGCACCTGGCTTTGTTAGGTAAATATTGATGGCTTTAAAGGATTTGTTCAACTCTTTGAGCCCGGAATCCAGGATGTCACGGTTGAGCAAAATACTGCAGATTGGCTTCATTCTGCCACTTGGAGTCCTGTTGATTAAGTGTTACATAAGACAAATTGAACAGTTTTGACCCTTACTTCTGCCAGTCAGATTAATTAAAGTGGCTGACAGAGTAGTATACTCATGGGAAAATCTGCAGAAGGCAAGACAATGCAGAAATGAAGGGTGGATATTGTTGGGAGACTGTTCTCAACCAGTCTCTTCTGTTATAAAGTAATGCTACAGTGAGCATTTATGTGTTCTGGTACATCAGCCAAGGATTTCTGCTTGTATTTTTCTAGGAGAACTGTTTCCTCATATGGTCTTCATATGCTTTGACGAAGGCTAAGATGTTTTCCAAAGAGATTGTGTTAATTTACACTCCCACCAGCAGCATATGAGCTGTTGATATGAGCTAATATATCAGCAGCTATATGTGCTGATATGAGCCTATAGCCTGCTGATATGGCTCCTTACCCTTGCTACCACTTAATTCAGTCTCCTTAATTCTAGCCATTCTGGTGGGAGTGTAGTGGTATTACATCGTGGTTTAAAATTTGCATTTCCCTGATGACTAATGAGACTGGGCACCCTCTCAGGTGTTTGTTAGCCATTTGGATATCTTCTTTTATTACACATCTGCTCAAATAAGGCCTGTGACTTCTGTGTAGTCTGTTTTTTCTTACTGTTTTGTTGTTCTTGATATATTCTGGCTATAAGTCCTCTGTTGTCTATCTCTTCTTTACCCTGTGGCTTGTAATTTTCTTCTTAATGGAAGTGATTATCGTAAAAGTCAAGATAGTAACTATCTTTGGCAATAGGGGGATTCTGAAATGTTATGGCCATTTTTTACACTAACATAGTAAAAAAATCACTGAGCTGTAAATGTTTTTTGTATACTTTTCTGTATGTATGTTATATTTCACAATAAAAACTTTTTTAAAAAAATATATCTTTATTGATTTCAGAGAGAGGAAAGGAGAGGGAGAGACAGAGATAGAAACATCAATGATGAGAGAGTCATTGATCGAGTCCGCAACCCGGGCATGTGCCCTGACCGGGAATCGAACCCCGATCGCCTGGATCCTAGGTCAACACTCAACCGCTGAGCCACGCCCGGCCAGGCAATAAAAACATTTTTAAAAGATAGGCTTAATCTATGACCCATTAACTCTGACCTTATGTATAAAATTAAGAGAGGGGTACACACATGCACATGAGAAGAAACAAACAAAAATTTCTGTTCATGGCAGCATTGTTTATAATTCATATAATGTTTCACTAAAATACTTAAAAATAACAGAAACTGATAAAAATTCGTTTTGTAAGCCACCTTTTGTGAAGTAAAAAGGAGAAAATAATAATGTGTTCTCAGATGCTTTTATTTGCATAAAGAAACCCTAATCATGCAAAGTAAACTAACCTGGTTATATGTATTAGACACAGGTAAGCAGATAGAAGAGAAATGGATGAGAATTTAGACTATGTAGATTTTTTTTAATCCTCACCCAAGGATATGTTTTTAATGATTTTAGAGAGAGAGAGAGAAAGAGAGAGAAAAAAACATTGATGTGAGAGAGAAACATCGATCGGTTGCCTCCCACACACACCCCAACCAGGGATCAAACCCACAACCTGGGTATGTGCCCTGACCAGGAATCAAACTCGCAACCTTTTGGTGTATGGGATGGCACTCCAACCAACTGAGCCACCTAGGCAGGGCTAGACTATGTAGATTTTTATATTTTTAAATTTTACTCAGAGGGAAGGAGGGGGTGGGTGGCAGGGTGGGAAGAGATTAATCAAAGAATTTATATGCATATATGCATAACCCATGGACACAGACAATAGTGTGGTGAAGGCCTGGAGTGGGGGGCGGGTGAGGGGTAGAAGGGATTAATGGGGAGAAAAAGGGGATATCTGTAATATTTTCAACAATAAAGATAATTTCTTTAAAATGTTATATATTTTCATTTTTGAGCCTGTGTCTATACTGTCATTCAAAAATTAAATTAAAAAACTATTACTAATATGTTTAGAGTGATAAGATGCTGCATCCATGAAACAAAAATAGCGTGCTTTTAAAAGAGAATATTCTGAAAATAAAAAGACCGATTTAAAATAAAAATACATAACAGTATTAGAGACACAAAAAGATTTAGAAGACAAAGTTTTACTAGATGGAGAACAAAAGAGAAAGAAATGGAAAACAGTAGAACAAAGATTAAAAAAAGTAAGAGGCTCTATTACCGAATAAGAAGAGTTTTTTAAAAAGCAGAGAAAATGTGAGTAGAAAAGGATTAGACTAAAAACAGGCTTTTAAAATTCTGCACAAAAATGATTTCCAACCCAGAATTCTATATCCAGCTGAAAAGATAAATAAATATATTTATTTATTTGTCAGTCAAATAAATATATTTCCACCCTGGCCAGTGTGGCTCAGTTGTGTTGTCCCGTGCATCAAAAGTTCACTGGTTTGATTCTCTGTCAGCGCACACACCCAGGTTTTGAGTTCAGTCCCTGGTTAGGGCACGTGCAGGAGTCAGCTGATCAATGTTTCTCTCTCTCTCTCTCTCTCTCTCTCTAAAATCAATAAAAACATTTTTATAAATAAGTGAATAAATAGATAGATAAATAAATTCCCAAAGCATTTATTACTTTTTTATTTCTATAAATATATTTCCACAATTACACATATTAAATAAATATAATTTTGCATGACACTTTCAGACACGCAAAGTTTCATAAAATCCTCCTGTCATGTATTCATTTTCAAGGACAGACTGGAGGATGTGCTCCCACAAAATTAGGGGATAAACCAAGAAAAAGGAAGACACAGGATCCAGTAAACAGGAAGGAAGACATAGGATCCCCTGGAAAAGGGATGTGCAACAAGACAGAGGTGAAAAGGATTTCCTGGGGGATGGCAAAGGGAAGACATCAAAATAATAGCTGTGTGTGAAGATGAGAGAGCAACCAGACCAGCAGCCTTCAGCAAGTCAACAAGTTCCAGGAAAGATTTCTTCCAAGAGAAGACACTGATGCCCAGAATTAAGACCAGCCCCACCTACTACCAGCTGTGTGAACTTTAGCCAGATAGTTTTTCCCTATGCCTTAGTTTCCCTTTCTATAAAATGGGAGTAACAATGGCACCCACTTCTTGAGGTTGTTATGAAGATGAGTGAGTATACATTGTACGTGTATAAACAGTGCTGGGCACATAGTAAACATTATATGAGTGTTTACAATTATTTTCACTATGATTATTACCTAATATGTTTGAATATACAGAGATTTAAACAACTGGAAAGAATTTGGAGTTGAATTATTGATATGTATATAGTAAAGCAAAATAATGACTAAACCAGAAAACTGTTAATTCCAAGGAAAAGAAAAAGTTGTGTAGAAATAGTAACCAACAGCATGTATATATGACTCAACTATAAACATTCACAGTAATAAACATTGATAGTGGATCTGACCAAAACAATGATATTTATAGCCAAATGTGTATGTGAGTGGGTGTGTACAGGAAAGCTAAATCTCCACCTTCCACAGTGGAAAGTCAATAGATAATATTCAAAACTAAAAATTTAAAAAAAGAAAATCTGTCAAAAAGGTTAAGAATGCTTCCCTCTAGAGAGGTGGAATATGGGAGAAACAAAGCAAGGAAGAGCCATTTTTTAAAAAAGACTTAGAGGACTATTTGACACCTTTTACCATTTGTAAATAAAACTAATTTTAAATTACAAAGTGGCAAAAATATTCACAAAAATACACGAAAATGATAATGGGTTATTAACCTTAATATTTTTTTAAAAAACCTCTTTAAAATAAATAAATCAGCAATGGACAAGAAAAGGAAATTCACCCAAGGGAAATAAATTACCAATAAAAATCCCAATCATGCTTCTGATTTTTGTAAAAAGTCATACATATTAAAATAATGAGATGCGGCCCGGCTGGGCGTGGCTTAGCGGTTGAGCGCCCGCCTAGGATCCAGGCAATCGGGATTCGATTCCGGTCAGGGCACATGCCCAGGTTGCGGGCTCCATCCCCAGTAGGGGGCGTGCAGGAGGCAGCCGATCAATAACTCTCATCATTGATGTTTCTACCTCTCTCTCCCTCTCCTTTCCTCTCTCTGAAATCCATAAAGATATATTTAAAAAAAAATAATAATAATAATGAGCTTGGAGGGGAAGATGGCGGCACTGTGTGAAGCAGCAGAGCACCCCAGCTCCGAGCCACAGACTCAATCTACTCCTAAAACCCTACATAACCAGCTTGGAAAAACCAGAGAAACATACCTGAGTGGACGGAGTTCGAGCAGGGAGCACTGAAGAAACATCACAGAGTCCGGTAAGAGAGGGGGAAAGTAGGAAGGGGGAGTCCCCTGGCAGCCTATACTGGGCTCCCAGCCCGGAGACTTGGAGGCTACAAAGCTCCCTCCACTCAGGAGTGCAGACTAGCCTTCAAAAGCGGGGATCCCCCACTCAGAGTGGAGGAGAAGGGAAGGAGCGCCCCGCGGAGGGCAGAGGGACCCAGGGGAGCGGTGAGCCCGCCAGGAGGGGATGGTGCCTTCCTTGGAAACAAAGCCTCAAATGGCCAATGGGGCCTTCCTAGCAAAACAAAACTTCTAGTGGCTGCTGCGAACAGCACCTAATGCTCAGAGTGCCGACCAAAGGGCTGTCCCAAGTGTGTGGCACCTGAGTAGTAAGGGACCAGAGGACTGCGTTGAGCAGCCACACAAGGAGACTGTCTGCCTCCCTGTAAGGCACTGTGTTGAGCCCCAGAAAGAACCGAATCTGCGGGGTGGAGGGGGGGGCCTCCCACGCCCGGCCCTGAGCTCCCGGTGCTGAGAGGCTGGGATTTGTGACCAGCCCTGAGGGCGCCATGGTGGCGTGTGAAGCTGCCCCAGCTTTACTGAGACCAGCGGTGTGGGTAGCTGCGTGGAGCTGACTTTGGGTCCCCTCCCGCTGGGTGCCTTGGCGCATGGCCACCGGGACTTTGCAGGGTGGACTCTCTGCCTGTGTGTTGCTTTGTGCATTTTTGGGTTCTGATGGTGGAACTGGTTCCCACCTTTCCACCGTGCACTGGGCGGACAGACCAGCAGAGGCTGGGATTTGCATCTGCACAGTACACTGTCTGAGGGGTGGGCCTGGTGCGACCAGCCAACAAGAGCTAAGAAGAGAGGGGTGGAGTCCGCTGGCCTCTCCTGCTGCAGGGAGCACCGTCCCCAAGAGGAAAGGGGCTGGTCCAGCTTACTGAGGCCCCAGACACACCCCCAGGGCACAGTCCTGAGGGGGAAGGGAGAACAGCTCACAGTAGGCCATTATAAGAATAGTTCTTTCAGGGACTGCTGTTTGGGAATTGGAGGAAAAGCTGAAAATCCCTGCTGGGGGCTGGGCAGGCAAAGGGCTCACCAGAATGTTTTTTTAATCGAACCCACTGAACCCAGGCTGCTGAAATGGCCCATACAGAAAAGGCAACAGGCTGAAATCAATCTGAAGCTGCAGAAGGCCAGAGCCTGGGGAACTAGAATCAGAGGACAGGGTAGGGACTGAGGAGCTGGCTGTGGAGCAGAGGCTAACTCCTGCACAGTGAGTGCCTGACAGCAAAACCTCTAAGTAAGGGGAGTAATACACTAAGCTACACTAGCCATCCTGCACCCTAAAGACTCTACAGAAGACTCTGGAGCAAGACCAGGCAACTATAAGGTTGCAAAATAGCCAACAAGAGGAGGTGGTCCATGGAGAGCCTCAGATCAACCATCTACCTAAGGACACCAGAGCCAAACCTAGACAGCTCCTCACATTGGCTGATACACAAGAACCTCCCAGGAGAACAGAACTCAGCACACAAAGCAGTGACCCGCAGACAACATAAGCTGCCCAGAAGAAACTCACCTGACTGACTGTCTTTTTTTCTTCTGCTTTTTTTTTTTTCTGTGTGTGTTTTGTTTTGTTTTGCTTTTGGGTTTTTTTTTTGTATGTGTGTGTTTGTTTGTTTTTTTTCTCTTTTTTCCTTAGGAAGAAGAGAAAGGGGGCAAAATTTATTTGTTTTTTCTTATTTTTTAAATTTTATAATAATTTTTTAAAAAACATTTTTAACTAAATTTTTTTTAATAAAAGAATTTTGTCTTGCTTAGCTTGTTTTTAGTTTTGTTTTGTTTATTTGCTTTGTTTTGTTTTATCCTTGCTTCCACTACCAAGACTTCCTTGATATCCCTGCTTAATGACTGGGACTTTATCATTATAACCAAGTTTACTGCTTTTCTCTATAGTTTCCCCGAAATCTCTTATCAGACTCCCTCTCTGCCCAGACTTTATCTCTCTCTCTCCTCTCGATCCATTGGCATAACTTATTTTCTTTTCTCTTTTTCTTCTTTTCTTTCGTTCTTTTTTATCCTCCCTTCTCTCTTCCTGTCTTTTTGTTCAATTGTTAGTTTCTCTTATTCACTTTATTGTATTTTTATTTTCTCATTTTCAACTACTATCCTATTCCTATTCTCTCCCTTGATTTTTTGCTAGCTCTTCTTTCATAATCTTTTCTCTGCCCCTGTTATCTCCCAGTAGCTTCTCTATTTTTTCCATTTTGTTTATTATTATTTTCTAAATTTTCACCACTATTAACAACAATATACATCTCTCTCTCTAAGCAATACTTCTATTTCTCTCTCTTTTTTTTTTTAAGCTTTTGTGTGTGTGTGTGTGTGTGTGTTCTCATTTTACTCTCCCAGTTCTATTTTCATGTTGGTTGGATTCATAGTCACAGTCAAGATATTTTGTAAGATGGAGCTTGTTTCCTGGAAGTTTAGTTGTGTATTGTCCTGCCTTGCCAGCACCCGTATAACAGCTTACAAGACGAGGTTGGGGCTGAGACACAGTTGGCCAACCTGAGAGGAGAGTCCTCCCAAGGAATGATCAATGACAATCTAGACCCAACCACACACGAGAACATAAAGAACCACAAAAGGGACACCCACAAGAGGGACACACCTAGAACAAAGAGCTCAGAAGTATAAGGAAAACACACCTCTGGGATCCACTGGACCCACAAGACAAAATCGTATCCCACAAGACTGGGAGACAGCAAATATATCTAATGTATAGACAGAAACACTAAGACCTACCAAAATGGGGAGACAAAGAAACAACCCCCAAAATAAAAAAAAGGAAACATCGCCACAAGAAGTCTTTGATGAGATGGAGTTAAGCAAGTTATCAGAAACACAGTTCAGAGTATGGATGATGAAGATGTTCAAGGAACTTAAAGATAAAAACAAGGCAATAGAGGATAAGATTGAGGACTTTAGGGAAAACATGAAAAAAAAGAGATATATAACATAAAGAAAAATCAGACAGAAATAAAGAATGCTGTATCTGCCCGGCCGGGCGTGGCTCAGCGGTTGACAGTCGACCTAGGATCCAAGCTTTCAGGGTTCGATTCCCGGTCAGGGCACATGCCCGGGTTGCGGGCTCGGTCCCCAGTCGGGGGCGTATAGGAGGCAGTCGATCAATGACTCTCATCATTGATGTTTCTATCTCTCTCTCTCTCCCTCTCCTTTCCTCTCTTTGAAATCAATAAAGATATATTTAGAAAAAAAGAATGCTGTATCTGACATGAAGAATGCACTGGAAGGAGTCAAAAGCAGGCTCAATGAAGCAGAGGATAGAATAAGTGACTTAGAAGACAAGGTAGAAAAAAATCACTCAATCAGAGCAACAAAAAGAAAAAACACTTAAAAAGCATGAGAACAGTCAAAGGGAGCTTTGGGACAACATGACCCAAAACAACATTCGCATTATAGAAATGCCAGAGGGGGAGGAAAGAGAGGAAGGGATAGAGAACTTGGTGGAAATAATGACTGAAAACTTCCTTAGGCTGGAAAGGGAGAAAGCCACACAAGTTCAGGAAGCACAGAGGGTTGCAAACAAGAGGGACACAAAGAGACCCACTCCAAGACACATCAGAATTAAAATGGCAAATGTCAAGAACAAAGAGAAAATATTAAGGGCTGCAAGAGAGAGACAACCAGTGACCTACAAGGGAACCCCCATAAGGCTGACATCTGATTTCTCAAGAGAAACTCTTCAGGCCAAAAGGGAGTGGCATGAAGTTCTCAAAGTAATAAAAAGCAAAAACATGCAACCAAGATTGCTTTATCCAGAAAGGCTATCATTTAAAATTGAAGGTGAAATAAAAAGCTTCCCAGACAAATAAAAGGCTAAAGAAGTTCAGTACCACCAACCGGTATTGCAAGAAATGCTAAAAGGACTGCTTTAAAAAAAAGAAGATTCCTTCTTTTTGAGAGAAAGGTACATCACCATAAAAGGGAAAAATGGCAATAAATATGTCTATATCAATAGTAACCTTAAATGTAAATGGAATAAATGGTCCAATCAAAAGACATAGGGTAGCTGAATGGATAAGAAAACTGGACCCAAATATATGCTGTCTACAAGAGACCCACCTGAGAGCAAAGACTCACACAGGCTAAAAGTTAAGGGATGGAGTAAAATATTCCATGCAAATGGAAAGGAAAAGAAAGCTGGAGTAGCAATTCTTATTTCTGACAAAATAGACTTCAAAATAAAGACCATAACAAGAGACAAAGATGGTCACTACATGATACTAAAGGGATCAATGCAACAGGAGGAAATAACCCTTATAAACATTTATGCACCCAATATAGGAGCACCTAAATATATTAAAAAATTTCTTGGGGGACTTTAAGGGGGAGATTGACAGAAACACATTCCTAATGGGAGACTTTAGCACCCCCCTGTCAGCAATGGACAGATCATCAAGACAAAAAATCAACAGGGAAACAGACCTAACATGACTCACTAGACCTAATGAATTTAATTGACATTTACAGAAGATTTCACCCCAAAGCAACAGAATACACATTCTCAAGTGCACATGGAACATTCTCAAAAATAGACCACAAGGCAAGTCTGTACAAATATAAGAAGATTGAAATCATATCAACCATCTTCTCAGATCACAATGCCATGAAACTAGAAATCAAACACTATATAAAAAACTCAAAAATTGCCCGGCCGGGAGTGGCTCAGTGGTTAAGCCTTGACCTAGGATCCAGGCGATCAGGGTTTGATTCCTGGTCAGGGCACATGCCCGGGTTGTGGGCTGCAGCCGATCAATGACTCTCTCATCACTGATGTTTCTACCTCTCTCTCTCCCTCTCCTTTCCTCTCTCTGAAATCAATAAAGATATATTAAAAAAAAAACAAAACTCAAAAATATTCAAACACATGGAGGATAAATAACATGTTATTAAACAATGAATGGGTTACCAATGAGATCAAGGACGAACTCAAACACTTCATGGAAAGTAATGAAAATGAACAGACAACAACCCAGAATCTATGGGACACAGCGAAAGCAGTCCTGAGAGGAAAATTCATAGCATTATAGGCCTATCTCAAGCAATAAGAAAAAGATCTAATGAACCATCTAACACAACAACTAAAACAACTAGAATGAGAAGAGCAAGAAAAGCCCCGAGAAAGTAGAAGGAAGAAAATAATAAAGATCAGAGCAGAAATTAGTAACATAGAGACTACAAAAACAATACAAAAAAATCAATGAGACCAAGAGCTGGTTCTTTGAAAAGATAAATAAGATTGATGCACCTTTAGCCAGACTCACCAAGATACAAAGAGAGACAACACAAATAAATAAAATCAGAAATGAAAGAGGCGATATAACTACTGACCTGACAGAAATACAAAGGATTGTAAGAAAATACTATGAGCAACTATATGCCAACAAATTGGACAACATGGGGGAAATGGACAAATTCCTAGAAGTATACAACCTTCCAAAGCTGAATCAAGAAGAGGCAGAAAACCTAGAGGCCGATAACAACTAATGAAATTGAAGCAGTAATCAAAAAACACCAAGCAAACAAAAGTCCTGGACCAGATGAATTTACAGGCGAGTTTTACCAAACAGTCAAAGAAGAATTAACACCTATTCTATTCAAACTATTCCAGAAGATTTAAGAGGAGGGAACACTCCCAAACTCTTTTTATGAAGCCAGCATCATCTTAATCCCAAAACCAGATAAAGACACTACAAAGAAACAAAATTACAGGCCAATATCCCTGAAGAACATAGATGCTAAAATACTAGCAAACCGGATCCAGCAATACATTAAAAAGATCATACATCATGACCAAGTGGGATTTATTCTGGGGATGCAAGGCTAGTACAACATCCGTAAATCAATAAATGTGATACATCACATAAACAAAATGAAGGACAAAAATCATATGATCATATCAATAGACACAGAAAAAGCATTCGACAAAATCCAGAACCCATTTATGATAAAAACTCTCAGCAAAGTGGGAATAGAGGGATCATACCTCAACATAATAAAGGCCATATATGACAGACCTACAGCCAACATCATACTCAATGGGCAAAAAGTAAAACCATTTCCATTAAAAACAGGAACAAGACAGGGGTGTCCACTTTCACCACTCTCATTCAACATAGTACTGGAAGTCCTAGCCACAGCCATCAGACAGGAAGAAAACATAAAAGGCATCCAAATTGGAAAGGAGGAAGTAAAACTGTCATTACTTGCAGATGACATGATATTATACATAGAAAACCCTAAAGACTCCATCAAGGTACTACTAGATTTGATAAATGAATTTGGAAATTCGTTTTGTAGCTGGATACAAAATCAACATCTGGAAATCAATGACATTCTTATACACCAACAATGAATTTTCAGAGAGAGAAACTAAAAAAAAAAAAAATACCATTTACCATTGCAACTAAAAAAATAAGATACCTAGGAATAAACATAACCAAGGATGTAAGAGACCTGTACTTGGAAAACTACATGTCACTGAAAAAAGAAATAGAGGAAGATTTAAACAAGTGGAAGAACATACCATGCTCATGGATTGGAAGAATTAATATCATTAAAATGTCCATACTACCCAAAGCAATTTATAAATTCAATGCAATTCCTATGAAAATACCAACAGCATATTTCACAGACCTAGAACAAACATTTCAAAAATTTACATGGAACCAAAAAAGACCCTGAATAGCTGCAGCCATCTTGAGAAAAAAGAACAGAGTGGGAGGGATCACATTACCGGATTTCAAACTGTATTACAAAGCCATTGTAATCAAAACGGCCTGGTATTGGTCAACATCAGGCATATAGATCAATGGAACAGAACAGAGACCCCAGAAATAGACCCACACCATTATGGTCAGTTAATATTTGTCAAAGGAAGCAATAGCATCCAATGGAGTAAAGACAGTCTATTCAATAAGTGGTGCTGGGAAAATTGGGCAGATACATGCAAAAAAATGAAACTAGACCACCAACATTCACCATACACAAAAATAAACTCAAAATGGATAAAAGACTTAAATGTAAGTCATGAAACCATAAAAATCCTAGAAGAAAACATAGGCAGTAAAGTCACAGACATCCCACGTAGTGAAATTTTCACTGGTACATCTCCTAGGGCAAGAGATACTAAAGAAAAAATAAACATTTGGGACTACATCAAATGAAAAAGCTTCTGCACAGCAAAAGAAAACAGCCTCAAAATACAAAAGAACCCCATGGTCTGGGAAAACATATTTGCCAAGGATGTATCTGATAAGGGGCTAACTTCCAAAGTGTAGAAAGAACTCATACTACTCAGCAAGAGGAAGACAAACAACCCAATTAAGAAATGGGCAAAGGACCTGAATATACACTTCAAAGAGGACCTACAGATGGCCAAGAGACACATGAGAAAATGCTCAACTTTGCTAATCATCAGAGAGATGCAAATTAAAACCACAACGAGGTATCACTTCACACCTGTCAGAATGGCTACCATCAACAAATCAACAAACGACATGTGCTTTCGAGGATGTGGAGAAAACGGAACCCTAGTACACTGCTGGTGGGAATGCAGACTGGTGCAACCACTATGGAAAACAGTATGGAGGTTCCTCAAAAAATTAAAAATGGAGCTGCATTTGACCCAGTGATTACACTCCTAGCAATGTATCCTAAGAATCCTGAAACACTAATCAGATAGAATATATGTAGCAGCAGTTTACAATAGCTAAGATCTGGAAACAGCCCAAGTGCCCATCAGTAGATGAGTGGATAAAAAAGCTGTGGGACATTTACACCATGGAATACTACGCAGCTGTAAAGAAGAATAATCTCGTACCCTTTGGGACAGTATAGATGGACGTGGAGAAAATTATGCTAAGTGAAATAAGCCAGGCAGCGAAAGAAAAACATCACATGATTTCGCTTATATGTGGAATCTAAAGAACTTAATAAACAGATGAACAGAATAGATTCAATGACATGGAAGCACAGATCAGACTGACAAATGTCAGAGGGATGGAGGAGGGTGAATGGGTCGAGAGGGAGAGAATAACTAAAGAATTTATATGCATATATGCACAACCCAAGGACAGGGACAACGGTGGGGAGAGGGATGGTGGAGGGGGGAGGGAAGGGGTCGGATAGGTCATTGTGGAGAAAAAGGGACATCTGTAATACTTTAAAAAAAATAAAATTTAAAACTAATTAATTCATTAATTAATAATAATGAGATGCTCTCTTTCATTCTGAATGAATTCCTGCCCCTGGGCACATTTTCCTCTTCCTTACCTCGCAGGAGTTGTCTCTTCCTCCTGCAGTCAGGTCCAGGGACCACTGGGAAGAGCTCTGGTTGGCTGGCATGTTTACTCTGGGCCTCAGCCCTCAGGTTCTCTTGCTGACAATTCGGTACTTCCCAGGAGCCTAGGGCCAGGCAGGGTCCGGGGACTCAACCAGAGCTGCTGGGACCAGAAGAAAGATCCTGCAGCTTTTACTATGGGGTCTGGTCCAGGGGCTCCACAGAGACTCCAAGAAACCTGGAAAGACAGTGTTCACATGGTCAGTCATTCAGCATTCACACCACACACGTTACTTGGGGGCACGAAAGTACAGCTCACAGCACTGGATGCTGTGGGGTAGACAATGTCCAGTTACCACCTATTCTAGTTATTCATCAAAATGGATTATGAGCAAGACCATAGATTTAGACTAAAATTAATAAAGGCTTAAATTCTAGCTCTGCCAACTTTTAGCTATGAGAATATGAAAATGTTTTTCCAATGTGTTTTTTCAAAACGAGTCAAAACTGTTTATCTCAAGGGATTGTGAAAGTTAAATGAGTTGATGTTTGTTAGGCACCTAGCACTAGACCAAGTAAATTTTTTTTACTATATCTTTATTGACTTCAGAGAGAGGGAGAGGGAGAGAGAGATAGAAACATCAATGATGAGAGTTATTGATCGCCTGCCTCCTGCATGCCCCCCGACTGGGGATCGAGCCCATAACCGGGGAATGTGCCCTGGCAGGGAATCAAACTTCGATCTCCTGGATCCTAGGTCAATACTCAACCACTGAGCCACACCCGGCCAGACCCAAGTAAATTTTCTTTTTAAATATATCTTTATTGATTTCAGAGAGAGGAAGGGAGAGGGAGAGAGATAGAAACATCAATAATGAGAGTCACTGATTGGCTGCCTTCTGCACTCCCCCGACTGGAGATTGAGCCCACAACCAGCATGTGCCCTGACCGGGAATCGAACTGCAATCTCCTAGATCCTAGGCCCATGCTCAACCGCTGAGCCACGCCCGGCCGGGCAACCAAGTAAACTTTTAATTCATATTAGCAAGTATTGTTATTAAGAGGAATCATGTAACATGCAAAAGCAGGTATCTCATTTAATTTGCACAACAATCCTGTCATCTATGTGTTGCTGCAATTATTATTTCTTTTTATGCATAAAGAAGCAGAAGTTTAATGATGTTAAGTAAAACCCAGTCTACCTGGCTTCAGAGTTCACGTTTTCAATACTGTACCACATGGTACCTGTTATGTGGTAGGTTCAAAATAAACGTGGTTCTGTTTACTAGATGTTGAAAGCATTACTGTGATTTGGAATAAAAACATTAAGTTTCTTAAAATAGAAGAGACAGGTCATAAGGAAAATACTAATAGACTGGGACTAAGACTGTTTACCTCAAAAATATTCAAAGGCACAACGGTTTCTCCTATTGAGGGAGGAGAGGGTGTCTCTGTGTCCAAGTTGAGGTACAATTTTATGCTGATCAACCAATAGAGGCACTACAGATTTAGTTATTCTTTTTAGGAAAGGGAAGGGAAAATATCCTCGTAAAATGAAGAGGAATTAAGACAACAAAAGTAAGAGATGAGATGAAGAGAAAACAAGAAAGTTAAATAAGAAGTAAAATAAAATAAAAGGCATGAACAAGTTAAATTTTAAACCCATAAAGATGATGTACCAAAGAAAGAGAGAATATGCTTCCTTTTCTTTTGCCCATGGCACTTTTACAAAATTCCATCAAGTAACTTGTCCACAAAGAAAATCTGGTAGATGTTTTAATCTTGGGAATTGACAGGCTACATTCTCTGATCATAGTATAAGGTGTTCAATGTCATTAGTCATTAGGGAAATGCAAATCAAAACCAAAATTTTCCATTTATTAGACCATTTCATATCCATTAAGATAGCTAAAATAAGAAAAAAACCCCACAATAACAAGTGTTGGTAAGGCGTGAATAACTGGAGCTCTCGTACATTTCTGGAAGAACTGTAAAATAATGCAGCCATTCTGAAAAACAGTTTGGCAAAATGTTACCCACAAAGTCACCATATGATCCAGCAGTTCCACTCCTAGGTATCTACCCAAGAAAAATGAAAACACATGTCTACTCCAAAACTTGTACACAAATATTCACAGTAGTTTTATTCATAATAGTAAAAAATGGAAACCACCTAAATGTCCATCAACTGATGAATGGATAAACAAATGTGGCATATCCATACAATAAAATATTATTTGGCAATAAAAAGTACTGACATGTGCTACAACATGAATGATCCTTGAAATTGTTATTTTACATGAAAGATGCCCATCACAGAAGATCACATATTATATGATTCCATTTATGTGAAATGTCTAAAATGGGCAAACACATAGAGACAGAAAATTAGCTAGAGGTTTCCTAGGGATGGGAGTGTGGGCGTGGCACGAATGGTGAATGTCTCCTATTGTGTATAAGGCTGAAATGTTCTAAAATTAGATTTTGGTGATTGATGACTGCACAATTCTGTGAATGTACTTAAGACTATTGAATCCTGTATTTTAAATGGGTAAATGTTATGGTACTGGAATATACCTATGTAAATTTGTTTTATATACCTAAATAAGTCTGTTTTAAAAGAAAAGAAACACTTTTTTAAATAACCCAGGACCAAAGTGGGAAATCAATACAGAAGCTATACAATTTTTACCAGAAGTCATGAAACACACTAAAGTTATATATAGAGTAAAATTTACAGCTTTAAATGGCTTTATTTTTAATAAAAAATATAACAAAAAAGAGCTATGTGTTCAACCTAAAACATTAGAAGTAGAAAAAACAAAATTAATCAAATCACCCAAAAAAGAAAGTAGTACTTAATAAAAATGAAATCATAAATAAATCAAATAAATACAATAGGGAGTTAAGCAAAGAGTTGGATCTTTGAGATGACCAGATTTAACTCCCTAGCAAATCAGATAAAGGAGAAGAGCTTAAATATTATATATTTATAATGAGAGAAGAAAAATCTTTCCCAGATTGGGCAATGGTTCAAAGTAGTTACTGTGGGATATTATGTATAACTGTTCAGCAACATACTTTAATATTGATGTGAAACAGATGTTTCCCCAGCAAAATGTAAGTTAGCAAAATTAATAGAGGAAGAAACATAGAAGAGAACAATGAATGTAGAAGAGATCAGAACAAAAATGGCATAGCACAACAAATACAAAGACTGAAAGGTAGAAAGGGAGGCAGCCCACAGACCTCCGGACCTGGGGAACAGCACAGTGGTCAGTTCCCTGGATTTAATTTCCCCTCCTACATATCACAAACAAGGCACTAGAGAAGCCTGTAACTCAAAACTGTCAACAGGCACAGACAAAAAAGCTCTAAGAAAAGCCTACGCCCTTTAATCAATGAACCAAGAAAAGTATGGCCTAACTGAACATATCCACCCTACGCTAGCCAAACACTAATAGAATACACATTCTCTTCAAGTACCCATGCCACATTCTCTAAGACATACCATATTCAGAGTCATAAAACAAACCTCAACAATTGAAATCATAAAGCATATGTTCTTTGATTATAATAGCACTGAACTAGAAACCAATAACAAAAGGATAAAAGGAAAGTCTCCAAACACTTGGGAATAAAACAATGCATTTCTATATAATATGTGGATGAAAGAGGAAGTCTCAAAGGACATTAAAAATTAATTTAAATGAAAATACAACATGTTGAAATTTCTGAGACACAGATAAAGCAGTGTTGAAAGGGAACTTTATAAATTTAAATGTCTATATTAGATAAGAATTAAGGTCCTAAATCAATAATCTAAGCTCCCCACCTCAAGAAGCTAGAAAAAGAGCAAAGTAAACCCCAAAAAAGCAGAAGGAAGTAAGTAATAAACATAAGGACAGAAATCAATGAAATTGAAAATAGGAAAACAATAAGGAACATTAATGAAAACAAAAGGTAGGTGTGTGTTTTTGTTGTTGTTTTTTTCTTTTTTTTTTTACTTTTTAAATTTATCTTTATTGTTGAGAGTATTACAGGTATCCCATTTTTCCCCCCAATTGATTCCCTCCACTTCCCTCCCACCCCCTCCTCAGGCCTTCACCCTGTTATTAACTGTGTCCATGGGTTATGCATATAACTTCTTTGGTTAATCTCTTCCCACCCTCCACCCCCTTCCCACTTTTCTCTGAAATATGATCATCTGTTGCATGCGTCCATGTCCCTGGATCAATTTAGTTCATCAGATTCTTTTGTTCATTAGCTTCTTCTTAAAGAAGACCCTTCAACTTTTCCTGTAGTGCTGGTCTGGTGGTGATGAACTCCTTTAGCTTTTCCTTGTCTGACAAGCTCTTTATCTGACCTTCAATTGTAAATGATAGCTTTGCTGGGTAGAGCAATCTTGGTTGTAGTTCCATGTTTTCCATCACTTTGAATATTTCTTGCCACTCCCTTCAGGCCTGCAAAGTTTCTGTTGAGAAATCAGCTGACAGTCGTATGGGTGCTCCCTTGTATGTAATTAACTGTTTTTCTCTTGCTGCTTTTAAGATTCTCTCTTTGTCTTTAACCTTTGTCATTTTAATTATGATGTGTCTTGCTGTGGGCCTCTTTGGGTCTCTCTTCTTTGG
Source organism: Miniopterus schreibersii (assembly GCF_964146895.1). Taxonomy (NCBI): domain Eukaryota; kingdom Metazoa; phylum Chordata; class Mammalia; order Chiroptera; family Miniopteridae; genus Miniopterus; species Miniopterus schreibersii. The sequence goes on from NC_138104.1 coordinate 75,251,709, forward strand.
GACTCTCTGTGCTTCCTGGACTTGTAAGTCGATTTCTTTCCCCAAGTAGGGGAAGTTTTCTGTAATTATTTTTTCAAATAGGTTTTCAATTCCTTGGTCTCTTTCTTCCCCTTCTGGCATCCCAATAATACGAATGCTGGGCCTCTGAAGTTGTCCCAGAGGCTCCTTATACTATTTTCATATTTCTGGATTCTTTTTTCTTTTTGCTCTTCTGTTTCCTCATGTTCCAAATTGCTGATTTGATTCTCAGCAATCTCTACTCTACTGTTGATTCCCTGTAAATTATTCTTCATTTCAGTTTGTGTAGCCTTCATTTCAAATTGGTATTTTATTATGTTATCGATTTTCTCAGTTATTTCCCTAACAGTCTGCTTAAACATCCTTACAACCATTATTCTGAACTCTCTATCTGTTAGCTTGCTTGGATCTATTTCGTTTAGTTCCTCTTCTAGAGATTTCTTCTGTGCTTTCCTTTGTGACATGTTTCTTTGCCTCCACATTTTGGTTGCTTCCTGGTGTTTGTTTCTATGTATTAGGTAGAGCTGCTATTTCTCCTGGAATTTGTAGAGTGGCTTTGTGTGGGTGTCCTGTAGGGTCCAGTGGCTCAGCCTCCCCAGTCACCTGAGCTGGGTCTTTTAGGTGCTCCCCTGTGTGGGCTGTGTGCACTGTCCTGTTGTAGTTGAGCCTTGGTTGCTGTTGGCGTCCCTGGGAGGAACTGACCCCCAGGCCAATCAGCTGTGAGGACCAGCTGCAACTACAGCCAAAGAGCTGCTGTGCTGGAGACACCCCTATGGAGCAGGATTTACTTCAGTGGAGTTTTGGTGTTCACCAAGTGCGCCCCTTGAGAGTCACTCGTGGATGTGGTAGGGTTGTAATCCAGCGTGGTTGAGTCTGACCACCAGGTGCACTGTCTCTGGGGCCTCCTGGGAGGTGCAAAGTCAGCCTGTGCCAGTGCCTTGCTCAGGGCCACCCAGCATGAGCTACACGGCAAACCGTAGTTGGCTGCTACTTGTGCTGGGCTTGCAGGTGTCCAGGAGAGGCCAAGCTACGAGCCAGTGCAGGCTGCCGCTAGTGCCAGGCCTGGGGCCACTTATCAAGCTATATGGGGCCCGCTGCTGCTTGTTTGAGAGATTTTAGGAAAGTCCTAAGCATGAGGCTGGAGAGGCCACTTGCATAGAAAAGCCCCTGGAAATGGCCTGGATGAGCTGCAGGTGGGGAGGGGCGGGGACTCCTGGAATCACAGGGCGGGGCCAGAGGTGTGAGTCAGGTGCTGGAGATTCAAATATGGCGACTACCTGCCGGCTGTTCCCGGCGAGGGCTGGGCTAAGGAGCAATGGCCTCTGCCAGGTCTTCTGCCTGGGAGAAAGCTGCCCCTCCACCCGTCGCCCAGATCTCAGGCAGGTTAGTTCCTCCCCGAGTGTCCCAGGTCCTTTCAAGCTGCTGCCCTGCGCTGGGCTCAGAGGGAGCGTCTGAGTGAGTCTGTGCGCGGGCCCTTTGAGAGGAGCTGCTGGGTCTCCCCAGCCTCCGAGACCCTCAGCCACAGTCCCCACTGGTTTCACAGCCTGAAGGTGTGGGGACGTCTCTTCCCGGCCCTGGAGCCCTGGGCTGGGGGCCTGCTGTGGGGCTGGGACCCCCTCCCTCCTCCGGGAAATCTCCGCTGCCAAGATTCCCTTCCGGGTTTCAACCGAGGCCCTTGGTGTGGTCCCACGGCCGCGTCTCCGCAATTCAGCCCTGATCCGCCTGTGTCTCCGCCCCTCCTACCGGTCTCGGTGCTTCTTCAGCTCCCTGGTTATAGGGCCTATGTTCAGCCAGATTTCAGGAGGCTCTGAGTGATGGTGGTTCTGTATTTTAGTTGTAGTTTTGATGTGGTTGCGGGAGGCGGCGGGTGCAGCTGTTACCTACGCCACCATCTTGTTTCAATTCTCAAAAGGTAGGTTTTTGAAAACGATAAAATCGGTAATCCTCTCATAAGAATGACAAAGATAAAAAGACACAAATTACCAACAGCAGAAATGAAACAGGTGATATAACTACAGATCCTGAAGCCATTAAAAGAGAGCCCGAATGGCATAGCTCAGTGGTTAAGCATCAACCCACGAACCAGGAGATCACGGTTCGATTCCTGTTCAGGGCACGTGCCCGGGTTTCGGGCTCGATCCCTGGTAGGGGTCATGCAGGAGGCAGCCGGTCAATGACTCTCTTCTCATCATTGGTGTTCCTATCTCTCTCTCCCTGTCCCTTCCATTCTCTGAAATCAATAAAAACATTTTTTTAAAGTTTTTTAAAAATAGGAAAGGGAATACCACACATAACTTTATGCACATCAATTCAACAACTAGGATGAAATGATCCAATTCCTCACAAAACACAAATTCCCACAACTCACCCACTATTAAATAGTTACTCTGAAAAGATATTAACCAGATAATCTGAATTATCATATAACTACTACAGAAATTGAAGACATAATAAAAAACTTCAAAAAGAAAATTTTCAGGCCCAGATGATTTCACTGGAGAATTCTACCAAACATTTAAAGAAAAATTAGCATAATTCTACACAATCTCTTCCAGATACTAGAAATGAACACTTCCCAATTCATTCTATAATGCTAGTATTACTCTAATACTATAACCAAAGACAGAACAAAAAAGGAAAACTATAGACCAATATTTCTCATGAACTTAGATGCAAAAATCCTGGAAAAAAAGTATTAACTAATCAATTCCTGCAATACATAAAAAGAATTATATACTACAACCAAGTGAGGTTTATTCCAGGAATTTAAGGCTGGTTCAATATTCAAAAATCAATCAGTGTGAGGGAAAAGATGGTTGCCGAATAGGAAGACCTTTCTTGTACCTCCTCCTAGGGCCAGACTGGAAATACAACTAAATTGGGGAATATTCACCCGGAATTACCAACCGAGGTCCAGCTGAGGAGGAGACATATATCAAGGAAGGACAGAAAACACCTGGAGACTGGTAGGAAGGGCGAGGTCTTGAGAGGAGCTGACCCAGCTTCCAAAGGCAGCAGGCCGAGAGTGAGGATGGATTTCTCAGCTACAGGAGGGCTATTTCTCTGAGAAGATTGAGGCACAGAAACCAGGCATGGCTCCAGAGCCTGGAGCACCAGAGCTGAGACCAGCAGGCCATATAATGTCCAGCTGTGAAAGGTGGCAGGGCTTCTGGCCATCAGGGAGTCTGGAGCTGGTTGGAGATAAAGCTGCAGCTTTTTGTTGTTGATTTTTAACCTAGACCACAGGATTTTAGTTTGCAGCTAATGAGCTTCAGTGGAGGGAGGGCGGTGCGGACTGTAAGTGCCTGAGGAGAGGCTGGGGTAGGAAGCATTGGGGGAAGACATGGAAAAGAGGCAGCCAAGAGACTTGCATTAGGTCGTAACACCCCCAAACCAAAACGACCATTTTTCCTGAGAGATACTAGGTCCTTCCAGAAGCCACAGCTCAGGAAAAGGAAAAAACCCTGCCCTAGGTGATACAGCCCGCCCCACTCTCAGAAGCCCAGCCTGCCACACCTTGCATCTTGACCTTTGCAGAGGAGAGAGCAGCTGAGGCCAAGCCTAGGGTTTGAAGAGTCTCAGGAAGAGTCAGGCATGGGTGTGGGGGTGGGAACGACTGCCCCACTAATCTGGGAACCAGACTGGTGCTACCCCCTCACCAGAGAGCTGATAGAAACTCCAGGTTTCCAGCTGATCGCACTGCACTGCATACAAGGAACTACGCCAAGCTAAGAGCAGGGAAATATTAAGGGACACTCTCAGAGAAGTAGCTCTGGGACAGGGAAACACACACATCACTTTCCCAGAATTCTGAACAGCAGCTCCCCTCCCCCACTGGAGATCCAGAGGTCTAAACCCGATTCTGCCTAAAGCCCATTCAGAAACAGACTTTGGAGTAATTAAGATTGACAGCTGGTTGGCAGGCAAAGTCAGGTGGAGGAGGAGCCCAGGGAACCTGGGGAAGTTTGCTGTCCCATCACTGGACCCTGTGCTACTAACAAAAAGGCCTTAGAGTGCAACTTGGCCCCTCCCACACCCAGCCAAGTCCTAGGGAGAAAGATACAAACTGTGGATTGCTTGAAGCTTCAAATAGGTTGCTAAGAGCTAAAGGAGGACATTTTCTGACAGTGGTGAGCATCTGAGTACCTCCTGGGAAGTCCAGAATTGGCAGACAAAACAGTCAGCCTCAGTCATCAGAAGAGCAAGATACAAAGGGAGCAACCAGGAGGCACTAAACTCTGCTGAGACAAATGCCACTTTATTTTTTTTCTTCTTTATCTTCCTTATCTTTCTTCTTTGATTTGTTATTTTAGTCTCTTTTTTCTTTCATAGATCTAATTTTTCCCTTTCCTTTTCTTACTCTATTTTTGCTTCTTTCTCCTGCTTTCTCTGTTTTCCTTTTCATAATTACTTTCTACCTCTTTTATACCATTATTTGTCCCCTATTCTTTATTTTTATTTTCTTTCTTTCATCTCTGCCCTTTCATATTGCATTTTCTTCCCCTTACTTTCTCCTATTTTCTTTTCTTCTATTATTGTTCTCTTTTCTCCTTCCTAATTCTCTCTTCTTTTGTGGTTGATTTTTTTCTTGTTGTAGGGGCCTTGTGTATGTTCTTTTAAAAATATGTTTTTATTGATTTCAGGGAGAGAGAGAGAGAGAAACATCAATGATCAGAGAGAGTCATTGATCAGCTGCCTCCTGCACGCCCCCTACTGGAGACTGAGCCCACAACCGGGGCATGTTCCCTGACTGGGAATGGAATCATGACTTTCTGGTTTATAGCTTGATGCTCAACCACCAAGCCATGCCAGCCGGGCATGTGTTTGTTTTTGTTTTTGTTTTCTTGTTTTGTTTTGTTGTGTTTTGTTTTGTACTGCCAGCACCTGCCTAACATCTCACATGACGTAGTCAGGAGTGAGCCTTACAGTCAGCCAGCCTGAGAGGAGGTTCCTCCCACAAACAGGACAAGAACATTCAACACCCAATTACAACACAAGAGCCCAAATAACTCACACAAAGGACATTCCTAGAGCACCCAGCTCAGGAAATCTAAGAAACTGCATCACTGGGTCCAACAAAACACTTACTACCTAAGGCCACCCCATAAAGACTGGGAGGAAAAGCAATTTGCCCTAATACATAGAAACAAATGCAAAAGGACAGCAAAAATGGGAAGACAAAGAACCCCCAAATGAAAGAAAAGGAGGAAACTCCAGAAAGAGAGCTAAATGAAATGCAGACAATTTATCAGATCTAGAGTTCAAACTAATGGTTATAAGAATGCTCAAGGAACTCAGTGAGAATTTCAAGAAACTTAGTGGGAATTACAACATGAAACAAGAAATAGAAACCATAAATAAAAATCAGTTGGGAATGAAGAATAACATATCTGACAACAAGAATACACTGGAAGGAATCAAAAGTAGATAAAATGAGGCAGAAGATCGAATCAGTGACTTGGAAGACAAGGTAGAAAAAAACACCCAATTAGAGCAGCAAAAAGAAAAAAGAATTAAAAAGCAGGAGGATAGCTTAAGGGAACTTTGGGCAACATGAAATGTAACAACATCCACATCACAGGGATAACAGAAGGAGAAGGAAGTAAGCAAGGAATGGCGAACATGTTTAAAAAAATAATGACACAAAACTTCCCTAACTCAGTGAAGGAAAAAGTCACGAAAATTCAGGAAGCACAGAGAGTTCCAATCAAGATGAACCCAAAAAGACCCATTCCAAGACACATCATAATCAAAATGACAAACATTAAAGACAAAGAATCTTAAAGGCAGCAAGGAAGAGAGAGAAAGTTACCTACAAGGGAGTACTCATTAGAATGTCAGCTGATTTCACCACAGAAACACTTCAGGCCAGAAAGGATTGGCATGAAGTATTCAAAGTAATGTAAAACAAGGACCTGAACCCAAGACTACTCTATCCTGCAAGGCTATCATTTAAAATTGAAGGGGAAGTAAAGAGCTTCCCAGACAAAAAAAGGCTAAAGTAGTACATTACCACCAAACCATCACTGCAGGTAATGTTAAAGGGAGTGCTTTAAGAAGAAGAAATTGACAGAGAGAGGAACACAGGTATAAAGGAAAATATGACAATAAATAATGACCTATCTATAATAACCATAATGTAAATGGATTAAATGCTACAAACAAAAGACACAGAATAGCTGAATGGATAAGAAAATATGAACCGTATATATGATGTCTACAAGAGATCCACCTCAGAACAAAAGATTCATACAGACTGAAAGTGAAGGGATGGAAAAAATGTTTCCATGCAAATGGAAATGTAAGTAAAAGCAGGGGTAGCAATACTGAGATCTCACAAAATAGACTTCAAAGCACAGGCCATAAAAAGAGACAAAGAGGCCACTACATAATACTAAAGGGGTCAATACAACAAGAGGATATAACCCTGGTAAACATATATGTATCTAAATATATAAAAAGCTCTTTGAGGACTTTAAGGGAGAGATCAACAGCAATACAATCATAGTGGGGGAATTTAACAGCCCACTGACATCACTGGATAGATTTTCCAGACAAGAAATCAACAAGGAAACAGTGACTCTAAATGACACACTAGATCAGATGGATTTAATGGACATTTACAGAACATTTCACCCCAGAGCTGCAGAATATACATTCTTCTTAAGTGCACATGGGGTGTTCTCAAAGATAGACCATATGTTAGGACACAAAATAAGTCTCTCCAAGTTCAAGAGGATTGCAATCATATCAAACATCTTCTCTGTTCACAATGGCATGAAACTAGAAATCAATTACAATAAAACAATCAAAAACATTCAAACACATGGAGGCTAAATAGCATATTATTAAACAATGAATGGGTTACCAATGAAATCAAGGAGGAAATAAAAAACCTCCTGGAAACAAAGGAAAATGAACACACAACAACTCAAAATCTATGGGACAAAGCGAAAGCAGTCCTCAGAGGGAAGTTCATAGCATTACAGGCCTACCTCAAGAAAAAAGAAAAAGCTCTAATAAAGTATCTAACACTACAACTAAAAGAATTAGAAAGAGTATACCAGAAAAACCCAGAGAAAGTGGAAGGAAGTAAATAATAAAGATCAAAGTGGACATAAATGACATAGAGACTAAAAATGCAATACAAAGGATCAATGATCCCAAGAGGTGGGTATTTGAAAAGGTAAACTAGGTTGATGACCCTTTAGCCAGGCTCATCAAGAAACAAAGAGAGAGGACCCAAATAAGTAAAATCAGAAACGAAAGAGATGAAGTAACAACTGACACCACAAAAAATACAAAGGATTGTAAGAGAATACTTTGAACAGCTATATGCCAACAAGCTGGACAACCTGGATGAAATGGACAAATTCCTAGACAAATACAATCTTCCAAAACTGAATCAAGAAGAATCAGAAAATCTAAATAGGCCAATAACAACTGATGAAATTTAAGGAGTAATCACAAAACTCCCAGCAAACTAAAGCCCTGGTCATGACGGCTTCACAGGGGAGTTTTACCAAACATTAAAAAAAAACAAAACTTAACACCTATCCTCCTCAAACTATTCCAAGTGTTCCTACACTTCCAAGCTCTTTTTATGAGGCCAGCATTATCCTAATCTCAAAACCAGATAAAGACACTACAAAGAAAGAGAATTACAGGCCAATATCCCTGATGAACAGAGATGCTAAAATCATCAACAAAATATTAGCAAATCGGACCTAGCAATATATTAAAAAGATCATACACCATGACCAAGTGGGATTTATTCCAGGGATGCAAGGCTGGTACAATATTCACAAATCAATAAATGTGATATATCACATAAATTAAAAGACAAAAATTACATGATCATATCAATAGATGAGGAAAAAGCATTTGACAAAATCCAACATCCATTTTTGATAAAAACTCTCAACAAAGTGGAAATAGAGGGGTCATACCACAACATACTAAAGGCCATATATGACAAACCTACAGCCAACATCATATTCAATGGGCAAAAAACTAAAGCATTCCCCCTAATAACAGGAACAAGATAGGGATGTCTGCTTTCACCACTCTTATTCAATATAGTACTGGGAGTCTTAGCCACAGTGATCAGACAAGAATAAAAAATAAAAGGCATCCAAATTGGAAAGGAGGAAGTAAAACTGTCATCATTTACAGATGACATGATGTTGTACATAGAAAACCCTAAGGACTCCACCAAAAAACTATTAGATAGGTATTTAATAAATGAATTCGGCAACGTAGCATGATACAAAATTCACACCCAACAATGGATGGCATTTTTATACACTAATAATGAACTCTCAGAAGGAGAAACTAAAAATACAATCTTATTTACCTTTGCAACAAAAATGAATATACTTAGGGGTAAACTTAACCAAGGAGGTAAAAGACCTGAACTCAGAAAACTACAGGAAGTTGATAAAAGAGATAGAGGAAGATATAAACAACTGGAAGAATATACCATGTTCATGGATTTGTAGAATCAACATCATAAAATGTCCATACTACTCAAAGCAATCTATATTCTATGCAATCTCTATTAAAATACCAATGGCATATTTCACAGATCTGCAACAATCACTCTCAAGATTTATATGGAACCAAAGAAGACCCCAAACAGTTGCAGCAATCTTGAGGAAGAACAAAGTTGGAGGGATCACAATACCAGATATCAAGTTATACTACAAAGCCACTGTAATCAAAACGGCCTGGTACTGCCCCAAGAACAGGCATATAGATCAATGGAACAGAACAGAGAACCCAGAAATGGACCCAAGCCATTATGCTCAATTAATATTTGACAATGGAGGCTAGAACATACTATAGAGTAAAGAAAGTCTCTTCAATAAATAGTGTTGGGAAAATTGGACAGGTACATGCAAAAAAATGAAACTAGACCACTAACTTACACCATACATAAAAATAAACTCAAAATGGATAAAAGACTTAAATGTAAGCCATGAAACCCTAAAAATCCTAGAAGAAAACATAAGCATCAAAATATCAGACATCTCATATAGCAGAATTTTCACAGATACATTGCCTAGGGCAAGAAAAACAAAGGAAAAAGTAAACAAAAGGGACTACATCAAACTAAAAAACTTTTGTACAGCAAAGGAAACCAACATCAAAATGAAAAGGGATCCCACTGTATGGCAGAACATATTTGCCAATGATACATCTGATAAGGGGTTAATTTCCAAAATATATAAAGTACTCATACAACTCAAGAAAAAGAAGACAAACAATCCAATTTAAAAATGGGCAGAAGACCTGAATAGGCACTTCTCCAAAGAGGACATACAAATGGCCAAGAGACATATAAAAGTCACTAATCATGCTCAAAGTCACTGATCACCAGAGAGATGCAAATTAAAACGACAATGAGTTACCACCTCACACCAGCCAGAATGGTGATCATCAATAAATCAACAAACAAAAAGTGCTGGTGAGGAACTCTAGTACACTCTAGTGCAGCCAATAAGGAATACAGTGTGGAATTTCCTCAACAAATTACAAATGGAACTGCCATTTGACCCAGTGATCCCACTTCTAGGACTATATCCTAAGAAGCCTGAAACACCAATCAGAAAGGATATATGCAACCCTATGTTCATAGTGTTATTTACAATAAGATCTGGAAACAGCCTAAGTGCCCATCCATAGACAAATGGATAAAAAAGCTGTGGTACATTCACAGAATAGAATACTATGCAGCTGTAAAAAAGGATCTCTTACCCTTTGAGACAGCATGGAGGGACCTGGAGAGTATTATGCTAATTGAAATAAGCCAGTCACTTATATGTGGAATCTAATGGACAAAATAAACTGAAGCATGCAACAGACTGATGTGTTTCAGAGGGAAGGGGTCGGGGCAGGAAGAGTTTAACCAAAGAACTTATATGCATATATGCATAACCCCTGGACAGACAATAGTGTGGTGAAAACCTGGGGAGAGGGTGGGAGTGGGGTGAAGGGGGTCAATGGGTGAAAAAAGGGGGAGATCTGTAATACTTGCAACAATAAAGATAAATTAAAAACAAACTAACAAAAAATAACAAAAAGTCAATCAGTGTATCCCCTCATATTAACAGTCTAAAGATAAAAGAAATCACAAGATCATATAAATTCATACACAGTATGACAAAATTCAACACTATTTCATGATAAAAGTAGACAGACACATAGATCAAGGAACAAAATAGAGAACCTAAAACTAGCCCTACACAAGTATGGCCAATTTATTTTTGACAGAGGTGCAAAACATATCAACAGAGGAAGAATAGTGTTTTCAGTAAATGGTGCTTCGGTAATTGGACATTGAAATAAATGAACCTCAATCCAAGTCTCACACTTCATATGAAGCTTAACTCAAATGGATCATGTAAAGCAGGAAGGAGAAATGGGCAAATCAGCATAACAGAAAATTTATCTCTTCTCTCCAGAATAAAAGAAGCAGGCAAAAAAGTGTACAAATCTTGTACAACACAACTGACAACTAAATAATTAAATATTATTGTCGAGTTATATAAGGAACATTTATAAACATTTACCACGTACTAGGCCATGCATCCCCTCATATTTCAAGGAATGAGCTTCACGTAGGCAGTTTTCGGACCACATTTTTCTAAGGTTAGAAATCTATTAGATAAACTTTTGGAAACTGAAAAGGCACTTCTAAATAACTCATGGGCAAAAGAAAAATTATCACCTCTTAGAAAACACTTAGAACACAATGCACCAAACCTTGTAGGTTTTAGAGTGAACTTTAAGACGTTAAAATTGATGTGAGAAAAGAGGGAATCCTGCAAAATAGTGAGCGAATTACCCAACTACAGTTAGACAATAGAGTCCATCACTGACCACACAAAATTCCCCAACACTCACCCTCCCCAGGGCCTTAGAGCTGCGAAACACCTTGGGCACAGAGCATTGAGGTCCTCCTGACAACAACTATTCAACCGCCGCTGAGAACCACAGCCACTTCCGGTCACCACCCCTAGCGCCGCTCCTCCTCGGGATTTGGGGCTTCGCAGGAAGGGGGCGTGGTCCTGCACATGCGCAAAGCCAAATTTGAAGCCGCTGTCCGCTGAGTCAACATGGAGCTGTTCCTGAGTTGGTGTTTTGAGGCATTCGGTGCCCCTCGGCAGCGATGGGGAATATGGCCGCAGCCAGGTCGCGCTTCCTCGTGGGGTACACCATGTTGAAGGGGTGTCCATTCCGTACGGAGGATGAGGAAGCCTCTAAAGTCACAGGGCCGAGCGGTGGAGCTGTCTCACAGGTAGCGGGGAGCTGGGTTGGCGACGTTTCCGTGGACAGGCTTTCCGAAGGAGGCGGTCTTTGGATCTGTACCCTATGGATCTGTGTAAGAACGTTCAGAGAAGCGGAGGGGCCTCTGGAAAGACGCAGAGGTGGCAGTGGCTGCCATCTCCTGGCAGATACCACGGCATGAGAAGGGGGGGAGAGTTAGACTGGTTACAAGCCTCTCCTGGAACATACCACGAGGGGAGAAAGGAGAGCAGTCAGGCATGTGCAGGCCCCCCTAGGTTACAGCGCTGGAGAAAAAAAGGGGAGAAGTCAGTGTTAGCTTCCCCTCTGCTGTGCGTGTGGACTTTGGCTGTGGGGTTTGAATGTTCCCATCATCTACATTATCTTCCACTCCAGCTACCCAAGTTAAAATAAACATATGTGCCAATAATAAGTTTTTACTTTTTTTTAACCTAATGCAATATGTCGATTAAAAACATCTTTAAGAAACTATTGTTTTTATTTCCTCATAAAATAAAATTTACATAGTGATAGCCCTCTTACTTTGAAAATGTAGTTTTAAAACAATACTGTTTTTGCCCTTCAACCAGTTTGCTGCCCTTTATCATCTCCAATATGGAAATTCTGGAGATGCCCTGTGCTTCTGGGAGATGTCTCTAGGGCAAAAGGGGAAGGAGTCCTGCTGCCCTTCACCTGGGAATGCCTGCTTACACTTCAAAACCACGTTCAAATATCTCCTCCTCCAGGGAATCCTCTGGAAAGAGGTAGAAGGCTTTGTGCCCTGCTGAAGGCCTTTCCAAATCCTCAGGTGAAGAAGGTATTTTGAGGGGATCCCTATAGCCCTGGTCTGGGTGTTTGTTGAATAATTAAGTGAAAGAAGAAATGGAATTAGTGGAAGCACATTTGGCATGCATACACTTCTGATAGGGTGCCAGGGATCATTGTTAATGTTGTTGAGTGTCATAATAGTACTGTTAATGTTAAAAAAATAGGTCTATCTGTTAGACTATTTCAGAGAAGAAGGAAAGATAGAGCCAATACACCTATAAAGAGATGTTCAAAGTCATTAGTGATCAGGGAATACAAATCAAGACATGTTGAGATGACATTTTACACCCATTCAATTTGCAAAAATTTAAGTCTGCAATACCAAATGTTGGAGAGGATGTGCACCCACAGGATCTATCTGCGCTGTTGAAGGAATGTAAATAAGTGAAACCACTTTAGAAAATAGTTGGCATTCCCTCCTACAGTGAATATTGATATACCTCACAATCCAGCCAGTTATCTCTTAGAAATATATCCAAGAGAAACACTTGCACATGAAACCTAGGATATGCATGGCATCCTGTTCACAACAGCAAAACCTGGAAACAAAAATGGATGCTCATCAACAGGAGTTAAAATGAACGAACTAGAATAATACCCAACTATATGGATTACTATTAAGGGGGAAAAATCCTATAATTCCTGAGAGATTGTATAAAGCATAACACACTTTTATAAAACTAAAAGCTACTAATATAAAGAGCATGAACTGTTTAGGATTTTATGTAGTTATAATAAAATTATATAAAAAGGAAATCGAAAATTGATGAACTTGGGATTCAGAATGATGTTTACCTCAGTTGAGGGGAGGCAGGGCAATGAATTGGGGGAACACATGAATAAATGGAAATTATTTTCAAGGACCTACCTTTTCTTTTAGGTAGTAGGCGCATAAATGCTAATTGTATTATTAAAACTAACTACATATTTCAATTAATTGGGAAAGTTTAATTGTTAGATCAATATTTACATGTAAAAAGAGAAAGTTTGCATGGAGAAAAGTGCTGCCCTTCCTTAAATGGGGCAAGAAAATCTTTGACCCCAGACCGGAGATGGTAGGATAAGCAAGGAGGCAGGAATTCCACAGCATTGACACTTACTGAGGCCCCTGTCACATATGCTCTGGCTCCATGGCTCACTCCTTCACGCCACTCATGTCTGCTCAAATGTCTTTTTTTCAGCTACCTTTCTTCCCTGACCTACCCTACCACTCTAGCTCCTTGCCATGCTTTAGTTTTCTTTGTAGCCTTCCTTTTTATCAGAAATTATCTTATTCATTTACTATTTGTTCATCTACTTGTTCATGCTGATACTGAAATGATTTCTGCTTCTCACATGTGGAGTAATCAACTGCTTATTTTTGGTATATTTACCACACATGTAGGGAGCAGCAAAACACACACACTGGGTTAATTTTCTTAGAAGATTAATTATTCCATCCAAAAAACTCTGCAGGCATCCCTGGATGACACGACTAATTATAAAATTGAATAATGCAGGAAATACTAAACAGATGGAGAACTTATAAGTATATGAGACCCTCTTTGTTCACTCATCAGATATTTATGGATCACCAACCACTGCCCGTAGTACTTGATGTTTGGTAAAACAGAAGAGCCACCAAATCCCTAGCTTCATGGACCTGGCATGCTAATTGGTAAGAGAGCTAATAAACATTGTTTATTAAAAGGTGATAACTGCTAAAGGGGGGTGAATAGGGAAGAATGATGAGTTGGAAATTTGGGGGAACTGACACTTTAAATAGGAGGATCAGAGTCTCCTCTTAAACTCTACCACTGCTTTTCTGCACCCTGGAGCAGACCAGTCACAAATCTTCACATTTATGTGGGTATTTAGTTAAAAATGAGGAAGAATGCAAGGTCAGAATATTTTTATATTTGCAGCTAAGGACAGAATGTCAAGCACCTCTTGGTCATACAATAGATGCAAAGAGTAATAATGTCTAAAGAAAATTATTTAAGTGATTGCAATAGAGTTTTAAAGGCTTTATTCAGCTGATGTGCATCAGGTAACTCCCCATTTGAAACAGGGTTACGGTTTTTATGGGGAAAGTTGAGTATATGTTCTTGCAATTTTGGCTTAGGTAACAGTTTTTTACTTTTTAGAGGAAACTCACAGTTGGAGGGCTGTGTGCGGGCACCCAGGTCCCACACAAGCCACCTCTGCCCAGACCACCCAAACACACATGGCCCTGCCCCTCAGACATGCTCTGCCCACCCACATTTCTCACCCAGTCCACCTAGTCTCTCCAGGCCCTGCCTGCCTAACCCTACCCTCTTGGACACACTCTGTCTTGCCTTATTGGCTCCTAGCCTTGTGGGACACATACACTGCAACATGGCATACCCAGCCCCGCCCCGTGCCAGGCCCTGCTTCCTTCCCAGATTCTCTCAGCCTCGTATTTTCCGAGAGTTGTTTTGTAAGCCTTGTGACTTATCTGCTGGTCAAAGTTAATGCAAGAAGGGGAGAGGTAGATAGCAGAGAGAAGAGAAGATAGGAGGAGGAGGGGGAGGAAGGAAGGGACAATGGTAGAAGCAATGGGGAAACTGAGGACTCTAGCATGTTCATTTTATAATACTCTTTTTACAGTAAGCTGCAGACATCGTGTTCCTTCAAAGTTCAATATTCAGCACATATCTCCTGAGGGACTGAATATTCAAATGGACAATGGCCAGACTAAATACATGGCAATAGAACTCTGACCTACAACCTCTGACCTACAACCTCTGCAAGCATGGGAAGCCAAACCACTACCTCTGCAGCAATTCATCTAGATCAGGGGTGGGGAACCTCTGGCCCAAGAAATTATTTGGTGTAGCCCTGCCAAAGCCTCACCAAAGAGAAGCAGTTCCAGCCATCACATTAGGGGTGAGTTAATTAAAATTTTGACCAAATGAAGCATTTTTAAGGTGATAATTTTGTACGGCCCTCGAATGATGTTATAAATTTCTAAATGACCCTTGGCAGAAAAAAGGTTCCCCATCCCTGGTCTAGATGATCAGGATTTGGTCAATGACTGCCAGTCTCCTCATTTTTTGCCCTCATTCTCCATTTCCAACTCAAGTCCCATCAGACAAATCCAAATCTGCTCCCCTAACCAATCACATATGATGCCTCATTTCTATTTAGCCCACCTCCAACTTCCCCATGCCAGCAGCCTCCAATCAGAACACACCTGAAGCCTTCTTGTTTTTCACTATAAAGCTTTCCCACTCCCTTGCCTACCTTCGAATCTCTGCCAAACACAAGTAAGGGTTGCTGACTCCCTTGCTGTAGGAAGCTCTAAGTAGTCTCTGTCCCCATTTGGGTCATCTTTCCATATTGCCACACTCCTAAGAACAAGAACATTTTCTTGCAGAGCCAAAAGCCCATTCTCACATCTAAGAATCTGAGTTGTGATTTTAAATTTTAATTAAAAATTATTACATAGCCCGGCCGGGCATGGCTCAGCAGTTGAGTGTGGACCTGGGATCCAGGCAATCGGGGTTCGATTGCCGGTCAGGGCACATGCCCGGGTTGCGGGCTCAATCAATGACTCTCTCATCATTGATGTTTCTATCTCTCTCTCTCCCTCTCCTTTCCTCTCTCTGAAATCAATAAAGATATATTTTTAAAAAAATTATTACATAGTAAAATTAACTTTTGCACCCTGGCCAGTGTAGTTCAGTTGGTTGAGCGCCATCCCATGCACCAAGAGGCTGCTGGTTGGATTCCCAGTCAGAGTACATGCCCGGGTTTTGGGCTCGATCTCAAGTAGGGGGCTTTTAGGAGGCAGGTGGTCGATGTTTCTCTCTCTCCCTCTCCCTTCCTCTCTCTCTAAAACAAATAAAAACATTTTTTAAATTAACTTTTTGATATACAGTTCCATTCATTTGAATACATGTGTCCATTTGTGTATCCACCACCACCATCAGGATATAGAACAGTTCCATCACCCCTCCCCCCAAAAAGAAAACCAACTCTCATCACACCTAAGAAATTTAACAAAGGTACAATAATGTCATGCAGTTCAAGTTCAAATTCTTCTAATTATCCCCAAATTTCTTTGCAACTTAAAAAAAAAATCCCAAATCCAAACAGGGTTCATATATTTGGTTGTCATGCCTTTTTCTAATCTCTCTTTAGTCTTTAAAAGTATTTTACCAGCCTCTTTTTTCTGTCATGACCTTGATATTTTTGAAGAGCCTATGCCAATTGTCTTGTAGATGGCTGTGCATTTCTTTTTTCCTTTTTTTTCTTTTTTAAGTTATAAATATATATATATATGTATATATATATATATATATATATATATATATATATCTTTATTGATTTCAGAGAGAGGAAGGGAGAGGGAGAGAGAGAGATAGAAACATCAATGATTAGAGAGTCATTGATCTGCTGCCTCCTGCATGCCCCTGACTAGGGATCGAGCCCACAACCCGGGTATGTGCCCTGACTGGGAATTGAACCGCAATCTCCCGGATCCTAGGTCGACACTCAGCCACTGATCCATGCCCAGCTGGGCGCAATTCTTATTATTTCCTCATTAATAGATTCAGGTTAAACAGCTTGGGAAAGAAATCTACATCAGTGAGGTGTCCCTCTCAGTGAATCATGTCTGGAAGCATGTTTCTGTGCATCCTATATTTGGTAATGCTAATAATTTCTTTATTGTAAATAGATCTTTTTCCTTTTATATTTATCTGTGGGCTAATTCTTTGGGGACCCTGTGAATAATCTGTTCCCCAATGTATTCGTTTTCTAGGGCTGCCGTAACAGAAATTTATTTTCTCACAGTTCTGGAGGCTTGTAGTCCAAGCTCAAGGTGCTGGCAGGTTTGGTTTCTCCTGAGGCCTCTTTCCTTGGCTTGCATATGGTCATCCTCTTACTGCCTTTTCAGATGGTTGTCCTTTGTGCACATCTGGTGTCTCTCTATATGTCCTAATCTCCTCTTCTTATAAGGACACCAGTCAGATTGGATCAGGGCTCACCCTAAAGGCCTCATTTTACCTTAATCCCCTCTTTAACAGCCCTATCTCCAAATATATCACATTCACATTCTGAGATACTGGGGGTTAGGGCTTCAACATATGAATTTGGGGGGAATACATTTCAGCCCATAACACTCAAGTATATTTTCACAAGATGGTTTTAGCATCCATTGATGATCTTCACCTGAAACAATGATTAACTTGGGGGGATGCAAAACGGTGATTTTCTAATTCTATTTATTAGCTGACTTTCTTCTATAAAGAGCTTTCCTACCACTTGCATGTTTGATTGTTAAGAATTATTAATGTGCCAGTATCAGATTTACTGCTTTTCTGATTGCAGATACATTATGTAACACACAATTAGTTTTTAAGAAATAGTGCAATTTAAAAATAGTAAGTACTACTGAAACGTTCTACTAGAAATCCTGGACACAATCTGTACTCATTGATTCCAGTTTCTTTCCCCAATTGCAATTTGTCAGATATACTGGTCCCCAGATCTTACTTTGTCTTGGCTTTGAAACCATGTTGTTTTCTTAACTTCTAACGTTATATTAGTTCAGTTCAACTAATATGATGACTTATATTATTACACTCCAAAAATTTTAAACTTCCCTTGGAATCCTACTATATCTCTACTTGGTTATGATGTGTTAGTCTTTCTTTTTTTACTTTGAGGAGGAGTAGCAATCTGTAATTTAACAGAGCATCTTGATAATCCCTCACTTTTTTATTGTTGACAGTATTACAGATGTCCCCCATTTCCCTCCCCCTTTGCTCCCCTCTACCCAGCCCCTGCCCCACCCCAGGCCTTCCCCACACTGTTGTCTGTGTCCATGGGCTATGCATATATTCATACAAGTTCTTTGGTCAATCTCTTCCCAGCCGCCCACCCCCCCCTCCCCTCTGAGACTGGTCAGTCTGTTCCATACATCCATGCCTCTGGATCTATTTTGTTTGTCAGTTTATTTTGTCGATTAGATTCCTGATGTATTAGTCTTTCAATATACTTTTGGATTCTGTTTGCTAATGTTTTATTTAGGATTTTTTTTTATGTTCCTAAATTAGAGTGCTCTAAAATTTTCATTTTTAAGCAAAACTTGTCAAGTCAGTATTCACCCATGTAAACATCACCACAATCAAGATAATGAATAGTCTTATCACTGCCCCTCTCAAAGTTTCTTCATCCCTATTTGTAATCCATCACTCTCTTCATCCTCACTTCTAAGTAACCACTGACATGTTTTCTGTCACTGTAGATTCATATGCATTTTCTAAGAGATTATAGAAATGGAATCAGCCCTAGATGGTTTGGCTCAGTGGTTAGAGTGTTGGCCCTTGGACTGAAGGGTCCTGGGTTTGATTCCAGCCAAGGGCACTGTACCTTGGTTGCTGGCTCGATCCCTGGCCTGGGTCAGGGCATGTGCAGGAAGCTACCAATTGATATGTCTCTTTCACATCAATATTTCTCTCTCTCTCCCCCTTCCACTCTTTCTGAAAAGCAATGGAAAAAATATCCTCAGGTGAGGATTAAAAAAAGTCCAACAACAAGAAAGGGAATCATACAGTATTTTCTGTTTTGTGTCTGGCTTCTTTCACCCAGTATAATTATTTTGGAATCATCCATGTCCAGGCATTTGAATTTTTGTTTTTATGTCTCTCTCTTTTTTTTTAAACTTTTTTATTTTTGACACTATTACAGATGTCCCCCATTTCTCCCCCTTTGCCCACCTCCATTCAACCCCCACACCCCCTCACTCTGGCCATCACTACACTGTATCCATGGGCTATGCATATATGTTCTTTGGCTAATCTCTTTACCTTCTTTTATCCAGTCCCCCCACCCCCCTCCCCTCTGACATCTGTCAGTCTGTTCCGTGTATCCATGCCTCTGGTTCTATTTTGTTCATCAGTTAATTTTGTTCATTAGATTCCATGGCATTTGTTTTTCTCTGACTGGCTTATTTCACTGTGTCTTTGTTTTTACCTCAATTTTTATTGCATTGTGGTCTGTGAATATGGTGGGTGTGATATAATATTTTTTTGTGTAATTCTTACCTGAAGATATTTTTTCCATTGATTTTGAAAGAGAGGGAAGGGAGGGAGGGATGAGGGAGAGAGAGAGAAACATCAATGGGAGAGAGACATCAATTGGTTGCCTCCTGCACATGCCCCGATTGGGGCTGGGGAGCAAACCCACAACCCAGGTACATACCCTTGACCGGGAATCAAACCCAGGACTCTTCAGTCCATGGGCCAGTGCTCTAACAACACTGGCCAGGGCTGTGTGATATAATTTTGAAATATTATTTCCTCTATGGCGTAGTGCAAGGAGAATTTTTCAGAATGTTTCATTTATGTATAAAACATGCGCATTCTCTATTGAGTACAAAATACAGATCAAATGTAGATATATAAAATATCAAGTTTGATAGTTGTAGTATTCCAGTCTTTGTACCTTACACATTTCATCTACTTGATCCATCCATTTCTGTGAGATATATTATTCTTCCACTGTAATTGAATATTTGAAAAATTTTCCCTATTATATCAGTATTTATTTTATATATTTAAAAAGCATACACATACACACACATAAATGCTCTTGATTGGTGCATCTTCTTGGTGGCTACATGCTTTTAAATTAAGAATTCTCTTGCCCGGCCAGGCGTGGCTTAGCGGTTGAGCACCGATCTAGGATCCAGGTGGTGGAGGTTCGATTCCCGGTCAGGGCACATGCCCGGGTTGTGGGCTGCGGCCAATCAATGACTCTCTCATCATTGATGTTTCTATCTCTCTCTCTCCCTCTCCTTTCTTCTCTCTGAAATCAATAAAGATATATTTTTTTAAAAAAGAAAAGAGAACTCATATTACTCAGCAAGAGGAAGACAAACAACACAATTAAGAAATGGGCAAAGGACCTGAATATACACTTCTCAAAAGAGGACATACAGGTGGCCAAGAGACACATGAGAAAATGCTCAACTTTGCTAATCATCAGAGAGATGCAAATTAAAGCCACAACGAGGTATCACTTCACACCTGTCAGAATGGCTACCATCAACAAATCAACAAACGACATGTGCTTTCGAGGATGTGGAGAAAACGGAACCCTAGCACACTGCTGGTGGGAATGCAGACTGGTGCAACCACTATGGAAAACAGTATGGAGGTTCCTCAAAAAATTAAAAATGGAACTACCTTTTGACCCAGTGATTCCACTCCTAGGAATGTATCCTTAGAATCCTGAAACATTCATCAGAAAGGATATATGCACCCCAATGTTCACAGCAGCACAGTTTAAAATAGCTAAGATCTGGAAACAGCCCAAGTACCCATCAGTAGATGAGGGGATAAAAAAGCTGTGGGACATTTACACCATGGAATACTACGCAGCTGTAACGAAGAAGAATCTCGTACCCTTTGGGACAGTATGGATGGACCTGGAGAAAATTATGCTAAGTGAAATAAGCCAGGCAGCGAAAGACAAATATCACATGATCTCGCTTATACGTGGAATCTAAAGAACTTAATAAATAGATGAACAGAATAGATTCAATGACATGGAAACATAGATGAGACTGACGAATGTCAGAGGGATGGAGGAGGATGGGTAGGTGTAAGGGGAGAGAGTAACCAAAGAATTTATATGCATATATGCACAACCTAAGGACACAGACAGTGGTGGGTAGAGGGACTGGGGAGGGGGATGGGACGGGGTGGAACAGGTCATTGGGGAGAAAAAGGGACATCTGTAATATTTTAAACAAAAATAAAATTTAAAAATTAAAATAAATAAATAAATAAATCAAAGGCTGTAATAAGAGACAAAGATGGACACTACATCATTATAAAGGGATCAACCCAACAAGAGGATATAATCCTTGTTAACATTTATGCATCCGACATAGGAACACGTAAATATATAAAACAAATCTTGATGGACATAAAGGGAGAGATTAACAGTAATAGAGTCATAGTAGGAAATTTTAACACCCCAGTGACATCAATGGATAGATCTTCCAAACAGAAAATCAACAAGGAAACAGCAGCTTTAAATGACACACTAGATCAGATGGATTTAATTGATATTTTCAGAGCATTTCATCCCAAAGCAGCAGAATATACATTCTTTTTAAGTACACATGGAACATTTTCTAGGATAGAACATGGTATGACACCAAACAAGTCTCCATAAGTTTAAGAAGTTTGAAATCATTTCAGCATCTTTTCTGAACCACAATGGTAAGAAACTAAAAATTAATTATAAGAAAAAACTGAAAAACACACAAATGAAAGCTAAATAACATGTTACCAAACAATGAATGGGTTAACAATGAGATCAAGGAAGAAATCAAAAGATACCTTGACACAAATGAAAATGAACACACAACAACTCAAAATCCATGGGACACAGCAAAAGCAGTCCTAAGAGGGAAATTCATAGCATTACAGGCTTACCTCAAGAAACAAGAAAAATCTCAAAAAAACCAAAACAACCTAAACTTACACCTATAGGAACTAGAAAAACAAGAATAAACAAAGCCCAAAGTGAGTAAAAGAAACGAAATAAAAATTATCAGAATAGAAATAAACAAATTAGAGTCTAAAAAAAAAAAAAATACAAAAGACCAATGAAACAAGAGCTGGTTCTTTGAATACATAGACAAGACTGATAAACCTTTAACCAGAATCATCATGAAAAAAAGAGAGAAGACTCAAATAAATAAAAATCAGAAATTAAAGAGGAGAAGTAACAATTGACACCACAGAAATACAAACGTTTATAAGAAAATATTTTGAACCACTACATGCCAACAAATTGGACAACCTGGAAGAAATGTATAAATTCCTGGAAGCATACAATTTCCAAACTTGAATCAAGAAACACAAAATCTGAACAGACTAATTACAACTAATGAAATAAAAAAAGTTCCCACAAACAAAAGTCCTAGGATTCCAAGATGGCAGCGTATTGAGTGGAAGCTACACTGACACTCTCCCACGACCAAACTGGAATTACAACTAAAATAGAGAAAAACCATCCTGAATAATCAACGGCAACCCTCATAACCAAGGACCTAAAGCAGAGACCTCATAGAGACTGGTAGGAAGTGCAGAGGCATGAGAGGTCTGGTTGGGCTCCCACAGGCAGCAGCTGAAGGTCCAGAGGGAGATCTTAGCTGTGGGACATTCCCACTGAGAACTTTAGCGCCTAAACCCCAAGCTGGGCTTCCCAGCCAAGAGCACCAGAACTGAGAAAGGTACCCACATAACATCTGGCTGCGAAAAGCAGCAAGGTTTCTATCTACCAGGGAGAGATAGCTGGAAATGCAGGCACCCTCTTAAAGGACCAATGCACAAAGTTTACTGTGTAGCCACTCACCGTGGGCTCTGGCAGAGGGAAAGGCAAAGTGGACTAGAGTGGTGTGAGAAGAATCTGGGGTTTTAGACTCTGAAGACGGAGCTCAGAGGGCAGCCATCTGGATTCCTGTGCTGAGTCATACCCTCATGCTGCAGAGGACATAGTTCTCAGGGAGACCTTTGCCAACCAGGCAACTTTTGCCTAGGGGCAGAAGCAATTGCCCCATCCATTGGAAAACCTCTTGCCCCACCCTGTGGAGTCTACACCTTGCTATGGTCTACAGCCTATGAGATCAATGAGCCTGCAAGCAGAGGTGGATCTCTGGGAGCTTTAAGTCTTTGCCTGATCTGCTTCTGGACCCAGGCCTTGGAAAAGCAGACCTTAGTGTGCATCTTGGTCTTGTCCAAATGAAACCAGCCCCAGTAGAGGGGACTTCAAGCCAAGGGTTGTTGATAGCTCCAAAGAGAGTACTCAGGGCCAGTAATGAACTGTGTCTGACATTGGTCTGCACCAGAGACCCTCTAAAAAGACTGAGAGTCCCAGAAGATCCACCTAATACATATAAACAACCTAATTTGGCAGCCAAAATGGAGAGACAAAAAAAAGCCCTAAATGAAAGACCAAGAGAAGTCTCCAGAAAAAGAGCTAAATGAAATGGAGATAAGCAATCTATCACATATAGAGTTCAGAATACTGATTGTGAGGATGCTCAACAGCATGAAAAAAGATATGGAAACTATGAAGGAAATTAAGAATGACATAGCAGAAATAAAGAATACATTGGAAGGAATAAGCAGCAGATTAGAGGAAGCTGAGGATCAGATCAGTGAATTAGAAGACAGGGTAGAAAAAAAATCACTCAATCAGAGATCCAAAAAGAAAAAAACTTAAAAAACAGGAGGACAGTCTAAGGAAGCTGTGGGACAACATGAAACATAACAATATTCACATTATAGGAGTGCCAGAGGAGGTTGGAAGTAAGCAAGTGTTAGAGAACCTGTTTGAAAAAACAATAGCAGAAAAATTCCCTAACCTAGTGAAGGAAAAAGTCACACAAGTTCAGGAGGCACAGAGAGTCCCAAGCAAGAATAACTCAAGAGGCCCATGCTCAGGCATATCATAATTAAAAGGCCAAAAGTTCAAGACAAAGAGGGAATCTTAAAGGCAGCAAGAGAAAAGCAGTCTGTTGCCTAAAAAGGAGCTCCCATAAGGCTATAGGCTGATTTCTCATCAGAAATTTTACAGGCCAGAAGGGAATGGCATGAAGTATTCAAGGTAATGCAAACCAAGGATCTGAAACCAAGACTACTTTATCCAGCAAGGCTATCATTCAAAATAGATGGTGAAATAAAGAGTTTCCCAGACCAAAAAACAAAAAGGCCAAAGAAGTTTATCACCACCAAACTAGGACTGCAAGAAATGTTAAAGGCACTGCTATAATAATAAGAAATAGAGACATGGGTGCGGGCTCCCCAAGCCTGTCTTCCCCGCTCGCTATTTCTCTCACAACTGAGGAGCTCCAGGAGCAGCCGACCAATGTAATTTTTAAAGATAGTTTTGTTGTTGTTGTTGTGTTTGTTTGTTTTTTAAATATATCTTTATTGATTTCAGAGAGAGGAAAGGAGAGGGAGAGAGAAAGAGAGATATAAACATCAATGATGAGTCATTGATCGGCCGCCTCCTGCACGCCCCTGACTGGGGATGGAGCCCGCAACCCGGGCATGTGCCCTGATTGGGAATCAAACCCCGATCACCTGGATCCTAGGTCAATGCTCAACCGCTGAGCCACACCCAGCCAGGCCCAATGTAATTTTTTTAAAACAATTTTACATTGAAACAATGATATTTTTGTATTGTTTCCAGAGATGCAAGGGCTGCCAGACTTGATGTGTTTTCAGATACCCCAGCAGTAGCCTACAGGACGGTCTGTAGAAGTGTGAAAGAAGAGATAGCAAGGAGGTGGCACTCTGGAAAAGACCTAAGTAAGATGTCATGAGGATTTGAACTAGGGAAGTGGTCTTAAAAATGGAGAAGGGAAAGGAGAAACAAGATGGCGGTGTAGGTAACAGCTGCACCCGCCGCCTCCTGCAACCACATCAAAATTACGACTAAAATACAGAACCACCGTCACTCAGAGCCTCCTGATAATCTGGCTGAACAGAAGCCCTACAACCAGGGAACTGAAGGAGCACCAAGACCAGTAGGAGGGGCAGAGACACGGGAGAACTGCGGCTGAATCACAGAGATGCAGCCTCGGGCCCACACCGGGTGCCGTGGTTTAAACCCAGGAGGGAATCTCGGCAGTGGGGGTTTCCTGGAGGATTGAGGGGTCCCAGCCCCACAGCAGGCCCCCAGCTTCAGGCTCCAGGGCCGGGAAAGACATCCCCAAAACTCCGGGCTGTGAAACCAGCAGGGACTGTCTCTGAGGGTCACGGAGGCTGCAGGAACCCCAGCAGCTCCTCTTAAAAAGCCTACGCATGAACTCACTCAGACGTGCTCCCTCTGAGCCCCAGCACTGGGCAGCAGCTTGAAAGGAACCTGGGACACTTGGGGAGGAACTAACCTGCCTGAAATCTGGGCTAGAGGTGGAGGGGCAGCTTTCTCCCAGGCAGACGAGCTGGCAGAGGCCATTGCTCTTTTGGCGAGTCCTCCCTGTACACAGCCGGCAGGCAAGCACCATATTTGAATCCCCAGCACCTGACTCACTCCTTTGGCCCCCCCCTTGGTGATTCCCAGAGGCCCTGCCCCTCCCTACCTGCAAGCTCATCCAAGCCATTTCCAGTGGCTTTTCTGTGCAAGTGGCCTCTCCAGCCCCATGCTTAGGACTTTCCTAAAATCTCTCAAACAAGCAGCAGCGTGCCCCATATGGCTCAATAAGTGGCCCCAAGCCTGGCACTAGCAGCAGCCTGCATTGGCTCATAGCTTGGCCTCTCCTGGACACCTCCAAGCCCAACACAAGTAGCAGCCAACTAAGGTTTGCTGTGTAGCTCATGCTAGGTGGCCCTGGGCAAGGCACTGGCACAGGCTGACTTTGCACCTCCCAGGAGGCCCCAGAGATGGTGCACCTGGTGGTCAGACTCAACCACGCTGGATTACAACCCTACCACATCCACAAGTGATACACTCAAGGAGCGCACTTGGTGAACACCAAAGCTCCACTGAAGTAAATCCTGCTCCATAGGGGTGTCTCCAGCACAGCAGCTCTCTGGCCATAGTTGCAGCTGGTCCTCACAGCTGATTGGCCTGGGGGTCAGTTCCTCCCAGGGACGCCAACAGCAACCAAGGCTCAACTACAATAGGACAGTGCACACAGCCCACACAGGGGAACCCCTAGAAGACCCAGCTCAGGTGACTGGGGAGTCTGAGCCACTGGACCCTACAAGACACCTACTACACAAAGCCACTCTACAAATTCCAGGAGACATAGCAGCTCTACCTAATACATAGAAACAAACACCAGGAAGCAGCCAAAATGTGGAGGCAAAGAAACATGTCACAAAGGAAAGCACAGAAGAAATCTCTAGAAAAGGAACTAAATGAAATAGATCCAAGCAAGCTAACAGATACAGAGTTCAGAATAATGGTTATAAGGATGTTCAAGTATCTTAGTTAGGCTATTAAGGAAACTAGTGAGATCATCAATGACATAATAAAGTGCCAATCAGAAATGAAGGCTACACCAACTGAAATGAAGAATAATTTACAGGGAATCAACGGCAGAGTAGAGGATGCTGAGAATCAAATCAGCAATTTGAAACATGAGAAAACAAAAAACACCAAACCAGAAGAGCAAAAAGAAAAAAGAACCCAGAAATATGAAGAGAGTGTAAGAAGTCTCTGGGACAACTTCAAGCGGCCCAACATTTGTATTATTAATGTGCCAGAAGGAGAAGAAAGAGAGCAAGAAATTGAAAACCTATTTGAAAAAAAAAATAATTACAGAAAACTTCTCCTACCTGAGGAAAGAAATAGACTTACAAGTCCAGGAAGCACAGAGAGTCCCAAACAAGAGGAACCCAAAGAAGCCCACAGCAAGACACATCATAATTAAAATGCCAAAGGTTAAAGACAGAGAGAATGTTAAAAGCAGCAAGAGAAAAGCAGTTAGTTACCTACAAGGGAGCACCCATACAACTGTCAGCTGATTTCTCAACAGAAACTTTTCAGGCCAGAAGGGAGCAGCAAGAAATATTCAAAGTGATGAAAAGCAAGAACCTTCAACCAAGATTACTCTACCTAGCAAAGCTATTGTTTAGAATTGAAGGTCAGATAAAGAGCTTCACAGATAAGAAAAAGCTAAAGGACCAGTACTACATGAAATGTTGAAGGGTCTTCTTTAAGAAGAAGCTAATGAATGAAAGAATCTGACAAACTAAATTGATCCAGAGACATTGAAGCATGCAACAGATGGTCATATCTCAGAGGAAAGAGGGAAGGGGAATGGAGGGTGGGAAGAGATTAACCAAAGAAGTTACATGCATATATGCATAACTCATGGACACAGTCAATAATGGGGTGAAGTCCTGGGGAAAGGGTGGGAGTGAAGTGGAGGGGGTCAATGGGGAAAAAATTAAATACCTGTAATACTTTCAACAATAAAGATAAATTTTAAAAAAACAAAACACAGTATGGTACTGGCATAAAAATACACATATAGATCAATGAAACAGAATAGATACCCCAGAAATAAACCCACGCCTTTATGGTCAATTAATATTTGACAAAGGAAGCAAGAACATACAATGAGGTAAAGACAGTCTATTCAATAAATATTGTTGTGGAAATTGGACAGATACATGCAACAAAATTAAACTAGACCACCTTCTTACACCATGTACAAGAACAGATTCAAAATAGATTAAAGATTTAAATGTAAGACTCAAAACCATAAAACTCCTAGAAAAAACATAGGCACTAAAATTGCAAATATTTCTTGTAACAATATTTTTTCTGCTGTATCTTTTCAGGGAAGGGATACAAAAGAAAAAATAAACAAATGGGACTACATCAAACTAAAAAGTTTTTGCACAGCAAAAGAAACAACTCAGTGAATGGGAGAAGATATTCACCAATGATACATCCAATAACTGGTTAATATACAAAATTTATTAAAAAACTCATACAGCTCAACACCAAAGAAACAAACAAACCAATTTAAAAATGGGCAAACGACCTAACTAGACACTCCTCCAAAGAAATACATATGGCCAATAGACATATGAATGGATGCTCAACATCACTAATCATCAGAGGAATGCAAATTAAAACCACAATGAGATATTACTTTACACCTGTCAGAATGACTATCATCAATGAATCAACAAACAACAAGTGTTACCAAGGATGTGGAGAAAAGGCAACCCTTGTGCACTGTTGGTGGGAATGCAGATTGGTGCAGCCACTATGGAAAATAGTAGGGAGGTTCCTCAAAAATTAAAAATGGAAGTGACTTATGACCTAGCGATTTCACTTCTGAGTATATATCTGAAGAACCCCAAAATACTAGTTCGAAAGAATATATACATCCCTATGTTCATTGCAGCATTATTTACAATAGCCAAGATATGGAAGCAACCTAAGTACCCATCAATAGACAGGTGGTATACTGGTACACAATAGGTGATAAGATTTAAATAAAGAAGTGGAGCCCTAGCTAGTTTTGCTCAGTGGTTAGAGCATCGGCCTGCGGACTGCAGGGTCCTGGGTTCGATTCTAGCCAAGGGCACATATCTTGGTTGCAGGCTCGATCAAAGTCCTGGCTGAATGAGGGAAGCAACCAATCAATGTGTCTCACATCAACGTTTCTCTCTCTCTCTCTCTGAAAAAATAATGGAAAAAATATCCTCAGGTGAGGGTTAAAAAAATAATAATAAATAAATAAATAAATAATAAATAAGAAGTATAATATTAGTTGGCCATAGAAAAGAATGAATTCTTACCATTTATGACAGCATAGATGGACCTAGAGGGTATTATGCTAAATGAAATAAGTCAGCTAGAGAAAGACAAATACCATATGATTTCACTTATATGTGGTATCTTAAGAAGAATATAAACGAACAAATAAAACAGAAACAGACTCAGATACAGAAAACAGACTGATGGTTTCCAGAGGGCTGGGGGTTTGGGGGATTGGGTGAAAAAGGTGAAGGAACTGAGAGGTACAGATTGGTAGTTACAAAACAGTCATGGGGATGTATAGTACAGCATAGGAAATATAGTCAATAATATTGTAATAACTATATATGATGCCAGGTAGGTTCTTGAAATATTGGGGGGATCACTTTGTAAATTACATGATTGCTATGTATGGTGCCAAGTGGGTACTGGAAATATCAGAGGGAACACTTTGTAAAGTATATGATTCTCTAACCACTATGCTGTACACCTGAAACAAATACAAAATAATATTGAATGTAAACTGAAATTGAAAATATTTTTTAATTTTTAAAAGAATAAAAATTATTGAAAAAAGAAATTAAAATGTGTATAATTGGACAATTAATAAAAATAAAATTTTCCAAACTAATGAGGTAAGGGGGAGGAATGAAAAAGAACAGAAAATTCATTAAGCTATTAGGAAGAAGAAAAGGATAAAAGTTATATTTAGGAAATAGTAAAATTGATAATAAACATAACACAAAAAGACAAGATTATTATAATTACTCAAATTTAAATGGATTGAATCTCAAGACACAAATGTGGGATTAGGGCAAAAAGTATACTTACATATAATTACAAGAAGTTTATCTTAAACAAAGAGCAAAACCCAAAGGTCTAGGCAAAGATAAACCAGGTAAGTGGCAGCAAAATAAAAGCAACAGTTGTGATGTACTTATCAAAATAAAATTCAAACTCAAAAGCCTAAACAGACAAAACAAGGAAAATACATTAATGGCATTGTGAAAGACAGCCTAAGATATACACTTTAGGATTCCCTTCCTTAACCCTAAACCTACCCCCTCAAAAAAACACCACAGAACCACAAAGAGAAATTTGTTTACATTTATTCTATCTTTTGATACTATAACAGCTGAAGTAGACAAAAAGAAAAAAAATGAGTAAAGAAACCTTAATCATCAAACTAGATTGAAAAGTCATAATGAGTAATCCGTACCTAACGAAGAATGTAGTTTCTTCTCTTATATTCATGAAAGTTTTACAAAATTCAATTGAGTATCCAGGCCACAAAGAAAATCTTGAATGATGTTTACAAATTTAGATTCAACAACTGCATTCTCTGATCACAGGAAAACCATATTACAAAAAAAAAAGACAAACTACCTTAATCAGTTACAAACTAAGAGCCCTGGCCAGGTGGCTCAGTTGGTTGGAGTGTCATCAGGTACACCAAAAGGTTGTGGGTTTGATTCTCAGTCAAGGCACATACCTAGGTTGCTGGTCTGGGTGTGTACAGGAGGCAACCAATCAATGTTTCTCTATCACATTGACATTTCACTTTATTTCTCTCTCTCTCTCCCTCCCTCCCTTTTCCCTCTCCCTCTCTAAACATATTCTCCGGTGAGCATTTAAAAAAAAAACACTGGCTCTTTGCTCCTCCTGTCTCTCAGGCAGCCTGTCTTCCTGCGCAGTGCCAGCTGCAACCCTGAGACACAATGATGAAGATAAGAGTGAACAGATTTGGCCATATTGGGCGCCTGGTCACCAGGGCTGCTTTTAACTCTGGCAAAGTGGATAATGTTGCCATCAATGACCCCTTCATTGGCCTCAACTACATGGTCTACGTGTTTCAGTATGATTCTACTCATGGCAAGTTCAAAGGCACACTGAAGGCTGAGAACGGGAAGCTTGTCATCAATGGAAAGTCCATCTCCATCTTCCAGGAGCAAGATCCTGCCAACATCAAATGGGGTGATGCTGGTGCTGAGTATATTATGAAGTCCACTGGTGTCCTCACTACCATGGAGAAGGCTGAGACTCACTTGAAGGGTGGAGCCAAGAGGGTCTTCATCTCTGCCCCTTCTGTGGATGCCCCCATGTTTGTGATGGGTGTGAACTATGACAAGTATGAAAACTCCTCAAGGTTGTCAGCAATGCCTCCTGCACCACCAACTGCTTGGCCCCCTGGCCAAGGTCATCCATGACAACTTTGGTATTGTGGAGGTACTCATGACCACAGCCCATGCCATCGCTGCCACCCAAAAGACCATGGATGGCCCAGAGGCTGCTCAGAACATCATCCCTGCTTCTACTGGCACTACCAAGGCTGTCAGCAAGGTCATCCCTGAGCTGAATAGGAAGCTCACTGACATGGCCTTCTTTCCATGTCCCCACCCCCAATGTGTGAGTTGTGGATCTAACTTGCCTCCTGGAGAAAGCTGCCAAATGTGATGACATCAAGAAGGTAGTGAAGCAGGCTTCAGGAGTCCCCTCAAGGGCATCCTGGACTACACTGAAGACCAGGTGGTTGTCTGGGACTTTAACAGTGACACCCACTTCTCCACCTTTGATCCTGGGGCTGGCATTGCCCTCAATGACAACTTTGTCAAGCTAGTTTCCTGGTATGACAATGAATTTGACTACAGCAACAGGGTGGTGGACCTTGTGGTCCACATGGCCTCCAAGGAGTAAGAGTCCACTGGACCATCAGCCCCAGTGAGAGGAAGAGAGGCCCTCAGCTTCTGGGGAGTCCTTGACTCAAATGGATCCCCCAACACACTGAGAATCTCCTGACCTCCACAATTTCCATTCCAGACCACCTGAAAAAGAGGAGGAGCTTAAGGAGCCCTACCTTGTCATGAACCATCAATAAAGTTCACTGTAGCCCCCCAAAATAAATAAATAAACTAAGAAACTTTCCTCAATAGCTGAGATCAAAATGATAAATCATTTCTGAAGTTGCACCTTTCATTCCAGAGTTTATGAGATATAACTACATTTAGAGGAAAGTGTATAGCCTCAAATCCATTACTATAAAAAAACAACAACAACAACAAAAAAACCCCCTGGGAAACCAAGAGTAACTGAGTTAGGAATTTAGATTTCATTCATATGTGGGATATAAAACAAAAAGCAACAATTGAACAAACAAAAAACAAACTCATAGACACAGACAACAGAAGGGAGGAGGGTCTGGGGAGGACAAAGACAGTAAAGGGGGTCAAATATATGGTGATGGAAAGAGACTAGACTTTGAGTGGTGAGCACACAATAGAGTATAAAGATGTTGTATTATAATGTTGTACACCTGAAATTTATATAATGTTATTAACCAATGTTACCTCAATAAATATAATAAAAAAGAAATTAGAAAAAGAACAAAAAACTTAATCAAACACATGAAAATGAAACACAAAACAAAAACTCAAGAAATGGCAATTCACCAAAATTTAAGCTTAAATAAATAAAAACAAAATCTGGTACTTTCAAATAATTAATTATATGGATCAACCCCTAACAAATCTGGTCAAATTGAAAAGAAAGAAAAATACAATAGTCGTAATAAAAGAAAAAATATTTATTGCACCAGATAAGTAGTAATATAAACTAGTTATAATGGAATGTGAGGTATAAGTCTAAAGCAACATACTTAAATATTTAAGTAAAATATGTGAGTCCCTGGGGAAAATGTAATTGTGAAAATTAATGAAAAAATTAATAAGGGACCAGTACTCACAGGCAGTGTTACCAGACATACCTCCACTGGCATAGGAGGCCTGACTGGGGCTGGCAAAGGCAGATATGTCAGAGGTCTCAGTACCCTTCTGGCAACCCTATAGGCCTGAAACGGGCATGACTGGATGGAAACTCAGTGGACAGGACAGGCTGGAAAGGGCAGAGCCAGAGCAGGGTGTTGAGGGGAGGAGGACAGGATGTGATGAGCAGGGCTAGGGGGCGACAGACAGACCAGAACTGGATTGGCAGGTGCCAAAACTGACAGAAAGGGCTGGGACCTTGTGGGATAGTCAGGGATAGAACAAGGTAGGCAGGGGCAGGGCATGATTGCTATGACACCTTGAATTCTCCTCAGTGTCCAAAAGTGGAAACATCAAGGAGTACCATTTCACACTCTATCAGCCATCTCAACGTTTTCCCAACACCTCTGGCCTAAGGAATATTAACAGTTACACAGAAGAAGTTGGTGAATTGGCTGTGCACTAATCAAGCACCAGCTATATAAGTGAAGGCCTGGGATGGAGGGGACTGCAGGGAATAAGGGTTAGGACTGCCAGATCCCTTTGTAAAGTCTCAGCTCCCCTGACAGAAGAGGACCCTCTGAACACTGAGTGGGCATCACTTCATAGCTACTCCTGCATGAACACTGCAGCCTGCTTCTAAATACAGTTGCACTGTTACCCACTACCATCAGAGTTTCAGAATTGGGTTTGTGGCTAGACAGATGGGTTTAGGGGCCATCATGGGATATGAAAAGCCCTGTTCTTTCAAATTTTATTAACAAAGCTCTAAGCAGTGAGAAATGAGATTCCCCTGGCCCATCCCAGGTTCAGGAATAGAAGAATGAGCAGAAACAGGAGAGAATTTTGAGGACCCCCTCCCAAAAGGGGATAGACAGAAACAGGAAACCAAATGATGAACAGAGAAACACAGAGACACTCTGAGATGCCCTGAGAAAGAAGTAGTTAAAGAAACATGTGTGTGAGGAATTCATGGGGTGTCTCCCTTGCACAAGATACTGGGTACAGGACTTCAGTTGAACATGGCTCAGTTGTGTACTTTAGAGCGCAGGTCATTGGTGAGGGGATCATGCTGGACTGTCTGGTGAAGCATCAGGGCGAGCAGACCTGCCCGGTTCCTCATAGCTGTGCGCACCTTGTGCTCCTGCTCACTCAGCTGTTCCAACTTGTACAACTGTGGGAGGCCAGCATGAGAGGGGGATTCCAGGATTATATCCCATCCCTCAGCCCCACTCAGCATTGTAGCCCTACCGCTCGCACGCGCTCTAGGTCCACCTCAGCACGCCTCAGCTTTTCCCAGCAGTAGTGGTGGATGCACAGGCGTTTGGGGAGGCGGCAGAAATTACCAGTGAGTTCAAAGACATTGTGCACTAGTGGGCAACCACACACTTCATCATCCGTTACCTGTGGGGAAGAATGAAGAATGATGAAGTATGAAGGAAGATAGCAATGGAGAATGATCAGGCAGGCATGATGAGAGGGATAGGGGAATGGAGGGCAATTGAGCAGGAAGGAGAGAAATGAGAAGTGAGCCACCAGGGGAGAAGAGATGAATTCAGTGATTAGGTAGAGAAGAGGAGGCAAATGGGGATGATCAAGCAAGGAGAGTGGAGGAAGAAGTTAACAAGCAGGGATGGAGGAATGGAGGTGATCAGACAGGAAAGACAGAAGAAAAGAGAGATCAAACAGGAAGGAGCAGAATGGCGGAGGGAAGATCTGACAAGAAGAAATAGATAAATGAGGGTTGGCAAGGCTTGGAGGAGGTGAGTAATGAGCCAGGGAAGGTGGGAAGAATGGAGGCTGGTAACACAAGGAGAAAGAAAGGATTTAGGAGATGACAGGCAGGGAAAAGACGATTGGGGCCAGTGAGGCAGGGAAAATAAAGAATGAGGGAGGTCAGAAACTGAGGGAGAGAGGAATTGAGGGAGGCCATGCAGAGAGGAAGGGGGGAATGGGGGCTGTCTGGCAGGGATGGGAAAGGAATGGAGGATGGTCAAGCAAGTAAAAGAGAGTGGGGAATGGTATGAAGTGAGGGGCAGAGGACTAGAGGATGGTCAGGCAGAGAGAGAGAGAGAAATGTGGGAAGGGGGTTCAGGAAGGAGCGTACAGATAAACAGCAGTCAAGCAGAGAGAAAAGTAAGACTAGAAGGCGATTGGGCAGTGAAGAGGCAGGAATATGGGGTAGTCAGGAAGGGAGGGGGAGACATAATAGTTGGTCAGGAGGTATGAAGGCAGTGAGGCAGAAGGCAGAAGGAAATAGGAGGCAATCAAGTAGAGAGGAAAAGAGGAATAAGGTGGTCAGGCAGGGAGGAGGGAAGGAATGGAGGGTGAGAAAGAAAGAGCCTCACCTTGGGGTCCTTTGAGTGCTCAGGGCATAGCACCTGGAGCCGTTTACAATACCTCTTACTCTTTGGGTCATAAGCATCACAGAAGAGTCTTGTGGCCCTGGAGGGAGGTTAAAAGTGAGGTGCTAAAGGTCAGGAGGAGGGAGCTCCCATCCTGAACCCTGTCCACACTTTATCTCCAACCTCGCCCATACCCTGCCCCAAACTCACCCACCTTTGCCTCTGAGCCCACCCACATCCTGCCCTTGATCTTGCCCACCCTGCTCCTGACCCCATCCACATAATGTTTTTGATCTTGACCAGCACCACACTTACCCTTCAATGCAAGTGGGGTACAAGGACCCGAAGGACGATTTGCACTCATACTGGAAGATTACAAATGGGAGGAACAGTAGATGTACACTGCATGCCCTCCCATGACAAAGCCCCAAACAATACATTTGTCCCCTTTGGACCCTATGTTCCTGTCTGCCCAGTCAATGGCCCCCCTCTCCACTGGCTGATACCCAATCTTCGTCCTCATACTGGGGATGGAAGAAAAGCACACATGAGTAGAACCATGGGTGTGTGTTGTAGCCCCTTCTACAACAAACGCCCAGGTACCAAACCTGTTCCCCTCCCCATGAACCCCACCAAGCCAAAACACTCTTGCCCAGTCGGCCCCCAGCCAATACCACAACCTTGGCGAAGCAGTGCTCCATGTGGCGGAGGGCAACATGCATACTGATGGATTTCCCACAGGAGACACAGAAGATCTGTTGGACGGTGTCGTTGATAACTTTGGTGCTCTGCACAGGAGAGTGGAGGAGCCAGTGAAGCAGTGCAGAGTGGAGATAGGCAGGGCAAGATATCAGGTACCTTTCCACTACACCCTACCTATTCCCACTCACCTCCTCATCATAGCACACGGCCTGCTGCTTGCCACGCAGAATGATGGCCTCAAGTTCATGGAACTGACACTCCATGTACTTCAGGCGGGTGTGGGCATCCTGCTGCTCATGGAGGATTCTCTCGAGCATTTTCTTGCCATGCTCCTCAGCAATGCAGGGGCTGTTATTCCACTGCTGGATGCGCTGGGGCAGGATCTCATAGATGCGTCTGAAAGCAAGAAATCGAATGGGTAGATAGGGGCAATAAAAGAAGTGGATGAGTAACCAAATGGTGAATATATAAGATAATAAACAGTAGATGAGTGAAAGCTGGTGAATAAGTGATTAAATGGTGAATGGATGGGTGGATAGTAGGTGGCTGGGTGGGCAAGTGACCATAAGGGTTAGTGGACGGAATGCAGATGGGTGGTTTAGTGGGTGAGTGGCTGTAAGGGTGGGTGGGTGGGTGGATGAATGGTGGATGAATGTATAGGGTGTGGATGGACTTACGGATAGCATAGATCATACCCTACCCCAAGCCCTGTTGCTTAACCTCCAGGTGCACTCACTCAGCTGCCAGCTTCATGCCACAGTTGTCTGAGCAGTACTTGGAGCCTGGCCGGGTGGGATTCACACAGCCAGGTCCCAGGCATTGTCGCAGCGGGGCTAGGTCCTTGGCATCCATCTGCTCTGGATATTTCCGCTTTTCCATGAGCTTCTGTTTCTTCTCCTTCTGTGGGACAGCCATGGTCAGGGAAGAGGTAGGGGAATCCCCTAACCCTGTACCCCTGCCCTCCATTCTACTCCCAACCTCTGCCTCCATGCCCCCCCCCCCATTTCTGTCACCTTCCATGCCACCTTTTTCTTCAATTTCTCCATTTTCTTCGCATTCACTGCCTGCTTCTGCAGTGCAGGATCCAGGAACAGGAACTCCTCAAAAAAAAAAAAAAAAAAATCTGCTTTGCTGTGTAACAAGCCATCCTTCAAATTAATGGATAAAACAACGGTCATTTATTAATTCAAGATTCCGTAGATTGACAATTGGGATAGGCTCAGCTGGGCAGTTCTGCTGGTTTTGCCTGGGTTTCTCCATATGGTTGTAGTCAGTTAGTGGCTGTTTGGTCCTAGATGGCCTCACTCAGATGTTTGGAGGTTGATGGGTCAATGGAAGTAATGGAGCCATGCTAGCCTGTGTTTTTTCACATGGAGACTGGATTCCAAAAGCACCAAAAAAGCAGAAGCCCCAATTTTTAAGTATACAGTAAACGCTTGATTTTTCAGACCTTGATTTAACAGACTTCCAATTTAACAGACAAAATATCTGGTCTGTATGTCATATGTGAAAAAATCAACACCCTGTTAATTTTAAAATGCTTTTAACCAAGATTTGCTTATAATTAAATTAACAGATTATTTTTTTGTTATTAATTCACTGTTGTTTTTAACCAATTTTAGCAAATAGGCCATACATTGTAAAAAATACTGTAGTAATTTCACCAACATAAATATTACATATTTACAACTATAGTCTGCATATTTAAATCCAAGTGTCACCGTTTGTAAACAATGTTCAGTGAATGATTAGCATGTGATCACACCGACACATGCAGTAATTGGTTCTTTTGTCACATGGTGTGACTTTCTGCAGCAGTGCGGGCCAATGTTGCAACATGCACTAAGCCATGCCCCAGCCGTGTGCATTTGTTTACTTGCAGTGGTTGGTAAATGCACACATTTACTAGACCTGTTCAGTATAAATTTAAAATTACTGTAATATATATAGAAAACTTTTCTGTGAAACTAAACTTTTCATACATACTTAATTTTAATTACACAAATGTGTAAGTTTATAATTACACAAACTACTGAGTAAAAACAGGTTAACTAATTTGTCAATTTTTTAACACATGCATTCAGAAAAACTACTTTATTTTATATGTACTTTCAGCTTTAATGGACACCCCCTAGCCCGAATTAGTCCATTATCTTGGGGTTTTACTATATTTTATGCCTCTGCATGCATCATGTTTGCTACCACCCCAAAGGATATGTCATTCATCCAGAGCTATAGGCCAGAAAAATGCTGACAGATCTTCCCAACTTCTTTCTTTTTTTTAAATCCAAACATCATACTATTTAATTCCCCAATAAAACATCGGAAAAAGGACTATCATTGCTAAGATTTACATATAAAATCTCCACCTAATTAGTAATAGAAGCCTATGTACCAATTTCTAAAACAGTTATAAGATATATACACAATTTTGGGTACATTAACAAAACAGAGTATTACAAAATATTAAAGACAGTTCTCCTGTCCACGGGTCTCATCACCTCTTACTTGAAGTTGTGAGTTCTGATACAAGGTGGTGCAAGGAATATATTGACGCATTCTCAGATTATCCCAACTTCCTTCTTTTCTTTTATTTTTTTTTTAAAATATATTTTATTGATTTTAGAGAGCGGAAGGGATAGGGAAAGAGAGAGAAACATCAGTGATGAGAGAAAGTCACTGACTGGCTGCCTCCTGCATGCCCCTCCTGGGGATCAAGCCTGAAACCCCTGCAAGTGCCCTGACCGGGAATCGAACCTTGATCTCCTGGATCATAGGTCGATGCTCAACCACTGAGCCATGCTGGCCAGGCACCAACTTGTTTCTTGAATGATTTTTGAACACTCTCTGTCATACACTCATCAGATGTTTATTGTCAAAAGTCCCCTATGAAAAAGTCCTGGTATAGTTTTCAGTCCTGAGGCAGATCCTTTTCAGTTAACAACTGAGATATGGCTGTTGTCTGAGGTGACTCCTTTACTGCCAATGCCACTGCCACCATCTGGTACTTCTGGGATATCCTGGCCTTTTGCAGTTGAGGCAGCTGTGTTTGAGTGGGCAGTTGCCAGTAGAACCATGGCAAGGCCTCTGAGGGTATTATAGGCAAGAGCTGAGGGGCAGGCCCTCACACTAGCTCCACTCCCCCATCCATACTGTCCTGGACTCACCAGAGACCAGGGATTACAAGTAGGATTCCTGTGTTGGTGGGATGAAGGCTCTGGATCAGCACTAAGTGGATGGGCACAGGTTAACCCTGCCCTAACACTCCTGGCCTCACCTTCTGGCCAAAGTTAGGGAGGAGACCACTGCACCTGTCTGGATACACTAGGTCTTGCCTGCCTAGGAATGACTGGCACTACTTGGCCCGGCTTGCCCACCTTATCCAGACACATCTGGCTGGTATATCTGGCCCCAACTTGCCTACCTGAATGCATAAGGCCCTGCCTACCTGCTCAGAAAAGCTAGACTCCACCGCCTTACATTTGCTCAGCTCAGCCTGCCCTGCCCCACCCTCCAGAACACACCTGCTATCTTGCTTGCGGGGCACCCAGGGCCCACACAAGCCACCTCTGCCCAGCCCACCCAAACACACACAGCCCCACACTTTAGACATGCTCCGCCCACCAGCATTTCTCACCTGGTCCACCTAGTCCCTCCAGGCCCTGCCTGCCTAACCCTACCCTACACATTCTGTCTTGCCTTATTGCTCCTAGCCTTGTGGGACCCATACACTGCAACAAGACATACCCAGCCCTGTCCCATGCCAGGCCCTGCTCCCTTACCAGATTCTTTTCCTCATATGCCCCCCCATTCCTGCACATACCGAGTTCTGCCTTACCTTCCGAGTATTGAGCCATGCCAAGCCCTGTCTCCCCTCCCCACCTGCATGTGCCAGGCCGTGCTGTGTCTGCCCTGACTGACTTACCTAGAATAATTTGACAGTCTTAATTCTGAAATGTACTCCTACCTGTACCCAGTAACACCAAGTAAAATATATAAATATACACATTTTAAAAAATGTTTGTGTGTACATGTGCACACAGGCAAACAAATCATTACCCTTAGTGATTGAAGGAGCAAGCACACACAGAGAAAGAAAATACACAATTTCAATAAAACAATTACCAATTGGTGAATTTATACTATTTTCGAGCTAGAGATGCAATATTAATAAAAACCGACCCTGGCAGCCTTAAAGGAAGTCTAAATACATTCCAATGAATAAGGGGCACAGATAGGTTACATTAGAAATTAATAAAAGGTTTAACTTTTGAAAATTGAAACGGCACTTCTAAATAACTTTTGATAAACAGAAAAGCAACTGAAATTAAAAAACACTTAGAACATAACAAAAAGGAAAGCAATGCTTGCCTAACTGTGGTCTTAGACGGAACTTTAAGATGAGAATATGAGGAAAGAAGAAAGACGGAAATTACTGATCTGAGCATTCAGCTCGAATTAGAACAAGTCCCCATCTTAACTCCAAAGACCCCCATTATCAACCTCAAAATCCCCCTCACCCACCCCTCCGAACACAAAACTCAAAGTCCCTGGTCAAAGCCCTTAAAAATTACCTCAGCCGGCGATAAACTGTACAGAGCTTCGAGGAAAATGCCGTGAAAACGCTACTTGGCTACTTCGCGCTTCGGTAGCGACCTTTGCCCCGCCTCTTCTTGAATGTGTTGTATGTGCGCATGCTCAAGACCCCTCGCGGAGCTGAGATGTCGTCCAAAGTTCTAATAGCGGATATCAGAGAAACCCGGCAGGTCAAGGGTGCGCCATTCTGCAGAACACCGCTCCACAGGCCTACATGAATACACTTGTTTATTTTGATGCCAGCATCTCACTGTTTTACAGTCGGAGTGACCGATTATTGCATTATCGTATATGGCAGGAATATTGATCCCCTTATCATTTCCAATTATTTTGAATAACTTTATATTATTACTATTTTACTATCTGCTATTATTTTTATCATGAGGTAGGCAATGAGAAAAACAAACAAAAAACCCCACATAAATCCATTTTTTAAAAGTCAAGAAATTAGAAAAAATTATAGAAAGGGCAGGAAAAATAGAAAGCAAAAGGTAAGAAGGTAGGACTAAGTTCACATTTGAAGTTCACTTTTTCTTACTTTTTATTACTTAATCAGCAATAAAAATTGTTAATGGAGTAAACTCTGCAGTTAACGTCAAAGATGGTCATTTTGGATGAAAATGAACAAATCTAGTCATATGCTGTTAATGACAAACCCAGCAAATCATAAAACTAAAGAAATATTTAAAATAAAGGAATGGAAAAAAATTTGCCAGGCACATGCTAATCAAAATAAGCAAGATAAGTTACATTAATATTAGACTAAAAATACTAAGACAAAAAGTATTAATTGAGATTGAAAGGGTCATTCCATAATGATTTGATTCACCATGAATATGTAAAAATTTCAATCTTACACACAATTAAATGTTGTAAAATAAATATAAAGGAAAATATATTAGAACAAAAGCTAAAATAGAAAAAAGTATTTTTGTTATAGAAGATTACAATCACACTGCTGTTTGAATTTCCATTCACCCTTCAAGACAGCTTTGTAATCATCTGGTAAGCTCTCTGCTTCCTTTCTATCTGGATAGACTCTCTTCTGAATGAACTTACGGACATAATTATAATACCAAGGATGTTTCTTTTATTTTAATTTTGAAATTAGGAAGGAAATGGGGATATTGCCTGAATCAATCACACCTGTTTTGTGTCTGCCTTACTCACTAGAAACAAGGGCAGGGACAATGTTGGTCTTGGTCACTGCTGGTTGCCAGTGCTCAGTTTACCACCCAGCACACAGGGGTGTCCAGTAGATATTGGTGATCAAAGGAATATATCATGGACCCCGCCCTTGGGTGTTGTTGCAAAATGGCAAATTTTACAGTAATCTATCTGGTTCCATGTTATTCCTTAAAGATAAAGGCAGCCCGGCCTGGCATGGCTCAGGGGCTGAGCATCGACCTAGGATCCAGGAGATCGGGGTTCGATTCCCAATCAAGGCACATGCCTGGGTTGCAGGCTAAGCAGCCAATCAATGACTCTCTCATCATTGATGTTTCTATCTCTCTCTCTCCCCCTCCTTTCCTCTCTCTGAAATCAATAAAGATATGTGTGTTTTTTTAAAAAAAGATAAAGGCAAATATATGCTGTAATTTACACAAGAGTTACATTTAACTAATCATTGACAAGAAAAGCAAAGTTCAAAAAATGCTAAGATCTTTCTACTAGGAGCCTATTTTTCCTGATTCAAATCTGGCATCTAATGACAATGTCCCCAGATAAATCTTCACAGCTTATATCAAACTTAGTTTCAGGACTGAGGCAGGAGGTGAGAAATTCAAGCTCAACTCAGAAGCAGTTTGTGAGCTCTAAAGAAAGCATTGCGCCCTGCCCAGCTTGGCTCAGTGGTTGAGCATCGACCTAGGATCCAGGAGATTAAGGTTCGATTCCAGGTCAGGGCACATGCCTGGGTTGTGGGCTCGATCCCCAGGAAGGGGGGTGTGCAGGAGGCAGCTGATCAATGACAACTCTCTCATCATTGAAATTTCTCTCTCTCTCCCCCTCTCCCTTCCTCTCTCTGAAATAAAGATATATGTAAAAAAAAAGAAAGAAAGAAAAGAAAGCATGCCTCTCTATGGCCATGAAAGTTTATAAGTACTACTTGTGGTGTCCAAGCTAATCCTTTAACAAAACTGTTAGCTAGATGGACTAAGAAAAATGGAAGAAAATTTATTAAAATCATAAATGAAAGTGGGAATATTACCACAGAATAGAATAGAGAGTCCAGAAATAAATGTTTGTATATATGGTCAAATGATTTTTGAGAAGGCTGTCAAGACTATCCAATGGGACAAAAACAGTCTTTTCAACAAATTGTGTTGGGAAAACTAAATATCTACATGCAAAAGAATGAAGTTGGTCCCTAACCTGGTGAAGGAAATAGACACACAAGTTTAGGAAGCACAGAGAGTCCCAAATAAGATGAATCCGGAGGCCCACACCAAGACATATCATAATTAAAATGCCAAAGGTTAAAGACAAAGAGAGAATCTTAAAAGCAGAAAGAGAAAAGCAGTTAGTTATCTATAAGGGAGCTCCCATAAGACTGTCAGCTGATTTCTCAACAGAAACTCTGCAGGCCAGAAGGGGTTGGCAAGAAATATTCAGTGATGAAAAGCAAGGACCTACAACCAAGATTACTCTGTCCAGCAAAGACATCATTTAGAATCTAAGGACATTTAAAGAGCTTCCCAGCCTGGCTGGCATGGCTCAGTGGTTGAGCAGCAACCTATGATCCAGGAGATCGAGGTTCAATTCCTGGTCAGGGCACATACCTGGGTTGCTGGCTCGATCCCCAGTGGTGGGTGTGCAGGAGGCAGCTGATCAATGACTCTCTCATCATTGATGTTTCTATCTCTCTCTCCCTCTCCCTTCCTCTCTCTGAAATCAATAAAGATATATTTAAAAAAAAAAAAAAAAGAGCTTCCCAGACAAGAAAAAGTTAAAGGAGTTCATCACCACCAAACCAGTATTACATAAAATGTTAAAGGGTCTTCTTTAAGAAGAAGAAAAAAAATGATTAAAAAATGAATAATAAAATATCAATAAATGCATATCTATCAACAATTACTTTAAATGCAAACAGATTAAATGCTCCAATAAAAAGAAACAGGGTAGCTGAGTGGATAGCAAAACAAGACCCTTACATATGCTGTATACAGGAGACTCACTTCAGACTGAAAGACACACACAGACTGAAAGTAAAGGGATGGAAAAAGATATTTCATGAAAATGGAAACAAAACAAAACAAGCTGGGGCAGCAATACTTATACCAGACAAAATAGACTTTAAAACAAAGGTTATAACAAGAGACAAATAAGGACCCAGCAACTCCACTTCTGGGTATTTATCCCAAAACCCCAGAACACTAAATCAAAAAGGCATATATATCCATGTCTATTGCAGCATTACTTATAATATTCAAGATATGGAAGCAATCTAAGTGACCAGCAGTAGAGGAATGGATAAAGAAGTGTATAATGGAATATGATTCAGCCATAAAAAAAGAATGAAATCTTGCCATCTGCAACAACATGAATGGACCTAGAGGGTATTATGCTAAGTGAAATAAGTCAGACAAAGACAAATGCCAAATGATTTCACTTATATGTGGAATCTGAAAAACGAAATAAACAAGCAGAACAGAAACAGGTTTGTAGATACAGAGAACATTTTGACGGTTGCCAGATGGGACAGGGGTTAGGTGATGGGTGAAAAAGATGAAAGATTTAGGAGTACAAATTGGTAGTTACACAATAGTCATGGGGATGTAAAGTACAGCATATGGAATATAATCAAAAATATTGTAATAACTATATATGATGTCAGATGGGTACTAGATTTATCAGGGTGATGAC
This sequence comes from Miniopterus schreibersii, assembly GCF_964146895.1. Classification (NCBI taxonomy): domain Eukaryota; kingdom Metazoa; phylum Chordata; class Mammalia; order Chiroptera; family Miniopteridae; genus Miniopterus; species Miniopterus schreibersii. The sequence continues at coordinate 75,295,369 of NC_138104.1, forward strand.
TTTGTAAGTTATATGAACATCTAATCATGGGGTTGTACACCTGAAACTAATATATAATATTGTACATCAGCTGTAATTTAAAATTTTTTAAAGGAAACCATTTAAAAAAGAATGAAGTTAGATCTTTATCTAACACCATATACAAAAATTAATTAAGAATGAATCCATGTCCTAAATGTAAGGTTTAAAACTCTAAGTTAAAGAAAACATAAGGCAAAGGCTTCACAATGTTGGATTCGCAATTATTTCTTGGGTATGACATCAAAAACACAGGCAACAAAAAAACTGACAAATTAAACTTTATGAAAATTAAAAATATTTTCTATCAAAAGACATTATCAACAGAGTAAAAAGAGACAACTCACAGAATGGGAGAAACTATTTGCAAATCATACATCTGATAAGGGATTACAATCCTGAATATATAGAGGACTCCTAAAACTCAACAACAAAAAAACCAAACAACCTGATTCAAAACTGGACAAAGATTTTGAATAGGCATTTTTCTGGAGAAGATATACAAATAGTTAATAAGCACACAACATCACTAATCATTAGAGATATGCAAATCAAAACTACTATAAAATATCACTTCACACACATTAGGATGGCTACTATTTAAAAAAAACAAAAAACAATAAATAACTAGTGTTGGCAAGGATGTGGAAAAATTGGAATCCTTATGCACCACTGATGTGAATGTAAAGTGTATAGCCACTATGGAAAACAGCATAGCAGTTTCTCAAAAAATTAAAAGTAAAATTACCATATGATCTAGCAATTCCACTTTTGAATATATACTCAAAATAATTGAAAGCATGGTCTTGAAGAGATATTAGTATTCCCATGTTCATAGCAGCTCTTTGAAAGAGCTATAATTTTGTTCTGCTCCTTCCAGTACCAGAAATGTGCCCTTTTCAAGTCTACCACTGAACGGGGGACCAGTGGCTGAGAGTAGGGTAAGTTAAAATGCCACAGAGCCCACTGTTATTGATGAACTTCAGCATATTTTCTTGACTAACTGCTTTCTAGGTAATGGCAAACCTTTGGATAATTTCCATAGTTGTGAAAAAGTTAATTTTGACAATATTTGCCAATTTTTTCATTGCTTTTATGAAAGGGCAAACTTTCAGAGGTCTTGACTCCTCCAACTTTGTTGATATCACTCTTTTTATCTTTTTTATCATATTTAGTATCTGCAGTGGTTTCACCTCTTCACTTTTAATATTAGTGACTAGTGTCTTCTCTCTTTTTTCCTGATCAGTATGACTAGAGGTTTCACACTTTTATTGATCTCAAAGAACCAGCTTCTGGTTTTACTGATTTCCTCTGTTGGTTTCTATTTCATTGATATCCTATCTGATCTTTATTAGTTTCTTTCTTGTGATTATTTTCAGTTTAATTTACTTTTATGGCTTTAGTTTGTTTAAAAAAATAAGTTGAAATTGTTGTTTTAAGTGCACTTTTATTTTCTAAAATAAGTGTTTTTAATACTGTAAATTTACCTCTAAGTACTTCTTTAACTGCACCCCAAATTTTTCTATATTATGCTTTCATTTTCACTTAGGTCAAAATACACTCTAATTCCAATTTTTATTTCTTCCTTAACCTATAGATTATTTAGAAGTATGTAATTTAGTTTTAAAACATTTGGGGATTTTCCAGAGATCTTTTTGTTATTGATGTCTAACTCAATTCAATTGTGGTCACAGAACATAATTTTTTAGTACCTTTAAATTTATTTTATTGGTTTCATGGCCCTGAATATGGTCTACCTGGGTAAATGGGTTACATGTGCTCTTTTTTGTAAGGGAGTGTATTCTGCTGATGGTTGGAGTGTTCTATAAATGTCAATTTGGGCAAGTTGGTTGATAGTGTTATTCAGGTCTTCTATATTCTTACTTGTCTTCTGTCTACTTATTCTAGTGATTATTGAGAGAGGGGTGCTGAAATATTCTACTGTAATTATGGATTTGTCTATTTCTCCTTGCAGCTCTATCAGGTTTTTCTTGACATATTCTGAAGCTCTGCTATTAGGTCCCTAAACATTCAAGGTTATTAAGTCCTTCCAATGAATGAACCTCTTTATTATTACAGAATGACCTGTCAAAAGAAAAAATATGTGACTCAAGTAATGTTTAAAGATTTTATTCTACTGATGTGCATCAGTTAGAAACTTAAAAACAGTAAACTCTCTAAACGGAAGCAGAATTAGTTTATATAGGGCAAGAAAAGGGATATGTAACTGGTCTGTCCCACGTTGCAATTTTCCTTGGCTATAACTGCTTAAAACTTGTGGCTGGAACTATTGAGAGATTGTTTCAGTTTTTCATGCCTTTTCCTCTGGATCATTGGTGCAAACTCATGCCTACAGCTTTCAGAACAGTTCTTTGAGAGAAATTTTTGTAATCCTTAAGGTTTTTCAAGGTTTGGGAGAGGAGGAGATTGTGGAGGAAGATAAAAAGAGAAAGGGTGCAGAGATTGAAACAAGAAAAACTAGAGTCTGTTTTAATTCTTTTAGAGCCCTTCCTCTCGGCCAAGATGGACTCCTTTCTTCCCTGATAAAATCTGTTGGGAGAAAAAACAAAAGTACAGGATGAGTAAGTTTCAAGAATCAAGTTAAGAAAGCCCCATAATAAGTTGGAGGAACATTATGTTGTTTGAAATTTTGTTCCTTAATCATGCTTGGATCATCTGTTTGGACAAGACAGTACTGCTGGTCTTAATTAGACATGACAAAATGCATTTGATTAGGGGTACTTCTAACATGAGAAAAAGAAAGAAAGACCTGATAGAGGCACTCCCAGTAGGACTCCAGGGTATTTTTTCATTGGTGTCTCTTCAGTAAACTAAGTTTCTTGCTTGTAAGTCATATAGAGGCTCAAAAGGTGATTCCTTTGAAAAGGCAGCAATTTTCAACTGGTGTGCCACAGTAATTTTTAAAACATGCAATACCTGACTATTCAGTCAGGGGCACTACCTCTTTTTCCTTAGATTGTCAAAAAAAAAAAAAAAATTACAACAGCCAACACAATAGTTGTCTGGTGTGAATGGATCAAAATTATAGCTATTTTTTGGTCCGATGAGCAAAAAAAATAATATATTTTTTGATGTGCCACATAATTTAAGTAATTAATTTATGTGTGCCATGAGATGAAAAAGGTTGAAAATCGCTGCTTTACAGTATTGAGCCACATATGCTTGCAACAAAGTGAAATCGAAAATAAGACATGCAATGCCCAATTTCACTGACCTGGCTGTAACAAGTTGACTAGATGGAAATCCATGTTTGCCAGAGGAGAAGACCAGATGGCCATTAAGGCCAATTGGAGAACCTTAGGCCAAGGTAATTGTAAGTCTATAGAGAGTTTAGCAAGTTTTAATTAATTGTAAAGTACCTTTTTCTATTTTTTTCCTAAGGATTAAGGATGATGAGGACAGTGAAATTTTTGGCTGACAGGCGATACCTCAAAAAGTTCCTTAATTTTGGTCTCAGTAAATTGAGTACCTCTGTCAGTAGAGAAGTAAGTAGGGAATTCCCAAGTGGCAAATATTAAAATCTACTGTTTTTAGTGACAGTAAGAGCCTCCACTTTTCAATAAGAGGAAGCTTTTAGTCATTCAAACAAAAGGCAGAAAACAATAAGTATATATTCAAATCCCTATAATGTTATTTGAAGTCCATTTGTAAATGTCCTTAGGGTCCCTGAGACTATAGTTCCTGGCCATGTCCCATCTTTATTGTTTTTCCAAGGCTGTGAGTCTAGCAAGTGGAACCTTCACTGAAAAGTTCCTCTACTACCTGATTAAAATTCTTCACCGATGTTGTCTCAGAATAATTAAAGTTTTCTTTGCTGTGATGTGTCATAGTGTAAAAATTTTTTCACCAAATTCCATTTCAGATAGTCTGGAGAAATCAAGCAACTATCTAGGTGTCTCTATAACCCATCTGACTGGAGAGCACATCCAGCTTTCTCCCAATATGTTATGAATCTTGTACTTGTGACATCAGATTGCACAAGATTTCATAGAAGTGATCTGGAGTGACCAGACCATCTTTAATTTGTTGAACTAACTGTACTTGGGTGAGAGCAATTCCATGGGAAGGAGCAAGACACATAGTAAAGCTCAAATTTGCTCACTGTACTTAATGTACCAGCAGCAGTTAAGAAATTCTGGGTGTTGTTGTGGTTTTTCTTTTTTTCTTTTTTTAAAGGAAGAGGGAGAGAGAGAGATGGAAACATCAATGGTGAGGGAGAGTCATTGATCAGCTGCCTCCCGCACACCCCCAACTGGGGATTCATGTGCCCTGACAGGGAATCGAACCCCAATTTCCTGGATCCTAGGTTGATGCTCAACCTCTGAGCCACGCCCAGCAGCTCAAGCAATTCTGTTGTTTTGATATCACATGGAAATCATGAACCAGATCAAAGCAACATATGCAGTCTGTGTATATGTTAACTCTTTTATCCCTTGCTAGCTGCCAGGCTTAAGTCATGTCTATAAGTTCAATTAGTTTTGCTGACTTGACTTTAGGAAAGGAATTGGATTAGATAATATCATAGGAAGTAGTGACAGCATAGTCAGCTTGAAAATATTCTTGTTCAATCTTAGATATGACCCATCTACAAAAAAATTTTAAGTCTGGGTGCTATAGAGTAGTTTCAAGGAGATCAGAGTGAAGCATGGAATGTTCTTTGGTTAAAGTTAAATGATCATGATCTTCTCCCTCCTCTGGTGAAGGGAGGAAGATAGCTAGATTAAGAAGCATGATGCCTATGTATATTGATATGAGCTGGGAATAGAAGCAGCAATTCACAGGAAGTGAGGCCAATTTAAAATATGGGGGAAATATTTGAATACATATTTCACCAAAGAAAATATACAGATAGCAAATAAGCACATGAAAAGATGCTCAACGTCGTTAGTCATTAGGGAAATGCAAATTAAAACCACAATGAGATAACACTACCCACCTATTCAAGTGCCTAAAATTAAAAAGACTAGCTACATCAAGTGTTGACAAGAATATAGAAGATATAGAACTACTAATGGGAATGAGAAATGGTACAACCACATTGTTTGGAAATTTCTTAAAACGTTTAACAAATACCTGCCACATCATGTAGCCATTCTACTCCTAGGTATTTACTCAAGATGGAAGGAAATATATCCATACAAAAAAATGTACAGAAATGTTCAGAGCAGCTTTATTTGGAATAGCCAAAAAAATGGAAAAAACTCAAATGTCCATCAACAGGTGAACAGGTGAACAAGCTTTAGTATATCCACACAATCAAATACTACTCAGCAATAAAAAGAAATGGATTATTAATATACACAACATTGATGAACCTTAAGATGATTATGCTAAGTGAAAGAAGTCAGATTTAAAAGACTATATGATGTATGATTCCATTTATAGTAATTTCTAGAAACTGCAAGTGAATCCATAGGACAGAAAGAAAGTGACTGATTGCCTGGATATGAGGAGGGGAAGATAGAAGGGATTATAATAGTTGACCTGGAGGAGCTCCTCTTGAAAATTTGGACAATAAAATAAACAACGATAGTACTGGATTATAACCCATAGAATAAAATAAATACCCACCTGTTTACACAAGGTACAATGAAAACCAGAGTTCCCAGAAAGATTGAAAACAAAAGAATGGAAAAATTAAATATGGTGAAAATGGTAAGTTTTATTATATATATATATCCACAATAAAAAGATTGAAAAAAGATATCTGATTTGCTTATGTCAGAAACACTTGGCCTCTTCTTTTGTGCCATTCTTGACTGCTTTTTCTCTCTCACATGCTATATCTAACCCATCAGAAAATACTGTCAGGGGTCCATTCTGAAGATGAGACACTAACAAAGGCAATTCTGTATAACATAAGGTCTCACTCCCATTTTAACTTACCTTGTGCCCACTAAGTGAAAGCATCCATAGTTTCCCTCCAGCATGAGTTCTCCCATGTTTCCTAAGGGAAAAGGAATCACCAAAGGCTTTCCCACAAATCTTACATTCATAGGGTTTCTCCCCAGTATGTGTTATCCTGAACCCTCAGATTGGAGTCTTTTTCCACATTGATTATACTCACAAGGTTTTTCTCCAGCATAAATCTTCATGTGACTCCTCAGGGATGTAGGAAAACTAGAGACATTTTCAGCCTAACATTCATAGAGTTTCTCCCCATTACATATTCTCTTCTGCTTTTTAAGTTAAGAGTTTTTGCTGTAGGCTTTTCCACATTAATTTCATTCATAAGATTTTGCTCTGTTGTGAATTCTCATGTATGCTTTATGGATATGCTTACACTAAAGGTCTTTTCCACACTGAATATACCCAAAGGATTTCTCCCCAGTGTGAGTTTTCACATAATACCTAAGAGAAGGGATAATCCCTGAGGGCTTTCCCAAAGTAATGACATTCATAGGCCTTCACCCTGATGTGTATTCTCCTGTGCTGAGTAAGATTAGCCCTCATGTTGAAAACTTCAAAAGAAATATTGTATTCATTGGGTTTCTCTCCAGAATAAAGTCTCCTCTGTTGATGAAGAGATGAGTGATGACTGGACAAAGTTGTCTGTTCATTACCTTCATAGGAATGATCCCCTTCTGTTATATATCTGATAGTCACTATATTCTTTAATGATTTCCTGTGCATACATATGGTTCCTGCCTTAAGGTTTTTTTCAGGTTGAAATGGTAACTCTTCTGCAATGTCTCTATCATACTCATTATTTTCATGCAGAGATTTTCTGGTAATTTTCAAGGCTGAATTACTTTATAAATGCTTAATATCTGATTCAAATTCATGAAAACACATATAAATTTCCAGTGAAAAAACATGTTTTGAGCTATTTCAATATTCATAGTATCTTTCCTGAGACACTACCTTCTCCTAAGTGAATTTCACTTACCTAAATGACTTTCCCAGTTCTTAGATGGTGCATTAGTTTCCTGTTGCCTCTTTAACAAATTACCACAAACTTAGTCTCTTAAAACAACAGAATTTTTTTCACTGGGCTAAAGTCAAGGTGGTGGGCAGGGCTGGTTCTTTCTGGAGGCTCTGAGGGGAGAATCTGTTCCCTTACCTTTTTCAGCTTGTAATAGATGACTGTATACCTTGGCTGTGGTCCCTTCCTTCATCTTCAAAGCTGCTTCTGTCATCACATCACTGTCTCCACTTCTGTAGTCAAATCTCCCTCAGCTTTTTCCTTATAAGGACACTTGTGATTACATTTAGAGCACACCTGGAGAATTCAGCATACTCTCCTCATCTCAAGATCCTTAACTTAATCTCATCTGCAAAATCCCTTTTTGCCATATAAGTGAACATTCACAGGCTCCAGAGCTTACAACCTGGACATTGTTAGGGACCATTATTCAGCCTGCCACACATGGCTTTTCAAATTCAGAGCCTTTCCAATATTCTCTTCCTCTCTTTTTAAATTTATCTTTATTATTGAAAGAATTACAGATGTGCCCTTTCTTTCCTCATTGACCCCTTCTACCCCACACCCACTCCCCTGCCCCAGGCCTTCACCAATATTCTCTTAATGTAAAGGACAAAGTATCATCCCTTGTGGCTTTTACCGTGCTCAGATCATTGCATAGCTGTTCCCCAAATATGTCCTGATGAGAGGTTGGCCATGGGTGTTTAAGTAAACTCCCTATCTGGAACAAAGTGGGTAAATATTTAAAATATGGAAAGTGCCCGACCAGAGTGGCTCATCCCATGAGTGTCATCCCATGCACTGAAAGGTTGCCAGTTTGATTCCTGGTCAGGACACATATCTGGATTGCGGGTTTGCTCTCCAGTTGAGGAGTGTATGGAAGGCAACTGATCGATGTTTCTGTCTCACATAGATCCCTAAATTGGAAAAATAATGCAATTATGAGCAAAGTCAGACTTTGAGAACCTTGGCTGTATGAGCATTTTGGCAATTACAGGGATAAAGTGTAGATTTTTAGGTAACTTTCTAACAATGATTCTATCACAATTGAGACTGATGTTGACAAAAAAAAGTTATCAGAAATCCCCAGTGGGGAAAAATTAAGAGCCCATATGAAAACGTTAAATTTAAATTTTAAATACATCTTCCTCTGAGATTAGGCTGGGTTTGCTAGGTTGATGTCCTGTTCATGGAGGAAAGTATGTGATATGGGAGGACTATGCAGAGGATTATAAGACCTCCCATTGTTGAAACAGCTGCCAATATTTTCACTTTCAGGGGTTCTGAAGACGGGCAAGTATGACTGTAAGAGCAGCAAATGAATTTACCAAAGTTCTCATCACTCCAATAAAAGTTTTTCAGAAGGGCCCCAAACTCAAATACTGACTCTGTGCTCCCAATATACCTAAGATCTCTGATATCTGAAACTCATGCCCAAGCTTAGATACACATTTAAGGAACCCCAAGCTTTTTAACTATGGAGGAAACAAAAAGTCAGTGACAAATGTAGGTCTTCATTTTCATGGGGAAGTCATTAGACAAGCCCCATGGTGGCAAGGATCATTTCTGTCTCATATACTTGTGTTTTCTCAGTCCCCAACCCACATCCTAGAATACAGTAGGTACTTAAGAAATACTTTCTCCATAAATGACTAATCAAAGGAATCATGCCATTTGTGTACACTGTCATCAGATTGCTGTAGTTCTTCAGTATCATATCTCTGTATGAGGTCCTCTGAGTAAAGTCCAAAGGATCCCACTCCTCCCCTGTGGAAATCTATAGCTACATACCTGAAGGCTGCTGATTCCAGATTCTCCCTCAGTGAGATACCATCTCCTCTAAAGTTCATAGGAGTGTGAAAGAGTTGATAGCTCTGTGGTGTGGAGACTTAATTCAGAGGAAATTTAGATGGGTCTGCTACCCTAAGGCTCAGTATCCACACTCACCCCCAAGGCAATCTACCATATCCAGTTTCATAACTCTAATAGCACCTTTAATGCATGCCTTAGTTTATATTTTCAATGCTAGACTCTGAGTTCTTCCAGACTTATTCCTTTCTTTCTCCAACATTGAGCATAGTCCCCAAAACAGTGTAGGCATGAGTAAAACACAATAGCTGAAAGAAACATTTCCCCAGTGAAAACAAGGATTTCTTGAGACAAAGACATTTTATTTCCTTATGGAGTGTCCACCACAGCACTCTGCAGAATGTGATGCCCAGGGGAGGGCAGTCAGTCTGCCTAGGAAGGAAGGAGGTTGAATGGGAGGATTTCTGTGTAGCCCTTCCCTATCCACAAGCAGCCCAGAGACTTGATAAAACATGTTCAGGAATCCAGGCAGCAATTGCTGCAATCTGTTTTAGAAAACTCCTAGCCAAGAAAAGGATAAATGTCTTCCTTTTGGGGAAGTATCAAATTCCTACTCACCTGTAAAAATTTGTCATCAACCCAGAAACCATTATTTCTTCCTCTGTGTCTCTTTCAGGAGACAAGCAGGCTGCTGAGACAATGGAACCAAGAGAATCCAGGTTTCCCACATTTCAAAGTCACCAGCCTGGATGCTGCCACATACACTAATTTTGAGCTACTCCTCTCTCCCTACACATTCACACACTGCTGTCATAAGAATTCAGGGTAGTTATGTCTCACCCAGCATCATGAGGAAAAGATTAGTAGTTCCAGCTTGGGAATATAGCTGGCTAAGTCAGTCTCATTCCCCCTTGATCCAGTGAAACTTGGAGTCATTTCATTACAATCATCAACTCACAACAATGCAACCTAAATCATTAGCTATCTCATGGCAGTGGACTAAGCTGCACATGAAAAATACTTTTAAAATGGAAAGTGCTATACTATATTCATATTAATTTTTAAGTGCCATTTGCTGGAGATTGTCTTGATAACTTTACTTACATTTGCCCATTTAACTCATCTAATCATTCTGCCAAGTACATAGTATTCTTCCCAGGTAATAGCTAAGGAGACTTATGCACAAAGATTATTATTAACCTAAGATAGAAAGGGTCATTAACATGTCCAGTGGGAAAGTGGTGAGTCAGGATTTTATTGCAGCTCTGTCTGTCTCCCAAGCCTACACTCTCCTAATCACTACATTTCTACAAAAAGAAGCTTAAAGTTTTGAGATTATTGGGGATGTTGTTATCCTTTCAAATACCTAGGAGATGGTCATGCAATCTTGTTAATTCATGTGTGGTGTATGGACCAGCAGCATGGCTTGGGAATATGTTAGAAATGAAGAATCTTGGTCTTACCAGTAGTGCCATGGGCATGGGTCACATGCACCATGCCCACCGAATGGCCTCTGGGCATGCTGGCATGGCACCGGCCCTGTAGGTTCTGTTTCTAATCCTGCCCCAGTACAGAGCTGATGGGGCCAGATGGTCATGGGGGAGCCTGGTAGAGAGGAGTATAAAATCCAGTCTTTTGATACAGAGACCCAGCAGCTGCTGAAGACAGCACTCAAAGATCCAGGTGCAGTGGACCAGGAGAAAGTGACCAATGTGACTGTGGACCATTCTCTGCAAGACCGTATGTTCAGCAAGGAAGCAGGATGCATGTGCTATGCCATTATTCAGGCATAGAGCAGGCAAGCAGGCCAGAGTGTCTTCCTGTGTGGATCCCTCAACCAGCTACAGCTTGGAAGGATCTGTGAGTCCGCTCCCTGCAGGGCTGGATCTGCTATGTCACCTTTATCTGCAACATCTTTGACTACTTGAGGATGAACAACATGCCCATGATGGCCCTGATGAACCCTGTCTATGAATGCCTCTTCAGACTGGCCCAACTCAACAGTCTGAGCAAGGAAGAGCATGTTGGGGAGCAGCTGGAGAAGATGAACAGGCAGTGAATGGATGAGCTCTTTGTCCTGACCCAGGATGGCTTCCTGCTCCCAACTGGCCTCAGCTCTTTGGCCCAACTTCTGCTGCTGGAGATCACTGAGTTTTGGGCAGCCTGCTGGAAGGTGACCTCAGGTGCCCACAAGTATTACTATAGCGAAGTCTCTGACTAGGCCTGCAGATCAGACTTCCTCACCAGCAGCACTAGCCTTTCTTCTACCCACCTCCCAACCTGGCAATGCAGTCTTTGCCTCTCCCAAAGACTTTTTCCCTTCCAGAATTTCAACAGCTCCCAAGAGGTTTCGCATTACCTGGTGGCCCTGCCCTGAGCACCTTCCCTCCTCCTTCAGGGACTGAGGAAGACACCCCCCAGCCCCCTCAGTCTCTCTCTTCCATCACCTGCCACCTGGGCCAGTCAGAGAGGGCAACTCCTAACTACCACTACACTGTGTAACCACTGGTAGAACATCTTCTTGGTGCCTCAGTTTCCCATCTGTAAAGTGAGTACCCATAGCCATTGGTGGGATGCTTTGGAATATCAAGGGGCAGAGGTGCAGAGCACAAGTAACAACAGAAACTGCTTTTTATACATTTTGTATAAGGATGATTTTGGAAACACGAGAACAGGAGTATTTATTTCCTCCAGTCGGTTTTTTTAAATCCTCACTCAAGGATATTTTTTCCATTGATTTTAGGAGAGGGTGGAAGGGAGGGGAGAGAGAGAGAGGGAAAGAGAGAGAGAGAGAGGGAGAGAGAGAAACATCAATGTAAAAGAGACATATCAATTGGTTGCCTCTCCCAAGCGACCAGACTGGGGCAAGGGATCGAACCTGCAACAAAGGTATGTGCCCTTGGCTGGAATCAAACCTGGGACCCTTCGGTCCACTGAGCCAAACGAGCCAGGGCTCCAGTTGGGTTTTTTTTCTTTGTTTGTTATTTGTTTTTTTTATTGTTCAAAATATTACAGATGTCCCTTTTTCTCCCCATTGACTCCTTCCAATCGGCCCAAACCCCCTCCCCAGTCCCTCACCACACCATTGTTTGTGTCCTTAGGTTATGCATATATGCATATAAATTCTTTGGTTAATCTCTCACCCCCCCACATACCCACCCCCCTCCTTCCCTCTGAGATTCATCAGTCTGATCCATGCTTCCATGTCATTGAATCTATTCTATTCATCAGTTTATTAAGTTCTTTAGATTCCACATATAAGTGAGATCATGTGATGTTTGTCTTTCTCTGCCTGGCTTCTTTCGCTTACTATAACATTCTCCAGGTCCATCCATACTGTCCCAAACGATACAAGGTCCTTATTCTTTACAGCTGCATAGTATTCCATGGTGTATATGTCCCACAACTACTCATCTACTGATGGGCACTTGGGCTGTTTCCAGATCTTAGCTTTGTAAATTGCGCTGCTATGAACATAGAGGTGCATGTATTCTTTCTGATTCGTGTTTCAGGATTCTTAGGGTATAGTCCTAGAAGTGGGATCACTGGGACAAATGGCAGTTCCATTTTTAAGTTTTTTAGGAACCTCCATATTTTCCATAGTGGCTGCACCAGTCTGCATTCCCACCAGCAGTGTATCAGGGTTCCCTGTTCTCCACACCCTCGACAACTTCATTTGTTGATTTGTTGATAGTAGACATTCTGACAGGTGTGAAGTGACATCTCACTGAGGTTTTAACTTGCATCTCTCTGATGACTAGCAACCTTGAGCATTTTTTCATATGTTGCTTGGCCATCTGTATGTCCTCTTTGGAGAAGTGTCTACTCAGGTCCTGTGGCTATTTTTTAATTGGATTGTCTTCCTCCTGTTGAGTACTATGAGTCCTTTGTATACTTTGGAAATTAGCCCCTTATCAGATACATCCTTGGCAAATATATTTTCCCAGACCATGAGGTTCCTTTGTATTTTGAGGCTGATTTCTTTTGCTATGCAGAAGCTTTTTAGTTTGATGTAGTCCCATTTGTTTATTTTTTCTTTAGTTTCTCTTGCCCTAGGAGATGTATCAGTGAAAATTCCACTACATAAAATGTCTGTGACTTTACTGCCTATGTCTTCTCCCAAGATTTTTATGGTTTCGTGACTTACATTTAAGTCTTTTATCCATTTTGAATTTATTTTTGTGTATGGTGAAAGTTGGTGGTCTAGTTTCATTTTATTTATTGTAGCTGTCCAATTTTCCCAGCACCATTTATTGAAGAGACTGTCTTTACTCCATTGTATGCTCTTGCTTCCTTTGTCACATATTAACTGACCATAATGACGTGGGGTCTATTTCTGGGGTCTCTGTTCTGTTTCATTGATCTATATGTCTGTTGTTGTACCAATACCAGGCTGTTTTGATTTCAATGGCTTTGTAGTACAGTTTGGTGTACGGTAAAGTGATCCCTCCAACTCTGTTCTTATTCCTGAAGATGGCTGCTATTATTCGGGGTCCTTTTTGGTTCCATATAAATTTTTGGAATATTTGTTCTAGCTCTGTGAAATATGCTGTTGGTATTTTAATAGGAATTGCATTGAATCTATAGATTGCTTTGGATAGTATGGACATTTTAATGATACTAATTCTTCCAAACCATGAACATGGTATATTCTTCCACTTGTTTATATCTTCCTCTATTTCTTTTTGCAGGGTCCTGTTGTTTTCTGAGTACAGGTCTTTTACATCCTTGGCTAAGTTTATTCTTAGGTATCTTATTTTTTTAGTTGCAATGGTAAATGGTATTGTTTTTTAGATTCTCTTTCTGAGAGTTCATTGTTGGTGTATAAAAATGCCATCCATTTCTGGGTGTGAATTTTGTATCCAGCTACCTTGCCAAGTTCATTTATCAACTCTAGTAGTACTTCGGTGGAGTCTTTAGGGTTTTCTATGTACAATATCATGTCATCTGTAAATAATGACAGTTTTACTACCTCCTTTCCTATTTGGATACTTTTTATGTTTTTTTTCCTGTCTGATGGTTCCGGCAAGGACTTCCAATACTATGTTGAATAAGGGTTGTGAAAGTGGACATCCCTGTTTTGTTCCTGTTTTTAAGGGAATTGTTTTTAGTTTTTGACCACTGAGTATGATGTTGGCTGTAGGTTTGTCACATATGGCCTTTATTATATTGAGGTATGATCCCTCTATTCCCACTTTGCTGAGAGTTTTTATCAATAATAGGTGCTGAATTTTGTTGAATTCTTTTTCTGCATCTATTGATATGATCATATGATTTTTGTCCTTCATTTTGTTTATGTGATGTATCACATTTATTGATTTGTGGATATTATACCAGCCTTGCATTCCCGGAATAAATCCCACTGACTGTGGTGTATGATCTTTTTAATGTACTGCTGGATCCTGTTTGCTAGTATTTTAGTGAGGAGTTTAGCATCTATATTCATCAGGGATATTGGCCTGTAATTTTCCCAGTTTGTAGTATCTATATCTGGTTTGGGGTTTAGGATGGTGCTGGCCTCATAAAAAGAGCTTGGGAGGTTTCCCTCCTCTTGAATTTTCTGGAATAGTTTGAGGAGAATAGGTGTTAATTCTTTGAAAGTTTCATAAAACTCTCCTGTAGATCCATCTGTTCCAGGACTTTTGTTTGCTGGGAGTTTTTTGATTAATAGTTCATTTTCATTATTTGTTATCTGCCTATTCAGGTTTTCTGCCTCTTCCTGATTGAGCTTTAGAAGATTGTATGCTTCTACAAATCTGTCCATTTCACCCAGGTTGTCCAGTTTGTTGGCATATGGTTGCTCATAGTATTTTCTTACAATCTCTTGTATTTCTGTTGGGTCAGTTGTTATATTGCCTCTTTCACTTCTGGTTTTATTTATTTGGGTCCTTGCTCTTTGTTTTTTGGTGAGTCTGGCTAAAAGTTTCATCAATCTTATTTATCTTTTCAAAGAACCAGCTCTTGGTTTCACTGATTTTTGTATTTTTATTATTTTTTAGTTTCTATGTCATTAATTTCTGCTCTGATCTTTATTATTTCCTTCCTTGTACTTCCTCAGGGCTTTTATTGCTGTTCTAGTTCTAGTTCTTTTAGTTGTTGTGTTAGATGGTTTATTAGAGCTTTTTCTTGTTTCTTGAGGTATGCCTGTAATTCTATGAACTTTCCTCTCAGGACTGCTTTCACTGTGTCCCATAGATTTTAGTTTGCTGTCTGTTCATTTCATTTCTTTACAGGAAGTGTTTGACTTTTTTCTTCGTCTCATTGAAAACCCATTCATTGTTTAATAACATACTATTTAGCCTCCATGTGTTTGAATATTTTATAGTCGTTGATTTCTAGTTTCATGGCATTGTGATCTGAGAAGATGCTTGATATGATTTTAATCCTCTTGAGTTTGTAGAGACTTGCCTTGTGCCTTAACATGTGGTCTATTTTTGAAAATGTTCCATGGGCACTTGAGAAGAATGTATATTCTGCTGCTTTGGGATGAAATGTCTGTAAATGTCAATTAAATCCATTAGATCTAGTGTGTCATTTAAGGTTTCTGTTTCCCTGTTGATTTTATGCCTAGATGATCTCTCCAATGATGACAGTGGGGTGTTAAAGTCCCCCACTATGATTGTCTTGCTGTCAATCTCCCCCTTAAAGTCCACCAAGAAATGTTTTATATATTTAGGTGTTCCTATATTGGGTGCATATATATTGATAAGGGTTATTTCCTCCTGTTGGATTGATCTCTTTTGTATTAAGGAGTGACTATGTCTCTTGCTATGGTCTTTATTTTGAAGTTTATTGTGTCAGAAATAAGTATTGCTACTCCAGCTATTTTTTTTGTTTCCATTTGCATGGAATATTTTTTTTTTCATCCCTTCACTTTTAGCTTGTGTGAGTCTTTTGCTCTCAGGAGGGTCAGGATAGATTTGGATCCTGTTTTCTTATCCATTCAGCTACCCTGTGTCTTTTGATTGGACCATTTATTCCATTTACATTTACGGTTACTATTGATATAAACTTATTTAATGTCATTTTTCCCCTTTGTGCTGATGTACCTTTCAATATTCCTTCTTCTTCTTAAAGCAATCCCTTTAGCATTTCTTGCAATGCTGGTTTGGTGGTACTAAACTCCTTTAGTCTTCTTTTGTCAGGAAACTCTTTGTTTCACCTTCAATTTTAAATGATAGCCTTGCTGGATAAAGCAATCTTGGTTGCATGTTCTTGCTTTTCATTACTTTGAGAACTTCATGCCACTCCCTTCTGGCCTGAAGGGTTTCTATTGTGAAATCTGCTGTCAGCCTTATGTGGGTTCCCTTGTAGGTCACTGATTGTCTCTCTCTTGCAGTCCTTAATATTCTATCTTTGTCCTTAACATCTGGCATTTTAATTATGATGTGTCTTGGAGTGGGCCTCTTTGGGTCCTTCTTGTTTGGAACCCTCTGTGCTTCCTGAACTTGTGTGGCTTTCTCCCTTGCTAGTATAGGAATGTTTTCTGTCATTATTTCCTCCACCAAGTTCCCTATACCTTGCTCTCTTTCCTCCCTTTCTGGCACTCCTATAATGCGAATGTTGTTTCACTTCATGTTGTCCCAAAGCTCCCTTAGACTGTTCTCATGCTTTTTAAGTGTTTTTTCTTTTTGCTGCTCTGATTGAGTGTTTATTTCTACCTTATCTTCTACCTCACTTATTCTATCCTCTGCTTCATTCAGCCTGCTTTTAATTCCTTCCAGCATATTCTTGGTATCAGATATAGCATTCTTCATTTCTGCTTGGTTCTTATTTCTGATATTCAGCTTTTTTTTTTATATATTTTCCCTAAGTTCCCCTACCTTTCCATTAAGCGTCTTGTTGTTCACATTAATTTCCTTGAGCATCTTTATAACCATTACTCTGAACTCTATTTCTGATAATTTGCTTAACTCCATCTCATCAAGGTCTTTTTCTGGTGATTTTTCCTTTTCTTTAGTTTGGGGGTTGTTTCTTTGTCTCTCCATTTTGGTGGCTCTTAGTGTTTGTATCTGTATACTAGATATATTTGCTGTCTCCCAGTCTTGTGGGGTGGGATTTTGTAGTGTATGTCCAGTGGAGTCCAGAAGTGTGTTTTCCTTATAATTCTGAGCTATTTGCTCTAGGCATGTACCTTTTGTCTGTGTCCCTTTTGTGGGTTCTTTGGGCTCTCCTGTTGTGATTGGGTCTAGATTGTTGTTAACCTGTTCTTGGGAGGACTCTCCTCTCAGGTTCGCTAACTGTGTGGCTCATCCCCAACCACATCATGCGAGCTGTTATATGGGTGCTGGCAAGGCAAGACAATACACAACCAAACTGCCAGGAAACAAGCAGTATCTTACAAAATACCCTGACAATCACAATGAAAACATCCCAAGTGAAAGTAGAATTAGGATAATGAAGGGAGAACACAAATGCTAAAGCAAAAAAAAAAAGAGAGAAAGAAAAAATAGAGTGAAAAAGAGAGAAAAGAATATTATTGCTAATAGTATCAAAAAAATAAAAAAATAATAATAAAATAAAAAGTAAAAAATAGAGAAGCTACTGGGAGATAAAAGGGGCAGAGAAAAGATTCTGAAAGAAGGGCGAGCAAAAAATTAAGTGCAGAGCACAGGCATAGGAAAATAGTTGAAAAATAAAAAATAAAAAATACAATAAAGATACAATCAGAAACAAACAAACAAACAAAAAGACAGGAAGACAGAGAGGAAAAAAAGAAAAGAAAGAAAGAAAGAAAGAAAGAAAGAAAGAAAGAAAGAAAGAAAGAAAGAAAGAAAGAAAGAAAGAAAGAGAAAGAAAGAAAGAAAGAAAGAAAGAAAGAAAGAAAGAAAGAAAGAAAGAAAGAAAGAAAGAAAAAAGAAAGAACAAAAAAAGTTATGCCAATGGAACAAGAAGAGAGAGAGAGAGATAAAGCAAGGGCAGGGAGGGAGTCCAATAAGAGATATGGGGAAAGCAATAGCGAAAATCAGTAAATTTATAGGTTATAATGATAATGTCCCAGCAATTAAGCAGGGAATATCAAGAAAATCTTGATAATAGAACAAAAGACAAAACAAAACAAAGCATAAACCAAAAAAAAAAACCCAAAATAAGCAAAATTAAACAAATTTTTTTAAATTAATTTAAAATTTTCTTTTAAATTTAAAAATTTAAAAGTTTAAGAAGAATTTTTTTTTCTTTTCTCGCTTTTTACTAAAAAAAAAAAAAGTCAGGTGAGTTTCTTCTGGGCAACTTATGTGGTCTGAGGCTCTCTGTTTTGTATGCTGATTTTGGTTCTCCTGGGAGGTACTTGAGTATCAGTCAATGTCAGGAGTTGTCTAGGGTTGGCTCTGGTGTCTTTTGGTAGTTGGCCGATATGAGGTTCTCTGTGGGTCACCTCCACTTGTCAGTTATTTTTTTTTTTAATTTTATTATTGTTTAAAATATTACAGATGTCCCTTTTTCTCCCCAATCACCCGTTCCACCCCATTCCTTCCCCCTCTCCAGTCTCTCTCCCCACCATTGTCCATGTCCTTGGGTTGTGTATATATGCACATAAATTCTTTGGTTACTCTCTCCCTCTCCACCCACCCGCCCTCCTCCATCCCTCTGACATTCATCAATCTCATCTATACTTCCATGTCATTGAATCTATTCTGCTCATCAGTTTATTACGTTCTTTAGATTCCACGTATAAGCGAGATCATGTGATATTTGTCTTTCGCTGCCTGGCTTATTTCACTTAGCATAATATTCTCCAGGTCCATCCATACTGTCTCAAAGGGTATGAGATTCTTCTTCTTTACAGCTGCGTAGTATTCCATGGTGTAAATGTCCCACAGCTTTTTTATCCACTCATCTACTGATGGGCACTTGGGCTGTTTCCAGATCTTAGTTATTGTAAACTGTGCTGCTATGAACATCGGGGTACATATATCCTTTCTGATGAATGTTTCAGGATTCTTAGGATACATTCCTAGGAGTGGAATCACTGGGTCAAACGGCAGCTCCATTTTTAATTTTTTGAGGAACCTCCATACTGTTTTCCATAGTGGTTGCACCAGTCTGCATTCCCACCAGCAGTGTACTAGGGCTCCCCTTTCTCCACACCCTCGCCAGCACATGTGGTTTGTTGATTTGTTGATGGTAGCCATTCTGACAGGTGTGAAGTGATACCTCATTGTGGTTTTAATTTGCATCTCTCTGATGATTAGCGACATTGAGCATTTTCTCATGTGTCTCTTGGCCATCTGTATGTCCTCTTTGGAGAAGTGTCTATTTAAGTCCTTTGCCCATTTCTTAATTGGGTTGTTTGTCTTCCTCTTGCTGAGTGCTATGAGTTCTTTATACACTTTGGAAATTAGCCCCTTATCAGATTCATCCTTGGCAAATATGTTTTCCCAGACCGTGGGGTTCCTTTGTATTTTGAGGTTGTTTTCTTTTGCTGTGCAGAAGCTTTTTAGTTTGATGTAGTCCCATATGTTTATTTTTTCTTTTGTTTCTCTTGCCCTAGGAGATATATCAGTGAAAAGTCCACTACGTGGGATGTCTGTGACTTTACTGCCTATGTTTTCTTCCAGGATTTTTATGGTTTCATGACTTACATTTAAGTATTTTATCCATTTTGAGTTTATTTTTGTGTATGGTGAAAGTTGGTGGTCTAGTTTCATTCTTTTGCATGTATCTGTCACTTGTTCGTTATTTTGCCTCCCCCTGTGGTTGCCTGGTCTTACTCCAAGGTCTTCTGAAGAGTTTTTAGGGTGCAGGCTGGCTAGTGTAGCTTGGGATATTTCTCCCTTTAATTTGAGGTTTCGTTGTCAGGCACTCACTGTGGGGAGGTTAGTCTCTGCTTCAAAGCCAGCTCCTCAGTCTCTACCCTATCCTCCAATTCTAGTTCCCCATACAATGTCCTGCTGCAGTTTCAGATTGAATTCAATCTGTTGCCTTTTCTATATGGGCAGTTTCAGTGGCCTGGGCTCAGTGGGTTTGATTTAAAAAAAAATCCGGTGATCACTTTGCCTGTCCAGCCCCCAGAAAGGGTTTAAGGTTTTCCTCCATTTCCCAAATAGTCCCTGAGAGACTTATTCTTGTATTGTTGTCCTGTGAGCTGTTCTCCCTTCCCCCTCAGGACTGTGCCCTGCGGGGAATATCTGAGGCTTCAGTGAGCTGAACCAGCTCCTTTCCTGTTGGGGGTGGTGCTTCTAGTCTGCAGGAGAGGTAGACACCCTCTGCCCCTCCTTTCCCAGATCTGGTTGGCTGGTTGCACGCTGCGCTTATTTCAAACTCTCCACTATGCAGACACAAATCCCAGCTTTTGCTGGTCTGTCTCCCCAATGCAATCCAGGAAAAGTGGACGTCCATTCAGCAATCAAAAACTCAAAAGCACACAGAGCAACACAGAGGCAGGGAACCTGCCCTGCGAGGTCCCTTCACCTCCGCACCTTGGTACCAAGAAGGAGGGGTCCCCTTCACAGCTGATCTCAGTAAAGCTGGAGCAGCTCTTTGCACTCTATCCCAGCTCCTCACAGAGCAGGACAAAAAAACCTGGCAGCTCTGGCAGCTGGAGTCCTGACCCACCCGTCTGGTGACTTCAGACCCTCTCTGGCTGCAGGAGGGCTCTGGTTCCATTCCCCACCCCACACAGACAAATACTTTCTGGGGTTATACACAGTGCCTTACAAGAAGGCAGAGGGTCCCTGTATATGGCTGCTGAGTGCAGCCCTCCATCCCCTTTCTATTCAGGAGCCACACACTGTGAAACAGCCTTTCCCATGGTCAGCAGCCTGGGTGAAAGAGACCTCCAGTTGGTTTTAATGAGTGGTAGTACTGCATCACATGCTATACAGTTCAGGGTGAGAATTTTCTAATAAACCTTTCTTTAAAAAATGAAGAATCTTGAGCCCTAACCAGGACCTCCTGAATAAAAATGAGCATTAACCTAAACAAGATCCTCCGGAGTTTCAGGTGCATGGTTAAACTGCACAAGCACTAGGTTGGAACTCCCCTGAGAACCATAAACCACTAGCAAATGAACTACCCTTGTTCCTACAGATATCCTGAAGCTCCTCCTGCTGGCAAAACACTGTGTTTCAGGCCACAGTGCCTGCATTCAGTCCCTTACCTCTCATTTATTAAATCCATTCAGCTATTTACTCAGAACTTGCTACATAAAGGTACTGAGGATTCATCAGTGAAGAGTCACAAACCATAGCACATATGGAGAACTTACATTCTACTGGTGGAAGTCAGAAATTAAACTAATAATAAATTATATATCAGGTGGTGTTAAGTCCTGTTGCAATAACCAACAGACTGAGACTATGAAGTGACAAAGACATGCACACATCCAAGAATATTTGTATGGAGAGGCAGGACTGATTCTGAGCCAGATAAGAGAAATAAATAATTATCTTTCTGAGAATAAAGATAAATAACCATTTTACAGAGCACTATAAATGGAAACCTGGCTTGTTCAAAATATTGTTATTGAAACTCCAAAGTATTAGAAAGAATTAGAATGTCATGGCTTTGCAAATATCTTAGGAGAGATTTCTGATATTGGTCTACTTTAACTTACCCTAACCAGGAGGTGCTGGAGTCAAATAGTTCTTGGCCTTCTCCATCTGCAGAGGATAGAAATTGGGTCTCCACTCAAGATGGAGAAAGGCAGGACAATGAGTATCTAAAGAGCCCCCATACCAAAAATACCTTCTACTGTCACACACACTCCATACCCATACTTAAGTCTAATCAAGAGAAAACGATCAGAAAAAAACAGATTGGGGACATTCTACAGGCTACCTGGCCAATACTCAAGATATGAAAAACAAGGAGGGAGGGATAAATCGTCACAGGCAATAGGAGACTGGAGAGACATGAAAACTAAGTGCAATGTGATACCTGGATGGGATTCTAGAACAGAAAAATACCATTAATGAAAAAAACTGGTGAAATTAAAATAAAGCTGGGAGATTTTTTTCTTCATTTTTGACAAAGATACTGTAACAGTGGGAATTGTAACCCACCCTACCATTCGACATTATTTTTGTAAATGCTGACTATTCTCTGGTTACAGGAATGGGTTTAGCTGTTTGGAATGAGTTTAGCTGTTTGGAACAGGTTAAGCTGTTTGACATCATGGAGAGATTTTCTTACAGGACCCTGGGAAACTGAAGGATGTGTTACAGGAAGGAGAGCAGGCCCTGAAGGAAGAAGGAAGACATCCCAAAGAGACAACAGTTACTTTAAAAGACTTACAGAATATTGTAAACAATTATATGTTCATTCAAAACCTAGTTGAGCCTGGCTGGTGTTGCTCAGTGGTTGAGTGTTGACCCATCAACCTGGAGGTCACAGTTTGATTCCTGATCAGAGTTTCTGGCTCTATCCCCAGTAGGGAGCATGCAGGAGGCAGCCCATCAACGATTCTCTCTCATCACTGATGTTTCTATCTCTCTCTCTCTCTCCCTTCCAACTTCTGAAATCAATAAAAACATATTTAGCCTTGGCCAGTGTGGATCAGTGGTTGGAGCATAGGCCAGAGGACCAAAGGGTTGTGGGTTCAATTCTGAGTCAAGGGTGCATATCTGAGTTGCAGGTTGAATCCCCATCCCTGGTTGGGGTATGTGTAGGAGGCAACCAATTTTCTCTCCTCTCTCTCTCTACCCCCCCCACTCCCTCCCTTCCACTCTCTCTAAAAATCGGTGACGATTAAAATAATAGTAATAAAAACATATTTTAAAAATACTGCCCGGCCTGGTGTGGCTCAGTGGTTGAGCGTCGACCTAGGATCCAGGCGATTGGGGTTCGATTCCTGGTCAGGGCACATGCCCGGGTTTCGGGCTCCATCCCCAATAGGGGGCGTGCAGGAAGCAGCCAATCAATGACTCTCTCATTGATGTTTCTATCTCTCTCTCTCTCCCTTGCCTTTCCTCTTTCTGAAATCAATAAAGATATATTTAAAAAATAAAAATAAAAAATAAAAAAAATAAAAAAACTAGTTGATACCATCTGAATCCACATATCAATCTTAGCTTCCCTAAAGGCAGGATGACAGACATACAGTAATAGGAAGCACACAGCAGCACCTCTGAAGCATGACCAAAAATATTGAAACTGTATCTAATCTAGCATCTAGATCTAGCTCATGTTTACCAGAAATACCAAGAATAGAAAAAGAAATTAAAAGACACCATGATGAAAAAATCAGCTGAGTCCATGTTGCAGAACGTTCTACAAGGCAAATGACCAGAATTCTCCAGCAAATCAATTTCATTTAAAAAAAGGAGGGGATTGCCCTGGCCGGTTTGCTCAATGGTTAGTGTCGGCCCTCACACGGAAGGGTTGTGGGTTCCATTCCCGGTTATGTCTCTCTCACATTAATGTTTCTTTCTCTCTCCTCTCCCTCCCTCCCTCCCTTCCACTCTCTGAAAATCAATGGGAAAATGTACTCAGGCGAGGATTAGAAACGGTGGGAGACTGGCTTTTCTTTCCTCAAGGTTGTGCATACCTTTGCTTTCTTTCTCTAAAGCTCCAAGGGCCCTTCTTTTGCCTCTGTAACTTGTTTCCTGAGTCCATGCAGCCCAGCTGGCGCACACTTTTACTTCTGTGACTTTCTAAATAAATTTCTTTGGGGGAAAAGAACAAAAAGGTGGGGACTGTTATTACATGAGACATAACAGCCAAATACAAGGTATAAACCTTCATTTATACCACCGCCTTTCCCCCCCTAGGTTATTTTGAAGCAAATCGCAGACATCTTATCATTTCTTCTTAAATATTTTTAATGTTATTCTTCCAAATAAGAATGCCTTTGAAAATAATTACTGCAATATTGCCATACCTAACAATTTTACAGTTTTAGATTATCAGCAAGTACCCAGTGTTGAAATTTCCACAGTTTTCTCATACATTTTTAAAATAGTTTCTTTGAAACAGGATGTAAATAAGGTTCACATTATAAATGGTTGATATATTTCCTGAATTTCTTTATTTTTTAAAATACACTTTTATTGATTTTAGAGAGAGAGGAAAGGAGAGATAGAAACATTGATGAGAGAGAAACATTGATGGGCTGCCTCCTGCATGTCCCCTACTGGGGACTGAGCTGGCAACCCAGGCTAGTGCCCTGACTGGGAATCGAACTGGTGAACTCGGTTCAGAGGTCGACACTCAATCTACTGAGCCACACTGGCCGGGCTAGTTCTTAAGTTTCTTAATCTATATGCTCCTCATCCACTTCTTTTATCTCTCTTTGCATGTATTTGTTGATGAAAAGAGATAGTCTTGAAGAAATTGCGAATGAATGTATTTGTAATGAATGTTATTTTACATGTTCCTCTGTACCCTACATTTCTGGTAAATTGGTGGCTAGATCTATTAAGATTCTAATCCAATGTTTTGTCAAAATACTTCTTAGTTGGTGTCACCAATGCGTTTCCATCAGGTTGGGATATCAAACCATCTGTCTTAAGCTCCCTTGTGAAGCCTTCCTCACCAGGGCTTTTGTTTGCTGCGAGCTTTTTTATGACTGCTTCAATTTCATTAGTTGTTATTGGCCTATTTGGGTTTTCTGATTCTTCCTGATTCAGTTTTACATTATCTCGCTCATATGTGGAATATAATGAACAATATAAACTGATGAACAAAATAGATCCAGAGACATAGAAACATGGAACAGACTGATGAATCTCAGAGGGAAGGTGAGGGTGGGGGAGTAGGTGGGGAGAGATTAAGCAAAGAACTTACATACGTGTATGCATAACCCATGGGCACAGACAATAGTGTGGTGAAGGTCTGGGGGTGGTGTAAATGCAGGGTGGAGGGGATCAATGGGGGCAAAAGGGGGACATCTGTAATACTTTCAACAATAAAGATAATTTTTTTAAAAAAATTGGTTTTGGCCCTAGCCAGTTTTGTTCAGTGGTTAGAGCATTAGCCCTCGGACTGAAGGGTCCTGGGTTCAATTCTGGCCAAGGTCACATACCTTGGTTGCAGGCTCGATCCCCATCTCATCAGGGCATGTGTGGGAGGCAACCAAAGTGTCTCTCTCAAATCAATGTTTCTCTGTTCCTTCCACTCTCTCTGAAAAACAATGGGAAAAATACACTTGGGTGAGGATTTTTTTTTAAAGTATTAAAAAATTGTTTTTATGTGAATTTTGCAGTAATTGGTGGTTATTGCCTACTTTAACTCTAAAATAGTTTGCAAAAGATGATACTCTATCATGATCACTTTTATATTAAAAAACTTTCATCAACAATTTGGCTATCCTGAGTCGCAGGTCATATACAACAGGCAGAATAAATGTTTGATTATTTCCCTTTATATAAGCAATTTCAAATTAACAGTGTTTTATCAGCACCTCCAAATGTGACTGATGAGTTGTTGTGTTTGTTTGTTTTTAAATATATCTTTATTGATTTCAGAGAGAGGAAGGGAGAGGGAGAGAGATAGAAACATCAATGATGAGAGAGTCATCATTGATCGGCTGCCTCCTGCACACTCCCCACTGGGGATCAAGCCCACAACCCAGGCATGTGCCCTGACAAGGAATCAAACCATGATCTCCTGGATCCTAGGCCAATGCCAACCGCTGAGCTACGCCTGGCCGGGCAGTTGTGTTGTGTTGTTTTGTTGTTGTTTTTTGATATGAACTCTTAGATTTGAACCTATTTAAGGTTCTTCAATCCATTGCAGGCATCCCTGCTGATGTTCAGACTGTCCCATCTTTTGCCAGTGGAAGCTTCTTCAGTTGGTTTCTGAGTTCTTTTAACATGAATAGAATAGTCTTTGAAAGCTTCCTTGCTAGCTGGATGACAAAATGTTCCAATATTGTTTTATATGCTTTCTTCTATAGTCCTAAAATCAGTCATCTTGTAAAGGAGCCCTGATTGCTTTTAGTTGGTAATGATATGTATAGACTCCCATCCAGACAGTGGGAATGCTCATTGCCAATGCATTGACCATTGCTTCTAAGTCTTTTTAGTGCATGGAGCTACAAAAATAAGTATTTTTTAGTTATAAAAAACATCATGAGTCATGTTGATACTTCTGATTCAAATTTAGGTCCATAGATTTTTACACATTCTAATCAATCTTCTATCTGTGTAGTAGGCTCAATAGTGGCCCCCCCAAATACACACAACAGTCTCAAAATAAGAAAACCAATGCTACCACCAAAAATATGATTAAATTTTTGCAGGATTTCTTCTTTGTTTGTTTGTTTAGGACAGGGGTGGGGAATCTTTGGTCTGGCCCTGCAAAGGCAACCACAGGCGGGACTCGAAATTCAATAAATCTAGGAGCTTTCTTCATAGCTAATTTTTAAGTTGATAATTCTGTAAGGCCTGCAGATGATGTTATAAATATCCAAATGGCCCTTTAGCAGAAAAAAGGTTCCCCACCCCTGCTTTAGGATATACTCTAACTGGGATGCACAGTCAAGTTTTAAGCACTTAAGAGAAATCCTTTCTCTGCGGTTATGCTAAC
The DNA here is from genome assembly GCF_964146895.1 of Miniopterus schreibersii. Classification (NCBI taxonomy): domain Eukaryota; kingdom Metazoa; phylum Chordata; class Mammalia; order Chiroptera; family Miniopteridae; genus Miniopterus; species Miniopterus schreibersii. Next base: position 75,321,611 of record NC_138104.1, read on the forward strand.
AACTTATAAAGAGTAGACCTTTTGGTTATATTTATACAAAGAAACGACATCACAGGGATCTACTGTTTGAGCAGACATCTGATTATGTCAATGTATTAACCACAGATGTCCATGGCAAGGAGGCAGTGTTTCATCTGCTATGAGGGATATTAAAGGAGAAAAACAATTTTTCCTAGAAGTGAGAAAAGAATGTTAAACAGAATTAACATGAAAAAAGACAAAGAAACTAGTCTCTGAAATAAAGGCACCATTAATAAGAGATAGGAATAATATACTCATTTATTTTTTTAAATTTATCTTTATTCTTGAAAGTATTACAGGTGTCCCATTTTCCCCCCAATTGACCCCCTCCATCTCACTCCCATCCCCTCCCCAGGCCTTCACCCCATTATTGACTGTGTCCATGGGTTATGCATATACTTCTTTGGTTAATCTCTTCCCACCCCCCACCCCCCTTCCGTCTTTCTTCTGAAATATGATTGTCTGTTGCATGAGTCAATGTCTCTGGATCTATTTAGTTCATCAGGTTCTTTTGTTCATTAGCCTCTTGTTAAAGAAGACCCTTCAACATTTCCTGTAGTGCTGGTCTGGTGGTGATGAACTACTTTAGCTTTTTCTTATATGTGAAGCTCTTTATCTGACCTTCAGTTCTAAATGATAGCTTTGCTGGGTAGAGCAATCTTGGTTGTAGTTCCATGTTTTTCATCACTTTGAATATTTCTTGTGACTCCCTTCTGGCCTGCAAGGTTTCTGTTGAGAAATCAGCTGACAGTCATATGGGTGCTCCCTTGTATGTAATTAACTGCTTTTCTCTTGCTGCTTTTAAGATTCTCTCTTTGTCTTTAACCTTTGGCATTTTAATTATGATGTGTCTTACTGTGAGCCTCTTTGGGTTCCTCTTGTTTGGGACCCTGTGTGCTTCCTGGACTTGTAAGTCTATTTCTTTTCCCCAGGAAGGAAAAGTTTTCTGTAATTATTTTTTCAAATAGGTTTTCGATTCCTTGGTCTCTTTCCTCTCCTTCTGGCACCCCAATAATATGAATGTTGAGACTCTTGAAGTTATCCCAGAGGCTCCTTCTGCTATCTTCATATTTCTGGATTCTTTTTTCTTTTTGTTCTTCTGGTTGGGTGTTTTTTTGTTTCTTCATGTTCCAAATTGCTGATTTGATTCTCAGCGTCCTCTACTCTACTATTGGTTCCCTGTAAATTATTCTTCATTTCAGTCCATGTAGCCTTCATTTCAAATTGGTACTTTATTATGTCATCGATTTTCTCAATTATTTTCATCATACTCTTACTAATATCCTTGAGCATCCTTATAACCATTATTCTGAACTCTGTATCTGTTAGCTTGCTTGGATCTACTTCATTTAGTTCCTTTTCTAGAGATTTCTTCTGTTCTTTCCTTTGTGACATGTTTCTTTGCCTCCACATTTTGGTTGCTTCCAGGTGTATTTATTTCTGTGTATTAGGTAGAGCTGCTATGTCTCCTGGAATTTGTAGAGTGGCTTTGTGTAGTAGGTGTCTTGTAGGGTCCAGTGGCTCAGACTCCCCAGTCACCTGAGCTGGGCCTTCTAGGAGCTCCCATGTGTGGGCTGTGTGCACTTTCCTGTTGTTGTTGGGCCTTGGTTGCTGTTGGCGTCACTGGGAGGAATTGACCCCCAGGCCAATCAGCTGTGAGGACCAGCTGCAACTACAGCCAAAGAGCCGCTGTGCTGGAGACACCCCTATGTAACAGAATTTACTTCAATGGAGCTTTGGTGTTCACCAAGTGCGCCCCTTGAATATGTCACTCGTGGATGTGGTAGGGTTGTAATCCAGCGTGGTTGAGTCTGACCACCAGGTGCACCATCTCTGGGGCCTCCCTGGAGGTGCAAAGTCAGCCTGTGCCAGTGCCTTGCCCAGGGCCACCCAGCCATGAGCTACACAGCAAACCGTAATTGGCTGCTACTTATGCTGGGCTTGGCATTGTCCAGGAGAGGTCAAGCTATGAACCAATGCAGGCTGTCACTATTGCCAGGCCTAGGGCCACTAATCGAGCCATATGGGGCACACTGAGGCCAGCTGCTGCTTGTTTGAGAGATTTTAGGAAAGTCCTAAGTATGGGGCTGGAGAGGCCACTTGCACAGAAAAGCCACTGGAAATGGCTTGGATGAGCCTGCAGGTAGGGAGGGGCGGGGCCTCCAGGAATCACAGGGGCAGGGCCAAAGGTGTGAGTCAGGTGCTGGTGGTTCAAATATGGCGTCTGCCTGCCGGTTGTGTGGGGGGCGGCCTCGCCAAAGGAGCAATGGCCTCTGCCAGCTCTTCTGCATGAGAGACAGCTGCCCCTCCACCCCTCACTCCAATTTCAGGCAGGTTAGTTCCTCCCCAAGTGTCCCAGGTTCCTTTCAAGCTGCTGCCCGGAGCTGGGGCTCAGAGGGAGCGTGTCTGAGTGAGTCTGTGCACTGGCCCTTTAAGAGGAGCTGCCTGGGACTCCTGCAGCCTCCGCGTCCCTCAGTGACAGTCCCTGCTGGTTTTCACAGCCTGAAGTTGTGGGGATTTCTCTTCCCGGCCCTGAAGTCCTGGGCTGGGGGCCTGCTGTGGGGCTGAGACCCCTCCCTCCTCCGGGAAACCTCCACTGCCAACATGTCCCTCCTGGGTTTAAACCAAGGCACCGGATGTGGTCCCACAGTCGGGACTCCGATCTGCCTGCATCTCTGCCCCTCCTCCCGGTCTCGGTGCTTCTTCAGTTCCCTGGTTGTAGGGCTTCTGTTCAGCCAGATTTCAGGAGGCTCTGAGTGATGGTTGTTCTGTATTTTACTTCTAATTTTGATGTGGTTGTGGGAGGTGGCAGGTACAGCTGTTACCTACGCCGCCATCCTATACTCATTTATTAAAGCTTCAAACTATTATCTTCCATTGTTGGGATTCACGCAATGTTATTTCATTCTTACACATCACAATCATCACATATATAGTATATATGAATACACATATGAAAATACAGACACTACATGGTGACTGTATTTTTGGAACAAATTGAGAGTCTCAGTAAAAGCATATATAACTCATTTGCATCTAAACTGTTTATAGTGGCATAAATATTCATTAAGCATACTAACTTTTTTTAAAAAATCTTTATTGATTTCAGAGAGAGGGAGGGAGAGGGAGAGAGAGAAACATCAATGATGACAGTCATTGATTGGCTGCAGCCTGCAACCCAGGCATGTGCCCTGACCGGGAATCGAACCCCTATCTCCTGGATCTTAGGTCGACACTCAACCGCTGAGCCATACCCGGCTGGGGAACATTTTTAAATGATGTAATAAAAAATATACTTGCAGGAAGGAAAAGACTTTTGTTGTTGTTGTTAGCCCACTGTGTTTATTGAGCACCCACTGCACCCAGTGCCTTGGGGACACAGGTGCACTCAGCCCCGGCTCTGCCCTCCAGAAGCTTATAGTCCAGCCAGCTGGGCCCAGAGAGGGGGATATGACAGGACACCTTGCTGGGGGCTCATCCTGTTGTCTTAGCAGCGACTTCTTCAGTAACACCTACAGCTTCCCAGATGGTGCCATCCAAGTCAGTGCCGAGGTCATCATGGGTTTAGTGACACCCTCCCCCGCATCAGCTCTGTCTTCTTGCCCCTAGTACCCTGACCCCCTCACATAGGCTGTTGGACTAGGCACTGGGGGGAGAATTCCTACCTTCTTGAGGATTCTCAGTGAATCTTTACGAAATGGTGGGAACATGACTAACAGTGGAGCTCCCGCCTTGTCTTGGGTACCCACTCCTGGGATCTGTGGACCCCTCCCTGAGTGTTTGCAGGCTCTCCTTACTTCCATGGGGAAGAAAGAAAAGTCTTAAGAACAAGTTGCTTCCAGTGACCCAACCTCAAGAGCAACAGGGCCCGGCCGGGCGTGGCTCAGCGGTTGAGCGTTGACCTAGGATCCAGGTGATTGGGGTTTGATTCCTGGTCAGGGCACATGCCCAGGCTGTGGGCTCGATCAATGACTTTCTCATCATTGATGTTTCTATATCTCTCTCTCTCCCTCTCCTTTCCTCTCTCTGAAATCAATAAAGATATATTTAAAAACAAACAAACAAAAAAACAGCAACAGAAAGCTGTTTGCAAGAGAAAATGAGGAAAGGTATTTCCTGGTCCTTAACCTCCTGTCATGCCTTGAATTTCTGCTGCTCCATGACATGGGCCTTGCTCACCTCCCATTGGCACTCAGTGCTGGGCCTCCTTGAGGCCACAGGGCACCCTCATTCTTGTCCCACGCCTTCCTCCCACCTGAAACATAAATCAGGTTAAATTAATGCTTGGGAAAATAAATCTTCCCCAAGCCTACCTAGCAAACCTCCATCCCTTACAGCACAGAGCCCTGGCTGCATTCATTCCTTATAACCGGAGGCTTTGGACAGGAGAGCCCAGAAGTTAAGGTGATGGCTCCGCAACCTGCAGAGTCCCTCAGGTCATTGCTTCTGTCTGCCCAGAGGTTTCCAAGCAGGGCTGGTGAGGAGGCAGGCCCAAGAAGGGCGGGGAGGGCAGTGACCAAACAGAGCGGATGGGTGCACCTGGCTCACGTGAGCTCCTAGTCCAGCCCTTGGGTTGGCGCCAGTGCTGGGAACAGGTGTGTTGGCTGCCTGGGCGTCTGGGGCTGGCCCAGGCCTAGAGCTACATCCGCCAGCGGGGGGGAGGGGGGTGGCCTTCAGCCACCCGCCCCTTCTCCTCCAGGCCGGACACCCTCAAGCTGGGAGTGAGGCAGGGCTTCTCCCCTTATTTCCTCGAGCTGAGTTCCCCTGGCCTTTAGTCAGCCACACAGATCACAAACATCAGGGTTGCGGCCTGGGTGTGGTTGCTGGGCTGATCCCTCTTGGTGGGAACAGCAGTTGCCACCAAGAGCTTCCTCAGTCCCCAGGGCCAGTCAGCAGGGTCGGTAGACCAGCCAGGGGACTACCAGGGGCTTGGGCCACGTGGAGGCACAGGCGTCAAGGACACAGGGGTGGGCAGCAGGTGGCTCAGGTGCGCCAGGCAGTTCACAAGCAGCTCCTGCAGGAAGCGCGCCATCATTTCCAGGATGCCTGAGTTCTCCAGTTTCGAATAGCTGGAGCTCTCTCCGCCTGTCCAGCAGGGGCCGGATGAGCCCCTTGAGCTGCATCAGGCTCTCAGTGAAACTGCAATTCTCCAGCAGCAGCTCCAGGCTGTTACACAGCTCCGCCCGCTCACCACCCCACCCCAGGCAGCCCATTGCTGCACTGGAAAGCTGGGCCCGCTGCGGGAGGGTAGGGGAGACCTGTGCCCCTACGTGGAAGCATAGACGGAGACCCAGAGGGAGGTCCCCTGAGTGTGCTGCCTGAGCCAGCACCAGTGGACAAGGAAGAAACTACTTGAATTGGCTAGGTGAGGAGCTCGGCAAATCCTTTCTCCAAAAAGCAGTTACAAAAGTGGACAAAATTGTCAAACCAGCCAGCTGAAGACTTGAAACTGACCAAAGTCATATAACAAATTGAGAAGTGCTTATTCAAGAAAGTCTATTAAATCTCAGTAAGAACAGTGAGAATCTGTTTTGTTTTAACCTGGAGCTTTTCTTGTCCCCTCCAGCTCCGAGACACAGAAGTTTCACCAGGAATAAGCATGCCCAAAGGGCAAGCAGCTCTTTCTGCAGGAGGAGCCTGACTTTGTTTAGAGCAAAGGAAGATTCCATGCCAACAGCATTATCAAAAAGCACAGTGATTTGCCTTAGCTGGTTTTGCTCAGTGGTTAGAGCGTTGGCAGGTGACTGAAGGGTCCCAGGTTCAATTCTGGCCAAGGGCACGTATCTCGGTTGCAGGTTCGATCCCCAGCCCTGGTCGGGGCTCGTGCAGGAGAAAACCAATTGATGTGTTTCTCTCACATCGATGTCTCTCTCTCCCTCTCTGAAAAGCAATGGACAAAATATCCTCAAGTGAGGATTAAAAACAAAACAAAACAGTGATTTGAGTGGCTAACATTCAGGAAAGGCCAACATCCTAGCTAGCTGAGGTCTCAATACTGATTGGGGCAAGCAATAAACCAACATGTCAGTCATAAATTCAACAGGGAGATCAAGGGAATGGGACAGACAAGAAAGCCTTTGATGTGATCGTACTTATCACCAGTGGTCTGGAAGTATGTGCACACAGGAGTCAAGGACATGAAGAGATATTTCACCAAAGAGAATGTTAGGGATAGTGCTACTATAAAGGGGTAACATGAGGCAGATAATTACAGTGAAAGAATATTTCTGTATTGTGGCAGAGGTTACCTGAATCTGCACATGTGATAAAATAGCAAGAACTATATACACACATTGCACTGATGTCAGTTTCCTTTGTTTGACATTGTACTATAGTAATATAACATTTACCCATTGCAGGAAACTTGGTGAAAGGCATACAGAACCCTTCTGTGCTATTTTTGAAAATTCTAGTGAATATGTAATTATTTTTAAATTTTTTTAATTTTTAATAAAGGCAAAATACATTCCTAGAGAAACAGAGACAGAGAATTCTTTGCTGGATAACCTGGCTTATAAGAAATATTAAAAGCAGTTTTAGAATTTTATTTTTAAAACTATATTCTTTTGAAGCCACGTAGTGTTAGGTACATACAGGTCCTGGATTATAACTTTCTGGTGCATTGTTCATGTTCTATTGTATGGACGTACCTGAATTCATTAGAACCATCCATTATTGATGGATATTTAGGTTGTTTCTAATATATTTTCTGTTACATGCAATGCTGCCATGCATGTTCTGGTAATACTCGGACATATAATGGTGCTAAAATACCTGTAGGATAAATTCGTACAAGTAGAATTCCTGGGTCCCAGAGTAAGTATACTTTAAACTTGTAAAAGATATGCCAGATGAAAAAGTTCTGGAGACGGATGGTGGTGATGGTTGCACAACAATGTGCCACTGAAGTATACTTAATGCCACTGAAGTATACTTAAAAATGATTAAAATGGTAAATTCTGTTATACATATTTTAACACAATAACAAAATATAAAGTTAAAATAAAAAAGTTATACCTATATTTACTCCCCAAACAACATGTAACAATATTGCCTTCCCTGCATACCTGTCAACTGCAGCGAACGTGGAGATGAGCCTCTCCTACTCCTCCTCCTCAAGAAAGTACTCACTGCTCAGCTTCGAGAACTGCGGTTACTTGAGAGTCTCCAGTTGTTAGCTCTGCCAGGGTTCATCTCAGCTTTAGCACCAAGGTCCCACTCTTATCAGGACTGTCCCCAGCAGACTACTCTAACAGGCAGTCTTTGCTCTACTAGCTGCAACTTTAGCTGGGACTTTGTCAGGCTGGCACCGTGGTATGACAGTTCCCTCTACCCAATCCTACTACCCCTCCCTTTTATTTTATATATATATATATATGGATGTATTTTATTTCGGAGAGAGGAAAGGAGAGGGAAAGAGAGATAGAAACATCAATGAGAGAGAGTCACTGATCGGTTCCCCCTTGCACGCCCCCTGCTGGGGATCGAGGTTGCAACCCAGGCATGTGCCCTGCCTTGGAATCGAACCATGATCTCCTGGATCATAGGGCGATGCTCAGCCACTGAGCCATACTGGCTGGGCCCCCTCCTTTTTCTTTCACAGGTATTACTGCCCAATAAACCTGCACTTCTGACTGAATCTCAGTATTTGCTTCCTGAAGAACTTAGGCTGTGACACCAACAGTGTATTACAGACCTTTCTGTTTTTTTCCAACCTGATAGATGAAAAACAGCATTTCATATCTTTATTTTGAATTTCTCAAATATGATTGAGGATAAACACATTTTCATGTATTTAAAAGTGATCTGTATATCTATGAATTGTCTATCTAGTTTCTTTTATATTGTTGGTATTTTATATTGATCTGTAGGAGCTCTTTATATATTAAGTAAACTAGCCATTGATTGTATCTGTTGCAAATTTTTCTTTGCAATTTGTCATTTGGCTTTAAGGTTTATAAAGTTAACCCTGTATACATTAATTTTATGTACACAAATGAACTGATATAGTCTCCCATGACTTCAGAATTTTATGTCATTAGAAAGAACTTCACTATAAGAGAATCATTGAAAAAAATTCTCATTTTTTTTCTTCTAGAACACTGATGGTTTCATTTTTACATTTAATTCACCTAGAATTTATTTTAGTGTAGAAAATACAGGAGTGTTCTAATTTTATTGTTTTCTGGTGAGTGTCATGAAATATTTCCTTCTGATGATGAACTAGATGCTTTTTCCTCATAGACAATACAAATAACATAACTGACACCATTTGCCTTTTTGCTATGGCTGTAGGAAGATCAGAGACAAATTCACAGCTAAGTACAGAAGTGAATTTCATACCTAATCCCAATTTTCCCACATATTAATTTACTTGCTTTATGTTTTCCATGTTCTTTCCTTTATTTTTCAATTTTATTGGATGTATTCTTCTCAGGTCCAAATATCCAGTGGAAAATAAAGTAGGCAATGAATGAACAAATAAGTTATAACTCATGTGGGCCTCATTTCTTGCTCCTCTTGTGTAAAGGCAACACAGAGATCTCTAAATGCAGAGCTGGGGGAGGCCTAGGGGTAGTAGGTTGAATGGAATGGAGGAAGAGAAAATACAAACACAGACATGAGAGACATGATCTGCCTCATACCACCCAGCCTGAAAATGCCCACCCATAAGCCAGGTCAGAGGTTGCTGGGGAGGCCCATGTACTTATAGTCCCAACCTATTTATTGGTGACTGACATCATTGTGTGGAGTTGACATGATTGGGGTTGGCAAACTTTTTTAAAAAGAATCAGACAGAAAATACACTAGGGTTTTCAGGCAATACAGGCTCTTTGGCAACTACTCAGCTCTGCCATTGTAGCATGAAAGCAACCACAGACAATAAGTAAAATAACGAGTGTGATTGTGTTCCAAAAAAAACTTTATTATTGGACACTGAAATTTAGATTGTATATAATTTTCACATGTCACAATATACTCTTTTTACTTTTTTCAAGCATTTGAAAATACAAATAGAAATGTAAATAGTATTTTTAGGTTGTAGGCAGTAGAAAAACAACAAGGGTAAATAAACCAGGGGCCATAGTTTACTGACCCAGATGTAGAGCCTAGATGAGGAAGTTTGTTATCAGGAGTATGTATACGATTGTCACTTGATACTTGATTTACAATGCAGTCACCTCGCTTAGATCCATAAATTCTACTTCTAGAAATTTATTGCAAGGAAATAATCATAGTTGCACACAAAACATTTGAAAGCAAAGACTGTTTTACCACCTTGGAATATAACAACGAAAAAACCTGGACACATCCAAACATCCAGTAACAAAGGAGTGGCCAAAAACCAAGGCCAACTCTAAAGACTCCACCAAAAAACTACTAGATCTAATAAATGAATTTGGCAAAGTAGCAGGACACAAAATTAATATTCAGAAATAGGTGGCATTTTTATACACCAATAATGAACTATCAGAAAGAGAAATTAAGAAAACAATTCCATTTACCATTGCAACAACAAAAAAATAAGGTACATAGTAATAAATTTAACCAAGAAGGTAAAAGACCTGTACTGGGAAAATTATAAGATACTGAAGAAAGAAACTGAGGAAGATACAAATAAGTAGAAGGATATACTGTGTTCATAGATAGAAAAAATTAACAGCATTAAAATGTGCATACTACCCAAAGCAATCTATAGATTCAATGCAATTCCTATTAAAATACAAATGGTATATCTCACAGATCTAGAATAAATATTCCAAAAATTTATATGGAACCAAAAAAGACCCTGAATAGCTCTAGCAATCTTGAGAAAGAAGAACAAAGTTGGAGGTGTCGCATTACCTGATATGAAACTATACTACAAGGCCATAGTAATCAAAACAGCATAGTATTGGCAGGAGAACAGGCAATATAGATCAATGGAACAGAATAGAGAGCACGGAAATAAACCCCCACCTTTATGGTCAATTAATATTTGATAAAGGAAGCAAGAGCAAACAATGAGGGAAAGACAGTCTCTTCAATAAACAGTGTTGGGAAAATTGGTGAGATACATGCAAAAAAATGAAGCTAGACCACCAACTTACACCATACACAAGAATGGACACAAAATGGATTAGACTTCAATGTTAGACTCGAAATCATAAAAATCCTATTAAAAATATAGGCAGTAAAATTTCAATTTCTTGTAGCAATATTTTTGTCAATATGTCTCCTTGGGCAAGGGAAACAAAGAAAAAAATAAACAAATGGGACTACATCAAACTAAAAGCTTTTGCACAGCAAAAAAAACCATCAACAAAATGGAAAGGGAACCCACTGAATGGAAGAACATATTTGCCAATGATACATAATAAGGGGTCAATTTCAAAAATATATAAAGAACTTATACAACTCAACACCAAGAAGACAAACTACCCAATTAAAAAATGGGCAAAGAATCTGAATAGACACTTCTCCAAAGAGGACATACAGATGGCCAATAGACATATGAAAAAAATGCCCAGCATCACTAATCATCAGAGAGATGCAAATTAAAACCACAATGAGAAATTAAAACTCCACGGCCTGTCAGAATAGCTATCATCAATAAATCAACAAACAACACATACTGGTGAAGATGTGGAGAAAAGGGAACCCTCATGCACTGTTGGTGGGAATGCAGACTAGAGCAGTCACTGTAAAAATCAGTATGGAGTTTCCTCAAAAACTAAAAATGGAACTGCCTTTTGACCCAGAGATCCCACTTCTCAGAATATATCCAAAGAAACCCAAAACACTAAATCAAAAAAATATATGCACCCCTGAGTTCATTGCAGTATTATTTATGAGCCAAGATCTGGAAACAGCCCAAGTGCTCATCAGTAGATGAGTGGATAAAAAAGCTGTGGGACATTTACACAATGGAATACTACTCGGCCGTAAAAAAAAAAAAAAAAGGAAATCTTATTTTTTGCAACAGCATGGATGGACCTGGAGATTATTATGCTAAGTAAGTGAAAGAAGAGTCAGAGAAAGACAAATACCATATGATCTCACTTATATGTGGAATCTGATGAACAAAATAAACTGACGAACAAATAGGAATAGAGGCATGGATACATGGAACAGACTAACAGTTGTCAGAGGGGAGGGGAGTTAAGGAGCTGGATGAAAGAAGTTGAAGGGATTAAGCAAAAAAACATATGTGTGTGTGTGTGTGTGTGTGTATACATATATATATGTATAGTGTGTGTGCAGATGATGTTTTGAGTTGTACACTTGAAACCTGTATGGTTTTGTGAACCACTCTTACCCCAATAAATTCAATTTAAAAAAAGCACCCAAGGCCATCCAAAAGATAGAATGCTATACAGCCGTGTCAACAATGATCCTGTGGTCTAGAAAGCAAGCAAATGAGGTCAAATATTAACAACTATTAAGTTTAAGTGAAGGCTATATGGGTGTCCACTGCCAACTTTTCTATAGGTTTGAAATGTAAAAATAAAGTTGGAAACATGGTTTTAAAAAGTAAAAATTGTTTGTGAAATGCAATAGACTTACACAGACCCATCTCCAGCTCATCAGAACTCTGTTCTCCATATTAAACAAAGATAATAAATGTTAATACCCTTTTTCATAGGAAAACAATATAGATTAATTTGGCAATATTTGTCTAACTATCTAGTGTTTATTTCAATCACACTAAATGTAACTTAAATTATATGTAACATGAGAAGATTTATCAAAAATTGTTTTTAAATCTCAATGTTGCTTTGCAACCATTTTATCCTAAGGGCAAAGAAAATCTTGACTTTCTTAGGTTTTGAACATTTGGGGAAAAACTTGCTTTTTACACATGAAACACACAAATTATCTAGGAAGAGTTCCCTGGCATGGGTGGGTATGCAGGCAGGAATAGCATTTGGGGAATCCTTGCATCTGGATTCTTCTTCAGGCTCAGGCCTGTACTTACTTGTTGGGTTAGATGCTATTATTTGAAAATCTAACATGGGAAATAAATTCATTCAGTAACTTGAACGCAAAAAAAAAATTAATAAAAAGCTTACACATTTTAAAAAAAAAAAAAGGAAGAAAGAAACTATTTCTAAATAAAAGCCGATCTTGGGGAAGAGTACTTCAGCGACCCTCCATTTAACGCTCCTGTTAAGTGAGATGTTTAAACATAGTGCGTTGTCAATTTCTGCTGGAACCCGTTTTGCACTGTGCGCTGCAGAGCTGGAATGATCAAGGATGAATTTTCGAAAAATTGTCTCCGTTTAAAACTTTTTAAATGCTCACATTCATTCCCATTACCAAGAGTCAAAGCCAAACTTCCCGTATAAAAAAAAAAAATCCAGGGCGATAGATCACAGGGATGTACTCCCCTTTTACAGACCAGAACCATAATCAATTCTTACCCTCCTGCTTCGAACGCGCTGGCTTTTAGATACTAAATGCTTTTTACTTTCTACCTCTACCTGTGAGTCCCGGCTGCCCCAGAACCCACCAAATCCCTCTAAACACCACCCCCACCAGCCACACAAGGGTCCCCTGAAGCTCCGCTTTCGCAGTACCGGTTTCCACGCTCTGCGGTCTTCCGCAATCTCCAGGGATTCCGTAAAGCCCCGCCCTTCTCTTCTCCGCTTCAGCCCTTTTCTTTAGTTCAGGAACGCCCCTCACCACCTGGCTATTTGGTTGGCCCGCGACCTCTTCTTACGTCATTCAGCCGCGCCACCCGGAAGCCATGGTTCATACCAACCTTTCTTATTGCTGGCGGCTCTAAGGTGAGGGCTTCGTTTGGGTATCCCTGGGTGGCGGGGTCCCAGAGTTGGAAGGGGAAGAAGGCGGACTCCCTCCTAAGTATAAGCCGGACGTGCCCACTCTCAACGTTGAGAGGGCGCAGATGTATTGTGCATGAGGCTAAACTGAGTGGCCAACGTGGTCTTCCCCCTCCCCGTTCCTTAGGACCCCATCATGGCGACGCCCCCTAAACGGCGGGCGCTGGATGCCACCGGGGAGAAAGTGCTGCGCTATGAAGCCTTCATCTCTGACGTGCTGCAGCGGGACCTGCAGTGAGTGACAGCGCGGGGGGCGGGGTGTAAGAAACGTGCCACGTGGTGAGCGGGGCGGTAGGAATCAGGGCCTAGCCTTCTGATTGGTGGGCAAGGCCTTCGGACCCCGGATCTACGCGCCAATCGAGAGGGAAGGAGGGGCTACAGTCGGGGTGCAACTTGGACATGGCGTCTTAATAGAGGGTATGTCCGCACATGCGCAGCCTTGGAAGTCGCTGAACAGTTAAGAGCTAGATTTCCTAGGCCCGAGAGCTCTCAGGTTCGAAACCTGTTTTAGCCATTTAGCCATCCTTTTGAATACGTGCCTCGCCTCTCTGTGCTTCAGTTTTCTCATCTGTGAAATGGGGAACTTGATGGAACCTTCCTCAAGCAGTGGTTTTAAGTTTTCAGTTCTTGTAAAGGATTTAATGTGTATACTAGAGGGTCAATGAGTATAAAAAGTTATTATTACTATCATTAGTCTGAGGAGGAAGTAGGGTGTTCAGAACTAGTATTAAGAGCATCCTAAAAGGGATGGAGGATTTTTCTAGGGTGAGAATAGGACAGTCTGATTGGAGGGAGGCATTGGGAGTAGTAAAATAATACTAATAAACAATAGCTAACACATATGTGGAGCTTACTATTTGGCAGGCACTATTCAAAGCACTTTATAGTAAACACTCATTTAATCCATCTAATGACTCTATGAGGTAATACCTGTCATCCCTATTTTATAGATGGAGAAATTGAATCCCAGAGAGGTTATTTACTTACTGAAGTCACACAGCTAGTAAAAGGAGAGCCTGGATTCAAACCCAAGCAATCTGACCCAGAGTCCAAATCTTAACTTCTGCACTAAAACCCATCTTGAGGCTCTCAGAGGGTTATGATATGAGGTATTCCAGGAAGAACGGGGCTTCCTGTTACCATTTTACTCTTGTCCCATCATGTCCCATCAGAAAGGTACTAGACCATCGTGACAAGGTATATGAGCAGCTGTCCAAATACCTTCAACTGAGAAATGTCATTGAGCGTCTCCAGGTAAAGATGCCAGGGTTGGGTACCTTTTTTGTGGGCAAGGAGGGGGCATGGGAGGAGATACCCCAGACCAAAATCTGTCACCTGACCTAAAGTTGACCCCTAACCCATACCTCTTTATCTCTGGCCCCACAGGAAGCTAAGCACTCGGAGTTATATATGCAGGTGGATTTGGGCTGTAACTTCTTCGTTGACACAGTTGTGTGAGTGTCTACCTGCCCCTCTAAGCCCGCAGGGTTCAGCTTTCCCCTTCCTTCATTCAACAAATATTTTTTTTTTAGTATTTGCTATGTACCAGACACTGTGCTAGGTGCTGGAGATGCGACAGTGAATAAAATAGGACAAAATTCCTGCCCTCCCAGAGCTTCAATTTGGGGAAGGCAGGGGAGGGGAGTAAAAAAATCTTAAACTATAAGTTAATGCTAAATAGGGATAAGAACTTCCCCCACTTCCTCTAACCACTGTTTCCCTAGCCCAGACACTTCACGAATCTACGTGGCCCTTGGATACGGTTTTTTCTTGGAGTTGACACTGGCAGAAGCTCTCAAGTTTATTGATCGTAAGAGCAATCTCCTCACAGAGTAAGTTATTCCATGAGGATAGTGTCTAAGAACACCACCATTTGCAACATCCCTCTCCTTTTCCCCATCACTTCCTGGGATACTTAGGGACCCATCTTCCCTCCTCCTCAGGCCTAGGGCTGAGGAAAGTGGGAATGCAGAGTTCAACCCCAGGTGTAGCACATATTAAGCACTCAATAATAGTCTTTGTATTTTTCATACAACAAACATTTATTGGGCATCTGCTGTATGCCAGGCTCTACTTGATGGTAAGGAGGGAGCAGTGAACAAGACAGAAGGCTTCTTGAAGGCTTACATTCTAGAAGACCTATTCTGTTTCACATAACCACAATTTTGACCAGATCTATGGGGTCTCAACCTATATAAATCACTAACAATAAAACAAGTTACCTCTAACTTCACCTCCTGCCAATTTTTCTTTTTGGCTCCTTCAGTGCTCTCACCACACTGACCTTCACAGGCTTCTTTAAACACTCCAGAATGACCCCACCTCAGAGTGATTGCAGTGGCTCTTTTCTCTGCCTGCAGTAGTCCTTCCCCAGGTACCTGCATGGCTCCTTTCTCCTCACTCAGTGTAAGTCTTGCTCAAATGTCACTTCCTCAATGAGGTCTTCTGTAATGTAACTTTAAAATTGCAACCCCTGGCACTCCTGATTCCCGTCCCTTGTTCTACTTTTTCTTTTTTCCCTAGTACTTATGACCTTCTAATGTTTACTGTGCAATTTGTTTATTTCTAATGTTCATTGCCTCCTCCCATTGGGATATAAGGTTTATAAAGGGAGATACTTTGTCTATTCCCCAAATGACTAGAATAGTGCATAGCCTATAGAAGGCACTCCGTGCTTGTTGAATGAATTTGAAAGTGAATGCTGGAAACAGGTTGAAGTGGGGATTGAAGCAGATCTTTGTTGATGGCGATGGGGAGGTAAAGTGGGAAGAAAGTATGGGCTTTGGTTGCTTTTAAGGTTTTGTGCAGGGAAGGGGGATTGGGAGTATGGATGAGAGGTTTGAAATGTAGCTAGGGAAGGCCTTTCAGAGGAAGTGGCATTTGAGTCAGTTGGTTGAGTGAACAAGGCAGGGAGCTACCTGGGGAAGAACATTCTTGGCAAGGGGATCTGTGTGCCAAATGGGTTAGAGGAACTGCCTGGAGAGGTGAGCATGGCTCAGGTGAAGTGAGTAAGGGGTCCCTGAGCAATGTACTTAGATTAGCAATGCCTCACTAGAGTGAATACTACTGATCTAAAATTCCTTCTAGGTTATGTTATTCTTTATTCCTACATTCATTTTTTCCAGAGTTGCCTCCCTTAGGGTTTCAGTACTTCTCTTTTCAAACCTTTTCAGGGTTTCAGTGTTAGTAGACCAAAAAGACCTGCTGAGATTTCTAAATCTTAGTGAACAGGCCAGTTGTTGAACCATTTAGTTAAGGGGCCTGCTCTCATGGGCCAACGGATTTCTAAACTGGTGGTCATTTAGAACAAGACCAGCTTTTATAACAAAGCTCTCCTTGATATATCGTAGGATTCATGAGCCTTTCAAATAGATTTTAATTTTATGAGACTTGATGTCTTTCCCTAAAATGGGGTATTTAAGTTGTCAGTGCCTGCCCCCTTGTCTGGTCTTTGTGATATATTGGCATGGTCTATAAGTGTGATAAGAAATGTGTTTGAATCTCTATTACTTAATTATAATTAATAGGAATCCCTAGGAGTTTAATCTTTCTAGAAGAAGAGGATGTGAGTCTGTGTAGTTTGCTCTTCTCTAAAATGCTTAGTAACTTGTGGCAAACTGAACTTTTTTGGGGGGTTATTTTAAATGTAGCCAAAATGGCCTGTCAGTCCTTCCTGTTCTTAGTATATTTCTCTGTTTGGAGAGTGGGAGGATCAAGTCTTTGTTTATTCTTTCCTGATGACACAGAAAGAAGTACACATTCACACCCATAAACAGACATGTCATTATAGAAGGAGTAGAATAACCGTATCACTATTAACACTGCCTTACATATTAAATCAGTAGCAACAATTTAAATATATCCCTTTTGTGTTACAACTAGCATTTGATGACTTTATATTTTTCTCCTTTTGATGCACTGAACTCATAGCTTTTCATAGACTAAGCTTATACCAGTAAGTTATTTTATTCTCTTTAATGTTCAAATTGTCCCTGATCAAGGGCTCAAGCTGATAAATTTTGTTCCTCTGTTCTTTGATCACTACCCTAGATATTCTTGAAAGCCTTCTTGCTTTCTGGCAACAACACCATCCTCTATTTCTTGTCCATAAACATAGACTCAACCATCTTTTGAGGACTTCAGGTTCCTTTGAGTGCAATAGTCATTCACTTATTCCTTCAACATACATTGGGTGCTTACTATGTGCCACACACTGTTTTGGTTCCCAGGGATACAGCAGGAAACAAAGCAGACCAAATCTCTGCCAAATCTTACACAGTTTACATTCTAGTCAGGGGAGACAGACGACAAACAAGTAAATGATATAGTGTGTCACAGGTTGACAATGCTTCAGAGAACAGCATGGAATGCAGATTTAAAAAGTTGCAGTTGCAATTTTAAATAGAATGCTTGATTGGATATGGGGTGTGAGAGAAAGAGGAGTCAGGTTTTTGACTGAACAACTGGGAGGATGAGTTGCCATTATCTAAGATGGAGAAGATAGGGGAGGAGCAGACTTGGAGGGGAAGATCAGGAGTTCAATCTGAGGTGCTTATTAAACACTGAAGTTGAGTTGTTTTTTGCTTTTTTAAAATTATTATTATTATTATTTTAATATATATCTTTATGGATTTCAGAGAGAGGAAAGGAGAGGGTGAGAGAGAGATAGAAACATCAATGATGAGAGAGTCATTGAACTGCTGCCTTCTGCACGCCCCCTGACTGGGGATCGAGCCCGCAACCCGGGCATGTGCCCTGACCAGGAATCGAACCCTAATCGCCTGGATCCTAGGTCGACGCTCAACCGCTGAGCCACACCTGGCCAGGCTGAAGTTGAGTTTTTGAAGATGTAGTTAAAACTCCAAAGGCTGGAGTTCAGGAGAGAGGTCTGAACTGAAAATCTGAGTTTGGGAGATACTGATATATAAATGGGTTTATACTATTTTTTTTCTAATTTAGCATCCTATGTTGTTGTCTTCTGCTTTCTTACAGTATTTAGTTTCCCTAAAATTGACTCCTACATTTACAGATAGCTCAGCACAATAAAGTCCACATTCCTTATGATATCAAGATACTACATGATATAGCCCCTTCCTACTTCTTGGACCTTATACCAATTTTCTTCTATCATTCACTTAATTTTCTAATACTCTGGCCTGACTGCTCCTCAAAAAGCTCTTTCCTGCCTCTTGGCCTTCTTTGTGGAAAAGACCTTCCTATTGTTTAACTCTTACTCATTCTTCATTCTTCAGAAAGGCCTCCCTTGACCCTTTGTGTCAATGAGAATTTTTTAATTTTTTTTTTTGTTTAAAATATTACAGATGTCCCTTTTTCTCCCCAATGACCTGTTCCACCCTGTCCCATCCCCCTCCCCAGTCCCTCTTCCCATCATTGTCCGTGTCCTTGGGTTGTGCATATATGCATATAAATTCTTTGGTTACTCTCTCCCCCTCCACCCACTCGCCCTCCTCCATCCCTCCGACATTCGTCAGTCTGATCTATGCTTCTGTGTCATTGAATCTATTCTGTTCATCAGTTTATTAAGTTTAGATTCCACATATAAGCGAGATCATATGATGTTTGTCTTTCTCTGCCTGGCTTATTTCACTTAGCATAATATTCTCCAGGTCCATCCATACTGTCCCAGACGGTACGAGATTCTTCTTTATAGTTGCATAGTATTCCATGGTGTAAATGTCCCACAGCTTTTTTATCCACTCATCTACTGATGGGCACTTGAGTTGTGAAACTGATCCCATTTGGCTTATGTAAGGAATCCACTGGTTTATGTAACTCAACATTCCAGGGCCAAAGTGGTTTCAGGCAACTCCAGCTTCCCAGTTGCTTAGGCCTTTCTTGAGCCCTCTCCCTTACACCCAACATCCAACCCTTTGGTAAATCCTGTTGACTCTACCTTCAAAATATATTCCAAATCCAATGATTTCTCATCACCTCAACTGCTGCTACTGTGGTCTGAGTCTCCATCTCTCACCTGGACTGTTGTAGTAGCTTCCTCATTGGACTTCCTGCTACCATACCAGCTCTCTTCCCCAGTCAATTCTCCATACAGCAGTCAGATGGATCCTCTAAAACCTTATTCACTTCACATCCCTGCTGTGATCACAACCTGGCTCCCATCCCACTTACACTAAAAGCCAGAGTCCTTACCATGACCTGGTAGGTTTTACATATCTGCCTCCCCCGCTTACCTCTCTGACCTCACCGCCTGCAATCCGCCTTCGCTTATTCTTCTCCAGCCACACTGGCCTCTGCTGTGCCTCAGATATGCCAGGTACACCTCCACCTCGGCACTTTTGCATTTGCTGCCCCTTATGTCTGGAACACTCATCTTCCATATATCCAGATGATTCAGTTCTTCATTTTAAGTCTTTACTCAAATGCTTCTCAGGGAAAC
The DNA here is from genome assembly GCF_964146895.1 of Miniopterus schreibersii. Lineage (NCBI taxonomy): Eukaryota > Metazoa > Chordata > Mammalia > Chiroptera > Miniopteridae > Miniopterus > Miniopterus schreibersii. The sequence goes on from NC_138104.1 coordinate 75,340,871, forward strand.
CATCCCTAAGCACTCTAATTAGAATTACAGCCCCCACTCCTGTACTCCTAATTCTCTCTTGTCTCATTTTTTTCTTCATACTTAGAACCATCTAACATACTCTGTATTTTACTCCATCATGTGTCCCTCTAAATGAGAATTTGAGCTTCACGAGGCTGAGATTTTTGCTGTTTTCTGCTGTCTCCCCAGTACCTAATACCACCTGGCATAGAGTAGGGATTCAATAAATGTCTTTGAGTTAGTGTAGTTCAGATGGTGGCCAGATCAGATAGTGGGATGTCCTACCATGTGCCATGTGGAAGTGACCTAGGACATAGGTAGTTCTTGAAGTGATGAAGAAGCTTCATCCTCATGATCATGGGGCCCACTTTCTTGTTTCTTTTCTCCAGGCTCAGCGACAGCCTCACCAAGGACTCAATGAATATCAAAGCCCATATCCACATGTTGCTAGAGGTGAGAGCAGCTCACCCCATTCCCAGACTCAGTCTCCAAATGCATTTAGGGTGGTGACCTGAGGAAGGGAGAGAGCCAGAAACTGGAAGGCCCATCTGTCCCCCTAAACTGGAGCCAAGTTGGAGCCAGAGTGGCTCTGAGGGAGGAGAGGTCAGAGCAAGCCTGGGACAGGACCTAAACCTAGTCGCTGTTCAATCTCTTCTGTCCTCTTTTTCAGGGGCTTAGAGAACTACAAGGCCTGCAGAATATCCCGGAGGAGCCTCGCCATTGACTTCCCCCCTTTCTAGACATTAAAGAGCCTGAATGCCTATTTGAGTCACATGGCCCTTCTTTTTCCCCTTAACCCCTACTGTTTGCTAAGGTGCTCCGTTTCTAAAGCACAAAGTTACAAGGAGGCTCAGAGATCCTATCTCTGTGTGGAACCTTTAAGGTGCTCCTGAAGTCCTGCCTCCAGCCTGTTACCTGGTAGCATTTGCAACTAGACCTACTGCTCTGCCCTCTTTTCCGTTGCCTTGGCAACCTGGGCCCCCATCTGACCCTTTTTTTTTCCTTGGACACCACTTTTAATTTTCATGGAGAACCAGCCAATTCAGGGTGGAGGTTTGTTCCCAAGGCAATCAGCCTTTCATTCCTAAGGCCCTAAGGTTTACCCCTCTCCCACACCCCAATCATTCCTCAGGTACCTTAAATTACACCCATGCCCAGCTTAGCCCAGATTGTCCTCGCTACTGCTTCTAAATAGTTCCAATTTCCACCAATGGGCACAGAGCCAGATCCTGCCCTCCCAGGCTCGATCCCTATTCTAGGTTGTGTCCAGCTTTCAATAAATACAGAGCCAAGTTCAACCCCTTTATAACTCTGGCTGCAGCTCGACCCTGCCCTCCTCAGCGTTTAGTTTACACCACTCTGCTCCTTCGCTTGTCTGGCAGCTTTCCTGCCGTCCTGCCTCTGCTTCGTTCTAAATTTGTCTTTTCTAGCCAATCACGATAGAGTTACCCTGCCCGCCTACACAGAGCCCTGGCCCGACCCCTTTCCTGCCGGCTGCTACGCCCACTTCCATATAAGTCCTGCTTCCGCTGAGCAGCATGGAGGTCAGCACCGCCCCGTTTGTGTTTTGGCAGCGGTCTAGGAGTCCCTTATTCTCCAATCAACAGAAAGCAGAGCCCACGCACCCCAATCCTCCGAGGTTGTCCTCCATCAGTCCCTTGTAGGCCAATCAGTGTTAGGCAGGAGACCCCAGAACCTTGTCAATTGCCCAGTCTATCAGTCTTTCTTGAGCCAATCAGCGTGTAGCACTGGCGGGGCTGAGAACGCCCCCTTGGAACCCGCCATCTGCGTTCCATCAGTTCCCCTTGGTCCAATCACAGCATAGCTCTTTGGAGCAGAGCCCGCCTCCCCAACCCTGGACGTCGCGGTCAATCTATGGCGCCTGGCCAATCAGCGAGCCGGGAAACGCTCCACTCCTCCTCCACGGGCCCACGTGAGTGGTGGGGAAACGCAGGGGCGGCCTCTAGGTGTTGCCGCTGCTGCCGCTGCCACCGCCACCGCCACCGCCACCGCCGTCACCGCCGCCACTGCCGCCTCGGAACCCGGGCCTGGGGGGCGGTGGGGCCGCGCATGGAGCCCCCGCCCCCCGGAGCTGCCAACACCGCCGCAGCCCTACGCACAGGTGAGCCTGGGCCTGGAGGTTGGAGAGATTGGTCCGTGACCCCACGTATCCTTCCCGCCCCCGCGCAAGGGACGTGGCTTGGCCCGTGGCCTGCGGGTGTTCGACTCCCCACCGCCACCACCGCGGTTGATGGACTTGCCTGTGGCATTGTCTCTTTCTTTCGTCCCTTGTAATGTATCTGGCCGTGGCCTAACCCCCCTTCCTGTTTAATAGTGGGTCGGTTTGCGTGCTTACATTTCTCCCCATCTCACTTTACAATGGACTCGTCCATGGTCTTGCCCTCAACCCCCACTTATAGGGGACCAGTTTTTGGCATTGTCCAACTCTTTGACAGTAGGTCCGTCTGAGTGTATTTCTCCTCCCCTCAACTTTCAGAAGCCCCGTCTGTGGCCTTGTTTGTTCCACCCCTCCTGTTCCTTGTAGTGAATCAATCCGTGGTGTTTTACCCCCTCCACTCCTCTTTAACAGTAAATTAATCTGTGAATTTGTATTCCTGCCTCCTCCAATCCCCCAGGACATCAGTCCATGGCTTTATCTCACACACGCAGGCACACACCGTTTTACAGTGGATCAGTCTAAATCCTTGTATTCACATCCCCCTAGTTATCAGCCCTTTGCCCTATCCTCCCTCTTTTGTAGTTTGTCAGTCCTCCTCTAGTCCTTGGGATTCTCCCTTCCTTTTAACAGTGGGTCAATTTAGTGTTTCATATCTTCCCATAATCAGTAGCCCAGTCCATGGCCTTGTCCCCTTCTCCTTTTAATCAGTTCCTGTGTGATGACTTCTCTCCCCCTCCACTATTGTGCAGCAGTCAGTGTGCTTTTCTGCACTCCTTGCCCAGTAAATAAGATAAGCCTTTACCACACCACCACCCGGCCTTTGCAGTGGATCTGTTCCGTAAGCCTTTTTGCTACCCATGTGCTTGCATTCACAGTCCAGTGCTTTGTAATCCCTCCTCCAGGAGAGTATGCCTGTGTGTGTTTATTTTCCCTCTTTTCCTTGTAGTGGATCAGTCATGGCCTTCCCTGACCCCCTCCCTCTTTCTTAATAGTGGATCAGCTTATGTGCTTGTTGAACCCAGGTCATGCACACTGTTAACCATTAAGACATTCTTCATCACAGTAAATGAATATATTACTGATCACGCTAATAGGAGCTAACATTTATTGAGCACCTAGTAACATTTGAGTACCAGGCAAAGTGCTTTATATTGAGCTCACCATAAGCCTACTAGATAGGTACTGAGGAAACTGGCATAGGGAGGTTAAATACCTTACTCAAAGGTGGCCCAGTAAGTACCAGGTTAGGGTGCCCCTCAGAACAGGATAATTTTTGAAGCTCCCCTTTCTCACCTCATCCCATCCCAGGAGAGGCCCTACTCCTTAAAAACCAAATTAGTTCCATCTCTAAGGTTTTGTTTTTGCTGTTCCCTCTGTCTGCAGAGCTGTCTCCATTGCACATCTTGTCTCAGCATCTGTCTACTCCCAACCCTAGAAGCTGTGTAACCTTAGTGATTTATCCACTCTCTCTCAGCACCTGTTTCCTCATTTGTAAAATGGGGGGATCAGAACTAGAATCCCCTCCAGTATAAATAAAGAATACCTGTGAGTTAATAATGAAACAAGTAACCTCTCTGGCCTTACCTCCTACACTCCCAACTCTGTTCCAGCCTCCTCACTTGTCTAAGGGCCTTTACATTGGCCATTTTTTCTGCCCAGAACACTTTACCCCCAATCTCTGCATGGTTCCTTTTGGGGCTCTGTTCAAATGTCACCTCATCCCTGACCATCTGAACCTGCACACCTAGCAGGGCTCAGGCCCCTTCCCTGCTTTATTTCTCCCTTTGCCCTTTATTAGTCTGGATCACACTATAGTTTACCAGTTTATTGTGTTGTCTCTCCCCATTAGGAGTCCCATGAGGGCTTACAGTTTTTGTCTGCTTAGTCACTGCTGGGTCTCCAGCACCTAAAAATATACCTAGTATATAATAGGTGCTTAGTATAAATTTATTGTATGAATGAATGTGGAAAATATAATTTCAGACAAATCAGGGTGGGGGCAGATGGGGATGAAGAGGGTATATGAGAGCTAGTTAAGAGCCTAGTTAGTTGGGACTTTTCATTCAACAAACACTTATTGAGCACTTACTAAGTACCAGGCACTCTTCTAGGTGCTGGAAATGTGGGAGAGAACAAAATAGGCAGACATTCCTTCCCTTGTGGAGCATACATTTGTTAAAAGTGGAGGAGACAGACTATATAAATAAAACAAGTAAGTAAAATTAGTATGTTAAACAAGTGCTAAGGAAGAAAAGTGAAGTGGGGAAGGTAGGAATAGAGTATTGGGGTGGTTGAAATCTCAGGCACAGGGCAGGCCTCACTTAGAAGGTGGCTCTTGAATTAAGGCCTGAAGGAGGTCAGAGAGGAAGCCATAACATAATGTCTAGTGGAAGAGTACACTGGACAGAAGGAACAGCTGATGCAAAGGCCCTGAGGTGGGACTGTGCCTAGCATGTTCACAGAGGAGGCCAGTGTAGCTGGAGCAGAGTGGAGGGAGGGATAGGAGGCAAGATCTAAGACATAAGAGTAGCCAGGTGGTATGGGTCACAGTGATACGTAAGGTTGCGGGGAGAGGTTTGGGGAGGGTGAAGGATGATACCCTAGCAAATAGCTAACATTTTTTTAAATATATTTTTTTAATTGATTTCAGAGAGAGGAAGGGAGAGATAGAAACATCAATGATGAGAGTCATTGATCAGCTCCCTCCTGCACACCCCCTGCTGAGGATCGAGCCTGCAACCCAGGCATGTGGCCTGACCAGGAATCAAACCTCGATTTCCTGGATCATAGGTCGATGCTCAACCACTGAGCCATACCGGCCAGGCTCTAACATTTCTTGTGTGTCTGCCATGTGCCAGAGATATTTTTCTAAGTCCCTTACATATTTTGACATTTAATCCTTACAAAAGCCTTTGAGAGTAGGTGTATTTTGAGGATAATTTACTTTGAGAACGAAATATCCCCATTTTACAGATGCAGAAACAGAGAGGTTGAATAACTTGCTCAAGGTCACACAGCTAGAACAGGGCAGAGGAGTATAAGGCTAAAGACCCAGAGAGAATAGCTTTGCAAAGGAAGACAGGTTATTCAGTGCATTGGATCACAAGAGGAAGAATTAATTCTACCTAGGAGATAAACAGAACTGGATGATTGTGTGATAAAGGGTTCATCGGGTATGGGAAGGGAGAAGGGCATTCCTGGCAGGGAGAACAGTACATAGATAGTCTCAGAGATGGGAACTGGGTGAACCCACAGGGTGTCCATGATATAGTATGCAAAGCTTGTGCCTACCTTGGAGCCTTTGTACATGCTGTTCCCACTGCCCAATGCACTCTTCCCACAGATGTCAGCGTGGCTTGCTACTTCTTCAGGTTTCTGCTCCAATGTTACTTCCTCAGGAAAGCTCTCCCCACTCACCCTGTGTACAAGAGCATCCCTGTCACCCTCTAGGATCTTACCCCTCTGTTCCTCTTCATGAAAAGCTGATGTTGTAAGGTGGCTAGGATCACTGACTGTGTTTGAACCCTGGCTCTGCCAATTTCCAGCTGTGTGACCTTGGGCAAGTTACTTAACTTTTCTGTGCTCCCATTTCCTTATCTGGAAAATGGGAGGGTAATAATAATATCCACCCCATAGTGTTACTTTGAGGATTAAATGAGTTAAATGGTGTGCAGCACATAGTAAGGGCTGTATGTCTGGTTCCTATTTTTTATTTGTTTTGTTTTTTGTTTTTTAATCCTCACCCAAGGATATTTTTTCCATTGCTTTTCAGAGAGAGTGGAAGGAGGCAGGGGAGAGAAAGATCTCAATTGGTTGCCTCTGCACATGCCCGGACCAGGGCTGGGGATCCATCCTGCAACTGAGGTATGTGCACTTGGCTGGAATCAAACCCAGGACCCTTCGGTCCGGAGGCCGATGCTCTAACCACTGAGCAAACCCAGCCAGGGCTGGTTCCTATTTTTTTAAATTAATATTATTAGTCACAGCATGCAGGTAGGTGTCTAATAAGCCTCTGAGACTGACCATGTCCAAAACTGACCTCCTCATGTCCCCTCAAAACCTCTCCCACAGTGCTCCCATCTTGGTTGATCCCAGCTCTGTCCTTCCAGGTGATCAGGGCAGAAATTTAGAATCATCCTTGGTTCCTCTCTCACCCCCATCTTTTTTTTTTAATATGTTTTATTTGCTTTTAGGGAGAGAGGAAGACAGGGATAGAGAGGTAGAAACATTGATTGGCTGCCTCCTTCACGCCCCTTACTGGGGATCGAGCCCGCAACCCCAGGCATGTGCCCTGACCAGGAATCAAACTGGGAACCTCTTGGTTCTTAGGTCGACGTTCAACCACTGAGCAACACCAGCCAGCTCTCACCCCCATCTTATGTCAGCAAATCCCACTGCTCCCACCACCATCTCTCACTTTGGACTATTGTAGTAGCCTCTTTAGCCAGTAGTTGGTTCTCCTCACAAGAGCCAGAGGGCTCCTCTTAACAACATCCAACAGCCTGTCACCCCTTTGTTCACAACCCTCTCATGGCTCCTGTCTCACTCAGAGTCAAAGTCCTTACAGGCCCCGAAAAAGGCTCCCTCAGTCTGGCCCCTGTTGCCCCTCTGTTCTCACCTCCTACTACTGTCCCCCTCACTCCCTCCTGTGCAGCCATGCCAAACTCCTTTCTCTTCCTCCAGCCTCAGGACCTTTCTTTTCTTTTTTTTTTTCTTTTTTATGTATCTTTATTGATTTCATTGAGAGAAAGGGAGAGGGAGAGAGAGAGAGAGATAGAAACATCAGTGATGAGAGCCATTGATCGGCTGCCTCCTGCATACCCCCAACTAGGGATCGAGCCCACAGCCCGGGCATGTGCCCTGACCAGGAATTGAACCCCAGTCTCCTGGATCCCAGGTCGATGCTCAACTGCTGAGCCACGCCTGGCTCAGCCTCAGGACCTTTCACTCTGGCTGTTTCCTCTGCGTGGAAAACTGTTCCCCAAGTTGTCACAAACCTACTCCTTCACCTCTTTTAGGTCTTTGCTCAAATGTCACCTCCTCAGTAATGACCCTCCTATGACTATCCTTTAAAAAATAACTACTTTCCCTGTTTCATTTTTTCCCTTAGTACTATCATCATTTGACATTCTTTACTTGTTTATCTTGTTTCTTTTCTCTTTTCCCCACTACAATGTCACTTGCACTAGAGCACCTGGCCTACAGTAGGCATTCAAATGCTTGCTAAATAAATGAGATGAAGAGAGGTAAACATTTGAATAAGACAGATTACTAGAACTCCTATTAGGGGTCAAATGGGAAATGTAATAATAAAATATAAAACCCTGTGTGTTCTTGAGGCTTGAAGCAGACTGTCAGATTTCACCTAAATTGATAGGTTCTGTTGCCACTGAAAGAACAACTGCTAAAATTGCCTGTCTTTGCCACTAGGAGTCACACTAAACTCTTAGTGCCTCTGAAACAAGCAGGCCTTCGAAATAAACTCAGTGAGGGCTCTGATGCCAGGGCTCTCTAACCTGGACACTTCATGGCTTTGTGGCTTGTATAATTGCCTAAGATTTGTGTCTGCTGAATGAACTTCAAAACAGCTCAGACATAAGAGGATTATACTGTATGTTTAATTATACAGATTAAAGAATCAAGCTATAAATAATAGAGGGAGGTTCTCTGAAACCTGATTTGGATGGTCTTATTCTTAACACCTTGCTGACCAGCTATTTCGAGCCAGAACTCGCCCGTGTGGCCAGCTCCTTTTCTGTCATGACTGGTCAGCAACATTTGGACATGGAAATGTGTGTATATTTGTGACCGGTCAGCAAGGTGTTAACCCAGCAATCCCAGCCAGTGAACAGTTGTTTGACAAAAACTCATTCTGTAAGGAATAAGAAACTCGTGTTTATTTCCAATTCATGCTCAGCAAAGAGAGCGGTTATGGGGGAACAGGGAAGGTCCTGTTCTCTGCAGGACATGCTGAGGGAGCAGTGTGAAGGGCAATTTAGCCTAATGGTTTGAAAGCTTAGACAACTGGAACCTGATTGCCTGGGTCCAAATCCTGGCTCTGCCACCTAGAACCATGTGGCCTATAGACATTATTTAGACATTTTATGCCTCAGCTTCCTCCTCTGTAAATTAGCAATCATAAGAATACCTACATCCCAGAGTTGTGACGCGGGAGAAATGAGTCAATATCTATAAAAATAACAGTACAGGTCTATGTGCCCTTATCTAAAATCTTTGGGGCCAAATGTTTCAGAATTTCGAATTTTTCAGATTTTACACAGGTAACAAGGTGTACATACAAGATGTTACATAACACCCTTAGTGTGCTCTGTAATCAGCCACATTCAGATTTCTGCAGCAGAATGTATGAACAGTCACACTAAGTAAGGACCAATAAAAACCACAGAGGGCTTTGTTTTGTTTCAAATCAGGTTTTACTGCCAAAAGGGTTACAAAGAAGCCTTTTGTTCTTAGAGCATTTTGGAATAGCGAATACGAGATTATGAACAAATCAGAAACGATATTTGTTTAGAGCTTATCATACCCAGGCATATTATATTTATTCTGTTCAATAATACTATGACCTAGGTGGTATTATTATTATCCCTATTTTGCAGATGGGGAAATTGAGGCACAAAGTTAAAGAATGTGTCCAGGGATCACACTGCTAACAAGTCGCAGAACCAGGCAGGATTCCAGCCCTGGCAGTCTGGTTGTACAGCCTGGGTGATTGTCCAGTAAGCCACGTTGCCTGATTGGAACAATGCCTGGCATGTATTAAGCACTCAATAAATGGCAGTTATAGCTGTTACTAAGAAGGAGAACATACAGGGACAGTAACAGGTCTGAGGAGTGTGGGTAGAAAGACAGAGGAAAGCAGGCATTCAGTTCCAGAAAGGCTTCATAAAGGAAAGGCCCTTGGAGCTGGGACTTGGACAATGAAGACTTCTAGACAGAGTAAGGGAGCCCCACATGGAGTGAACAGCCTTTGAGAGGAGCTGGCAGAAGGAACCTCCTAGAAAGCTTGATATTTGGCGTGGTAGAAAATGAAAATGTTTGGGTGAGGGGCATTATAGTAGTTTTCTATTACTGCCGTAACAAACTTAGCTGCTTAAAACAACACAAATTTATGATTACAGTTCTGTAAGCCAGAAGCCCAGCACAGGTCTCACAGGGCTAAACCCAGGTGTCAGCAGGGCTGCATTCCTTTCTGGAGGCTCCAGGGGAGGATGGGTTTCCTGCTCATTCAGGTTGGTGACAGAATTCAATTCCCTGATGTGGTAGGATTGAGGTCCCTGTTTCCTTACTGGCTGTCAGCGAGGGGCCATTCCCAGCTTTAAGAGGCCACCACATTCCATCTTCAAAGCTAGCAATGGTAGGTTGAGTTCCTCTCATGCTTTGAATCTCTCCTGCCTCTTCTGCCCTCACATCTCTCTGAGCTACCTTTCTCCCTCTTCTGCTTTTATTAAAAGTTTATGTAATTAGCCTGGCTGGGCGTGGCTCAGTGGTTAAACGTCGACCTAGGATCCAGGCGATCAGGGTTCGATTCCTGGTCAGGGCACATGCCCGGGTTTTGGGCTACAGCTGATCAATGACTCTCTCATCATTGATGTTTCTATCTCTCTCTCCCCCTCTCCTTTCCTCTCTCTGAAATCAATAAAGATATATTTTTAAAAAAAAGTTTATGTAATTAGATTGCACACAAAATAATCCAAAATAATCTCCCTATTTTAAAGTCTGTAACCTTAAATTCATCTGCAAAGTTCCTTTTAACATGTAATATAATACACTCACAGGTCCCAAAGATTAGGATATGGACATCTTTGTGGGGATATTACTCTGTCTACCACAGTCTGCCATCTGGCTCCCAAAGATTCACATTTATCCCACATGCAAAATTCCTTCATACTCTCCTAGTGTCCCCCAAGGTCTCATCCCATTACAGGGGTCATTCAAGCCAGGCTGAGGAGCTTAGAATTTAGTTTGAGGGTGTTTAAGGAATGATGGTGGGCTTTGGGGACAGAGGTGGAAGCAAGATGGCAAGGAAAGAATCCTGCTGACCTCTGCCCCATCCTCTGTCCACAGCCTCTTGGCTCTGAACCATCTGCCCTCCAGGTATCCCTACAATGGCGTGAGCACTTCCCCAGCGATGGACCCCTCTGTGACGCTGTGGCAGTTTCTGCTGCAGCTGTTGAGAGAACAGGGCAATGGCCACATTATCTCCTGGACCTCACGGGATGGTGGTGAGTTCAAGCTGGTGGATGCTGAGGAGGTGGCCCGGCTGTGGGGACTACGCAAGAACAAGACCAACATGAATTATGACAAGCTCAGCCGGGCCTTGCGGTACTACTATGATAAGGTAAGGCCTCAGAATAGGGCTGGAAACCCCCAAATTTTTAGCAGTTATTTTCTTAAATGCTATAACTATAACTTTGAAACCAACATTAAACTTTACCATTTCCTACCCTATCCTCTGGTACACTCAGACCAATGTTGGGCTCCCCCAAACATTTTATCTCAGTTATTTTCTTGTCTTAACTACTTTGGCTAAAATCTTCAAAGTCATGCTATCCCACTACACCCCACACATTTCATTTTCTTACCTTATTCCTACAGCCAAAACTTTTGAAAACGCTATTAATAATGACTTTTTTTTTTTTTTTTTGGTTAATCCTCCCTCAACATTTTTTCTTTTTTTTCTTTCTTTTTTTTTTTAATATATCTTTATTGATTTCAGAGAGAGGAAGGGAGAGAGAGAGAAACATCAATGATGAGAGAACCATTGATCGGCTGCAGCCCGCAACCCGGGCATGTGCCCTGACCGGGAATCGAACCCTGATCGCCTGGATCCTAGGTCGACGCTTAACCACTGAGCCACGCCCAGCTGGGCTCCCTCAATATTTTTTCCATTGATTTTCAGAGAGTGGAAGGGAGGGGGAAAAGGGGAGAAAGAGAAACATTGATGTGAGAGAGACACATTGATTGGTTGCCTCCCACACATGCCCCAACTGGGGCCAGGGATCTAGCCTGCAACCCAGGTATATGGCCTTGCCCAGAAATGGAACCTGAGATCCTTTGGTGCATGGGCCAACTCTCTAACCACTGAGCCATGCCAGCCAGGGCAATAATGACTTTTTTTCATCCTTTGCTTTGGAACCCCTGGACCAGTCCTAGATTCCTCCAGTTATTTCATAATTTGCTGTTATTCCAGAGTAAGAATTCCAGAAGACTTACTCCTAGAATCAAAACTTCGATGACAGTATCATACCAACCTTTCTTTATCTCATCCTCCGAGACCCTTAACATTTTCATTAATTCTTTTCTTCTGTTATTCCTTTAGCTAAAACCTCCCAAACATATATAATGCCAGTCCCACGCCCCATCTTCTTGTGTTCCCAGAGCAACACTGGTCTACCTCAATATTTACATCTATTTTATTTTATCATCTTATCCTCTCAGACTCCCAGACCAGCAGCACTGGATTTGCCCTTTCCCCAGTTATTTAATGTTCTTTCTTTACCTGATACTTCCAAAACAATATTAATAAATATCCCTTTTCATTCTTTTTCTGAGAAACAAACCCACCCTGGGGCATACCTGACCAGCATTAAGATGTCCCCAGGGTACCATAGTGCACCCCCAGATGTCTCTTGTCCCCCAGAACAGCCCTGGACCTATGCCACACACCCTTAATCATTTATAGCATTTATTCCATTTTCATATTTTATTTCTTCAGCTCAAACCTCCAAAACAATATTAATAATGAGGCTACCTCATTGTGTTCTGAGACCCTCCAGACCTATCCTGAAATATCCCAAACATGCACTGTGACCCACCCAAGCCATCCTTGAGATTCTCCCCCAAATTTATATCAATATTTTAATGTTCTTGTCTACTTGCTATCAGGTACTTCATTTTCTAATTGCCTTAGCTTAAACTTCCACAAAAGTATTAATATGGCTCCTCACCCTATCCTCCTAGTGACCTTGTCCCATTCCACATCTGTATCAATAGCTTTAAATAATCCTCTGTATTAGTAATTCATCACCACTTCTTGTACATTAATTTAGTCTCTTCTAACATTTATATCAATTACTTCATTTCCCTGTCTTACCGCATTAGCTAGACTCCAAGACTGTGTCTTGGCAGCTACCCCCAGGGCCTTATCCTGTTAACCCAAGACACTTATGATTCCTAGAGCCAGGACAAAAGCCTACTCCTGCACCTACTCCCCTATGTGGGCCCCATCAAGGAAAGGAGCCACTAAGTGTGTGTGGAGGGGGTGTCTGACATGGGGATAGGGGAATTGGACTGATGGAGATGAAGAGTGACAGGGAGGTTTGGAGGGGGTTGGATGGGGGGAGACAGGGAAAGGGGAGAAGGGCATAGACTAAAGGAAGAATTGTGGAGGGGAGAATAGAGAAAGGAGAGAAATGGGGGGGGGACAGAGAGGGGAATTGGGATGCGGAAGAAAGAGAGGGAGAAACTGAAGGAGAAGTGAAGAGCCCAAAAATTGAGAGAGGTGGATGAGATGTGAAATAGGCTGGGAGGGGGAACATATGGAGAGGCAGACACGGAGGTGGGATGGTGTATATGTAAAAAGACGAGAGGGGCAACAGGGAAGACAGGCACTAGGAGACATCCCTTCATCCTCCCACCCCAGTCCACACTCTCCTTCCATCCTGGCTTTTTCTTCTAAGGCCCCCTATCCTGTCTCCTCCCTTCCCAGAACATCATCCGCAAAGTGAGTGGCCAGAAGTTCGTCTACAAGTTTGTGTCCTATCCCGAGGTCGCAGGGTGCTCCGCTGAGGACTGTCCACCCCAGCCCGAGGTGTCTATTACCTCCACTGTGGCAAATGTGGCCCCTGCTGCTGTACATGCCGTCCCCGGGGACACTGCCTCCGGGAAGCCAGGCACACCCAAGGGTACAGGAATGGCAGGCCCAGGTGGCTTTGCACGAAGCAGCCGGAATGAGTACATGCGCTCAGGCCTCTATTCCACCTTCACCATCCAGTCCCTGCAGCCACAGCTACAGCTGCCCCTGCATCCGAGGTCTATCTCAGTGCTTTCCAACACCACCCCAGCAGGAGCAGCAGTGCCCCCCTCCGGGAGCAGGAGCACCAGTCCAAGCCCCTTGGAGGCCTGCCTAGAGGCTGAGGAGGCCGGCCTACCTCTGCAGGTAAGGGCTGGAATATGGAAATTCAGTAAGAGGAGGGATGTAAAATTTCCAAATGAGGAGGGTTAAGAGAAGGGACATTTTAAATATTCTGTTAAAGGAGATATGGTGGGAGGAGGGACACACAAGTCCCCTTGTAGAAAGGATTGGGGTTGGGGAGCTGAGCTATGCTAGTACTGACAAGGAAGGAGATTAAGTGTGCTACAGTAAGTAGTACACCCAACTTGTATTAGGTACACCCAACGTATGTATTTGCTTAATGCACTGGTTCTTTCACTTCAGCACTCCCAGAATCAACTGGAGGGCCTTTTAACCCACTGGTTGCTGGGGCACACCCCCAGAGTTTTTCCTTGTGTGGGTCTGGGGATGGGCCCAATAATTTGCATTTTTAACTAGCTTTCAGATGAGGCAGATGCTGCCAGTCCTTAAAGAAATTTTTTAAGAACCACTGCCTTCATGACTTGGAGCAGTATCCCCGGAAGTCCAGCCCTGCCCCTACGGGCAGCCCTGCTCCCAGATAGGAGAAGATGCCCCAGAGAAATCCTACTTCCTTGGCAAATACCCAGCTCTGTTGGAGGACCTGCCCCTATGTGCAGTTATGCCCCCAGTACCAAGTCCCGCTTTCCAAGGGAAGTCATTGCTTCGCTACCCCAGCAATCCATACCTACTCCCTCCTCTCCCAGGTCATTCTGACCCCGCCTGAGGCCCCGAACCTTAAATCAGAAGAGCTGAATGTGGAGCCCGGGTTGGGCCGACCACTGCCCCCAGAAGTGAAAGTGGAAGAGCCCAAGGAAGAGCCCCACGCTGTGGCAGCCAGTGGGGAGGCGGGGTTTGTGCCGGAAGCCCCTAGGGCTGGGCGGGAAGTCCCTCCCGCTGAAGGCACGTCTGCCTGTCAGCCTGCGGTTGTTATGGAGACTGCAGGCCCCGCGGGTGGCCTCGGGGCTTCCACGGCTCCCAGTACAGAGATTGCCCAGCCTCAGAAGGGCCGAAAGCCCCGGGACCTGGAGCTTCCACTCAGCCCTAGCCTGCTAGGTGGGCCAGGACCCGAACGGACTCCAGGATCGGGAACTGGCTCCAGTCTGCAGGCACCGGGGCCAGCGCTAACGCCATCCCTGCTACCTACCCACACATTGGTGAGTGCCGGTGGGGGGCTGGCTTCCAGGACCAATGGGATTGGCGCGGGCGGGCGCTGACATGATTAGACTGACTCCTAGGGCCAACACGGTTATCTGAGTGGGAGGATGCAACGTTCAAGGGCGATTGGCTGTGCTGGGCTGGAGGGACGGGGCTTAATTAAAGAAGGACAAGAGGGTGGCTCCAAGGCTGAGGGATAACGGTGAGAATGAAGGGCAGGTCTGGGGACTTTTGTGGACAGGGACTGAAGGACTGAGAGGCCTTGTGTGGGAACTGTTTCTGAGTGGGGCATGGCATGAGGAACCGGAGGGGGGATTTTTGGTCAAGGATTTGCTTAGCGGGCTTCCTATGAGGTGTAAAGGTGGGACATAAGAGTTGGAGGTTGAGCCTGAGCTATTGGGATGACGACTTGGTAGGTTTGAAAGTGGCATGTGGACAGGGTCTTGTAGGTGGTCTTACCCAGTAAGGCTGGGATGGGCTTGGGCTTTTAGGAGTTGAAAGGGGTTATCAATGTAAAGTTGGAGAGATGTCACAGGCATGGCCTTAGTAGTTATGGTCTAGGCCTGTGCACTTTCAGGGAGTGAACTCGAAGTCTAAGTAGGGTATCTGGTGGGACTGGAACCAAGTTACTTCCGTTTTCCCACACCTGCCCTCTGTTCACTTGAACTCCAACCACCCCTTCCCCACAGACCCCGGTGCTGCTGACACCCAGCTCGCTGCCTCCCAGCATTCACTTCTGGAGCACCCTGAGTCCCATTGCACCCCGTAGCCCGGCCAAGCTCTCCTTCCAGGTAGGCTCCCCTCTCCCGATCTTGGAGTGGGTGAGAGAACCTAGCATGGTCCCCACCCATGATCTCTCCCTATTTCTGTTCCCAGTTTCCGTCCAGTGGCAGCGCCCAGGTGCACATCCCCTCCATCAGCGTGGATGGCCTCTCAACCCCCGTGGTGCTCTCCCCAGGGCCCCAGAAGCCATGACTACCACCACCACCACCACCGCCGCCGCCGCCCCTTTCTGGGGTTACTTATGCCCTGAACTTCTCTCCAGCCAGCTGTCTCAAGGAGAAACAATAGTTCAGCTGACAGACTCGTGCTGAGGTCATGGTGGGGTGGGGATTCTTAGGAAGAAGGATCTCAATAATTCTTCCACAGAAAACATACAGTTTCTCTCTTCTTGGTCAGTCCCCTAGTGGCCGCCCTTACACATACGTCTCCTACCAAAGCTGTGGAGGCGGTTTATTTATTTATTTTTTGAAGGCCACTGGGAGGAGCCTGACTCAACCCTTTTGGGGGGAGTGGTGAGGACATCTCCCCCAGCTCCACATTTTACCCCCAAGATGAGACAATCAGGGTCTGGCTTGAGAAGGACCTTTCTTTATTTATTTCTCAGCCTGCCCTTGGGAAGCTGAGGGAGCCCTGTCTCCATTTTGGGGTATAGGTAGAAGAGCTAGCTTGTTGTAGTTTCTTTTTCCTGGCTATCCCCAAGGGTCCAGGAAGAATTTGTGCCATTAAATGGTTTAGAAGTCTTGACCAAGTCAGACTCACACCCTCGGGAGAGGAATTCCCACCACCCCCCAGCCTTTTTCTCAGACAGCCTGTCCTTTGTCAGCCACCTTTTTGGCCAGGGGCAAAATGCCCTTTTTCTCCTGTCCCTGAGAAGCCATTCCTGTGTCTGCCAAATTCCTGGGGTCCTGCCTCTTACCTCCCAATGGAGGGTTTTTTGGGGGAGTGGTCCCCGTCTGGGGGGCCCCTCCAGCCAGTACTCCAGGTCTCCCTGTCCCCCACCCTCTGCCATTTTGATAGTATAATCTATTTTTAAACGGGGCTTTTAGATAGGGGAGAGGGAGCATCTCTTCCTATATCTGAGATGGGGTGGGTGGGAAGGAAGGGATTTGGGGGGGAATCTTCCTGCCGCCCCCAAGTGTTTATTTTTGATACCAAATGTGTATTTTCAGCTCCCTCCCTCCCAGCCCCCCAATTTCCTGCGGGCGGGTACAAAGGACCCTTTAAGTGTCCCTGGAGTTGGGAGGGAGGAACAGGAGGGAAAAAGCCTGTCCTATCTGAATTCCAGGCTGGAGAGGTTGGGTTCAAAGGACTCCTAGGCTTACTGCCTGTCAGCACCGGCCCAGCCCAGGCCTGGGGAACCTGGGGGTTGGTGATTTGGGGGACGGTGCTGTACCCGTCTCCACTGTTTGTTTTACTTCCCCCCAAATGGATCTTTTTTTTTTTTTTTTCTAAGAGTCCCAGAGAATGGGGAATTGTTCTTGTAAATATATATTTTTAAAGGTGATGCTGGAGGCTGCTAGCATTTTTTTCCCTGAAGCCGTGGGGACTGAGTGTGACAGACATTACTATGTATAAAAGGCGGTGAAGATGTGAGATTGATTATGAGAGAGAGAGTATGATACCGTGTATTAGAAACAGTAGTAGAGACTCCAGATTGGTAACCAGGTGTGAAAAAGAAACTAGAAAGCTATGATTGCATGTATATGTGTGTATGAAATCGTGTATGAGAGAATGGAAGTTGTAACCACAAACTTGACATTGTGTCTGTGTGAAAAATTGTGTGAGTAATTAAGATACTGTACAAGAAACTGGCGGTGTGTGTAAAGTAATGTTTATGAGAAGGTAGCAGGGACTCCATACTGGTCACTGTTTGACAGAACGATGGTGAGCAAGACAAACTAAGTGATCAAAGCAAGGTGTGGGAGCCTGTGGGCATGGAAGTGTGGTAGAGCTTGTCAGAGACAGTGTGTAGGTGAAAAACTTCACTGTATGTAAGCAGGTAACTCAGTGTTGGGAGATGGATTGTGTGTGAACTGTTCTTGCAAGGCCGTTGTATCAGCTAAAGTCACAGGAATATACGTGTGAGAAAATGGCTGTGAGGCTAGATGGGCACCTGAGACACAAAATGCGAGAATGTGTGATTATGTGTATGAATGCTATTCATGTGAGACTAGCAAAGACTGAGAAACAGAAAAAATGTCTGTGACTGGGAAAGTATATGAGGCTGTAATTGTGTGTGTGTGTGTGTGTGTGTGTATTATGTATATGTACCTAAAACTAGTGGCAAATTAATTGACAGTTACTACTCCAGTCTAGCCCACAGGTTCAGGGACTGTGAATATAAGAGAGAAAATGATGATGAGACTGAGTATGTCTGAAATGGTGCAAGAGGCCACATAACTGAGAGATGATAAGTAACCACAAAGTCAGCTCTGTGTGAAAGAAAATTGAGCAGTTGTGTGAGAGTGTGCGGGTCTGTGAAATGTTTCATAAAAGTGTAAATCAGAGACTATGTTTTTGTGAAAAACTGAGAGTATAGTACACCATGTGATTGGTGTGTACAAGAAACCAGCAAAGCTATAATTATCTTTGAGTGTACATGATAGGCTGACTGATGAAAATGATGGTGTAAATGACTAAGGCCATGAGAGACTGTGTGTATAAGGCTTTTTGAGAGCCTAGTACAATTGTGAATTAGTGACCACAGATGTCAGAAACTGACTGAGGGAAAGTGATCATAACACTGAATGGGTGACTGAGGCAGTGTCTGAGAAACCGATTGTGTGGGTATGTGTAAAACGCTTTCCAAGAGACTTTCTTAAAGTCTGTAAATCAAAAGGCTAGTATGTTGGAAGCTACTTGAGAAGAAATGTGAGACTAAGCAACTAAGACAGTGTCTGAGATACTTTGTGATTATGTATGCGTGTGAAACTCTTAGCTATAATCAGAGACTGTGGGTATGTGAAGTGGGGCCTTGAGTGTGAAGAGGTAGGAGAGAGGGTGATTTTGTGTGTGTGCAAGAAACTATGAGAAGCTAGTGATGGCTATAAGTCAGTGACTATTTGTATATGTGAGAAAATGAAGGCGTAAGTGGTTGAAACGTCTTATCAAAAAGTGTGACTCTGTGTGCATGTGGAAAAGTGACTGGTGCAAGTAAATATTGGTCATATTGGCCAAATGAGACAGGCTGTAAGACATGATCATGGCCCTGGCCAGTGTTCTCAATGGTTAGAGCATCAGCCCTCACACCGAAGAAGGGTCACGGGTTCAATTCCTGGTCAAGGGCACATACCTAGGTTGTAGGTTCGATCCCTGGCCCAGTCGGGGTGCGTGCAGGAGGCAACCAGTCACTGTGTCTCTCTCACATCGGTGTTCCTCCCTCCCTCCCTCCCTCTCTCTCTTTCTCTCTCCTTTTCCTCCTCCCTCCCTCCCTTCCACTCTCTAAAAATCAACGGAAAAAATATTCTCGGGTGAGGATTAACAAAACAAAGAAAAGGACATGATTGTGTGAGTGAATTGTTAGTAGGAGACAGTCGTAAGACTGGAAATCAGTGACAAAGAAAATGACTCCTGGAGTGAGTGACTGGGAGTGTCTGAGAAGATGTGTGATCCACTATGTATGTGAGCCTGTTCATAAGAGACTATAGTAGAGGCTATAAATCCAGAACTGTGTGTGTAACTGTGTTTAAAAATAGAGAAAATTATGAGACCGAATGAGACTGCATGAGAAGCCATGGACCAGATGTGCTAGGGCTGTGAGAAGGCCCTCTCCTGTTTTCCTCATCCTCTGCAGGCTCTTCCTCCTCAGCCCCTATGCTCCATTTCCACTTAGTTCTCCAAAATTTGAAATGCTGGACTTCCCCGGGGCTTTGCCTGGGTTCCCTTCCCTCTTCTCATGAGCTCTGGTCCAGTCTGGGAACATGAAACACTATATATCCCCCCACCCCTGTGATGCCCACATTTTTATCTCTAACCCAAACTGTTCCTCTTAGTACTTCACAGAATCTCTAAAGTTTTTTTTCATATCATTTATTTCTGCATTCAGCAAAATGTTTATTGAGCCCTGCAGACACAGCGGTTAGCACACCGCTCCCTACTCTTGTGCAGCTGGAATTTGAGTGAGGGCCACAGACAAAAAAACAGATAAATACATCATACAAAGTGGCAGTGCAATAATTACATGAGACAAGACTCTCACTCTTTGTTTAAATAAGAAATCTGCAGAGTCATTTTATTTCCCAAACGTGTGGGAGAAGATGAAAGTGCCGACAGTCGCTTTCCACAGGGAATCCTATGAGTGTTTATACAGTTTAGGAACAAAGGAAATATCAGTTATAACATTATTACCAGGGCAACGTGTGATTAGATAAAGCAGCCAACCAGAAGTACAGGTTTCTTGAATTTGTTTTCACAGAATAACACAGCACTGATGTCTGAGGCCTTGGAATGCTAACAAGACCTCTTTGTTCAAAGCACACTTTCTGAGACAGGCTTATGTTACCAGGAAACAGTACATCTCAATGTCAACACACCTTGTCGCCCATAAAACAAGATCAATATTCTTGAGAAAGTTCTGTTTTAACATTAACCCTGACCGAATCAAATGCTTTTACTTTGTTTTAATTTGCAGAATGGCATTTCTCCCTCTGAGGGCAGGGGAAATTGCCTTCCTATGTTTCTTAGACACCGTATTGTTACTTTAAAAGATTATTGTTTTTAAAATGGCTCTGGAGTTTCACTCATTAGGGGTTATAAAAAGATAGCAGGTCCGTGGAGCTCAGTTTTACCTGCATGGAAAATAGGTTGAAGAGGAATTCATTATTAACAGTAAAATAAGGAGCACGTAGAATACTTTTTCTAGATGAGACCTACAAAGGAAAAGAGTGGTCAGGGACTAAAATGATGGTTCTTAAAGTGTGGTTCCCAGACCAGCAGCATCATTGTCACCTGGGAGCCTCTTAAAAATGTCCATTCTTGACCCCAGATCTACAGAATCAGAAACCGGGATGCAGCCCAGCAATCTATGATTTGACCAACCTGGGTAATTGTGATGCATACTAAGATTTGAGAGCCACTGGGCTAGAGAGTGACTGGGGTGCCATATAAAAAGGATATCTGGAGAAGGCCTCTGAGGGAGGTGACATTTATTATCTGTGTCTTTTAGAGTGGAAGCCCCTTGAGGACCAGGATTTAGGGCTGTCTTATTCTATGCTATGTCCAATGCCGAGAACAGCATCTGACACCCAATAGGTGCCCAATAAATGTTGGATAAATGTGTTTAACAAACAGAGCATCTACTCTATGTCAGGCACTGTGCTAAGGACTTAAAAAATCTTAGCTCCCAACCTTCACAACAAACCCTATATGTAGTTCCCAGCGAGGGGGGATGTCACCTGCCCAAGTTACTGTGATGGAACATGACTAGGCTGGTTCCCTTCCAACCACCCCCTCCACAGGCCCTGAAGGTGTCCCCAGCTGGGCTCCTGGGACTGGATATCCCCAATTCACTCCTGAATCCTCCCCATACTTTTGTTACTTCCCCTTCTCACTTCCCTTGTGCTGACCTCCCCCATGCTGACCACAGGGAACCTCCCTTTCAGGAAAGAGGAAGGTGGGTTAAGTCAGGATGCAGAATGAAGCAATTATTTCAATGCCCATTCCACCCCATGAGGAGGGACACACTGAGTGTGCCACACTCATTTCACCCTTGTTGATCCTGTCATGGTAGAGAGTATGCATTTTTCAGGTGAAGAAACAGGCTCAGAGAGGTTCAAGTGACTTGCCCAAGGTTACACAGCTAGGAAGTTCATCTTGCTCCAAACTCCTATGCTCCATTTCCCCTCAGAATTTGTTCAAAGAGCATTGATTGAGTGCTGAAGGGTTGCTGGGTGGGGCATGGGGTGCTGGGGATACAGTGACAAACAAAACAGGACCAAGAGTGAGACAGGAAGTAAGGAGGGGTGAGTAGAGGAGGTAGCTCATGGGCAGGCAGAGGTGACAAGGGAGAGGTGGGAGCTGAAAAGACCTGCCCTCCTCCCCCCATTATTACTCTTTGCCCTCCCAGTTCCTCCTGGCCCTGGTTCCTCTTTTCCCACTGACACCCAGAGCAGGTCAACTCACATAAAGCCAGGCGGGGCTGCAGGAGTGCAGTGCTCAACATGCCTACTCCAGCACAGGCCTTTTGGTTGCTGCTACTGCTGCCACTGCTGTTGTTACTCACCCGGCCAGCCACAGGTGAGTGGGTGAGCCTAGCTGGCCACCAGGGGCGCCCGGGCCCATCACACTCCTGACCATACCCCCTTTTACCCACATTGTTACAGGCTCAGACCCCGTTCTCTGCTTCACCCAGTATGAGGAATCCTCGGGCAAGTGCCAGGGCCTCCTGGGGGAAAATATCCGTGTGGAAGACTGCTGTCTCAACTCTGCCTACGCCTTCCAGGAACCTGGCAGCAAGCTCTGTCAGTCATGCAGGTTAGGGGGAGCCTGGGGTTGGGGGGAGGCAGAACTGTACTCTTTTCTTCTCTGGGATTCGCAAGGGTGATTCTGAGACCCTGATCACAACCATAGCTCCGGGTTTCTCAGCCTTGGTTCTATTGACATTTGGGGCCAGAAAATTATTACTGGTTTGGGGCATGGGGTGACCTGTGCATTGCAGGGTGTTTTGTAGCATCTCTGGCTTCTAATTAGATGCTAGTAGCAACTCCCCACACCAGTTACAACCAAAATGTCTCCAGACATTGCTGAATGTCCCCTTTGCTGCAAAATCACCCCTGGTTGAGAACCACTGCTATGGCTTACATATAATGAGCACTTCCTACATACTGGAAGCATTGAGGATGGAGTGTAGCTCGGGTATTTCTGAAGGTGACTCATGTCCCCTAATTGTGATGACAGCTTGTATTGAGTGCTTACTGTATACAGATGCATTTTGGAGGCTGGAGAGTTTGGGGAATTCTGAGGGTAGCTCCAGGCCCCTAATTATGGTGACACTTCACATATATTGAGCACTTCCAGCATAACAGATGCATTGCAGATGTTGGGTGCAGCAGGAGGATTTCTGAGGGTAGCTCTAGTCTCCTAATCATGATGCCAGCTTACATGTATTAAGCATTTACTGTATGCCAGACATACTTTCTAACTGCTTTATTAAGTACTTCCTGTTTGTACAGTGGTTGCCCAGTGGGTTTCTGACAGCAGTTCTGGGCCCCTAGTCCTTATATTTGCTTACTGCATGCTAGGCACTGTCCTTGGGGAACTTCAAAGGGTAGCTCCAGGTCTCTGATCATAAAAGTAAATGATGTTTATTAAGTGCTTACTGTGTGTCCATCTCTTCCCATTCAGTCCCCCAATATCCTTAAGAGGTAGGTATTCTCATTATTTCACACATATTTATCCCACACCCACGCCTATGCCTGCCCACATTCTGCAGTTCTGTACACTCTCCTTGCCGGCTCTCACCAGGATGGGACATATATGCTTCTCTCTGCAGGTCCCCACGGTGGTCACTGTGGTCGAAGTGGACTCCCTGCTCAGTGACCTGCGCTGAGGGCTCCCAGCTGCGGCACCGGCGCTGCATAGGCTGGGATGGACAGTGCCCTGAGAAAGTGCAGCCTGGGGCCCTGGAGTGGCAGCTGCAGGCCTGTGAGGACCAGACATGCTGTCCTGGTGAGAAGGATCAGCAAGGCAGATGTACACTGCCTGTTACCTGGCACTGGGAACAATCGGGACAGAGGCCCTGAGGGTGGGACTGTGCCTGATGTTTGTGAGGCTCTAAGGAGGAGGCAGAGTGTAGCTGGAGGATAGTGGTAGGAGGTGAGGTCAAAGGGAGCCTAATCCTTGTGGACCATGGTGAGTATGTTGGCTTTTACTTTGAGTGATATGGGTTATGGGCAGAGGAAAAATGTGATCTGACTTCGGGTGTGACCTCCTCACTGTCAGGAGGAAGACAAACTGTGGTGAGGGGTGAAGCAAAGAGATGAGTGTGCAGGTTACTATAATAGTCCAGATGAGCAGTGGTGGTGAACCAACTGTGACAGAGAATGTAGGATAGGATTAGCTGATGTGGGGTACAGGAGGAAGTGAGGATCCCTGAATGATACCCCCACCTCCATCCTTTCCCCTTCTCTCCCACAGAGATGGGTGGCTGGTCCGATTGGGGGCCCTGGGCGCCTTGCTCTGTCACCTGCTCCAAAGGGACCCGGACCCGTCAGCGAACATGTGATCAGCCTACCCCCAAGTGTGGGGGCCACTGCCCAGGAAACGCAGAAGAATCAGAGGCCTGTGACACGAAGAAGGTCTGCCCCAGTGAGTGAGGGCAACCACAGGGCACTGATGCAGGCACCCAGGGTGGATCTGAGGGTTATAGCAGGGGACTGCGAGGGTAGGAGGACTTCAGCACGCATGACCACACTTGGCCTTTTTCCACCCTACCCCAAAACAGCACATGGGGCCTGGGCTGCTTGGGGCCCCTGGGGCCCCTGCTCAGGCTCCTGCCATGGTGGACCCAACGCACCTGTGGAAAGACGAAGCCGCATGTGTTCTGCACCTAAGCCCTCCACAGAGCCTCCTGGGAGGCAGTGCCCAGGGACAGCCTATGAGCAGCGGGACTGCAGTGGCCTGCCGCCTTGCCCAGGTACATATGGATAAGGCCTCTGACACTCTAATCTTAATTTGGGCACAGATGCACTGCCATTTCATGAGATAAATCTTAGACCATGTCACCATGTACCTCTTCATTTGGGGACGGTCTGCCTCGGGGGTCTAGGAGGGGCTGAAGCAGGGAGATTGAGGTGGCCCTTCCCTCACTTCTGTTTCCCCCAACAGTGGCTGGAGGCTGGGGGCCATGGGGCCCAGCGAGTCCCTGCCCGGTGACCTGTGGCCTAGGCCAGACCATGGAAAAACGGACATGTGATCACCCTGTGCCCAAGCACGGGGGCCCCTTCTGTGTCGGTGATGACACCCGGATCCACGTCTGCAACACAGGCGTCTCCTGCCCTGGTCAGCAAGCACCTCAAGATGCACCATTTCCATGCCTAAGCCCATCACCCTTCTCTGCTGCCCTGTTCCTGCTGCTAACGCCCTGGTCCTGCCTCAAATCTGTCCACTCCTGACCCTGATGTCTTGGTTCCATCTCTGATCCCCCATTCCCACATCTGATCACCGCCATTTCATTCCCCAGTGCTCATTACTTCTTTTCAACCTCCTCCCTGGCTCCCTTCTTTATTGTGAGCCCCTGCTACCCTGTCTCTGCAGTGAATGGAGAGTGGGGGCCCTGGGAAGAATGGAGCACTTGTGTCCGCCTGAAGATGAAACAGATCAGCTGTCTGGAGATCCCAGGCCAGCAGACACGTTCAAGGAGCTGCAAGGGCCGCAAGTTTAATGGACATCGATGTCCCGGGGATCAACAGGATATCCGGCACTGCTACAACATCCAGCGCTGCCCGTGTGAGTGCTCCCCAGACTATGCAGTGAGGACGGGCAGCCCATGAAGCGATGGGGGGTTCTGACTCTCTACCCTGGACCCCATGTCCCTGCAGTCTCTTTCTTACCAACCTCCTGAGACCACTAATTCTGACTCAGTAACTACCTCTTCTCATTGCAGTGGAAGGCTCATGGTCAGAGTGGAGTACCTGGGGGCTGTGCACACCCCCATGTGGACCCAACCCCATCCGCACTCGCCAGCGCCTCTGCAAGGCCCATCTCCCCAAGTTCTTGTGAGTGAAGAGGCAGTGTCCCTAAGAAGGGGCAATGATATTACTATGTCAGCTTTCAGGGCGGAAGAGTCAGCTACCCCCAACCACTAAGGTGCCTGCCTTGGCCAGTGCCATTTCCCAGCTGTAGGAAGTGGGGGGACACTAAAGAAGAAGCTGAGAAAAAAGATATATCGATGGGAGAGCTAGTAGCCTTTGTGCCCTTAAGTCGCTCATTCAGTCACTCAGCCATTCCCCCATTCACTCAGTCTTTCATGTGTCCATTTGCTCTGCTCTCTCAGTTGCCCATGCTTTGATTGGCTTTTTCAGTCACTCAGTCTCTCATGCCTCCATTCACTTATTCCTTCAGTCACCCATGCTTCCATGGGTGGCTCGGCTTTTTCAGTCACTCAGTCTCTCATGCCTCCATTCACTTATTCCTTCAGTCACCCATGCTTCCATGGGTGACTCGATGTCTCATTCAATATCTCACTGCCCCCAGGCACTCTAAGGCCTTTTTGGCAACAGTTGCAGGCACACACAACCCAGATCCCGTGGATCTCCCAAGAGATCCACTTAGAGCCCTGATAGAAAGCATGTGAAGAATGGTTGGTATGTGGAAAAGGGACTGCCACCTAAACCTGGGTCTAGGAAACTGGGCCTCCCCTGACAGGAAGGGGTCAAGACTGTGTACACAGAATTCTGGACACAGATGATTGATCAGCCACTCAAAGTGTTTTCTGGTGGCCAGGGTAGCCCAGGTGTGAGAGAGGATTAAAATGCCCACTCATCCCTTCTTATTTCCACATAGCGTACATCAAGCTACTAGATTAAATGGCTTTTCCCCAACTCATGGAAGGCCTACAGTCTGGAAAGTGGTTTCCAGCTGTGGGGTTTACAATGGGTCCTGAAGATGAGTTAGAGTTGTTAAGTGGAGTCATGAAGGACTTGACAAAATGAAGGAATGAATGGAGAAAGGGCTGATTAAGAAAATCAGGATGTGAGTGAATGGAGGGCTTGCCTAGTGGGAGAAATAACCCAGGCAAAGACCATTCTGGACACAGGACTGAGTTTGGATAAAGAAGAAGAGAGACTGATTGCCTTGAGGCAGAGATTTGGTCACAGCAACAAGGCCTTGAATGCCAGGGCAAAGCATTTGTTTTTTTTCTAGTGGGCGATGGGGAGAGAGATGTAAAAGGTTTTGGATGTAAGAGAAGGTAGCTTATGTCAACTAGTAACAATCACCGGCATTTATTGAGTACTTACTGTGTACCAGACACCACTCTGAGCAGCTTACCTGAATTAACTCACTTATCCTCACTCAGCCCACTGAGGTGGGTATTATTATTATTTCCATTATTACCATTTTTCAGATGAGGGAAAGTGAGGCATAGGGAAGGTAAAGAAATTGCCCAGTATCTCACAGTTAAAAAATAGTGTTGGGCACATAGTATGCACTGAATAAGAGTTTGTTGAATGCATTCTTGCCTTCCCTGAGCTTCTCCCCTTTATTCCCTCCTAATGCCTCAGGCCCACTGTTACCATCGTTGAAGGCCAAGGTAAGAAGAACGTGACCTTCTGGGGGAAACCATTTTCAGTGTGTGAGATGCTACAGGGGCAGAAGTTGGTGGTGGAAGAGGAACGGCCATGTCTACACGTGCCTGCCTGCAAAGACCCTGAGGATGAGCTCTAACACCTCTCTTCCACTCTAATACCCTGACTTCCCAGACCTCAATAAACCAGCCTCTTCCCCAAGAGTGGGGCAATTGCATCTTCTAGGCCAAAGGGTACAGCACAGGCAAAGTCGCAGTGGCCTGTTGTGGAAAACTGTATTTTCCACTGTGGCAACATTTTGGCAGGAATGAAGGCAAGTATCTATCCCTGCCGGAGCCCACTGTCTCCCCCCTACCCCCACCTCCCAGTGCCTGGGCCCACGCAGCACGTCCCTCTGCAGAGCTCTGAGTTACGGGTTTCCTGTTTGGCTACTCGCCCTTCCAGGCACTTTCTGATTGGCTGGCATGCTTGTTATCTGTTTCTCTGCCTCCTAAAGCTCCCTCAGTTCCCACCCGCCAGAGCTGCTGGGCTGGCAGATTCCATTTCTATCGTGGTTAACAGCAGCAGGCAGCAGAGGCGTGGCAGGGTTGGGCGCCCTGCTGCACCAGCACCTGCACCCACCCACTCCCAACAGCCCAGTTCCAACGCTGCAATTATAGGCAACAAATAGCTTGGATGGGGGGCGGGGGGGGGGGGGGCTATGAGGTGCTCTAAGCTGGGGCGGGGGGCAAAGAAGCTAGATTCAGCATCTTCCAGGAGGAGCCCAACCCAGAGACAGATTCCTGTTAGCATCTGTTCAATCATTCAACACTTATTAGCATCCACTGTATACTAGAACTAAGTCTGGGCATCTGGAGTGGAGAAGGGCTGGGTAGAAGGAGACATCTGAACAAGGGAACTGACTCAGAGTAGGTGATCCTTTCCTTTGAACATTTATTCAACACTTATCAACACCTACTGTGTACTAACAATAGTCCTGGACACCGTGGGGTATAGGAAAGAAGAGTCAGTGGTACCTGTCTCCACAGTGAAGGGAACAAACCCAGATACTAATGCCCACTCATTTAGCACTTAGGAATGCTAAGCCTCTTGCAATGAGACAAAACATAAGAATCATAATTATAGTAATAGCTAATACTTAAGAGAGTAACTACTATGTGCCTGGTAGTATTTTAAGCCTCCATAGCATGAATTCATTTAATCTACAATGAACCTATGAGTGTCAGTATTGTCCCCATTTACCAAGGAGGAAATGTATATGAAAGGTAATGGGTTGAACATTTCAGAAACACCATGTGAGGAGCAGAGTTTAGAACTTAGTGCTGTGAATGGAAGTACACCTCTGTGGGAGGGTTCGGATGGAAGATTTGTGACACCCAGAGTCTGTCAGGATACTTAGTTCTCTGGGTTCATCTCCTCTTGTGTAAAATGGGCCAGTTGATGGGTTGAGATGAAGACAAAGTTGATAAATGGTCATCTTGGGAGAAATAAGCTGAAGTGAGGGGTGTTGATTGCTAATACAGGGTATGAGAGAGGTATGTATGTATTTCTAAGAAAAGGAAGTTTGTGTGTATGCAGTGTGAGGCACATATCTTTTTGTATGTGTGATACACAGACCTATGGGTCTGTGCAAAAATTCAGGCTGTATTGAGTGTATGTGCAGTGAATGTGAAGTTACAACTGTGTGCGCCATAACAATGTTATAGGGGTGTGTGTGTGCATACACATTAGGGCAACATGGATGTGTGCGTGAGTTAGAAACATAGGTACACACAACAAAGAAAAGCATTCTTAGAGCCCCTTTTAAATTCCTGCTGGAGAAGATGGAGACAGTACAGAGGAGCCTTACCTCTGCCTCAAGGAGTTGAGACACTCCTGGGGAAATCCTCATTCTTCTGCAAAAAAAAATCTACAAAAAAATTAACTTCTGGAAATTAAACCACCTGGAGAAATGGAATGATACTGGGGTCCACAAGTACTAGGAACCTGGAAATGGGGCCCCTGGGAAGAGGCAGTCTGACGACAGATTCCTAAGGAGCCAAAAAGGTCTGTAGACCTGCAGCTGCTTTTTTTCCCCAGAGAGGGCACCATATGCCCAGCATAATTTGTTTGCTTCCGTTATTGAGCAAAAAACTGGGGAGCACATACTTTGAAATGTTGGGGAATACCCAATCCTTGGGGAGTCCCCCAATGTGGGGAAAGCAGAACTGAAACGGCAGAGAAGGCATCTAGGGGCAGGGCAAGGAATGGCCAAAGCAACAGCCTGGAGGTAAGACAAGCTGGCTTGAATGGAGGAGGAAGTAGGGGACAGTTTGGAAATATTTGGCTTGAGGACTGTGGGAGCCTAGGGGGAAAGACGGATTCCGAGTCCTAGAGGAGGGGACTTCCTGAAGACTTTGGTTAAGGATGATCCTTGAAGCAGGGTGGATATTCCTAGCAGAAGTCATAGAATATGCAAAAGTGGAGGTTGTCTCTTCCCCACCCCCCTCCCTTAGACGAGAGTGAAGATCATTTTAAGTTTGAGGGTAGGAATTCTGACTCCAGAGTCCACACCATTACTACATTGTTTAAACAGGCCAATGAATAAAGAATGGACACATGAATAAGTGGATGATTCACCTGAAAATCCTGCAGGCAGAAGAGACTCCACATCTGCCTACTTTTTTTTTCTTTTTCCTTTTATTGATTTCAGAGAGAGGAAGGGAGAGGGGGAGAGAGAAAAACATCAATGATGAGAGTCATTGATCGGCTGCCTCCTGCATGCCCCCTACTGGCCCTGACTGGGAATCAAACCGTGACCTCCTGGTTCATGGGTTGATGCTCAACCACTGAGCCACACTAACCAGGCTACATCTGCCTACTTCTTGCCATATCTTCTACCTCACTTGGTCTACCATCATCACTCACTATGGCCCACAAAGCCCTACCCATCTGGTGTCTGCTAACCTCTCTGACCCTATCTCCTGCCACAATCCCCCTCCATCAATTTGTTCCAGCCACACTGCCACCTCTTTCCGGAGCGTTCTTAAAAGAAAAAGTATGGATCACATAGTGAACATGGCCCTTTAGGAGTGAATTGGAATTCTTGGGTTTCTTCATCTGTAAAATGGAAATATTAACCATCCCATAGGATTGTTGTGAGGGTTGGATAAGACAATACATGTAAACAGCTCAGTTAAGCATTGGGTACAGTGAGTCAACAAATGATTATTTTTAAATGGATTTGTGCTTTCATTGTAGTCAAGATCTTAATAGGAGCTGACAGAATGGCTTTCACAGCCCACCTCTGTCCAGACTCTAAAGGTCATTTGCTCATGTGGCAACCATTTGGCACCTACTATGTATATGTCTTAGGATGAGTCCACCTCTGTGGAAAGTTCTGTGGTGCAGAGGGAGACAGCCATGGGCACTGATGATACCAGGTGATTATTGTGGGTTTTGGCTGTGTCCAGGACAGATGATCGAGGGGTGTACAGACCCAGTGTGTGTGTAGATGGGGATAGATGGACACACATCAGGGATAGAGTTCAGGGAATGTGTGTGACTGATCTAGGTCTGTCCATCATTGTCTGTAGGTATGTGTTTTGTCTGGTTGTGCATACTCATGTGAGTTTCCCTAATTCCCTGTGTGTTGGTGTGGTGCCTATGTGCATGTGTAAGTGTATGCATGTATGCATGTAAGCATGCATGCCCATGTGTGTTACCCTGGGCTTGCATGTGTGTATAGATACCTACATTAGTGTGTGTGCTCTCTATATATTACTCTGTTTCCTGTTGTGTATGTATATATGTATTTCCAAGTATGTGTCATTCCCTGTGTGTGTGCCTCCAGTCCCCCCCTCCCGGGAAGGGTGTGTACCCTGCTCAAGTGTCCACCTCCACCTGTCTAATACTGTCTAGGCCTCCCCAGCACCTCTCTGCCTAGCTGAGCCTGTGTGTGTGTGGGAAACTGATCTCCCCGCGGGGTACTGCGTGTGACCCCCACCCCTCGCCCTGAGGGCATTATTTCTCTACTTTTGCGTCTCCGGGTGTGCCTCCATTCCCACCCCCACATGCCTTCTGTGGTAAATATCAACACTGGAAATTGAGTATCTGCGAAGAGTCCTGCATGTGGGTGAGACTGGGTGTGAAGACCAGAATGGGGCGAGGTGGGGAGTTTGCCTGACCACTCAATCCAACCCTCCGAACAAACACCCACCCCGCCCCCACTCCCCAAATTGCGCATCCCCAATCTGAGGGGGGGAAGGGAACAGGATGCGGCGTGGCGCGTGCGCACTGCCCCCTTCAGCACCGCGGACAGCGCCTTCGCCCCCGCCTGCCGGCGCGCGCCACCACCGCCCCAGCCCTGAAGGCGCGCTGACGTCACTCGCCATTCCTCCTCAAACTCCCCTTCCCGGTAGCCTTGGTCGCGTCCGCGCTGCCGCCAGCCCAGCCGGACTGCACCACGCGAGGCAAGAGATAGGGGGGCACGGGCGCGACCAACCGCGCTGCGGCGGTGGCGACTCAGCGCTGCCTCAGTCTGCAGCGGGCAGCAGAAGAGTCGCATCGTGCCTGAGAGCGCAGCTGTGCTCCTGGGCCCTGCGCGGTCCGCCCCCGCGGCTCTTGACGACTGCTCCTAGGACCCCCTGACCCGCGCCGCAGCCATGAACTACCTGCGGCGCCGCCTGTCGGACAGCAACTTCATGGCCAATCTGCCAAATGGGTACATGACAGACCTGCAGCGTCCGCAGCCGCCCCCGCCACCACCTGCTGCCCCCAGCCCTGCAGCCACGCCGGGTCCCGCGACCGCCACTACCGAGAGGGCCTCCTCGGCCGCCCCCGTGGCCTCTCCGGCCGCCCCTAGCCCTGGGTCCTCCGGGGGCGGTGGCTTCTTCTCGTCGCTGTCCAACGCAGTCAAGCAGACTACTGCGGCCGCAGCCGCCACATTCAGCGAGCAGGTAGGCGGCGGCTCTGGGGGCGCAGGCCGTGGGGGCGCCGCCGCCAGGGTGCTGCTGGTCATCGATGAGCCCCACACTGACTGGTAAGCCACTGCTGCGCACATCTCCCTGCAAGCCTGGGTCCCCAGATGGTTCTATGACGAGCAATTATCGAGTACCACTTGTGTGTCCAGCACCTGACCCCCACCCAAACCCTTTTTCTTAAATTATTATGCTGGGTGCTTCCTGTGTGCCCCACCCCTACCTCCCCCCACCACCACCACCAAGGCCTCCTCGATCCATACAGGGAGCAGTTATCGGGCGCCTGGTGTGTACCTCCTTCCCAAAAGCCTTGGCTTCCATGTATCCTATGAACATTTGAGAGCCTAATGTGCCCTTGCCTGCCCCCAACCCTCTCGTCAAAAGCCTGGTCCTCTAATGAATCTCGTGAGCATTTATCAAGTACCTGCAGTGTGCCTCAACGGGAGCCCTTCCCCACGGCCTTTGGCTTCCCTGAATTTTGTGAACATTCATTGAGAGCTTGACATGTGTCTTGTCCCCCTTCACCCTTGTCCTAAGGCCTTCTCTCTAATAGATCTTGTGAGTATGTATCCAGAGTGAGTTGTGTGCCCCACCTCAGCCCTCTCCTCAAAGACCATTTAAACTATTCAGTGAACGTTGACTGAGTGCCTGCTGTGTATCCCACCCCAGCTTCTCACCAAAGGTGTTGCCTTTATGGATCTTGTGAGCCTTTATTGAATACCCTCTGTGTGCCCCAACACCAGGCCCCCTCTCCAAGGGCCTATTTCTCCAAAGAATCTAGAAAACATTTATTGCTTGATGTATGCCCCATCCCCAAACCCCTTTCTCAAATGTATCATTTTCCTCAAATAAGTTCCATGAGCATTTTTGAACCTTCTGTGTGTGACTCATCTTTGGACTCTCTTCCCAAAATCCTTTTCCTACAATGAATCTAGAAGGCATTTATTGAATGCCTCCTTTATCCCCCATTCTCAAGCTACTCCTTCAAAGACCTTTCCTTTGGTAGACCCACCTAGCACTTATCAACTGCCTTCTCTAAGGACTCTTTCCTCCAGTGTATTCAGCAAGCATTTTTTGAGTGTCTGCTGCTTACCCCATCCCCAAACCCTTTCCCCAATGCCTTTTCTCCAGTGGCTTCAGTCTGCATGTATTGAGCACCTTCTGTATGATCCAAACTTAGGCCCTCTCCCTAAAGACATTTGCCTCCAATTAATACAGTAATCAGATATCCAGCACTGTGTGCACCATTTCAATCTTTCTTTCCAAAGACCTTATCTTTTTAATCACTCCTTGGAGCATTTGTGGAGCACCTGGTGTGTGCCTGATTCTGTGTCTTCCTCACAAAAGTCTTCCCTCCCCATGGATGGAGGATCAAGCTTAATAGACCAAGTTTCTGCATCTCCACTCCCCTTCCCCAAAAGATTTTCCTTCAATGATCCAGTGACTATATGCCCACCCTTAGCCATCCCTTCCCAAATACCCCTTCTCTGAATGTATTCAGTGTTTATTTATTCCCTGTCTGCCAGGTGCTTAATTCTAATCACCTTCCCCCTAAGGCCTTTCCCTCCATTGGGTCCCATGAGCATGTATGGAGTCACTTCCGTATGCTCTATGTTCACACCTTCTCCCCAAAGTCCTTTTCTCCCAGTTAATCCAGTGAGCATGTATGCAGTGCCTGTTGTGCGTAGGGAGCACACTCCCCTTCATTATCCCTAGGAGAACCTGCACCAATCATAAAGCCTCTCTCCAGGGTCCTTCCTTTGATAAGTCTAGAGCCTTCAATGTCCTTAGGATTTTCTCTCCCACTCTTAAGTTTATGCCCCAAAGGATCTTCCTTCTATTTAAGCCACTAAACATTTATTGAGCACCTACTCTGTAAAGGTCTTTCCAAGTCTGGAAGTTCTGCCCCTGTCTCAAGTACTCCCTCCCTAGGGGTCTACTTCAGCCTAAATATATTGACTACCAGTTCTTTACTGGTTAGGTAACCACACACCCCAGGAACCCTTACCCAGCAGCCTTTATATTCAGAGCCATTTATTCATTCTACAGATATTAGATGCATACTCTTCATGTGCCAGAGTGTGGGAGGCATTTATTAAGCACTACTATATACTAGGACAACCCCTCCTTCAGTTCTTCTTACTTCTAATCCTAAACACAAGCTGGATTTTCTATATCTTTTCCTCCATTTAACGCCACCATTCTTGAATGAGCACTTATTGTATAATACTAAGAACCCCTTACTCAATACCTCTTCTCCCCCTCTTCTTAGCCCTAATTCCCCTTTCAATATTCTTCATCCTGCCTTCCACACTACACAATCCTGAAAGCTCTTAATGTGCACCTCCTATATTCTGGCCAGGTTCCTTCCCCCACTTAGTAACCATCTTCTCAACTGCCCCTTTCCCCAATTAATCCAAAAGTGATTTACTGAGTTCTGTTCAATCACATTCCCATCCCTACAGCAGGCCCTTCCAGTCTTTTCTCCAACAATCCATAAAGCATTTGTTGAACACAGGCTATAATTCCTTCACCAACACCCACTCACACAGATGCCATCTTCCTGGCTAAATTTGCTCCATTGACGTCAACAAACCTTCATGAGGCCCCTTCTGAATATTGGTAACCACCCTCCTTCAGATTTCCCTTCTCCACTCTGACCCTCCAAGCGGGGGCTTTGCTGCTTTTTCCTCATTCCAGCAAGCATTTATTAGTTACCTACTGAATATTGACAAGACCCTTCCCCTTTCCATAATCACAACTCCAGTGTTTTACATTTTTTCTTCTAATTTGTCCAGTAAGCATTTATTGAGAACCTACTGAATTCAGTAAAAGATTCTTCTCTTCCCCTTATGCATCCCAGAACCAGCCCTGCTTTATCCCAGCAGCTGCTCCAGTCTTTTCTTCCAGTCAATCTAGCAAATATTTATTTAATATCTGCTATAGGTGGAGTAGAATGGATAAAGGGAGAGAACCTGTGTACACCAGGCTCAGTGTGGGGAACAAAGACCTCTGCATCATCAACTTGCAGACATTCAGAACTATGCAAGTTTTAGGGATCTCAGCCTGAAATAAAGGAGGAGTTGTGCAAACTCTAATGGATTATACACCTAAGTACAGTCTGACACACTCCCCACCAAACCTCATCGCTCTCATTCCTTTTTGGGTATGAGTCCCTCGTGATTTAAAGTTGTAAATTCTGAGTTGAGACTCATCTACCCTTTTTAGAAATAATTTAGTCCAGTGTTTTCTAAACTGTGGGCCACCTATTGGCTTGTGACCAGCATTTCATTTGCTTCATGAAGTAGGATAAATAAAAATAGAAAATAAAATAGTATATTGCACATAGTAAGTGAAATTATTATTTAGCAAAACTGGTACTCCAATAAGAAATACAATCAATAATATATGCCATGTATTATATGTGACATATACTATATAATACACTTATTATATAATGGGTTTATAGTGTATAATATATATATGTGTGTGCTTTTCTTCATGAAATGGAATAAAAAAGAAAAGGAAATTTCAGACTCCATTATACACAGTAAAGATAATTATTTATTGAAACTTCCATTCTAATTATGTATGTATATTTAAACACATTCTACTATACATTCTAGATATAGCTACACATAATATGTAATATACCATATATTGTACGTTATATATTATATAAGACATCCTGTATTATATTTGCTGTATAACATATTATATGTGTCTTATATAATATATATTACATATATAGGGTGGGTTATTATGCAAATATGTATATAGTGGGTTATATAAATTATTTTTCTTATCATGGCTTCTTTTCTGAGACTTCCCTGGAAGCAGACCTTGAGACTCTGAGATTTGAGTGCAGATTTCTTGGGGAGAGCTCTGGGAACAACACCTGTTGCGGGGGAGGAGTAGGTGAAGCAAGAGTTGGCAGAGGGAGAGGTTGAGCTATGATGCAGCATGACAGAGGCCTCAGCCAATCCTCTGGGGAGCTCTGGTGCTGGGAGGACCCTCCAGAGTTATCCCAGTGGAATTGGGGTAGCCATGCCTCTGAATTCCTGCATCAGTCAGTCATTGACCGCAGGCCGCTCCCTGGGAGGAGGAGCAATCTTGAAGAAGGCAAATTCGTGCTTCAGAGGGCAATTCGCACGGCAGGGCAACATTGTGAGGCTTCAGTAACAGCTGTTCCCTGAAGCTGGAGGATAGATGTGAAGGCCTTGGGGTGGGGGGGGGGGATAAGGATCTGGGTAGAGCACACAATCCATCCCTTGTACTGCTCAGATTCACTTGCTTCTTAGAGTAAGTTCACCCCATCTAGGAACAGCATCTCCAGGATTGTAATTGGCCTTGTTTTCTGGAAGAAACTTCAAAAACCATGGTTAGTGGGATTAAATATAGCCTTTACTGCCACAGTTGATAAATGCAGCATAAATATGTGTTGTCTTCTTCTTCTTCTATACATTCTAGAAGCCCCTCACCCTCAGCTAACACCTCTCTTGGTCTTGGTGGCTTACCTGGTACATGATCCATTCCCTCATCCTTGAGAGATCCCTGAGCCTTTGGTCCCCATGCTCTCCTCAGACTGTGGCTGCTGTACTTGTCCTTTTTGTCACCAAAGTTTAGCAAGGAGTACCAACAGGTACCCAAGCAGATCACCTGGATGCTTCCCTGCCCCCACTGTAACAGCAGCCCTGCCCCTTCTGATGACCAGGGTCATGTACCCCTGCCCAGACAGTGACTCCTCTTCATGTCCATTGGCATGCAAAACCTGAAGTGTCCAGGTAGCATTCAAAGCTTAGAATGTAATGGGATTCTTGCTGTGTCCCCTGGTAGCAGTCCCCTTGGAGAACCAGGACCTCTAACCTTGCAGAGCCCTGAGGAAACAGGAAGCACACATTCCAAAACTGGATCACTGGGATTGATGGTAAGCTGGGCCACTCCTACTTTCACCTCTGGGTTCCCAGACCCGTGTATTTTACATATTAGAAACACAGTACAGCCTGTCTGGGCATGGCTCAGTGGTTGAGCATCGACCTAGGACCCAGGAGATTGCGGTTGGATTCCTGGTCAGGGCACATGCCTGGGTTGTGGGCTCGATCCCCAGTAGGGGGCATGCAGGAGGCAGCTGATCAATGACTCTCTCATCATTGAGGTTTCTATCTCTCTCTCTCTCTCCCTTCCTCTCTCTGAAATCAATTTAAAAAACATATTTAAAAAAATAAAGAAAGACAGCACAATGGTCATTGATTTAAGGTGTACACTGGGTTTTGGAGGATGGTGCCCCATTCTTGCACGGTATCACCTCCAAGCTGGCATCTTAGCTGTGGCTACAAGAAGTTGTTCCACAACTCTATCAGGCCAGCAGCTTCTGAGTGGTGTGGTATATAAGGCCATCTGTTGATTCCATGGTCATGGGCCCACTTTTGCACCTCCTTTGATGCTTGATGCAATGTCATGTGGGATCCCATACTGGTGGATCAAACACTGTGTAAGCCCTTGAGCAGTGACGCTGCCTAAGGTCCTGCAGTCAGGGAAGGCAAACCTATACATAGAATATTCCAGTCAATTGCCCGGCCGGGTGTGGCTCAGCCGTTGAGCATCGACCTAGGATCCAGGCGATCAGGGTTTGATTCCTGGTCAGGGCACATGCCCGGGTTGCGGGCCCGATCCCTTCGGGGGTGTGCAGGAAGCAGCCGATCAGTGACTCTCTCATCATTGATGTTTCTATCTCTCTCTCCCTCTCCTTTCTTCTCCCTGAAATCAATAAATATATTTTTTTAAAAATTAATCATTACTCTTTCCAGGGTGGAAAAGGCCACAAAGTAGCTGGTTGGCCTTCTTGAGGGATGGTGCCGTTTCACAGACTCACTATTGGTCTTTGTCGCGGGCAGGCTGAACATTCTGCAGTAATTCTGTAGGCCCCCACATGTAGCCTCTATCTCTGTTACTCTTGCCAGTTCATACATGTGCTCATCTTCCAGCACTAGGGCGACTGATTCAAGAGGCTGGCTGACTCATTCTGTCTACCTGGTTGCTTAGTGCCACTTCTGTGATGGATGCTGTCTGGTGGGTGTTAACATACAATACAAAAATTTTTGCTCCTCATTCTACTTCATCTCCACTCCTATATGTCCACCCACACTTTTGTGTCCCAGACCTCTTTGTTCTAATCTTTCAATATTTTTCTTTCAAAGCCTTTGACAAATCAGCCAAGCCATTCACCACTGCCCATCAGTGAATATATATTCTAATCTTGGACCACTTCTCTTTCCCCACAAAATAGGTTGCCAGCTACACAGCTCAAAGCTTTGCCCATTGGGAGCTCTGCTTTTCAAGGCCACTCTGAGTGGGGCTATAGTGCAGCCACTGTCCATTTTTGGCTTCCACTCACATACCAAGGCAGTCCATTTGTGAAGCAAGCTTAGGCTTTTTCTTCCTTTATCCCCTGGTTGTAAGGAGTCCCCTTAGTGAGCTGAGGGAGGCAATAGCACAACAGCATGGATGACATGGGCGTCCGGGTTACCTGCTCAGGCAGCTTGGTTGGTTTTGCTTGGGCTCAGTCCTGGCTGCTGGACCGTCAGACTTTATTACTTGGCAGGCCTAGCCTGTAAGGGACACTTCTGGATGCACCGTTACTTGGTACCCCATGGTCGAGCACTCTGTCTCTGTCAGGGCCCAGTACTACACCAAGATTTGTTTCCCAAAAGGCATGTAATTCTCTGCTGCAGATGGCATGGCCTTGTCCAGAACCCCAGGGGCCTTCCACTTGAGCTTCTCTTAAGCTCCACACTGTATCTTTTCCCTCTATTGACACCTCCAGTATCATAGGATCTGCTGTATCATATGGCCTGAGTGGCAGGACTGCTTGCATCACAGCCTGGATGTGCTGCAGAACACTTTGAGTCAACAGAGCATATCAGGAGCTATCTGTGTTCCACCCCTGACAAATAATGGTTCCTTGTTGCCTGCTGGGTGACTCAGCTCCAGAAAGGCATTAGAGTCTTCTTTGTAGTTTGATGTCGTTCTCTGGAAACAGGTTTGGAAGCAGAAATTTGCATCTTGGAGGCTTATTGGGGAGTGCCTTTGGGATAAAGACCTGTGAGGAGAACAGGGTTGGGCAGAGAGAGAAGCTGGTCCACAATGTGGTTGCATCAGAGGCCTAAGCTGGTCCTAGGGCTAGCTCTGGGGCTGGGGCTGGTCCTTCAGCATCACCCCATATTGGGGCAGACAGTTTGGCCTTTGTACTCACTCAGACAAGATCTAAGCCATGAGCTGCCCGAAGGAGGTGTAACCTTGGCTAAGGCAGTTCCCTGTGATATAAGACTATTACCAGTTGGACACAGCTGTGAGCTGTGATAGCTGATATTCAGAGTGCATTGGCCCTGAAGAGAAGATCTGAGCCGACTACCCACTACACTTATGGTAAACAAAAACAAAAAAGTTTGAAAAATAGTGATATAGTCTGCACTTATCATCATTTTATTTAAAAAATGCACAAGTCTAAAAAAGATTCTCTTCCACCACTCATGAGGGCTCATTGTCAGTAATGGAGTGTGTGTGTGTGTGTGTGTGTGTGTGTGTGTGTGTGTGTGTGTGTGAGAGAGAGAGAGAGAGAGAGAGAGAGAGAGAGAGAGAGAGAGAGAGAGAGTGAAAGATGAAGGGAGAGGGAGAGAGAGGAGAGAGTTAGGGGGAGAGGGAGAGAAAGAGAGAAGGGTGGGAGAAGGAAATAACTGTTTGAGGTCTTCGGGGTATGTCAATCAAGTCACAAGAGCCCATTTGTGCTGCATGCATGTGTCAGAGACCCTGATTGTGTGCATGTAGGTGGTCCCCAGGAGTGGCTTCTCCCCTCATCCCCTTCTATGAGAAAACTGATTGGGGATAAGCTTCTGCCTGTGGAGAAGCTTTTCAGGTAAGAAATCCTGGGCCTGGAGGAAGAGACCACTGGAAACCTAGCCCAGCTAGAGATGGGCCTAGGGACAGTGACATAGCTGTTCATGATTGGCCTACCACTGCTCTTACCCTTCTTCCCTCCTATGGTTTCCGTTCGTCCTCAGATGCACTCTTCCCCACCCCCATCATTGCAGTCTCCAGCTTCTGTAGAACCACCGCCAGCCTGTGCCCCTCCATCTGCTCCTCCTTTTCTGATACCTATGCCCACCCATGGCTGTCCTGTCCCTCACAGCACACAACCACACATGGTGAATGGCTCCTCCTTAGGAAAGGGCCAAAGAGCAAAGAGATGCTTCAGGAAATACAAGCAGAGACAGGCACAGAGACATACCCAGGCATACTTCATATATTTGTATTTTCTAAGGTTCTTTGCCATTTATAAACCTCCATGCAATTTCAAAATATGTTACAGTTTACAAAGTACTCATTTTTCGAAGCTTTCCAAAAACATTTATAATAGCAGTGTGATTAGCAGACCATACTTTAAGAAATACCTGCTCTCTGAGTTTTAAGGTCTTATTTTAAAGTTTGCAGTGTTTTTTGACATTTACACACCTCCAGGAGGAATACTTTATTGTTTATTGTTTTTTTATTGTTCACAAAGCACTGTTAGAGTTTTCAAAGTGTTTCAACAATCATAACAATCACTTTATGGTTTCTCTAGAGGCACTGCAGGGGCAAAGGGGGCAAAGTACTGGCCTGTGTTTTGTCTTCTGAGATTTGAGCATTGATGGATGTGCTCTGCTTTTCCTCTACAGGGCGAAATACTTCAAAGGGAAAAAAATCCATGGAGAAGTTGACATTAAAGTAGAACAGGTTAGTTGGAGCAGGTGGACCTGGGGATCGATTGTCCAGATTGCAAACTGAATGGTCATTTTTGTGTGATATGAATAAATCACTGATTTTTTTCCCCTTTCCAGGCTGAATTCTCTGATCTCAACCTCGTGGCTCATGCCAATGGTGGATTCTCTGTAGATATGGAAGTTCTTCGGAATGGGGTGAAGGTTATGAGGTGAGTATAAAAAGGGTACCTTGGTGTTGTGGGAGAGGTCTAAGGACTCTCTTAGATGTGAGAGAGAATTTCTACCTCCGCACCCATCCTTCTGTGTGTAAGAACTTAAACCCATTACAATAGCCAAGCTATGGAAACAACTTAAGTGTCCATGGATGGACAAATGGATAAAGATGATGTGATATGTATATGTGTGTGTGTGTGTGTGTGTGTGTGTGTGTAATGAAATATTATTCAGCCATGAGAGAGAAGGAAATCCTGCCATTTGTGACAACATGTAGGGACCTTGAGGACATTATGCTAAGTGAGATAAATCAGAGAGAGAAAGACAAGTACTTTATGATATCATTTATATGTGGACTCTAAAAAAGCCAAACTCATAAAAACAGAAAGTAAAATGGTGATTACCATTGGCTGGGGGCTGGGAGAATAGGAGATGTTGGTTAAGGGCATAAATTTGCAACTGGTAGATGAATAAGTCCTGAAGATCTAATTCACATTATAGTGAATATAGACAAAACTATTATATCATAATCATCAAACATGGTAAGAGACTAGATCTCAATTATTCTGCCACAAAAACGAAATGATAATTATGTAACATAATACAGGTGCTAACTAATGCTACAATGGCAATCATATTACAATATATAAATGTATCGAATAAGCATGCTTTGCACAATGCTACCTGTCAAATATATTTCAATTTTTAAAAACTTAGGCACAGAATGTGGGAGATAGCATTTCTTCTGAAGAAGAGTCAAGGATCTCAGCAGACCACAAACCAAACTTTTTAGTTACTGAGTCAACAAATATTTATTGATCATCTACTGTATACCAGGTGCTGCTCTCAGCATTTTACATTCAACAAACATTTATTGAGCACCTATTGTGCACCAGGCACTGTTCTATGTGCTGAGTACCTGGCAGTGAACAAAACAGGCCCCCAAAAGACAAAAAAAAACAACAAAAAAAACCACAAAACCCTCTGCCCTCATGAAGCTTACATTCTACTGAGGGATACACACAATAAACAAATTTAAAGTGTAAAAGTGCTAAGAAAAAATATACAGCAGCAAAGATATATAGGGATTGTTGGCTGGTGGAGAAGTCTGCATTTTGGATAAGACAGACCATTAGTGTAAGAGACATTTGAGGAAAGACCTGAAG
The DNA here is from genome assembly GCF_964146895.1 of Miniopterus schreibersii. Lineage (NCBI taxonomy): Eukaryota > Metazoa > Chordata > Mammalia > Chiroptera > Miniopteridae > Miniopterus > Miniopterus schreibersii. Next base: position 75,382,479 of record NC_138104.1, read on the forward strand.
GAGGTGAAGGAGAGCTACATGCAGATATCTAGGGAGAAAATGTTTCAGGCAGAGGGAACAGCCTGTGTAAGGCCCTGAGGCTGGAATTTATTCTGGGCAGGATCTTTTGAGGACAGCTAGTAGTCTGAGAGATTGTGACCAGGGAGCTGCCAGAGCTGAGTAGGTAAACTGGAAGCTGACCTTGGTGAGGAGATGAGCAGGAAAGGCTTAAGGGGGTCACTAGATGAAGAAAGGGTAGAAAGGGTGCTTGTAGGGGAAGGAACAGCTTGTGCATGTACGCTGAGGTGCGAGACCACTTTACAATTTTTAGAAGCTGTGGAGATATGGAAACTTGCTCTTTGTTCTAAGGGTTGTGGGAAGCTTCCGAGGGGGGATCCTCAACACTCCTAACCCTGCACTGCAGGTCTCTGAAGCCAGACTTTGTGCTGATTCGCCAGCACGCCTTCAGCATGGCACGGAATGGAGACTACCGCAGTTTGGTCATTGGGCTGCAGTATGCTGGAATCCCCAGCGTTAACTCTTTGCATTCTGTCTACAACTTCTGTGACAAGCCCTGGGTGGTAAGTGACAAGAAGGGTGTTATTGGCAGAGGGACTATCTCAGGCATGCATGTGGGAGGTCAAAATCACTGCTTTTTGGGAACTGAGGAAGTTTGGAAGCTTGGAACCTCAGCTTGGAGACTCCCTCCAGGTGAAGGACTTGCTGACTTCTCTCTCCTGGCTCTCATAGTTTGCCCAGATGGTTCGACTGCACAAGAAACTGGGGACAGAGGAATTCCCTCTAATCGATCAGACCTTCTACCCCAATCACAAAGAGATGGTGAGTCTGGGGGAAGTAGAGTGGGCAGGAGGGAAAACATCATGCCTGCTGCAATAATATTGCCAATGGATGTGTTTCCAATGGTACACTATCAGAAAGTGCAGGTGGTATGTGCTTGTGGAGAGTGAAGTTGCTTTGGGAAGGGTTTATTAATACTGCGAATTTACTTATGAGGTAACAAGTGTGATTTATATCATTGATCCTGTTATGTATAGTATCTATTCTCACCGGTACTAAAAATCAATTTCTAATGTAAATTGACAGAATACAGTGAATCAGATTATATTACATATAGAAATTAAGTCATTGTTACTAACATTATCAAATATTCCTCTTAATAGAAATGTTACCAATGTTTCAAATTAGGATTGGCAATAAAAAATGATCGGTACCAATGTTATAAATGAAATTGCTTACAAATAGCAATTGAATTGTTGCTTACTATTATCATAAAATATAATCACTAATATTATAAATTATCACCAATACTGAAAATTATTGTTATTGATGTAAATCATGAGTACCAATGTTATGAATTAAATTATAGTTCCTAATAGAAATTGAATAATTATAATTAGTATCATCAAAGATTATAAATATTATTATAATTATCAATATTACAAATTATGCTCTAATATAAGTTATAAGTCCCTGTTTTGAATTACATTATACTTAATAATAAAAATTATATTACCATTACTAATATCAAATTTTATAGCTAGCATTACAACTTATTTCCAGTGTTGCAAATTGAGACTATCAATATAAGTGATTAGTACCTATGTTGTGAATTAAGTTATAATTACTAAAATATATTAAACTATTAATAAAATGTAAAATATTGTTACAAATTATTGTCAATGTTACAAAGTAAGATTACTAAATAAATTATGAGTAACTGTTTTGAATTATCTTATACTTACTAATAGAATTATTAATATAGTTAACATTCCAATTGTTATTATAAGTAATTACGAATATTAAAGTTATGATTACTAATATAAATTATGAGTACCAAAATTATGAATCAAATTTTAGTTACAAATAGAAATTGAATCATCATTACTAATGCTGTCAAACTTTAAAACTAATTTTTTAAAAATTTAACAATGTTGCAAATTATGCTTACTTATATAACTAATCATTACTAGTTTTATGAATTAAATTACAATTAAATATCAATATTGACCCAACATTACCAATTCGGTTAAATAACATTGGTACTACTGTTAAACATTCTTACCAGTATTACAAATTATGGTCACTGATATAAATTCACAGTGTTATACATTAGTTTTAAGGAAACCCAATTTGTTTATCATTATAACAATAATTCCACATTCTTTGAGAGACAATATAGCTGACTGTGATTAAGAGCATGGACTTTGTAGCCAGAATTTCTGTATTGGAAACCTAGCTACACAACTTATTAGCTTCCTAACATAAGAAACATCATTTAAATGCTTTGTGCCTTGGTTTACCCATCTGCAAAATGTAATAATAGTTCTTGCATCATAGAGTTGGTGTAAGAATTAAATTATTTAATGAATGAAAGTGATTAAACAGTGCACCTGTTCTATATTAACTGCTACCCAAGTGCAGACAAAGTTCTTTTATTCCTAGTTTGTTGAATGTTTTTATCATGAAAAGATGTTGGACTTCGTAAAATGCTTTTTCTGTGTTTATTGATATGATCATGTGGGTTTTGTCCTTTATTCTATGAATCTGATGTTTACATTAATTGATTTTCATGCAAGTTGGGCCACACTTGCATTCCTGGGTCAAATTCCACTTGATCTGATATATAATCTTTTTACATGTTGTAGGATTCAGTTTATTAGTATTTTGTTGAGAAATATGGTATCCATAATCATAAAATATATTGGTCTGTAGTTTTCTTATGCTGTCTTTGCTGGTTTTGGTATGAAGGTAATAGTAGCCTCATAGAATGAGATAGACAGTGTTCCCTTCTCCTCTATTTTCGGGAAGAGTTTGTGAAAGATTGGTGTTAATTCTCTTTAAATGTTTGTTAAAATTCACCAGTGTGGCCCTGGGCCTTTCTTTGTATGAAGTCTTTTTTTTTTTTTTTTAATACATCTTTATTGATTTCAGAGAGAGGAAAGGAGAGGGAGAGAGATAGAAACATCAATGATGAGTCATTGATCAGCTAGCCCGCAACCCGGGCATGTGCCCTGACCGGGAATCGAACCCTGATATCCTGGATCCTAGGTCGATGCTCAACCGTTGAGCTACACCCTGCCACGCTGTATGAAGTCTTTTTAAAATTATTATTTCTAATTCATCTCTTCGCTTATTATAAGTCTATTCAAATTTTCTATTTTTTCTTGAGTCAATTTTAGTAGTTTGTGTCTTTCTGGGAATTTGTCCGTTTCATCTAGGTTTTGTAATTTGTTGGCATACAATCATTTGTAGTACTGTCTTATAATCCTTTTTATTTCTGTAAGGTTAGTAGTTATATCCCCTCTTTCATTTGTGATTTTAATAATGAGTTTTCTCTTTTTTTCATAGTCTAAAGGTTTGTCAGTTTTGTTGGTCTTTTCAAAGAGCCAACTTTTAGTTTCATTGATTTTCTCTATTGTTTTTTATTCTCTTCCTTCTTTTATTTCCACTTAATCTTTTTTTTAAATACTTACCCAAGGATATGTTTTTAATGATTTTTTTTTTTTTTGATTTTTTTTTGAGAGAGAGAGAAAGAAACATCGATGTGAGAGAAACATGCCTCCCTTATGTGCCCTGACCAGGAATCAAACACACAACATTTTAATGTATGGGATGATGCTCCAACCAACTGAGCCACCTGGCCAGGGTTTACTCTAACCTTTATACTTCTCTCCTCCTGCTTGCTCTGGGCTTAGTTTACCCTTATTTTTTTAATTTATTAAGATGGAAGACTAGATTATTGATTTGATATCTCTCTTCTTTTTAAATATTTACATTTACAACTATGAATTTCCCTACTGGCACCACTTTAGCTGCATCCCTTATGTTTTGGTATGCTGGTTTTTCTTTTACATTCATCTCAAAGTATCTTCTAATTTCCCTAGTGATTTCTTCTTTGACCCATTGGTTATTTAGGAGCATGTTGTTACTTTCCACATATTTGTGAATTTTTTCCAAATTTCCTCCTGTTATTGATTTCTAATTTCATTCAGTTGAGGTCAGAGAACATTTATATGACTTTAGTACTTTTAAGTTTATTAAGATTTGTTGTGTGCCCTGGCCAGTGTGACTCAGTTGGTTGAGCATCATCCTGTGCACCTAAAGGTTGCCAGTTCCACTTCCAGTCAGGGCACATGCTTGGGTTGTGGGCTTGATCTCCCATAGGGGGCATGCAAGAGGCAGCCAATCTATGTTTCACTCTCATATCTATGTTTCTCTCTCTCCCTCTCCCTTCCTCTCTCTAAAAATCAATAACAAAAAACTTAAATTTAAAAGAAAGATTTGTTTTGTGGCTTAACATATAGTCTGTCCTGGAGATTATTCCATGTGTCCTTGAGAGAGTGTGCATTCTGCTGTTGTAGGGTGGAGCATTACATAGATGTCTGTTATGTCTAGTTGTTTTATAGTGTTGTTCAAGTTTTCTCTTTCCTTACTGATCTCTGTCTGGTTATTTTATGCCTTATTTAAAGTGAGGCATTGCCCGGCCGGGCGTGGCTCAGCGATTGAGCATCGACCTAGGATCCAGGAGATTGGGGTTCGATTCCCGGTCAGGGCACATGCCTGGGTTGCGGGCTAGGCAGCCGATCAATGACTCTCTCATCATTGATGTTTCTATCTCTCCCCCTCCTTCCCTCTCTCTGAAATCAATAAAGATATGTTTAAAAATAAATAAAATAAAGTGAGGCATTGATGTCTCCAGTTATTATTGTTGAATTGTTTATTTCTTCCTTCAATTCTTCCTGTTTTGCTTTATGTATTTTGGGGCTTTGTTGATAGGAGCATATGTGTTTATCATTGTTATATATTTTTGATAGATTAACTCTTTTTTGTTTGTTTTATTTTTGTTGATTTTTTTAGAGAGGGGAAGGAGAAGAGAGGGGGGGAGAGAGAGAGAGAGAAACATTAATGTGAGAGACAGATTGGTTGCCTCCCACATGCACCCCAACCAGGGATTGAACCTGAAACCTGGGTATGTGCCCTGACCAGGAATCTAACCTGCCACTTTTTGGTGTACGGGATGATGCTCCAAACAATTGAGCCACACCAGCCAGGGCTAGATTAACTCTTTTATTAGTATAAAATGGCCTTCTTTCTCTCTAGTAACAGTTTCTGTTTTAAAATCTATTTTATCCGATGTTAGTATAGCCATTCCAGCTCTCTTTTGGTTACTGTTTGCATGGTAAATATTTTTCCATCCATTTACCTTCAACTTATTTGTGTCTTTGAATCTAAAGTGTGTCTCTTGTACACAGCATATAGTTAGGTTATATTTTTTATCTATTTTGCCTACCTCTGCCTTTTAATTGGAGTGTTTAATTAATTTACATGTAATGTAATTAGTGGTAAGGTAGAATTTATGTTTGTAATTTTGCTATTTGTTGTCCATATTTCTTATGTCATTTTTTGGTATTCCTCCTTTAATATATACTTTTATGTTGAGTAGATATTTTGCACTGTTTTTTAAATGAGTTTTATTATCAAATGTAAGTATTCTACAAAAACTCAACAGTGTTATAAATGTTATGGCCTATCAAAGTCTTTCAGAGCTTTGGGCAGACAGCTACTTAAGGCATCAAGTATAAATAACTTTTTCTGATCTTAAGTGCCAGTTGTCACCAATTTTCATGTTTTTTCAAAAAATTATTTTCTTAGTAGTTTCCCTGGAGATTAGAATTAACATCTTTATTTATACCACTCTCACTTGAATTAATACTAATTTAATTTCAATAATATATATATTTTTAAATATATCTTTATTGATTTCAGAGAGAGGGAAGGACAAGGAGTGAGAGAGATAGAAACATCAATGATGAGAGAGTCATTAATCGGCTGCAGCCCACAACCCGGAGCATGTGCCCTGACCGGGAATTGAACCCAGATCACCTGGATCCTAGGTTGACACTCAACCGCTGAGCCACACCTGGCCGGGCTAATTTCAATAATATTTTTAAATTTCCTCTTCCTGGACAGGTAGCTCAGTTGGTTAGAGGGTTGTCCCAATATGGCAAGGTTGCAGGTTTGATCCCTGCTCAGAACACATACAAGAAGCAACCAATGAATGCATAAATAAGTAAAACAACAAATCTATGTTTCTCTTTCTCACTCAAATCAATAAATAATTTTTTAAATTTCCTCTTTATAGCTTTTTTTCTTACCCCTCCTTTGTGCTATAATTGTCATACAAATTATATCTTTACACATCATGTACCCATGAAAATAGATTTATAATTATTGCTTGATGCAGTTGGTGTTTAAATTAGATAGAGGCAAAAACTGTTACGAACAAAAACATGCATTCATACTTTTTTTAATATTTACCTGTATAGTTACTTTCATGGGTGCTTTTTATTTCTTCATATGCATTTGAGTTACAGTCTAGTGTCATTTCATTTCAGCCTGAAAGACTCTTAGTATTTCTTGTAGAAATGTGCTGGTGATGAATTATCTCCGTTTTTGTTTATCTGTCAATGTCTTAATTTCTCCTTTATTTTTTTACATTTTTAATTTTTTTATTACGATTTAATTTAATATTATTTTGTATTAGTTTCAGGTGTACAGCATAGTGGCTAGATAATCATATACCCTACAGAATGTTCCCTCTGATATTTTCAGCACCCTACTGGCACCAGACATAATTATTACAATATTATTGACTATATCTTTTATGCTGTACTTTATATCCCCACGACTATTTTGTAACTACCAACCAGTACTTCTCAATTCCTCACCTTCATTTTTGAAGTATAGTTTTGAAGGATATATAATTCTAAGTTGACAGTCTTTTTCTTTCAGTGCTTTGAATATGTTTCACTGCCTTCTGGCCTCCAAGGTTTCTGATGAGAAGTCAGCTATTAATCTTACTGAGGATTGCTTGAATGTGATGAGTCACTTCTCTCTTTGTCTTTGGCCTTTGTAAGTTTGTTATGATGCATTTAGATGTAGATCTCCAGGAGTTTATCCTATTTGATGTTCAGTGAGCTTCTTGGATGTATAGATTAATATTTTTATAAAATTTGGGAAGTTTTAAAGTCATTATTCTTTCTAAGATTCTTTATTGCACCTTTCTCTCTCCTCTTGCCTCTTGGTACTCCCATTATGTGTGTATTGGTATGTTTTATGGTGTTCCACAGGCCTCTGAGGCTCTGTTCATTTTGTTTATTTTTTTCTTTCTCTTCCTCAGATTGGATAATCTCAGTTGCCCTATCTTCATATTCACTGATTCTTTCCTCTGCCAGCTCAAATCTACTGTTGAGCCCCACATTTTTCATTTCGGTTATTGTATTTTTCCATTCCAGAATTCTATTATTTATCATTTCTATCTCTTTATTGATAATCTCTATTTATTAAAACACCATTCTTATACTTCTGTTTACTTCTTTAGACATGGTTTTCTTCAGTTCTTTGAAAATATTATAAATATCTGATTTATAGTCTGTCTATTAATTTCAACATATGGGCTTCCTCAGGACATTGCCTACTGACTGCTTTATTTTTCTGTGTTTGGAGCATATTTTATTGCTTCTTTGTATAGCTCGTAAATTTTTGTTGAAAACTTAACATTTTAAATAGTATAACGTGGCAGCTCTGGAAATCAGATTCTTCTCCATCCCCAGGGTTTGTTTTTGTTGTTCTTTGGGGTTTTTTTTAGTGGTGTTTCTGAATTAATTCTGTAAAAAGTGTGTTCTTTGTCATATATGGCCACTGAAGTCTCTGCTTCATTAGTTTAGTGGTCAACTAATGCCTGGACAGATATTTCTTTAAAAAACTAGAACCAGTAAGTCTCCAAGCTTTTCCTAATGGGTTCTGTGTGCATGTTGGTGCATGCCTTCAATGCTTAGGCAGGCTATTTACAACTT